>NC_064642.1:467151934-468595684 GCF_023864345.2 Schistocerca serialis cubense | reverse complement strand
TGTGATATCTTGATATGTGTGTTGGTGTTATGTTCTTACTCTCTAACATCTGTTTCCATATGCCTGACCTAAACTGCGGTCCGTTATCTGAAATAACCTTCTGTATATGTCCTACTACTGATAGAAAATCTCTTACAAATGCTCTTGATACTGTTCTAGCTGTTGCTTTCCTTAGTGGAGAAAATGTTACAAATTTGGATGTCAGTTCTATGACTACTAGAATATAACTATAACCTTTACTTGTTCTGGGGATTTGACCGAAAAGATCTACTGCTGACATGTGTCTAACTTAACCGGTATGATGGGGTACAGTGGTGGAATACGTGACACTGTTGATGATTTAGCTTTCTGACATATCTTGCAGGATGCTATAACTTTGCGAATGTGTTTTTCCACAATGTTGATGTGAGTGACAATTTTGTCGAAGAATTAGAAAACACTTCCTAGCTCCGTAATGTGCATAGCTTAGGTCCGTATACCATATCAATTTGTTTCTGATCCCTTCTGGAATGCATAAAAGCCAATTGTTGCCGTCTGGGTATGAGCGAATAAACAGAATATTTTGATGTATAGTGTAATTATGTCTGATTTTTGCGTTGCTCTTGCCTCGCCAAAGCGTTACAATCTCTTTTAGTGTTTCATCTTTCTGCTGTTCTCTCTCTATGTCCTGTAATGCTGATGATATAAAGTTTTCGAAAGCTACTTGTTTGATATACATAATACTATGGTTGTTATGGCAGATGGTATTTTCTTTTTCTAATCGTTTATGGTGTATAGATCCCGATAGTGCGTCGGCAACAATATTCTGCGTACCTGGAATGTGTACAATAGTAAAGTCGAACTCTTGTAGATATAATTTCCAACGGCTTACTCTATCATGCGTAAGTTTTGCTGATAATAAAAACTGGATTGCTCGGTGATCGGTATATACTGTGGCGTGTCTTCCATACAGATAATGGCGGAATCTCTTAAATGCACATACTACGCATAGCGTCTCTAATTCTGTTACAGAATAATTGCGCTCTGCTGGAGAAAGTATCCAGCTTGCAAACGCAATATGTTTAACGATTGTCTTACCTTCGTCCTCTACTTCCTGGAAAATATGTACTCCTAGTGCTGTATTTGAACTATCTGTTGCAATGGAAAAGTTTTGTGTTGGGTCAGGATGTGATAACAAAGGTGCCATTTGTAACGCTTCTTTCAAATTCTCCAATTCAGCTTCAACGTCTTCATTCCATGATCAAATTGTGTTTTTACTTGTGAGCTGGTATAGCAAGGGTGTGTCTAATGCTTTATAATGAATGAATTTTCTAAAATAATTAATAAGGCCTAAAAAGCTCCGAAGTTCCTTCTTGTTTGTTAGCATGTCGATATCTTTCAATGTTCGCAATTTTGTCGGAGCCTGGTGCAATACCTGTTTGTGAAATGATACAACCTAAAAATTTTATTGAGGCTTCTTCAAATTCAGATTTACGGAGGTTTATAGTTACACCGTTCTGCTCGAATGTATTCAGTAATTGTTGGAGAGTGTAGTTGAGCTGTTCCCAGTTTTCTGCTGCGATTAGAATGTCACCTGCATATGTAGTAATTTTGTTTTTAAGATGCTGTGGGAGAATTGTATTCATGCCTCGTATAAAGGCTGCAGACGAAATCGTTAGTCCAAACGGAAGTTTACAGAATTGGTAACATTCACCAAAGCAAAGGAACGCTGTATACTTTCGGCAATTTGGATGCAACTGGATTTGCGAAAATCCTGATTTGGGATCGAGAGTGGTATATACGGAGGTGCCATGAAACTTTTGCAGTAACTCTTCTAATGTCTGTGGTCGGTCAGTTTCTGTAATGTTTGTTTTATTAACCTGACGTGAATCTAAAACTAAACGGAGTGATCCATCCTTCTTTTCAACGATGTGTAATGGATTTATATATTGGCTTGCTGCTGGTTCAATTATACCCTGATCAATCATTGCTCTCAACTCTTTCTTAACTGCTTCTGTGTGTATATTCAGGATTGGATAGTGTTTTGCTTTGAAAGTCTCGTGTGGTTTTACCTGAAATTCGTACATAAATCCTGTCATCGTTCCTGGAACATTGTTAAAAACTGTTTTATGTTGCACTAGAATATTTTCTAATTCTGTGCATTCTGTGTCGTCTTTTACTACACTGTCTCCAACCTTGCGTGTAATTATCTCTAATACATTATACTCCTGTTCCTCTGCCATGTCGTTATTATGTGTATTCGTGTATAGTGTGAATTAACAATCGTTATCTTTAGACTCTGCAATAATCTCGATCCTGTGCATATTTTGTTCTTCTGAGGATACTATGTTTTGAAATCTCACTATCACTTCACTGTCTTCCTTCTGTAATGTTAGGTATGGCGATTTAAAGTCAATCTTTGCGTCGCAGTGTACGAGAAAATTCATTCCTAATATTATATCAGTTGTTAAATGTGGAACTATCCAACAATTGCTGTGGAAAGTTTGCCCTGTGAAAACAAACGTTAATTGTGTCTGTCTTTTGACTTCAATGCTTTTTCCTGGAAATGCTCCCTTAACTTTAGTTTTGTTTAACGGGAATACTGGGTAACCATTATTGCTATTGCATCTGTTAAATGTGTCTTCGTTAATTACGCACATTTGTGAGCCTGAATCAATTATTGATAAAATATTTTGTGACTTTAAATTTATCTGGATTATTGGGTGGCATATAGTTTTCTGTATTACCGGTTTCTCGTGTAACAATGTGTCTCGCACGTCGTCGAATGTAATGGCATTCTCTATCGTTATCTTTTCTCTGTCCTTATCCATAGTGTTGTCATTTAGAGATTCATCACAGACTATCTCTAGTCATAAATGTTCTGACATTTCATTTCCTGTCGGGGAATGTTGTGTGTTTTCTATGAGCTGTACTGTTCTACCGTTTTGATTATTAGCGATAGGTGCCGGATGAGATCTTGTGTCTGGTACATTCATACGATAACTTGCTGTTGTGCACTGTTTGAATTTCGATGAAAATTATCACTGTAGAATGTCCTTTGCGGTCGGTGTTCGTTTTCTCTCCTTCTGTCGTTATAGCTGTGGTTATACGGCGAGGCACGTGTGTTTCTCTGAAAAGGCTGTCTTTGTTCGTTTTGTGTATTTTGCGGCTGACACGTATAATGGCTTGCCCCTGGCCCCTTATCTGGGCGATGAGTCATGAGTTTGACCGGTTCGGCATTTCCTGTCGTATATGTGTCGTGTTATTTGGATGGCTTTTTTGCTGTCTTGAATTGTAATGTACATTGTTATTATACTGCTATTCGTTAAATCCCTGTGTGTATTCCGGATTAAAATTTTCGATTTCGCTGTGAAAGCGTTTATTACGATTGTTATTGCCAAATCCTGTTTGCTCTAGATTAGCATTGTTTGTCTGGTTTGCGCTGTCGTGAAAAGTTCTTACTAACAAACGCATAATCTGCCAGGTGTATCTCCAGCAATTGCAGGATGTCTCTAAATGCGTACACACTGTCCTTTTGCTGGCCTGTTAATAATGACACTTTTAATGCTCTGGGGAGTTTTGAAATACACAGCTGTATTAATGAGGATTGACTGTGTGGCTCATTAAGGTATTGGTTCTGTTCAACCATATACTCGAAAAATTGTATGATTGTTGGGAAAGTAGAATTCTCGAAATTTGGCAGACTAATTAGCCGATCTTTACTGCTACTCTGTATAGTATCTGACCAATATGCTGCTAGAAATACTTCCTGGAATGCTTCTACTGAAAGACACTGTCTAGCAATTGGTCGCATTCTTCTCGCTGGTTCCCCTTCTAGAAAACTAATAATAAATTCTAGCTTATGTTGAACTGGCCATGACGGTTGGAGTGCCGCATTGAATTGTTGGATCCAGCCTAGCGGATGTATTTGTGTCCTGTCGTTTTTAAATGATTTAAAATTTCTCATTGTAAGGAAATGCTTGTGGTCGAAATTGTCATGTCTTTGTGCGTAATTATTTTCGTAATGTTGTGCATATGAATTTATGTGTCTTTCTGCCTGATTAAGATCCCTACTCTCTGAAGTCTACCGACATTATATGTGTTGTGCATCTGAGGCAAGTCGTAGTGGTGTGTGTTCTGTTGGAATTGATTTTTTGCAGCTGTTTCTTGTGTGTCAGCTATCCCTTGCTGTTAAGAATTGATTTTCTGATTAACAAATTATTATGTGATTCTAGGTCTGCGATTGTTGTTGCACATTTGTAATTTGCGTATCTTTACTATTAGAAATCGGGTGTAGTATCATCTGATTTACTGTCATTGTTAGTATCTAACAGGTCTATTCTTGTAATGAATTCGTTGATCTTTTCTGTCAGTTCGTTTCGTAATTTACGATTACTTTTGGTTACTTTCTTAAAATCTGCTTTCAAATTTTCTGAGTCTTGATTGATTTCTATGTGTTCTATTTTGTCAGTTAGTGTCAGAACTTCTTCTGTTAATTTATCCCTAATATTCTGTATTTCAGTGTCTGTAGAAATTTTCGCCTCAATTGTGTGTGATTGGATTTCCGTGAGCCTCTCTTGTATTTGAATATTTGTCTCCTTAACTGTTTCGATTTCTTCCGAAATCGAGTGTATGTGATTGTCTACGTAAGTTTTTCCCTGAGCACACACTTTCTTTTTGTCGTGCTTTCGCTGTTTAGTAATTGTTTGTAATAGTTCTTTTCGTTCTTTATCCTGCGATCGCACCAGTTTGCGGTGACGTATGAAACAGTTTTCTGTATGATTGTTAGAACGTCCATCAATGTGAGCGTTTTGTGAACATTTTTCTGAGACTACTTGAATTTCTACTTTGATTTCGTGTTTTAAAGTTTGGTACATTTTGTATAATTTCTGATCTGTGTGTGCGCGTCCTGCCTTGATTTCGTTTTTTAGGTCTGCTGATTCTTGTGCCCTTCTGTTAAAGTTTTGATTCATGTCTTGACTCATTTCCAACAAAAATGCCATTATTGGATCCGTTTCGGATTGACTTCTGTGTGTATTTGTATTCGTTGTTAAAGGTTGTACATCTGTGTTCGTTTGAACATCCTCAGATGACTGTAATCGTGTCACTTCTTCCGTTGTTTCGGAATTTTCGCCAATAAAACTTTTGTATCTCCTACGCAGATTGTGTAGCTGTATACCGTTTGAATTTCGGCACGTAATGGAGTCACACTGTTTGACTGCATTATAGTGGTTTCGTCACTGAAACTATTATGTCTGCTTCGCGTAATTTGTGGCTGTGTAGCGTCTGTTGTATTTAAAAGCAAATTATTTTGCACTAATGTCTCATTAACAGTTGGCATTTCTGAAGTTGACTGTTAGTCAAAATATTCCATATTATTACTACTCTCGAATGTCTGTTCACCTAACGTTTCACTACCGGGTTTTTCACACGTATTATTTCTGTCTATTCCTGAAAAGAATTTCTCGTCAGTATTTTCTACACTTTTATCATTTTGAGAACGAGTAATTATTCTGCGGGACATTATCTATAATTAGCACACGCAACAAAATATATCACTGTTCAAAGCGGATTCAACACTGAACAAACACTTTTCAATGCAGAATCGATAGAGCAAACAGAATTGCCGATGAGCTGTGAATTAAAGGTATACACTTTAGTATAAGCGTTGCGCCACTTAACGCCAGCTTATTCATACAATTGTCAGAGTCAGTATATTCATTTTCACAGTAGATTCACTAAAGGGTCTTACTGATTCGATGTCGCCAAGTGAAACCTTCCCGTCTCATCTTTATCTCTTTTGTTACGCAACCTTCCCTTCTACAATAACCTATGAAGCCTTCCCTTAGGATTTCTATCTCTTCCTTAATAATAACAAATGAAATCTTCCCTTTGAAATTAATTCTCTTTCTCAATAATAATAAGGCCAATCTTCGCATACAGATTTAAATGCTGCTTATTAAAAGTGATTTGCTGATTATTTCGACGAAACATAGAATTTGTTGTCGTCGTGGCCCTCAGTAGTTACCTACAATAACCCAAAACTGTTCCTTACCTTCTTTATTGTTGCTGGATCGCCATGAACTGCTACATCGAAATGCGACATGAATATACTTACTCGGTTTTACTATACTCTATTAACTGCTGGTGGACTATCATAATTAAGTGGCTGTATTTGTTACCAAAGCTGACTTTATTCTGTAATAGCAAAGCTGACGTTATTCTTTAATTAATTTGACTGCAGTTGCGTAATTCATAGTTAAACTTTTTCTTGACAACAATAAAATTTTGCAAAGTTTTAAGTTGATGGTTTTTGGGATGGATTATAATCAGTAATGCAATATTGCTGGCAAAAATTAATTATGTTCTGAAAACGATTCTTCAAATATTTACTGTTGGTAATGAAATGATTTTACAAACGTTCAAATGGCACTTACTTTTTACAATAATCTTAACAACTAGCATTGCGCAAACACACATTCAGTAGTCTTGGTTTCTCAAAAAAAAAAAAAAAAAAAAAAAAATTCAATAATAGTAGTTCCTCTCATGATAATAGTTAGCTGATGTCTCTGTACATCCATTTATAATCTCTTGTAAATCATAGCTGGTGGCTGGCAGGCACACCGCTCCTCTCAACATCTCTTAACACCTGCTACCGACTCGCTTCATATCTCTACTGACTTCCTACGAACGCTAAAGTGCGGTCTCTCCCGCCAACAATACTTTCTGGTGCAGACAATCCCTGCTATCATTACAAAATGTATCAATGCGTGGTCTTTCCCACTCTTTTCTTAAAATGTATCCATACGCGGTATCTCCCGCACGTTTTAAAATCATATCAATGTGCGGTCTGTCCCTCCAACAATACTTTGGTGCCGACATTCCCCGCTTCCACAATTATTTCCAAAATGACAAATATTAATTATTCCTACTTAATCATATTAATAAAATATAAACATCTTTCATAAATTGTGGTTTGACAATAGACAATAGAAATATACACGTCTTACAATACATACCCCTCGATGCATACGGACGACGAATCTGCGCATCTTCTTCGATCGTAAGCTTATAACACTAGTCACTCATCATCTACATTGAGCTGACAAACGTCATAGTACAACGATGTGCACATATACAGATGACGGTGGTATCGCGTACACAAGGTACACTGAAGCGCTAGAGAAACTGGTATAGGCATGCGTATACAAATACAGAGATATGTAAACAGGCAGACAACGGCGCGGTCGGCAACGTCGATATAAGACAAGTGACTGGTTCAGTTTTTAGATCGGTTCTGCTGTAACAAGGGCAGGTTATCAAGTGAGTTTGAACATGGTGTTATAGTCGATGCACGAGCGATGGGACACCTCCGACGTAGCGATGAAGTGGCGATTTTCCTTTATGACCATTTCGCGAGTGTACCGTGAATATCAGGAATCCGGTAAAACATCTGATCTCCGACATCGCTGAGGCTGGAAAAAGATCCTTCAAGAGACTAACGACGACTGCAGAGAATCGTTCAATGTGACAAACCTTCCGCAAATTGCTGCAAATTTCAGTGCTGGGCCACCAACAAGTGTCAGCGTGCGAACCATTCAACGAAACATCATCGATATGGGCTTTCGGAGCCGAAGGCCCACTCGCGTACTCTTGATGACTGCACCACACGAAGTTCACGTCTCACCTGGGTCCGTCAACACCGACATTGGACTGTTGATGACTGGAAACATGTTGCCTGGTCGGACGAGACTCGTTTCAAATTGTATCGAGCGGATGGACGTGTACGGATATGGAGACAACCTCATGAATTCATGGACCCTGCATGTCAGCAGGGGACTGTTGAAGCTGGTGGAGGCTCTGTAATGGTGTAGGGCGCGTGCAGTTGGAGTTATACGAGACCCCTGATAACGTCTGGATACGACTCTGACTGCTGGTACGTACGTAAGCATCCTGTCTGACCACCTGCATCCATTCATGTATATTGTGCTTCCGTCGGAATTGGGCAATTCCAGCCAGACAATGTGACACCCCCTACGTCCAGAGTCGCTACAGAGTGGCTGCAGGAACACTCCTCTGAGTTTAAACACTTCCGCTGGCTACCAAACTTCCCAGATATGAACGTTATTGCGCATATCTGGCATGCCTTGCAAGATGTTGTTCAGAAGAGATCTCCACCCCTTCGTACTCTTACGGATTTATGGATAGCCCTACAGGATTCATGGTGCCAGTTCCCTCCAGCACCACTTCAGACATTAGTCGAGTTCATGCCACGTCTTGTTGAGGCACTTCTGCGAGCTCGCGGAGCCTCTACACGATATTAGGCAGGTGTGCTAGTTTCTTTGGGTCTCCAGCGTACATTTTTGAAGTTTCTCCGTAATGACTTAACGTAATAAAACGCTACGTACATCGGTTGCAGCGTATCCATTTAGTGTTACCATGTACTTTTTGACTTTTTTCTTTCTTTAAATTTCAATTTCTCTATTTATTTTAGAATGAACGGCTGCTGCAGTCACGTGTTCCTCATCTACTGTCAAAGTGAGTCTCCCATAAGCGGGTAGCGTTGCCGACAATTTTGTTGGTCTTTCCACCAAACATTGTGCAGGAAAAGCAATCTACGTATAAATACAAATATTTTGTGGTTTTTGCTGGCTATTTAGAGATATCAATGGATATTTTAATACTGAAGCCAAAATTTCCTTTCACACAGAATGTGCAGAGTTAGCTGACTTCGTGAAAATATTTAATGGTCACTTTTAAAGTGATAAATGACAACACAGTGATGTTCAGTATGGTAAAAACCAACATGTTGTTGGCTTGGAAGGAGAAGGAATACTGACACGATCTTGTGCGGCGTGAAAGATGATTTCTTAATTGCTGTATGAATATCAAGAACTCAGATGGGAAACCAGTTCTAAGCAAAGAAGGGAAAACAGAAAGCTGGGAGGAGTCTATAGAGGGTCTATACAAGGGCAATGAACTTGTAGGTAATGTTATGGAAATGGAAGAGGACGTAGATGAAGATGAAATGGGAGATATGATACTACGTGAAGAGTGTGAAAGAGCACTGAAAGACCTGTTGAAACAAGGCCCTGGGAGTAGACAACATCCCATTAGAACTACTGACAGCGTGTAACTGTTGTGCAGTGCACGTTGATAAGTGCTGTTTGCCAGATGAAAGTATATGACGATGGTTACAAGTGTTACACCACTAATCAAGTTGAGAATCAACTTAATATGGGCCTGAATATCTTTCAGCATGTGCAGATGGGGTACAGTGAGCGCCAGTGAAATTCGTAGCAGTGGGGATATTTGTGGTTAGTAATTATGGTGTGTAGTCTGTTCTCAAGTGGCACATAAGTATGAGGAATGTTAAATGTCTCTATAGCCAATAGCAAATGTGTGTATGGGATGGTTTGTAATGGCCTGTGCCCATGATGGAAATGTACACCAACCAAGAGCTCGTGACCATGCATTATATGTATGGTTTATTGGATAGCAATGCATTGGAGGCACGTCACTTGTACCATGGGCACTGCCCATTGCGCAGATTGCCGGATCGAAAGACATTTGAAGGAATTCCTCGCCCCCCCCCCCCTCCCCCTCTGTGAATACGTGAGTTTCACGCGTCCACCAGGCAGCGGTGGGAGAGAAATGTGCTGCAGGTGACAATCTGGAGATGTTTGCGTGAAAACATGCCGTATCCACACTGTCTGCAGCGTTGACAAGCCTTGTGTCCTGGAGATCATCCTCTAAGAATATCATTCTGCCTGGTTCCTACAGAAATTTGCTTTGACGAAGAGCTTTGCAGCTGGTTTTTTATTCACAGATGAAGTGACGTTGACAAGAGACGGAATTCGTAAGTTGCATAAGCAGCATGCGTAGGCTCATACAAATCTCCAGGCAACTATCCAATCGTCTCACCAAAAGAGGTTCTCCGTTAACACCTGGGCAGTCATTGTTGACGATTGCTTGTTGGAACCCGATGTTCTTCCACGGAGACTTACCGGACAGGACTATACAGATTTCTTGAATAATTCATTGCCTGATTATTTAGACATGCATTTTGCATCCTTAATACAACTATATTTGATTCAGAATGGTGTTCTCACATATTTTACTCTATCTGCCAGAAAGCACCTGAATACAGACTGAAGCTATATATAATACATCAAAAATCGAATCAACTGCTACACGAGTTTCTGCAGTCGGATGCCTCATCCGTTGCTCCCCCGAACGCCAGTTTTAAACAGGTTCTCTGCTGAGGATCTTCTGCATAGAAAATCAGTACGAAGTTTTGCCAAGAATAATTTTATTGTACTATGGCCTTAGCTCATGACTGATAGTCGACAATGTAGTTGTAATATACGGATCTATTTGCAAAAGTTCTACAATTCCTTAGTTATGAACGAATTTAATAATGTTGCAGGGAGCAGGGAAAAGAATGTCTGTCGTTGCACATATCACCACTCTAAATGGGTGGAGCATAAACGCATCACCTTTCGCAAGGCTTCTGCTATCAGTGTTCACAAAATTGCTTTTTATTGTTACTTAAAAGTTGAAATTGCATTTTCCATCGCTAAATAGGTAAACTGTTTGCAGAAAAAGTGCGTAATAACCTCGTAACTTCGGCTAAGGCTCCTATAATGCACTTATAGCTTCGTCTTACTCCTAGTCTATGATCACCAGAGCATCATCCAACAACAGAGTGTTTTCGATCACGTGATCAAATCTTGATATTTAATTATTTTTAAGCTTTAATTACATAAAAATAACAAAAATTTTGCGAGAAGACTGACCGTTAATGCTATCTGAATGTTATATTCAGTCAGCCTGTTTTCAGGCAAGGGGAGGTCACTTACAACATTTCCTCTGATACGTAACCAGAAAGTGCCAGCTAGCGCTATAGCTGTACAGTGCAGTTTGTAGGAAATGAAGATCGAATAAATCTGTAATGTCGCATTTCTAGACTCAAGATGGCACAGTCTTTTCTTCTTGTCTCACGAGGAATCCATTCCTCAAGCCTTACCGTCCAGTTTTGAAACATCCTGTATCATCATTACATATTGAATCATTCTGTTAAACTCCCTCAAAACTTTTAAATGATATGCTCAGCTACAACCCATTCATTCCACTGGATACACCAAAATTTCTGAGCCGTGGTGACCCGGGGTAGAAATGTCATGTTCAGCTAGAAATGTCATGTTCAGCTATTTCCTGGGGATGGTAGTGGTGGCATGGCAGTCTCTGCCCTCAGCTAGGACAGGCGCCGGCTCTATCCAACGAAAGTACGGAGCGGGCCATGACACCACTTCCACGACACTGCTCAACTCCCCAGAGACACTCGACCCTGACAGTGAGACTCACTGACCGCCTTCTGCCGACAAACAGAAACTAGAGACCACTCTGAGAACGCATTTCCCAGTGAGAAAAACTCTACTCTTTTTCTCCCAAGCAAACATGTCATGAACTCTCAATAAAATAACCACAGAACAGCGTCAGAAAAATGAAACAATATCAATAGCTCTATGTGATGGTCATGTCACAACTTTTATATAAGTGAAATTGAAAGTCACTTGTTATATAGCCATTTCCAATTTTCAACTACTTTGTCACCTTATTTTGTTAACTAGTCATTGCAGAATCGTTGCAAAGTTGATTCTGAACCAGTATCGAGGACAGTAACGATCTTAGAAGCGTTCTCTGTGTAAGGTTTCGCCAGAAGCTTGGTCACAAGTTTCTGGACGCAATGCTATACGAATATGTTGCCCGGCACCTTTTCAAGTGAGATACTAGTTCCATTTACTTCCTGACATGCAGATGGGTGACTCTTGTTAAATATGACTACTGCTGGTTTGCAGTCTTGGTGAGACAGTTCTGTTTATTTCTGTGATCCGAGCAGTTATTCTGTCAAATCTTTCACAAGGTGATAAAACTCCACGATTAGTTTTTTCTGTAATTCGCGTTGTTAAACTTGCTATGAATTGCCGAAGTGAACATGCTGAGCAGGGTGGCCAGCCAGTCTGAGGGTATTTAGGGACTTACTACAAAAAATTCTTATTTGAACATATCTATATACTTAAAGAAAAGTGTCCAATTGTTTGTAGTTCATACAAACCTACAGTTTTATTCAGACCTTAATGAAATTTTGCACGCTTTACCTCCAAGACAAGAGGAAGATCACTGTCTACATAAGATTTCGTAATCTGACTTGAAACATACATGTATGTAATACAAAAGAGGAAAGGTTGCTATCAAAAATTTCTAAAAGTTCTTGGCCGATAATTTATCGTATACCGCTTGAGCAACGAAAGGTACCTAACGACTGGACAAAAGCGCATGTCACTCCCGTTTTTAAGAAAGGCTGTAAGACAGAACCACACAATAATTATGGACCTATATCGTTGACGTCAATCTGTTGTGGCATTATGGAATATGTTTTACGCTGAAGAATTATGACGTTTTTGGAAAATGAACAGCTCCTCTATGAAAATCAACAGGGATCCTGCGAAACTCAGCTCGCTCTGTTCTTCCATGAGCTCCACAGCGCAGTGGACAACGGCGCTCAGGCTGATGCCGTGTTCCTTGACGTCAGTAAGGCATTTGACACCGTCCCGCACTGCCGTTTAGTGAAAAAAATACTAGCATACGGAGTATCGGAGCAGACTTGCGACTGGATTCAAGATTTTCTTGCAGATAGAACTCAAGACGTCGCTGTTAACGGAATTAAATCGACAGAGGTAAAGGCAATATCCGGAGTGCCACAGGGAAGTGTGATAGGATCGTTGCTGTTCACAATATATATAAATGATTTAGAAGAAAGCGTCGGATGCTCTTTAAGGCTACTCGCAGATGATGCAGCTGATACTAAAGTAGCAACGCCAGAAGATAGTAAGAATTTGCAGAACGACCTGCAGAGAATTCATGAATGGTTCAGACTCTGGCAGTTGACCTTGAACGTAAATAAATGTAACATATTGCGCTTACATAGGAAAAGAAATTCATTACTGTACAGCTACATTATTGATGACAAAAAGCTGGAGACAGCGTCTGCCGTAAAATATCTAGGCATAACTATCCGGAGTGACTTTAAGTTGAATGACCATAGAAAACAAATAGTGTGAAAAGCAGACACAAGACTCAGATTCATCGGAAGAATCTTAAGAAAATGTAACTCATCCACGAAAGAACTGGCTTATAAGGCGCTTGTTCGCCAGATTTTTGAGTATTGTCCATCTGTCTGGGATCCCTATCAGGTAGGACTGATAGTGGAGATAAAGAAGATCCAACGAAGAGCGGCGCGTTTCGTCACGTGATCGTTTAGCTGGTGAGAGAGCGTTACGGAGATGCTAAACAAACTCCACCTGCAGACGTTACAAGAGAGACGTTGCGCATCACGGAGAGATTTACCATTGAAATTTCGGGACAGCACTTTTCAGGAGGAGTCAGACATTTAAAGGCAAATTTTTAGTCATAGCATGTAAATCAATTTTTTTCAAATCAGAGAACCCTGTTTAATAAAGCATGAAAGCCAATGCAAGTTAACTTGTGCGCGGTCGCATGTGATCGCTGATGAGACACAGAAAGGATGAAGAGTCTTTTGTTAATTACTTCTTCTGTTATCCGTTCTGGAATAGAGTCGAGGGAGAGCCTCGCGCGTTAGACTAGCCGCTCTAATTTAAACTCTTTAATTTTATAAAAAGTCACTGCGTACTGCAGGGCGCATACTCGCGCATACTAGTAATTATATAAGAAAATGTCCACTGCGCACGGACGAGTTAACGACGTGCTGATAATCAACATATCACTAGTGATTAATATTGTATTCCCAATGTAAGTAGCGTAGTGCACTTCAGTAATTATACTTATGATTAATTGTGATTTCATAATTTGTTTAATCCATGATCCTAAAATTTCAACATTATATGTAAACTGTATTTTCAGTATTTACCTCATTTTAGCTCAGAAATAACGTGGCCCACGAACCTCCTTCTTACGGCGACGAAATTCTCAAAGTATATGTCCGATGCCACCTTATCATGGTTTATTCACTGATTTTTTAAATATTTCCATCTATCTCAATTCAGTTCAACAAAAATTAAAATAATATAAATAATCATATTTGCACACACACACACACACACACACACACACACACATATACATATATATATATATATATATATATATATATATATATATATATATATATACTTACTTATCGCGAATGGACCCAGAAGGATCACGCAAAGCTTTCTGACGTCGTTTCTTCCATACTTCTTTCATTCGTTCTCCATGTTTTCTTTTTCTTTCTTCTGTCCATTTTGTTCCTGGTCTCTTTAGTGCTTCCTTCTCCGACAATACAATCCACTTTTCCACCTCATTTCTAAAAGTTTTTCTATCTTTGACATCTTTAAGTTCAATATTTGCTTTTTGTAAATCTAATTTTACTTGGCTAATCCATGGTGTTGTTGATTTGACTTTTTCTATGTAAGTGAGAATTCTGTTGGTGAGTCGTGTGGGGGGAAGTCTAGTGACATGTCCATAAAATTTTAATCTTCGCCTTCTTATGTCTGCTGCCAGGTTTGATATAGTTTCTGTGGTTCTTCTTGGTTGTATCCGGTATCCTTCTTCTGTTAATTTTGGACCTAAAATCTTTCTCATAATTTTGCGTTCTTCTTTTAGTATTTTTTCTAAATCACATTTTGTGTGGAGTGTGAGCGTTTCACTAGCATATAGTGCTGCTGGCTTAATTACTGGGCAGTAGTGTCTGATTTTTGTGTTCGAGGAGATGCATTTTTTATTGTATATTTCATGTGTCATACCATATGCTCTCTTCATTTTCTGTTGTCTGATCTTCTGTGCAACTTTCTCTCCTCCGGTTGGCTCCAAAATTTCACCTAGGTATTTAAAATGTTTTACTCTATTTATTTTTCCATATTTTGTGTTCAAACTGTGTATATGGAATTTCGTACAGAAAAATTCTGTCTTTTGAAACGAAATTTGTAAACCTACTTTATCCGCGCATTCCTTAAGGATCTCTATTTGTTTGGTGGCGATTTCTTCATCATCTGCAAGTATGGCCAAGTCGTCCGCGAATGCTAAACAAGATATCTCCACGTTGTCTTTGGTTCTACCAAGATGGATTGGTTTCCAGTAGGATTGATTTTTTAATTCTTTTTCCCATTCCTTAATGACTTTATCCAGGACTATATTAAACAGAAGTGGAGATAGCCCGTCACCTTGACGTACTCCAGTTTTTATGAGAAAAGGTTCAGAGATTTCTCCCCTGAATTTAACTTTAGATACAGTGTCTGTCAGTGATTCTTTGATAAGCCTTAGTGTTTTGGAGTCAAGTCCAAGTTCCTCTAAAATGTTAAACAAAGATTGCCGGTCAATTGAGTCATAGGCTTTCTTAAAATCTACGAATGTACAAATTATGGGGGCATTTCTAATTGCTTTGTGTTTTAATATTGTCTTTAAATTAAATATTTGTTCTATGCATGAGCGACCGGGGCGAAAGCCTGCTTGATAATCACCAATTTGGCGTTCCAGCTGCTCTTGTGTTCTTTTCAGCAGGCATGTTGAGAGAATTTTGTAGGTGACTTGTAAAAGTGAGATTCCCCTGTAGTTATTGACATTTGTTCTGTCTCCTTTTTTATGTAACGGGTGAATAAGGGCACATTTCCAATCCTCTGGTAATTTTTCTGTTTCCCATATTTTTGTTATTATTTTTGTGAGCTCTTGCAACGTCTTTGGTCCTAGGTTTTTTAATAGCTCTGCAACAATGCCATCTTCGCCAGATGTTCTATTATTTTTTAAGTTTTTAATGTGACATTTGATTTCTTCCTGTGTTGGTGGTAATGAATCCAGTTGAGCGTTGGCACTGATTTCTTTGGGAAACCTTAAACTAGGTTCTGGGCAATTTAGTAGGTTAGAAAAATATTGAGCCAATACTTGACAGTTTTCCTGGTTTGTTAGGGCTAATTTACCATCAGGTTTTCTGAAACATAAATGTTGAGGGATATATCCTCGTATTTTATCTGCGAAAGTTCTGTAGAAGTCTCTTGTATTATAGTTTTGGAAATTTTCTTCTATGGCATCCAGTTGTGCCTTTGTGTACTTCCTTTTTGCTTGCCTAATGGATTTTGAAACCTGTTTTCTAACCTCGTTAAATAAATGTAGACTTTCTTGTGATTTTTTACTGTTATATTCTTGAAATGCTTTTTTTCTCCTTTCCAATGCATTTTCACAGTCTGAATCCCACCAAGGGTGTTTGAATATCTTTTTCAAGGGAATAGTTTCCTTAGCTATTCGCGTGATTTTAGAATGAAATTCTTCCCATGTGTTTGCTTTTCCTTCTCCCATTCTTCTTTTACTTTAGATTCTTTAATCTTCTTGGTGTCATATTTCTGTATTTCTGTTTTCTTCTGATGACTTCTTCGTGCTGTAAACTTGATTTTAATTCTAGTTAGGTAATGGTCTGAATCAATGTTTGCTCCTCTGCGTACTTGGACGTCGTAAATTTCTTTTTGTACTGGGTATGAAATCGCCACATGATCTATTTGAAACTCGCCAATTTGTTGTATAGGAGATCTCCATGTCTTTTGTTTTCTTGGACATTTTCTTAGAGATGTTGACATTATCTTCAGGTTATTCTGCTTACATAGTTCGACGAGCCTTGTACCATTTTTATTGGTAAATTTATGTGCAGGATATTTGCCTACGGTTTTTTGGTGGATTTTCTCTCTACCAATTTGGGCATTAAAATCGCCGAGTAGAACTTTTTTATCATCTTTTGGAATCTTGGCCATTATATTCTCCAAATTTTCCCAGAACTTTTCTGTTTCTATGGGGTTTTTCTTGTTGTCACCGTTTGTGGGAGCATGAACATTAACCATTGTGTATGTTTTGTTGGCACATTGTAAGCGCATCGTCATTATCCTATTATTTACGGGAGTAACTTCCTTGATGGAGCTGAGCACGCTCTTGTGTATGATAAACGCCATCCCGAGATGGGGGGCTCCTCTTCCGATTCGTTTATCCGTCTTGCTCTTAAAGATGCGATAGTTGCCATAATCTGATGTTTCTTCATCTGTAAAACGTGTCTCCTGTAAAGCTAGTATTACTATCTTTTGCTTTTCAAGTTCTGTTGTAAGGTTTAGAAGTTTTCCTGGTTGGATTAATGTATTTATGTTAAAGGTTCCAATGTATGTAGGTGTTTTAAGTGGAAGTTTGCCAGAGAGCTCCGACTTTCTCTGGTATAATCGTGTAAGTCCAGGTTCCCCAGAATCCGAATTCCTGGTTGCCATCTGTTGATGGGTGGATTGGTTACCACCTGGGGTAATGTTGTTATTACTTGCACGAGTCATACTTGCTTGTAATCAAGTTGGTCCAGTGTTTCCACTGGGTGTTTAGAACCAGGGATTGTTAGTTCCTGGCGCATTATGACCAGCCGCACATTGTGTGAACAGACGCTGACCAGGATGCCGATGGTTCCCACTTCAGACGCGACCTGGATTTGGGTGTTGACAGTGCTTATTGTAATGGCGGCACTTACTCGCCATGACACAGCAACGTCTTCGGGTTCTGTGGTTTTTGAATGAGTGTGACCCTTGCCAAAAGTCACCCTCCCACACCCTCGTGATGCTGCCGCCTCGGTCCGGGACTGCTTATTTGGGTTTCCCCTTATTCGCAGCTGTCCACCATATCTGATGGATCGTTCGCTATCCGCCACCTGCGACCCGCCCTGTACCTGAGGCTCGGCTAGGGTATATATATATATATATATATATATATATATATATATATATATATATATATATGTGTGTGTGTGTGTGTGTGTGTGTGTGTGTGTGTACGTATAATTATTTACAGACAACATATTACTTCCCCCCACATACATCTCTCGTATTGATCTCGAGGAGAAAATTCGAGAAATTAGAGCCAATACAGAGGTTTACCGACAAATATTCTTCCCACGCACTATTCGGGAGTGGAACAGGGCTGGAGGGATCAGATAGTGGTACCGAAAGTACCATCCACCACACACCATTAGGTGGCTTGCGGAGTATGATGTAGATGTAAATTTACTTCAGATTTCAACATTCAGATGAAACAGTCAAGCAAATTAATGATAATTTAATCGTGGTAAATTGACTGTAATTCCTATCGCGAGAATAAATTACAGCTGCAATACCCTTGTGGGATATAGTATCATCAGGCGCCACTAGATCGCGGGACGAGCGAAAGCTCGAGAATTCGACGCAAAGCATCATCGCAAACTCTTATTTATTGATTAGCTGCCGATGTTACGTATGTCATATACCCTAGAAGATATTTTGCTGCGTCTTTCATAATTATTTTTATTATTAATATCCACAGTGCCATACAAATGCTAGGGCAGGTCATGGATATACTCGTAGTACCAATAAAAGTCATTAGATCACAGGCCGATCAAAAGATCGAACTGAACCCGAGATTTCCCGAACGGTGATGTAAAATGTTAGAACAGTTCGAGTTGTGCTCAAATACAACCCTTCTTGAAACTCTTAAAACTTAGCTGAAGAAATAGAAGACGAATTCTTAAAAAACAAAATGAGATACTTATCGCAAAATGTAACAACAGGTGACGCAACTAATCATCTTTTCATAAAGGTGAAGACGTGTTCATTTGTCGCATTTCGACGACACCCAGTGATTCAAATATGCACATTGATTGTAATCGACTGCAGTTTCCCATGCGGCTTGCACAGGGTCAATCACTTTGTATCGCAGATATTAAGCCCTTTTCACACGATGAACGAAAGTGTTCAAGACAGATTATAGTCTAATGAAGCGATCCAAGAGTACTAGGCCCGAGCCAAAAACTCGGCAAGATCGTGTCGCAACGCGTTTAAATGATAAACGTAAACACGGCGCTACTAACACAACAGTGCCAAAGTCGTGATTTCACATTAGCGTATCATTAACTATTTATGAAGTTTACAAATATCTAGAAACTTTCGTGAAAATGTACAGGTGTCCAAAATTAAAGCAACCAACCGCTATTTCCCTGTCCTGTGTCTAATCAACGACATAATCATAGAAATTGTCAACCACATGTCCGTACGATCGTGTTCTGCACGGAAGATGGCATCCCAATCATCGGACAACCACGCCAACGATGTCAGGTACGTATCAAATGGAGTAGTGTTTGGTAGTTCCACGTCCGCAATCGTTGTATACACAGCCAAAGAATGTGCAGTATGGCACAGAGAAGACGCCTACCAGACTCTATACGCTGGAGGGCCGTAGGAAGACTGGAAGAAGAACAGTCGCAGACTGATGTGACCCGATGGCTTAATGTGCATCATTCTGTTGTTTTTAGGATGTGGCAACATTTTATAAAGACCGAAACTGTACTCCGAAGACCAGTGCAGAACCGACTAAGTGCGACATCGCAAGAGAGGACCGTCTGATCTCTCACCATCCACTGGACATGTATCGAGGCAAATGGTGTGCAGAAGACTTCAGCAGAGTGGCCTTTATTGTCAGAGACCTGCTGCATGTCCACCTGTGAAGTGTCTCCACAGAAGGGAACGTCTAGAGTGGGGTCATCAGCACGCGACCTGGACGGTCGAACAGTAGGCCAATGTTGTTTTCACAGATGAGTCCCTATTTAATCTGGAGAGTGATTCTCGATGGATTCGCATCTGGATGGAACGTGGAACACGATTTCGGGGCCCGAACATTGTGGAAAGAGACCGATACGATGTGGGCAGAGATTATGTTTACCACTCGAACCGCTCTTCATGAAATTGTACGAGTAACTCGGCGAGGTTTAACTGCTGTCAGGTATCGTGATGAGATGTTGGGAGCTCATTTGCAGTTGTTGCGAGGGGCTGGCAGCCCAGACTCTGTACTGATGGACGATAATGCTCGAACTCCTAGAGCTTGGTTGGTTTATGTTTTCCTGGAAACGGAAGATACTGCACGCAAGGCGTGCCCTGCTCGCTCTCCCGATTAGAATCCCATAGAGCGTGCCTTGGATGCACTAGGAAGACGGCTTGCACCAGGTGAGCATGCACCAACCCCTCTCCAAGATTGTGGGCAGCTCTCCAGGAAGAAAGGGCGTTATTGCCTCAACATAAAACTGATGACATCATTCACAACATACCCTGTCGTCTTCAGGCCTGTATTGGTGCCGGAGGTGGTCACACCCGATACTGAACCCATTAACCAGTTGTCGGAATGTGCGTGAAAATCCGTTAAGTTGGAAAAAAAGAAGAACATTTTTGTCTGCCGTTATGCATGCTGCAGTTGTTTACATTCTGTATTCGTTACACCGTTTCTACTTTACCATCACTTGTTTGTTTGTTTTGAACCAAAATAAACATAACCCTGAAAAATTTCCGTTTGTTGCTTTAATTTTGGACACCAATGTATTTACGAAAAATTCACTACTCTCACTTGCTCGGAAAGTTCCTTGTGATAATAAAACTGTCATAAATATAAACAAAACTCAACATATGGTAAGTGCACCAGAAAGCAATGTGGCAACTCAGCACTCAGCAGAGCTCGTTCCACGATAGTCGGCCGACATTCAAGCAATCGGTTGTCAATCGATCCCAAGTTCGTTCATCGTGTAAAACGGGCATTAAACATACCGGGCAACGCCGGGTACTGCAGTTAGTAAGACATATTTTTCAAACGTTCTGCCAGTGGAACATCACTGCCGCCTGCCTGGCCTTTCAGGCTAGAAGCAGTCCTGTCCATTAAAAGCTGCTAATTGCGACATCCCGCCACTTTTCCAGCGTCTCTGCTGAGTTAACTGGCAGACGCACGCCACCGTGCTAGCGTGCGAGCAGTAGCACATGTGCAGCCATTGAAGAGTCTTGGTGGGCAGAGCACAGCTGCTTCACTCTCTTCGTATCCAGGCTTTTGGACAGAGCAGACACTCTAGGAATCCACACTTCAGACAAGGCCGATGGCCTACCGCTATCTTTCGCGTTCCCTACGGCTCTTTATTTAGGCCACAACTCCTAGACTGGCAGTCTGCCTTCGCCTCCTCCCTGAGGGTGAGTCCCTTTTCGGATTCCGTCATCAATTCCTAATATTAATTTTTTAATAGGCCGCCTCCCTTCCGACACCCACTTCACTTCGCATCGTGTGTGGTGTTGCAAACAGTTCATGTCTTTGTGAAATCAGTAGACACAAGACTGGTTAAAAAACTGAACTTTAGTCTCTTAACCCGAAGACTTCATCAGCGAATTCCGTGATTATTTCCATCAGTTTGAAGAATTTTTGTATGCGCCATGTATCTAATTTAGTTCAAGTGACATTAGTATATCCGTTTCATCTTTCTCGTGTCTTTGTGATGCCAAGGGGTCATGCGCTATATGTTCACTTCCTTTTGACCCAATTATACTTGCACAATCTGAAATTCGTGTACGGGAGAGTGTTGTGCACTGCAACACTTTACAGGCATTCGCCTGTAACTAGCATTGCAATAATGTATCATAAATTTTCTTACTCTTATTATTTTCTATAATTACAAGAATTGCGCCAGGAAAGTAAGGTTATTTCCAAATGTGAAACAATGTTCCAAGGAACTACATGGTCGTGTGCCTAGGAATATATATTCTATCGAAATTTAAAAGTGTTGCAGTCGAGAAAATCTTGTTAGTAGTGCATTTAATAGTATATCTGTCACATTATTACTCTACTACACATAGATAATTAATCACAAAGTGGAATAAAAGCAAGTAAAAGTGTCATCAAAAACCCAAAAAAATTCAAACACATTCTGAAATGGACGCTGCTGGAAAATAACACAGATTTCCGTTCTCAAGATAGATAACGTAGTTAATATATGAGAGAAACTTAGTTCTTTTGAAATATCACATGTTCCATGGTAAAAGACCGCCTTCCGTATCAAGGTACAAGACAGTGCGCGACTAAGGAAGCATGCTTTAACCATCCACACGTTACATAACTAGTTCGAAAAATGTACAAAATGAAACTCTATAATTGAAGAATTAACAACATCTCCTAAATAGCTTTAGTATGCAGATTCCAGTCACATTAACGTGACCACCGCCTACGTTCGACGTCAACGTGCAATAACCACTCTCAGACGGCAGGTGGAGGGGGGGGGGGGGGGGGGGGAGGGGGGAGGGTGGATCGATCAACCCAAATATGTACCTATCGTGTGGATCATGTCTACTGTTAAATGCAGTTTCTTTTTCCTCGCAACGATGGTATCTGCTAAAAGGACATGCAACCTGTCGCACAGCTGGCAGTGCATGTGCATGGTACGAACAACACCACGATGAGTTTACCGTACTCTCTTGGCCACCAAACTCCCCAAATTTAAACACAGCTGAGATCCAGTAGGACCACCTCGATCCAGCTGTCCGCGCTATGGATCCTCAACCGAGGAACCTAGCTGGGCACAGCACTGGAGTCGGTATGGCTCTGTATCCCTGTCGGCGCCCTCCAGAACCTCATCGACTCTCTTCCTGCACATCTCGCAGTGGACCACACTGTAAACGGTGGTTCAAATGGTTCAAATGGCTCTGAGCACTATGCGACTTAACTTCTGAGGTCATCAGTCGCCTAGAACTTAGAACAACTTAAACCTAACTAACCTAAGGACATCACACACATCCATGCCCGAGGCAGGATTCTAACCTGCGACCGTAGCGGTCGCTCGGTTCCAGACTGTAGTGACTAGAACCGCACGGCCACTCCGGCCGGCTAAAAGGTGGTTATTCAGGCCTTCAACAGGTAGTCACATTAATGTGACTGGATAATATATGTTTAGACACGTGCTGTTCATGTTATCGCTTACATCCTGTATATTACATCCACTTGCAACCTTCAGAAGTTCAAAGAGAGTATTGCACTGCACATTGTCAAAAGCTTTCGCGAAGTATATAAATGCTATAAACGTAAATTTGCCTTTCCTTAACCTATCTTCTAAGGTAAGTCGTGGAATGAGCATTGCCTCGCGTGTTCCTACACTTCACCGGAATCCAAAGTGACCTTCCTCGAGGTAGGTTTCTGCCAGTTTTTCCGTTTTTCTATTGAGAATTCGTGGCAACCGTCACTGATTAAATTGATAGTTCAGTAATATTCACATGTATCTGCACCTGCTTTCTTTGTAATTGGAATTATTGTACTCTTTGTAAGTCTGACGTTATTTCACCTGTCTCATTCCTTTGCCCCAGCCCCTAATTCTCCTACTATTTTTCCTTCTCATCCCTTTCCTATTCTCGAATCCCCGTCCTCCATGATAATTACATGATTCTTACATTTAACTATCTGAATAATTCCCTTTATCTCATCATACATTCTTTCGAAGTCTTCATCATTTGCAGAGCTAGTTGACATGTAATTTTGTACTAATGTGGTGGATTTTTGCTTTGTCTCTATCAAGGATACGATAATGCGTTCATTACGCAGTTCATAACAGCTTACCCGCATTCGAATTTGCCGGCCGGTGCGGCCGTGCGGTTGTAGACGTTTCAGTCTGGAACCGCGTGACCACTACAGTCGCAGGTTCGAATCCTCCCTCGGGCATGGATGTGTGTGATGTCCTTAGGTTAGTTAGGTTTAAGCAGTTCTAAGTTCTAGGCGACTGATGACCTCAGAAGTTAAGTCGCATAGTGCTCAGAGCCACTTGAACCATTTGAATTTCCTTATTTTTAGTTAGACCTACTACAGTAATACCGCTATTTGATTTCTTATTTATAGTCCTGTACTCACATGACCAGAAAAAATGGTTCAAATGGCTCTAAGCACTATGGGAGTTAACATCGGAGATCATCAGTCCCCTAGACTTAGAACTACGAAAACCTAACTAACCTAAGGACATCACACACATCCATGCCCGAGGCAGGATTCGCACCTGCGACCGTAGCAGCAGCGCGGTTCCGGACTGAAGCGCCTAGAACCGCTTGGCCACAGCTGCCGGCCATGACCAGAAGTTTTGTTCTTCCTGCTAACGCACTTCACTAACTTCCACTACATCCAACTTTACCCTATCCATTTTTCTTTTTAAATTCTTTAACGTTCCTAACCCATTAAGCTTCGACCTGTAAATCACCTGTTTTGTTTTCCCTGATGATGATGCCCTCCTGAGTAGTTTCCACTCGCTTATGCGAGTTGAGGACTGTTTTACCTCCGGAATCTTTTACCGAAGACAATGCCGCCATTGTGTAACCATACAGTAGAGCTTTATGCCCTCGGTAAATGTTACGGCTGTAGTTTCCCTTTGCTTTCTAACTTTCACAGTACCAGTACATCGAGGCCATGTTGACTAACGTTACAAGGCCAGATCAGATCGTTGCCCCTGCAAGTACTGAAAAAATTGCTGACCTCCTTCAAGAAGCACATATTTGTCAGACCTCTCCACAAATACCCCTGTGTTGTGACTGCAACTACATCTCTGCTAATTGTGTCGTTGAGGCCCCCAAGCCAACCCACGTCGGAAAGGTCAATGGTTTCATGGGAGTGAGTGTAACATTTAAACTCCAGTCATTTCCGCAAAGCTGCAAATGGCTCAAATGGTTCAAATGGCTCTGAGCACTATGCGACTCAACTTCTGAGGTCATTAGTCGCCTAGAACTTAGAACTAATTAAACCTAACTAACCTAAGGACATCACACACATCCACGCCCGAGGCAGGATTCGAACCTGCGACCGTAGCGGTCACGCGGTTCCAGACTGAAGCGCCTTTAACCGCACGGCCACACCGGCCGGCCAAAGCTGCAAATGAACCGTCAACCTAGTAACTTCGTATTTTCATCTCTGTGGAGTTAGTCATTAATTTCACTTAGCTCAGAGTTAATCACACTTATTATTGCCACTCGTAACACTTTGGCTGCTGCTGTTGTCGTCTTCTTTTTACAGTTTCTTTTCGCATGCTTGATAAGAAGTGGATCACCTCAACAGCTAGAGAAAAAATTCTCAAAAAGGAAGATTAGGATTTAACGTCTGGTTAACGACACGGTCTTTATGGGGCACGGATACAACAAGGCTGGTGATGGAAATGGCAAGTGTTCTTCCACCGGAAACCTACATCAGGATGGTCGAATGGTGGCTAACCACTGCACCGCGTCGTTCTGTGGTTGTCTGTTACATCTCAAAGATTTATCGTGCTGTGTAGCTTCAGGTGGGTGGTACTGTTCCAGTGCACTTTCAGATATAGTATTGCAGAATTACATCTCCTTCGGTGAACCATAAATGTGCTTGAGATAAGCGACGTGGCCCGTTAGTAAATTAATATGCCTCCACGGAGTTTGACAAGACAGAGTTTAAGTCTGTTTGAGAAGATATCATTGACTTGATGAACCTTATCAGAAGTGTCCCAGTGTACTTGACAAGCATCCACCCGCCAGCTCTTTAGTCGGCTCTTATTGCTAATTCCGACATTAGAGTCTGAAATTTGTCTAGCTCACATTTTCAAGCCAACAAACTCCCTCTTGACATCTGACGGTAATTCGTATGAGACAAACCACCAAATATGACTAGTAACAAATGTATTGGAGTAGTTTCAAATGCTCCACTTGGCCGCAGCATCACATTCCTTTGTGCCCTGCTTAGTGTTTTACTAAATCTAGCCTAACCAAATCCTAAAGCGCCAGATGTAATATTATGCACATTTCTTTACGCATTTTTTTAATTTTTTAAGCTCATACTCGTATCTACATCTACATCTACATCTACATTGATACTCCGCAAGCCACCCAACGGTGTGTGGCGGAGGGCACTTTACGTGCCACTGTCATTACCTCCCTTTCCTGTTCCAGTCGCGTATGGTTCGCGGGAAGAACGACTGTCTGAAAGCCTCCGTGCGCGCTCTAATCTCTCTAATTTTACATTCGTGATCTCCTCGGGAGGTATAAGTAGGGGGAAGCAATATATTCGATACCTCATCCAGAAACGCACCCTCTCGAAACCTGGCGAGCAATCTACACCGCGATGCAGAGCGCCTCTCTTGCAGAGTCTGCCACTTGAGTTTATTAAACATCTCCGTAACGCTTTCACGGTTACCAAATAACCCTGTGACGAAACGCGCCGCTCTTCTTTGGATCTTCTCTATCTCCTCCGTCAGACCGATCTGGTACGGATCCCACACTGATGAGCAATACTCAAGTATAGGTCGAACGAGTGTTTTGTAAGCCACCTCCTTTGTTGATGGACTACATTTTCTAAGGACTCTCCCAATGAATCTCAACCTGGTACCCGCCTTACCAACAATTAATTTTATATGATCATTCCACTTCAAATCGTTCCGCACGCATACTCCCAGATATTTTACAGAAGTAACTGCTACCAGTGTTTGTTCCGCTAACATATAATCATACAATAAAGGATCCTTCTTTCTATGTATTCGCAATACATTACATTTGTCTATGTTAAGGGTCAGTTGCCACTCCCTGCACCAAGTGCCTATCCGCTGCAGATCTTCCTGCATTTCGCTACAATTTTCTAATGCTGCAACTTCTCTGTATACTACAGCATCATCCGCGAAAAGCCGCATGGAACTTCCGACACTATCTACTAGATCATTTATATATATTGTGAAAAGCAATGGTCCCATAACACTCCCCTGTGGCACGCCAGAGGTTACTTTTACGTCTGTAGACGTCTCTCCATTGATAACAACATGCTGTGTTCTGTTTGCTAAAAACTCTTCAATCCAGCCACACAGCTGGTCTGATATTCCGTAGGCTCTTACTTTGTTTATCAGGCGACAGTGCGGAACTGTATCGAACGCCTTCCGGAAGTCAAGAAAAATAGCATCTACCTGGGAGCCTGTATCTAATATTTTCTAGGTCTCATGAACAAATAAAGCGAGTTGGGTCTCACACGATCGCTGTTTCCGGAATCCATGTTGATTCCTACATAGTAGATTCTGGGTTTCCAGAAATGACATGATACGCGAGCAAAAAACATGTTCTAAAATTCTACAAGAGATCGACGTAAGAGATATAGGTCTATAGTTTTGCGCATCTGCTCGACAACCCTTCTTGAAGACTGGGACTATCTGTGCTCTTTTCCAATCATTTGGAACTCTCCGTTCCTCTAGAGACTTGCGGTACACGGCTGTTAGAAGGGGGGCAAGTTCTTTCGCGTACTCTGTGTAGAATCGAATTGGTATCCCGTCAGGTCCAGTGGACTTTCCTCTATTGAGTGATTCCAGTTGCTTTTCTATTCCTTGGACACTTATTTCGATGTCAGCCATTTTTTCATTTGTGCGAGGATTTAGAGAAGGAACTGCAGTGCGGTCTTCCTCTGTGAAACAGCTTTGGAAAAAGCATAAGTCTGTTTTCTGAGTATACATGAAATAACAATGGCATACCCGTGTGGTACTGAATGTTTCCCGTAACCGACTGGTCGGGATCCTGTGTAATGAAAGTTTCCCAGTCGACTGTATGTATTTTGTCTTTGTCTATCATCGCATGCTAGCTGCAGTTTCTTCAGTGTCCTAACTGACAGATATGTTGATGGAAATAGTAACAAACTTACTCAACTACACGACAAATATGCCCACTTAAAGAACAGAAACGTAAGAAGGAAACTAACACCTTGGCTAACTGAAGAACTAAAGCAGCTCATGAGTCTCAGAGACCCTACACATAGTGCATACAAACAGCGCCCCGTGCCAGAGTATTGTATTACTTTCAAGTAGAAGTGGGGTAGAGCCAGTCAAGCTGTGAGAAATGCAAAACTCAGTCAAGGCCCGACATTAACCGTCAACAGAAATAGACCAGCTGTCCTACGGAAAAGAACCTACACGATCTTGCTTTAGTCAAAGAAAGAGCTACAGCTGATAACCATTGTCACAGCCTATGAACTGAACCGATACTATACATTACCTACAACGACTACTGGACCACAAACGAAGTAGACACTTTATAAATTACTTCATAGTGGTAAACGACTGCGACCACAAAAAATTCTATCTACAGCCAGTTCCACAAGAAAGTGTACACCATAATTTTAAATGTAAAGTCCGAAGCGATGTCTCTGGTAGTGGTCTCGAATCTGTAAGGAATGCGCTTTGCACAGAGTGTGAGAGCTGAATGCTTTGTTTTGTAGGTCACAGTTTAAAACGAGTGCAAAATATCTTAAGCGTCACCTGGCAGTGTTCCTTGTAAATCATCCAAAGGGACCAAAGCTTTCATATGAAGCCGTTGCTGAAGTTTTTAGAAAGTCAAAAACATTCTTTGCGAAGTGGATCAAACGATATTTAGAGGTTGGAAACGTCAATGATTTACCGGAGAGAGGGCTAAGGTACCAAACTATAATCAATAATGGCGGCAACTGCATTAACTATTAGGTAATTGTGCAATTAGTGATAACATGTACTTTCATGTAAATATATGTTTTGGATAGTGTCTTTTATTTCATACAGATAACGGAGTACACTTTTCGTGGGACTGACTATAAAACTTGTTAGTTGCAACACCGCCAAAAGAACCATCGTGGGTATAAGATCGGCATCTACTTAACACAATGGCATCACACTCCAAATAATGAAGCTTATTATTGACCCACTACTGCCCACTATAACAGATATCTTCAAACACTCCTTAGCCACAAGCGTCTTCCCTGAGGCCTCGAAACAGAAACTTGTTGAGCCACTACCTAAACAGCACGCTGCCGCAGCACCTTCTGAGTACCGACCTATTTGCATTCTTGCTGTACTGCCCCAAGGCCTTAGAAAATATATCCCACGACCAGCTGATAAGCTGTCTAACTACAAACAACGTATTAGACGAATACCAGTCAACTTCATGAGATCACTCGAAGCGTAAATGGTTGTGAAACCATACTTGAACTCTTAGCAACCAAAACAAATAATCCTGGACAAATGGGGAGTATCATGACGAATACAGGGATTAGCAGTTGCTGCTGGCTGAATATCGTAACACCCACAACCATAAAAAAAAAGCTGATAAAAATGCTCTTAACGCGTTTTTAAGAGTCTTCACTCCTTCCGATCTGATCATGTAAGCTTAGAAAAAATGTGGAATGATTTCAAAGAGGTAGTATAGACGGAAGTTGAGAGATATATACCATACAAATAATAAGTGATTATGGTGATTCCCCATGGTACACAAAACGGGTCAGATCGCTGCTGCAGAAGCAACGAAAAGAGCATGCCAACTTTAAAAGAACGCAAAATCCCCAAGATTGGCAAAGTTTTGCAGAAGTTCGAAATATAGCACGTACTTCAATACGAGATGCTTTTAATAATTTCCACGACGAAACTCTGTCTAGGAATCTGGCAGAAAACCCAAACAGATTCTGATCATACATAAAGCACACCAGTGGCCAGGCGCAATCAATATCATCACTGCGCGACAACAACGGTGAAGTCACTGACGACAGTGCCACTAAAACAGAGTTATTAAACACGGTTTTCCGAAATTCCTTCACCAAAGAAGACGACGTAAATATTCCTGAATTCAAAAACGTAGTAGTAGATATCCTCGGTGTAGCAAAGCAGCTTACATCAAATTTTAAAGGCAAGGCCTCTGGTCCAGATAGTAAACCACTCAGGTTCCTTTCAGAGTAAGCTGATACAATAGCTCAATATTTAGCCATTATATACAACCGCTAGCTAACAGAAAGATCCGTACATAAGGACTGAAAAATTACTCAAGTCACACCAATACCCTAAATGGAAAATAGAAGTAATCCGCCCATATCACTAACGTTGATTTGCAGTAGGGTTTTGGAACATATACTGTGTTCGAACATTATGAAGTACCTCGAAGAAAACGATTTATTGACACATAGCACGGATTCAGAAAATTTTGTCCTTGTGAAACACAACCAGCTCTTTATACTCATGAAGTAATGAGAGTTATCGACGGGGGATGTCAAATTGATTCCATATTTTTAGATTTCTGGAACGCTTTCGACACCGTTCCTCACAAGCGTCTTCTAACCGAACTGCATGCCTATTGACTATCGCCTCAGTTGTGCGACTGGATTCGTGATTTCCTGTCAGAAAGATCACAGTTCGTAGTAATAGACGGAAATTCATCGAGTAAAACAGAAGCAATATCCCGCGTTCCCCAAGAAAGTGTTACAGGCCCTCTATTATTCCCGATCTACGTTCATTAATAACATAGGAGACAATCGGTGTAGCCGTCTTAGATTGTTTGCAGATGATGCTGTCATTTACCGTCTTGTAAAGTCATCAGAGGACCAAAACGAATCGCAACATGATTTAGATAAGATATACACTCCTGGAAATTGAAATAAGAACACCGTGAATTCATTGTCCCAGGAAGGGGAAACTTTATTGACACATTCCTGGGGTCAGATAGATCACATGATCACACTGACAGAACCACAGGCACATAGACACAGGCAACAGAGCATACACAATGTCGGCACTAGTACAGTGTATATCCACCTTTCGCAGCAATGCAGGCTGCTATTCTCCCATGGAGACGATCGTAGAGATGCTGGATGTAGTCCTGTGGAACGGCTTGCCATGCCATTTCCACCTGGCGCCTCAGTTGGACCAGCGTTCGTGCTGGACGTGCAGACCGCGTGAGACGACGCTTCATCCAGTCCCAAACATGCTCAATGGGGGACAGATCCGGAGATCTTGCTGGCCAGGGTAGTTGACTTACACCTTCTAGAGCACGCTGGGTGGCACGGGATACATGCGGACGTGCATTGTCCTGTTGGAACAGCAAGTTCCCTTGCCGGTCTAGGAATGGTAGAACGATGGGTTCGATGACGGTTTGGATGTACCGTGCACTATTCAGTGTCCCCTCGACGATCACCAGTGGTGTACGGCCAGTGTAGGAGATCACTCCCCACACCATGATGCCGGGTGTTGGCCCTGTGTGCCTCGGTCGTATGCAGTCCTGATTGTGGCGCTCACCTGCACGGCGCCAAACACGCATACGACCATCATTGGCACCAAGGCAGAAGCGACTCTCATCGCTGAAGACGACACGTCTCCATTCATCCCTCCATTCACGCCTGTCGCGACACCACTGGAGGCGGGCTGCACGATGTTGGGGCGTGAGCGGCAGACGGCCTAACGGTGTGCGGGACCGTAGCCCAGCTTCATGGAGACGGTTGTGAATGGTCCTCGCCGATACCCCAGGAGCAACAGTGTCCCTAATTTGCTGGGAAGTGGCGGTGCGGTCCCCTACGGCACTGCGTAGGATCCTACGGTCTTGGCGTGCATCCGTGCGTCGCTGCGGTCCGGTCCCAGGTCGACGGGCACGTGCACCTTCCGCCGACCACTGGCGACAACATCGATGTACTGTGGAGACCTCATGCCCCACGTGTTGAGCAATTCGGCGGTACGTCCACCCGGCCTCCCGCATGCCCACTATACGCCCTCGCTCAAAGTCCGTCAACTGCACATACGGTTCACGTCCACGCTGTCGCGGCATGCTACCAGTGTTAAAGACTGCGATGGAGCTCCGTATGCCACGGCAAACTGGCTGACACTGACGGCGGCGGTGCACAAATGCTGCGCAGCTAGCGCCATTCGACGGCCAACACCGCGGTTCCTGGTGTGTCCGCTGTGCCGTGCGTGTGATCATTGCTTGTACAGCCCTCTCGCAGTGTCCGGAGCAAGTATGGTGGGTCTGACACACCGGTGTCAATGTGTTCTTTTTTCCATTTCCAGGAGTGTATGTATGGTGCGAAAAGTGGCAGTTGACACTGAATAAAGAAAAGTATAAAGTTATTCACATGAGTACTAAAACAAATTCGCTAAATTTCTGTTACGCTAAAAGTCACACAAATCTGAAGGCTGTAAATTCAACTAAATACTTAGGAATTACAATTACAAATAACCTAAATTGTATCTATCACATAGATAATGTGGGTAGTGCAAACCAAAGACTGCGATTCACTGGCAGAACACTTAGAAGATGCAACAGGTCTACTGAAGAGACTGCTTATACCACGCTTGTCTGCCCAAGTCTGGATTATTGCCGTACGGTGTGGAATCCGTATCAGGTGGGACTGACGGATTACATCGAAAAAGTTCAAAGAAGGGCAGCTCGTCATGCATTATTGCGAAATAGGGGACATAGTGCCACAGACATGATACGTGAATTGGAGTGACAATCATTAAAACCAAGGCGTTTTTCGTTGCGACGGGATCTTCTCATGAAATTTCAATCACCAGGTTTCTCCTCCGGTAGAGAAAACATTCTGTTGGCACCCATCTACATAGGTAGAAATGATCATCAAGATAAAATAAGAGAAATCAGGGCTCGCACAGAAAAATTTAAGTGCTCGTTTGTCACGCGCGCCTTTCGAGAGTCGAACGCTAGAGAAACAGCTCGAAGGTTGAAATTAACAATATAGATAGCCTATAAAAATCAACACATCCCTCTACCTGGGGAGGTATCAAGAATGGTGTCCCACAGGGTTCAGTCTTGTGTCCCTTATTGTTCTTAATATATATTAATGTCTTGCCACTCAGGTTTCATGAAGATGCAAAGCAGGTTTTTCTGCTGATGATACAAGTATAGTAATCACACCCAACAAACAAGAATCAGCTGAGCAAGTTGTAAATAATGTCTGAAAATTACTAAGTGGTTCTCTGCAAATGGACTCTCATTAAATTTTGAGAACACACAGTTTATACAATTCTCTTCAGTAAATGGCATAACACCACTGATAAATATAGACTATGACCAGAAGTCTGTTGCTAAGGCAGGATATTCAAAATTTCTGGGTTTATGCCTGATGAGAAATTAAATTGGAAGAAACACATCGATGATCTGCTGGAGCGGTTAGGTTCAGCTACTTATGCTATTATGGTTAGTGCAGATTTTGGTGATAAACATATCAGTAAATTAGCCTACTGTGCCTATTTTCATTATTTTCATTCACTGCTTTCATATGGCATCATATTTTGTGGCAATTCGTCATTAAGAGAGAAAGTATTCATTGCACAAAAGCGTGTAATCAGAAAAATACCTGAAGCCCACCCAAGATCACCTTGCAGACATTTATTTAAGGAACTCGGGATAGTCACAGCATCTTCGCAATACACATATACACTTGTGAAATTTGTTATTAATAACCCTTCTCAATTCAAAAATAGCAGTGAAGTGCATAAAACTCTAGAAGAAATGATGATTTTCACTATTCTGGATTAAATCTCACTTTGGCACAGAAAGGGGTGAATTAATCACAAAAATCTTTGGTCATATGCCAAATAGCATTAAAAGTCTGACACATAGCCAACCAACATTTAAAAGCAAATTAAAAGAATTTCTGAATGAGAACTCCTTCTACTCAATAGATGAATTTTTAGATATGAAGTAGTAACTGTAAAAAAATAATAAATAAATAATTAAAAAAGAAATTATAAATTATTTTGTGTAAATAAAGCTTATGTTAAAGTGACACGTTCCACATCATTACGAAATGTCGTATTCATGATGTATGGAACCAGTATTAATTTATGTATGTATATAGGTGGTCATTGAACCCTCTGCCAGGCACTTTATTGTGAATAGCAGACTAATCACTTAGATGTAGACGTAGAGCTTTCCGTAAGCATCACAGCACAAAGTCCGCCTTAATAAAAGTAACAGATGACCAGAAGCTTGCCATGGATCCATAAGAGGCAGCTATTATGTGCTTCTTGGACTTCACCAAAGCCTTTGACACCGTCGGCCGTGACATCTTACTCTCCAAACTTAGCAGCATAAATTTCTCGCCAAGTGCACTGCAACGGTTTCGGTCATACCCGAAGTCTCGCCAGCAATGCTTCATGTCCGGCACCATAAAGTCACGATGAGACAGGTAGCATGCATCAGGCACTCCCCCCCCCCCTCGACAGGATTCTGTATTAGGTTGTATCTCTTCATGTGTTACCAGTCTTGTCCTATTGCAAATACCACAGGTATGCTGATGACCACCAGTTGTATCTAAATGCGGAACCTATAAATCTGAAGACAGCTGTCGAGAATCTCAGTACCGACCTGTGTGCACTATCAGAATTGGCACAGGATATAGGATTACACCTCAACCCATTCAAAATCCAAACAGTACTGATTGGTCATTGTACGCTAGTTAGTCCAAAATATCGGGAATCCTACCACCTTTAACCCTAAATGGGGCAAATAATAACGTCTCTTCTTCAGCAAATAGTCTAGGAGTAATAATAGATGAAACTCTAAATTGGACTGAGGATGGAACTGTAATGTGGAAGAACGCATTAGAGTCTTTCCGTGCCCTGCAAAAATACAAAAACATCCTCTCTGTTGATCTGAAAAGGAAACTTGTACGAACACTCATACTTCCAATTATTGATGACAGCGTTGTTATCCTGCATGGCTTTTCTCAGGCTTGCGGTTGGTTGTGAATGTATGTGCTCGTTGTATGTGATGTTCAACTCTGATCAAGTTTCACCATCTTATGCGCAGCCATTCTGGCTGCCTGCAGACAACCGCAGAGATTTCCATACCCTCTGTCTTCTCTTCTGTTTTTATTACTGAACATTGTACTTCATACACTGAAATGCCAAAGAAAGTGGCATAGGCAGTGAGTTTTCAAATACAGAGATACGTAAACAGGCCGAATACGACGCCGCGATCGGCAACGCCTATATAAGACTACAGTTGCTAAGTCTATTACTGCTGCTACAATGGCAGGTTATCGAGATTTAAGTGAGTTTGGGCGTGATGTTACAGTTAGCACACGAGCTATGGGACATAGCATCTCGGACGTTGCGATGAAGTGGAGATTTTCCAGGATGACCATTTCACGAGTGCACCGTGAATATCAGGAATCCGGTAAAGCATCAAATCTCCGACATCGCAGCTGCCGGAAAAAAATGCTGCATGAACGGGACCAACGACGGTTGAAGAGAATCGTTCAACGTGACAGAAGAGCAAATCTCCAGCAGATTGCTGCAGATTTCAATGCTGGGCCACCAACAAGTATCAGCGTGAGAACCATTCAACGAAGCATAAGCTTTCGGAGCCGAAGGCGCACTCGTGTACCCTTCATGACAGCACGACAAAAAGCTTTATGCCTCGCTTAATCCCGTCAATACCGATATTTGACTGTTGATGACTGGAAAATTTTGCCTTGTCGGTTGAGTCTCGTTCCAAATTGTATCGAGCGGATGGACGAGCACGGCTATGGACATAGCCACAAGAATCGATGGACCCAGCATGTCAGCAGGGGACTGTTCGAGCTGGTGGAGGCTCTGTAATGGTCTGGGGCGTGTGCAGTTGGAATGATATGAGACCCTTGATAATTCTAGATACGACTCTGACAGGTGACACGTACGTAAGCATCCTGTCTGATGGCCCGCATCAATTCATGTCCATTTTGCATTCCGACGGACTTGGGCAATTCCAGCAAAACAATGCGACGCCCCACTCGTCCAGAATTGCTGCAGCATGGCTCCAAGAACACTCTTCCGAGTTTAAGCACTTCCGCTTTCCACCAAACTCCACAGACATGAACATTGTTGAGCATATCTGGGATGCCTTGCAACATGCTGTTCAGAAGAGATCTCCATCCACTCGTACTCTTACGGATTTATGGACAGCCCTGCAGGATTCATGTGTCAGTTCCATCCAGCACTACTTCAGACATTAGTCGAGTCCATACCATGTAGAGTTGCGGCACTTCTGAGTGCTCGCGGAGACCCTAAATGATATTAGGCAAGAGTAGCAGTTTCTTTGTTGGCTCTTCAATGTATCTCTCCTCGACCTTAACGGTCATGGCTGAACAACACTCTTTCCCATCAGAGCAAAACCCGTTCTGTCTCACTCCATCATTCAGTCACCTTCTAGAACCCAACTCTGGAAAAACCTGTTGCATTATTATTGGGAACTAAATAACATCTCCAGCTTCGGAAGACAGGTAACGGCATACCTTCTAAACCAACAAGAAGATTACCATTGTCCCTGTACATACTAATCGGCCGAATATGGCCGAGCGGATCTAGGCGCTACAGTCTGGAACCGCGCGACCTCTACGGTCGCAGGTTCGAATCCTGCCTTGGGCATGGATGTGTGTGGTGTCCTTAGGTTAGTTAGGTTCTAATTTCTACGGGACTGATGACCAAAGAAGTTAAGTTCCATAGTGCTCAGAGCCATTTGAACCATTTTTGTACATACTTGCTAGCCTTGCTCATCCCTCTTTCCTACCTGATCTTCCTCCTTTCCCAGTACTCTTAGGCGAAGTGATCTTAAGTTTCTTTTTTCCAGAACTTTCTATATCAAACAACATCTATTTTGTAGACCTAAAAATTCTTTCAGAATGAGATTTTAACTCTCGAGCGGGGTTTGCACTGATATGAAACTTCCTGGGAGTTTAAAACTGAGTGCCCGACCGAGTCTCGAACTCGAGACCTTAGACTACAAAATCCAAAGGTCCCGAGTTCGAGTCTCGGTCCGGCACACAGATTTAAACTCCCAGGAAGTTTCTATAAATTCTTCTTATATCTGCCATTATCATTATTGTTATTATGTCACAATTATTGTTATGACTTTTATTATTATTGTTATTATTATTATTATTATTATTATTATTATTATTATCACTATTAGTGGTTGCAGCAGCAGTACTGTGGTAAATGCCGGTATTAACTTTGTATAATTTACTCACACTGCCACTTCAGACACCCAAATCATTTTAATTCTAATTGTCATATTAAAATTACTAATTCTCGGGTATCTATGATGTAATAGATACTGTATGTATGAGACCCTGGTCTGGTGTAGGAGAAGACCTGATGGCCCCAATCAGATCAGGTTAAATAAATATAAACACATTTCATTACGCAACCAGGTATTGGAAATGATCATTAACTGATTACGAAATATCCAGGAGGTTGCTGGTGGGACTGAGAATAAAACAATGTTAAATGTGTTTCAGTCCTTTACTGTTATGATCAGTACAACAATAAATCTTAAAAGAAGAGCGGTATTGACGTAACAGGGCGTCTCGCGTTCAGTGGAAGTAGCGTTTTCTGCATGTGTATGGGCGCTGAAATAATTGTATTTAATTCCTTCTGAGTCCACAGTGATAGAATACACGTCGGTTTTCATGAAGCCCCCGAGAAAGAAGTGAAATGACATGAGGTCCAGGGATCTTGCAAGCCAATGTACAGATCTTCACCGTCCGCTAAACCGACTGCCGAAAGTACGAGTTAATGGTTCACGTGCCAGTTTTGCACCCAGATACTCTTGCGTGAACAGTCTGTAAATTGGCCACTTGGTTCGAGGAGGCAACGTTTAGAGTCCAAGAAAGTAATCGCCCGCGATACTGTCCCAACGTTCAGTGCATGTAGTCTCTAATGACCTCAGATAACTGTTGTACGCCCATACATGCGTGCTATGACAGCTGCACGTGCTCGGGTACTTGCATGTTCTCAAAGCGTAACAGCAGGTCTTCCACAAAATCAGGTATGCACCCCTTCTGTGGCCTTCCTCCATTGGGCCTGTTTTTTGCCATCAGTGTTTTGGTATTACCCGGTAAATGTGCGATAAAGCGTTTATCTTCGAGGAAAAGAAGTGTGCGGTATATTATCTGAGCTCTTAGATCAATGCCTTCCGCTGTACCGTATACAAGACGCATACCACTCAGTTCTGTCCATGTTTAACGCTCCATCTTACGTACTGCAACCGTCCTCCAAGCACTACCGAGCTACATCATTTTTACTGGTTCGATGCGAACGTCAGAACGTCACAGGACTAAATGAAAAATTGATGTAACAATATCTAAAGAAGGTACACCATATATGAATGCGTAGTACCAATACACAAGAAGGGGGACAAGAGAGATGCAAACAACTACAGAGGAATATCGCTACTAGAGGTTGGATACAACGTGCTGTCAAAACTATTGCTCAAGAGAGTAGAAGAACAGGTAGAAAGTAAGTTGGCGACTACCAATCGGGATTCAGGAAAGGAAGAGGTTGTGTAGAACAGATATTTATCCTGAAGCAACTGATAGAACATAGGGCCTTAAAAAACAAAAAGACAGTAAAAACCTTCGTGGACTTCACAAAGGCATATGACTCCATCGACAGACAGACTCTTGTTAGGATCCTGAAGAACAGAGGACTTGATGGAACTACATAAGAACTCATAAAAGAAATTCTGACAGACACAAAAGCAAGGGTGAGATTCAGAGGAGCACTGTCAGAAGAATTTGAGATCAAGACTGATGTTAAACAGGGTGATGGATTGTCACCATTGTTGTTCAGTATAGCACTGGACGAAGTGATCAGGCAGTGGAGAGCAATAAACGAGGAAATGGGAATAACAAAGACCCATGTGGGGGACAAAAAGGACAACAGGGCTCAAGTGGACTGCCTAGCCTTTGTAGATTACATAGCAATATTAAGTGAGACGGAAGAAGACGCAAAGACACAACTCGACAACTTAAGTAAGGTAGCCAGAAAGGTGGGACTGAGGATCGCCTATAACAAGACAATGACATTAAACACCACCGCAAACTGGGAAACACCGGAAGGCACTGTGCAAATGGTGGGCAAATTTAAATACCTGGGAGAATTTATAACAGGAAGGAACAGGAGCAAGGAGGGAATAACAGAGAGGATAAAGAAGATGAGGTCAGCCTTCTGCATGACGAGAGAGGTATACAATAAAAAGAATATATCCACAGCGGCAAAGATAAGCCACTACAAGGCAACAGTGAGGAATGCAGTATTATATGCTGCTGAGAGGATGACACAAGGAAGAAATGGGGCAGAGCAACTAGAGAAAGAAGAGAGGAAAATACTGAGAAAAATACTAGGTCCCAAAAGAGGTGCAGAGAGGTGGATGCGAAGACCTAGGGAAGAATTATACCGGAACGTGAGAACAATATCCGGGGAAATCAGACTCAAAAGGGCACGGTTTGCTGGGCATGTAGTTAGGATGAGTATGAACAGAATGACGAAGAGAGTATGGGAAACAACAGGGAGGACAAGGGGAAAGACAGGAACCAAGTGGATTGTTGAATTTCGGAAGGACTGGTTGGAATTGGGGATAAAGGTCGAAGGAAAGGAAAATTGGAGGAACAAATATACACCGACAAATATGGCGGAGGTCAATGACAGAGAAGAATACAGGAAAAGATTAGAATGTCACCAGCGGAGCCGCCAGGAGAAACGGAAACTGAAAATCTCAGAAGAAGAGCGGGAGAGGAGAAGAGAAGGAATGAATAGGTTCTGGGAGAAGAAGAGGAAAATGCAGTCCACGAAGGGGCTACCCGTGGTCCTACAGAGGCCGTAGCGCAAGAGGAAGAAGAAGAGTGCGTAGTGTCTGTTCTTTTGGACATGTCCGAAAGATCAGACACTACGCATTCATGTAACTGATTCGCCTAGACTGGCAATGAATTCACCCTCTTCAGTGAGGATGCACGAGTACTCCGACCTCCTGCGAGAATGTAGTGGCGAGAATGCCGGTAATGGACAGGGACAGCGGATAGGTGGCGCTCTGTGGGAAAGTGGGTCGGCCGTGAGGTGTGCCGAGGTAGTCCACGCAGCTGGCCTAACACTGTGTCTTGGATGGTGCAGTGGTTAACGCACCTTCCTAGTATGCAGGGACCCAAGGTTTGGGTCCCGCTCGGTATACATTTTCACTCATCGCCGCTAATTCTGCGTAATGTCCCGATGCAACTGACATAAGTAATCCCTTCCCTTTCTTTTCCTTTCTCCCCTCTCCACCATCAATTTACATATAAGGTACACTGTGTTCATCTAGTTCCCGTGGGCGTACTTACGGATACGCATGTGCTCATTCCATATGCATTTCCGACACCTCGCTGCTTAACGAAATTCACTATCTGATTAGAAGTATCCGGATACATTAATGGACATTAATATGAGGCGCATGCATCTTTTCCCTTTATGATACCCTTAACTATGTTGAAGACATAGTAGTTAGGTATCTGAATGTCTGTGGGGCAATGGCAGCCGATTCTTCTTGAGGAGCCGAAACCAGGGAATTTAGTTATATTGGACTCAAAGGTCTGGAGTGAAGTTGACCCGGCTGGATTAGATAAGTAGCTTATGTTAGTAATGAGGATATTTTTGGCACAATATAACTAAGATATCTTCCAAACAGCTTCCAAACGGAAACAAAATAAAGCTGATGCTACATTTAAAGTACATTTACTTCAAGAAGAGAGTCCCCAGTTACTATATCAGAAAAAGCGTGAAGAATACGTAAGTTTAAATGTAAAAGCGGATAACATTAACCAGGAATGGAACAATATAAAGGAATCACTAATTAAAACAGCAGCAGAAGCACTTGGCACAAGAAAGAAAAGTTTTTTTTTTTTTCAAAAGGGACCTGCTATACTGGGATGATGAAATACGTAACTAATTGAAAACAAGGAGCATGAATTCCCTAGACGATCAAGACCTGAGACTTGATTATAAAACGAAACCAGCTCTACTCAAAAGGAAAGTCGAACAATATAAAAACAATCATTGGGGAAAATGTATTACGGATATTGAACATGATGTCGAAGGAAAACAAGACAAAGCATACACGATAATGAAACATTTAAACAAGGAAGATAAGGACAATCTGCAAATGAACAGGGTATCTGAACCTAATTGGCTACAATACTATAAATCACTCTGGATGGGTGTGCAAGATACACAGGTGGTTCCGTCTGAGTCTGAACCAAATAGGAAAGTAGAGTTAATAACGTTGGAGGAGCTACAGGATGCAGTAACGTCTAGTAAGAATAGCAAGACTCCAAGGTGTGTAAAATTCAATACAGAGCTGATAAAATAGATACCAAATATTGGAAAAACAACATTCGATTTTATGAATATTTGCTGCCGAAGTGGTTATATACCTGAAAAGTGGAATATGTAGCCCAGGTATACCCAGTCTGTAAGAAAGGAAACAGATATGAATGTCAGAACTGCAGAGGTATTAGCTTTCTGAATTCATGTTATAAATTATAAGCTAGAATTTTAAGAAAGCAACAATCGCGAGTCGTTGAAACTACTCTATAATATGCCCAACGTGGTTTTCGAAAAGGTAGAGCATGTTTGGGCTGTATCTTCACCATGACATAACTAATAGAAAAACACGTGAATTCAATTCACCAAATTTTCTTGCCTTCATTGACTACGAAAAGGCATTTGATAAAGTAAATTGAAACAATATGTTGGAAATTTTAAGAAACAGAGAGAGTCCATCTCATGTGAGCTGTAGAGGTTCCATACGTGAATAACAAAATACAAATAATAAAAGCAGGCAGTAGACATAATCTGATTGAAATAAACCAAGGAGTTAGACAAGGGTGTCCGTTCTCACCCACTCTTTTTAAATTTAACGATGTGGATATCAGTACTCTACTTTCTGCTGACGTCCAAGTAATTAATAGGCAAAATGCAAACGTCTTACAAGAAACAGTCTTTGATCTAATTAAAATAGGCAGAGAATACAAAATGAAAGTCTCCATCAAAAAGACAAAATCAGTGGCACTTTAAGGACACCTGCCCGTGCGAGTTAATATTGAAATTGTTAAGCAGGTCACAGAGAAAGTTAATACATCGAAATATTTATGGTGCAGTATTATGTATAGGGCGATCAACGAGATATAAATATGTTAGACCTGTTTAACTATTTATATAGAATTTTCCACAGAATATTAGGAAAGGAAGTTCACAGAGATACTCTTCTGAAGTTCTATAAGGTTCTGGCTATACCAGCACTGCTCAGTTGATGCGATAACTGGACTCTTAAGAAGAGAGAGATGAAAAGAGAATAGAAGCATATGAAATTAATTTCCTTGGACACGTGGCTGGATACACTTTGATGAATAGAAGGAGAAATTATGAAATCTGAGCCGAATTGAATATGCAAAACATAATTGATATAATAAAAGAATATCAGTTAAGACGGGAAGACAGTACTCCAGCTGGAAGAATCACTAAAGCCATACAGTATAAACAAGAAGCAAAAGATCTTTAGGAAGGCCGATGAAATGTCTTGAACAGTTTTGAGGGAGATGGAACAGACCAAAAGATGTAGACGTGCATGTATGACTAAAAGAAAGAATGGTTAATAGGACACTTTCTGAGGCATCAAGGAATCCTCAGTTTGGCAGTAAAAGGGAATGGTGGGGGAGGGGTGAGAGGGGGGGGGGGGGGTTGTAGGCGGAGAGCAAGGTTTGAAAACAGTAAGCAGATTCAACATGATGTACGTTGCAGAATCTTTGTGGAAATGAGGAGGTTTGCGCACGATACACTAGGCTGGCGAGCTGCAGCAAACCAGTCTTCGGGCACAAGACAACATAACAACTTGTTTGAAATACGCTTGTATCTTGTACTTGTGGAGTACGAATGTAGATGTAGAGGCAGGAAGTGCGTAAATGGAAGTTCTCTACCTGTATTGGAAGCGGTCAGAGTGACATGCAAACTAGGCATTGGTCTGGAGCTGACAGATACGGGCAAGATAAGGGAACGAGCCATCTGTCTTCGCGAGCGGCGAAGAGTGCGTCAGCGAGCCGCGCAGCAGCGGGGCTGGGTGAGCTGAGCTCCCCTCCCTGCCGCCCCCCCCCCCCCCCCCCGCTCTGCGCGGACGGTCTGTCCGTCACCGGACGCGGCGTCAGTTCAGTGCTCGTCGGGCCAGCCGCCAGCAATGGGAAGAGACGACATGCTTTCTCTGGTGCTGCCTCTGCTGCTCGCCGCGGTCGCCCTGGCCGTGTGGCTCTGGGGGCAGCTGAGGCGCCCTCCGGGATACCCGCCAGGTAAGGCGCCACCTGCTGATGCAGAACGTCCTTATTGGAGGCCCCAACACACACACACGAAGCTATCGGCTGGTCGATCGCCTGACCAATTTCGTGCCAGCTTGCCTACGTCCCGACCGACTGCACTCAGCGATGGCAGCTCCGCAGCACCCATTGTTGTGACTCGACCATCTTATGTTCGTTGTTTACGTTTTACGAGATGCCGCTTGATTTTACACAGAAACGGAAAAGAGGGGTTTCCCCTGGCTGTATCAGAGGTAACAAGGCTAACCAGTAAAAAAGTTGAGAGAAAGCTGTGGGCACAGAAGTGGCTTAACCCTTTCAGACCCTCTGGCTACAATTACGTACCTTAACTCTTACAGTGTCTTAGCTGCAACAGAAGTCTTTTCCCAATGGAAACCTTAGGTACACATTCGTGAATGTCATTACGTGCAAGTGCCGCCAACTGTTGAGCGCCACTATGAAAATATCAGCAAGTAAATGTAACAGTGACCACCCCGCCCTGCACTAATGGTGAGATATCGGTCTTCTTTTGGTGTTGTGCACTGTGTACGTCCCGTACTGTAGCGCCTGGACACGTTTACTGTCTGCTGGAATCGTTGCCATAATTTTGAGATCACACTTTGTGGCACATGGAGGGCCTGTGCTACGACCTGCTGGGTTTTACCAGCCTCCAGTCGCCCTAGTATTCTAGCCCTCATAACGTCATCAGTATGTGTTCTTTGAGCCATTTTCAACACACAGTCACCATTAACACGTCTAAAAACGTCTGCACACTTACTCGCTGCACCGTACTCTGACATGCACCTACACACCTCTGGGTATGTGGACTGCTGCCAGCGCCACCGTGCGACGACCGCAGGTCAGATGCACGGCATGGTCATACGCCGAGGTGATTGAAACTCGCAAACCACCCACTAGAGCGTTGTTTCACCATGTATCAGCATTATCCTTAATTTATGAGCATGAGTGTAGAATCACTCTGGATAGTCGCGAAGGGAGGTACGCCCTACACATCTTCTGTATATCAGTTACTGACAAATCCACGGCGGATAACACTTGTTGCTGCGCTAACTCCTACTGTATAACGTGTGCAGTTGTAAATCTGGAGCATGATTCTAGAAATTGCCTATTTCGGTACGACTGATTAGCTGAATCTGATGATGTGTCGCGCTGCAAGAACTTTACCGGAGGTCTACAACTAATAGTATCTCAAGAGACTGACAACAAAATACGTCAGAGATGTTTGAAAGCAAAATTTTCCGCATTTATAATCAAATAGAAGATATGAAAGGATTCTATGAACACTTAAAAGTGAAATATAATACCGCCGACGACGAACAAGTGCTCGACATCGGTTTGGTAAATTAAAAAACGTATAAGAACCACGCACCGATGTCATTATATGGGGTGTTTCTCATTAACGTTTAGAAAACCCCCAAAGCGACGCAGATGACTTGGAGAAAAATAAATTAATATGAGACACATGGAGCCACGCACGTGCGAGAGGTACGCCATCTGCTGACGTCACATGTTCAACATTTGTCATCCACTTTTGGGGTATTTCCCAACATCTGCGGCCCCATGCGTCTTGTCTCAGCTTATCTTTGTCGCTTAAGAGGTTTTTAAACGTTCATAAGAATCACCCTGTATACACAATAAAAAGTTTTTCATCAATGATCGTTATCAATCCGAAGATTGTTTTGGACATCACAGTGTTTTACGAGACATGGTCCTGTTGGAGAGTGCATGTGTTTGCCTGCCTCCGACCTACGGACCGGCCTACAGTTTAAAGTGAATTCCAAACCGCGGCATTTTCCATAGCAACAAACACAGCCAAAGATGAAAGAAGCGGTAAGTGGCAGACAAAAATCTTAGGTTTGACCAGGACCGAACCCAAGATCTGTGGACTTGTAATCTGGCATTTTTAACACTCAGACTCTTTCTTTTCCTTTTTTGTCTCCCATATTCCCGTATACCCCCTCGTTTCTCTCTCCAAAAATACCTTCTTCTCACGCTATATTCTGTAAAGTGCTTTTTTGCCGTTTTCTCCTCTCCTTTCTCATCATTTAATCCTTAAGTCTGCCAACGATTCACTTCAAAAAATGGTAATACACCCAATACATTTCTGCAGGTAAATTGCTTTGATATTTAAAAGCTAACAACATCGGACTAGTACACACGAAATGTTCCACCGATGTTGGGTGGCGTATGGTGCTCAGTGAAATGTTGCTGGAAGAGGATGCTTCCTACCAGTGTTAGGTGGGAGGGGGTGCTTCGCATGAATGTGCCGTAGCAGAGAGTGCTTGGTACCAATGTTATCAAGATTATTGTGGAGGTCACTTTTTTAGTTAATCTTCTGGAACTCAAATGAGTAAATCTAGTGCTTCCAACAAGTTAAGAAATATTTCTTAAGACTAGAAAATTTTCATTAAAATATTTTTACTTTACGGCAATAATTTTATCTTACGCAAAAATTTAAAACTCTAAAAATAAGTTTCTGAGTAGGAGCGAAAATCATGATGCATATCAACGATAATAACAAGCATAGAATTTAATTTCTTCAAAGGCGGTGGAGCAGGATATAAACTTAGGGAAAAAACCACTTTTACACCTTTGATATCTACAAGAAATCGTTTGGTTCTTAAACTTCATTTTATAAGTGCTTTGTATGATTTTCAGACTTTCTTTCTTTGCTATTCTGACTGGATTAATTTAAGCTGAATGAATGTGTTTACGAAGATGGATGTTTTAAGCTTTCGTGATAAATATAACCAATGCTCAGCACTAGACTACATGCGCGTGGGCGAAGGCCTAAACTTCACTCAGCCTGGCCTGTAGAAGTGACGTAACAGCGTCGGAATGGACCAAGATGTTTCTCGTGTCCCCAGTTTCACATTTTTCTATACAGCTATGCTAACTGAACTGCAGAATATGTAACTGTACTGCTCAATATTGCGCTGTATAGTCCCGTTGAAACAGAGAAGGCATCAACTTCTGGGAAAAGACATGTTGTCGATCTTGAAATCTCAGTTTTCTGCCTCACCTGTATCACAGAAAATAATATTTTCTTTACCAAATAATAGATGGACACATCTACATAATAACATGTCCATATTCTTCAGAGACTATTTCAGCGGCTCTACCGTCTGAAACTGAATATACCTTGAGAAAGCCGCCTCAGGTTTTGTATGTGCATGAACAGAATGTAATATCTGCTCTAAGGTATGTTTCTGGGATCGTGGAAGATGCTGGCCGAGTGTACTATAGTTTTGATTGTACAGGGTGTTTCAAAAAGTACTTTACAACTTTGAAAATTCATATAAATTAATTCATAGTACCTACAGAGGTAATTATAGTGTCGGTTTGAAGAGAAATACATCAAGTTTTGTTTCGCTTGATTTGATAGAGCCGAATAGCACCCTAAGCAGCGCTAGTGGCAATTGCGTTTAAGATGGTACCCTTCACTGGACCTGAGCGTGCTAGCTGTTTGTTTTGTTTTGAATGATCGAAGTCGGCGACAACAGTTCAGCGTAATTTCCGTACCAAGTACGCTAAAGATCCTTCTAGTAGGCCTACATTTTATGAGTGGCATAATTGTTTTGCAGAAACGGGGTGCTCCGTGAGAGAATCATCAACGTGATAGTGTACCTGGATACGTTACAACAATTTTTGATACCACAGATCGATGAGGATGACCAAGAACGAAATGTTTACTTCATGCAAGATGGTGCACCACCCCACTAACTGGCTGATGTACGGAATTTTCTCAGTGACCGCTTCCCAGGTCAATGGACAGGCCGTGATGCGAAAATTGCATCGCCGCCCCGTTCGCCAGACCTGTCACCACTTGATTTTTTTATGGGGTTCATAAAGGATACCGTGTTTGTACCTTCTGTGCCCCGGATTCTCTACCTGAACTTAGAGCAAGAATTTACGCAGCCACTGAGCAAGTTACACCTGCAATGCTACAGCGAGATTGGGAAGAAATTGACTTCCGATGGGATGTGTGAAGGATAACCAACGGAAACCACATGCATATTTAGTCGAAGGTCAAAAAACTTGATAACACTAAACCTAGCTCTATATCTTGTTTCAATAAATTTATGCGAATTTCTTAAGTTGTGAAGTACTTTTTGAAACACCTCATATAGTGCTCATGAGGAAGGAAAGGGGTGTCCAGGGACACGGCGTTGACCTCCGCACGACACAGTGTGGGACTGGTCCATTTCTGCAACGCGGTAAGGGTAGGTACGAGGAATCGAGGAGAAAATGTTGGGGAATCCATTTCGATGCTGTTCTCTAAAGCTTCGCATCTGTCTTGGCTGCAAAAGAGCGCAGAAACCGCAGCCACGCCAACAAAACGTGGGAAGTGTGGCACCACACAAACGAAAGACGCAATAGTTCCCGTCGCACTCCGCAACGTGTAATATGTTTTTTAGTAGAATCGCAGATCATGATTTTTAGAAATAGGTGATAATACTGTACTGAATGAAAACTCTATAGCACAGAAGTCTATAGCCTGATAACGGCAATGAAAGTGTCTTGCACTTTGTATCACATGTCAAAAAAGGAACAGTCCAGAACGGTAACATACAGATACACAACATAACATATTTTTAGAGCTGACCATTACAAATAGTGTCGTAGAGCACAGTATTTTTTCTTTGCCACCTTAGATCAAAATACATATTGTCACGTACAGTTAACAGGAATTTGCAATTACATAACGTAACAACGTAACGTAACAATAGTGTTAGGAGACTTTAATGCCAAAGTAGGAAAAGAAGAAATCTACAAACCAACCATTGGGAATTACAGCTTACGTGATGAAAGTTCAGAGAATGGTGTGCGACTCATAAACTTTGCAATGGCAAATGGTCTCACATTAAGCAGCACAAAATTCCAACACAAACGCATTCATTTAGGGACATGGATATCACCAGATGGAAAAGTAGTGAACCAGATTGACCATGTCGCCATCCAAAGACGATTTCAAAACAGTATTAAAGACGTTAGAACTTTTAGGGGAGCAGATTGTGAGACAGATCATATGTTAATCATAGCTCAAATGAAAATAAAGCTAAAAAAGAAACAAAGTACAAATAGGGTTGAAATTAAAAGGTACGATGTAGAAAATCTGGCAGAAGAAAAAATAAAAGAAAACTTTAGGAAAGAAATGGAAATTAACCTATCGGAATCTAGACTGACACATAGTGACCAGCAAGACGTGGAAAGTAGATGGAGACACCTCAGAAGCAGTATTCAAGATGTAGCTTCCAAAACTATAGGTAAAAGAAAACGAACTAACAAAATCTGGTTTAATATAAAGTGCCAAGAAAGAGTACTGGAGAGGCAAAATGCGAGGAAGGCATGGTTACAAGACATGGACAATATTACACTAAAGGAGAGATACTATAAAATCCGCAAGGAAACACAACGAACTCTAAGACAAGAGAAGAGAAAACACTACAACAACATGGTAAGAGAAGCGGAGGATGATTTCAAGCATCACAGAGCAAGACAGATGTACCAGAATATAAAAAAGTCCTTGGGAAAATTCACTAAAAGGGAACAGTTTATAAAGGACCATAATGGGAAAATACTTACAAACAAGAATGACATACAAGAAACATGGAAGACATACTTTACACAGCTGCTCAACTGCAATGATCCACAATATTACTTTACATTTGAAGAACCAGATACAGTTGATATACAAGTCACCACACCATCAGTAAATGAAATAAGACAAACAATAAAGAAATTAAAGAACAACAAGGCCTGTGGGGAAGACCAGGTATATGCTGAGCTTTTAAAAAATGGAGGACCACAATTGGAAATAGAACTACATTCCTTAATTGAAACAATTTGGGAGACAGAAAACATACCGGCCGATTGGAAAACTGCAATTATATGCCCCATCTTTAAGAAGAATGATCCCCTTGTCTGTGATAACTACAGAGGAATTGCCCTACTCGATGTCACGTATAAAATTTTGTCGATGTGTATACTACACAGACTGATTCCCATAACCGAAGAACTGATTGGGGACTACCAATGTGGTTTCCGCACTAACAGATCCACTTTGGATCACTTATTCACATTGAGACAAATAAATGAGAAGGCATGGGAATTTAATGTCGATATCCATATTCTATTTATAGACTTCAAGAAGGCCTATGATAGCATACACCGACAGACACTCTTAAATACCATGAAAGAATTTGAAATACCATTAAAATTAATCAAATTAGTTAAAATGTGTTTGGAAGAAATCATATGCAAAGTTAAGACACCTGCAGGAGAGACTGAAAATTTTAAGGTGTACACTGGACTGAGACAAGGGGATGCCATCTCACCTATTCTATTTAATATTATCTTAGAGAAGATTGATAGAGAATTCACCAAAACTAATCCACAAGGGATCCAACTGCAGGGACAGAACATTACTAGACTTGCTTATGCAGATGATGTAGCCCTAATAAGCACTTCAAAAGCTGTATTAATCAGGGTGATGCAAAATTATTACAAAATAGCTGAGAAAGCGGGACTTCATGTGAATGAAGAAAAGACAGAATATCTAGTCATAAGTAAAAAACTCCAAAAGAATACACCACTGACCGTAAATGGTCTCACTTTCAAGGCAGTTGACCACTTCAAGTACTTAGGGAGTCTTTTTAGCAGAGACAATAGAGCAGAAATAGAATTAGACGCCCGTCTAGCAGCAGCTAATAGAACTTTTTACAGCTGTATCAAAATTTTAAGGATGAGATCACTTAGTACTGAATTCAAAATCCGTTTTTATCAGTCAACTATTGTACCAGTAGCATTATATGGATGTGAAGCTATTACAGTCAGGAAAAAAGATGAAGAAAAACTGTTGATATTTGAAAGAAAAATACTAAGAAAAATATTTGGACCAATCTTCGATGAAAATGTCATGGAGTGGAGGATAAGGAAAAATGAAGAACTACGGGAGCTGTACAAACATAGTACCATTGTGGAAATGTTAAAGAAGAGAAGACTGAACTGGGCTGGTCATGTAGCAAGGATGCCGGAGAACAGACTACCCAAAATAGCATCCACTAAGAAATTAGAAGGAAAGAGAAGAAGAGGAAGACCTCGAATTAGGTGGATGGAGAATATCCGGGAAGATGCAGCTAGGATGGGCATCAACTCTGATTGGACAACAATTTCCCTGGATAGAAATAATTGGAAGAGGCTCGTAGAGCAGGCGTATGGTCGATAAGGCCTTAGCCACGTGTAAAGTAAAAGTAAAGTAAAAGTATGTGTTACATGACAGTTTCAGACAAAAGCTTCTGTTTCCTACTACAAAACAATTATTTCGTTGCTTAAAATGGGGTTCAAGCAGGTACTTTTTACATTAGATTTAAATCATTACTAACAACAAAATAGTAAAATGGTGGCGTATCTCAGTCTGTCTCTTCGAACACGCTAGTCTCCAAAACTACTAGACATATTTTTATGGGTTTTTCACAGGTAACTTGAGAGTGGCTTGGGGTAAGACATAAGCTTTACTTCATCAAAATCTGATAAGGAAAAGAAAGATATTGCAATTTAAAGTTTTATCCATGCTGACAAAATGCGAAAGTAGTTCTGTACGAGACGTTTCCAATACTAAACCGCTGAACCGATTTCGATGAAGTTTGGTATGGAGATAGCTTGAACCCCGAGGAAGAACATAGGCTACATTAGAAAATAAAAGAAAATCGTCTCCTAAGAGGGTGAAGTAGGGAATGGAACATATTTTTTTGCTTCATTAAAGATAAGCCATGTTAAGAAATTATAAAATTTGTTGCATAAAGCACACGTTGAATAACGTACAGCTACTTCAGGCAGTCTCCTGAGGAGAGCTGACGTTATTGCCTACGCAATACCTTACTTACTCACAGTCACTCACCATAACAAAACTATTGATATGCGTGCACAGCCGCAGGTATTATCTGGTAAAGATATATTATTTCTTGTACATTTAATATTATTTGACAATGAATTGAAAAGTGCAAGGACGACATCCGAAAAATCAGGAGACCAAGATAGCCGACAAACGATTCTTACATTCCTCAGACATTTGTGGTGTGCGGTCCATTGTGTGATCTAGCATTGTTCTGCTGGAATATGCCATTTGGTATTCTGATCACGAAGGATATGACAACAGGGTTTGGCATCCTTTCCACACACAGATGAGCATTCATCCACCCTTCAACAACTACCAAATTAGTCCTCTTGTCAAGACCATTAGCTTCCAACACAATGATTCTAGGACTTGGAGGGTATAAGTCTGGAGAGTCGCTGCTTCCTGTGACCTTTCAGCAGGTCGTCTGTAGACACACTGGCCTCGATCTGGCCGCCACAGCCAGAAGCGAGACTCGCTGAACACCACAGGTTACCACTCAGTGTCCCAGTCGACTCTGGCTCTACGTCATCTACGTCTTTCGTATTTGTGATATGATGTCACCGGGAAACGACACATGGCAACTCAAGATTTCAACCCATCTGTCCGACAGCTCATGGTGACACTCTGGCCAGCAAAATCTGCCCGGATTTCAGCTGTTGCCATAAGTCTACTCTTGAGAGCCTGTCGAACAATCCAGTGATCTTCTAGTAGTCCTTGTGGAAGGACTTATGCCTACTCACCTCCCTGTACTGTTGTCGTGTGTCCATGTTGTCACGACTCGTTCTGCAACACTTGTACTACAGCTAACTGTCTGTGCGATATGATCCATGGTCTCACAAGGCAATGACTCAATCTTTCCCAAAGTCGGAAAGATGGCAATAATCTGCTCGTGTATGTCATCTAGGCGTGATGTGTATCGATCTCCATCTGAAAAGTTCCACTACCGTTATCCTCACGCAATAGCCGATAGACCTACTCACACCTTTCTTTATACGTGGAAATGGCTTTTCTCTATACTGCAGATAATATCGCGCAACAATGGAATTTTAATCAACATATCACACAGGCAAAGAAATACTCTTCAAGGTTTTCATGGTATATCACGTTCCGTAACCGTATGCTATTGCATCGGAATAGCTGGGGAGAGCAGCCGTAACAAAACTATGAGACAGGTGAAATACCCTCAGACTTCAAGAAAACTGTAATAATTCCAATTCCAAAAAAATCAGGTGCTGACAGGTGTTAATATTGCCGAACTATCAGTTTAATAATAGCCTAGTAAAGTTACATCTGCGAAATATGGAATACTTTTGATTTTAGGTATGCTGTATGTACTGTCCCTCTTGTGAAAAATCTACGTTTTATATCTTCCTCCTTATGCGTTATCCACCATCTTGAAAAAACCGCTAAAGAATGGCACTTTTTTCAGGTTTTCTTCGGTGACTCGCTTTCAGTGCATTTAAGGCAAAAATTTGAAGTTATCAATTTTAAAGAGCGTTAAACTTCATGCAAGTTTCGTACATAATATAAATTCGGAACAGCTACTAAGTTAAGACGCAGTAGAAACCTGCAAAAAGTCAAGAAATCGCAAAAAGTTAGCTAAGTCGGTGGATTCTCCTTAATAATTTATTTTAGTGCAAACTCTTGCATTAACAGTTTCAGTGAAAGTGGAAAAAACTAAGAAAAGTGCTATTTCACAGCAGGGTTTTCAAAGTGGTGGATAACACACCAGGGGGAGAACATGTAAAACTTCGATTTTTCACGAGAGGGATAATACATACAACACACCAGAAAATCAACATTTCTTCACATTTTGGAATCCAAAGTGCTGTCTCTACTGCATTGTATGTAATTGTTGCAAAATACTAACACAAATCATTTACAGAAGAGTGGAAAACCTGATAGAAGCTGACCTCGGGGAAGATCAGCTTGTATTCTGGAGCAGAGTGTAGCGCTGCATCAAGCCAAGCTTCTGACTGAATACCTCAACAAAAACGTGTAAATGATTTGTCATATAAGATCAGAAGCAACTTCAAATGGTTCACTAACATTAGTTTTACCTCCAGAAAAGCACCGTCGCTGAAAGGTGCCAGGGAAATACAGAACAAGTTATTCAACTTGATGTTCTGAATGCCAGTTCTCTTTAAACATCGATAAAAGCAAGATGTTGCGTTCAACAGAGAGAAGGATCCCGACAGTATCCAATAACAAGTTGTGGTAACCTCTGGAGCGTGTCGCATCGTTTAAAGAACGTAATGAATCGAGAAGATGGACGTTTGGACACATATAACGACATGAATGTCGCGAACTAGCAACGATCATGGAGGCAACTATGGCAGGGGCAGGTGTAGATATAGCTGTTATAAAGCAGGTGGTTGATGATGCAAGATGCAGCACTCACGCTGAAATGAAGACGGTAACTGTCAAGTGACAGGCCTGGAGAACTGCATGAAACTAAACTTAGGACTGATGTGCGAAAGAACAATAATTACTGTAGAATGCTATTATAGGTGGTCTGTTATTTTTGTCTCCATTACACAAGAATTGAAATCGTAAGCAAGTGTGAAATTCGTGTTTCCTTGGCAGCGTTTACAATCACTGGATAGTGCAGTATTGCTGTTTCTGCCTACAGTGACCTTTCAATTGAGTAATCGAAACTACAGTCAGGGACCAATTCAGTGCATTAGCTTGTCACTGGCTCCACACCCTTGCTTCCAGTGGCAGGCTGAAACATTCAGTCGTCCCAGAAGATGCAGTCGGCCCCGAGATTGTTACTGAATCGGAAGAGCACTCTTTGTCTATAGATTAGAATCCTGGTCCAGCACACGGCCTTGATCTCTGAAAAATAACAGAAAGCGAAAGAGAATACTAATTTCGATGAGCCAATATTTTTGTCAATGTTACTCCAGACTTGAAATGACAACTAAGTTTGATATTCATGTTTCCTTGGCAGTATTTATAGACACTGGATCAGCGAAGTATTACTATTTTTGCCTATGGTAATCTTTGAATTACGTAATAGAAACAGTTGTCGCGGTACTATTCAGTGCTTCAGCTTGCAACAGCTCCTCTCCCTTGAATCCAGTAGAAGGTTGAAATCAGTCCTTCTCGGAGTTGGGCTTTGTTGATGAATCGAAAAAGCACTGTGTTGACTTTAGAAAAATGATTATAGAAAGAGAATCTATGCGGAACATTTCAGAAACATGCGAAGCAGCTCTCACTACTGCCGCCTAACACCAGATTTGACATCTGGGAACCGGAAACTCTGCTTATTAACCTCGTAGAATGGATCCAGAATGATTATTGGCGAAATACTGAGAAAAATTTCGCCCATCTTAAGTGGGGGTGTTTCTAGTCACGGAACCACCATGTACTGTTCTGAGCAATCTGCAGTACACCTCCCGAGCCAATCTCAGATATTCCGTTAGGATGTATGTCCTGTCCACAGCATTCGCATAACGGGCTCTCTCTATCTCTACTGAAAGTTCTAGTGGTTTCTCTTCTTCTTTTTATGAGGTTGTTTCTGTCTTCCTGACTTTTATTTGCATTCCACTTTTCTCCTGCCTGCTGTCTTACTTGTAGAGCATTATCGCATTGATCGTTCTAACATGTCTGTTTTTCTTACTTCATTTCCTTTTTTTTTTTTTTTTTATTTTGTAATGGTGCCGGTTTGACTGCTGCTGTGATGGTGGCATTTTTGTGATCGTCTAACGTTTGAAAGTCTTGGTTTTGATATTCTGTTTTTAATTTTCCCAGCTACAGCTTAGCATTCTCGTATTTCGGGATCTTTGTTTGCCTACACACTTCACGTTTAAACTTGATAAATTCGATGTTTTCGGACTTTATAATAAAACATTCGTTATTTCTTTTGATGACTGTTTACTTGTTGCTCATGGTCTGGTTGTTTTCTCTTAAATTACATAAGTGTCGCAATTCGAGTTGCACACACAACTTAAGTATTAACGTAGGACCAGTTTCAATAGTGTGTGCATCCGTTCGTGCTGTGAACATGAGGTAACGATTATCTCTGGTTATAATTAGTGGTGAAAAAAACGATTTGTGTCACCTAAAACTGTGGACGGGCTCATGATCTTTCGCAGGCTTTATGTTTCGCAAGCAGTACTCTGTCGGTCAGGTAATCCCAACGCAGGTAACACAAACGACAACAAGCGCACCGGTGAAAACAGTTACGAAACCAATTGAGTTGTCCTCATACTTGTTAGGATGAATGTAGTATCGGGAATAGTATGGAATACAACTGCTCAGTGTTGTGACATGATGAAAAGATAGTTTTCATCACTTCAGCTTAGTTCATGTGTGGTACTAAACTTCGCCGCTAAAAAGTCATTTGTATTCTGTGGCAATTCGATATATTTAAAGGTTTTGCGATGTTCCAGCAGTGTGACTTACCTGAATCTGTGTGCTGGCGTACTGCTGGCTAGACGGATTAATGAACTAGATCGTCTCTTCGAATATATCTCGTTGTTTGTATGCGAGTCCTCAGTCGCTAAATGGCCTTTCTTGGGCACGCTAACGGCATTTGCTATGCCACGCTATCCCAGTCCTGCTCATGCATACGTTTCGTCAAGTGCAAGAATGATCTTAAAGGAAAGATAATCCCAAAGAAGTCTAAAAGTTCGGTCATATATTTGTAAATAGGCTACGAACGACGTAGCAGAACTGAATTAATTCACACGATTCTAAATAAAATAGAAGTAGAATAAAGTGCGCAATAATAGTTTGCGGCATTATGTAACTGCACTATACTTCAACAATCCATAGAAATCGATGTCAGATGAAAAGATTGGAAAAAGAAAACAACATATGAAATTATTTCTTGCATTAACATATCGAAGTCTATTTAATCTGCCGACTAGATTGCTTACCCATGGCGACCTTACACAGACTTACATTTTGGTGTTTCGAAAATTAACGAGTCATTATAACTGGCCCAAATCAGAAGGCTTGAATTTAATACACATATGACAATGCCACTATGTACATTTAAATGTGTAAATTGACGCTCAATGATTTCTCGCAGACCAGACTATAAGAGACATGTGAAACTTACCGATAAAAACTTTTCTAAGAACCATAGAAACCTAGTACCTGTCTCAGGACGTATGTTTCTTTGTAGTTAAATCGCAAGGAAAACAAGAGAAATTGCACGTAGGTGGCTTATATGCGGTTCATCTACATCTACATCTACATTGATACTCCGCAAGCCACCCAACGGTGTGTGGCGGAGGGCACTTTACGTGCCACTATCATTACCTCCCTTTCCTGTTCCAGTCGCGTATGGTTCGCGGGAAGAACGACTGTCTGAAAGCCTCCGTGCGCGCTCTAATCTCTCTAATTTTACATTCGTGATCTCCTCGGGAGGTATAAGTAGGGGGAAGCAATATATTCGATACCTCATCCAGAAACGCACCCTCTTGAAACCTGGCGAGCAAGCTACACCGCGATGCACAGCGCCTCTCTTGCAGAGTCTGCCACTTGAGTTTATTAAACATCTCCGTAACGCTATCACGGTTACCAAATAACCCTGTGACGAAACGCGCCACTCTTCTTTGGATCTTCTCTATCTCCTCCGTCAGACCGATCTGGTACGGATCCCACACTGATTAGCAATACTCAAGTATAGGTCGAACGAGTGTTTTGTAAGCCACCTCCTTTGTTGATGGACTACATTTTCTAAGCACTCTCCCAATGAATCTCAACCTGGTACCCGCCTTACCAACAATTAATTTTATATGATCATTCCACTTCAAATCGTTCCGCACGCATACTCCCAGATATTTTACAGAAGTAACTGCTACCAGTGTTTGTTCCGCTATCATATAATCATACAATAAAGGATCCTTCTTTCTATGTATTCGCAATACATTACATTTGTCTATGTTAAGGGTCAGTTGCCACTCCCTGCACCAAGTGCCTATCCGCTGCAGATCTTCCTGCATTTCGCTACAATTTTCTAATGCTGCAACTTCTCTGTATACTACAGCATCATCCGCGAAAAGCCGCATGGAACTTCCGACACTGTCTACTAGGTCATTTATACATATTGTGAAAAGCAATGGTCCCATAACACTTCCCTGTGGCACGCCAGAGGTTACTTTAACGTCTGTAGACGTCTCTCCATTGATAACAACATGCTGTGTTCTGTTTGCTAAAAACTTCTCAATCCAGCCACACAGCTGGTCTGATATTCCGTAGGCTCTTACTTTGTTTATCAGGCGACAGTGCGGAACTGTATCGAACGCCTTCCGGAAGTCAAGAAAAATAGCATCTACCTGGGAGCCTGTATCTAATATTTTCCGGGTCTCATGAACAAATAAAGCGAGTTGGGTCTCACACGATCGCTGTTTCCGGAATCCATGTTGATTCCTACATAGTAGATTCTGGGTTTCCAGAAAAGACATGATACGCGAGCAAAAAACATGTTCTAAAATTCTACAAGAGATCGACGTCAGATATATAGGTCTATAGTTTTGCGCATCTGCTCGACGACTCTTCTTGAAGACTGGGACTATCTGTGCTCTTTTCCAATCATTTGGAACCCTCCGTTCATCTAGAGACTTGCGGTACACGGCTGTTAGAAGGGGGGCAAGTTCTTTCGCGTACTCTGTGTAGAATCGAATTGGTATCCCGTCAGGTCCAGTGGACTTTCCTCTATTGAGTGATTCCAGTTGCTTTTCTATTCCTCGGACACTTATTTCGATGTCAGCCATTTTTTTCGTTTGTGCGAGGATTTAGAGAAGGAACTGCAGTGCGGTCTTCCTCTGTGAGACAGCTTTGGAAAAAGGTGTTTAGTATTTCAGCTTTACGCGTGTCATCCTCTGTTTCAATGCCATCATCATCCCGTAGTGTCTGGATACGCTGTTTCGAGCCACTTACTGATTTAACGTAAGACCAGAACTTCCTAGGATTTTCTGTCAAGTCGGTACATAGAATTTTACTTTCGAATTCAATGAACGCTTCACGCATAGCCCTCCTTACGCTAACTTTGATATCGTTTAGCTTCTGTTTGTCTGAGAGGTTTTGGCTGCGTTTAAGCTTGGAGTGGAGCTCTCTTTGCTTTCGCAGTAGTTTCCTAACTTTGTTGTTGTACCACGGTGGGTTTTTCCCGTCCCTCACAGTTTTACTCGGCACGTACCTGTCTAACACGCATTTTACGATTGCCTTGAACTTTTTCCATAAACACTCAACATTGTCAGTGTCGGAACAGAAATTTTCGTTTTGATCTGTTAGGTAGTCTGAAATCTGCCTTCTATTACTCTTGATAAACAGATAAACCTGCCTCCCTTTTTTTGTATTCCTATTAACTTCCATATTCAGGGATGCTGCAACGGCCTTATGATCACTGATCCCTGTTCTGTACATACAGAGTCGAAAAGTTCGGGTCTGTTTGTTATCAGTAGGTCCAAGATGTTATCTCCACGAGTCGGTTCTCTGTTTAATTGCTCGAGGTAATTTTCGGATAGTGCACTCAGTATAATGTCACTCGATGCTCTGCCCTACCACCCGTCCTAAACATCTGAGTGTCCCAGTCTATATCTGGTAAATTGAAATCTCCACCTAAGACTATAACATGCTGAGAAAATTTATGTTCTCTCTCAATATTGCATGCGTAAATGAAGAGAAGATGGAGCTGATGCTGATATGCAGAGATTTCTATCATTTATGGCCACTGTAGGAGCACATCTGTATATGCCGCGTTTCACTCGCTAGAACATGCTGTTTCGTACACGGCCTGTGATAGAAGTGGTTATTCTTGTCACACAGAATTGGCAGCAGAGGTCGTTGCCAACTGTCCGACATTTCGCGTAACTACCACTAACCTACTTATCTGAGCGATAGAAACGAGGCTCTCGATGTCATGTATTGGCAACGTTTCTTATAGCACACAATGTCACTTCTGTATTGTTTTCTCTTCCCTCAAATGACCTTGCCTATATTCACCTCAATCTTGAACCCTAATTGTACGCAGTAATTGATTACTGTAGAACACAATGCCTATGTGAACTACGAAAATACTGTTTCGGCAGTGGATAATCAACTTACAAGTCATCGTCTCTAATGGCTTCTTAAAAACTCATCTCTCTGTTTCCTTCACACAGTAAGAGAGCAGAGATTCATACTGATTGTGGCATACAATATAGGATGGTAGCGTTAACCAGTCAAAATTCGTATAATATCTTAGTTGTAAATATTCAGCGTCTTTTTCTGTTCTTGTAATTCACCAATGAGCAGCTGAATTGTTGAATAGAGCACTGCCCTTTTGCCATGAAGAAGATGGCGTTTCGTCGTACCGCGGATTCCTGAAGACAGCCATAGGAATGAAAACAGATGGCCTCGGGGAAGAGTACAGTGGACTTTTTATTCGAGCTATCCTGAGAAAGTTCGGAAGCAACGGGGTGGTTACCCGTCTTTTCTAGTCGGACATATATCCAGCAGGGCACTGTGAGCGAGCTGATAAGATGTGTACATAACAAGTCGCCTTCGGTCATTCGCCCGTGAGGGACAATTGTAGTGATACGATTACTATTCCTCGCACTGAAGCAGTCCTTAATTGAAGAAGCTACCACTAGCATGAACTGTTTCCAATTATCGAAGAAACTTGATTTTCGCATGTATGCCTCATCGACGTGTACTTAATCATAAAACTATAAATCATTTAAACTTATCTTCTTTTCGCACAGTGGACGTCTGACGAATATATTTCAACGACAATGCTGACCGCAGTACTTTGCAAAGAGTAGCTATATCACTTGCTATTAGGGGAAACAGCTTTCATGCCCCAAAACAACGGGACATTTCTGTATTTATGACTGTTCAATTCGCCCGATGTCGGTTTGAAGAACGATTTTCGACACTTCGACACTATAATCCGATATCTACACTGCAACCCGACTTAATCAACGACAGTTGTGTCATCTTGTTGTACATGGATGTTTACCATAGTGTTGGCACGTAAAACATTCCCAGTAAGACTGGTGTGCCGTGAGGAGCATAAACACACCCGCCTCCCACCCCCACCCCCCCTCCTCCCCCGCCGCAGCCAAGAGTACTGAGAAGCTAGTATTCCCAATGAAGCTTCCCTTAGAGAAAGAAACTCTCCAGTGCTACTGAACGCTTTTATAATTATAAAACCATGAGAAGGTTCATTCCATAAAGTATTTCAAGTCTTTCCATTCTATACAGAAAATGTTTGAGAAGAGATTGCTCGGGCACTGAAATCTCTTCAGAAAAAAGAAAGGTGGCCACATTTTTCGAAACGAAAACCGTTCATCATGTAGTTAACATAATGAATACTAAAAGTCTTGGAGTATAATGAATTAAAGTGTTGACGTGCTAGAATACAACGGATATTGCATCACCAGCCTTGTCATGGTGAGGTGTTAACGTGCATCGAAGATACAGATAGCCGTACCCTATGTGCAACCACAACAGAGAAACATCTGTTGGGAGGCCAGATGAAACGTGAGGTTACTACAGAGGGCCAGCAGCCCTTCCAGTAATTGCGAGCGCAACAGTCTGGGTGATTGACTGATCTGACCTTGTAACACCGAACGCCTGAATGGAAGGAGATTCTATAGGTGTTATATTTCCCGAGAACCTATAAGTCTACTATATGGCTTATTGATTATGGCATCTTCCTGGGTAAAATATTCCGGAGGTAAAATAGTCTTCCATTTGGCTCTCTGGTCGGAAATTACTCAGGAGAATGTCGTCATCAGAAAATACAATTCAGGTGCTCTACGTGTCGGAGTGTGAAATGTTAATTATCTTAAACGGACAGAAACATTACAAAACTGAAAAATAGAAATCGCTAGGTTGAAGTTAGATACAATGGGAATTAGTGAGGTGCATGGAAGGAATAACAGGATCTTTGGCTAGGTAAGTGCAGAGTAGAGGGAATAGAGGCACGAATACTGTAAGCGGATTCCCTTGGATGTGGGTCGCAGTAAATATGTAGAGAAGGTGGATAGAATAGCAGTCTTCAGACTGAAGATCACCACCACCACCGTCACTACAACAGCAACAACAACGACAACAACAACAAGAACCGATTTGCAGAAAGAGTAAGAATTAGAATGTGTCACAGAAGCATGTGATATACATGAAATAATACAGGTTGTATGGTGGAAAAAACTGCTACGTTTGCTATAATATTCAATACTCCAATGTTACCTGGCTGCCTTAAGACAGATTACACTGGACTCAAAGTGAGACGATTATTCGAAATCCCCTATAATGTTAAAGTGGCCACAGGTTTCCCATACCATATTGTGATAAAAAGACCTCGCAAGCAGCGGAAGATCGTGTCAAACAGTCCTTGAAACCAGACATCACATGTTTGCCCCACCACATTGCATGAACAGCACAAGTACACAGCCAGGGTGGAATCCGATATTCCTAAAGTTCAATGAAGAAAAAAAATGCATAGGAAATTAACGCAGCAGGACCCAGATCGTATTTTGTAGTTAGAAAGTGATTCAACGTGGAACTACGCCACTATAGGGCGTCTGGCGTCTTCTGCGCCTACACTCGTGAATTCAACAGTGAATGCCCACGCCTCATAACGAACAGGAACGATAAACGCTGAAACTAATATCTGCACTTGCAGAAGCACATGTCATCCGTTGGGAAATGGGGCTCCTTTATGGGTTCAAAGCTTATTCAGGCAACTAAAAAGGGCCATAAATCAACACTCCAAACAAGAAAGGACTGCAGTAATCTACCTCACCATATCTTTACCACCCTTATCTTAGAAAGGCGAAGGCTTGACTTTGCTGGCATTACAACCTGCCATATCGTATGTTAAACACATGTCTGCAAGTTCTTGTAGTGAACCGTTTTCGACAATCACTCAAGAACAAATAACAGTCGTAACTCCACAGTGGGCATGTCACAGATAAATGAACCTTATTTTTCTTGGTGCTGCGGCCAAAGTCAGTACGGCAGGCAGTTCTTGTTATTAAACATAGGTAATACGCGGTGATCTTTCGAGATCTCGTATTGCATGAAATATTCCATTTTGACTGTTGATTCCGTGTGTAAAAATACTGTTTATTATCCTCTACCGTTTATGTACTTTTAATCTTAAATTTTTGGGACACCCTGTAGACGATGTATCTGTAGAAGTAGAAATATTAGCAACGGAATCATCTTCTCCAGGTCCTCCTCTCTTTTCGTTAAGCTACGGTGACGAGAAGAGAATATGGGAAGATTTCTGAAAGGTGACACCCTTATTTTAGTGAAATTTTAACATAAAAGGACTCACGCAGAGCACCTCCAGATCCAACCACAGGACAAAAACTCTCTGTATTGTTCTGCAAGAAATACTCGCCAAACCGTCTGACTTGGGTGTGGAAAAGGCTATAAACTCTTTAGGAAGGAATACATCAGTGGCGAAAGACAAAGGTTGGAATCGTAGTGTACGACACTGTCTCTTATCACTCTTCACCCGTTACGCTTATCATGCAGACACAACCAATAGATGTGTCAGTGTGTGTCCCACTAACAATGGCAGTGTGTTGTGTCTGTTTGGTTCTCAGCAAACTTGTCGACAGACAATTCTTACACATCTCATTCGGGAAGTCCCCCCAATCAAACATGCTCCTTCCAACCATCTTCACACTTCTGATCCCTGACTTACACTGATTTGTTTCGCATGTTACTTCTGCTTTAACAAAATTTATCAGAGAGCAAACTTTCTCTTCTGCAACAAATCGTCATAACACACAAAAGTCACATACAATTACACTTACAGAATAATATAACTGACTAATACGACATATTACATCACCTTTCATTTACATTAAGGCATGGCAGTGTAGAGTAGTACCATGCACCGCACCTATAAAAGTCTAACAATAACAAGCAGTCATGTACAGACGATGTGTCACGACTCCTTTGTGACACATGTCTGTTCTTATGGTCTATCTAGGTGCTAGTAGTTACGGATCCTGCTGAGCGGTATCACTATTGTACAGGCAATGAAATCTTAATCTGTCCAAACAACGTATTTTTCGCGCAAAAAGTTTATCTTCTGCTAATATTTTGTCTTATGTTGATTATTGCGAGTTTCACGTGTTTAATTATTAGAGTGAAAGAAGAGCTGAACGTGAAATATCCGGTATGTGAATGTTTGCATTTCTACTAACTGAGTATATGACAGCTTGAGAATTGGTATCTGGATAATGTGAGTTAGTTATTTACACCAAGGGAAATTGGTAATGTGAAATTCGCCAGCTTTATGGTACTGGGCACGATAAACATACTCCGATAATTCAGTTTTTTAATGAATGTAAGGAACGAATTATTCAGACGTTTGTGGGTTTATTGAAATTCTTTATTTATAAATCGCTTTTAAAATGTAGCAATGTTTCAACTGGTCCAAAGTAAAAACATGGGATAGCAAGCTCAAGAACTGCAAGCTGATTATCTATGTTGATTCTCAGCCAGTCAGAGGTGGGGGCATTCACACACGTTTTGTGGGACAGAGAACTGCTTTGTGGAGTCTCAGACATTACGACAATCGGCTGGGTTTACATTGAACGCTGAAAATATGTTTTAAGTTTGAGGAATTAAAGTCTTAAAAAGATTGTGAAGTGACGAAAAGTGATAGCCGAATTTGCAAATTATGGATTTTCTGTATGAACTGTGACCTTTTGAATAACTTAAATCCGCATGGCGTCTTATTTCTTTTCACTCCCTCTGGTGTGCATCTCTAGAATGTTAATCACTCCACCTCAAATTTTCCTACCCATTTAGCATTACAGTGAGCCTGTGTCACGCTACACATCGTCAGCTGTATGATTACTCTGCAATTCACAATGAAGTGCCTGGCACAGCGTTCACCGTACATCTATAAACTACTTCTCTATCGTTCCCCTTCGAACAGCGCGCGGGAGAAACGAACGCTTAAATCTTTCCGTGCGAGCTCTTGATTTCTCTTCTTTTATTATGATATTTATTTCTCCCTTTGTTGGTTGGCGCCAACAAAATATTGTCATACTCTGAGGAGAAAGTCTGTGGTCAAAATTTCATGAGAAGCCTCTGTCGCAGCGAAAGACGCCTTTGTATTTGTCGCTGTAACCCGAATTTGTTTATCTACCCCTGGACACTCTCCTTTATTTCGCGATAACACACGAGCTATCCTCCTTTGAACTTTCTCGATGTTCTCCTTCAATCCTATCTTATGCGGATCCCGCAAGGCAAAGCAGTACTCCAGAAGATGGCGAACAAGCGTAGTGTAAGCATTCTCTTTAGTAGACATGTTATATTTTTAAGTATTATGCCAATAAATCGCAATCTCCGATTTGCTTTCCTCATAACATTATCTACGTGATAATTCCAATTTAAGCTACTCGTAATTGTAATCCCTAAGTATTTAGTTGGTTTATAGCCTTTAGATCTGTTTGATTCATCGTGTAACTGAAATTTAGCGGATTCTTTTTAGTGCTCATGTGGATGACTTCATATTTCTCATCACTTAGAATCAATTGTCTCTTTTTGTACCATACAGATATCTTGTCTAAATTATTTTGCAATTCGTTTTGATCATCTGATGCCTTACTAATAGCATCATCTGCAAACAGTCTAAGAGTGCTGCTCAGGTTGTCTCCTAAACGGTTTATGTAAATCAGGAGCATGAGAGGGCCTTTAACACTTCCTTGGGGAACGCCAGATATTACTTCTGTTTTATTCGGCAACTTTCCGTCAGTTATTACCTTTCTGTCAGGAAATCGCGAATCCAGTCACACAACTGAGACGATATTCCATAGTCACCAAATTTAATTAGAAGTTGCTTGTGAGGAACAGTGTCAAACAAAGAGCTTCTGGAAATCTAAAAATATGGAAAAAATTTGACGTCCACTATCGATAGCACTCAGTATTTTGTGACAGTAAAGAGCTAGTTGTGTTTCACAAGAGCAATATTTTCTGAATCCGTGTTGGTTATTTGTCAATAAATCGTCATTCATAATTTTCGAGAAAAGTATATGTTCCAATATCCTACTGTTAATAGACGTTACTGATATGGATCTGTTGTAATTTAGCGGATTACTCCTATTTTCTTTCTTGGGTGTTGGTATGCAACTTTCCAGTTTTTGAATAAGGATCTTCCTTCGATCTGGCGGTTGTATATGGTTGCTAAGTATGGAGCTCTTTTATCAGCATACTATGAAAAGAATCTGACTGGTATATAATCTGGACCAGAAGCCTTGGCTTTCGTAATTGTTTCAAACTGCTTCGCTACACCGAGGATGTCTACTTCTAAATTACTCATATTGGCAGTTGTTCTTGATTTCAATGCTACAATATTTACTTCGTCTTTCTTTATGAAGGAATATCAAAAAACCGTGTTTAATAACTCTGCTTTAGTTACTACCCGCAACTTTACCATTGGTATTGCGCGATGGAGATAATGATTACGTCTTCCTGCTGGTGTACTTTACATACGACCAAAATCTCTTTGGGTTTTCGGCCAGATTTCGAGACAGAGTTTCGTTGTTGAAACTATTAAAAGCATCTTGCATTGATGTTCGTGCTAAATTTCGAGCTTCTGTAAAACTACGCCAATCTTGGGGATTTTGTGTTCTTTTAAATCCGGCATGCGTTTTTCGTTTCTTCTGCAATAGTGTTCTGAACTGTGTCAAGCGAATTTTTATCCGCTTATTTAAATAGATATATTTGACGTTTATTTTTGGTGGGTTTGGATGTTACAGTATTCAGTCTAACTACAACCACCTTGTCGTCACTAATCGCTCTTGCTGTCATGATGCTCCCTATTTAATCAAAATTATTTGTTATTAAGAGCTCAAGAATGTTTTCGCAATCATTTACACTTCGAGTGGGCTCCTAAACCAAAAGTTCAAAATAATTTTTTGAGAAGTCATTCAGTACGAGTTCGAACGACGTATTACGCCTACCAGCGACTTTAAACATATATTTTCGGCAACATATCGAGGTTAGATTGAAGTAAACACCAACTATAATTGAGTGGGAGGTGTACTCACTTGCGATGAGACTCTAGTTTTCTTTGAACTCTTCACAAACTGCACCATCTGAGTCTGAGGGTCGGTAAAGGGAACCATTTATTAACTTATTCCGGTTGTCAAGGATAGCAACTACCCACAGTAGCTCATAGAAACTACCTACTTCAATTTTACAAGGTAAACTACTTCTGACGGCAATAAATACTCCGGTACATACTATAGATAATCTGTACTTTCTTAGCCCTGTTAGATCCCTTCTAAAACTTTCGGCTGAACTTATTTTCGGCCTTAGCCAGCTGTCCGTAGCTAAAACGATTTGAGATTCAATAACTTCTATTGGAGCTCTGGTTCCTTTCCAACAAAGCTACGACAGTTTATAACTACTATCTGTCTATCTATCTATCACTTGAGCCTTGTCCCGCAGTTACGCAGGGTCAGCCATCGTTAATCGGATTTGGCATGTTAATGGTTAAGGGGTGGCTGGATGTCCTTCCTGCCGTCAACGACAGTTTATAACAAAATAATTGATTATTCCTGTGTCCACCCTCTTCCTGTGTTCGTCCCGCACCCTTTGAAACTAAAGCCTTTCCTGCATATATCAATTCCTTCCTTACCTTTTTTCCTATCCTTTTATACGAGCACTTACATTTTTCTGTGCGAGCCCTGATTTCTCTTATTTTATCGTGATGATTATTTCTCACTATGTAGGTGGGTGCCAACAGAATGTTTTCGCAATCGGAGGGGAAAACTGGTGATTGAAATTTCATGAGAAGATCCCGTCGCAACGAAAAACGCCTTGGTTTTAATGATTGTCACTCCAATTCACGTATCATGTCTGTGGCACTATGTCCCCCTATTTCGCGATGATACAAAACGAGCTGCCCTTCTTTGTACTTTTTCGATGTCATCCGTCAGTCCCACCTGATGCGGATCCCACACCGCACAGCAATACTCCAGAATAGGGCGGACAAGCGAAGTGTAGGCAGTCTCTTTGGTAGACCTGTTGCACCTTCTAAATGTTCTTCCAATGAATCGCAGTCTTTGGTTTGCTCTGCCCACAATATTATCTATGTGACCGTTCCAATTTAGGTTATGTGTAATTGTAATCCCTAAGTATTTACTTGAATTTACAGCCTTCAGATTTGTGTGACTTATCGTGTAATCGAAATTTAATTGATTTCTTTTAGTACCCGTGTGAATAACTTCACACTATCCTTATTCAGGGTCAATTGCCACTTTTCGCACCATACAAATATCTTATCTAAATCATTTTGCAAGTCGTTTTGATCATCTGATGACTTTATATGACGGTAATTGACAGCATCATCTACAAACAATCTAAGACGGCTACTCCGATTGTCTCCTATGTTATTAATGTACGTAGATCAGGAACAATAGAGGGCCTATAATTTTTTCTTGTGGAACGCCGGATATTACTTCTGTTTTACTCGATGACTTTCCGTCTATTACTACGAACTGTGACCTTTCTGACAGGAAATCACGAATCCAGTCGCACAACTGAGGCGATACTCCGCAGGTACACAGTTTGGTTAGAAGACGCTTGTGAGGAACGGTGTCGAAAGCCTTCCAGAAATCTAAAAATATGGAATCAACTTGACATCCCCTGTCGATAGCACTTATTACTTCATGAGTATAAAGAGCTAGTTGTGTTTCACAAGGACTATATTTTCTGAAACCGTGCTGACTATGCGTCAATAGTTTTCTTCGAGGTACTTCATAATGTTCGAATACAATATACGAGGGCAGTTCAATAAGTAATGCAACACATTTTTTTTTCTCGGCCAATTTTGGTTGAAAAAACCGGAAATTTCTTGTGGGATGTTTTCAAACGTTCCCGCTTCGTCTCGTATAGTTTCATTGACTTCCGACAGGTGGCAGCGCTGTACGGAGCTGTTAAAATGGCGTCTGTAACGGATGTGCGTTGCAAACAACGGGCAGTGATCGAGTTTCTTTTGGCGGAAAACCAGGGCATCTCAGATATTCATAGGCGCTTGCAGAATGTCTACGGTGATCTGGCAGTGGACAAAAGCATGGTGAGTCGTTGGGCAAAGGTCAAGGTCGCCGCAAGGTCAAGCAAGACTGTCTGATCTCCCGCGTGCGGGCCGGCCGTGCACAGCTGTTACTCCTGCAATGGCGGAGCATGCGAACACACTCGTTCGAGATGATCGACGGATCACCATCAAACATCTCAGTGCTCAACTTGACATCTCTGTTGGTAGTGCTGTCACAATTGTTCACCAGTTGGGATATTCAAAGGTTTGTTCCCGCTGGGTCCCTCGTTGTCTAACCGAACACCATAAAGAGCAAAGGAGAACCATCTGTGCGGAATTGCTTGCTCGTCATGTGCCTGAGGGTGACAATTTCTTGTCAAAGATTGTTACAGGCGATGAAACATGGGTTCATCACTTCGAACCTGAAACAAAACGCCAATCAATGGAGTGGCGCCACACCCACTCCCCTACCAAGAAAAAGTTTAAAGCCATACCCTCAGCTGGTAAAGTCATGGTTACAGTCTTCTGGGACGCTGAAGGGGTTGTTCTGTTCGATGTCCTTCCCCATGGTCAAACGATCAACTCTGAAGTGTATTGTGCTACTCTTCAGAAATTGAAGAAACGACTTCAGCGTGTTCGTAGGCACAAAAATCTGAACGAACTTCTCCTTCTTCGCCGGCCGAAGTGGCCATGCGGTTAAGGGCGCTGCAGCCTGGAACCGCAAGACCGCTACGCTCGCAGGTTCGAATCCTGCTTCGGGCGTGGATGTTTGTGATGTCCTTAGGTTAGTTAGGTTTAACTAGTTCTAAGTTCTAGGGGACTAATGACCTCAGCAGTTGAGTCCCATAGTGCTCAGAACCATTTGAACCATTTTTCTCCTTCTTCATGACAACGCAAGACCTCACACAAGTCTTCGCACGCGAGAGGAGCTCACAAAACTTCAGTGGACTGTTCTTCCTCATGCACCCTACAGCCCCGATCTCGCACCGTCGGATATCCATATGTTTGGCCCAATGAAGGACGCAATCCGTGGGAGGCACTACGCGGATGATGAAGAAGTTATTGATGCAGTACGACGTTGGCTCCGACATCGACCAGTGGAATGGTACCGTGCAGGCATACAGGCCCTCATTTCAAGGTGGCGTAAGGCCGTAGCATTGAATGGAGATTACGTTGAAAAATAGTGTTGTGTAGCTAAAAGATTGGAGAATAACCTGGTGTATTTCAATGCTGAATAAGACAACCCCTGTTTCAGAAAAATAGTGTGTTGCATTACTTGTTGAACTGCCCTCGTATGTTCCAAAACCCAACTGCAATTCGACGTTAGTGATATAGGCCTGTAATTCAGCGAATTACTCCTACTTCCCTTTTTGGGTATTCGTGTGACTTGAGCATTTTTCCAGTCTTTAGGTACGGATCTTTCTGTGAGCGAGTGGTTGTATATAATTGCTAAATATGTAGCTATTTTATCACCATACTCTGAGAGGAACCTGACTGGTATACAATCTGGACCGGAGGCCTTGCCTTTATTAAGTGATTTAAGCTGCTTCGTTACTCCGAGGATACCTACTTCTATGTTTCTCATCTTGGCAGTTGTTCTTGATTGGAATTGAGGAATATTTACTTCGTCTTCTTTGGTGAAGGAGTTTCGGAAAACCGTGTTTAATAACTCTGCTTTAGTGGCACTGTCATCAGTGACTTCACCGTTGTTATCGCGCAGTGAAGGTATTGATTGCGTCTTGCCACTGGTGTGCTTTATGTATGACCACAATCTCGTTGGGTTTTCTGCCAGATTTCGAGACAGAATTTCGTTGTGGAAATTATTAAAAGCATCTCACATTGAAGTACGCGCCATATTTCGAACTTCTGTGAAACTTTGCAGATCTTGGGGATTTTGTGTTCTTTTAAATTTGGCATGCTTTTTTCGCTGCTTCAGCAACAGCGATCTGACATGTTTTGTGTACCATGGGGGATCAGTACCGTCACTTATTAATTTATGTAGTATATATCTTTCAATTGCTGTCGATTCGATCTCTTTGAAAACATTCCACAACTTTTCTACACTTACATGATCAGATTGGAAAGAGTGAAGACTGTCTCTCAAAAAGGCGTTAAGAGCATTTTTATCAGCTTTTTTAAATAGATATATTTTGCGTTTCTTGTTGATTGTTGTAGGTGTTACGGTATTCAGCCTAGCAGCAACTACATGGGGTCGCTAATCCCTGTATTCGTCACAATACTCACTATTTGTGCAGGATTATTTGTTGCTAATAGGTCAAGTATGCTTTCTTAACCATTTACGCTTCGAGTGGGCTCATGAACTAATTGTTCAAAATAATTCTCTGAGAAAGCATTCTGTGCGGCTGGTCCCGGCGGAGGTTCGAGTCCTCCCTCGGGCATGGGTGTGTGTGTGTTTGTCCTTAGGATAATTTAGGTTAAGTAGTGTGTAAGCTAAGGGACTGATGACCTTAGCAGTTAACTCCCATAAGATTTCACATACATTTGAACATTTGAGAAAGCATTCAGCACAATTTCGGATGACGTTTTATGCCTGCCACCGGGTTTAAACGTATATTTTTTCCAGCACATCGAGGGTAGATTAAAGTCACTACCGACTATAATTGTATGAGCGGGGTACGTATTTGAAATGAGACTCAAGTTTTCTTTGAACTGTTCAGCAACTATATCTTCTGGGTCGGGGGGGGGGGGGGGGGGGGGGTCGGTAAAACGATCCAATTAATAGTTTAGCCCGATTGTCAGGTATAACGTCTACCCATACTATTTCACACGCACTATCTACTTCATATTGGTTACTTCACGGACGACTATTCGCGCTCTCATCGTACACGTCTTGTGAAAGACTTCCTTCAAGATAACGACATCGCTCGACTAGAGTGGCTAGCATGTTCTCGAGACTTGGACCCTATCTAACACGTCTGGAATATATTGAAAAGGGCTGTTTATGAATGACGTGACCCACCAACCACTCAGAGGTATCTACGCCGATTCGCCGTTGAGGAGTGCGACAATCTGACCCATCAGTGCCTTGATGAAATTGTGGATAGTATGCCACGACGAATACAGGCACGCACCAATGCAACAGGACGTCCTACTGGGTATTAGAGGTATCGATGTGTACAGCAGTCTGGACCACCACCTCTGAAGATCTCGCTGTATTGTGGTACAACATGCAATGTGTGGTTTTCATGAGCAATAAAAAGGGCAGAAATGATGTTTATCTACATCCATGTTGATCTCTATTGCAATTCTCTTTACTGGTTTCGGAACTGTCGGAACCTAGGTGACGCAAAACTTTTTTGATATATATATATATATATATATGAGTTACTGACCGATTTACTTCGAATTTTTACACGATACTCTAATGAACAATGGGATGGACATAGGCTATATATTTTTGTAGTATATTATGTATGTAATATGTAAAGGGAAAAGGATATTACCAAAAAACTAGAAATGATCTTGACGTATTTACTTCAAATTTTTACACGATACCCTATTGAACATTCACACGGAAATGGACATAGAGAGGACGGAGGAGGAAATGGACAGAGAGAGGGGTGAGGACGTTATACAAAGAGAGAAGAGGGGACAAGGACATCCACGGAGCTACTGAACATGCACATGGAAATGGGCATAGACAGGGAAGAAAAGGAAGTGGGTAGAGTGAGGGGGGTGGGGCAGGGAATTTAGGATGTACATGCAATTCCCATACATATTTAGCAATTGCAAAGCTTGCCGGAATAGCTAGTAGTCTTTATAAATGTTCCGAAGTACGCTGTCATCAGTATCTTCTGGCACTCGACTTTTCTGGTGGAGATAATTCCTACTCACTTTGACTGAGCTGCTTCTGTTACACTGGAGATGAACGTTGTGTACTGCTTGGACAGCCTCCTTTAGGTTCAGATTCTTCCTATTCTTCAAAATCAGTGTATCTCTCCAACGTAACATTGTGTATTTCTGTGTCTTCCCCATTATGATACTGAGATATTATGTTGTATAACACATCCGCGAACTCTCTATCCTCTACCCCGATTTTAATTCCACATTCAGTACGTCACATCTTTGTCACTAATATTTGGACCTCATTCGTTGGGTTAATTGCCTTCATATCACTGTACACAGTCTACATAGTAGCCCACATGGGAACACTCCAAAAGATACATTCGTGCTGCAGCTATACCATTCACGCAACTCGAACACTTGCTCGTGCCACTTCAACATGTCGCCGTCTGATGGCTTAGCAGAAAAGTGCTGAGTTTTGCATGGCAATGACACAAGTCAGTGTTGTTTTTATGATCGAATTTTATTCTAAGCATGGTTACGTGCGGTGCCGAGTGTTCGAGATCAAAGGAATCCCTTGAGAGTGAGTTCAGCCTGCACTGTAGAAAGCAAGCCGCTGTCAACCCAGCAGGCCGGTGGGCCAGCCCGGTAATGTCAACCAACGTAGAGCGCGACCCGGTGCACAAGGCTGAACTGAGCCTACTTGCGCTGTAGTCTGATTAAAAGTACTTGATAGCTGACACTTTACATGTTGGAGGAGTCTTCATCCAATCAGAGTGTTCAACGTCACGCCTGAACTGGTCTCTGTTGCCAACATGGCCGAACAAATGATCAGTTAACTTTCATTTCCTTGTCTGGCTTTCTTTCTTGTTGTGTTTTGATTCCGAATCCTGCGCCCAGCCCTTTTATTTCGCATTTCATCACACATAATAAGCGCCCCCCAAAACAAAACACACACGCTAATCGTTGGTAAGGAAATACGCACATTTCGTACTCACTGTTAACCACAGACTACTGGATTCTTTTGCACAAGACACCATTCGGCTTCCCATATTCAACCATCACAGGGATCAGCCTACATTAGGTAAAGTTCACATGACATAGTGTAAAACGGAACTTTTTGAAAGCAGAAAATTATGTAGTTAGTGGTTTTACAGATAAATCAATATAACGCTATAATCTTAGGTCTTCCACTGCGCAGTGGTAACGTCACAGTCTGTTGTGCAAAAGATACGTGTTCTGATATCATCAGGTGGTAAAATTTCATTACTTTTTAAGTCTGGTTATTTTTATTTTCAATTAATTAGTTTCAATCTATTTTTTTATTTTTGATTGCATCATTTTCATCGTCGTACTAACTTTTTTTTTTTTTTGCTCTTATTTTTTTTCCTGTCATTCTTATTTCCTTCGAAATCTGCCAGTGTCGCCTTAATCTGCAAATGGGTTTCGACCAGGATCGAGAAATTACAGTTTGCTTTTAGCTCTGAAGCTGAATTTTTTCTGTCTTGAGTTTGCCTATACAGGTCAGCTTTAATAACCATGAGCAAAGCGAGCGTGATTAAGATTTCTGCTGCAGATTGCTGACCGCCGTTTTCTCAGATAGATTGCACATCAAGAGGTTGTGGTTAAGTTAGGTCACGAGTATGAATTCAGGGCTACAAAATGCGTTGTCTGCCACAGTTCAGTCATTGGTCATTTAAAATCAGCTGGGGACAGAGCACCTCTCGTTCCCGACGTACCTGAGGACAGCAGCTTCAAACACTACTTTGCGTTACACGAACAGCATTTCGGCACCTGCCAAGTGACCGGCAGTGTTCGCATGTCGCTTTTAACCGAACGGTAGCCGATGTGACAACACTGTAACGCCAAGCGACAGATGTCAACTATCAAGTAACTTTAAACACATTATAAGTAAGCCAGCTCAGCTGCAGTGGGCTGCCACAGGCTGACAGTGTACGATGCACGTAGAACAATTCTATGTTCCTTGGTGTGTTGCGCATCTCTGATTGCATTTCAGTTATCACAGTAGATTGTACAGAGCTTATGCAGCGATACGGTTTTCTTAAGGCAAGATGAGAATTGGTCGACGACACTTCAGTTCTTCATTTATGTTTCATTGTCACACAAATATCATTACTTTCATGATTCACAGATTCTAAAAGTCTGCTACGAATTAAACATTGCTCACCATTATCCTAAGTACAAGTAGCTATTAACCCCAGTTTTTAGATGCAGCAAATATGCGGGATCTTAATAATAATAACAATAATAATACCAAAAATATACAGTAATAATGAATCTGTAAAATTGTTGTGTCCATTTGTATGTCTGTTTGAACACACTAATCTCTTTCGCGGGAATTGCACAGGTGACTTGAGCATAGCTTGGGGCACTGTATTGGCTTTATTTCATCAAAATCGGATCACAAAAGAAAGATGTCATAACTGAAAGTTTTATCACACCTATAGTATAAAAGCGAAAGTAGCTCTGTCTTCTACGATTCCGCAACCAACCCGATGAGCCGACTTCGATAAATTTGGCATGGGGAAGCTTGAACCCTGAGGAAGAACATAGGCTACTTTAGAAAGTGTGTAGTACAGACACCTATTGATTAGAAGAATATTATACGAATTAGGGGCAAATATTTACTCTTGTGAAAGGTGTGTATTCTTCGACTTTTGCTCGCTGTCATATTTCTGAAAATGCCTTCATTTGTTGATGTGGGCTACGTCATACGATACAAACTAATGAATACAATGCTTTTACAGTCATTATTGTGTTTAATCCGTACTTCCACACCATTTATCGAATAACGGTCACATTGTATAATAATTATTAATAGCATGATACATAGATGCGTGCTCCTGCCTATATCCCTCTCTACGCACTGCTCTGCAGCGACGCTGCACATGCCAGCGCATTGTGCGTTGGGACAGCCTGGGAGGGGGGAGAGCGGATGCTTACCTGAACACGCAGACACGTGAGGGCAGGTAATGTTACTGCACAATCAGTAGCTTGCTTACCCGCCATCACTCATCATAATAAAGCTACTGGCATGCGAGCACAGCTTCGGGTAACCGCTAGGTTGTAATGTAATTATATTATTTTGTTTGAATCAGTGCTTAATCCATTGCTGTAGCGTAACATCATAGAAATTGCGTTTAAGAGTACCCAAATTGAAAATATCCCACAGCAAAACTTAGTAAAACACACGCAGTTGATGTAAGACTAACAATGAAGTGCCAAAAAAAACTGGTATAGCCACGCGTATTCAAATACAGAGATATATTAATAGTCGGAATAGGTTGCTGCGATCGGTAACGCCTGTATGAGACAATGAGTGTCTCGCGCAGTTGTTAGATGGGTTGCTGCTGCTACAGTGGCAGGTTATCAAGATGTAAGTGGGTTTGAACGTGGTGTTATAGTGGACGTACTATCGGTGGGACAAAGCATCTCTGAGGTAGCAATGAAGTGAGGATTTTCCGGTATGACAATTTCACGAGTGTACCGTGGATATCAGGAATCCGGTAAAACATCAAATCTCCGAGATAGCTGCGGCCGTGAAAAGATCCTGCAAGAACGGGACCAACGATGGCTGAAGAGAATCGTTCAACATGACAGAAGCGAAACCGTTCCAGAAATTGCAGCAAATTTCAGTGCTCGGCCATCAACAAGTGTCAGCGTGCGAACCATCAACGAAACATCATCGATATGGGCTTTCGGAGCCGAAAGTCCACTAGTGTACCCTTGAAGACTGTACGACACAAAGCTTTACGCCTCGCCTCGGCCCGTCAAACCGACACTGGATTGTTGATGACTGGAAACATGTTGCCTGGTCGGACGAGTATCGTTTCAAATTGTATCGACTGGATGGACGTGTACGGGTATGGAGTCAACCTAATGAATCCATGGACCCAGCATATCAGCAGGAGACTGTTCAAGCTGGTGGAGGCTCTGTAATGGAGTGGGTCGTGTGCAGTTGGAGTGGTACTGGACCTCTGATATGTATAGATACGACTCTGACAGGTGACATGTACGTAAGCATCCTGTCTGATCACCTGCATCCATTCATGTCCAATGTGCATTCAGACGGACATGGGGAATTCCAGCAGGACGATACGACACCCCACCTGACCAGAATTGCTACAGTGTGGCTCCAGGAACATCTCCGGAGTTAAAACACTTCCACTGGCCATCGGAGTCCCCAGACATGAACATTATTGACTATATCTGGGATGCCTTGTAACGTGCTGTTCAGAAGAGATCTCTACCCCCCCCCCCCTACCCGTACTATTACGGATTTATGGACAGTCCTGCAGGATTCATGGTGTCAATTCCCTGGAGCACTACTTCAGACATTAGCCAAGTCCATGCCAAGTCGTGTTGCGGCACTTCTGCGTACTTATGGGGCAGCTAATGTCGTGTCATGGTCTTTCATTGGCGAACGATACAAGAATATACTTTACGATCACGTGAAATTACCGTTAAAGATTATTCTTTACCAATAACGCTCTATTCAACTAGTCCGAGACACGATTTCCCTTGTGACGGGCTAATTATCACATGTTTACCAAACTTCATTTCCCAAGACCCGGATGCTACTTTACTTCTAGGAGCAATATCTTTTTTCTCACCAGACTGGAAAAATATAAGTTGATTCCGGTCACAAGCTGGATTTCAACTGCCTATATAGCGTTAGTAGTCTCCATACAATCAAACCGCAAACGAAATAATTCCTATACCCACTAGGATGACAACTCCAAGCCAACTCAGAATCAACTGAACTTCGACTATCCTTTCGCAACTGAAGTACGGTTATTCGTTCTTGTGTAAGAACTATAGAGAAGCAAAAGAGCAGCGTTGTACTTCCTTATAAACAATGGGATATTATAACAAAAATGGCTGTAATGTAGCTCTTGCTGCGCCAGCTTCACTGAAGTGGACGATCTTGTTTGATGAGGCCATTTCTCTGGCGCCTAGGCGAGTACTGCAGATCGCCTCCACTTGTTAAACGAAGGCGTTTCTTTCGCTTCAGCAAATTCCTGCACACTTTGACAAAAAATTACATACACAATATATACAGAATCACAATTAACATAAATATTTTTAAAAAATGTGGTGTTCTGTATCGACCCAAGTTAGTACATGAAGTAAGGTGACGCTTTTGCTACGTTCGTCTCTGTATGCAAATTGGTTGGTTGATGTGTAGGAAGGGACCAAACAGTAAGGTCATAGGTCCCATCGGATTAGGGAAGGATGGGGAACGAAGTCGGCCGTGCCCTTTCAAAGGAACCATCCCGGCATTTGCCCTAAGCGATTTAGGGAAATCACGAAAAACCTAAATCAGGATGGCCGGATGCGGGTTTTAACCGTCGTCCTCCCGAATGCGAGTCCAGATTGCTAATCACTGTGCCACCTTGAACGGTTATATGGAAGTCCAGTGTGATATACAATGCGACACTACCATTTGTCTCTGTCACATCGGCACTGTACCATACGTTACACGGATCAAATGAGACATGCCGACCAGCGTTGTACCATCACGGTCCTTTCTAAATATTAATTTATACTCCCCAAACGTTGTAACTAGCAGCACCTCGCTCCATGACATATAAAAGCACCTGAATTAAAAGGTACTTTGTCTACACCAGGTGAAATCTCTGAGTGAACGCTGTGAGAAGGAAAGACTGGAAACCGGCCAAACATAAGAAAATATGTTCTCAGTATTTTCAGAAAGAGAACATGAACCGAGCATAAGTTTCGTCAGTCCGTATAAAAGCGAATTCTGGATTACGAATGCAACATTTTCACATCTCATACAGCTCTTCTTGGTTATTCTAAATGTATATATACTAAAAAAGGAAGTTACATTAACGAGATGAAGTGTGTCATATTACTGGATCAGATACGCCTTTAAGAGCGGAAAAAAGTCCGAAAAGGACTTCGTAATTCATGAAGTCACTGCAACATTTTCAACTTAAATTACCTGTTTCGTCCACACGAGAGAAACTGAGAACAAGAACAATCGCAAACTGTAGTCCGCTAATGTTTTGAAGTATCTAATATGGCGGCGCTGGCTTCAAAGCAACGGACAGCGTTAAGTCTGAAGCGCCATCTCCCCTCACTCTACCTTCATGTGCAAGACAGACATTTTACTTATAGTTCTTCAAATGGTTCAAATGGCTCGGAGAGCTATGGGACTTAACATCTGAGTTTATCACTCCCCTAGAACTTAGAACTACTTAAACCTAACTAAGCTAAGGACATCACACACATCCATGCCCCAGGCAGGATTCGAACCTGCGACCGTAGCGGTCGCGCGGTTCCAGACTGTTGCGCCTAGAACCGCTCGGCCACCCCGGCCGGCACTTATAGTTATTATTAAAAGCTAATACCTATGGGCATGTTTTTAGGTGACGTGAATTTCTTTGAAACCCTGCAGTTTACCTAATGGTCAAAGTAAATTTGGTGCTGTTTGTGAAAATCATAATACCAGTATAGTCTTTGTAACCAACATTTAAATCTGAGTCAATTATGAAAATCGTCAGTAGGCGTCAAGACGAAAACTTAATCTATGCATTGTGTTTAACTGTAAAAAAAAAAAAAAAAAAACGCATATCTAAAACTGCTTGACAGTACAGCATTTCTACTGTCGCAGTTCACATTTCATGATTTGATGTTTGTTATTTGTTACGCTTATGCATATTTAAAATATGATTCACGACAATTTGTAAAACGTTCAAAATTTTACAAAGTGAAAAGTAATTATCATATAATGTTTCCAGATGTATATGTTCTTTATCGATTAGTTTTTAGTCTTGCTATTGCTTCCATTTGATACTCTTAATTGATCCGTGTGTAGTTATAGGTAGGTCCACCTCTGTATCTGCGTGGCTGATATCCTTATGGACAGCCCGGATTCCTTTTTCGGTTCTGCCACTGAGTGATCTGTCCTTGGTGGGATGATTGGAATAGCGTGCGCTCAGTCTTGTGAAGCCAATTGAGGAGTTACTTGAATGAGAACTAACGAGTGAAAGATCTCGACAGCTGACAACGGCTTGGAGAGCAATATGCAGGCTCCACGCAACTCCATACTGAACCCAAATGAAGCCATAAGGCACAGGATGACACTCTGGCCGGTCAGCATAGCTGTGTTCCTGTGGGACTGATCACAGACTCGCTTTATACTAAAGGGGTACGATCGAGTTAGTTCTAAGTAATTGTTGTGGGGCCTATACGTTGTGAGTACATTATGTGATACGCAAATGTCCTATAAAAATGAGTGAGATGGATATTAGTAACAGTGGCATTGAGAAATAACTGAAATTGTTAAACCGAGCAAAGCCCCAGAGCCGATGAAATCCTTATAGATTCTTTACTCAATTTCTGACTGAGTTAGCCGTTCTGTTAACTATATTCTATAGTAGATCCCTCGAGGAAAACCCCGTTCCTAATAGTTGGAAGAGAGCATTGGTCACACCCTGCTACAAAAAGTGTCCCACAAAACTACCATCCAGAATACTTAACATACATTTCTTGTACAATCTTAAAACATTCTGAGCTCAAATATAATGAAATACGAGGTCATCAAGAAGTCTCTCCGCAGTGCCGTATGACTGTTAGCCGCGCGTGCCTTATGATTGTTTGCCTGCCTGGATTACTTCCCTTCCCTTCCCTTCCCTTCAAGAGGACTCTCCCAACATTCCACTGTTTCGTTTATCTCAGCCAGCGACAGTAGTATCGCTGGTATGTGTCGTTATGTGTTGACGTGAACGTTTAAGTTTAGTTACTTTGTTCGTTTGTTTCGTTTTTGTCACTGTTAAAATGCTGACCATTGAAGAACGTGTGTTTTTAATCGAACAAGTGTTCAAAGCTGGCGGTAAATACACAGTTTCAGTTCGTCAAACATTTAATTCAGTTTTCTCGGAGACAACACTCCCACGTCGCGATACTCTACGAGATTTGATTAACAAATTTCGAAGTACGGGTTCAGTGACAGATGCACCGAGAAGTGGTCGTTCTAGAGTTTTTTAGGATAAACTGCTCGATATTTCCGATAAAATGTCCATGAGTCCGAACAAGTCAGTAAGAAAACTCGCCCAGGAAATCGAGTTAGTGTCGGAACGACCCACACAGCTGTAAGGAAAAAATTAGAACTTTTCCCATACAAAGTGACAGTCGTGCAAGAGCTGAAAAATACTGATCATGGCAAGAGACTGCATTATTGTCAATGGTTCAAAAATTTTGTTCAGTATAATAGAAGGGATAGTCTTGATGAAATTTTCTTCACTGATGAGGCGTGGTTTCATTTATCCGGGTACATGAACTCGCAAAATTCTGGTATGTGGAGTAATGAAAATCCATCGTGTATTCATGAGGAACCACTTCATTCTGTGAAAATAGGAGTTTGGATTGCAATCTCTGACGTCGGTTTGTGGGTCCCATATTTTTCAACGAAACAATAAAGGCAGAACGATACTGCAGTGATATTCTGTACCTATTCTGTACCTATTCATAAGTGAAATACTGAACGGTTATTTGCAACAAGATGTTGCAACCGCGCATACAGCTCGCGTTTTAATGTCACTGCTTGCTGATGTTTTTGGTGATCGCATAATTTCACAGGGACTTTGGCCTCCACGATCGCCTGACCTAACACTACCTGACTTTTTCTTCTGGGTTCAGCGAAAGCAACTGTTTATAAAAACCGTCCATAATCTATCGATGAATTGAAAACTACAATATCCACTTTCACTGCTTCTATTACAGAATAAATGTTCCAGTTTGTGTTTGGAAACATGATTAGACGAATTGAATTGTGTATTTAACAACAGGGGGGACACTTTAAACATTTAATGTGAAAATTTGTAAGTAAAAATGAATATTCAATAAATTAATAACTTGTATTTCACTTAGTTTCTTTTCGGTATATTCACTGCAGCAAACGACACACGCGCGGCTAACAATTGTACGGCACTGCGGAGAGACTTTTTGAACACCCCGTATCTCGAACACCGTGACTTCCTCCTTACCAACCTGCAGAGATTTCGAAAACATCAATCATGTGAAGCACAACTCGCACTTTTCTCACTCGACATACTGAAAGCTATGGATCAAGGCAGCCAGGTAAATGTAGTATATCCCGATTTCCGAAAAGTATTTGACTCACCTACACCTGTGATCAAAAGACAAAATATGTAACTGGATTGAAAATTTATTAGTAGTAAGGATGCAGCTTGTTATCTTGGTTAGAGACTCATCGACAGATGTAGAGGTAATTGGGTGGACCTGAGGAAAGTGTCCTGGGATCCTTACTGTTATCTTGATAAGATTTCAAAATGATGGCAAGACATTTTCAACTTGCTCTAAATGTTTATAAACGTAAAAGTGTTCACTTCACAAGATGACAAAACGTAATAACTTATGACTACAGGATGAAGAAGTCACAGTTGGAATCGATCAATTCTCACAAACACCTGGGTATAACATTTCATAGTAACATGATGTGGAACAATCCCGTGGGTTCAGTCGTGGGTAAAGCAGGTGGATTTTTGGGTGTAGAATATTAGGGAAGGGGAAGCAGTCTGCAAAGGACATTGCTTACAATCACTCGTGCGACCTAACCTAGAATGTCACTCAGGTGTGTAGGATCCGTACCAAATAAGACGTTAACTATCCCAAAAAGGTCTGCTGACGAAGTTTCAATAACTGGCTTTAAATGATGACGCTGGCAGTATACTACAACTGCGTTCATATAAATCCCGTAGGGATCGTGAGGATAAGATTAGATTAATTAAAATACGCACAGAGGCACGTAAACAAATATTTTCCCCGCGCTCCATTCGTGAATAAAATGGAAAAAGCCCTAATAAACGGTGCAGTGGGACGTACCTCAGCCATGCACTTCACAGTGGTTTACTGAGTATAGATGCAGATGCTATAATTCACGCTTCCGCATCTACACTTCATCTATCAGTCTAAACACATCAGATGAAAAAATCAAATACCAACAGAGGTAAACAAGTGTGACGTTTCAAGGTCGAAAAACATGCACTCCAGGACTAGCACATTCTCAGCGTCTGTAAGTGGAACACAATACCACATGCAGTCACAGAGCTACGAATTATGCATTCCTGTTTGCATACTGCACACTAACCAGATGAACTACAGAGATGAGCCTAACCTTGGTGCAGCTCTAGGGTGCTTAACGTTGATTCCACAGACCATCTTGATGGTGGTTGTGGGAGGTTTCCCACACTGATGTAGTCGCATATAGGCCATGGGCTACTCTCTTCCTAACCACCCCAAAAAATTAAGCTTTCGGTACATATTTCGTCCAATTTCAATTTCGCCAGCCGACACTAAAAATAGAACTAATAAAAGTTGTAGAATAAATCAATTGTGATAGCCAGGCTACATGTGTCTTTTAAGCCATTTCCCACATTTGTGAAACGTTCACACACTTTCACATGGGTTGACACTGGACAGGCGGTTGGGGTAGACAGATTCCATACCGGGTGTTGAGTAGGTGGTGTTGGGGAGATTGGGAGGGGGGAGGGGGGGATGCTGGCGACAGGAAGGGCCCCCCGCCACTCATTACCACTAACATTGCCAAAACCAGAATCAGCATAACGACCACGTGACGATAACCCTGCGGCGATACGGGATATACGCCAAGAAAAAGGAGAGGAAGAATGCAATAAATCAATTAACGTGAACATATGTGAAGTTTTATAAGCAAACAAGTGTTATAAGTACTAACGAGACATTTTTATTGACATCTAGCAGGATTATCTCAGTCATTCTGACTTTTTATCCTATTTCAGATTTTTAATTTCAGCTTAAACCTAACATTACTGTAAAATGTTCCTACGCTAGATGTAAGAGATTGCACATTAAATAGCAAAACAGAGTGATGGTTGCTGCTACACCTAGCTCCCGTACTTCGCGGGAATTTGCTCACTTAGAGATTTCGGCTGCAACCTGAATAGTCTTGGCTCAGGTTTGGTAATTCAAGGTCATGCATATAATAATACAAAGATAACCAAGGGCTAATTTAAATTACTCATAATTCATGAAAAACAATGGCCTGTATTCAACTGTTGCACGAGGATGCGTCTTGGATCACAATACCACCGTATGGGTTACCAGGCGACTTTTTGTGACTGGCTTGGTAGGGAGGACACAGAAAACTATCTAATATGGAGAGTCATGGACAGATGCAGAAGTAACTGTGGGAGTAACCCAGGGAAAAGTGTTGGATCTCTTGAAGTTCATGTAGTATATTAATAGCCTTGCGGGTGATTTTAATAGTAATCTCAGTCTTTTCGCGGATGATGCAAGTATCTACAATGAAGTACAGACTGAAATAATGAACACAAGTATTCACTCATATCTTAACAGGATTTCAAAGCGGTGCAAAGCTTGGCAACTTCCTTTAAATGTTCAGGAAAGTGAAGCTGCGCACGTTACAAAACGGAAAAAGCGTAGTATCCTATGACTATAATATCCTTGAGTCAGAGTGTTAATCTAAACTCCGACAGAGACCTGGGTGTAACACTTTGTGGGGACATGTTATAGAACGATCTCTTAGGCTCGGTCGTGAGTAAAGCATGTAGCAGGCTTCGGTTTATTGGTATGCTACTAGAGAAAAGCAATTAGTCTATAATGAATACTGCTAGTAAATCACTCGTGCGACCGATCATAGAGTACTCGTATTGCTAAAGTATGTGGGACCTGTACCAAATAGGACTAACAGGAGATATTGAACGTACACAGAGAAAGGAGCACGAATGGTCACAGACTTGTTTGACCCGCGGCAGAGTGTCACTGAGATGTTGAAAGAACTGAATTGGCAGTCTCTTGAAGATAGACGTAAACTGTCCGGAAAAAGCCTGCTCACAAAGCACCAAGAGCCAGCTTTGATTGATGACCATAGGAATGTACTAAAACCTCGTGAGGACAAGATTGGCTCAATTACATTTCGCACAGAGGCAATTATACAGTGAGTCTTCCCGCTCTCCACACGAGAATAAATCGGAAAAAAGCTCTGATACCTGGTACAATGGGACGTACCGCGTCTGCCATGCACTTCACAGTGGTTTGCAGATATCCAGGCAGCCTAGGTTTGGCAGCGATACGTCGATAGTCGTTCAGTGGGTGAGTCTAATATCATGCATCTATTGCATCGTCTGTGTGACGTGAGATATGTGCAAACCAATCTTAGCAATAGTAATTACTCCTCGACGTTGTAACGCGATACCTTTAAATACAATGGTCGTGGTAACATTCTTTAACGTTTGTCTCGCGTGTGTCATGACCCCTTCAGCAGCAGATTGCAATAATCACTGACAATATGAATTCTTACTAATGGAAAAAATATCCGCTAAATCTGTATGTAAAGACAAAAACAGTCTATGATCGTTTTTAGATTCACCATAACGATCGAAGCCACTCATTGAATAAAACAAATATCTGCAATCATAACCTGTTTTAGTTTTTACATATTGTCAAACATTGCATCGGTATTATCTTCAAGGTGACCATGTCATCCCTAATCGATAATCTATTCTTATTCTTCGCGAGGACAGTGCCACACCATTTTTATTGCTGTGTGGGGCAATACTTGTTTCTGCGAAAGGTAAAGAGATATATCCTTGACGCAACATGCTCACAACAAACAGAAACGAACAACCATGGCCGTCACTGTCCCTGTTTTCCACAACACAAATGACAGATCAGAATGTTTACAGTAACTTGTTTTTATGCGGTCACTCCACTGTCTCTAGGTGTGGCTGGCATCGACACAAACGTTCTTAGTAAGCTTCGGGATGCTTTCGTTAAAGTTTCAACTACGCTTGGGTGTACGTATGTCTCCAAGTGCACTCATTTTGGCGTTTGTTCTTTGTAGGTACATACGAGCATGGATGAGATATCTCATCTTTGCCAGTAATGATTCATTGCTATATCAAAACGAAGGGACTGGTTGGTAGGGCACATCGGGTGTACCAACGAATAGTTAATTGGCGATTAGGGAATGTGTGGGAGGTAAAAATTGTTGAAGTAGATGAAGTTGTAATAGTTATGCAGAGATGAAAAGACTGTCGCAGCAACGACATCAACAATACCAATAATAGACGTCATGTGGCATAAATGCAATCGTCAGGCAAGACGTTAAACATGGGCCTGTGTAGTGTTCTCTCTTTACCACTGCCACCAATGTCATTTTAATCATGGGTGTCAAACCATCTTATGCTAGGGGTCACGTGGACATCTCCCTTCGTCTGTTCTGGCTAATGCTTTTTATTTCGGACTGTATATTTCTGGTTCGTTTTTATCGTTCTTCTGCAACCCCACATTCCAGCAGTTTCATTTATTTTTAAAATATTCCCGCTACTGGAGGTCCACAACCACACACATTTCTAAAATCTCTTTCTCATATTATGCCAATATGTGACACCAGCAATTTTTCTTTTGTTGCAGGAGCTTCTTCACTTAACCCAGTCTACTCCCTATGTCGTATTTAGTTCTTTCGCCGTGTACAGTTTTAATTGCAAAAAATCCGGGGTTTTAATATCTCTAGCACTTACTCCAATATCTGTGTCCAATTTCATTTTTATTCACGTTTTCGAAACACATTCTTCTTTTTGTTCTTGTTTTCTTTATAATGAATCCAGTTGTGAAGCGTAACATACTCTAAACGTTATAAAGTACTTATTCCCAGCCTTCCTTACTTCTTATACTTCAAAGAGTTACTACTCCAGTCATTTGATGAAATGCTGAGAAGTCAAAACCAGTTGCGATACCAGTTGTGTAACTTGAAGCAGAAATATATAATAAAGAAACTCAAATTTATATTCAGTTCGCAATGTTCAGGACGAAATTCTGATTTTCAGGTATGATGGATGTTGTATTCGAACAGCTTATGTTCACTGGATGGCCGAGTATCGCCACGTCGCAAACCCACATTTATTAGAGTCTTCTCAGTTTCGTACACCTAATGACATTTATCAATATTTAATTATTAACCTTCCAATAAACTCTAATTCAGTTTCGTACCTTTAAATCTGTTCAGCCAAATTTATCGTCACTGTAAAACAATCGCCGGCCGGAGTGGCCGAGCGGTTTTAGGCGCTTCAGTCTGGAACCGCGCGACCGCTACGGTCGCAGGTTCGAATCCTGCCTCGGGCATGGATGTGTGTGATGTCCTTAGTTTAGTTAGGTTTATGTAGTTCTAAGGTCTAGGGGACTGATGACCTCAGATGTTAAGTCCCATAGTGCTCAGAGCCATTTGTAAAACAATTATACTTCCTCTTCAATATCGATAGCTTCCAAAGACTATCTTTAGAGTTAATTTACGTAATTATCTCTCGACCAACTAATAATGCAATTAATAGCTAGTATGCCTTAAATAGTTGACTTCACAAAACAAGATGACTGTCTGATTCCATCAATAAAAATTTCTGGTGTATTTGAATCGCATTCCAAAGGTAATACTGTCTACTGTTCATCAGAATATCCCCGAAACACGTTCCTCAACTCCGTTAATATCAGTCATTGCTTGATATTATTTCCGAAATAGAGTAGTTATTTCTGCGTCTCTCTATTCGCATCTAATTAGACGTACGTAGTGGTACGTGTAACGCACAGAAAGAGACAACATTCACAATACCACATAATACTTAAAAAGCAAATAGCTCCAGCTTATCTAACGTCACTCAGGCGGGAAAAGACGGCGATGTTTCAGTTATAAAATTTGAAACTTTGTAAATGTTAACGCATTTACGAGGACGTACTCAAAAGTAATGCCTGCGAATTTATTATTTGAAAACTCTTACAGCTTTTCACATAAAGTAAACTTTATCACCATTCGACATCTACGGTCTTTATTTTTACAAATTTGCTTCTCAACATAGTTACCCTAACGATGACATTTCTCCCAACGACAGACCAGTTTGTTCATACCGTCACTGTTGAATGTTTGGCTTTATTGACGGAGCAACGACGTCACCTCTGTTTACATCACTTCGTCACTATGAAAGCGAATTCCTCGAAGGTGTTTGTATGTTTGAAACAGATGAAAATCGGATGGTGCCATGTCGGGTCTGCATGGAGGACGATGGATGACGGTGAATCCAAGGCGTCGGACTGTTGCAGATGTCGGAGCGTACGTCTGTGGTCTGGCATTGTCATGCGGAACGAGACGGTGCTCCATGTGTAGAACGAACTTTTCTGCAGTTAGGAACTCGGTTAGAGCACGCTATCACTCACGCACCGACGTAGTTGCGTTAAACACCGCCATGTTACACGTTACAGTTCGGATCCCTCTAGCACAGTGGTTCCCAACCTGGGGTGATTACCGCCTGAGGGGTAAAATGAAATTTTCTGAGGGGTAAAAACTTAAACGCTCGTATGCTGTTTCTGTCACAAAACTAAAATATTTTCAAAAGATCATTACTATTATCACAAGACCCGAATTTTGATTATATAAGTAATCAATAATAATTTTTCCTCAATTAGTGCCGGCCGGTGTGGCCGTGCGGTTCTAGGCGCTTCAGTCTGGAACCACGCGACCGTTACGGTCGCAGGTTCGAATCCTGCCTCGGGCATTGATGTGTGTGATGTCCTTAGGTTAGTTAGGTTTAAGTAGTTCTAAGTTCTAGGGGACTGATGACCTCTGAAGTTAAGTCTCATAGTGCTCAGAGCCATTTGAACCATTTTGAACTTTCTATGCTGTAATGTATGTTGAACTGTTGTGGTTGACAAGAGGTTGGCTGACAAAAGGAAGGAAAATTATGGTTTGTTTCCTCTCGACGACTAGATTACATGTGGCCAACAAACTTGGCTACATCAAAGATGGGGAACGAGTACGATTGTATCTTTTCGAAAGGAACGTCTCAACACTTCACCTCTCAGGTTTCGTCGGCGCCAATTGTTTTGATTTTATTTTATTAGGTGTTTCATAGGTCCAACTGTGTTGGGTTCACAAGGACATGGAACGAGTCAGTTTTTTACAAATCCAATATTACAATCTTACAGCATATACAGATATTTGAGTACATAATTATATAAAAATTTATACAGTAATTTCTTTGAGTAGCACTACAGAAAAAAAGAAGATAAATATTTTTTTTAGAATCATTAAAGCACTTTAGAAAAACAGATACAGAGCAAAAACTGACACAGAGCTCAAGTTAAACAACATTCTTAGTGGCCTTATGTCATCTTCTACTATATAATATTAAAATCTTACTATTTATTTAATTAAAAATTCATCTAGACTGTAAAAAGCTTTTTCTAGCAGAAATATTTTAATTCTTCCTTAAAATTACCCTTGTTACGAATTTCTGTCTTTATTTCAGGGCGAAGACCATTGGAGAGTTTTGTTCCGGTGTAGTGGGCACCCTTTTGCACCAAGCTCAGATTTCTCTGCTCACTGTGTATGACATTCTCTCTCCGTGTGTTATGCTCATGATAATTACTGTTTGGTTGAAACATCTCTGTATTATTATAGACAAAACCCACGAAAAAAAAAAATATATTAGCATGTAGTTGCGTATATTTTAAGTTTTCGTGAGCTATTTCTACATGAATCTCTTGGGCGCAGTCTACATATAACTCTTAAAGCTCACTTCTGACCAGTGAACGCTTTCCTTGCTAATGGCTGGTTGCCTCCAAAAGATGATTCCTTATTCAATGACTGAGTGGAAATAGCCATAGTATGCCAGTTTTGCAGTTTTAGGTTCAACACATGAAGGTACAAACTGTAAAGCATACGCAGCAGGGCTAAGCCCCTTACAGAGATCTCTTATATGCGAAGACCAGTAAGTTTTCTTGTCAATATGCACTCCAAGAAATTTTGTTGTCTCCATTCCTTCTATTGGCTGATCACCACATGTCACACTTAATTCCCTCTCTTTTTCTGTTTTTGTACTAAATAAAACTGGTCTTGTATTGTATTGTATTGTGGGCCTAGAAACGACAGAGAGGCTCCGTTCCTACTACAGCTGCAGTGGTTCACAACCCCACGACAACTACTGCAGTCCATTTCACCCCTCCACCTCCCCACACAGAACGAATCTTTCACTGTTATTGTGCGGTTTGGTCCCCGGTGGATCCCCCCCCCCCCCCCTATGTTTGCGTGGTAGAGTAATGGTGGTGTACGCATAAGTGGAGAACTTGTTTGCGCAGCAATCGCCGACATAGTGTAGCTGAGGTGGAATAAGGGGATCCAGCCCGCATTCGCCAAGGAAGATGAAAAACCACCTAAAAGCCATCCACAGACTGTCCAGCTCACCAGACCTCAACACAAGTCCACCAGGTGTATTCGTGCCGGGGACCAGGCGCTCCTTCCCAATCCAGAAACCCATGCACAGCTAACCAGGTGGGCAAACTGGTCTTACTAGAATTTAATGAGAGACTATTCACCTTGAACCAGTTAACAACATTAGAAAGTATGTGATTAATTGATTCCTCAAGATTACTATCTGTTCTGCTGCTCATAAAAATTGTGGTATCATCAGCAAATAAAGTCAAGTTACACAGCAGGCTTGTACATGATGGTAGATCATTTATAAAAATCAAGAATAGTGGTGGCCCAAAAATTGAGCCCTGAGGCACTTCACATGTAATGGAAATCCATTCAGAATGTGCAGAAACACTCATATCCCACTTGAGCTATTCAAGACAACTTTTTGTTTTCTGTCTTGGAGGTACGACTGCAGCCAATTACCTGCAACACCACTTATTCCTAATAATTTTGCTTTTTGCAAGAGAATCTGCTGATCAACTCAGTCAAACGCTTTAGAAAATTCACAGAAGACAGCAATTGCTAGCAATTTGTCATTAAGGTTTTCTGGGACTTCATTTGCTGGTGCATAGATTGCGTCTTCCGATGAATAGCCCTTTTGAAAGCCAAATTGGCTTTTGCTGAGAACTCCATTCTGCACGAGATGATCAGTAATTCTTACATGTATTAGCTTTTCTAGAATTTTGGAGAAAGCTGTCAGCAACGAGACAGATCGATAGTTAGTTAATTCAGTTTCATCACTCTTTTCATATAGGGGCTTCACGATGGCGTACTTAAGTCTACTGGGAACAACAACTTTTTGAAGAGAAGCATTGAAAATATGATGGAGAATGTCCCTTATCCAGACACAAGAATATTTCAATAAATTATTAGAAATATTATTTACTTTTTATAGACATGATGATTTTTTGAATTACGTGTACGGCGACAGGATTAAGGTGCATTTCTGGAATTGTTTGAATATACTGCCTGACAAAAAGTTATGGCTCCGTCAACATCGGGTTTGCAACCAATCTGTTGAGTTGCTGATAGGTAGTGTTTATTAAAAATCTCAGCCGCACTTTTTTGGGTTATCTACTAGGGATCCTTCATATCTGGTTTTGTTTACATCTTCTCTGCTTGTTGTAATCCTTCCTGTTTCTTTTTTAACAATGCTCCAAATTGTTTTATTTTACTATTAGAATTATCTGTTTTCTCCTCACAACAAAAGTCTTTTGATTTCTATATTAGTTTCCTTAAATTTTACAGTATAATCTATAATGTCGCATTTTTTTACGTCTTTGAATAATCTTATTGCAGCATAAGTTTCCCTTTCGGTTTTATGTGACTGTCTTATACCTTTTGCAATCCAAGGCTTACTTACAGAATTTGAAGCACTGTTTCTGATCCATTTCTTTGGAAATATTCTTCAAAAAGAGCACAGAATTCATTTATAAAACAGTTAAATTTAGTATCAGTATTATCAATGCTACATACCGAAGACCAATTCATTTGCTACAACCTAAGGTTGAAAGTTTCTTTTGCCTCTGTTCATTACTCATATGAACTTCCATTGAGGAAATTTCTTTAAACATATTAACATCATAAAGAGGGAGAATTTGTTCATGATGATCTGAAAGCCCACTTATAACCTAATCAACAGTACAATTCTGATGTCTACTTACATTTAAAAAAAGTTATCTATCATAATTTGGGACTCTGATGTAATTCTTGTTGGAAAGTTCATTACCGATATCAGTTTATATAAGGTCATCACAATCTCAAAGTCAATTTTATTCTTATTTTCTGTCAAAATTTTTATAATTAAAGCACCTAAAACTACAATATCCTTTACTTTTGCATGTAACCCTGACAGCAGAAGTTCCATTATACGTAGAAAAGTTTTTATGTCGCCTAAAGGTGCCCTGTAGACAGCCAGCACTATTATTGTGTAGAAATTAGTTATTTGAGTTGCACATGTCTCAAATTGTTGTTCCATACAATATTTCTTAATTTCTTTCTTCATTTGTCTGGCCATAGTGCCCGTAGTACTTTCGTTCTGTCATTGCAATATTTCTTAATATCTATAGCTTTGTATGCTACAGTATGATTAACGTAAATTGCTACTCCACCTTTGCCTTTACTTTCCCTACAGTAGTGTGTTACTAAACTATAACTTACTATAGATGGCAAGGCAGTGTGCTTCTGTGTGATATTTTCATTTCATGCGCAACATTCCGATGACCAATCCATTCTTCCTATTCAGGTTGGAGTCCAGGCAGCGAGTGCACATAGCAGCCCAACTCGCAACACTTGAAGAAAATGGCTGTATCAGTCATCAAAATATTGTGCATAGAACGAATATAACAGTCCTACTCAAAGCCTGGATGCGTACCATTAATTAAAACATTCATGGTTGTACGTTTATAGGAACACAAAACTTGGAAGCTTGGTTATTTGTCTGAACTCTATTCTCGTAAATGCGAGTCCACTCGACCATTTCGCCAGCTGAGCGTGGGTACCTCCCGGCTGTTTTGGGCTCTGAGCTATTGCTCTGCAGCATGTCGGGCGGTATTTTTGCACCGTCGTAGCTGCGTCCACATCGGCATCAGTGGCAGATGAAATCCTGCAGTCTCCACAGCTATTATTCCCGGATTGGTGACAAATTCACTAACGATATACTTTGACCAGAGAGCTTGTGAACAAAGAACAAATTTTGCCGTTTCATAAATACCACGCAGGGTGAAATGCATCAGTTCCTTGCCATATACGACCAGAGCCGCGGTGAGTTAAATATGTACAAGGAAGGAAGAAAATTTGGGTTTAGCGTACCGTCGACATCGATGTCATTAGAGACGGCGTAAGAGCTCACATTTTGTCAAGGCTGGGGAAGGAAATCGGCGTGCCCTTTGGAAGGAACTATCCTGGCATTTGCCTGGAGTGATTTAGGGAAATTACGGAAGATCTAAATCTGGATAGCCGGACGCGGGTTTGAACCGTCGTCCTCCCTAATGCGAGTCCAGTGTGCTAAACAGTTCGCCACCTCGTTTGGTAAAATATGTACAGATAGTCAGTTAGTACTATTACCTGTCAACTTCACCAATGCACTTTACGTAACACTGTTGCACCACGGAAAGATATCCTAGGTGAATGTAAAATCTTTTGAAGCGTCTCCCTGGCCACCGACAAGCCGAGCTAAGGCAGACTCTCAAGCAACGTCAGCATTGCAATGTCATATAGATAGGGGATACTGCAAATAGCATGACATACAACCGAAGCTATTGGTATACATCGCTCGAGGTAGGTGTCTGAATCACCAGTTCGGCACTATGACCTCATTGTGAAGGCAGCATAATATTCTGCCAACTTGGAACCTTCTACCAGCTGCCCACTGGAGGCCAAACTGATGAGTTTGATGCACTGTTAAACTGTCGCTGTTCAGAGAAAGTGCGCTAGCTGCTGCAACCGATTTGCATCTGTAAGCCGACACAAGTGTCCACCGCCTTCCTCTGGTGGAGAGGCCATGACGTAACTCTGCACAATCACCACCGTTCCATGCAGAGCTCTTGGGAGATTACTAAGGCGCTATCTTCGATGTCCTTGAATGCATCGTAGTAAACCGAGTCATCATGCTGTTAAGCGTCACTGCCGAACGGGCAATGCCTGCCACCAACTGGGCTGGCTACCTTGCTTCACGCCGCTTATGCTGTGCTTGCAGCACTGGACATGTTGACACGCTCCAGTCTACTGACATGGACGCATCAACGCATCCCAATCCCACATGACACTTCTACTGTTGCCACTACTGCCGCAGAGAACGTGAATCAAATGCAAAACTAAAAACAGTAAATATGTAAATCGCTAATACTGTTTCATTAGCACCCCAGCGCGCCCAACACCCTCTTACCACTGAACTCCACACTTCGCCATACTGTGACCGTGGGACTCACATCCCACCAACCTCTACAATACTTTATGATTAATGCTCTGCAGGTCTTGTAAAAAAATGCGACTCGATAATTTGAGACAACATTTAGAAAAACTGGGCCAAGCATTTCACATCTATAAATACGCATGCGCTAGCAAAGGCAATTTGTCCTACTGAAGTTTGTGTTGGCTTGTAACCACAAATTCGCAACTAATTTGCGAACGATGGACCCTGCTTCCTGGAATGCTTTCGCTTTATTATTTGATCCTTTCAACTGTCAGTTTCCACTGTTAATTATACACTGAAGCGCCAAAGAAACTGGTATAGGCATGCGTATTCAAATACAGAGGTATGTAAACAGGCAGAATACGGCGCTGCAGTCGGCGATGCCTATATAAGACAAGTGTCCGGCGCAGTTGTTAGACCGGTTACATGTGCTATAATGGCAGGTTATCATGATTTAAGTGATTTCTAACATGGTCGCCCGCCTTTGTTGAGCGGTTCTAGGCGCTTCAGTCCGGAACCAAGCGGCTGCTACGGTCACAAGTTCGAATCCTGCCTCGGGCATGGATGTGTATGATGTCCTTAGGTAAGTTAGGTTTAAGTAGTTCGAAGTCTAGAGGACTGATGACCTCAGATGTTAAGTCCCATAGTCCTTAGAGCCATTTGAAAGCAATGTTGTTAAAGCTCGCGTAAGTAGTGAGTGGGGAAAAAGGTGATATAGAGCTGCATTTGGAGTATAGCTCTTTACGGCTGTGAAATATGAAGTGAAATATATAGAAGCATTTTAAGTATGGTGCTGCAGACGGCTGTTAAAATGAACAGATAAACGTTGGCGGCCGGAGCTCATGTGCTAATGTGCTACAGCATACCGTAAACATCGCACTTAAATTATGCCATTTCTCTTCGAACGCGAGCCGGAAATCGCATTAAAAGTATGTCATTTCTCTTCGAATGCACACTGGTGTGCAAATAAGACGGATGAAAATATGTTTTATAGCGGTCTCTCCACGATAACTATAAACCAGTGCCTCCCCGCGCACGAGTATCTCCTGCTCCTCGCCTGACAAATTTCGTCGCCGCCGCGCAGTGATCATCTGTCGCGTTTCGCAGCAGCGACAACAGAAACTATCACCACCTGAAGACGTCGAACAGTTGTATCGATGGAACATTGTGGGATATGCACAATACTGTCAAGTGGCAAACCCAAGTGTATCTGTCTTAATGGCTTCATATACAGAGAATACTTACCATAGCATCATAAATTTGTGGGCCAGTGATAGAGTTGAACAGTTGTAGCAGCCTCATTCACGAATACGTAGTTGAATGCAGTATTTAATATTGTGCCTGTAATGTGCATGAACTCGCCCTGCTTCCAAGAAAATAACGGTATAACGTAGAAGACAGGGTGGTTAGAAAATTACGATATAACGTAGAAGACAGGGTGGTTAGAAAATATCGCTAAAGCACTAAATTCGTTCCATAATGAACATCTCTAATGGCGACATACTGTTTGCCTCCCCAGGTCCGACATGGCTTCCCTTGGTGGGCAACTACCAGGACATCCGCCGGCTGAGCAAGAAGCTGGGATCGCAACACGAGGCGTTCACGTACCTAGCCCAGAAGTACGGATCGCCCGTGATTGGTTTACATCTGGGCGGCGACCTGACCGTCATCGTCTCCACCAGGAGCCTCATACGCGAGGTGCTCACGCGACCCGAATTTGAAGGACGGCCTCGGAACTTCTTCGCTTACCTCCGCAGCCTGGGGCTGAGGAAAGGTGAGTGGCACTGCTGTTAACGTAATGTAGCACGCCTGCAGGAAGTTACATGTGAATCGATGAATTTAATGTTCTACTTCACTACAACTACGAACACACACACCGAGGCTAAAACTAGCGCCACCCAAATAGGAAATTGGGAGACGCAAATAAAACGCCTGGATGTTCACCCAAAAAGTAATGAGGGGTATAAAAATTAATCACAAAATCCGTGGGTAAGTGCCTGACGGCAAATCCAGAGATCTTGGGTTCTTCGCCTACACATATTCTGCAAACCACCGTAAGGTCTTTAAGCGAAATGTACGTTTGCCGCATTAGAACCATTCTACAGCCAGTCGCAAATGCCGGTTGCCTAAGCTTTCTCAACAGTGTTTCACGAAAAGAATGGCGTCTTCCCTACGAGGATTCCCTTTTGAGTTCACGGAACACTTCACTAATACTCGCATGCTGATCGAACTTGCCAGTAACAAATCTAACAGCACGCGCCTGCATTGCTTCGATGTCTTCCTTTAATCCGACCTGGTGGGCTCCCAAACATTCGGACGGTACTCAAGAATGTGTCGCACTAGTGTTCGATAAGTGGTCTTATTTTCGAGATGCGCTACACTTTCCTAGAACTCTCCCAATAAACCGACGTGGGTTGTTCGCCTTCCCTACAACCGACTTTACATGATCGTTCTATTTCATATCGCTTTGTAGCGTTACACCTAGATACGTGATCGACGTGACTGTGCCAAACAGCGCAGTACTAATAACGTATTCGAATATTACAGGATTATTTTTCCAACTCATCTGCATTTACTTACATTTTTCTACATTCCAATCACCACGCCAAATAGAAATTCTGTCGAAGTCTTCCTGTAACCTTCTACAGTAACTCAACGATGATACTTTCCCATACATCACAGCGTCATCAGCAAACAGCCGTAAACCGCTGCACATGGTCCGTCAGGTAATTTTTTTCTGTGTATAGAAAATAATAGTGGTCCCTGGGACAGTCCTGATTGCACCCTTGCTATGATGGACACTCGCCATCGAGGGCTACGTACTGGGTTCATTTACTCACTAGGTCTTCGGGCCACTCATTTGTGAGAACCTGTTCCGTGTTCTCGACCTTCGTTAACATTCTACAGTAGGTCGCTGTGTCAAACGCTTTCCAGAAATCTACTAATATGGAAGCTGCCTATTCCCATTCATCAACAGCTCGTGGAATACCTTGTATGAGCAATGCTTTCTAAATCCGTGTTGATTTTCGGCCAGAAGCTTTTCTGTGTCAAGGAAATTTACTACATTCGAACGCAGACTATGCTCAAGAATTCTACAAGCAAACCGACATTAAGGATATTGGTCTATAATTTTGCTTGTCCGTTTTCCTGTCCTCCTTTAATACAGGAGTCATCTGTGCTTTTTTCACTTGTTTGGGACTTTACGCTGGTTATGAGATTCACGATACATGCAAGCTAAGGAGCCACTGACAGAGTGCTCTCTGTAAAATCGAACTGGGATTTTCAAATGTAGTGCTGTCTATCCGGCCGCGGTAGCCGTTCGGTTCTAGGCGCTTCAGTCCGGAACCTCGCGACTGTTACGGTCGCAGGTTCGAATCCTGCCTCGGGCATGCATGTGTGTGATGTCCTTAGGGTAGTTAGGTTTAAGTAGTTCTAAGTTCTAGGGGACTGATGATCTCAGATGTTAGTCCCATAGTGCTCAGAGCCATTTGAGCCATTTTTGAGTGCTGTCTACAGCTTGTTGTTCCATCCACTTACAGAACGTTAGTCCAGAACCATAGTACGCCTAGGTCACTGACGTCGTTGGAAGTGATGCGTGCACATTGCATTGAAAAACATCCTCCAAACAATATTTTGGCTCATTCAAGGAATTTGAGTGGGAAGTCTCCTTCTCGAGATACCCGGAGAGTGTTCGACTGTTTCCACCAGCACATATTTGAGCACACGTGTAGTTCGTGCAGACCTACAAGCTTGTGTTGAACATGGAATGCTCCCAGTTTCTCGGAGGCTTTGATGCACCCTTGTAAACATTCGACTCGGGTGGTACATTCCGGCAGCATATGCTTCTTGGTACGGCGTGGAGCCCTCCGTGCATTGCAGTTAGCCTTGCCATAAATGACACACTGTACATATCCGCAGACTTCTCGTTTCTGTAATGCTCCATGTTGCCATCAATACTCATAGGACACAACTGATGCTCCGCAGATATGACATGAGTGGCACTCTCACTGTATTCTGTACTGTCGTAGCCATTCTATTTACAACTCGTCTCGGAAATGTAAACAGAGACCACACCACGGACTGTCATGTGGTGTTTACATAGAATCACGTCGGTAGAGGGTGGTAATCACTAAGTCGCAATTATCTCGCAAGCAGTTCGTTTGCGAACCTGTGTTTACTGAGAGTTTTTGCTTCTGGTATAGTGTACTTTCAACTGTATGCTTTTACGCCATTAATTTGATACGCACTAGATATGACAATACGACAACATGGTCACATCTCTAGAAGTTTTAATGAAGAGAATGTTGTTGCTTTTAGTTTTCTGTGTCGATGGACATTAAACACGTGTTTACACGTGATGATACCTCAGAGTGAATCAAATATGCACTTCCAGCTTTCTATTTTGCTTTCACGCAGTCATACCAACAATTAGCTATTCACTCCAAGGTGGCGCGATTTATAAGACCGCGGATACTCCATCGGGAGGAATGGAGCTCAAAAGCTCGTCCGGATATCCTGATTTACGTTTTATATATGGTTTCCCTAAATCTTGTAAGGCTAAAGCGGAAAAGCGGTCTGCGTGGCACCACCCGGGGGAGGTGTGTTGCCTTCCGTAACTGGGTTAAAACTGCCAGGAGACCCTCTGATTCCCGGGAATCTTCAGATTGTTCTGAAGTGCCCTTGAGGCTCAGAGGAACCTGAGTGGGACGGGTACCTTAATGTCCTATTCCGTGGCCATGACGTGGCGCCGGCGCTCAGTAACCCCCTTAGAAGGGGTGACGCTAACACGGGAAGGGCCGTCCATGCATGACGTTAAAAGGCTAGCCCTTAACTGGGTGCAATCCTCACTGAACCGCAGTGGCCCACCGTGAATTATCAAAAGCGGTGGGTGAGACATGGTCGGCCATGATCCCCTAGTACGTGTGGAGGCCCTCTGGGGAACGTAACTCGGGTTTGAGTGCCGCACCGTCTCTACGATGTCAAACTCCACAATATAAGACCCGGGTTGTAACACCACAATCATCACATCATCACAATTTCATAACATCTCCGGGCTGTGGAACAGTGAGGGTTGTCGTGTGTCAAGGAAGGACGTTAAACTCCCGTCACGTTAGGACGTTAAACGCCCCCAACCCAAGGCGAAAGCGAAGGGTGCGTGGCACAGCGGGAGCTGTGTCTGAGGGACTGACCATCTGAAATCGCTGGGCACAGACCAGCAGGTGCTCTGCGTGCCGGCGACCTTGTTTGTAGGCGTGGGACCTCGGCGCGAGTCGGCAAGTGTGCTTCGCCGCGCCCGTGGGTAACCGGGGCGTGTTCTGCCAAACCCAGGAGGTGGCGACATCACCTGGGCCAGGTTAGCTGGGTCTAGATCGTCGAACGACTGGGTGACCGGGCCGCCACCTTAGTAGGAGCGGGTCCTAGGCCTTTAGGTGGAAGCTCGGGCAAGTAGGTGGCGAAGGACGAGGAGTGCATCTGCTTCTCCAGAGTGCGAGGTGCACTTGCCGGTGAACACTGGGAGAAATCGTCGATGACGGGGCCACTGAAGGGGACCAGTATACTGGCAACGGTGTGCTGAACCCGGTAGCTCAGGGGTGTCCTTGATCTAGGAACGAGGTTGGTGGGTGAGCTGCATCTTAGTGTCCCCTCCCCCCCCCCCCCCGCTCCCCCCGGTCCGGGGTTAGAGACGGGCTCCCAACCCTCTTTTTTATTGCTTGTCAATCATGGCCGAACCAGAGACAAGCGATTCATGTGCGTCCGCGAGAGCTTCAATGCCTTCTGCTCCCGGCCCGTCGGGGGACATGGAGCAGATCGACGAAAGCGTAAGCGAGAGACACAACAGAATTACACAACTGTTGGAGTCCAACGTGAAAAACGGGAAAATCAGTCTGACAGCGATATTAGCTCTAAAAAATGAGATCACCTCTTGGGCGATTGCTCACGCGAGGATTGAGGGGAGAGTTGTGGAATTACAACGAGAAAATTTCCAGCTGCGAAGACAACCAGTTAAGACAAAGGCAGGTGTAGTAGCTCAGGCAGCACCAAAGACACAAACAACGAAAGAAACCATTGTGAAGGTGTCACAGAAACCGGACACGGCGGTCTTTTTAAGACCCCTGCCCAGCCAAGACACAAAAGTGCAGGAAATCTTCACGACTATGGTTAATCCAATCAAGGAGAAAATCAAAGTTAGTAAGGTAAAAGCAATCAGAAATGTAGTCATTGTAGACGTAGCTACAGAAGAGGACAGAAATAAAATCTTGAATAATCAAAACATGTGTAAGGCAGTCAGATGCGAACCTCCCAAAAAGAGGAACCCACTTGTAATCATGTACGATGTGCCGGTTACAATGGACAACAATGAACTGTGCGAAACGATTAAGAGCCAAAAACTTGACGATATGACAGATGAACAATTCAAAAACGATTTCAAACTAAGATTCAGGACAGGCCCAAGAGACAGAAACGTAGTACACCATGTATCAGAAGTATCAGGATCCATGTGGAAGAAACTTACATCTATGGGTAGGATATATGTAGGATTCCATGTCATTAACGTGCGGGACTACTTGGTGGTGCCTTGCTGCTACAATTGTGGAGACCTTGATCATATCCACAAATACTGTGACCGGAAGCCGGCTTGCTACAGGTGTGGGGCAGAAGACCATATAAAGAAGAGCTGCACAAGATCTGGAATTTGTATTCCATGTGTCAAGAGAGGGAAAAAGACATAACGCCTCAGGAAGGAATTGCCCAACCTATAGGATGTTGGAGCAGAGATTGATTTCGAGGACCGATTATGGCTGAAGTCACATTAGTGCATAGGATGCCAAAAAGAAAGTCCCCAGGGAAGAGGCGCTGTCAAATTTGAGCAATTCCTGGCCTTTGTTGCAGAAACTAAAACAGGAAGAGAAGGAATGGTAGACGTGTGCGTCCAGACGGATCCATGTGAACAGGTGCCGCTCTTCCCCCTCCACCCCGGAACTTGAGATTGCCAGAAGATCGGGCATTAAAAGCAAGGTGTCCTGCTATAACGGACCAACTAACATCTGCAAAAACTAGCTCCACGTCTGAAGAACCACTGCAGGTAAACGCAGTAAGCAGCACAAATGCCACAGCTACCTCAGATCAACCACTGGTCAAACGCTTAGAGGTAGATCGTGTTAGGATCTACCAAAACTTAGAACATGCTCTGCAATTATCCCGTCTAGAGGAGCCGACTGTCCTGACCACATCATTACGGCACATAGTGTGGGTAGGGCATCAGTATGGACGTAAAGTCACCTTCTCGGCCATGGAGGCTGTCGATAGAATACAGTTAAAGACCATGAATCTCCCCACTGACTTTGGCGCACTGCTTGACCTTGTTAAAACGGTGTTTCAAAGAAGGAATGAGAAATTTGACCTTGATGAGATCTACAAACAGGCTGTCTTAGCTAACGGTAGGATAGCATATGACTGGAGAAAGACCTTTCCAGACCCATACGTCCACACGTACTTTCCATGACTGCCATGATACAGCTAGGACAACTCAACGCACACAACAGCAGACTAGTCATGCAGGAGATCTGAAGGGTGGTGGAGGAGATGAGTCTTGGCGTACTCTGTCTACAGGAGCCATACTCTCTTGCGGGAAACATAGCTTTTGCTGCCGTGAACTGACAAACAGTGTGCTTCGGAAATGACCCTAAAGCCACCATCATAGTAATAAATAAAGCTCTAAGAGTCACAGTGCTTGCGCATCTCTCAGACGAACGCTATTATTATCGAACTTCAGACACCTGTTGGAGTTATACATCTAGTAAATATGTACTTCCAATACGGTGATGAAACTGAAATGCACCTCGACCAACTAGTACAGATAACCATGGCACTGAGAGGTCGAAGGTTAGTGGTGTGGCAGATGCCAACACGAAGTCCCCCCTGTGGCACTGTGGCACTCGGGATGGAAGAGGGGAGAAGATGGAGGAAACAATAATGTCTTTGCAGTACTTGGTTGCCAACAGAGCAGGAAATCCCCCCACCTACACTGGCGGAAGAGGAGAAGGAACAAATATTGACTGAACATTAGTATCACCAAATATTGCTGGTCACCTACAAAACTGGACGGTAAGAAACCAAGTCACGACAAGTGATCACAATCTAATCACCTTCGAGCTTACTGATAGAGAGTGCCACTGGGACATAGGATGGGAATTTCAGCTAAATTACAATAAAACAGATTTGGAGCGCCTCACAAGAGAGTTTGTCATCCCGACATGGCCAGACGGTGATGAAGACGTCGACAAGCACGCTGAAGACCTAGTTAGTGCCATCACTAAAGCGGTGAAGGATGCAGTGCCAACCAGGAGGAGGGCCGTGGCGGCCTCCCCGTCACCGTGGTCCGCCGAACTAGGGCAGATGCGTCAGTCGGTCAGGAGGGCGAGGAGGTACTACCAGCGAAGTGTCGTCTGGGAAGAGAAACAGCGATGGCTACAAATTTACAGGAATGCCAAGGAACAGTTCCAAAGGGAACTCAAAAGGGTTAGACTCCAAAGCTGGGAAAAATATGTTCAGAACAAACTGGCTATAGATCCCTGGGGTATACCATATAAAATAGTTAGAGAAAAGATTAGGTCGCCCATGGTACTGTCAACTGTCTGGGATGGGAATCAGATGACAAGGTCATGGCAGAAAACTGCTGAGGTCCTTCTCTGGTCTCTGCTTCCAGATGACAAGGAAACTGAAGAACAAGGCCTAAATAGGCAGGCTCTTACAGAAGAGTTCCAAAATAATATTGCAGTGTACCCACTCTCAGAGAACGAGGTGGCGACGCACATCAAGTCACTTAAAAGAGGTAAAGCCCCAGGACCAGACGGCATCATAGCGGAGGTGGTGCAATACCTCGCTCCTCAACTAGTAACACCTCTAGGAAGAATCTACAACGATGCCATGAGCCTCGGGACGCTTCCCACCATCTGGAAACAGGCTAATGTTGTAATCATTAAAAAGGGCCAGGATAAAGATACAAAAAAAAGGTTAAGTAGTACAGACCGATATGTCTGTTGGACTTGCTGAGAAAATTGCTGGAGAGGTTGCTGGCTGACAAACTGATGGCACACCGGGTGCTCTGTGGGATGAGCAGCAGGCAATTCGGCTTCTGACCCGGGCATTCTGCATCTGACGCAATCGCCATGGCGGCCGAGGTCTACAGGTTGTCCACACATAAGTACATAGTTGGCATCATGGTAGACATCAGTGGCGCCCTCGACAACCTGTGGTGGCCTTCACTCTTCTCCAACTTGCGAGAGAAGGAGTGTCCAGAGCAGCTATATGGATGTCCCAGGAGCTATTGTATGGATAAGGAGGTCTGGCTATCATCCCCCAGCGGGAGAGTGGGCAAAAAGATAACGAAGGGGTGTCCACAGGGCTCTGTTCTGGGGCCACTCTTTTGAGATGTCAATATGGAGCCCCTCCTTGACACCTTGGAGAACAGTGCAGATGTGCTAGAGGTGATAGCCTACCCTCGTGTTGGTTGGAGGCCGTAGCCGAGAGGAATTACAACCCAAAATAGAAAGAACCATGACAATACTATCACAATGGTGCCACAGAACTAAACAAAAAGTCGCACCAAATAAATCCTCCTATTTACTATTAAAAGGCAAACTGGCCAGAAACCCTACAGTCAGGATAGATGGCACACCGGTAATACGTCGTCGAGAAGCAAGATAGTAATTAGGAGTAGTACTAGATGAGAAATGGAGCTTCGCCTGGCACGTTGAAGTCACAATGCATAGGTCACTAGAGGTCCTAAATAACCTCATTACGATAGGGCATAGGCGATTCCATCTCCCCCCAAACCTCATCAAGTTGTACCACAACACAATCCTCGCCCCCATCGTAGGCTACGGGTCTGGAGTCTGGGCTCACAGGCTCACGAGGGTCGTTCCTGCTGTGGCCGTGAGGAGAGTGCAGCGGAACATGCTATTGCACTCAGTCGGGGCCTACCGTACATCTCCTGGGGGAGCACTGTTAATTCTCATGGACTTGTGCCCCCTAGATGTAAAAATCAGGGAGCAGGCCGCATGGTACTGGGTAAAAAAGGGCAAATTGAAAAAACCGGGGACATTATGGGGGTCTGAGTGGGGGATAAACCATCAATCAAAAGAAGGGGAATGGAACTTTGGCAAGAGATCTGGGATGGGGATGAGACAGAGAGAAGAACACACCAATTATTACCAAACATCCAGGAACGATTAAGAATGAAGCATTTTCAGCCTAGTAAGGGACTGCTGCACTTCCTCACGGGGCATGGCCCATACCCGGCATATCTCTACCGATTCAGGAAAAGAGCGACACCCTCGTGTGACTGTGGTGCCGGGATAGGTACACCGGACCACGTGGTCTACGAGTGTCCCATCTTCGATGATGTTGCCGCAGAGTTAAGGGATTCACTGCCAAATACAGATACCTTCCATCTAATCAGGAACCCATTTACCTTCACTATCATCGATAGATTAGCCAGCGAGGTATCCGCCAAGGTCCTGAGAGAATATCGTAGGGAGATAGAGTAACGAAAGTGAAAAAACGTGACATTATGCACCATCTCATTCCGCCAGGATGCGTACTGGCCTACCGCCGTGACGATCGGGATCCGTTGCGTCCAGGACTATAGACCGACTATAGACGCAGCACACCGATTATGACTTAGTAGATAAAATTATTAGTAGGAAATAGATTGTAGGACATTCAAAAAAGACCTGCAGCGACTTTCATTAAGGCCAGCCCAGTGGCAGGGGCACGCCCACTGGGATTAGCTCGGTGGGCACGGCCAAGAGATAGTAGGTTTATATTTTTACTGGCACAAATGTAACGCTGGAGGATGTAGTTTTGTAGAGTAGGGTAGAATAGATAGCATAGTAGGTTAACAGTAGGTGAAATAGTAGGAGTACCCATAGAGTAGCTAATCTTCCATCCTGTAGTTCATACTAACAATAAGTAGATAAAGTCTTGGTAAATGCTGCTGAAAATTATTAATTTTGTATGTTACTTCGACCCACTAATGTCTTAGGTGATATTGGTTTTGATAAATAAAGATTTTTTTAAGGCTAAAGCCGAGATTGTTGCTTCCTGTAAGGACCATGAGGTCAGGTTCCACGGAAAACTATGACATACAAAAATCAACAACATAAGGAAAGAAAGTTCTGAATGAATACACAACACTATGCAACAAAAACAATAGGATATATTAACGATCGGTGACAACAACATAGTGGTTCCCGGTGGGTATAGCTACATTAGTTTTCTCCCAAATCTCGTGTGTTACAAGTTTAGAATAAAGAGTGAAAGGTACGAAAACAGCGTATGCAATTAAAATCTAAAAGAAAGCACACCAGTGTTGTACAACAGACCGGAAAATTAAGTACAGGACAAACCACTGTCACTCTCTAAAAAAGTATTTGAAAATCAGTAACTCTTTAAGCAAATTCTTCCGAGTACCATGCCGATGACATGCTTTCAAGACATAAAACAACATAAAAGCAAAGCGACATTACAAATCGACTTTAAGAACTAAGGTAGTTTCATGTGAGCAATCAAAATAAAATTAAAAATGCACATTATATCTTGTGAAGCCATCTTACAACTGTCTCATGAAGCGGTACTGAGAATATCACTAATGGAGACAGTCTGTGTGTTAATGCAGCAACTGCAAATGTCCGCCAGACATGTATGCGTGTCTGAAGAGACAGACACAGTCTTTCAAATTTGCAGTTGTGAAAGTCGCTAGATGAATTCACATATTGTGAATACATATTAGTGTCAGCTACTAGTGACAAGTGAAAATTTGTGCCAGACGAGGACTCGAACCCGTAACTCCGCCAGGCCTGAGCGCTCGCCTTACCTAACTCGGCTGTCCGAGTCAGCCCCCAGTGCCGAACCAAACCTCCAAATGTCAAATGCTCACACTTTTGTGAAACTAAGAATAGGAAGACATCTGTTATTTTGTATCGTCATTTTAGCCCCACCAGGCGTGATTATTTCATTAATGGCGACAGGGTCTGTGTTGTGGCAGTAACTGCATTTATTATACTACAATGTCCTTCAGACATGCATGCATATCTTTTGCATAGGTTGTATGTTTCCTGTTGGGCATTCTATATGGACGCACACGATGCAACATATGTTTAGTGATTGTTTTTAGAATTTACTATGACCCTACATATACTCTGAGGTGACTAACGATAACTCCTAATGTCTTGTCAGACCTTCTTCTGCTATTCATAGCGTAGCAACCCGACGTGGCATGGACTCAACAAGTCGTTGGAAGTCTCCTGCAGAAATATTGAGCAGTTCTGCAGGATCTTGTGCACGAACTGACCTCTCCATTATGACCTAGGTGGCCAAATCATTTGCTCATATTGTCCAGAATGGTCTTCAAACCAATAGTGAACAGCTGTGGCCCAGTGACGCGCTGCATTGCCATTCCTAAAAATTCGATCGTTGTTTGGGAACATGAAGTCAATGGATGCCTGAAAATGATCTCCAAGTGGCCAGACACGACCAGGACCCACTCCATTCCACGTAAACACACTACACACCGTTATGGAGCCACCACCATCTTCCACAGTGCCCTGGTGACAATTTCGGTCCATGGCTTCGTGGAGTCTGCGTCACACTCGAACCCTACCATCAGCTCTTACCATTTGAAATCGGGATTCATCTGACCAGGTCACGGTTTTTCAGACCTCTGTGGCCCAACCGATGTGGTCAAGAGCCCAGGAGAGGCTTGCAGGTGATGTGTTGCTGTTAGCAAAGGGATTCACATCGCTCATCTGCTGCTATAGCACGTTAATGCCAAATTTTGCTGCACTCTCGTACATTTGTCGTACATCCCACATTGATTTATGCAGTTATTTCGTGTAGTGCTGCTTTTGTTAACCCTGACAACTCAGTTGTTAAGTGAAGGCCATTCGCCACTGTGTTGTCCATGGTAATGAGTGAAATTTGGTATTCTCGGCACACTCTTGACACTGTGGATCTCAGAATATTTAATTCTCTAACGATTTTCGAAATGGGATGTCCCATGCATCTGGCTCCAACTACCATTCTGAGTTCGAAGTCTGTTAATTACCGTCGTGCAGCAGTTATCACCTTGGAAACCTTTTCACATAAATCAAATAAGTACAAATAACAGCTGCCAATGCACTGCTCTTTTACACTTTCTGTATGCGATACCACAGCCACTTTTATATGTGCATATCGCTATCCTATGACCTTTGTCATCTCAGTGTCATGTCAGGAAAAAAAACTGGTTAGGACATTCATTGAGAAGGGAGTGCTTGCTTGTAGATGCTTTGGAAGGATTGGTTTGTGAGAGAAGACTGAGAGGAAGAAGGAGATACAAGATGATAGACGACATGAAGGGAAGAGGAAATTATGCAGACCTGAAGAGGATGGAAGAAGACCAGACAGCCTGGAGAACTACCATGTGAAAACCTGCCTTTAGATAGAACAGTGATGATGATGATGATATCATGTTCTGTTACCCCCCAAAATAGAAAAGGGGAAGGAATTAAATTTTTCTTAAGTTTGCACTAGCACAACCAAAGTTGTTAAGCTAGATTAAGTAATGTGTAAACCTAGGGACTGATGACCTCAGCAGTTTGGTCCCATAGGAACTTACAACAAATTTGAATTTTTAGAGGGATGGCGACGTATTTATTAGTTCTTGTGATACGAAGAACACCAGACAATGGTGATGATATAGCTGTGCAGCAGAAAGAAGCAATAAGCACTGTAAGTTGGTCATGTACATGAGCGCACATTGCTACACCGGCGCCAATCACCAAGCACAAGCACAAGTTACACATTTATCAAAATGTCAGTTGAGAGAGAGAGAGGGACAGAGTTGTGCAGGGTAGCCATGCTCTCTGAGGAACTTTGCCACGGTTCACGTGGCTCTCCCCATCAGAGACTCGAGTCCTCCCTCAGGCATGGGTGTATGTGCTGTCCCTAGCGTAAATTAGTTTAAGTTAGATTAAGTAGTGTGTAAACTTAGGGACCGATGACCTCAGCAATTTGGTTCCATAGGAACTTACAACAAATTTGAATTTTTAAAGGGACTGAGACATATTTATTAGTTCTTGTGATATGAAGAAAGAAGCTTTACCTCAGATGCAATAACACATTTTGGGGACTTGACATTGCACTTACGCACCTGTAACAACTTGTTAAGCAAACACAGTGGGACAAGGACTGTTGACACCTGGTATAGAAATTGTGCACGAAATGGGCCACATTCAGTCATAATGAACAGAGCCTCACATCTTACCTCAAGCCATAATACCCCAGTTCTCCAGGTCTGAATGCAGTTGGTCATTAGGACTGATGGTGTTCGTACCTATAGCATTCAATTCAAGGACGTTATGGTGTAGAGACATTCAAGTGTTGGAAGCTCCAGCAATTCTCATAAACATGCTGCTTTCCATTTCTGAGATGACAACATCCAAGTAACCAAGGCCTTCTGCTCACGGGTCTTACCATTAGTTGCCATCTATCACTTCACTGTTGTGCATACTGAGGGTCTTCCAACACCAGTACATCTCATGGTGCTTATCACACTAACATCATTGTCACTGAAGGGTGAAACAGCCATCCAGTGCCTCTCTTTCTGATCATCATGGAAGGCACCTTCTAGGTGCCAGGGCCTACCTGTCCTGTGGGGCCAGGATCGTCTAACTACATGACTTCCAGCAGCATGGTACATCTCAATAGATTATCACAGATAATTGTCATCTTCCAGAGTGAGATTGAGGATGTTTTGAACAGTGTAGGCACACACTCGAAGTATGGCTCCACCTGCAGAAAGCCAGACAGCACCCCACAAGACTTCAGCTGAACTGCTGGAGAAGTAGCCTTGACGACCAGCCAAGCCAGGCCGACAACAGAAGTCACTGGAATTCCACCTTTGTCCCTGTCATGAAATGTCAGCCGCTGGTGAGAAGAAACTGAGCAGTAGATCAGAACCAATAAATGTTAACACACCATCATGTTTTCTTAGGGCCAAAAGATATTCTGCAGGTCCATATCACAATCCTGACAACCAGTCGTTTATCAGTGGAATATTTCCTGAATGGTTGAAATATGCTGAAGTTAAGCCACTGTTTAAGAAGGGAGATAAAGAAATAGCATCAAATTTCCGTCCAATTTCACTGTTGCCAGAATTCTCAAAAATTTTAGAAAAAGTAGTGTAGAGTCAGCTTTATAACCATCTTATCTCAAATAACATGCTGTCAAAGTCACAGTTTGGATTTCTAAGAGGATCTGGTATTGAGAAGGGTATCTACACTTACAGTGAAAATGTGCTTAATTCATTAGACAAAAAATTGCAGGCAACTGGTATATTTTGCGATCTGTCAAAGGCATTTGACTGTGTAAATCACAATATCCTTTTAAGTAAACTAGAATATTATAGTGTAACAGGAAATGCTGCAAAATGGTTCAAATCTTATATCTCTGGCAGGAAACAAAGGGTGTTACTAGGAAAGAGACTCGTATCAAGCTATCAGGCATCATCCAACTGGGAACTAATTACATCTGGGGTCCCACAAGGTTCCATTTTGGGGCCCTTATTTTTTCTTGTATATATCAATGACCTTTCATCAGTAACATTGCCAGATGCCAAGTTCGTTCTGTTTGCCAATGACACAAACATTGCAATAAATAGCAAATCAAGTGTAGTCTTAGAAAGATCAGCTAATAAAATATTTGTGGACATTAATCACTGGTTCCTAGCCAATTCTTTGTCACTAAACTTTGAAAAAACACACTACACGCAGTTCAGAATTTGTAACGGGTGTCCCACGAGTATATGTCTAACATACAATGACAAGAAGATAGAAGAAGTGGACAGTGTCAAATTCTTGGAATTACAGCTTGATAATAAATTCAACTGGGAGGAGCACACCACAGAACTGCTGAAGCGTCTTAACAAATCTCTGTTTGCAATGCGAATTCTGTCAGGCATAGGGGATATAAAAATGAAAAAGCTGGCATACTATGCTTACTTTCATTCCACAATCTCATCTGGGATTATTTTTTGGGGTAATTCATCAAGCCAAGCTGAAGTTTTCCAGGCAAAAAAACGTGAAGTAAAAGTTATATGTGGTGTGAACTCAAGAACATCCTGCAAAAGCCTGTTTAGGGAACTAGGGATACTAACTACTGCTTCCCAATATATTTATTCCTTAATGAAATTTGTCATTAAAAATATATCACTTTTTCAAACCAACAGCTCAATTCATGGAATCGGTACTAGAAATAAGAATAATCTTCACAAGGATTTAAAGTCACTTAGTCTTGTACAAAAAGGTGTGCATTATTCAGGAACACACATTTTCAATAACTTGCCAGCAGCCATACAAAGCTTAACAACCAATGAAATTCACTTTAAGAGAAGCCTAAATGATTTATTGGTGGCCAACTCCTTCTATTCCATTGATGAATTTCTCAGTAAAACCAACTGATATATATATATATATATATATATATATATATATATATATATATATATATATATATATAGGTGTGTGTGTGTGTGTGTGTGTGTGTGTACAATCTAACTTCTGCACCATTTCAGTGCAGTAATGTTTTCATTGTAAATAAATATTATAGTAGTTGTATTACATGTTTATTACCTTATAAATAAATAAAAAAACTTTAATTTTAAATTCAGTGCATTCGTATTTGTCAAATGACTCTTTCATATAGTGTTCATTAAAAACTGACGATCATTCCACTTAGGACCTATGGAATGGTACATTAGCTTATTTGTTTTAGTTGCAAATATTTGTCATGTATTGTTGTTTTTCTGACACGTTCTACATCCTGGAGGACCTCCTCACTACTGTTCAATTGGAATGAAAGTTAATATAATCTAATCTAGAGGTATCTCTAGCTAGCACCCATACCGTTTATAGATTCTATGATAGACAGTTTACATCGTTGGGGGATGTGTCATATGCACCCCAAGAAAGTACTATCTTTTGCAGATGAAAGAGGCTTCCTTTAGTTTACAACTATTCTTTCAGAGTGAGATATTTTACGATGTTTTAAGAAGAGCTATATGTTTAACAAAACGTGTGTTCCTGGGTTTTTACTTTTGATGTTGTCTTATGGCACAGAAGCTAATATGTTATACTACAGGGCGGTATAAATATTTTATGTTGCAGTTAGTACATGCTGGGTCGCGATTTATTGATTGGTTCCTTGTTTTAAAACATTTTATAATGGTATAACATTATCCCAAAACATACTGTGTAAAAATATCACACAGATGACAACTGGTGCTTAACAATCACATGCTATAGTTTTTAGGCCTGACATTAACGATGAACTATGGATGTTGTATAATACATTTACAGAAATAAATTGTCATCTACAGAATATGGTCCATAGAGGTTCAAATATGATTGGATAAGTAGGAAAAGAAATACGTTGTGTTTTTCAAAACACAGAGTTTAAAAACCCAAATTTAATTGATGAAAAAGAATCCAACTGAAGCTTCCAACGCCACCAAGATGATTACAACGATGCTTACTTTGAAAATAAAAGCCCAAACAGTATGTGCTCTGCCTCCAATGATCTCAATGTCGACACAACAGTATGCCCTAATATTCCTTTCTTTCTTTATTTATTCTTCTGCCTTGATACTGAATGTCGGGTTGGGCAGAGCGTGAAACATTGAGCTGATTGACACGTGTATTGGCTGTGCAGGAGTTACGTTGGTGGATGGCAAGCTGTGGCAGGAGCAGCGCGCCTTCGTGATACGACACCTACGCTCTCTGGGCTTCAGCGGGGCTGCTATGCAGGCTCAGGTGGAAGAGGAGGTGCGTGCTCTGCTGGAAGAACTGAGCAACAGGTGCGGGAGACCAACACAGCTCAAAAAGCTGCTGGCGCCCTCCGTGCTCAACGTCATCCTCCAGTTCTGCGCTGGTGAGTGCGCCCAACCTTTCGTCGACTGCTAACCAGTTTATAAGTGGTGGTCCTTCCTTTCCTTCTCACTTAATTAATCCAGTCATATAAAATGTGAAGCTATAGTTGTATGGAGTTGCTGCGGCACTCAAATTGTAAGGCAAGCTCAGCTTACAAATGTGTGCTTAACCGTACGAGGGGTTTTCAAGCTGTGAATCACTGCTCCCAGGACCATCGCCGCCTGACAGAAGGGGCGTCGCAGTGGTTTTATGAAAACAACACTTTCATTTATTTGCTTTATGAGAAACGAACAAGTGTGCGCTACTAGTGATATCTAGCAGGCAGGAAATGAAATGTTTTTACTATGGCAGTTAAATTGTACTATATAACCCACTTGCTTTTTTCAGTAGCAGAAATTTTGAAGGTAACTTTTGTCTAATACAGATCGTTTTAAATTGTTGTTCGCCTATGCGATTTGTTTTTCTCCTTTAGCATGGACAAATCTTTAAATGTCAGTGCTAGACCTGAATTTTAAATGTACGAGTATCATGTGATTGTAAAGACACGGAGAGACGAAGATGCAGGAAGTATTAGGACAGTTTCTTGAATTCCGGTTTTGCATGTACTAATGTGGGAAATGAAGGACAACCTCAGTATGTGATATTTTTTAAAGACAACTAGCTACTGAAATCATGCATCCTAATAAAATGAAACGAAGATTGGACTCAAATCACGGTCGCGCGGTAAACAATCCATAACAATACTTTTCCACAAGTTAAAAAAAAGCGTACACTAAAGAAGTTACGATTCCTGCAAAAGCTATTCATACATCTTATAAAGTTGTCTACCTTGTAGCAAAGAGCAAGAAACCACACCATAGCGGAAGACCTTATTTTACCAGAGGCTATGGATATGGTATCTATTACGACAGGTTACTCAGGTGCCAAGCCACTGCTAAGTATGCCTTTGTCAGTCCACACTACTAGCCATCGGATACTAAATATGGCTAACGACAGTAACATTCAGTTGCCTAAAAAACTCACAGGTAGTGGCGATTTCGCCATACTCTTTCATGAAGCTACAAATAACCACAATGATGTGCATCTAACTTACTAAGTGTGGTTTATAAATGACAACAAACTTCATGAAGATCTTTTCGGCAGGAAAATAACTCTTCGAACAAAAGCAGTCTTTTATGTCTGAAAGAACAGACACCACGTAAATTCCGCAGCTGTGATGCGCATTATGTAAATTGATGTTGGAGGGGGGCGGAAGAAGAGGGAAGGGATGGAACTGAACATATCAGCTGCATCGGAACTATCTGTGTAGTCACCAGCGACGCGTGAAAATAGGTACCGAACCGAGACTCGAACCCGGGATTTCCTGCTAATTAGACAGTTGCATTAGCCACTATGCCACCCAGACAGACACAATGTTAATGGTAAAGTGCGCGGACTATCTCGGTACGCGCCTCAGCTGACTCATCCTCCCACCTGGCGCCACCGCGTTTCCATTGTCTCTGTGCATGTCCTCCATGCTCACTAATTTTGGATTCTTATTAGAGATCGAATGTAAATGTACATCCGCACTGATGGTTGTGCATTCATAGCCGGCTCAGGCGTAGCAATTATATGAATGTGTAGTGTGTTCTTTTGGACATATCACTTTGAAATGATAACAGTACAAGTCAAAATATTTCGATTCGTTATTCCTTTTGCACATAACACACTTCCCTTACAATGCCTACACTCAGCCACTGTTGTTTAACAGTTATGTTTAACATTCACACTGAAGCAACCATTACTACGTTACTTTTCCACATTAATTAATCAGGTAGTCATTGATCATGAAGGCCTTTTCATTTATGTTCTACCATTAATATACTTCTCCAAGACAGTCACTGATTCTCGTACACAATCTGTATCAGACGTAAATCTCTTAATTAATCCCAAGTGCCTTTCTGCGAAATAATTGAAATAGTTTCCTTCTATACACCAAAGTAATACTTTTTACTATTAATTCCATTGTCTACCAAGTGCTACACATTATTCATACGTGGCATGGCGGCGCACGACTGCTCCCTAAGAAAGCTCAACACTAACTCTTCTTCCCACACAAAAATGGTGCGTTACCACTAGTGCTGGGGCATTGTTCTCATTATAGAGCAAGACAGTGCTACTTCAGAGAAACAGGCGACACCAAGTAAGCAAGGCATGCAGTATCAGTACGCTGTGACATCAAAGATACCACTATTCATTACATACTCCAGTAGAATTTTTTTCAGAACTGTGAGGAGGGGTTTTTTCGAAAGCCCCAAAGTAAAAAAATACAAATTCCACAAAAAAACAAATAACCGTTGAACAACCCAACAATTGTCCCTTCCTCAGGTATCACATTGTAATCCGGCAGAAATATCATGAAAATTCACGTTCTGTCATCCCCACACTGAAAATTATAAACTTTACATTTTGTTTATACATCCAATTATCTGGTAACCAACATACAGAGAAAGCAAATTTGCCTTATTATGAGACTGATTAGCAAGAAAATATAAAAATTCATTTACAGACTGTACCATATCCTAATCATCCCAATGTTGTGCATATTCATGTAAATCTACATAAGTTACGTGGAAACGTCTCGTTATCAAATCGTTAAGTTACTGAAAATACTTCTTATCAGTGTATAACATAATATAATAATACATTTCCATAAGATCAGAAATTATGACTTCAGTGGTCTTTTGTTTTCCAACACTGATCTGCGTAAGCAAACGAATATTATTGCTGGTCAGTATTTTAGGAGAAATCAAGAAAAACATTTACTGCGTATTGCCACATCTATAGGAAGGGAGGCAAAAGTCGAAAATATTAGTACCTCAAGAGTAAACAACATGTCACCATACGTAATACAAATAATAGTTCTAGAATATTTGTTATAACAAAGAAATAGATAAAGGTTCACTTTTTGTGTAAGTATCGAAAAACAGGGAGAAAATGTATCTGCAGTTAAAACATAAAAAATAGTATTAATAGAACTTTAAGGACATTTTTGTGTAACAAGACACTCACAAAATACGTGTATGTGTCGTATTACTTTGCCACAAAAAACCTTTAGCAACACAAACGCTCAGTGACAGTTGGATGAAGTAGCTGATTGATAAGGACAGGCGATAGGCGCCAGGTGGGTGCGATGAATGTCGACTGTAGCCACAGAGAACAGAAGTAAATACGCCACACGAGATTTGTTGTGCTTCCGCCTCCATCTGGGTAACCACAACCACTTAGGTACTGATCCATCCACACAAAACGTATCGCATACTACAAGGGGACTGAACTTTCTTGTCATCCCATTTATCTTTAAAAACTGATATACTTAGCTGGAGCAAAGTTACATCCGCTTCTGTAGTTGGTTTCTCAGTAAAACTTAGCTTTCACGTAAAAATATAAAAACCGCTGTTATGAGATTCGCACGGGTTTTCTACTGTGCAGTCTCTCTCATTCCATTTTGTAGAAACTATTCGATAGGAAGAATATTATTTTTGCTCACCTTATAGCCATACATTGCACCTTTATAATGACCTTGATTTCTTTTCGTTAAGGCTCATAGTTATTGTGATACTTCGAAGTAAAGTACAGCACCGTATTTACTTTGATAAGTTTGCAGTAAAAAATGTAGTGACTGGCCAATTTACGTTTTGTTAATTTTGCGGCATAGGTTGCTATATACAGAATGTAGCTAACATATCCAAAATTGTTTTTAACGGTGAACGGAGGGTCATGCCTGTTTCCATTCTCAAGAAAATACGTGAGATGTATTGGAGATTCTGCGCGATGAGGTTGGCGGCTACTTTCCATAGGCACGAGTATGGCCGTCTGGTATGGCCTGCGATACGGAGTGCGAAGCTGCCTCGTGTCTCTCTTCTTCGTACGCTGCCGATACAAACAGAAGCTGGAAGTGAATGAAAAATTTAATTACGTGAAGGGTCACCGAAGATATCCTTACGAGTGACCCAGGGATTCTCAGTGAGTACTTTAGAAAAGTGAGGCTACAGCCTAGTGCTACAAAGACGGAAGTATCTGCCTTCCATTTAAACAACAAAATGGCCAACAGAGAACTACATGTCTATCTAGAATCACAACAAGCACCCAAAGTACCTTGGGGTTACCCTAGATAGGACACTAACATTTAAAGAACACCTGACGAAAACTGCAGCGAAACTTAAAACACGCAACAACATATTGCAGAAGCTCTGTGGCACCACTTGGGGCTCCACAGCATCTACCTTAAGAACATCCGCCCTTGGCTTGGTGTATCCAGTGGCAGGATGCTGTGCCCCAGTGTGGCTCAACAGCAAACACACACACATGGTAGATAGCCAACTTAATGCAACAATGCGTATTATATCAGGCACAATCAGGCCAACTCCTACAGTGTGGCTGCCCGTTCTCAGTAACATAGCCCCTCCTAACCTGCGCCGAGAACACGCTCTGGTTAGAGAATTTCAAAAAATCGTGACCAACCCTCAGTTACAAATCCATTAAGATACTCACGACATCCAAGGAAACCGACTCCGGTCTAGGCATCCTCCACTAAAGACCGCACAGGCTCTGCACCAAACCAACTTTAAAATAAATGACCGATGGAAAGAGGAATGGGAGAGCAGAACAGCAGTAAACTGCCACAGTATGCCATGCATCTTTAGTAAACCAAAAGGATTTGATTGCCCTCGCAAAGTGTGGTCAACTCTTAATCGCGTCAGAACCAACTGTGGGAGATGCACCGACTCCTTACACAGATGGGGTAAACTTCCTTCGGCCACTTGCGACTGTGGCGCTGAGAGACAGACGGTCAAACACATCGTGCAGGAATGCCCATTAAGGGCATATGAGGGTGACCCACAGGATTTCCTAATGACGACCCAAGAGGCAATCGACTATATATTATCTAAGCTGGACGTTTGCTTGTGATTGCTCTTCTGTGAGTGTAAATTTACAATTGGTGGTGTCCTTATATACAAACTGTTATTTATTGTTCTGTTTATACATATGTGATTTTTTTTAAAATCGTGTTGTTTCTGTAATTTTTACTGTGATGTTATGAGCCATACGCCAAATAAATAATAAATACCGGGAGTCATCAGCTCAAGACGCTGACTGTACGGTTCTTAATTCTGTGCTGCCTGGTTCAGGAAAAAATGTTACCTATCTTACTGAATTTATACACTCATTTATTACAAACGGTTCAGTTTACAACTACTGTTTTAGATGAGTGCGATGTGAACTGTTGGCATGTTCTGCTATTGGTTGCTTCGTATGTCCTCAGTCAAAATGTTAACACGGTTTCTGACCAGCACATTACAAAAGTGCAGAAAATAAAACAAACATACTTTCTGTTAACTCACGCCCACAGAAAAACTATCGAAATGAACAACAGTAAAACTTGTTTTGGGATCGCACAGTGCAGTTGTGCATGTAGGAGACAATAATACTTTCGGTTTTAATATATTCTAGTGGACAGCAAAAAAAAAAAAAAAAAAAAATGTTCAAATGTGTGTGAAATCTTATGGGACTTAACTGCTAAGGTCATCAGTCCCTAAGCTTACACACTACTTAACCTAAATTATCCTAAGGACAAAGACACACACCCATGCCCGAGGGAGGAGTCGAACCTCCACCGGGACCAGCCGCGCAGTCCATGACTGCAGCGCCTGAGACCGCTCGGCTAGTCCCGCGCGTCAAGTGGAAAGCACAGGAAATGAAAAAAGAACCTTGAGTTACTGTGTAATAACAGAAGTGAACGTGTAATATAATATAATTCATTCTTATAGAGAGAAGTGTACGAAGTTAAGGTGAAATTATTGTTTTACGATCCAGTAACTGGAGTTGAGTTTCAGATCACAGTCTTAGGTTCTTTCTCGTTTTGTCTCATTGTTCTAAGAAAGTAAGCATGCCGTGCTATAATGTCCTCCCACTCAACCACAGATGTCTTGTTTTTTTTTTTTTAACGAAACAAATCTTTGCGTTTTTCTCCTAGACAGAACTGAACTACGTTACTTGGCAACATTTTTCCACATGAACGTACTCAAAGATAATATATATTTGTGCGATGATTACCCATTAGCAGACGCTAAGAATATGTAGAAGTAGTAATGCACGAAAACTATAAAATGACCGTACAGTGACGAGGCATGGATGTCAGTTGTGTACTGTTGAGTATTGTCGGATGCCTTTGGTCCCTTCTATACATAAAAAAAGTTTGTTTCTACATCCTACCATCGGCAGTAGCTTGAAACTAACAAATCTACGGCAGACTCATTAGAAAGGCGAGACGAGATGGTGAGCCCACAAGCAGACACAGAGGAAACAGCAGCGTGACTGGTGCTGTGCTAGGTATGGTTAAGTAGCGAGGGTGGGGGGACCAGGCGCACGCCCTCCGGTCCTTCATCATGGGAAAGACGCCTCTACTTACTTCTATGCTCTGTGATTGTAACGTAGTAGCTGGTTGTGCCGCCGAACGTCGCCATTTCTCCCATCACAGCAGGAACCAACGTGAGTTGGTCCTGTTCGCCAGTCACACAGATGGCAGGGCCAGAGTGTTGCAATGGTCGGTACCTGTCTGAAGGTCACCGACTTGCATGCAGCCCTTCTGCACACACGTCGTCATGAAGATAGCACGGGATTGCGCTGCAGAAGGACAGCTGTGGCGGCTCTGCACTCCACCCCCATCTACTTACAGCGGACGTGGCCAGGTGGAATGGGGAACTGCGCTACATCGTAGGCCCCTGCACTGTCTTCTGGCAGCTCCTCAGGCATGTAAAAAAAAAAAAAAAATCAAGGAGCGCAGCGTCCATATGGGCAACAACAAATTAAAATACCCTATGTATAGCATGTCACACTGCTACTTTTATAAGTGTTGCAATTTCAGAATACAAAAACAAAAAAAATTTCACGTTTCATTATGACAACCAACATTGCCGATAGCCCAACACGGATACAGTACTTTGACACAAACAATACAAAATTACTAAATAAATCACTATTCATAAATATTTGACAATCCTTGTAATTGCAAGTTCCATTCATGCTGCTTGCAGCCGTACGACATGCACAATGCATAGTGTCGGTCTCCGCCCCTCTGATTCCTTCTCTGCTTCCACTGCATGTTATTTATATCATCGTAAGTGATTAACTGACAATGTGTCATTTCGGCTTTGCTTTTTCCGCTTCATGCTGGTTCTTGCCTACTTGTTTGACCATGACCAATCCCACTTCCGTCATTGCACTTCTTTCTAAGCTTCTTTCCGTAAGTCGGCGAGCTGTAAGAGTCCGCTCGGGATACGGAGGCCAATGCACGGTGACCAAATTTTGGTGCAGAGCCCTGGGTGCCTATTCTGTATCTTTCCGCTGTTGTGCCCATCGTTTCGGTACTCAATAGCACCCAACGGTCTAGTACTCGAATTAGAGTCCCTGAGTTATTCAGTATGCATTTCAGTAGCGATACCGTTCGGGTCTAGAGAACCAAAGCGTCGTTGTCGGTTCGTGCCGCGCGAGCCAATCAAAAGCAAGCGGCCGCAGAACCGCACAGGCGCACTGCAGCGCGCACAGCGCCACGAACACAAAGCGGCTAGCAGACGACACAGGCGCGCTGTTCTTCCAAGTACCGAAAATTGCGTTTACGTTGCCATAACGCATGACGCCGCATTCCATCGAGCTGACGTGCCCGCCTTCATCGCCCTTGCCTCCTTAACAGTATCAGGCGCAGTATATCCATTTCCATGATTCTCATCTGAAATGCATAAAAAATTTTACTGTTTTTCTGACCGCATGTTTCCATGCATGCATAATAACAATAGCGTATTTGACTGAATTCTGCAGGTTGTTGTAAATGCCGCATATGTCATCTTATTCGCATTCACGCTGACATCGTGTTTTGAATTTTACGTTTCGGAAAATGAGTTAGGAATGGTGTACAGTACCACATTGTTCTAATACATCTATAAAACACCCGAAAAATTGATTCTGAGAGTTTCAAAGAATAAGAAGATAAACAGAATGTGGTTATAACACGCTCCTAGAGATCCAAATGATTAACTGCCCACTTCCCTCTATGATGCGTCAACGATTTGGGTCTTAAAAACAAAACTGAAAAAAAGCGCATTTTCGAGAGTTTCTGCAGTTCGTCGAAGTTATAACGTGTATCTCATGACTGAAAATGTTTCATATATGGTGCTACAGTCTAAAAATACTATGGCAGAGATCTTTGATCTCTGTCTACTGTGGTTGAGGATTCGATCGCAGATAAATACTTGTGACAAGCAAGATTATGAAGATGACTGCTGCTAGTTATATTCCCAGTAATTTAAGTTGTGCTCTTAGATTCCTGTCTAACCGGATACTCGGAAACCGCTACATATTCGGAAAAAATGGTGTATTATTTCTGACAAGAAAAAATATAAAGGTCACTGTCGGTTGTTTCACTTACAACAATTTCATATTTCACATTTTAAATACACAGAAATCACGAAATCATTACTGAGGAAATGCGATCTTACATGTGAGTAATAACGAATATTGCAGAGAAAACTGAACTTACACGAATAACTATGTCTCAGAACGTGTTGCATATATGAAAAGGAAAAAAAAATTTGCATCCACCCCTGCGCTAACCCGGGACGTTTCGTATCTTTGCCACGCCAAACAACAGACAGGCAGTGCTCAATTCTTGTAGTATTGTGTAGAGGAACGTAGGCTGACTTTGTTGCTAAATGGTGCTGCGTAAGTCATAAATGTGTGATAGTTTGGAAAGTTTCCAATATCAGGCTTCACATAATTGCTTTCCATTGTTTCTTATTAGTTGTAAACACGTTTCGATAATTACTAACTAACCCATTTGTGGGGAAATGTACACAAAGGCACTAGTAATGTCAGTTCACACTCATGTAATATAAGTAAGCAGAGCCGATGTCTTGATATTTAATGATGTTTAAACTCTTATTTGCAAAAAATAACACGTATTTTGAGAGAATATTGACCGAAATCTTTTTTTTTATGCAATCATTCACAGTAACAACCTAACCTAACCATATTTCTAACAAAGGAGAATACTCTATTATGAACTCACTTTCCAACCGGATGCATCCTCTGGTGATTCTTTAGTAACACAATCACTAATTCCAAAGCTAAAACCGCTAAATATGTTTAAAATAACAAATTGTAGGTTTACATAAACCACAGCTCACCCATCGACAGGGCCAGACCGAAATCCAAAACCTCTCGGTACAATTGTCGCAAAATCGGTGGGAGGACCGTTCGGTAACAAGTCTCGGAAGCTTACTGAATAGGATATTTCGATAAAGAACCGAAAATGACGTCACTACCGAGACTAACCTACTATACCGATCGGTAAGAACGATACAAAATAGGGCCCCTGGGCGAGTTCATTCGTTTGTTCGGAACGGGAGGCCTACTCTTGTCTGGCACCTATCGGCTGGTCGGCGATGACAGGATCGAGGCGCACGCCCTGCAATCCGTCTCAAACGATTTTATAGAAAAAAATCACTTTCGCTTTACTTTTAGCTTTATAGGTCATTATGATGCGCCCATTACTCCGTTAATGGTCATAGTTAATGTGATATTTGCGTGGAAGTAAGACACTGCGCAGAATTCGAAAAAGCTTGTAATGAAAAATAGGGGTAGTTATGATTTTGCTTTTGGTGCATATTGCATAATACGTTGCTGCATATGTAAATTAGCTAATGTATTGAATTTTTTCCTTAAACTTGGGTGGCGATCTCTATTTGTCACCAATCTCAGGAAAATTGAGCTGATGTAGTACACTTATTTGCGATTGTGACACGCGAGCGATAGAACCAGAGTGAGATATCCACAACATTCCTCATATTTTGTAAACGGTTTGAAATATCGAAATGAGATTTTAGCAAATGATAGCAAACGAAGAGGAGAGTATTTTGCTATATGGTTATTATACAAAACTTCGTTGTCTACCATGTTAGTCCACTAACTACACACTTTTTTGATGAAAGGATGCAACTTTTAAGGGCCATCCATAGCTGGTGAAACGGGAAATGCTATTGGTTTTGGAACAACATAAGTGAAGACATTGCATGTTTATTTTGTACTGAGGATATGCTTTTTCTAAAGATACTGACCTTACTTTTCCTCAGTTCCGTACTTAATTCAACACTGTGCGGCGGTGCGGGTCCTTCCGTCCCTTTACGACGAACCTGCACCTACCTGTGAACATTGTCTCAGCATATCATCAGTAGGGAAGCCGAGCGAAACCTACTGTACTTCGACGTGAACCAGGGTGCAATTAAAGTCACTAATCTACGTTTCGGGAGAAAGTTTTCACAAGAAATGAAAGGTTGAAAATTTTGTCCTTAATTAATATATTATGCAACACACGTCAACAAATATCACTGCCAAGCCCGCACTAGGCTTAACACAGTCACTCACAATCCCTTTCACTCACGTTAGCAAGTTTATGGTGTGCATTTCCCGAAAACATCATAGCTACAAAAATACGGATTTTTTTGATTGAGAATGCTTGCCAAATATTAAGTCTGTCGGTACCTAATGCAGTCACAGTTTTTAGCCACTGACCTGCTCAATACGCCACGCGAAATTTATGTCTTTTTTCGTCATAAAATTCACTTAAAAATTCCGAAATTTCTACACACCCATCGGAATAATTATGCCGTCACTTTACAACACTTTTGATGTATAAAACATTGCTAGATCCGGCAACTTATCATTTCCATCGGAACTGCTACTACACACGTCCGAAATGTTTCTTGGCTAGGCTCCGACTCCTCTCTAGAATACTCTGTCTGCTCTACCTGCAGAGAAAGGCGCGCGGTAGAATATTGCTTTACCATTGGTCAGTTTACTCAACAGCCAATAGCAAAACAACATTCTCCCGCGTCAGTCCGCGCTTTTCATCAATAACCAATCGCAAAATAGTAAACCTAACGACTGCACTTTTTACCGACGTAATTATCTAATATGCTGAAGTTTTGTTTATGCATAAAGTTATTTACTATTGTTATTTATACCTGAATTAACTTTCCCTTTACCATAAACTTACTTTGCAAATCTATTCTACAAAAATCCCCTTTGTCCACATCCACACTTCTTCGAAATGTTCCCACACTAAATCCCACTGCATAACTCGTTAAACAATTATCTTCATATTAACCTTAAACTACAATCACACATCATTCATACTTCTAAAACACATTTATAACATTTTACATACACAAAAAGACATAATAACACTTTATGAAAATACTAGAACAGTTTATGAAAAACATTCTATTACTTTAGTGCGCTCTAGTGGGCACAGTCGAAACTAAATCACAGTCCCCTATCCAATACTGTCCTCTATCGGCTGATACATAAACTACGTGCGCGTCCAGTCTCGCGTCACCATCTGTCACTATCCAGCTAGGTTTTACTCTAAATTCACCACTCGTGACACTTCTCTGAAAGTTACAAATGGTTAACAAACCAGGCGAAAATAATTATCTGCATTTTGGGCGTAATTCTCTTTATATACTAACAAAGAAGAGGTGACAGATCTTTTTGAATGGTCACCATGCAAGTGTGAGCGTGGAGGGAACCGCTTAATATTTACAAAAAAAAGTGAGTGTAGGCTTCAATTCGGAACGGCACTTCCCCGTTGGCGCCCTCCATTTCCCACACAGCGCCTGCCGGCAGCCCCCACCACTACCGCTCTCCGCACGCGCTCGTTCCCATCTGAACATCTACCAACCATGGTATTCTGAGCGCGCTATACTTCATGTGTCTTAGCGGCGATAGTCATGTCTCCTCTTGATTGTTCGCTTGCATTTCCCCTCGACTCCTGTTGCTTCGTCTCTGTTCCATTTTGTGCCGACCTTTGGCGCACGTGCACTGCTTTTCCCGTTACTGCACCACGTAGAATACCATGAACTTCGCGCATTAGCCGTTGTGTCATCCTGTTTACAATGTTGTTTTCTTTATAGTGTAGTTTAACGGTACATCCTCCTTTAGCATTACCTTTCCCCAACGGTAGTTGCCGATACCAGAAATATATTTCGAAGTTTGGACGGGCTAATATTAATCTTAGTTGCTTTTCTGAAACATTTCATACAATTTTATACACAGTACGTTAGATCTCAACCTTAAATTTATGAAAAGAAATTACTTTATATAATATTTTAGTTTCGACGTTATAATCTATAAGCACTAGTTCTGAATGTACTGTTAAAATTACTGTTTTTAAAAATATTTGAAATTGCGAATTTTTACACACTTAAAATTTCTGTTTGATTACCCTATCTTGTACTGTTTACTATGTTTATTTCTGGATTTTTTAAGACATTCCGGCCGAAGTGGCCGAGCGGTTCTAGGCGCTACAGTCTGGAACCGCGCGACCGCTACGGTCGCAGGTTCGGATCCTGCCTCGGGAACGGATGTGTGTGATGTCCTTAGGTTAGTTAGGTTTATGACCTCAGAAGTTAAGTCCCATAGTGCTCAGAGCCATTTATGAAACAATAATCTGAATTAATAATGTAAGGAAAATTAGTAGGAATTTATTTGTTAAGAAAAATTGTAATAGCCTTTGGAATATTGTTATTTCCACAGAGTGTGAGAGTCGTAAGCTTGCCTCTGATGTGGTTAGACGTATTTGTTTATAATAGGTGTGAACAATGTAATTTCGGCTTTGTTAATGTGAAAAATCAAAATGCTGTATGATAAACTAAAATGTGAGAAAATCGTTGGAAAATATATTTGCGTAAGATATTCTGTGACAACAATCTTCCAATTTATTGAGCTCAAACGAACCTCGAGGACCTGATGTCAGATTTTCAACTTCAAGAATCAGACCCCTAAACAAAAATAACTGGAGCCATCTCAACATGACAAGCTAAGCAAACTTCAAATTTTTTGTTATCTTCGTTCCTCTCAGATCTTCATAAAAGACTTTGCTTATTAATACTTGTATTGGGTATTATTTAATGTGGGCAATAGATGGAAGAAGGAAGGAGGGGGAGATTACAAGTTCAAAATACTGTTCCTTCCTGTTTCCTCTCCCAAACCATTTGTGCACTAATTGTCATGTCTCCTGTAATATATACCGCTCCAACTAAAGTTCAAACTCTCATTTTCGTGCTTTTAGCCTGATATTTATCCAAGAAAATCTTCTCAATCTCTTTTTAGGACAAGTTGTCTTCTTTCTTCTTCCCAGACAACATCTCTTCAAATTTCTTCTTGCGATTAATGAACTCTGATATTCTTCTTCTGAATGTTGCTTTCATGTCATTAGAGTCTGCTCCACCTCTTCTGTAGCAATAATCTTCACATTCTCTACGTGAATATTTTGCTGTGAATTATGTTCCTGACTCACTGACAATACATTTCTTATACTGAGAATATTAGTATCCAATAACGTACTACAAACATTTTTATTTATTTCATCATCTGATCTCGAATCAGCTACCATCTGTGTGACACGTGAAGTTCAGAACTAGGTATTTCAATTAACAAATCCGTGTCTGATGTTGCTTCTAATTTGACTCCTGACGTCCGCAGCTCGTGGTCGCGCGGTAGCGTTCTCGCTTCCCGCGCCCGGGTTCGATTCCCAGCGGGGTCAGGGATTTTCTCTGCCTCGTGATGACTGAGTGTTGTGTGATGTTCTTAGGTTAGTTAGGTTTAAGGGGAGCCGGAGGTGCTTATGTTAAAATCACTAAGTTTGAGGAACATTTATGAATAAACTACAAAATAGAAAAATTTGAATTTTTTTACATATAGAGTGGTTTAGTATTGCAGTTATGACAGAGGGATTTTGGAGTATCTTTTCTAGTTCCCTTCCAATTATTTTTTTTATTAATGACCCAAATTTTTTTACAAGTAATTGCTTTATAATTCAACTGAAATGAAACTACTGAACATATTGCCCAATGGCTGTGTTACAATGTAAGTTTGACCACTAGGAGTGCTGTATAAAAGTTTCATCTCTCTAGCTTGAGTGGATTTTGAGAAAATGTTCCTTATATTCGAAAAATTCTAATTTACGGGAAATGGCTATCAAAGTTTCTCAATACATTCCTGCACTATAGGATGGATTATCAGGGTCTTCTTCTTCATCCTCCAAAAGCTTTCTCTTCTGTCTTCTTTTCTGTTGTTCCATCATACTTCATATGCCTTTCTCTTCTCTCTGCTCCTCTTATCCTATCTCTGTCAATATTACTTAGTGCTCGTACAGTGTTCACCCCAACTGTAAATCCTAATGCCTTCAGAACTTTACACTGTTCCCTTGGTTGTAGGTTGCTATTGCATCATAAATGCCAAAGTGCAGTGTTTTTATGCTTACAAACACCCTTTTAGGAATCACTTTCAAAATCAAATTGTTTACACTCTCATTAGGATTTGCGTCTTTCCGTGTAGACATTTGTGTAACAATTCTGGCTGTGCTAAGTCATGAAAAATTGTTTTTATTGCATTTATCACAGCTGCTGGCAAACCATGTTTGTGATCATAGTACTTTTTTGCATTATATTTGCACCAGGAATCTTTTGGGCACAGGCTGTGTTGAGGGTATTCATTGGAAGAGGCAGTATGAAGGAACAATGCCCACACTGCTTTTCGCATGTCACTAACATTACTAGTATTTTGCCTTATAGCATACCCATAGTATCTCTGTAGATGTTCAATCACCTCATCAGTAAGCCTGCCTCTCCCTCCTATTGTCTTTCCATCACTGAGCTTACTTGAACCCAAAGTTTGTTTGAGCCTTCGAAGCCGTGCACCCATACGCTTTTGCACATGCCCAATGCATTCCAACTTTTCAACTACAAATTCATTTCCATATGGTTTCAGTTCCTCTATAGTCTTGAAACCTTTGGAGTCACCATCCCCAAGGTAGTATGTGCTAGAAGATGTCACAGGGCTATGGCCGGCCATGTGTTGCTTAGCAGAAGAACGTACTGTTTCAGTAATTGTAGTATCGCAACTTGGTATTAGTGTTAATTTTCTTTTCCCTACGTTCTTCCTCTTCTTATATACACGGTTACTAAAACGTGGCATCGTATCTAGAACAACGTTTTACACAAGAAGTATAATACTACCAACAACAGGCGCAACACTGAACTAATTCGAAACGGTAAACAGCAAAGAGACGATGTTCCGCGCTCTTAGCGCTTCATTTGTCACAGAAAACAATATAGCCAACCCTTGTGAACTCGCTGTATGCGTAGCATAAGGCGCTGTATGCGTAACAGGCCGAGAAAATCCCAAACAGTTCGCCAGGAAGTCACGAGAGGGTGCTAGATGCATTCAGCGGCCGCCCATTTCCTCTGCAGGCGTGGGGGAAAATGGTAATGACTCCACTTATAGGGCGAGTAGAACAATAATTCAAAGTTTTCATTAAAGAGGAATGTTCCAATTAATTTTCGGTAGCAAAAAAAAAATCGTAATTTTTTGGATTTGACCACCTCCAGCTCCCCTTAAGTAGTTCTAAGTTCTAGGGGACTGATGACCATAGATGTTAAGTCCCATAGTGCTCAGAGACATTTGAACCATTTTTTTTGACTCCTCAAGTAACGTCCATTTTGACAGAATACGCCTGTTTTGATTATCTTTGCATATGTCTGTGCATTTCTCTTCTACTCTCTCTTCGAATATCTTCGCTATTCTCCTGCCATGATCCTGTTTGAGCTTCTCTATTACCTTTTCTTGCTTTCTTGCAAAAATCTGTATTTTTTGTTTTTTACTTTCATTATATTCCTTGATATCCTTCGCTATTTCGTCTTGGTCTTCCCTGATTTCTTTTCCGGCTTCTTGCGCTGTTTTCTCTTGGCTATCAAGTTTTTGCACTGAATAGCAACCGCGCGACTGCTACAGTCGCAGGTTCGAATCCTGCCTCGGGCATGGATGTATGTGCTGTCCTTAGGTTAGTTAGGTTTAAGTAGTTCTAAGTTCTAGGGGACTGATGACCACAGTAGTTAAGTCCCATAGTGCTCAGAGCCACTTGAACCACTGAATAGCATCATTATTTCTTCTTCACTAGGCCGAGCTTTCACAGCACCGCCTACTGGTACTTGCTCCTTTACTGACGCCACTGACTTTACACTTGAAACTCAAAAGTTGAACACATGAGCCCGATTAATACTCTCCTCGAAAATTCATCACACGCCAAGTAACTGAAAATTTATATTTTCGCCTACTACAGCAATTTCAAGCTATGAGCATTTGGCTTTACTGCAACACACGTTTGTTTCTGCGATTGTTGTTTGTTGTGTTGCAGTAAAATGCCGCAAACTCCATCGCTCCCTTGCGTCGTCGTGTTGATGGTCTCGAACCACTGCAGTTCAAGATGCAGAGCTCATCTTGTTGCTTCGAAGCAGTCCAGTCCGAGATGATGTAGATTTCCGTTTCACACACGTTCTGTCGGCAATGAGACTCTTTTATTGCTCTTTTCACGCTATTTTTCAATTCTCGTTATTGCATACCACCTCTCCATTCTTCGCCGAAAAAGCAAACTTCCGCACACACACTATGCCAAATGTAAAATTCCTCACTTCTCTCTTCACCAAATGTCTTTTTTTGTTTGATTTTGCAGCTATCGGACTATCAGACTCATGCTTCTTTACGAGAAAACGTGATCACCTGCCTAATATGAATATATGTGTCTTATGCTTTTCAGTCGTTAAAATTATTTAATTAAAGAATGAAAAATACCACTTTGAAATGCTAGCAGTACAAGTCAAATTGCTTTGGTTTGACATCGAGTACTACGAGACTGCAGGCAAAGCCATGCGCTCACTTCTCAACACACATACTCCCATCAGGGAAGAAAAAGATTGTCACAAAAAGGTGTGCTATGTGCTGCTGAGAAGGAGAAAGCAGTGAAGTTGCAAGTGAGCGTATAAAATGCGTTTTCCTCTACGTAGAGAACACTGTTTTCAGGTCTGCCATCGTCAACAATCATACTCGTTAATATGTAAAATAATCATACTAGCGTATGTACAGGATGAATCACCTAAAAATTGCACCACATAGATTGCGGAAATGGAAAATGTTATTTATGTGCGGTTTTCACGGGATGGAATGATGGGTAGGTGCTCGTGTTGTAGCCAAAAACCAAATCATACAAAAAATTAAAAAGAGTATTTTTGTGCCAGCATACATTTTTTCCATGGAAAAATTCCTGTTGGCACCAACAAACTAAAAGTAGGGTAAATCAGAAAGTCAGTAGTGTTTGTTGCAGAATTTAGTGCGAGTCGTTTACGAGATATCGTATTTTGAAAAGTTCCCATACTGACACTTGTACAGTATCTGTGGTATCACCTAATAAAGAACAACAGAAGTGCATACACTAGTTATGTGGATTGTGAGAAGTAACGAGACAATTAGCCATCACAGGCTGTGTTCTAAATGACCAGCTGGAGCGGCAATACACGTTCCAGTCACCAGTCTCGTATGGAATAATGACTGCTGCACATGTGCTTGCATTTCAGCGGAGATGTCCGAGTAGGATACAGTAATACGCCGTTGCATATCATTGGTTGTAGTTGGTATGTCGTTGTAGACAGGTTCTTTCAGCTTTTCCCACATCAAAAAATCTACTGACATCAAATCAGGTGGAACGATCTGGCCAAGGTACATGTCCTCTACGTCCAGTCCAACGATTTGGAAACTTTATGAAGACATGCCGTAGTACTTCGTGCCCTATGCGCTGGCCGCGCGGGATTAGCCCAGCGGTCTAAGGCGCTACAGGCATGGACTGTGCGGCTGGTCCCGGCGGAGGTTCGAGTCCTCCCTCGGGCATGGGTGTGCGTGTTTGTCCTTAGGATAATTTAGGTTAAGTAGTGTGTAAACGTAAGGACTGATGACCTTAGCAGTTGATTCCCATAAGATTTCTCACACATTTGAACATTTCCCTATGCGCTGGGCAACCATCATGTAGGTACCGTGGATTCCTCCTAGTCTGCATCGGTACGTCTTCTAGCATCCGTGGAAGGCTATCTGTTAGGAAGCTGTGATACTTGTCCCGTGTTCAGCGTTTCATCTACGAAACACGGGGCTGTGAGCTGATAGTTAAGTATCCCACACCACACGTTTACACCCCATGGATGCCGATGTTCCGCCTGGCGAAACCAATTGGGATTGTCAAAGGACCAATGCTGCGTATTTCGGCGGTTTGCCTGACTGTGATTGGTAAACTTGGATTCATCACTAAATAAGATGCATGATACATCTGGGGTATGCTGTCTTAATAGCCATGTACAGAAGGTAACACGATTCTCATAATCGTTTCCCTGCAGGTCTTGATAGAGAGAGATGTGATAGGCATGGAACATCTGTCAATAGAGAATGCATAGGACACTTACCTCACTCATGGGACTTCCTTGTGCAATTGCACAGGAGCTAATATGCTGCTCAACTGCAACAGCAGCAAGAACATTAATTTCCCCTTTCTCTGTCGTCAATTGTTTCCTTCTGTTGTGTTGTGTAGGTGTTGCACTACCATATTCGAGTAACTGTTTGAAGCGGTTGTTAACAACTGTCGAGATAGCTGACGTCTGTTGAGATATCTTGCCACAGATAACGTACAAGAACGAACTGCATTCGTCCCACACTCTCCACACATCATGAGCATGTCAGCTTTTTCTGCGTTGATAAATCCCATCGTCCACTCGCGATCTACAGCTTGGACTATCACACATTAACTGATTAGCAAGTCGTAGTGCACTCAAGGAACACACAAGCACACAGGAAGCAAACATAACAACATCCTACCTGGCAACTACGCAGGCCGAATGGCACAAACTAGTGTCGGTATGGGAACTTTTCAAAATAAGATATATTGTAAATGACTCTTACTAGAATCCTGAAACAAACACCGCTAACATTACAATTTGCTTACTATTAGCTTTTAATGTCAATAGACATTTTTCCATTTAAAGAAATATATGTTTGCACAAAAAATACACTTTCTAAGTGTTATTACAATCTCTTTATTGGCTAGTAATACGAGCCCCTGACTATCAATCCATTCTGTGAAAACCGCATATCAAAAGCACTTTATTTTCGCAGTAGTTGTTGTGCGAGATTTATGTGATTCACCATGTGTATTAAATGTCATTTCACAGCAACCTGTACGGTACGTAAAGGGGGTTAGAACGGAAAAAAATTTCCACATTTCGGATTTTACCTCGTTATAAAATTTGCAATTTTCCGAATAAAATTATAGATATATAACTTATAAACTCACATGGGAAGTATTTTATTTTATTTTTTAAATATATACTACACCGGTTCAAGATCTAATAAAATCGGTAATTTTATATATAGAAGGCTTGATTGTGTTGGTCATGTCCAGATGAGGATGGGCCCCAGGTTGAAGAAGATGAAACAAAGTCTGAGAGACAAGAAACTTTCTGATGGTAAAACCATAAGAGGCAGGCTGACAGACAAAATGATTGATGAACTACAGCATGGCCATTAGAAATAATAATGAGGATTTGTTGAAAATGAAGTAGGCAGTATGGGCTACCTTCTTCCACAGACTGTCAACTGATGAAAAACCAGTACACCACCTTTACCCTCCTGTACGTGATTCATGGTGTAATTACCGCAATGACCAGGACTCAAACAGTTCATATACCCATAAACATTCCATCCCAGCAGCAGTCATGCATATCATAAAACCTATTTACAGAAACTTGGCAAATCCTGAATTACTGAAGCAGTTTCTGTATGGTCTGACTCTAAATCCCAATGAGTCGTTCAATAAGCTTATATGCACTCGCTTACCAAAAAATGTTTTTGTTGAAATGAAGACACTAAAGTTGGGGAGGGGGGGGGGGGGGGGTTGTGACGCCGTCATTGCTTTTAATGATGGAAACATTCGTAGGGTGAAAGTGCTGTAGCATATGGGAATTAATCCCGGAGCAAACTACATCAGAGAACTTGAATGGGTGAACAAGGTTCGCATTGATAAAGCAGAGTATGCAGTATAGTTGGCCACTGAGGGGTCCAGACTTGGAAAATGATCAAGAGAACGATATATAGTATGGTGCAGGGTGCTTCTGAGTGACTAAAAATAAAAATTTAAGCATGCATTAAGTGAGTTACGGTCTATTGAAACTTTTTTCTCTAAATCTCAGAAACCACTTCGAGTAGAGTGTTCAAATTTTCAGGAAGTAATAACATACATGCCTGCCTAGCTAGCCGAGCGGTCTAACGCACGGCATTCCGGATTGGGAAGGAGCGCCTGGTCCCCGGCACGAATCCGCCTGGCGGACTTGTGTCGAGGTACGGTGAGCCGGCCAGTCTGTGGATGGTTTTTAGGCGGTTTTCCATCTGCCTCGGCGAATGTGGGTTGGTTCCCCTTATTCCGCCTCAGCTACACTATGTCGGCGATTGCTGCGCAAACAAGTTCTCCACGTACACGTACACCACCATTACTCTACCACGCAAACATAGGGGTTACACTCGCCTGGTGTGAGACGTTCCCTGAAGGATCCACCGGGGGCCGAACCGCACAATAAACCTGGGTTCAGTGTGGAGCGGCGGAGGGGTGAAGTGAATTGTGGCAGTCGTCGTGGGGTTGTGGACCACTGCAGCTGTGGCGGGGACGGAGCCTGTCCGTCGTTTCTAGGTCCTTGGTTAACATACAATACAATAACATACATATCCTAGGTCTACTGAACTAAAAGAAGAACATAATGTTAAAAAAAAGTACACAAAATTTTAACTGTGTAATTAAAAAATTGTATTTCCGAAAGCAGTGGCTGAAATGCAATTACTGTAGTTCAGTAGACTCAGAACATACAGTTTAGTGTCCTGTAAATGTTTCATATCAATAGCTAGACTGCTTCCTGAAATACAAGGAATCCAAGTCACTAAATTTAACATTGTCAGGATAGGGCGTTCCTAATCCCCTCAAAGGCAGTGTCATTTGGTTAAGCAAAATCTCCTCTGTAAGAGTCAATATGGGTTCCACAGACAACAAGCGTGTGAAACCAGGTCCCTCTGTTCGTTCATGAGACACAGAAGACAGTAGATAACGACCCCTAGGAAAGTATTCAATGCAGTTCCACTTAGTCGTGTACTCGGAAAATACGAAGTACAGGATATCATACCAGCTTTGTTATTGGACTGAAGACTTCCTAGAAAAATCTTCAGATGTAAGAGCAACTTCGGGTGCACCCCATCGGAGTGTTACAGGTCCACTGCTGTTCACAATTTATACAGGGCTATTCGTGACTATCTCTGGGGTTCCAGAAGATGACTGCACGAAAACTAAAAGACAAAGAAAAATGACACATATCAGTATATAGAGCATCCCTACGTGCCATGGTGTCGTTGCAGAACTCGCAACTACGTGGCAGCCGTTTCGGAACATGTGCACAAATCATCCACTCTTTGTTGTCGTACGGAACTGGCCCGTGTCTGCAGATAGGCAATCAGTGAACAGGTTTGAAGAGCAATATGCTGTCTTTGTACCTTCCTAAGTAGCAGCACCAGCGACTTCAAAGAATTGCATGCAAGCATCTATATTCAACATTCGTAATGTGAGTTAAGAACTTAGAGGGATGCTATGTCCAATGATAGGAGTCTGTGTATCGTATGTTTTCTGGTTTTCACGCAGTCTTCTTCTGAAACTCTACAGGTAAATCCACGCAGGATATGGTGGACGGTGCACAGTGACAAATATTCCTCCCTTGCGCTGGGTAATTTCATTCGTTTGTTAGGGAGGGGAGGCCACCACTGTCTGCCTACATTCGGCTGGTTGACGACACGCTGTTCTGATATAATCCAGGCGCACACCCTGCAGTCTTTCTGAAACGATTTTACGGAAACTACTCTGTCACCAAAATATAATCATTCTTGTGTGACTTATCGTATGTTTTCTGGTTTTCACGCAGTCTTCTTCTGAAACTCTACAGGTAAATCCACACAGGATATGGTGGACGGTGCACAGTGACAAATATTCCTCCCTTGCGCTGGGTAATTTCATTCGTTTGTTAGGGAGGGGAGGCCACCACTGTCTGCCTACATTCGGCTGGTTGACGACACGCTGTTCTGATATAATCCAGGCGCACACCCTGCAGTCTTTCTGAAACGATTTTACGGAAACTACTCTGTCACCAAAAAATAATCATTCTTGTGTGACTTATCGTATGTTTTCTGGTTTTCACGCAGTCTTCTTCTGAAACTCTACAGGTAAATCCACGCAGGATATGGTGGACGGTGCACAGTGACAAATATTCCTCCCTTGCGCTGGGTAATTTCATTCGTTTGTTAGGGAGGGGAGGCCACCACTGTCTGCCTACATTCGGCTGGTTGACGACACGCTGTTCTGATATAATCCAGGCGCACACCCTGCAGTCTTTCTGAAACGATTTTACGGAAACTACTCTGTCACCAAAAAATAATCATTCTTGTGTGACTTATAGCTTTATATGTCAGCTTCTTGATGAAGTGCACATCATTTTGTTGATGGTCACACCTATTGTCATAGTGCATTTAAGTAAGACACTCCATGAAATTCCAAAAAGTTTGCAATGGAGAAAAGGGATCCTTATGTATTTGCTTTTTGGTGAATATTTCAATGTATGTTGCTGTGTAAGAAATTTAGATAAAATATTTAATTTTTCTTTAGACCTGAGATCTATCTGCCATCAGTGTAGAGAAAATTAATATTACGTAGTGCGCTCCTTTGCTACCTTGGACACCAGCAATGACACAATGAAATAGTTGTAACATTCCTCATGTATCATAAATGGTTTGATCTGACAAAAAGAGATATTGGCAAATAATAGTACACAAAAGGGAGAGTCTTTTGCCATATGGTTAATATGTGAGATTTCATCATCAGCTTTATTACTCAACTAACTACAGGCTTTGCCGACGAGACAGTTTAAATTTTTAAGAGCCATCGATAGTTGGTGGAACAAGAATTGCTATGAGTTTTGGAACAACATAAGTGAGTACGTTACGTGTCTAGTTTTGTACCAGGGATGTGCTTTTTCATAAGCTGTTGACGTTTCTTGTCCTTAGTTCCTCAATAAACTAATAAACCACTGTTTAAGGATTCTGCTGCAGGTGCACCTGCACAGCACGTTACTGGAATGACGTTGTGTAAACTCCATTGTGTTTTGCCAAAAGAAGCAAATTTTAACATGACAACAAAAGAAATGTAGGTGTACTCAAAATTAACCACTCATGACTCTTCTCTGAGAGTTAGAAATGGTTAACAAGGCAGGCGAAAACAACTCGCTGTTTTAGTTGCATATTCAACGAATCCTTTTTAGATGTTAACTGTAAGTTAACGAACATTTCGCTCTCATTTAAGTATATATCCGAAAGAGTCAGCCTTCAGGAATTGTGAAACGAACCCTGTCGTCCAGGACCGGATGCCACAAAGGGCGCAGATTCACCATGAGATGGGGAAACTCACAGGCGTCTATTGTCTATTGAGGCCTAAGTGCTGTAGTGTGCGAGTGAGACAGAAGTGAACCTACGTCGTAGGGAAACCCAGTAGATGGCTTTTGTGGCCAAGGAGGCGTAGCAGTGTTATATATGGCGGACCTAAGATCGCTCATAAAGGGAAACATTTATGAAAACTATTTAATTCTGTAGTAATGCAGGGAATCAAGACACAGTAATTTTAATCTGCCATCCTCCATAAATTTTCATGGTGAACCCAATAAAACCTGAATATTGATCATATCTATAATAGTTTAGGATTTACTGTCAAAGCGAAATTAGCAAGTTTGTAACAAAGACCTGAATGCTAAAATCTGAACGCTTTGGTCGATCTTAACGATCGGCATTTCATATAGAAGTGCATCATTGAAGTGACAAACGTTGTAAATATCAGCTTTGTAACTTTATTTGTTTAAAAGATATGGTAAATTTAAATTATCAGTATTTTCATTTAAGCATCAGATCATCGTTTCCTCCACACAAAACACATTGAACAATGAGAGCATGACACCCTATTGAATCATTAGGTAATAGAATATTTGTTGTAAATTTTAGGGCATAATATTTACTTTAATTCTTTATTTATCGGAAAGCACACTGGTGCAAGGCCACTGACCGTGACATTCAAAGTTAAGAAGGAAATTGTATTGCTTTTATGTAAGAGAATTTAACAATGGATATTATTGTTACGTTATTTAGAACGTGGAAGTGGTCAAGCTTTGATTATTTAAAAATTCCAAAATGTAAAATAATGTAGAATAAGCTGTAGCCAATCAGGTGGAGGGATCAGGAAAGGGAACTGCGCTAGTGAGTTGAGGGAGGATATTCGACGCGCGGGAAACGTGGCCTGGGACGTGTGGAGGGAGTGCCGGTGGAGATGCAAAAGCGGACGGTCTATCTTTAGGAATTTAAACGACTTTGAAAATTTCGCGTTGTGTAGTATCGCGGGACTTAGTCTCTGAGCGCTGAGCAGCCACACGCCTGGTGTGAACTCTAACTTTTCGCGTAGTTAACGAGGTGGAGTATTGGACTTTCAAATGGATATGCACTCGAGTGTGACAGTAACTCTAAATACAACCACTATCGCTATTAGTTTGCTGTCTGAATAAACAGTACTCTAACCAAATCGCAACTGTGTGGCCTACATCATTTGTGGGTCGTTAATTTAGTTCGCGATATTATTATTACTGTTCAAATGGCTCTGAGCACTATGGGACTTTACATCTGAGGTCATCACTCCCCTAGACTTAGAACTACGTAAACCTAACTAACCTAAGGATATCACACACATCCATGTCCGAGGCAGGATTCGAACTTGCGACCGTAGCAGCCGCGTGGTTCCGGACTAAAGCGCCTAGAACCGCCAGGCCACAGCGGCTAGCCATTATTACTGTTATTATATGTTAACTTTGAATTTCCCAAACTTGCCATCAGTTAACCAAAGGGTCACAAGTGTCTAATTTAGGGCGTGTAATGCGACACGTGCGGTTCAACCCCTAGACGAGTTTGAGCCAAGACATTTAGACGAAAAGGAACCGCGTGTGAGCCCAAACATCTTTGGGATGTTAGCTCGCATAACCGAAACAGAGTTGACAATAGACATTTCTGGATGGTCACCTTTCAAGTGTGGGCGTGGTAGCACTTAACGTAACATTTACAAAAAATACGAGTGTAGGTTTCAGTTTAAAATGGCACTTCCTCTACAGAACATAGAATTTCCCCCACTGTGATGGATGCACCCTGCTCAACTGACTGCGTGTCTACCAGCCACGTTATTCTGCATGCATTTTACTTATGAGTAACACTGTGTACATTACCTAGAAGGTGCTGTAGGAAGACCATGCTGGTGTACAAAGAGAAATAGCAATGTTAGAAAATTGTAGCAAATTTGTGGAAGACCTGCAAAAGAACGACGCTTGCTGCACAGAATCGGAATGGTTCCTTGAAAGGGCACAGCTGATTTTCTTCCCCACCTTTTTTGCTATTCAAGCTGGTGCTCTGGCACTAATGACGTCATAGATGGCACATCAAACTCAAGTCTTCCTTCTTGCAACGCAAAATGATTTTTATGTCCCACTTATTTTAATCCCTCTTGAATTTTGTTGATGTTAGCCTATAATCTCTTTCAGTACTTCAAGCCAGTTTGGATCAGAATTTCGTACTTATTATTCCACTTTATAATTTTATACAGGTATCTTTTTGGTTCCATTATGAAGCAGATAGTCAAAATTGCTTTCGTGCTACCTTTTTCTGCAGATAAACAGATCAACATTATCTCATTTTCTTTCTGTTCATCCATATTCCGTTCTAGTTAGCAAATTTCAAGCATTAGATATAATTTTTGTCATCTAGAAGTTCCTTTTACTTGTTTTATTTTAGACTATTCCCTTAACTGCTAAAAACAGCTTAATCGCCAACACTTGTCCTGAATATGAACCCCTACCGATATCTCGCACTGACACTCTTATAAGTACCATTGCAACGTCCGGCTCCTGTCCACACATTACAACAACACATAAATCTCTCCTTCCACACTTCAATACAATGTATAATCGGCTCCCCTGTCCTCATTGTGGAAAAGAGTGTTTAGTAACTCCACTTTAGTGATGCTGTCATCGGCAATATTATCATTCTTATAATGCAATGAAGGTAATGACTGTCTCTTGCCACTGATATATTTTACATACGACCAGAAACTCTTTGGATTTTCTGTCAGTTTTCGAAAGAAAGTTTTGTTGTGGAAACTGTTAAAAGCGTCTCACACTGAAGTTGGCACTAGGTTTCGAGCTCTGCAAACAGTTACCAATCATTGAGATTGTGCGTTCCTTAAAAATCAGGCATACTTTTCTCGTTGTTTCTGCAACAGTGTTCTGGCATGTTTCGTATACCACAAGGAATCTGTTCCATATCTTATTAATTTACTTGACATAAAATTTTCAACTGTCGTCAGTAATATATCTCTGAAGTTAAGCCCTATTTGGTTGAATCATACTGTTGTAACCACAACCAGAACGGTCGCGGGGGTGGCCGTGAACGAGAGCGCGGCGGGACCGAGCAGGAGCGGCCCACGAACAAACAAGACAGACGAACGGAAAGGATGGACATGCATGACGACAGACGACCAAGCAAGACACCAAGAACAACAACACGCCAGAATCAACGGGGTCACAAGCGAAAACTTCACGAAATCAACAACGTCCACTAGCACATGGAAATAAGCAAAGTAAACACGATGCCTGTAAGCAAGTTATCGAGAGACTCCCGCGAATATCAGACTGCCTCGCTGAGTTTTTTTTTCTTTATTGTTAATTTCACACCTGATACAGGTAGGCCAGCAGCAGCATACTATGCCACTCTTCCGCCACAGATAAAACTAATGATACAAAAGAAGACAATCTCAGAACAGACATGGTGGATATACAAACGTAGATATACAAAATTAAAACACACGGAGCCGTTCAAGGGCGCAGAGTCCAATCTAAAAATGTTCAGACACGTGGACACGCACAGAGATGACAGATGACACACGCGGACGTTGAGCACAAACGATTAAACACTGGAACACTTTAACAAGAACACGACGGCACACACAAACACTAGGCGATGATCTCCGGTGCGTGAAAGTTCACTATACATGTAAGAGACCGGGAACCTGCCAAAAGAGGAAAAGGGGGGAGGACGGGGAGGGGAGTGTGTAGATACCAGTTGCAGAGGAGATAGGAAGGGGGAGGAAAGAAGGTGGAGGGGGTAGTGGAAGCCCAGGGGGAGGAGGGAGGGAGGAAGGGAGGAGGGAGAGAAGGAGGAGAGGGTGCCACCAGGAAAAAACACAGGGTGCGGTAGAGGAGGATCAAAGTTGGTAGGAGGGGTAGATGGAGGGGATGAGGGCATCATCAGGGAGGAGGAGTTAGTGGAAGCCACCTTGGGCGAGGGTATGGAGTGGAGAGATGGAGAGCAGGTGGGATGTGGGAATACAGGCGCAGCAGCGGACGGGGGTGGGAGAAATGGGAGAGACAAGAGGGTGAGGGGATCAAGTTTGTGGGAGATGTATAGGATCTGTATCCATTCGAGGAAAAGAAGGAGATGCAGGAATGGTATAAGGTAATACAGGATCCGCATGGGGGAGGGGAGACTGATGCGATAGGCGAGGCAGAGTGCATGGAGTTCAAGGATTTGAAGAGATTTAGAAAAGGTAGGAGGGGCGGAGATCCAGGCAGGATGAGCGTAGCAGAGGATAGGGCAGATAAGGGATTTATAGGTGTGGAGGATGGTGGAGGGGTCCAGACCCTATGTGAGGCTAGAAAGGAGCTTGAGGAGACGGAGTCAGGAGCGTGCCTTGGTTTGGATTGTCCAGAGATGGGGGCCTCGCTGAGTGAGAGGCAGGCACTTAAATACATGATAGGGTACGTCGCTATTGGCCACTGGGACCACGTGCTACACAGTAGGGCCCTCACATTATGCGCAGGCCAGGAGCGCACGCAGCCACGGCTTACAGTGCGATGGTTGCAGAGACCTCTAGTGGTAATCGAGGTCCATGCTGTCTGGTGCGGATTCGAAACCCGCGGCGCTCAGTACCAGACATACATAGTTAGTATGGAAAGCATGGTGACTGAGGAAGACCTCAAGCGAATTTTTATCTGTTTTAATAGATATATATTGCTCTCTTTGGGTAGATTTAGATGGTTCAATATCCAGTCTCGCTATCACGACCTTGTGTTCAGTAATCTCTTTAATATGATGCTCATTTACTCATGATTGTTGATTTCTAACAGGTCTTCTGTGTTATTGCAACCATTTACACTTCGTGTGGGCTCCTAAACTAATCGGTCAAAGTAATTTTTGGAGAAAGTTTTCAGTACAAACAGTGTTTCACCTCACCACCGACTTTCAATACATATTTTCACTAACACATCGAGGGCAGACTGAAGTCCCCATCAACTACAATCACATGACTCCAGTATCTTGGCTCAAATTCCCATTGAACATTTCGGGGACTATATTATTCGAGTCAGGGATTTATTTTGGTTGTCGAATATAACATATACTCGCACTTACTCAAAGCAACTATCTGCTTCAAATTCACTACAAGATGAAGTACTTCTACCTCCCATATCCTGATGTTCCTCAAACCTGACAAACCGCCATCAGCTGTCTCCTCCTATCATCCCATCAGCCTTACCTTGGTCTTCAGCAAGGTCCTGGAATCCATCCTTACCCGATGCATCCACCAGCATCTCCGCCAGCACCGCCTCCTTCCCGTTACCCAGTGTGGCTTTCGACCGTCCTCTACCGATGACCTTCTCCTTCACCTCATTTCCTCTCCGAACAGCTCAACTCCCATTGCTCCGCCATCTTCCTCTCCCTCGACCTAGAACGCGCCTACGACCGTGTGTGGGTTTCCGGTCTCCTCTTCAAGCTCCAAACCTTTGCCCTTCCTATCAACTACGTCCATCTCATCGTGTCCTTTCTTTCCCAACGTCATTCCTATGTCACCATCCATAACACGGATTCCTACACCTTCTATCCCTCCATCGGTGTGCCCCAAGGTTCCGTCCTCTCCCCTCTTCTATACCTTTTGTACACAGCGGACATGCCACCACCTTCACCCCCCCCATCCACCTTATCCAGTACGCTGATGACACCACCTTCCTTGGCCTTGCCCCCACCCTGCAACGCTCCCAACACCTTCTCCAATCCCATCTTGACCGGTTCTCCGCTTAGTTGCTCAAGGTCAATCGTTCCAAGACCCTGGCGATCACTGTAGGCAAAACCACCCCTTCCTTCCGTCTCCTCGACTCTATTTCACCGTCTAGGACTGTCCTATCAAATAGTTCAAATGGCTCTGAGCACTATGGGACTTAACATCTATGGTCATCAGTCCCCTAGAACCTAGAACTCCTTAAACCTAACTAACCTAAGGACATCACACAACACCCAGTCATCACGAGGCAGAGAAGGTCGTCCTATCGCCCTCACCCCACCCTTAAGTACCTTGGCGTCACCCTTGACCGTCGCCTCTCCTGGACCCCCCATCTCTGGACATTCCAAGCCAAGGCACGCTCCCGACTCCATCTCCTCAAGCTCCTTTCTGGCCGCACATGGGGTCTGGACCCCCTCCACCATCCTCCACACCTATAAATACCTAATCCGCCATATCCTCTGCTACGGTCATCCTGCCTGTATCTCCACCTCTCCTACCTTTTACAAATCCCTTCAAATCCTAGCCTATCACATCCGTCTCCCCTCCCCCATGTGGATTCTATATGACCTTATTCTGTTCCCGCACCTCCTTCTCTTCCTTGAATGGATACAGATCCTCTACACCTCCCACAGACTTGATCCCCCTCACCCACTTCTCTCTCCCATCCTCTCCCACCCCTGTCCACTGCTGCGCCTGCATTCCCACATCCCACCTGCTCTCCATCTCTCCACTCTCCATACCCTCGCCCAAGGTGGCTTCCACCAATTCCCCCTCTTTGATGATGCCTCATCCCCTCCATCTACCCCTCCTACCAACTTCGATCCTCCTCAACCACACCCTGTGTTTTTCCCCCAAGGGCACCCTCTCTCCCTTCCTTCTTTCCTTCCCCTCCCATCTCCTCTGCCACTGGTATCTACACACTCCCTCCCATCTCCTCTGCCACTGGTATCTACACACTCCCCTCCCCCTCCTCCCCCCTTTTTTCCCCTTTTGGCAGGTCCCCGGACTCTTACACGTATAGTGAACTTTTGCGCACTGGAGATCATCGCCTAGTGTTTGTGTGTGCCGTCGTGTTCATGCTCAAGTTTTCCATTGTTTAATCGTTTGTGCTCCAACGTTCGCGCGTGTCACCTGTCGTCTCTGTGCGTGTCCACGTGTCTGAAATTTTTTTTTTTTTTGGGCTCTGCGCCTGTAAACGGCTCCGTGTGTTTTAATTTTGTATATCTACGTTTGTATATCCACCATGTCTGTTCTGAGATTGTCTTCTTTTGTATCATTAGTTTTATCTGTGGCCGAAGCGCGGCGTAGTATGCCGCTGCTGGCCTACCTGTATCAGATGTGAAATTAACATCAAAGGAAGAAAAAAAAAGAAGCACTTCTGACAGAAACAAACACACCACTACCAACTCAGTTTAGTCAATCCTTCCTGTACACCGTTAGGTCCCTGGTAAAAACTTCACTCGTCTCTAGTCTTAGCCAGTTTTCTGTACCTATAAAGATTTCCATTTCACTGCTTTCTATGAGCGATTAGCGCTTCAACAATTTACAACTGTGATACCGATGTTCTCTACTTCTAAACGATGTCTTGTGTTTGACCTGCTCGCTTTGACACTGTATCCCTTTTTGAACTTTTCCAAGATGCTCTGACTTTTACAGCTCCTAGTCCACGCTACAGTCTCCGCTACACATGTAGCCACCTCTTCTGTGTTGTGGACTCCTGATCTATTAAGCGCAGATTGCACCTTGTGTACCCACATTATTAAATTTGCCAATTTTAGGTGCATTTTTCTCTTGAACTGTTCATGATAATGCTACAAAATTGTAATGGGTCCTAGAGGGAGGGCTTCTCTCTTTTGACCTATTTTTGTAGATAGCTGCCTTGTATAATTTATATTTTATAGAATTCTTTGCAAGTTGTAAAAAAATCAAAAATTTCAGTTTTATTTATTCATAATTTCTGAAACATTAAATTTACCATCTTTACAAAATGCATCAATAATTTTCAGTCCATTTTCTGTAAGTTCTATGATGGTAAGTTCCTGAGAAAAATGTACCTAAACATAAAAAAAAATAAAATCGCAGAAAACAATTTTTAAAGTTGATCGTGGTCTGTTACCTTAGAACGTCCGTGCTCCACATCCTGGGTCATCTGTATTTTCTTCATCCTTCCTGGCCCTCCTAACATTCCGTGAGTGCATTCTTGCCTTCCTAGCTGTCAGTCACTTCATAATCTGCTCTATTCACGTGGAAGCAACCAGCTTGGAATGCCATTATTAAATGAAAGAACTGCACCATAAAAACCCAAATTCAATGTATCCTTACCTACAAATACTGTTTTAGAATTTCTAGGCCATATAACACTGTTAAATGATTCATTTGGGTTCTGTGTTTCTCCATGCAAACACTTACACAACAGCTTTTAATCAGTCACACTTCTAAAAATTGGCTATATTACATTGCGCACTTCAATAGGCAATGAGTGCCTATGACCACAGTGTTCATCAGCTGCTAGATCACGGTTGTATGTGCAGCATGCGGTCGGTCCTTTTGGGCACAAGGCATGACAAGGCTCCTTGTCAGTTGATAGTTTATGAAAATAAATTGCCCAGATATCCTGCTTCATTTTCATCTCACTTGCTTGCCATACTATAATAGTTCTGCAAACTGCCTATCTCCTTGTCTGTGAGCCTATTTTTATGCCTTTCATATCGCTTCTCAACTTTTGATGGCAGGTTCCCATTCTTTTCTGGACATGCCCAATACATTCCAGCTATTCCAGACTATCATCTCCGTATGGCTTTGTTTATACTACGCTCTTTAAGCTCTTACTATTTCCATCTTCTAAATATTTTACGTACATTGCCCCAAGCATATCAACTGACCAGAAAAAAATGTTTACTGCACCTGCAGCTTCCAGGTTCCCACAAGATCCTTCAAAATTCAAACTACGTTCAGAACTTTCTTTATGAGATTTTAATTTTTCTTTTTCCTTTGATAGTTTATGAAAATAAATTGCCCAGATATCCTGCTTCACTTTCATCTCACTTGCTTGCCATACTATAATAGTTAGACTTACGACAGAACTTTCTTTACTTCTAGCACTTTGCCATTATCCACATTTGTTACCGTTACTACACTATTCAAACTGTATGCTCTCTACACTACTATGTCCCATCAACAGCCACAGCAACACCTGTAGAATTATCATTAATTTCAGTTACCTCATTGACAGCAGCCTTTATCCAGGCTATAGCACAATGCTTAGCAGCTTCATATAAAGTACCAGTATACTTCTGGTATCATGTCAGGCCACATGGGAGATTGATGACTGTACGTAGTGTCTTACCAAACAAATCACCTTTACCTATAGTACGCATTTTACACATATACTTAACATTGGTTTTGTACCCACCGTCGATCTTCCTACTTGTATGAAATGAATATTGAGCTTCACAGTTCCTGCATAAGAGAAATAGTTTACTAGCAAGTCCATTTCTTCTGCAGCATCTTCAAAACAAAATAAAATGTCATTAACATGACATACTTTACAAGCTGCAAATGAAGATATGACATATGACAACAATTCAATATCTATGACAACACTGCCACTTATCTTTTCTTCATTATTATATCTAGTACTTACAAAAGATTCTACACTTCAATCAGCATTCAGCTCTCTTCTGGAAGCACTAGTACAAATATTTTCACTGCAAGAACTGTCACTCGCAATCGCTGAGAAAGTCGAAGCACACGTTGGACCTAACCTAGAACAGCCTGCAGAACTCTCACTGACCAAATCCCTATTATTTGCACTATTATCTTCACCAACTACATTTGCTTTCAGCTTTCCTCCATGACCCCCTTTGTATTTCTTGTATACTCATCCAATATGAGGCATGTTGTCACAAAAACAAACTTTACTATGTAAACATATACGCTACAGAGAAACGCGCCAGAAATTCGAGGAACAAGTGAAAGATGCTCGCGAACGAGGGAGCCGACAGTGAGCACGAAATATCTTTCTAGATCAACAAATAAAGTATTTGAATTCATGAAGTCGACAGAAGGCAAAAGGGAGGCGAAACAGCTTGTACTGCCCTTAGAGTAAATCATCAAAATATTAACATACGAACACGGAAATTGAAGTACCGAATTTTTATATTAATTGTCCAAGGAGGCCAATATCGTTATATAATTCGAAAGATACTCTGCAACAGATGTACAGAAGGAAAAAAAGAGCTGTGTATGTAGCCGTTAAGAGTGGTAGAAGGAAGCTGAAGCTTTCACTTTCATAACACTGATGTTACATTCTCTATCACGGATTAAAATCGCCAATACGTTAAAACAGAAAACTGAGGTGCGACCAAAATCCGTCCTGCGCACCGATCAAATGCTACGGTAGAAATGACACACAAAAGTAGCAACATTTCGTGGAATCGCATTCTATGGGCTTTCATGTCCACATGGTTCATTCGCAGTAAAATATGCATACCGGGCAGCTACGTGTAACAAGTGCTAGGTCGATGATGTTGTCAGCAGTGAAAATCACCATATCTTAGTTCCGAAGTCTGTAAATAACATTGTATGTTGACGACGTTATTTCGCTTACTTTTCTGTAAGAGTAGCTGTGGTCATTTGCTGCCATTAAGAGAAAATTTGAAGCAAGTTCCTAGTTTTTAACTTCTTCATTTTCAGTAACTACGATCTCCGACTTCCCTTATTATGGGTAAACAATATTTGTGTTAGGGTATGCCTAGAAGGAGAATGCCAACGGCTCAGAGTGACAGACGAGGAGCTAGAGACAATTTTTGCGTAGGGAAATAGCAATATGGACACTTGATGACAATGCATCTGTTTTCTTTTGGGAGAGGTAAAAGGAAGTAGATACACACATGCGAAAAGTTTCCCTTTGTCTCTGACATTGCTACCAACTTCTACACGGGTAACGATCAAATGCTATGGCAGAAACGACACCCGAAAGTAACAGCGTTTCGTGAAGTTGCATTCTAGGAACCTTCATGTTTAAATGTTGCTGATAGTTCATTCGCAGTAACACACGCTTACCGAACAGCTATAACGTCGCAACTGCTGCATCGTTGATGTTGTAAATGGTGGAAAACGAAATACAGTAATGAATCCGTCGGGGACAATAAACGTTGTTTACTGTCGTCGTTTTTTCACTTTGCTCTAAGAGTGAGAGGAACTAACTGTCTGTTCGTTTTCCGCCATCACCATAAAATGTAGAGTGTTCCTAATTTTTAGTATCTTCTTTCTGAGCAGCTGCAAACTCTCGTATTATAAGGAAACTGCGTTTGTTTTAGGCTGTGGATCGAAGAAGAACATTAACGGTTCGGACTGAAAGACGAAGAGCAAGAAAGAATTTTTGCGTAGTGAAAGTAATAGGAATAATGCAGATGTTGATAATGATGATCCTTCTGTCGTTCTGAAAGATACATTTAAAAGTGCACTGAAAATAATTACAAATAATTTTGAAAACTGTAATTGCAATTTGATTAATTTTTAGAGCAGATTTTGTAATGCAAATCATTTCGCATCTGAGGCGGCTTTGCGCGATACAACGGCATTCACATTGTGTTGTCATAAGGGTAAAGTTAATTTGCCACCACTAATACAAAGTTTATTTTTCAACGCAGTGTCTCGAAGACCCCTTTCAGATGATCAAACAACTAAAGAGAAATCAAAAAATTATGTCGAGAATACATGTAGCTACAATGCAGCATTTGCCACGAATCAGTTCTGCCGCTAAAACTTCAGACACTTTAAGATGCATAACATTTGCCATCATAGACCAGGTGCACTGACTCACGTGATCGAATTTCGACCACAGACAATACTAATGCATATTTAGAGCCTTTAATGGCTGGAACGCCATTAGAAAACACGTTTATCTAGTAAAATACACTCCAAGGAATGTTGATGAGCAAAAATATTTTTTTTAATATTTTGTCCCTTACGAAGGTACAACCTCCCCTGAAGCTGATCCTAAAAACTCTCTACCTTATGACGTAAATCAAGGAGTCCACGGCCGACACGGTCGCTGAACCGTCTGAGCCTCTAGTTCAGACCCTCCACTCTTATCAAAAGTTCGCAATAGACTCTTTCAACGATGCTAATGGTAAACTCTGCCTTCATTATACAAGCGGAGCCGCTTCTTGTATCAGTCGGGAACCACAGGGGCTCTTTTCTGATAAGTGACAAACATGATTGATAATTACATGAGCCACCATCTAACTGCAACTAAATTCACCCTCTGCTCGTCATTTCATTCGGTGTGATCTATTTCACATCTGTGATGACTCCTCCTGGTACAAGGAAGCAACCGGATGTTTATAACTAAATTTCCTTATTTAACACGTTATGACACTGAAGCTAATTACCGCACGGGGACCAGACTTGGTAGCATTAATGTCAAGGACATGGGGAAGAGAAATAATGCAGAATCAATTCAAATGAAACCCTTTTAATGTGCTGCTACGGTACATCATACCGTTACATACTGGTACCATTACTATTACAAAAGGGGCTTAATATGGCGCCCGTCAGTGTCCAGAAGAATCTGAAAAGCGCAGGATTGCATTCTGCACAGCAGAACGAAGCATGTCCTTAGGTATGCTGGCTACCTCTCTTGATATGCTGCGCTTCGGATTAGCACTTGTGTGAATTTTCCCCTGGTAAACCCTGTCCTTCAGGTAGCCTCACTACCAGAAATCACAGGGAGTGAGATCAGGCGATTGTGCCGGCTAAGCATTTGGAAACGATCGGCTGATAATTCGATCATTTCCAGATGTCTTTCGAACAAGCAGATGAACTTCACGAGCTATGTATGGTGAGACCCCATCTTGCATGAAATCTTGAGTTCAGTGCGATTCTCTCTCCTGTAGGAGGGATATGACATGTTGGCAAAGCATATCGCAGTAGCGCTGGTCAGTCTTTGGTCCTTGAGCGCCAGCCTGTTCAAAAAAGAATGGGCCAATGATGAACCTAGCCGTGAAGCCATACCATAGTGTGACACGTTCACCTTACAGAAGAACTTCACTCACAGTGACTGGAGATGAAAATCTCCACACTCGGCAATTCTGTGTGTTCACCTCATCCGTCAGAGAAAAATGAGCTTCGTCTGTCCATATGTTGGTCCAGGGCCAGCCCTTCTCAACTTCAATCCTTGCGGGAAAGTGGAGAGTGAAGTCAACATGTCGTTGTGCGTCCTGTGGTGCAAGCTGCTGTACGATATGGATCTTGTACGGATACCACTTGAGAATGGTTCGAAGCACCTTCTGTACAGTGGATCACGGGATGTTCAACTGTCTTGACACAGCACGCGCACTGCCTGACTATCGGTAAATGCGCGCGGCGTTGTCTATAATAGCAACAGTGATTTCATCAACCACCTGTGGTGCAACCAGTCGTCAGTCTTTTCCCGGAGCGACACCCAGTTCTCCAGTTGATTCGAACTACTTCATCATGCTCCTCACAGAAGATGGAGAAAGTGGACCCTTCCGTAATCCTTTCAGCCAGCGATATTTTCGAAGTGCAGCTGCAGTATTACTGTTTATATATATATATATATATATATATATATATATATATAATAAAGCTCTTTTGTTCAAGCTCACATTGACACATCAACAAGTGCACTGCGATTGGTCAGGTGTGTGAGACTGAGACTATGAATCACGATGACTGATCACGGCACCTGGTGGCCATAGTTGGAACTGGATGTTGGCCCTGTGATGCATGGAAATCATGGACCCCATACTCTGGGCATTAATAGTACCAAGTTTGGTACTCACACAGTAATTAATTTCCGTGTTACAACGTGTCAAATAGGGGAAGTTTAATTATAACCACATGGTATATACCTAAGGGGTCCATTATCCACCTAAGCTGCCAGTCACTAGTAGTCTCAGACATAGCAAGCCGAGAGGCATCCTGTGAAACAGGAAAAACGACTGCAGTTGGCTCTGGATCATTATCAGTCAGTGACAGGGCCTGAAACCTGTTTGTCGAACAAACAACGTAGACCTTGCAATCGATTTCGCGAAAAGTCTTTAGCTGCTTACCACATCTTGAAACACCCTCTCACACGATCAAGGTTGAGGGGTAAACCTCAATGCGGACAGTAATCGGGCCGATTCGGCAGTGGACAAGTCGGGGGACGCTTGGATCGTGCTAGACGTCCCTTAAGGCGCGTTCTCCAAAGCGCCACAGCGACAGACTCTCGGTGGCGAAACGCGCTGCCTGCTCGCTCAGTTATAGGGCGACGCGCCGCAGTCGCCGCTGTTTCCCAAAGTGCGCCACCAGCGGCAACGGGATGGAGAGAAGCGCGGCCGAACTGAATCTGACTTTGAACTACTTAAATAGTTTACTACAAGAAGAAAATGAAAGGTAATATTATCATGCCACCTCAGCTTGGTGAAGAAGATGTATAATAGTATTTTTGCAGCATATGACAGTGAAGATTGTTATAACATTTTGATTAACAGGCTCCTCGTAAACGACGACACCAAATTCAGACTTCATTTTAGATTAGTTTGCACCTTACAGAATAAAAGTGCAACTTGTTCAAGAAACTCATCAGTTGAGCTTTTAACACATCATGGATCGTTATGTAATTCCTCATTTATTATTAACAACGAATGTTTTCAGACGGTAATTGAACCCTTCCTACTACATGCTGTCACATTTCTACTTTAAGGTGAAAACAGTGAAACGTTTGGAAAATAGTTATTTATTAACACTCTTGCATATCATTTAGGTAATAGCTTGTCTATAGTATTGAGTCACTGCGGTAAAAGCCCTTATTTACTCTGCCGCCACCGACAGGTTTACAGCAAAAAAGACAGAGAGAACTTAACATAAACTGTATTCATTAAAATGGCAAGCTACTTTTAAGAAACTTACAAACATCACACCCCTACGGTCATCGTTCTCAAATAATATCAGTCTGTTCTGACACTTTTAAATTTCTCATTTTTGAGTTTTATACCCATCACTTAATTCCTCAATTCCACATGCCTGTTTGACTCAACTAAAATAATAGGCTGGGGTGTTCTCATAGCTATACCCATGCTCAGTAGAAATAAAATTACACATTCCTTCGTATGAACCTCTAGGTATTTTATTTTCAAATCTGCAGATGCTTTCTCCCATTTAGTCCTTTTTTTTCCAAGCAGGAGATACATCTTGTCCTCAACACTCATTTTCTTCCTCTTGTGTAAACTTGTGCCACTGGAATCAAGACCTTTGTTTGTCTGCACGGATGTTGTATGGCAGACTGAAACAGTTAGTGGAACTTTTATCTCTCTATCTCGACTCAGGCAGGCTCTCCCAGGTTAAGAGATATGAATATGAATATGGCCTCTGTAATCAGTCACAGTGTTTGAAACAAAACTGTCGATCTTTTCTTCCGACTGAAAGAGTCAAACATTGGGACAGATCTGCAATAAAATGGTTTCTTTTTTGTTCTTCAAATGTATCATTACAGTGCTTGTGGAAAGTTTAGTGGCACATCTAAATTTCGTTGAATCCATATGTGTCACCTAAATAACAATATTTCAGTCAATCTGTTACAAGATGCAAGAGATATGAATTACGAATTTATAGTTATAATTTCACTGTTCTCGTTCTAATGCTTTTGGAAATTTAACGTTTTTTGTTAAGTAAACAGAGTAAAAAATCCTGTTTTTCAAACTAAAATGTTGTTTTCTATTAAACAGCTGGTTCTACAGCTATTAAATTTTAAATATCCGCTTGATTGCACCGGATAAATCACAAGAACAATAATACAACAGGGGAAAAAATTCCTACTGATTTGGTTATCTCTCAAACAAGATTATTTTTAAATTACAGTGTAGGAAATACTGCAAGCAGCCACAAGATTTCTTGAAATAGCTTTATACCATTACTAGTTTCAGGTCATAGACCATCGTCAGACGGTTGGTAGCGCTAACGTCTTTTACATTTGTGTCATCCTGAAAAAGGACGATGGGTTCAGGTCCGAAACTGGCAATGATATAATAAAATCATTTCAAGAAAACTTGTGGCTGGTTGTTTCCTGTGGGGTAACGGAAACAGCTGTGGTGTTCTCCAATCTAAATGGATGAAATAATAAGATTATTTTTCCCCGGTGAATTCGGTGGCAGAGTTGGTCAGTTTCGTTCCACGTAACTATAGATCGGGCAATCTGTTGACAATCGGGAGTTATCGCGGAACGAGAGTGATTAATTCTGCCACTGAATTTATCGGTAAAAAATTTTGTTCAAGACGCGACGATATGAGTAGTTATATATTTGTATGGTTTCTGTGCTATACTAAAACAGTAGTAAAATTTTCATAGCTATAGGAGTAACAGATTTCGAGAAAGGAAACATTTTAATCACAAAAAACAGGGGTTTTTTGGCTCTGTTTCCAAGCTGGCAAAATATTCCATTATTAGAACTGCAGCTACCCGTAATTAAGATGTCTAATACCATCATCTAAATCATTGACTGAAATGCTGATACTTCAGGGACACGTGCGGATTCAATGAAATTAAGGCATGTCCTGAAATTTCCTGTAAGCGCTTTAACAGCGCAAATTTATTTTCCCCGAAGGCAAAGAAGCGGAAACTATTGACAGAGGAAAGTAGTATGCTTAAAATCAATAAATTTGCTTTGTCTTCTGTGTTGTACTGTATCTGGGAAACCCTAGTGATTATACAGAACCCATTTCTTTGGTATCAGTTAGACATTTGATCCTGTTCCCAGCATTCTTTCTCTTCTATTTCTATGATGTAAGTCCCTAGTGTTTCTCCATATATTCTTGAAAATATCACTTAAATTCTATGAGATACAGTCTCATTAAAAATAAAAGCATACTGTCTTGGTTATCTTTTTTGAGGTTTTTTCAATTGGTGAATCTTTCCCATCTCCAGTATTTTTCTTCTGAATCTCTGCAGAGTACGTCAGCAGAATTGTGGAAGAAGTACTGTCTGCATTTGTTTACAAACTTTCCCCTATTTATTTCCAGTTCCTTCAAGAGAACAACTTTTGCAACCAGCAATGGAATTTTCAACCAAATGGAAGTTTTCCGACTGTGACGGTGCTCGAACAAAGCGTCCTTGTACTAATGACGCTTTAAATCTAAAGACACTTCTGCTCAGAGATTACCTCACAGAGTATTACTTCCTGCGAGCGTCGCATTGCAGTTTTCTTTGCACAGACCGCACATGACAACACTAGCAAGAACACCTCAGTAGAACGGCTCCAGTCGCGGCACTCAGGTGCTACGACAGCGTTCGCAGCTCAAACTGCGCTTTCGCGAAAAGGTCGTTCTTTTCGGTGCGGGGGTTCCTGTTGCTGCCACAATTCGCTGTCGTACCTTGGCCAACGCACCTTTTATATCCCCACGTCCGCCTGCTCACAGCGATGCCCATTGGCAACAGTATCAGGCCAGCACCGCCCGAGCTGTGAGCGAAAGGACTCCCAACTCAGCTCGCATTGAAATACCGCATTCACAGTCCCTATCCATTCCAAACAACGGCGCTAATGGTGGCGTAAAGCGTAAATATGAACTATACAGTTATGTATGCCGTTGCATTCCTCCAACTTCGGAACTGTCTTACCCAGCCAATTATAGGGAGACCTAGAGCTTAACGTGCACTTCGAAACAAGCTGCCATTTGATATTTTCCACATACTTAAATCGCTGTCAGAGGAGAAACGAAAAACATAATTGAGGGTTGAAACCTCAACAGAAGCACCTGCAAACGTTGAGGGTAGAGAGAGAGAGAGAGAGAGAGAGAGGGAGGGGGGGGGGGAGTGTTGGCTAAAACTGTGGTAACTTCTTTACTTTGACTTATTTCGATTTACACTACTGGCCATTAAAATTGCTACACCAAGAAGAAATGTAGATGATGAACGGATATTCATTGTACAAATATATTATACTAGAACTGACATGTGATTATATTTTCACGCAATTTGGGTGCATAGATCCTTGATACGCCTGGGCATTGAGACAAACAGAGCTTGGATGGTGTGTACAGGTAAAGCTGCCCATGCAGCTTCAACACGTTACCACAGTTCATCAAGAGTAGTGATTGGCGTATTGTGACGAGCCAGTTGCTCGGCCACCATTGACCAGACGTTTTCGATTGGTGAGAGATCTGGAGAATGGCTGGCCATGATAGCAGTCGAACATTTTCTGTATCCAGAAAGGCCTGTACAGGACCTGCAAATGCGGTCGTGCATTATCCTGCTGAAATGTAGGGTTTCACAGGGATCGAATGAAGGGTAGAGCCATGGATCGTAACACATCTGAAATGTAACGTCCACTGTTCAAAGTGCCGTCAATGCGAACAAGAGGTGTTCGAGACGTGTAACCAATGGCACCCCATACCATCACGCCGGGTGATACGCCAGTATGGCGATGACGAATACACGCTTCCAATGTGCGTTCACCACGATGTCGCCAAACACGGATGAGACCATCATGATGCTATAAACAGAACCTGAATTCATCCGAAAAAATAACGTTTTGTCATTCGTGCACCCAGGTTCGTCGTTGAGTACACCATCGCATGCGCTCCTGTCTGTGATGCAGCGTCAAGGGTAACCGCAGCCATGGTCTCCGAGCTGATAGTCCATGCTGCTGCAAACGTTGTCGAACTGTTCGTGCAGATGATCGTTGTCTTGCAAACGTCCCCATCTGTTGACTCAGGGATCGAGACGTGGCTGCACGATCCGTTACAGCCATGCGGATAAGATGCCTGTCATCTCGACTGCTAGTGATACGAGGCCGTTGGGATCCAGCACGGCGTTCCGTATTACCCTCCTGAACCCTCCGATTCCATATTCTGCTAACAGTCATTAGATCTCGACCAACGCGAGCAGCAATGTTGCGATACGATAAACCGCACTCGCGATAGCCTACAATCCGACCTTCATCAAAGTCGGAAACGTGATGGTACGCATTTCTCCTCCTTACACGAGGCATCACAACAACGTTTCACCAGGCAACGCCGGTCAACTGCTGTTTGTGTATGAGAAATCGATTGGTGACGTTCCTCATGTCGTTGTAGGTGTCCCCACCGGCGCCAACCTTGTGTGAATGCTCTGAAAAGCTAATCATTTGCATATCACAGCATCTTCTTCTTGTCGGTTAAATTTCGCGTCTATAGCACGTCATCTTCCTGGTGTAGCAATTTTAATGGCCTCTAGTGTACTACTGCTGTTCGGTTAAGACTATTTATGGATACATTGCAGGGGCTTTCATTCGTTTACATGTTGTGTAGTGATTTAGACAGTGTCCTGCAAGTCAATACGCACCTTGTCATTTTGCTTCTAAATTTTGAAATGCTTTAGTGCTCGTAACATATAAAGATTCTGTATCACAACGTCCACCAAAACACCTCGTAAACTGTTGGGATAAAACCGCCACACATTAGTCCGTTTAATCGAACCCTAACTAGTCTGTTTCCATCGTGAACTAATGTAAATCTGATAAATTGTCTGGTAGGTTGCGTCTATCTCTAAGAAAGATTGATTGAGATCGCAGATACGAGACATAAGCACACTTCAGTCACATACAAAATAAATACATGTAAATGAGACATAAACAAATAAAATATCTACAAATATTATTCAGCAAAAGTTGTTGTAACAATAAAAACCTCTGGATTACTGTTTGCTATTGAAAATGGATATATGATAGGCGGTCAACTTCGTTATACGAAAACGTCTTTCACAAAACTGGTGAATTTGATTCGTATTGGCTTCTTATTTAAAGCAATTTAGATCTGTTAAAATTCAGCAGGTTCTTAGTGGGAAACTTTAATTATTTAGCACTGCAATCATCAAACAACTAAATGATGCTTGTTTGGAATAAAGTTAATGTCAGCACTGAAAACTAAATGTTGACTTGGCTTGAAATGAGCTTCGACTTTAAGTCGTTTTCACTGATGCTTCTATTGTTTCTTTAATAATGTGCGTTCACAGCATCAATAGAGCAAAACAGTTCATTTTGTGTCTCTAGTGTCTTCAAAATATCGTTAAACAACACACTTTATTACGCGACACCTAGCCTACGTAAAGTTCTGTCGTTGAAATAGGCCTTAACAGGTTAACGGCACAAATGTAACTTTAATTTGAGGTGTTCCTGAAAGAGAACTGTTAAAAGGTAAATTGAAAAGTCACTTGAATCTATGTAACACACATGCTAATATTTGTCTACAAGAATTTATTTGTACTGATGATCTGCGACAATGAACTGTCGATTGACAGTCGCAAGCGTGATTGCAGAGATGTGCGTTCGGCAGTTTCCTACCTGAGATGATTGCTGTGAGGTCTATGGTGCCGACATTCTGTTGTCTCGCTGATCGCTAATCCGTTAGAATACAGCATAAGTAAAACCTCATTGGTTCAAAGCAGAACGGAACAAAGCCAATCGAGATGAGTTAATATCAAGAACGCAGATTTCCATAAACAACAGTGGACGGCTGGCCGAATGACGACTCAGATGTGTAGACCGCCTGTTTATTTTCACTTCATCAAAATTAGACGTAAGCAGCTCGCCTCTCTCACAAATCTGAATGCAGTTTTGAGCATACAAACCAGACTATAGACAGCTCACCGGCCCAAACTAAGACAGTCCGTTTCACTCATAATATTCAACTTACTAGTAGTTGCAACGCAACACAACTCACCATCGCTCCTCAGCTGTCTCTTCGTAACATTATTCACAGATATTAATTTCCCTATTGATCCGAACATGGAGGTGTAAAAAGGGGCCAAAGCTCCCAAAATTACAATCAAATTACATATTGATATGGAATTAACATTACACAATAAATAACAATATTGATTTTACGGGACACATTACACTGCATCTGTACATACACCGCTTAGCTAAAACATTGTAACAACCTGTTTAATAGCGTGTTGTTCCACTTTTCAAACACAGTACAACGAGATTCTGCTTGGCGTGGATTCTACAAATCCTTAACATGATTCCAGAAGTATGTGGCACCTGATATCTATGCACGGATCAAGCAATTCGCGCAAATTACGAGCTGGTGGTTCACGGGCACGTAGCTAGTGCCCGATGTGTGTTCCAGTGATTACACATCAAGCACATTTGCTGGCCAAGACATCGGGTCAATTCTAGTGTCCGATTCCACTCTTCTGCTTTGAGCGATGACGTCATACCTAAGGCAGAGACGCTGCATAGAGGCAATCTTTGAAAGCAACTGATGATATTCGTAAACAAACGAATGTAGCATACGATAAAATTACGGAGTTCACGTGATTAATTACATAGCCACAAATTATACCGATAAGAATTAAAGGTAAGGAAAATAAATAAGAACAGAAAAACAGAAGTATACATGTCTGAAATAATTATCGTTATTTATGCGAGTAAGAAAAGCACAGAGAACCTACAAGTCTGAAATAAATTATTGTCGTTATTTATGCCAGTAAGATGATGGTGTGTGGTTTGCGGGGCGCCCTACTGCGAGGTTATCAACGCCCGTACAAATTCCCAACCTTTGCTCAATCCAATCTCGCCACTTTCATGAATGATGATGAAATGATGACAAAAACACCCAGTCATCTCGAGGCAGGTGAAAATCCCTGACACCATCAGGAATCGAACCCTGGACTCCGTGCTTGAGGAGCGAGAACGCATTATGATATTAAGAAAAGCATAGAACTTTTAAATCGAGTGCAGTATAGCGTATGATGAAGCCATAATGTTATGAATGGTTCAAATGGCTCTGAGCACTACGCGACTTAACGTCTGAGGTCATCAGTCGCCTAGAACTTAGAACTAATTAAACCTAACTAACCTAAGGACATCACACACATCCATACCCGAGGCAGGATTCGAACCTGCGACCGTAACGGTCGCTCGGCTCCAGACTGTAGCGCCTAGAACCGCACGGCTACTACTGCCGGCATGAGTAAACAAGTACCGAAAATTGACAATTAGGGTCTAACAAATACTGGAATCGGTAACTTGAACTGACATAGGTTAATTCCAACCATTCCGCGGTTCGTTATTTTGATCGTTTTAACAACAAGCGTGCGCACTAAATTATTACAGGATTTCTACATATAGTATTACTCTCTACATTAATATGAAAAAGAAAAATTTGGAAGCTGTAACTACAATGTTTATTAGTTTTTCATAGTAGTTCTGAGATCGATAAGAAATCAATAAATCCTACATAGTTCACAGATTTACTGCAAAAATGTCCAAAATTATGAAAAATCGAATAGTTGGAAACGGTAACTAGAATTGAACAGTTCTGATTACCAATACCAGTGATTCGATGATGCATTAATTAGATCTTTTTCAACATGTTTGTGCGCTAGAATGTAGGCTAATATGATTTCTGCACTTTTAATTGCTATCGGAACTACTGCCAAAAAGTTGCTAATATTGGAGTCGGTAACTAGAATTGACCTATATACGTCAGTTCTAATTACAGTCACCAATTTTTCTTATACACCACAGTAGTTTTAGAGAGCAATCACAAATGTAGAAATGCTATTACGTTTCAGTGATTACAACCGCAAAAATAATTTACATATGGATCATGAAGCAGCTGGAAACTAACTGGAATTTACCTACATAAGTTAATTCTAGTTATAGATTCCAATATTCTTCACTTTTTGTAGATATTCGTTTGTCGTGTACTGCCTTTTCTCTTAGAATTTAGTGTGTCGGTTTCTCCACATTTTATGCGACCGTTACGTATTTGTTATTCATTTAATTTTCCCGTTTTTCTGATACATTTTGATTTTTCTCCGCCTAAAACCCCAACTTTCCTGCAATACTCCCGTTAGATTCAATAATTAATAGTAAAATTAACGCTGTGTCGTAGTACGACTTCACCACGCGCTTTACTGTAACGAAATTTAAAGGTTCTCTGTGCTTTTCTAGTCGCATAAATTACGTGAAGACTTCTTACCAAGTAAATAACTGCGTGAATGTGATTAGGGTGCTTCATTGATCGTGACCGGTCCAAATATCTCACGAAATAAGCGTCAAACGAAAAAACTACAAAGAACGAAAGTTGTCTAGCTTGAAGGGGGAAACCAGATGGCGCTATGGTTGGCCCGCTAGATGGCGCTGCCATTGGTCAAACGGATATCAACTGCGTCTTTTTTAAATAGGAACCCCCATTATTACATATTCGTGTTGTACGTAAAGAAATATGAATGTTTTAGTTGGACCACTTTTCGCTTTGTGATAGATGGCGCTGTTATAGTCACAAACATATGGCTCAATTTTAGACGAACAGTTGGTAACCGGTTGGTTTTTTAAATTAAAATACAGAATGTAGGTACATTTGAACATTTTATTTCGGTTGTTCCAATGTGATACATGTACCTTTGTGAACTTACCGTTTCTGAGAACGCATGCTGTTACAGCGTGATTACCTGTAAGTACCACATTAATGCAATAAATGCTCAAAATGATGTCCGTCAACCTCAATGCATTTGGCAATTCGTGTAACGACATTCCTCTCAAAAGCGGGTAGTTCGCCTTCCGTAATGTTCGCGCATGCATTGACAATGCGCTGACGCATGTTGTCAGGTGTTGCCGGTGGATCACGATAGCAAATATCCTTCAACTTTCCCCACAGAAAGAAATCCGGGGACGTCACATGCTTCGACGAGCAATCCACCTGTCATGAAATATGCTATTCAATACCGCATCAACCGCACGCGAGCTATGTGCCGGTCATCCATCATGTTGGAAGTACATCGCCATTCTGCCATGCAGTGAAACATCTTGAAGTAACATCGGTAGAACATTACGTAGGAAATCAGCATACATTGCAAATTTAGATTGCCATCGATAAAATTATCCTTCCTCCCATAATGACGCACCATACATTAACCCACCAAGGTCGCTGATGCTCCACTTGTCGCAGTCATCGTGGATTTTCCGTTGCCCAACAGTACATATTATGCCGGTTTACGTTACCGCTGTTGGTGAATGACGCTTCGTCACTAAATAGAACGCGTGCAAAAAATCTGTCATCGTCCCGTAATTTCTCTTGTGCCCAGTGGCAAAACTGTACACGACGTTCAAAGTCGTCGCCATGCAATTCCTGGAGCATAGAATTATGGTACGGGTGCAGTCGATGTTGATGTAGCATTCTCAACACCGACATTTTTGAGATTCCCGATTCTCGCGCAATTTGTCTGCTACTGTGCGGATTAGCCGCGACAGCAGCTAAAACACCTACTTGGGCATCACCTACTTGCAGGTCCTGGTTGACGTTTCACATGTGGCTGAACACTTTCTGTTTCCTTAAATAACGTAACTATCCGGCGAACGGTCCGGACACTTGGATGTTGTCGTCCAGGATACCGAGCAGCATACACAGCACACACCCGTTGGGCATTTTAACCACAACAGCCATACATCAACACGATATCGACCTTTTCCGCAATTGGTAAACGGTCCATTTTAACACAGGTAATGTATCACGAAACAAATACCGTCCGCACTGGCAGAGTGTTACGTGCTACCACGTACTTATACGTTTGTGACTATTACAGCGCCATCAATCACAAAGCGAAAAAAGTGGTTCAACTAAAATATTCATATTTCTTTACGTAATAGACGAATTAGTAGTAAAAAATGGGGGTTCCTATTTTTAAAAAAACGCAGTTTATATCCCTTTGACCTATGGCAGCGCCAACTAGCGGGCCAACCATAGCACCATCTGGTTTCCCTCTTCAAGGCAGACGAGTTTCGTTCTTTGTAGTTTTTTCGTTTGATGCTTATTTCGTGAGATATTTGGCCCAGTCACTATCAATGGACCACTCTGTATAGCGCGCTGAGAGTATTTAGGCGCGCATGCGTTAGAGTCACGGTGGCAGATGGTCCATACCTCTCGGCGGCAGCGCCCTCGGTGGTGCAACTGCAAATATCAGCTGTCTTCAGCGTTGTCGCCAGCGGCAGTCATCGGAAAATTCTGGCGTCTTTGTCGGAAACAGTCTCTGAGATGATGGGATTTCACGCATTATCCAGCTAGTAGCCGCTGACACGGTTCATTAGATTTTCCGGGATGCGTATTTCAACGGATTCTTTAATAATGGAGCCCCAAAAATATGTTTCTATGGCCAAAAATAATGTTTTGCCATAGTCCATTGAATGTGCGTTGGAGATACAATGTTCCGCATTTGCAGACTTGTTGAGTTGCAGAAGGCGAGAGCAACGCTTATGTTCTGTCTGACGTTCTTCCATTGTGCGTGTTGTTTGTCCTATATACGCCACAGTACACTGGCAAGGTATTTTGTAAATTACTGTCTTCCGCAATAACAAATTATTCTTCACTGATCCTAACAGGTCCGAAATCTTAGATGATGAGCGGAAAAACACCTTCACCTGAAAATTGCTAAGAACTTTGACTATTTTGAACGAAATTTTTCCAGTGAAGGAAGAAAAGCTAGGGACTTTGCTGACACATTCTCCTCTTCATCCACTTTCCAGTTCTTGTTTTGACTGAGAATGCCCTCTCAGTTTTCCGGCTCAAGTATCCATTGCATCTGAACACTGTCCTTAAATGTGCAACCTACTTCTAAGTGGCTACTCTGTAATCCACATTTAAGTACCTAACAGAGTATGCAGACACAATAGCGCCTTTCTAAGCAATCATATACAACCGCTCACTTGACGAAAGGTCTGTTCATAAAGACTGGAAAGTAGCACAGGTCATACCAATATTCAAGAAGGGACATAGGAGTAACCCACCGCATTACAGGCCCACATCGCTGACCTCAATTTGCAGTAGGATTTTGGAGCATATACTGTACTCGAACACTATGAATCACCTTGAAGAAAAAGACTTATTGATACATAACCAACACGGATTCAAAAAATATCGTTCTTGTGCAACACAGCTAGTTCTTTATTCCCATGAAGTAATGAATACTATCGACGAGGGATCTCAGATCTATTTCATAATCCTAAATTTCCAGAAGGATTTTGATACCGTTCATCACAAGCGACTATTAATCAAATTGCGTGCATATTGAGTATAGTCTCAGTTTTGTGACTGGATTCGTGATTTCCTCTCAGAGAGGTCACAGTTCGTAGTGATGACGGTAAATCATCGAGTAGAACAGAAGTGATATCTGGCGTTCCGCAAGGTAGTGTCACAGGCCCTCTGCTGTTCCTGATTTACATAAATGATCTAGGTGTAATCTGAGCAGCCCCCTTAGATTTTTTGCAGATGATGCTGTAATTTACGGTCTATTAAAATTATCAGACGACCAATTCCAATTACAAAATGACCTAGAGAGAATTTCTGTGTGGTGCGAAAAGTGTGGCATTTGGCACTAAACAAAGAAAAGCGCTAGGTCATCCACATGGGTACTAAAAGAAATCCGATACATTTTGGGTATACGATAAATCGCATAAATCTAAGGGCTGTCAGTTCTACTAAATACGCAGGAATTACAATTACGAGCGACTTAAACTGGAAAGACCACACAGACAATATTTTGAGGAAGGCGAAACAAAGATTGCGCTTTGTTGGTAGAACACTTAGAAGCTGCGAGAAACCCATTAAAGAGACATCCTACATTACACTTGTGCGTCCTCTGCTGGAATATTGCTGTGAGGTATGGCATCCTTACCATGTAGGATTGACGGAGGACATCGAAAAAGTGCAAAGAAAGGCTGCTCATTTCTTGCTATTTCGCTATAGGGATGAGAGTGTCACTAGTGTGATACGCGTGTTGGGGTGGCTGTCACTGAAACAAAGGCGTTTTTCTTTGCGGCGAGATCTATTTACGAAATTTCAATCACCAACTTTTTCTTCCGAATGCGAAAATATTTTGTTGACACCCACCTACGTAGGGAGAAATGATCATCATAATAAAATAAGAGAAATCAGAGCTCGATCGGAAAGATTTAGGTGTTCCTTGTTCCCACGCGCCATTTGAGAGTGTAGTGGTAGAGAAGTAGTATGAAAATGGTTCGATGAACCCTCTGCCAGGTACTTAAGTGTGAATTGCAGAGTAACCTAGTAGATGTAAGTTCTTCATGTTGACAGCTATTCTTGATTAGAATTCTGGAATATTCACTTCATCTTCCTTGGTGAAGGAATTTCGGAAAACTGTGTTTAAGAACTCCGCTTTAGTGGCGCTGTCATCGGTAATATTACCATTGGGGTCGTGCAGTGAAAGTAGCCTACTGATTGTGTCTTGGCGCTGGTGTACTTTATATGCGGGCAGAATCTCTTTGGATTCTCTGTCAGATTTCCAGGCAGAGTTTCGTTGTGGAAGCTATTAAAAGCATCTTTCATTGAACTTCGCGCTGAGTTTCGAGCATCAATGAAACATCCGCAGTCTAGGAGATATTCTGTTTTTTTAATTTTTTTATTTAAATTGCTTTTTCAGTTGCTTTTACAGCAGTATTCTGACCTGTTTTGTGCACCATGGGGGATCTGTAACATCTTTTTTTAATGTATTCGGTATAAACATCTCAGTTGCAGCCGATACTATTTCTTTCGAGCCGCGCGGAGTGGCTGCGTGGTTTGAGGCGCCATGTCACGGATTGCGCGGCCACTCGTGCCGGAGGTTCGAGTCCTCCCTCGCGCATGTGTGTGTGTGCTGCTCTTAGCATAAGTTAGTTTACGTAGTGTGTCAGTCTATGGATCGATGACCTCAGCAGTTTGGTCCCTTAGGAATTCACACACATTTGAACATTTATTTCTTCCTGTTGAAGCCACATCTGGTCTAAACTTACATAGTTAGTTGTGAAAGAGCGAAGACTGTCCCTTAGGAAGGCATCAAGCAAATTTTTATCTGCTTTTTAAAACAGATATATTTTGCGTTAATTTTTGGTGGATGTGGACGTTGTGATGGTTCGTCTTGTTAACTATGGGGCTATTTTGGTGGTCACTAGTCCTGTATCCGTCATGATTGTCCCTACTTGCTCAGGATTATTTTTTACTAAGAGGTAAAGTATGTTTTCGAAAACATTTCCTCTTCGAGTGAGATCCCGAACCAACAGCTCAAAAAAATTTTCGGAGAAAGTGTTTGGTACTGTTGCTAACGATGTTTAATACCTACTATCGGCTGTGAACATGTATTTTCGCCAACATATCGAGGGTATGAGTGCCGGCCGGTGTAGCTGAGCGGTTCTAGGCGCTTCAGTTTGGAACCGCGCGACCGCAGCGATCGAAGTGTCGAATCCTGTACCGCGCAGCCGCTATGGTCGCAGGTTCGAATCCTGCCTCGGGCATGGATGTGTGTGATGTCCTTAGGTTAGTTAGGTTTAAGTAGTTCTAAGCTCCATGGGACTGATGACCTTAGATGTTAAGTCCCATAGTGCTCAGAACCATTTTTTCGAGGGTATGAGTAGGGTACCTATTTAATATGATACACAAGTTTTCTTTGAACTGTTCAGCAGCTGAATCATCTGAATCTGTGATCAGTAAAAGGAATCAGTTTTTTTTCAGTTTCATATTTTTAATTTTGAGTGTTAATCTGTCATTGCCGGTGTGTGGATAAAAGCAACTTTTCTGTGCTTTCTTACTTTAATTTTCTAACCCGTTGGATATGTAACTGCTGATCATCAAATAAAAAATGTGAGACCATATCTACCAGGTGACCAAAAAGTCAGTATAAAATTGAAAACTGAATAAATTACGGAATAATGTAGACAGAGAGGTACAAATTGACACACATGCTTGGAATGACATGGGTTTTTATTAGAACCAAAAAAATACAAAAGTTCCAAAAATGTCCGACAGATGGCGCTTTATCTGATCAGAATAGCAATAATTAGCATAACAAAGTAGGACAAACCAAAGATGATGTTCTTTACAGGAAATGCTCAATATGTCCACCATCATTCCTCAACAATAGCTGTAGTCGAGGAATAGTGTTGTGAACAGCACTGTAAAGCATGTCCGGAGTTATGGTGAGGCATTGGCGTCGGATGTTGTCTTTCAGCATCCCTAGAGATGTCGGTCGATCACGATACACTTGCGACTTCAGGTAACCCCAAAGCCAATAATCGCACGGACTGAGATCTGGGGACCTGGGAGGCCAAGCATGACGAAAGTGGCGGCTGAGCACACGATCACCACCAAACGACGCGCGCATGAGATCTTTGACGCGTCTAGCAATATGGGGTGGTTCTAATAAAACCCCATGTCATTCCAAGCATGTGTGTCAATTTTTACCTCTCTATCTACATTATTCCGTGGTTTATTAAGTTTTCAATTTTATACTGACTTTTTGATCACCCGGTATATTAATAACACAAGATGATGTACTTAGAAAGTGCTAATGAAATATTCTTATATTTTAGACATAAGTACAATCCATCTTCAAAAAATATTGACTGAATAACTATTAAACGTATAGATACTAGACTGTGTGTGTTTTCTTCCAAACTTAGTTATTCGTGCATGACCTGTTCTCAAACAAACTTAATGAGTTACATAAAAGAAGAACAATTTTAGAATCTTGGCCTCTGTAGATTAATTCCCTGCGGACACCCATGAACGTAGACCAATAAATTTGCAGTTTGGCGTTTACTGTCTAAAACAGGGAGCCATATCAGAATTGTCTACCTCGATAACTAACTGATAAGTAAGATACACCGCCTAAGGCTAGAAAATGACATATTAAAGTATGTGGTGAAGAGCATGAAAGGAACACATTTTCAAAGCTGCAAACAAGGTATGAATATAGTATAAGTATTGCTAGCAATACTGACAGCACGGTAGACTGAGATTTGGCCGTTGCACTGTTCAGGGTACCGCTTCCCGCGCGACGATCGGCGCCTACAGACGCTGCTAGACCTGATAAACACGCGATCACGATCCTTCGACATGGCTGGAGGCAAACTCAGCGCCATGCCGTGGTTGCGCTTCATCCAGCCTGAGGCAACTGGCTACAACGCGATCATCAGGTTCAACGAGATGGCGCGCACCTACTTTTTAGTAAGCACTACTAATCAAGACTCATTGAACTTAAGTGCGCGTCTGCATTACTTGTTTAACCCTTGCAGTACCACCTTTTGAAAATATTTTAGTCTAGACAGTTTTTTTATATTTTTAGACAATATTTATCGTTTTAAATGTATTCTTCTGCCAGATTTCAGGAACGTTTTAAAATTTTCAGTTAAGCTTAACCTAAAAATTTAAGTTAAGTACACTACTGGGCATTAAATTGCTACACCAAGAAGAAATGCAGATGATACACGGGTATTCATTGGACAAATATATTATACTAGAATTGACATGTGAATACATTTTCACGCAATTTGGGTGCATAGATCCTGAGAAATCAGTACCCGGAACAACCACCTCTGGCCGTAATAACGGCCTTGATACGCCTGGGCAGAGCTTGTTTGCTGTCAGCATTATCCTGCTGCAACGTAGGGTTCCGCAGGGATCGAATGAAGGGTAGAGCCATGGGTCGTAACACATCTGAAATGTAACATCCACTGTTCAAAGTGCCGTCTATGCGAACAAGAGGTGATCGACACGTGTAACCAACGGCACCCCATACCATCACGCCGGATGATACGCCAGTATGGCGATGACGAATACACGCTTCCAATGTGCTTTCACACGGATGCTACCATCATGATGCTGTAAACAGAACCTGGATTCATCCGAAAAAATAACGTTTTGCCATTCGTGCACCCAGGTTCGTCGTTGAGTACACCATCGCATGCGCTCCTGTCTGTGATGCAGCGTCAAGGGTAACCGCAGCCATGGTCTCCGAGCTGATAGTCCATGCTGCTGCAAACGTTGTCGAACTGTTCGTGCAGATGGTCGTTGTCTTGCAAAACGTCCCCATCTGTTGACTCAGGGATCGAGAAGTGGCTGCACGATCCGTTACAGCCATGCGGATAAGATGCCTGTCATCTCAACTGCTAGTGATACGAGGCCGTTGGGATCCAGCACGGCGTTCCGTATTACCCTCCTGAACCCACCGATTCCATATTCTGCTAACAGTCATTAGATCTCGACCAACGCGAGCAGCAATATTGCGATACGATAAACCGCAATACGATAGGCTACAATCCGACCTTCATCAAAGTCGGAAACGTGATGGTACGCATTTCTCCTCCTTACACGAGGCATCACAACAACGTTTCACCAGGCAACGCCGGTCAACTGCTATTTCTGTATGAGAAATCGGTTCGAAACTTTCCTCATGTCAGCACGTTGTAGGCGTCGCCACTGGCGCCAGCCTTGTGTGAATGCTCTGAAAAGCTAATCATTTGCATATCACAGCATCTTCTTCCTGTCGGTTAAATTTCGCGTCTGTAGCACGTCATATTGATGGTGTAGCAGTTTTAATGGCCAGTAGTGTAGTAAACGTCATTTTCCCAACTGAATTTATTATTCAATATTTTCAGGTTCAGTATATTAATTACACATCAGTATTTCTTTAATAAGTATGTTCTGAGTAAAAGTCAACAACAGTTCACGAAATTTGCAACTAACATTTTTTGCTGTGGTCATTGTACATTCGATAGTACATTATATTGGAAGTGTCTTGATACTGCTAAGAGTGTGCTAAACGATATATTCAGGTTCTGGACTCTGCCTACATATTAGTACTTCATTAAAAAGTATGTTGTTACCATATGTCGACCTCTATTTAAAAAAAAGTTCGCTTTTTCGTTTGCTAATGTGCATTATGGAAAATGCTTTGGTACCGCTAGGGTTAAGGAGAAAAGTTTCTCAGCCTCACAATGAAAAATAGTCTTTCGTCCAGCCTCATCGTCAGTCTTGTTCTGTCTAGGAGTCCTGTCTACTCGGTTCGCTAGACAAACGATCAAATAACTCGTATTAATGAGTTCCATTGCAATAAGAAAATAACAAAACTTAACTTCGGCAATTACACAGATGTGTCGCAAGCAAATGGCGACATACGAAATGATCAGTCTTTGCAGTGACTGCTGATCTCTAACTGACAAAAGTCGTTCCTGAACTGCTATCGAAGTGGCTAATCTTGAAACTGCTATCCATGTCGCTAACGTTGACACCGCTATCGAACTGGCGGTGACAAGTCGGTCGTGGCGCTTATGTATTCTTCACATAAGGGCCACTGCTGTCGCGTTGTCGTCATGGAAGGGAGTCAGTCAGCATGCGATTGGTTGACTTCTTCTCACAGCCTTCTCTTCTTTGTCGTTCCCGACTGGCGAGTTGGCGCTTGACTTTACGCCGTAACAAACAATATTTTGTAAGTTAAGGAAAAAATCTAAATAGTGCCCTTTCAGATCTCTACACTTTCTCACACAATGTTCCAGTCAGTATAGTACACTTCTAAAAATCTGCAAAATATCCGTATACAGCTACAGGAGCCTTTAGTTAGACTTGAAACCATTTCAACCCAGATTTATTTTAATGTAAGACTAGTAGGCAGCAAAATGATGAGAATGGTACAATTGGTGCCTCTAATCTTTCACGTTTCCCACCGTCAAAACATCTTTGCAGGCAGATGCATTGACATCAGGATATGGAGACCCCTTTCAAATTCTGTCAGAGGGTGATAACGCTGTCTCAAAAAAATGGTTCAAATGGCTCTGAGCACTATGCGACTTAACGTCTGAGGTCATCAGTCGCCTAGAACTTAGAACTAATTAAACCTAACTAAACTAAGGACATCACACACATCCATGCCCGAGGCAGGTTTCGAACCTGCGACCGTAGCGGTCGCCCGGTTCCAGACTGCAGCGCCTAGAACCGCACGGCCACTCCGGCCGGCTAACGCTGTCTCACATGGGTACGCAGCATCACTGTGTCCTTCACAACGATCACTCATTGTATGACGATGTTAACTCATTTTTACAGACTACGAGGCCTCGCAACAACACTAAACACGAACAGACTAATGCACTGTAGTGGCGTTGCTATCTGTCACAGATATTTGCAGCTCTAATCATTACATACCTGGCGATAGTGTGTACATATTCAAAGTTATACTGATATCTGACAATGCCTTGTGAGTGGTTTGCTTTATCATCAGGTTGTGTAGGGGGCTGTGCAAAAAGATGTCATTACTTATATGATACTGACTTTTATTTTTTCATTTGTTTTAATACAAAAACACTCACTATGTACACAGACCCAAAAAACTGCGAAATATTGGTATCAGTCCATTGGGCTTAATTCAGATATCCAAATGAAGCTAGTGCACTTCTTAGACCTGTACACCTAGGTTCCCAATGCACATGAAAAATCCTTTCGCCGTATAGGCCATAGCTCGTTCAGACATATCCATAAGCGGATAACTCGTGTTGTGCATTCTTTGCCGTCGTTATCGTCAGTAGGTCTTGTTGCATACACACGTTCTTTCACCATTTCCCACAGCCAAAAATCCCATGGAGTCAAATCCGGTAACCGTTTTGGCCACGTCAAAGATACACCTCTTCCAATGCAGCATCAATTCAGGTAATGTCGAACCTTTAAGGAATATTATGATGGTGCACCATCTTGCTGACAGTAACCTGATGCTACGAGAGAGTGGGGAAGCTTATCAACCACAAAATTCTGCAACACATCGATATAAGAATCTCCCATTATAGTCTGATCATTAAAAAAAAAGTAGACCAAGTAGTCCAAACTTCGAAGTACTGCACCATACGTTAATTTTAGGAGACGATCGAGTGCGCTCTCTTAGTTCATGGAGACTGTATGAACTCCAAATGACCACTGTGCTTATTCACTTTGCGCTGACATGAAATGTGACTTTCTCAGACAGCAAGAACCCAACATTAGGGTCTACGTGTGTCATATCTATCAACATTTCTGCAGCTCGTAAATGAGAAATTTTATCAGCGTGAGATAGGGCCTGTGTCTTTTGAATGTGGTACTGCTTCATTCCCAGATCGAAGCGGAAAATTCTTAACACATTTGTCCTCGAAATTTCGGTTTTCAATGCTAATCTGGTACTTGACGTTCCTGGGCTCCTAACCACTGTTCCCTGACATTTATGATGTTATCTTCCATTAGAATACTTCTTGGACGTCCACTGTTTCTTTTACAGTCATTGATCACAGACATGATGTGCACAAATTTTTCATGCAGTCGACCTTGTATATGTCTTGGAGGATAGTTATGAAATCATTGCTGCAACTTTTTTTCTCATGATGATCCGAACATTTCTATCCCAATTACTACCTTTCTTCTCTTTTCCAAAGTAAGTCGGGTGGTCTCCTCTAGTCAGTAACAAAAGAAAATTTAAAATTATGTAGTACCATATCAGCGGTAACATTATTTTGGACAACCCTATATACAATGGGTATAACTGCAGATATTTTTTATATGTGGTACTGTAATATGTACACACACCAATATGTTAGTTGTTTTTTTTTCCTACGTCGAACCGTCTTCCCACAACCGCGTCACGAATTTAACGACCTGATATTTTCAACACGGTCATTGTGGACCACGAAGTGTGCTGTGCCTATCAGCATATTTATTTATTTATTCCTCATAATTACAACCTATTATGTGAGAAACTAAAATCGGCCATACAAATTATATATCCTTGGACAGTAATAAAACATATATTAACAATTTACTTCTACTATTTAATTTTTAAAATACTTCTACTACTACAAATCTATAATAAAGCCCTTAACCAGATACCCAACTATTAATACTACTATAAGCACTACAGAATCTGTTCCCTGTTTATTCATTTATTTTGATGCATGTAACTTGTAGATGGATATTTCCGCTATTGGATCTGCCCTCATACTACCCTGGTCAAGAGCCATTGTCTTCTGGATTCGTTGGGCATCAAGCAGCACATCTGCAGTATTTCCACCGTATCGAATAAATCCATGCATCACTGTTACATCTTCAAGTCCACACTTCCGTCATCACTTGCACCAACACGATGTAGATTCTTGGGACACTATTTCATTCGGTGGTTGCCGACCTCAGTTACCTTCCCTCCATCTGCAGAGTATTGTAGCCTGGATGGCAGCATGCTGAGTTATGGGTGAATGCCTCGTGAAGTCTTCCATGGCCTTTCTGGATACGGCGGCTGCAGTATCGTCCAAGATGCGCCACGTCGACTCACTCATTAATGCTGCTTTGGGCTCCAACGTCCTTAATAGCTGACGTCCATTACCCATCGCATCTTCATAGAGCGTGCAGCCCCACAATGTGTGTTCTGATGGGCACACATGGCAGCAGGCGCTGCTATCTTCTGCCTTTATATGGATAAGTGGCATACGGGCCATCACGGTCAGTCAGGTATTGTTTCAATGCACTTGGCGGGTCAAGAAATCACGTTTTTAATCTCTCCTTGATATTGGCGGGAAATTAGTATGTTTTCCTGCCTATGCATGAAATGTCTCGTTCATTTTGCTGCCGCTGTAATGTGCGATCTTTTGTTGCCTTTTTAGAAATGGCCTCAGTTCCGAGCACCTATCACACTTCCATTCGATTTCTTTTCTATTACCATTAAAAGTCTCCCCTTTTCATAATTTCCAAGTCCAGTGGGCGAATCCCTAGAATTACTAACAAAGCTTTATTCGGGGTAGTGCAGTACGCCTCCTTAATCTTAGTAGCACTCCTCGTTGAACTCTTCTCACTAAAGAGGCTGGCTTCTCTAGCTGCAATCTATGAGCTCAAACGCTCACAGCATATCCTACAACTGATGCTAATACACGTTGGTAGTACACTCATTGTTTTCAAGGTAAGCCGAAGTTACCTATATTCAATGGGTATAATTTTATTCATGAAGTTTGTACCCTTTCTGCCTGCTTCCTCTATATGATGTGCCAAGTTACGACCTTCGTCCAGAAATACCTCAAGATATCCAGTTACTGTTCTCCTCCTAATCGTTACATCATTTCATTTTCTTTTACAGTTTCCTACTAGGTTCCATTTCAGTAGGAGTTACGTTGTTTTGTGAGGCGCCAGTGACAATTTTACACTTCAACCCCAGCCCTCAAGTGTGTGGGTCTTCTATAATTTTTCTGGAGTCCCCAATTGCAACGAACAGCACGTCATCTGCAAATGCTACAAGCCCACTTATGTTACCATTGTCATGTAACTTCCGTAATATGGACTCCGGTGCCACATCCCAAAGCTCTGGACCTCACACTGATTCCCTGCGGACAGCCTTTTGTTCCTGTCTTCGTTATTTTCTTTCCTGGGCATGTTAAAGAAGCATGTCGCTCTTGGTAAAAATCTTTCAGGAAGTTGTAAGCGATTCTGGACACTGAAAATCCGTAATGCGACAAAGAAAAACAGCCTTCATAAGTTATCGAAAACGCCAGTAATATCAGTCATCATCGCTAGAGCGTGCGGAGAATGACTGTCTGTCACAAGCGAAATAGCCTTATTAATTGAGTCTTTAGTTGACATGCCTCTTCTAAACCCGTGTTGGTGAGGGCTCATCCCGAGTAACAGTCTATGATCTTGTAATCTTCTGCATAATAGTTTTTCAAATAGCTTGCCGATAACGTACAAAAGATAAATTGGTCTGTAGGATTTGGGTATCATTGTATCCCTATCTTGCTCGTTACTAATTATTACCACTTCAGTGTTCTTCCACGGTGCAAGGATCCTTCCTCGCAAGAGACACTCGTACTAGGGACAGAAAGTTGGCTGAAACCAGACGTAAATAGTAATGAAATCCTAAACTCAGATTGGAATGTATACCGCAGAGACAGGCTGGACAGTGAAGGGGGAGGCGTGTTTATAGCGATAAGAAGTGCAATAGTATCGAAGGAAATTGACGGAGATCCGAAATGTGAAATGATTTGGCTGAAGGTCACGGTTAAAGCAGGCTCAGACATGGTAATTGGATGTCTCTATAGGCCCCCTGGCTCAGCAGCTGTTGTGGCTGAGCACCTGAAGGATAATTTGGAAAATATTTCGAGTAGATTTCCCCACCATGTTATAGTTCTGGGTGGAGATTTTAATTTGCCGGATATAGACTGGGAGACTCAGACGTTCATAACGGGTGGCAGGGACAAAGAATCCAGTGAAATTTTTTTTAGTGCTTTATCTGAAAACTACCTTGAGCAGTTAAACAGAGAACCGACTCGTGGCGATAACATATTAGACCTTTTGGTGACAAACAGACCCGAACTATTTGAAAAAGTTAACGCAGAACAGGGAATCAGCGATCATAAAGCGGTTACGGCATCGATGATTTCAGCCGTAAATAGGAATATTAAAAAGGGTAGGAAGATTTTTCTGTTTAGAAAAAGTGACAAAAAGCAGATTTCAGAGTACCTGTTGGCTCAACACAAAAGTTTTGTCTCAAGTACAGATAGTGTTGAGGATCAGTGGACAAAGTTCAAAACCGTCGTACATAATGCGTTATGTTAGATGAGTGTGTGCCAAGCAAGATCCCAAGAGATGGAAAAGAGCCACCGTGGTACAACAACCGAGTTAGAAAACTGCTGCGGAAGCAAAGGGAACTTCACAGCAAACATAAACATAGCCAAAGCCTTGCAGACAAACAAAAATTACGCGAAGCGAAATGTAGTGTGAGGAGGGCTATGCGAGAGGCGTTCAATGAATTCGAAAGTAAAGTTCTATGTACTGACTTGGCAGAAAATCCTAAGAAATTTTGGTCTCATGTCAAAGCGGTAGGTGGATCAAAACAAAATGTCCAGACACTCTGTGACCAAAATGGTACTGAAACAGAGGATGACAGACTAAAGGCCGAAATACTAAATGTATTTTTCCAAAGTTGTTTCACAGAGGAAGATTGCACTGTAGTTCCTTCTCTAGATTGTCGCACAGATGACAAATTGGTAGATATCGAAATAGACGACAGAGGGATAGAGAAACAATTAAAATCGCTCAAAAGAGGAAAGGCCTGTGGACCTGATGGGATACCAGTTCAATTTTACACAGAGTACGCGAAGGAACTTGCCCCCCTTCTTTCAGCGGTGTACCGTAGGTCTCAAGAAGAGCGTAGCGTTCCAAAGGATTGGAAAAGGGCACAGGTCATCCCCGTTTTCAAGAAGCGACGTCGAGCAGATGTGCAGAACTATAGACCTATATCTCTAACGTCGATCAGTTGTAGAATTTTGGAACACGTATTGTGTTCGAGTATAATGACTTTTCTGGAGACTAGAAATCCACTCTGTAGGAATCAGCATGGGTTTCGAAAAAGACGGTCATGTGAAACCCAGTTCGCGCTATTCGTCCTCGAGTCTCAGAGGGCCATAGACACGGGTTCACAGGTAGATGCCGTGTTTCTTGGCTTCCGCAAGGCGTTCGATACCGTTCCCCACAGTCGTTTAATGAACAAAGTAAGAGCATATGGACTATCAGACCAGTTGTGTGATTGGATTGAGGAGTTCCTAGATAATAGGACGCAGTATGTCATTCTCAATCGAGAGAAGTCCTCCGAAGTAACAGTGATTTCAGGTGTGCCGCAGGGGAGTGTCATAGGACCGTTGCTATTCACAATATACATAAATGACCTTGTGGATGACATCGGAAGTTCACTGAGGCTTTTTGCAGAAGATGCTGTGGTGTATCGAGAGGTTGTAACAATGGAAAATTGTATTGAAATGCAGGAGGATCTGCAGCGAATTGACGCATGGTGCAGGGAATGGCAATTGAATCTCAATGTAGACAAGTGTAATGTGCTGCGAATACACAGAAAGATAGATCCTTTATCATTTAGCTTCAAAATAGCAGGTCAGCAACTGGAAGCAGTTAATACCATAAATTATCTGGGAGTACGCATTAGGAGTGATTTAAAATGGAATGATCATATAATGTTGATCGTCGGTAAAGCAGATGCCAGACTGAGATTCATTGGAAGAATCCTAAGGAAATGCAATCCGAAAACAAAGGAAGTAGGTTACAGTACTCTTGTTCGGCTTCTGCTTGAATACTGCTCAGCAGTGTGGGATCCGTACCAGATAGGGTTGATAGAAGATATAGAGAAGATCCAACGGAGAGCATCGCGCTTCGTTACAGGATCATTTAGTAATCGCGAAAGCGTTACGGAGATGATAGATAAACTCCAGTGGAAGACTCTGCAGGAGAGACGCTCAGTAGCTCGGTACGGGCTTTTGTCAAAGTTTCAAGAACATACCTTCACCGAAGAGTCAAGCAGTATATTGCTCCCTCCTACGTATATCTCGCGAAGAGACCATGAGGATAAAATCAGAGAGATTAGAGCCCACACAGAGGCATACCGACAATCCTTCTTTCCACGAACAATACGAGACTGGAATAGAAGGGAGAACCGATAGAGGTACTCAAGGTACCCTCCGCCACACACCGTCAGGTGGCTTGCGGAGTATGGATGTAGATGTAGATGTACAGTTCGCGCAAGCAACTTCCTAATTGGTCACATAGGGCTCGTATCGCATCAGCAGGGATCCCGTCCGGCCTTTCAGATTTTTTTCCTTTTCAATACTCTATGTATAGCCACTGCCACTTCTTGTTCTTTGATACGTAAATTATCGTCCAGCGATGGACTTCCCGGACACTGAAACACTCTCCTTAGTTCTTTCCAATTAACATCCTTGATGTTGTATTTGGGCCTTACATGCACGTTTTCTGTGCCGTCTTGAATCTCCCTTTCAGTGATGGTACATTGTATGATATTGTGATCAACTGATATCATTCCATTCTCAAACTTCCAGCGTTTCGCGCATCACACGGCTGCCGTATTCGCTAAAGTGACGTCAGTATTTGACTTTGCCCCGACCCTCCCTTTCGTAGGTTGGCCGATTGTGTGCTGCATTCAACACTTGTAAGCTGAACTCAATAATGGCTTCTTCTAGTTGTCATCCATGGTCATCGGTCAAGCTGCTATGCCACAATACTGACTTCGCATTTGCAATCAAAGGAGTAGACAAGTGACTTAGTTCGTCCTAGGTAACTAAAATCCTTTAGTCTTAGCAGATACTCGTCGATCTCAGCACTAAACTGAAAATAGGTGGAAACCAGGATGCAACTCTCCCTTCTAGTTAAATTTCCACACAGATTACGTTTTCTGAACGGTGCTGTGATATTTTTGTCACTGTTATGACCTTGTTAAATATTATTATCGCTGCCATAGCACGTTGCCTTCTGGGACTATCTAGGCTGTTATTGGCATACTATGTATCTTTCCTGCCTTCGTGTACTGTTCTTGGAAGCACAATAGATCTGACTGCATCTCTTCTGGCACTCTCCCAGATTCCAACAATACGCTGACACTTCTCATGACATCAAGCTGTCCTATCTTTATCTCCATTAGGGCTGATGTGTATATATTCGACGTTCTTGCTCTACTCGCCTGTAATACCATGCTACACGACCATGTGTCATCACAAAGTGCTTGTACAACTATCTAAAGAGAATGATTTGTTTATTCTGGCAGAAACCTGCTTAAGTAACTACTCCAGTGTTTTCACTTCCGTTGGCAGATTGTTCACTCTGAGATGGATTCTAACGACGAAATCAGGTACTGGAAAAGCAATATTCTCCCCTTCTGTATGTATAACTTACTATATGTCTTAACGCTGTAGAAAGCATTAACGGTTCTTCCTGTCTAGTGAGTTGCATAACGTTCTCTATGCTTTCATAACTCTGTCGCGGATCTGTTCAGGTCTGTGTTTATTATTTACTTCTTTGTAGCAGCTGTCTTTTCCTGTACGAACTGGCAGTCTGGAACTGTTTTTGTTGAAGATTCACGTCCTGCATTGGCGAATCTTCTTTTACTTCTGTAGGCAGCGCAGTGCATTCCTCAGGATGTGTGCTGTCGCAGTACAACTGCCCAGTTTGTGTCAACAAATCCTGATCGCCTGTATCATATGTCACTCCTACATTCTCCTGTGATATTGCTTTTCTGTTCTACCACCTAGTTCTCAATTTTGACCAAAAACGTCTTTCGTAGGTACATGATACTCTACTTCAGTCTGTGTCGATGCTCTTTTCTATGGTACTTTCTGCTCACTTTTCGCCAGAAATTCCTCGCTCTTTCATCAGTATAGACCAACCGTTTTCCGATCACACATCACACTTCAACGTCTTACCTGCTGTCCAGAGGGAAATAAGCATTAAGGGGGCATTGTACATGAAATTCGTTGAAATTTGACATTTTCTGCTTTCTACTCCGTAACATTTTGGCATATAGTACATTAAAATCAGACAATTGTGGGACCTTCAAATAACATTTTGAAAGTTGAGGTATGGCTGTCAAATTTCGCGGCTACGCATATACTGCCACAGTTGAGCATTCATATCTTTGGAACTACACAGTCTAGAAGGCTGTGAATTGCTTTGTTTTGTGCCCACTGCTACGTCTCAGAAGTAGGCATTACGAATAAACAAATCAGTTCTTTGTTTCTGATATTAGTTTTCGTTGAAAGTAGTGTGATTATCGGCTATTTCTGTAGTAAGCTAACTTCTATTGCTTTTTATACGCAAATAAAATAACTAAGCGTAAAAGTAACTTCAAGAAACGCAAATTTGCGGTTAACAGATATGTGAGACCTGCATTTTCTTCTGAAGTACTTGAATACACGTGTGCTAGCAGTGAAGGAAACCACGATAATGTTTCCAAAGTGAGCATGCCCCCTAGTGCATCGAAAAGGAAAGTAACTTTAGAAATGGGTGACAGTGGTAAAAGTAATGGTATTATGGTGGTGGTGGTGGTGGTGGTGGTTAGTGTTTAACGTCTCGTCGACATCGAGGTCATTAGAGACGGAGCGCAAGCTCGGGTTAGGGAAGGATTGGGAAGGAAATCGGCCGTGCCCTTTCAAAGGAACCATCTCGGCATTCGCCTGAAGCGATTTAGGGAAATCACGGAAAACCTAAATCAGGATGGCCGGAGACGGGATTGAACCGTCGTCCTCCCGAATGCGAGTCCAGTGTGCTAACCACTGCGCCACCTCGCTCGGTAATGGTATTATGCACAACGTCCTTGTTTATCTGCAAATGCTTACACAAGTTCTTTCTGAAACTGTCTCTTGCCCTCTTTGTGGTGGTGAAGTTAAACTTTATGAGGATATGAGGAATATTATGGGAAGGCCATTAGAGATAACTATGAAAATTTAGAGAAGATGAAAAGAGCTGTGTGGAGCACTTTCTTTCATCAAATATCAACTGATGAAAAGCCATGTCATGCTTTGTGTCCACCTCCACCAAACACTAGGTGTAAACATAGGCATGCTGAATTTCCTGGCACTCTGCATGAATTTACACATAAACATTCTCTTTCTTTGGCAGTAATGGAGGCAATCAAACCTATTTCAGAGATTTGACAAAACTTAGAGCTACTAAAGAAGTGTTTACATGGGAAGACCCAGAATGTGAATGAGTCCTTCAATAATGTTGTGTGGTGCCATGTGCCTAAAAATGTATTTGCTGGCCTTATGACTCTAAAAGTTAGCAATGTCTGATGCTGTAATAACTTTTAGTGGTGGGAACCACGTAAGACTTAAGGTTCTGCAGAAGTTAAAGGTAAGATTTGGACAGGACTGTGGGAATTGGTGAATTTCGTACACATGAAGCAGAGTTAGTTGCTCAGCAGATGACAAAAGAAGCAAGAAAGAAAAGGAGGAGGCAAGCACTGGGCTGTTGTGACACTGAAGAAGACACAGACTATGGGCGAGGGCAATTCTAGTGCATAAAAGACGCAAAAATGTAAGTATGTACAAGAATTCGTAATAAAAAATTTTTAAACCTCAGTATCTCTGAACTACATTTTTTGCAATAAATGGCCCATTGTCTAAAAAAGTACTGCTGGTAGAGACATGAAATTTTCACAGCATGTCAAGTGTTGGATTCAACACATATGGAACTAGAATAATTAAAATATCCTGAGTTATTTTGTCTTCATGTTCATTTATTTACAAAATTCTGTCAAAAAACTGAATGTGTGAAAAAAATGTAACATACCCCACAATACAGTTTTAGTAATAATTCTAGTTCAGTGTATCTAGAAAGGTGTATTCAAAATTATGGAAAATTGTAAGTCAGTATCTTAAAAAGTTTCCAAGATAATGGGTCACAAATTTCAATAATTTAACATCGGAGGCATAGGATATAAAATGTCCCCTCAATGGTTTGGCCTTGCCACTTGTACTTGAAGGTACTAACCAACAAAAAACATACAACTTGTAATGGTTATAATTGTAAGTCTGCAAATTATGTAAATACTGATCTAATGGTGTTCATTACACCATCCTCAGTTACCATCAGAAATAACTACACTTATCAATACCTTAAACATGGGTACTATTCAGCAACTGTATACATTTGAACAGGCTGAAAAAATCAGCCAACCTGTTGCAAACCGAAATTTATAGAGCCTTTTACCTAGGTTTCGATATTTTCAAAAATATCTTCTTCAGAAGGAGATTTACCACCATATGATGTAACAAGGCCCACTCCTTCTGAAGAAGATATTTTTAGAAATATTGAAACCTAGGTCAAGGGCTAAATAGACCTTTGTTTGCAACTGGTTTGCTGATTTTTTCAACCTCATCATCTACATTTATACTATTTACACTATTATATACAGGGTGTTTCAAAGTTACTGTCACGGACATGTAGGGGTGGTAGGGCATGTCATGGAAAACAACTTTTGTTAGAGACAAGCTTTTCCAGCTGTTGCCGATTTTTCTTAAACTAATGGAAAGGTTTGTTGTACTGCCTGCAAACAAATCGTTTTCCAACAGAGGAGCTTTCTATGCTCTGAACACTCTTTCTGCTGGATAATTGCATTTTCTTTGAAACAGTCAATATTTATCACACAGAACTATCTCTTCCTTGTTTTCCCAGAAATATAAAACGATTAGAGCTTCCAGCTGAATTTCCACTCTCCTTCTCATTTTTCGGGGTCACTTAATAAATATTCAACGTCGATTACTTTACTAAAATTTAAAAAAATTTTATTAAAATTTAAAAACTTTTTTACACGTATCTTTAATTGGCTAGGCTACATTTTTAAACTGTTTTATATAAATGCAATTTATGCAGTAAAAGATATTTGTAAAAATTTAAAATTTTGATAAGCTACATAAAGATTGGTTTCTCCATTCCTAACAATGGCAGGCATTATTGATTACTTTACTGACTGCTTGCAAAGGAACACCATTTTCACTTTCCCCCTCAAAGTAAAAAAGTAATCTGTACATAAATTCATGTGCTTCATCATTCAGCATAGCTTTGTATTCAGATTTCGTTTTCACTTTGCTATAAGAAGTCATGATCACGATGAAAATAAGGAAACTTACCAATAAGGTCTGCAAATCTCTCGAATGAAATGTGCTGCAAGGCAGAATGAAAACTGTAGGCACAGCAACACTCAGGTGTTGCCATAGAGCTGTAAACAAATTTGCATTTTGTGATTGGTTGTAAGATATGTGCTAAGCAGCCTACAGACTACAGCTTCCCTTGCTGACACTCCAACCTGTTTCTTTGTGGACTGTGAATTTTTCGTAATTTAGGATTTGTGAGACATGAAGATAAGGTTCATTAGCGAGGTAAAAATTTACAGTAATCAATTTTATTTATTGTTATTACATGTCTATTCCTTTATAAATGAACAAACTGAAAATTCTTGTATGCCATAACATTTAAACTAATTCCTTATCACAACCATCCTACTTCTATCTAGGACCATGAATTAGTATACCTCATTAGCAGTCATGTAATTAATTCCCATAACTGTAAGAAAATTCCATGTGAGTACACATCTTAATGCATGGCCACTGCTGCTTCTAGTAATGCATTCCTCAGCTCGAATCACTCAAACACTATGCACACAAAATTCATTGTTGACTTCAGAGAGGCAGTTTTACTTGTTCTCGCAACTCACTGAGGCTGCTGCCTTAAGTGCTTCATCCCCGTATATCTATAACTGAATGAGACTCCATGTTTTGACAACAGCAGCTTCAAGGCCCCGTTCTCACTTATTTTTTATACAGTTGTTCCAGAAACCTTGCTGTAAACCAGCTACTTACTGTTTTATCTATTTGTTGAGGAGAAGGTCTTCTTGCATCACAGAAAACACTGATCCTAACTATCCCACAACATGGGAGCTATAGGCATCTTCCCCATTTTTACTTGGTGGATTTAGTTGTTCAGATCATTTTCTTATCACCATGTTGAAGTGTGTACGACATTAATATCTGTTTCTTGCCCATATTGGAGAAATCAAAATATTCCGACTGCCATAGTTTCTGTCCTGTTGTCCTGTATCATGACATGCAATATTTGATGCAAAACCATCACCACAAAGACTGCACACTATTCAAATAATACAAACAGTAGTACACTAATGGTCAGTCTAATTTCAGCATGCCAGTTACAGAGAGTCCTTGAGTAAAGAAGTTAACTCAACAGTATATTGTTGCGTATTATCTTTGTTTATCACTAGGAAAAGTTTGTATACATGACTGAGCATTCTTTTAAAAGTGCAAGTTTATTACTGATGATCAATCAGGATTAAATGTCATGCTTAAAGTATAACTGCAAACACAGAGCCCTTACAGTTAAAAAAGATATGGTTAAAAGAAACAATAGACTGTCAGATTCCTTAGCCTAGCATTTATGGCGAGCTGCTGAAGAGATCAGTTGTTATCAGTGTCAGCTAGCAAGTGAGAGTGAAACGGAAACAACATTTCACGCAAAAGAAGTTTAAAGCACGAATACTCAGAAGCCATCCAAAGTTCACAAACGATGCATTGCAGTGAGAGCTGCCACCGATATCATGAATGCACCACCAAACTACGTAGCATGTGGTATAACACATGAACAAAATCATTTCACAACACTGTAAAATGAAGAACAACAGAACAGCGAAAAATACAAACGAACTTACATCAAAAATAAAAAAACTTACATGTTCCACAGACAGCAGCATTCACTTCTTTTGATATAGAGAACATGTGCGCCTCAATACCGACTGCAGACACAATAAAACTAATTGAAGAGAACCCACAGAGATACAACAGACTAACCACAAATAATTTTAGAGGAAAATACCAAATGTTTAAAGTAATCACATCCTAAAATTACTTTCAATTTGAGCAGTAATATCGCCAACAAAATTATGGCCCTCCAGTGTGATTCCACATATCAGGAACATTGACAAACATATTCACCAGCCACATAGAAAATATGATAGTCATCGAAAAGAAAGGATACAAAATTGTTCACTAGTACAGATTTACTGATGATATAATCTGTATGGTAGATGAACCAACAGAGAAAATATGTGTTCAGTTTACCACAGAAAAAGTAATACAAGAACAAATATACTTCTTGGATACAAAAATGAGTACAGCAATAAGCGTAAATTTGGCGTCTTGAGAAGGCCTATAGCAAAGCACACAATTATAAATGCCACATCAAACGACTGCTAACTAGCACCTCTGCAGCATAGGTTACACGGACTGAATAAAATCCCACTCATCACAGAAAACTAAGAAAGAGAACTAGAAACAACACAACTTATCCCAAAAACAATGGATATAATACATATATAATACATTAACCTAACCACAAATTCAAAATACAACTAAAGAAAAATGAAAATGAGCTGAGAACACAAACACCACAAAAACCCCAGAGACAACACTGACACTGAAGTAAAGAAAAAAAAACACAAAACAGTAACACTCATGACTAACAAAAAGAAATGGTACACTTTAACATACAATCACAAATCAACACATACAATAGCAAAGATACCGAAGAAACAAGAATTATACAATGCTTAAGAAACAAGAGGCACACTCCACTTACGTTTGCGAACACCAGACGAATATCAAGCAGCTGGTGGTATATAGCAGTTAGAATGCCAATATTATAAATCAGTGTACCTGGAAATGACAGACAGAAATTTCAAAACAATTTGTAAAGAACACATAAGTAGCGTGAAGTTTGAAAATAGCCATTCTACTTTTTCTGAAAACCTGATAAAACATGGACATGAACCATCTAATGTGGAACAGGATATGAAAATTATTAGAATGATCAGTTGCAACAGAAAACCCCTAATACAATAGGAAAACTGCCACACTCAAAGTACCCTTGCTACGAACAAGAAAGTAAGAAATGATCAAATCAATACAAGCAACAACTCACTGACCATGTTAGTCACTAAAACAATTACAGCCAGAGATATCAAACATAAGCAGGGTACCTACGAGTGATAACTTAATTTCTCTCTCTCTCTCTATCTCTCTCTCTTTTATACACACACGCACACAAAATTAAGACACGGAATAACACATTCACTTATTTAACAACATACTTGTACACTTAGCCAACGAATGAATATCAGACTACTTATAGACACCACAACACAAACAAAAGAAGAATGATAAACAAACACACACACACACACACACGCAGAGAGAGAGAGAGAGAGAGAGAGAGAGAGAGAGAGAGCTGACAACACTATATACTGTAAAAACACACAATCAATGCACAGGAAAAGTGGAAATGAAGTGTTCAAACAAATGTGTTCGAAAAATGCTGAAAATCGGCCATCTAAAGTATACAGACCAACTAAATGCAACTTCACGGCGACACAGATGCATTGACAGCGTCAGAATTCGTAAGTAACGCGAAATAGTAATTTAGTCTCACGAAACTTGTGCTGCAAAAATTGCTTCTCTCCTAAAACACAAGAGAACTTACAAGAACAAAATGTAATGTAGTAATGTATTTGTAATTGCTATATGTCACAGTTATTATAACTACAAGAAACAAACACGTATTAAAGACCACTGAATATGTTTCACAAACAGGAGAAGCAAAGCGCGTATGGCACTGAAGAAACTACATTTCATTTAGTTGAAAACATGAACACATCTTCATGGCTTAAACGAGAATGTCCTGACGAGGTTTGAAATCTGTCTCTACCGACTCAGAATTCATGATCACAACCAGTGCGCCACGTAACTGCTACGCACATGTTGAAGTCAAATCTTCACCGTTGTTTCGCGTTTAATTCGAGAGATATTTGAGATAATAACAAAGCACAAATCGTCATAAGACAACAGTTTATTGATAAGAAAACGATTTCAAAGATGACTGGTCACAGTGCGCACAGTTCTACATAGAAAGTAAATGATCTCAGCAGTTTTTTGGAACAATGTTTTCTCTTACTGTCTCTCTTGCTCTTACTGGTACAGATATCGTGATCTCGGAAATAACAGTTTGTTCTGTGTGTTATTATAGAATTCCTTGCCTTTTTTTCAGAAAACTATCGAAGAACATAAGGCAACATACACGCCAGGAAAGAAGAGAGATCTCATAGATGCATTTCTGTATGAAATGGCAAAAGCAAAACAGGAACAAGATGAGAACACAACATTTACGGGTGAGTAATAACTTTCCTGCAAAATGATATTTATAACGTACCATAATGATAATGGGTTGAATGAGGAGAGGAAGAAGTATAGTCCCGGCTTTCGCCAGGTTGCTGGATGAAAGTGCTAGTGGAGTTTTCTGGAGTAGGTGAAGTCACTGCACTTGAATCTAGTGCGCAGATTTTTAATTCATTGCGCATTTCTAGAAATTACACCGCGAATTTAGCATTGCTGCGACAAGAATAGCTGTAGATTCAACAATGACACTGTAAAATACGAACACTGCCCTACTGTACTTCATGCCATAACAAGGCAATCTGACGAACTAAACACTGTTAAATGTTTTATCAAATGTTTTTATTCCAGTCTTTGATCACAATATGAATTCTTTAGACGATGACCGGTTTCAATCTGTAATGACCATCCTCAGATCTTTTTTTACACCATAACCTAAAGTGATTAGGCCATAATGGCATCGTCAATACTTATAAATTTAATCAGTATAGCATCGTCATATAGACCTAAAATATATGACGATTCTATGCTGATTAAATTTATAAATTCTGATGGTGGCGTAGCATCCCAGCAGGACCTTGAATTAAATACAGGCAGGTGCCCAAATTTCGAAGAATCATTCCTCTCTCACCCCCCCCCCCCCTCCCGTCCCCCCGTGCGACCAAAAAATCTGAAAAGAATAGAATCATTAGGCACAAAGCGATTCTTTGGGCGTGGGAAGAGCCGTGCACTGCAGTGGGTGCAGCAACTGGAGCAGCGCGTGGTGGCACCAGACATGTAGAAAACCCAGCAGCGGCGGACTGTGTGACACCATTGGCTGTACAAAACTGTTCAAAGTTCTGAGCCATAAACTTCGGTCTGTTGCTGTAACCAACACTTAAGGCAAACCTTCTAAGCAACAAATGGTGACAAAGCCTGAACGGTTCTACACGACATAATCAAATTCATGGGCACAACAAACGGATATTTGCTAAAAAAGTCGACAACAATTTGCCAACGAGTGTTCGAAAATGGAACAGCAAAGTCAATACATACTCATTATCGTGGCGATTGAGATTCTGGCCAAGCTGAAGACGTTTGTGGTGTGGCCGACAGAGTTTCGGCACAAGCGCGACACTGTGACATCAGCTGTTCAATGTGGGCGTCCATGCCTGGCCAAGTACAGTGCTGACACACTAATTGTTTTGTGTGTACAATCCCCCAATATCCTTGGTGGTGCAATCGCAATACATCTTTCTGCAACACGTTAGGAATAATAACACACGACTGTCCAGAGTCATTTTGCAATAAAATCACGCAATGCTGGGCGGAGAGGCTGTGCCCACGAGCAAAATATCGGAGCACAAAAGAATTCTGAATGTTTTTCACTGGATGAGTATAGGAAGTCTGGATGTAGCGCAACAAAAGTTTCAAGTCAGGGTCTGCTTCCGTGGCCTGAGCAATTTTCCTATGTTGTTGTTGTTGTTGTGGTATTCAGTCCTGAGACTGGTTTGGTGCAGCTCTCCATGCTACTCTATCCTGTGCAAGCTTCTTGATCTCCCAGTACTTACTGCAACCTACATCCATCTGAATCTGCTTAGTGTATTCATCTCTTGGTCTCCCTCGACGATCTTTACCCTCCACGCTGCCCTCCAACGCTAAATCTGTGATCCCTTGATGCCTCAGAACATGCCCTACCAACCGGTCCATTCTTCTTGTCAAGTTGTGCCACAAACTCCTCTTCTCCTCGATTCTATTCAATACCTCCTCATTCTTCTGTAGCACCCCATTTCGAAAGCTTCTATTCTCTTCTTGTCCAAACTATTTATCGTCCATGTTTCACTTCCATACATGGCTACACTCCGTACAAATACTTTCAGAAACGACTTGATGACACTTAAATCTATACTCGATGTTAACGAATTTCTCTTCTTCATAAACGTCTACCTTGCCATTGCCAGTCTACATTTTATATCCTCTCTACTTCGCCCATCATCAGTTATTTTGCTCCCCAAATAGCAAAACTCAACTACTACTTTAAGTGTCTCATTACCTAACCTAATTCCCTCAGCATCACCCGACTTAATTCGACTACATTCCATTATCCTCGTTTTGCTTTTGTTGATGTTCATCTTATACCCTCCTTTCAAGACACAGTCCATTCCGTTCAACTGCTCTTCCAAGTCCTTTGCTGTCTCTGACAGAATTACAATGTCATCGGCGAACCTCCAAGTTTTTATTTCTTCTCCATGGATTTTAATACCTACTCCGAATTTTTCTTTTGTTTCCTTTACTGCTTGCTCAATATACAGCTAGAATAACATCGGGGAGAGGTTACAACCCTGTCTCACTCCCTTCCCAACCGCTGCTTCCCTTTCATGCCCCTCGACTCTTATAACTGCCATCTGGTTTCTGTACAAATTGTAAATATCCTTTCGCTCCCTGTATTTTACCCCTGCCACCTTCTGAATTTGAAACAGAGTATTCCAGTCGACATTGTCAAAAGCTTTCTCTAAGTCTACAAATGCTAGAAACGTAGGTTTGCCTTTCCTTAATCTGTTTTCTAAGATAAGTCGTAGGGTCAGTATTGCCTCACGTGTGCCAACATTTCTACGGAATCCAAACTGATCTTCCCCGAGGTCGGCTTCTACCAGTTTTTCCATCAGTCTGTAAGGAATTCGCATTAGTATTTTGCAGCTGTGACTTATTAAACTGATAGTTCGGTAATTTTCACATCTGTCAACACCTGCTTTCTTTGGGATTGGAATTATCAAATTATTCTTGCAGTCTGAGGGTATTTCGCCTGTCTCATACATCTTGCTCACCAGATGGTAGAGTTTTGTCAGGACTGGCTCTTCCAAGGCCGTCAGTAGATCCAATGGAATTCCTATAGTGCAGTGGAAAAGTCGGTAACATTTGAGTGTCCTGCCGGTCGACCTGATAACAAGATGCTGCAGTAGCACCCAATTCAGAATCAGGACTAACAGGAAGGCAGGAAAAGATGTCAGCATTTGCATGCTTCGACGTGAACCAGTACAGTATTTCGTCCTGATACCGTGACTATAACAAAGCCCAACGTTGCATCTTCTGAGCTGTGTGACGGAACAGGTTTGGATGGATGAAACAAAGACTGAAATGGCCTATGGTCCGTCACAAGCAAAATCTTCGGACCAAACAGATAACGGTGAAACTTTATCACAACACAGATAACAGCGAACGCTTTCTTCTCGATGTGAGCATAGTTACATTCTGTCTTGGTCAATAACATGGAAGCGAAAGCAAATTGGCCTGTCCAGTGAACCAAATCTGTGCGAGGGCACAGTTCCAATTCCGTACAAAGAAGCGTCCACTGCCAAAACGACAGGCTTAGCGGGATCGAAATGAACAACGCATCTGTCATTCAACAAGGCATTTTTAAGTTTCTGGAATGCATCCTATTACTCTTTGGTCCAAACAAAAGGCACATTCTTCCGGCGCTATAGATGCAACAGAGCCGCATCTGGGCTGCGTTGGATATAAACCAGATATAATATGTCATCTTACTGAGAACTGACTGCAATTCTGTCACATTCCGAAGGGCAGGGATGTCCAGATGGCAAGCAAATGTGAGTGAAGTCGATGAACACTGGCTGCTAAGAACATGGCCTAAGTATTGAATTTCAATCTGAGAAAGGGAATATTTGTCCAGGCGACACTTTAAGCCTGCAGCTGAAAGTACATGGAAAAGCGTATGAAGCCACTGATGTGCTGGTGCACGTCCTGACGCCATAACATTGTCCAAGTAATCTGAACAAAATGGATATTTTGCAGAAAGCTGTTCTAAGTAGCGCTGGAATATGTTAGGCACGCTAGCACTGCCAAAGGGTAAATTCAAAAATTTCAAGAACGCTAAATGCGTTTTGACCACAAACACTTCCTGGGATTCCTCATCCATCAGAATTTGCAAATACGCATCGCGTAAGTCAATTATTGAAAAACAGTAGCCTGTACCAAGCCTGTCCATTAATTCCTCAGGGCGAGGGCAATGGACAACTATCAAATATTGTTTGTGGGTTCACAGTTGATCCTAAGTCAACACAAAGATGAAGTCTTTCAGAAGACTTTGGTAAGATGGCTAAGAGAGAAGCCCATTGACTTACCATTTTTTATGTTCACTTGCAACTTTGCACGGAGTGCTTAAGGCGTGGGACGCGCCCGAAAAATCTTAGGTTGCGCATTATGCTTCATTGTACCGTCGCCACAAAATTATTTGCTCTGCCATATCCTTCAGAAAATAAATCAGGAAATTCCTCAATTAATTGGGTGCAACTGTCTATTGGGTTGAAAGCAGAAACAGAAAACATATTGCCCCGAATACGAAGACAAAACAATCAAATAAATTTAACCAAAAACATTGTCACAGTCTCACGAACGCAAAATGGTAAATGTCACTGTTCTAGTTTGAGACTGGAATGTGGCAGGCAAATATGTACCAAGAACTGGAATGTCCTGACTATTACACAGTACCTTACGAGAAAGATTTTGTCAACTGTGGTGAGCCCAACTGTTACCAAGTGGCACGATTAACCATTGTAACCCAAGCGCCAATGTCTAACCGCCAATGTCTAACTGGAGTCGCACACAGTGTCCGGCAATGGCTAAGTTCACAAACAATTTGTTTGACTGTCACTGCGCAGCACTTGGGTGGGCTGAACGTACCTCTTGAATTTGCCCATTACAACTACCGGTAGCTGGTTTGGAAAAAACTACATACATTCACTGAGTGAATAGGCGCTCCACGCTTACCAGAGTGAACGTGGGCGGGGTCCTTTTTCTGCTGCAAGCACACAGTCTGTATAGCACTTGGCTTTCCGCAAGGAAAGCAAGTCGCGTTCCAGCAAAAGACAATTTTGTCTTTTATGCGTGAAAAAGCAGCAGGGACATGATTTCACAGCAGACACACAGAGTGACACTTCTTTGCCCTGTCCATGGTGCGGTGGCCTGTTTGTGTGTGACGGTCGGCCGCAAGGCCGTACCTATTTGTCGCTTTGGGTTACACTGCTAATGTGAGCCGCAACAAAGTTTTCGAAGGCACTATCGCCCGAGTCCCAATGTTCAATAATTTGTAACACGCTACAAAGTAGGATCAGAACGTTTGAGAATTTGTTCACAAATCCTACTGAAACATTGTATGTAATTGCATCACTACAGTACTGTCCACAGTTACACTACTCGCCATTAAAATTGCTACACCAAGAAGAAATGCAGATGATACACGGGTATTCATTGGACAAATATATTATACTAGAACTGACATGTGATTACATTTTCACGCAATTTGGGTGCATAGATCCTGAGAATCAGTACCCAGAACAACCACCTCTGGTCGTACTAACGGCCTTGATACGCCTGGGCATTGAGTCAGAGCTTGGATGGCGTGTACACGTACAGCTGCCCATGCAGCTTCAACACGATACCACAGAGCATCAAGAGTAGTGACTGGCGTATTGTGACGAGCTAGTTGCTCGGCCACCAATGACCAGACGTTTTCAATTGGTGAGAGATTTGGGGAATGTGCTGGCCAGGACAGCAGTCGAACATTTTATGTATCCAGAAAAGCCCGTACAGGATCTGCAACATGCGGTCGTTCATTATCCTGTTGAAATGTAGGGCTTCGTAGGGATCGAATGAAGGGTAGAGCCACGGGTCGTAACACATCTGAAATGTAACGTCCACTGTTCAAAGTGCCGTCAATGCGAACAAGAGGTGGCCGAGACGTGTAACCAATAGTACCCCATACCATCACGCCGGGTGATACGCCAATATGGCGACGACGAATTCTCGCTTCCAATGTGCGTTCACCGCGATGTCGCTAAACACGGATGCGACCATCATGATGCTGCAAACAGAACCTGGATTCAACCGAAAAAATGACGTTTTGCCATTCGTGCACCCAGGTTCGTCGTTGAGTACACCATCGCATGCGCTCCTGTCTGTGATGCAGCGTCAAGGTTAAACTCAGCCATGGTCTCCGAGCTGATTGTCCATGCTGCTGCAAACGTCGTCGAACTGTTCGCGCAGATGCTTGTTTGTCTTGCAAACGTCCCCATCTGTTGACTGAGGGATCGAGACGTGTCTCCACGATCCGTTACAGCCATGCGGATAAGATGCCTGTCATCTCGACTGCTAGTGATACGAGGCCGTTGGGATCCAGCACGGCGTTCCGTATTACCCTCTTGAACCCACCGACTCCATATTCTGCTAACAGTCATTGGATCTCGACCAAAGTGAGCAGCAATGTAGCGATACGATAAACCGCAATCGCGATAGGCTACAATCCGATGTTTATCAAAGTGATGGTACGCATTTCTCCTCCTTACACGAGGCACCACAACAACGTTTAACCAGGCAACGCCGGTCAACTGCTGTTCGTGTATGAGAAATCGGTTGGAAACTTTCCTCATGTTAGCACGTTTTAGGTGTCGCCACCGGCGCCAACCTTGTGTGAACGCTCTGAAAAGCTAACCATTTGCATATCACAGCATCTTCTTCCTGTCGGTTAAATTTCGCGTCTGTAGCACGTCATCATCGTGGTGTAGCAAATTTTTATGGGCAGTAGTGTACACTGAAATCGACACTGTCATGTCACATCCTGAAGTTCAGTGACCCATTGACAGTATATCTGTTCTGGCGTTTTCCGCATTCGAAAGAACTTGTAATGAGCTGCAGCAACCTGTACCTGATCCTCGTAATACTTAGTGAGGGCGAAAACTACATCTTCAAAAACTAGTAAATGGCTCTGAGCATTATGGGACTTAACTTCTGAGGCCATCAGTCCCCTAGAACTTAGAACTACTTAAACCTAACTAACCTAAGGACATCACACACATCCATGCCCGAGGCAGGATTCGAACCTGCGACAGTAGCGGTCACGTGGTTCCAGACTGTAGCGCCTAGAACTGGTCGGCCACAAAAACTATCATTCCTGTCCTACTAGTCAGGAATAACTTCTGAGCGAGGTGGTAAACTCCTGTGCCGGCTATTGATAAAAAAAAAAAAAGTTTCAGAAGACATGGCTGGCTGTTGTTGAGGAGCTGCTGCAGCAGCGGTTTGCACATTAATGAGCTGCTGGACTGCCGTGATCAACCACTACATTTGGTGGTTCTGAAACTGAATCAATTGCATTAGATCAGAGCCAGCAGCAACCGGAGGTGTTGGCGCAGGTGGTGTGGGAGGTGGGTTAGAGACCATTTTAATGAGAGGAGGGTCACACCAAAGTAATTGTACACAAATTGCGAACTCAATTAGTAGCATTGCGCCACTGAAAGAAAAGAGATAAATATTAGCAATGCGCTGTGATGGAACAGCGAAGAGCGAAGGCAGCATGGGCTCTGGAAACTATGGCATCAAATGTTGTGTCATCTACTGTGGGAGCCAGAACAGACACAAATGAGGAAGGAGAGAAGTTGCAATTGCTGGTGGCAGGAATCCAAAATGATCTGTACATAAGACTTTAAGATTAACTGATCTTATTATTTCTAAAAAGAAAATAAACTTAAATTGCTTCCTGTGCCTGCTACATGCAAGTACTTTTCAATATTACTGCTCATAGAAGTGACCGAATTGGGCTGGCCAGTGATGGGGAGGTGTGGAGCTGCCTGGTCTTTCCAGTGGTGCAACTTTCAGCATCTTCTTGATGCTGTTTCGGGACTCTGTGTTGGTTGATGCACAGTCGATTGTTTAGGACTGCACATTCCTCCCCGCCAAACTGTCGCACCGTCGCTGTGTAGGGTGCTGTCTTACGACAACAGGGGAGGGGGAGATGGGGGAGGCAGAAAGTTGGGTGATGTGAGCAGCTGCGACCTTCAACTGCGACTGACACTGAGCCCCAGGTCGCGCCCCGACATCTGTCCTGCGCTCCCAGGAGACCGTCAGTCAGAAAACCCTGGAAAGGTGCCCACCCCTACATGAGCCGGTCCGATGAGAAACGGAGAGGGCGGTGATGACGATGGCGACGGCGGCGGGTCCACATTGGGGACCGGGACGAGCGCTGAGAAGTTGGGCTGCTGCGGCAGCGAAAACGATGGGTCCAGCGCCATTGGTTCTGCAGACAGTGCCAAAGAGCCACCCGAAAACGGCCGCGCCAGCCGTAAGATCCCGGTGGGATTCGAATCTGTGGACAGAAAATCTGTGGAAGAGCCTCACAAGCAACAAGCATGAGTCTGATTCTGATGGGGGTGCAGCAACCCAGCATAATTCGAAAGAAAATGGAAAAATGTATTGATAAATGGAAGGCGATTATACTAAAAAATAAAATCATTTTTGATATTAAAAAAATACTTATCCTTGCATAGAAAACTGCGTAATAGCATCGTTAAAGAGGAAACTGGACATCTTTAGAGATACGAGTAGTGCTTGGTCGTAAGACAGGGTGTGCCTCAAAATGCTCTTACAGGTCGCTTAGGATACAGTGGGCAATGCACAGTGACCAATTTTCGTCCAAAGGGCAGCGCGAGTTCATTCGTTTGTTCAAAAGGGGAGGCTGATAATCATTTCCCACCTTTCGGCCGAGCAGCGATGATGAATCGACACACACGACCTGCACTCTTTCTCGAACGATTTTACAGAAGGTGTTGTGTACATAGTTCGGCGTAGTCAGCGCGTACACAACTTTCGCACTAGAGCGCGCTCCGCTAAGCACAACAGCGCAGGTGCAGTGCTCGTCCGTCTCCGCATTACAAGATGGCGCTGCCATAGAGATGGACCAAATTCTGCTTCCGCCGATCCGCGTATTAATATGTAACGCAGCCAATGAAATTGCTGCTAACGTAGAACCTTATCTCCTCGCGGATCACACCGCGCAGCAATACAGGAACGCGCGAGGTATTATAACGAGTGTACAGACCTCCGATTAGTCAGTCTGCATTTGTCTGCACCAGTCTGTATGAGTTCTACATTTCTCTGTACCAGTCTATAGTTAAGTTTCCGTCTGCACCCAAAAAGATTACCATATTCTTGTACATAGCCATGAAGATAAATGTATAGACATTTTGTCAAGTACTAGAGATATATGTGAGAATAAGATTAACGTACCAATACCAAAGGAACTTCAGATTGTCAATTGTAAATAGCATCCAGAACCAAGTTAAGTAATTTTTATGCTTGTTATTATTTTAATAAATGTGTGTGAAAATTAATCAAGTTCTGTTTAAAGTTGGTCACCGTCAGTCTGCTACTCTAAGCCTGCAAGTGACATTTCTATTGTCTGACCTAACAGCAGAAGATAAGGACGCCACAATAAGACCATGAGACATATTGCTAACACTCGCCTACTTCGTTAGAGCGACAAGTCAAATAATCTGATGGTGTGTGTACTGAAGGTCTTACAGTATGCACACCACAGAAGGTATCAGTAAAAAAATTCATTTTCGCTTTTCTTGTAGCTTTGTATGTCAGGTTTATTATGATGTGCCCGTCATTTCGTTAATGGTCATAGTCATTGTGATATTGACGTGGAAGTAACACACTGCGCGAAATTCGAAAAAGTTTGCAATTAAAACTAGGGGTCATTATGATTTTGCATTTGGTGCATATTACATAATTTTTTGATGCATGTGAAGTTTAGCTAACATATTAAATTTTTCTTTAGACTTGGATGGAGGTTTCTATGTATCACCAATCTGGAGAAAATTGATCTGATGTAGTGCACTCATTTACGATAGCACTGTGCTAGCGATAAACCCAGAGTGAATCATCCACAACATTCCTCATATTTCACAAACAGCTAGAGATATCGAAATGAGATTTTGGCAAATGATAGCTCACTAACAGGAGAGTATTTTGCCATATGATTATTATGCAAACTTTTATTAGCTACCATGTTATTCCACTAACTACAGACTTTTCCAATAAAAGAATGCAGTTTTTAAGGGCCACCGATAGCTGGTGAAATAAGAAATGCTTTTGAGTTATAGTCATTACATATTTAATTTATTCTGAGGATGTGCTTCTTCATAAGCTGCTGACCTTGCTTTTCCTCAGTCCCTCACTTAATAAACTTCATAAACCATTGTTTCATAATTCTCTCGAAATTGCATCTGCACAACATGTTAGTGAGGTTAGGCTGCATAAACTCCACTGAGCTTTGGCGAAAGAAGCAAATTTTAACATGACAACAAGACAAATGTGTAGGTTTTACTCAAAATTTCCCTCTTGTGACACTTCTCTAAAAGTTACAAATGGCTAACAAACCAGGCGTGAATGAATCACTGCATTTTCAGAGGAATTCTTTTTAGATGCTACCCAAAGAAGAGGTGACAATTCTTTTTGAATGGTCACCAAACAGGTGTGGGCGAGAAGAGGCCCCACTTCATATTTACAAAACACTGTAAGTGTAGGCTTCAGTTTATCATGGCACTTCCACTCCAATGCTCGGCATTTCCCCTACAGCGCCTGCTTGCAGCCCCCCCCCCCCCCCCCCACCATTACTCTCCCCACATTTGCCCTGCTGTCTGCACATGTAATGGCCAAAGTATTCTGCATGCACTATACTCGCCAGGCGCCGCATATGGAGCATGTTCTCTGCATGTGTGTCTTAGGATGAATGGTGTTGGCTTAAACACAACCAAAGGTGTAAGGATCGAGGAATGTTTAATATCTGAGCATGCAGGGAGCAAACTAACATGACAGTCTTTTGGTTATGTTGGCCAGCGTATTGTGTTATAACTCGCCACTTTCCTTGTGTCTTTATTTCTTCCCCAGAATCACTCCACTGCTGTTCAGTGTATGAAACATTATAAGCATAAAGTGATGAAAATTGCGCACTCGCACGGGACAGACACGAATTAACATACCCATAGAAATTGTTTCTAAATGTCTGTCAATTAAATTATAAAATATTGTACTGTGTAAAACAGTAGTCGTTTACATTACCAACCTTGACATTATTGTGTAAAAAGATTTTGTTCGGTTTATAACTTATTTTTAGGCCTTCCCTTCGGAATAACTACAGTAATTACTTTGATTTTCGATAGCTGATTTCTTTCTTACTGCTTTGAAAATTAACAGACCAGTCAAAATATTAGTCACTGCCTGGAGACATCTCGTTAATACAGTAACATATCAGTTGCATCTAACCCAGGCAGTTGCCTCAATCCATCGAGAAAGAAACTTCACAAATCTGTTGAGGTAGGGGATACTGGCGCACGTTTATGCACGGAGCACATTTTCACAGAGCACTTTTCTCGGGAACCTTTCTTGCTAGAGCACTACTGACAATGGGAGATTAGTGCTGCCATCTACTGAGGGCTCTCAGAAACTTCTCTGCACCAAGTGAATCGTCTTAGCGTGAAGAATATATTAGTGATTCAGTGCAAGGTGAGTAAATTTTGTGACTGAACTAACGAATCTCCTAGGGAGCATATGATCAAAACTGAAAATAAATACATCTTTGTTTACAGGAGATTATTCAACTTTAAAGTTACATTTACATAATTTTAAAACCTGAAAATTACTACTCTAGCTTCAAAACTATTTCAAACATAGTGATAGGACACATTCATGCAGTTCTATTATAGCACATTCACACACAATTTTGCATTGCCATCTTAACTGATATTCCAGCTAAGGAAAGATTAAGACAACAGCTGCTGGAACTGCAATGTAAAAAACTGAAGGCACATGTGAATAAAAGGTAGAAATTGCTAAAAAAACTCTACTTTAACCTAATGAATTTCAAGGGAAAAAAATTAATTTTATCGGAGCAAGGACACTGATAACGTCTAGAAATTGATAAAACTAATAACAAAAGAAAATGTCAATTAGTGTTCTGCCCAAAGTCAGGTTTTCATATGGTAGTTCTCTATGCTCTCCTGTCTTTTACCATTCCCTTCAGTCGCACAAAATTTCAGTTACTTTTTATGTCATCTGTGATCTTGTATCTCCTCCTTCCTCTCAGTCTCCTCTCACTATCCAGTTCTTGCGCAGCATCTGCTAGCAAGCACACCTGTCTCAATGAATGTCCCATCCAGTTATTTTATTTATTTTATTTGCATGTCAAGTTCTGTAGGACCAAACTGAGGAGCTAATCTCCAAGGTCATGGAACGTGTCAATACATGAAATTACGATGTAAAAATAATAACAGATAATAACAGACAAAAAGTCAAGCCATAAGTTTAAATAAATGCAATCAACAAAACAATAAGAATCAGCTTTATTTTTCAATGAACTCCTCCACAGAATTGAAGGAGTGACCCATGAGGAAACTCTTCAGTTTAGATTTGAAAGCGCATGGATTACTGCTAAGATTTTTGGATTCTTGAGGTAGCTTATTGAATATGGATGCAGCAGTATACTGCACACCTTTCTGCACAAGAGTTTAGGAAGTCCGACCCAAGTGCAGGTTTGATTTCTGCCTAGTGTTAACTGAATGAAAGCTGCTTATTCTTCGGAATAAGATGATATTGTAAACAAGAAATGACAGAGAGGACTATATACATTGAGAGGCCAATATCAAAATACTCAGACTCGTGAAAAGGGGTCGACAAGAGGTTCGCAGACTTACGCCACTTATTACCTACACCGCCCATTTCTGAGCAAAAAATATCCTTTTAGAATGGGAAGAGTTACCCCAAAATATAATACCATACAACATAAGCGAATGAAAATAATCAAAGTAGGCTACTTTTCGTGTCGAACAATCACTTACTTCAGATACCGTTCGAATAGTAAAAATGGTGGCAATAAGTCTGTGACAGTTTACTATCTGTCTGAATACCTAGAAATTTGAACTGCTCAGTTTTTATAATGGTATGCCCATTCTGTAAAATTAAAACGTCGGATTTTGTTGAATTGTGTGTTAGAAACTGTAAAAACTGAGTCTCAATATGAGTTAGCGTTAGTTTATTTTCTACAAGCCATGAACTTAGGTCAGGAAATGCACTACTTGAAACCGAGAAAATGTTACACACAACATCATTGGCTACCAAGCTAGTGTCATCAGGAAACAGAAATATTTTAGAGTTAACTCTAATACTAGAGGGAATATTGTTTATATAAATAAGGAACAGGAGTGGCCCCAACACTGATCCCTGAGGCACCCCCTCCCCCCCCCCCCCCCCCCATTTGACCATACCCTACTCAGAACCCACATCACAGCCACTCTCAACACTGTGAATAATGACCTTTTGCTGTCTGTTGCTAAAAGTAAGAGATGAACCAATTGTGAGCTACTCCCTGTATTCGGTAATGGTCCAGCTTTTGTGATCAACACAATTGAACACCTTAGTTAAATCAAAAAATATGCCTACTGTTCGAAACCTTTTGTTTAACCCATCCAGTACCTCCCAGAGAAAAGAGAATAAAGCATTTTTAGTTGTTAAACTATTTCTAAAGCCAAACTGTACTTCTGATAGCAAATTGTGTGATGTAAAATGATCAATTATCCTTACATACACGACCTTTTCAATAACTTTAGCAAACACTGATGGCATAGAAATTGGTCTAAATTGTCTATGTTATCCCTTTCTATAAAGCGGCTTTACTACTGAGTACTTCAACCGTTCAGGAAACTGACCATTCCTAAAGGAAAAATTACAAATATGCTAAAAACAGGGCTAACGTGTGCAGCACAGTACTTTAGTATTCTGCTCGGCACTCCATCATATCCATGAGAGTCCTTAGTCTTCAGTACTTTAATTATTGACTCAATCTTCCCCTTGTCGGTATCACAGAGGAGTATTTCAGACATCAATCTCGGAAAGGCATTTTCCAAGAGAGATATATGATTCCCAGTAGAAACTAAATTTTTATTTAATTCACCAGCAATCTCAGACAATGATTGTTAAATACTGTACATATATCTGATTTATCAGTAACAGAAATATTTTTATACAAACTGACTTTATATCGTCGACTTTGTGCTGAAGACCAGACACTTCCTTCACAACTGACCATATGGTTTTAATTTTATCCTGTGAATTATCTATTCTATTTGTGTACCACATGCTCCTTGCCTTCCGAATGACATTTACAGGCACCTTACAGTACTGTTTGTATTAGACTATTGTAGCTTGAGTGTGACTACTTCTAACATTTTGATGTAATTCCCACTTTGTTCTACATGATATCCTTATCCCACTAGTCAGCTGGATTCCAGCGAGGAAGTATCTAATACTTTTCTATCCTACTCCTTCTCGGTGTGAGCCCGCCAAAATTGTCGTTTGGACCAACCTGAGAGCATGTACTTTATTTCGCCTGTCTGAACCTGCTAACAATTTTGTTCTGGAAGGTTAGGCGTCGATTTTTGGAAGATTCCAACCCGAACTATCCGAACTCCTCTTTCCAGCAACTTGCGAGTGCTGCCCTGTGGCACATCGCTGTTCCCAATGATTATGAATCTTATCAAAGTACATCTTACCACAGACTTTCTGTGACTTTGTCTACTCAGTGTTTACACTCCCCAAGGCATTAGACAAAAGACTTGCCTGTGGAGGCGCCCCATGGCTATTGCACAATATTGCCATGTCATCACAGGGCGTGCCGTTTACATGGGTGATCTGCTCTTCAGATAAAACTTCTACATTCATATTCGCCAACTGTCGACGTCAGCGCGAGTTTACTGAAATCAGCGCGCAAAACCCTCAGAAACACCCTTGAACGTTTCCAGAACGAATTTTCACTCTGCAATGAAATTTGCACTGATTTAAGAGTTAATGGCAGATTAAAACTGTGTGCCGGACCGGGAATGGAACCTAGAACCTATGCCATTCACGGGAAAGTACTCTACCAACTGAGCTCAATTCCTCTGGAAACAATCTCTAAACTGGGCTAATCCATTTCTCCAAAAGTCTTTTCTTCCAGAAACGTTAATCTCGATAGGTGCACAGGAGAACGTATATGAAGTTCAGAAGGTAGGGGAAAGTAATTGGGGACAGCCAAGCTACGAGGGCGGATCCGTGGGTCATGCCTGGACAGCTCAGTAGGCACAGTGCTTGCCCGAGAAAGGGAAAGGTACGTGGTTCGATTTCCAGATCGTCATACATTTTATTTTTCCAGGAGTCTCATTCATGAACGTGCTTGGAGCGAAATCGGATGAAGACTTAATGAGCCCATATCATATAATACTTTTCTGTCTCAAAATGTAAAATGTGAAAAATGGCTGAGGTCGAGTGTGACATCATTAGAGGCTCAGACGAGGTTGAGCATGTCGTCAGAGATGTCGTAGGACTTACAATTGCCCAGATCCATGTTGTTGTGAAGTAGATACATCAGGACAACACTGAACAAAATCATCTCTTTGATTGGCCTAAGGGATTGAATGACAGTGACAGCTAAACTCTGAGTATATTCTGTGAACCGAACGTCATTGATCCTTGTCAGCTATTGCTGGAGACTTGCTTTGCGTCTGGGGAACCAGCTGAAACTTGCAGCAGGTCGTCACAGCATTCATCATCAGGACGGCCACCGTCGAAGAGCGAAAAATGCTTGAGCAGCAAAGAGTCGAGTGTGGGTAGTGCGCCAGTATGGATCAAAGCATGTTACAATGCAACCCGAAGCAGATTTTGATTTCACATTTGTGCAAAGAGGCGGACGTTCGACCTGGCTGTTTCCATTTCACAGAACAGTTATTTGTGTTACTTTAGTTAGATGAGCTCTTCGCTGACCGTTTGTTGTGTTGTTCATTGTTTCCCAGATAACCAGCTTCTTATGCTGTGCTACGACATGTTTGTTGCTGGCTCGGAAACGACAGGCAACTCTCTCCGATTTGCTTTCCTTATGATGTTACGACATCCTGACGTCCAGGAACGAGTGCACAAAGAGATAAAAGAAGCAATTGGCACCCACAGGCTCCCAACACTAGAGGACAAAGACAGGTACTTAGATCAACCTTACAGTGATGAACGTATGAGAGAACATCGTTAAGACTTCACAGCCAGAAATTATTTGTAATTTTGTTACATATCTAACCAATTAATCTTATTTCTAGAACTGACTTACTTAACAGTTTAACATACACTAATATAAATATATATTTTACTTTGACTGTACATCTAGATAACTAGCAGTGACTGTATACAAAATTAATCTTAGAAGCTCGTTTTGTTTTTCAGTCACCCGAACTTTTATAATTTCTTTGTTGTATATTTTGATTCATCTGTACAGTTATCAGTTTGAAAATTTCTTTTTTGCATGTCATCTAAATTTTCTATTATCTGCTATCAGTATGGTTCCTGCATTTTATTTCTTTATAATCTGATAATCTTCATGAACCCTCTTGCATATGTTACATTGTCACGATTACTCTGTTGAGCTTCTTCTGAATATGAAATTATTAGAATTCTTACTTGGGTTGTCATCTTTTCACTGTTTCGTAATCCTTCATCTTCCTAACTTGAGGATCACTAAAACTGCTGACTACGATAACTTTGACATTTGTTTCTTTTTTCCGTCCTTACATGTAATTAAAATATTTATTCGACGAGGATATTTTTTTAATAAAAGCTTAGCAGTGTATCATAAAAGAATGATCCATACACAAGACGTACACTAGCTTAAAAAAGTCAGCATCGTGAAGAAATGACTTCATATTTCCTGAACTCTGCAGTGCTCGGGGTCCCTATTCGTCAGTACATGGGGTCTGTCTCGCCATGGTTTAGCTGTCGTTGTTCATTCGCGTTTCCGCTCCACAGTCACACCGCAAATAGTTCACTTGGGCAGCTTTAGAAGCGTTGAAATGTCCGTGATGGATTTGTTACTAAGATGGCATTCAGCGACTAGACCAGGTTTGAAGCCACTGAGCTCGCCTTACTTACCCGTTCCGTTGTTACCGCTTCTCTACTGACAACATAATACGTCCTTCATTCTTTTTTACTGGCGCTTCCGTATCTCTTAACATCTAACGGTCAATTCCGTATTACATAAGGGTGTCCGGTTACTTTTGATCAGAAAGTGCATCTTGGAAGCTAGAGTGAAGAAAGGTAAACCTACTTCCATGGAATTTATAGATTCACAGGAAGCTTTTCCCACTGCTAACTGGAACATACTCTGGAATGTGGTAGACATAAAATACATGTAGCGAAAGATTATTTAGAACTTGTACAGAAATCAGATTGCAGCTGTAAAAATCGAAGGACATGAACGGCAGGAAGTAGTCGAGAGGAAAGTGAGTTAGAGTCATAGCCTATCACCAGTGTCATTCAATACATTTTGTAAGCAGTAAAGGAAACCAGAAAGAAAGTTGGAGAGAGAATTAAAATTCAGGGAGACGATACAAAAACCTTAAGGGCAGTCAATAACACTGAACTTCTGCCAGAGACAGCAGAGGACTTGGAAGACCAGTTGAACGCAATGGACAGTGTCTTGAAAAGAGGTTACAAGCTGAATATCAACAAAAGTAGAAGAAGGTTACTGGAGGCTAGTGGAATTGATGCTGGGGGAATACGAATAGAAAGTGAGACACTGTAAGTAGTAGACGAGTTTTACTACAAGTATTGTTCAATAAGTAATGCCCCACATTTTTTTCTCAGAACATATTTATTGGTAAGAGTCATAATTTGGTGACAATATACATCAACTCATCTTGTCCATGTCCTAATCTACAATACAGTCTCCATCACGTACTATGGCCATACGCCAACGTTTTGGAAGAGCATGTATTCCCTGCTGATAAAAGCTCTTGTCCTGTAGGCATAGCCATTTTTTTCACTGCATGGCTGACACTCGTCATCTTCAGGGTGTGTTCCCTGTAGAGAATCCTTAAGCGGCCCACAGTCTGAGGATGCCAGGTCTGGACTGTAGGATGGATGAGGCAATGATGTCCAACCCAATTTGCGATGTGTTTCGGCGTTCTCAAAGTTGTGTGTGGGCTTGCATTATCGTTTTGGAGCAAGATTTCTGCTGGATTCTTGTCTGATCGAACACGTCGGAAATGGTTCTTCAGTTTATTCAGCGTCTTTACGTATGCCTCTGAACTTATGGTTGACCTTCTTAGCATCACATCCACGAGAATGACGCAATCACCATCCCAGAAGGCTGTCACCATAATTTTTCCAGCAGAGGGGATTGACTTGAATTACTTCTTCTGTGGTGATTGAGGATGATGCCACTCCATGGACTGCCTTTTTGTTTCCGGAGCAATGCGGTGCACTCAGCTTTCATTCCCCGTAACTATCCGTGACAGAATGGCCTCTCCGTCGGTCTCAAAACACTCCAACAATTCAGATGAAATGCCCTATCTTTGATTCTTGTGGTCCGCTGTGAGCATTCGTGGAACCCATCGTGAGCACCTCTTTTAACATTCGTGAGTCTCGATCATTGTAGAGGCACTTCCAATGCTGACCGACAACTGTAGAGCCAATTGTCGAGTTGTGATGCGCTGGTCGGCACGAATAATGGCATCCGCGCGATTCACCATGTCTGAAGCAGTGGCTATGAAAAGACGTTCCGAGTGTGGCTGATCTTGGAGTTCTGTTTCTGAATTTCATGAGGCTGTAACTTTCTTTACCCATCACCCAACTGTACTCCTATCAATTGCAGTATCGCCATACACTGCACACAAACGTTTATGGATGTTGACCACGGTTTTTTTTCTGCACACAAGAATTCACTAGCAGCACACTGCTTGTAACGTAGTAGCATGTAGACGCCATTTTGACGCTGTACTACGGTTGTGCCATTTACCAGAACGATTCGAAACTTCACCGGCGCACAAAACTAACATCAAATTTGAAGCACCAACAAGGTACATTAATGGCTATTTAAAAAAAAAAGTGGAGCATTACTTATTGAATGACCTTCGTACTTAAGAAAAAAATTGTGGAACTAAAGAGGATGTAATATGCAGATTTGCAATAACAAAAATAGCTTTCCTGAAAAAGAAGAATATTATAACGTATAAAATTAAATTTAAGTTTTAGGAAGCCTATTCTATAAGTATTTGTCTGGTACTTAGCCTTGTAAAAACGTGAATTGTAGATGACATACAGTGCAGAAAGAAGAGAACAGAAGCTTTTGAAATGTGGTGCTACAGAAGTATGCTGAAGATCAGATGGGTAGGTCTAATAAAGAAAGAAATATTGCTGATTCGAACTGAGGAGGAAAGAAATTTATAGTATAACTTGATTAAAAGAAGAAATCAGTTGATAAGATACATCCTGAGGCATCAAAGAAAGGCGAGGAAAACACTGCAGAGGCTCAGCAGGTTCAAGTGGATGCTGTTTGCAGTAGTTACGGAAAGATGAAGTTTGGGCAGGATAGAGTTGCATGATCAGACAAGTCTTCGGACTGAAGACCACTACAACAATTCTTCAACAAATTCGTTACGTACAGACTAAGGAGAGAAATCAGTGAACAGTTAACTGAAGTACAAACACTTTATTAAATAAAGAACAACTTAACCGTCGTGGATCGCCATACTGTGGCAGTTTATAATTGTGCGCGATTGTTTAAATTTTGGGAGCAGAATAACAAATGTACCGCTCGGTAAAGGTGGCTGCGGATGATTAGGTACGCAGTACTGAAACTCCTGATTTCATACTGCCAGCTTGAGAACTGCGCGTAGAGCTGACTAGACGACGGTAAAACTCCGACAGACGCTTTGCGAGACGACTCCCGACTAACCGGAACTGCTTGTGTGTTGCGACCTTCCTTACCACACAGCGGCGCGGCAGTAGCAGATGGGAACTCTGGAGGGTGTGGTCAAAGGCTCTCTCGGATTGGCCCCACAGAGGACGCTGCACTCGCTTGCAGCATACTTTCGGAGGTCACCTTATGCTGGAGTCTCGACGTTGTTGTTGTGGTCTTCAGTCCTGAGACTGGTTTGATGGAGCTCTCCATGCTACTCTATCCTGTGCAAGCTTCTTCATCTCCCAGTACTTACTGCAACCTACATCCTTCTGAATCTGCTTAGTGTATTCATCTCTTGGTCTCCCTCTACGAATTTTACCTTCCACGCTGCCCTCCAATGCTAAATTTGTCTTCTATACATGTCTACACTTCAAATAAATACTTTCAGAAACGACTTCCTGACGCTTAAATCTATACTCGATGTTAACAAATTTCTCTTCTTCAGGAACACTTTCCTTGCCTTTGCCAGTCTACATTTTATATCCTCTCTACTTCGACCATCATCAGTTATTTTGCTCCCCAAATAGCAAAACTCCTTTACTACTTTAAGTGTCTCATTACCTAATCTAATTCCCTCAACATCACCCGACTTAATTCGACTACATTCCATTATCCTCGTTTTGCTTTTGTTGATGTTCATCTTATATCCTCCTTTCGAGACACTGTCCATTTCGTTCAACTGCTCTTCTAAGTCCTTTGCTGTCTCTGACAGAATTACATTGCTTTTGTTTCCTTTACTGCTTGCTCAATATACAGATTGAATAACATCGGGGGGAGGCTACAACCCTGTCTCACTCCCTTCCCAACCACTGCTTCCCTCTCGTGCCCCTCGACTCTTATAACTGCCATCTGGTTTCTGTACAAATTGTAAATAGCCTTTCGCTCCCTGTATTTTACCCCTGCCACCATCAGAATTTGAAAGAGAGTATTCCAGTCAACATTGTCAAAAGCTTTCTCTAAGTCTACAAATGCTAGAAACGTAGGTTTGCCTTTCCATAATAGTAAGTTCAGTATTGCCTCACGCGTTCCAACATTTCTACGGAATCCAAACTGATATTCCCCGAGGTCGGCTTCTACCAGTTTTTCCATTCGTCTCTAAAGAATTTGTGTTAGTATTTTGCAGGTGTGACTTATTAAACTGATAGTTCGGTAATTTTCACATCTGTCAACACCTGCTTTCTTTAAGATTGGAATTATTATATTCTTCTTAAAGTCTGAGGGTATTTCGCGTGGCTCATACATCTTGCTCACCAGATGGTAGAGTTTTGTCAGGACTGGCTTTCCCAAGGCCGTCAGTAGTTCTAATGGAATGTAGTCTACTCCCGGGGCCTTGTTTCAACTTAGGTCTTTCAGTGCTCAGTCAAACTCTTCACGCAGTATCGTATCTCCCATTTCATCTTCATCTACATCCTCTTCCATTTCCATAATATTGTCCTCAAGTACATCGCCTTGTATAGACCCTCTATATACTCCTTCCACCTTTCTGCTTTCCCTTCTTTGCTTAGAACTGGGTTTCCATCTGAACTCTTGATATTCATACAAGTGGCTCTCTTTTCTCCAAAGGTCTCTTTAATTTTCCTGTAGGCAGTATCTATCGTGCCCCTAAAGAGATAAGCGTCTACTTCCTTACATTTGTCCTCTAGCCATCCCTGCTTAGCCATTTTGCACTTCCTCTCGATCTCATTTTAGAGACGTTTGTATTCCTTTTTGCCTGCTTCATTTACTGCATTTTTATATTTTCTCCTTTCATCAATTAAATTCAATATTTCTTCTGTTACCCAAGGATTTCTACCAGCCCTCGTCTTTTTACCTACTTGATCCTCTGCTGCCTTCACTACTTCATCCCTCAGAGCCACCCATTTTTCTTCTACTGTATTTCTTTTCCCATTCCTGTCAATTGTTCCCGTACGCTCTCGTTGAAACTCTGTACAACCTCTCGTTTAGTCAGTTTATCCAGGTCCCATCTCCTTAAATTAACACCTTTTTGCAGTTTCTTCAGTTTTAATCTACAGTTCATAACCAATAGATTGTGGTCAGAGTCCACATCTGCCCCTGGAAATGTCTTACAATTTAAAACCTGGCTCCTAAATCTCTGTCTTACCATTATATAATCTATCCGATACCTTCTAGTATCTCCAGGATTCTTCCATGTATACAACCTTCTATTATGATTCTAGAACCAAGTGTTAGCTATGATTAAGTTATGCTCTGTGCAAAATTCTACCAGACGGCTTCCTCTTTCATTTCTTAGCCCAATCCATATTCACCTTCTATGTTTCCTTCTGTCCCTTTTCCTACTCTCGAATTCCAGTCACCCATGACAATTAAATTTTCGTCTCCCTTCACTACCTGAATAATTTCTTTTATCTCATCATACATTTCATCGATTTCTTCATCATCTGCAGAGCTAGTTGGCACATTAACTTGACTGCTGTAGTAGGCATGGGCTTCGTGTCTATCATGGCCACAATAATGCGTTCATTATGCTGTTTGTAGTAGCTTACCCGCACTCCTATTTTTTTATTCATTATTAAACCTACTTCTGCTTTACCCCTATTTGATTTTGTATTTATAGCCCTGTATTCACCTGACCAAAAGTCTTGTTCCTCCTGCCACCGAACTTCACTAATTCCCACTATATCTAACTTTAACCTATCCATTTCCCTTTTTAAGTTTTCTAACCTACCTGCCCGATTGAGGGATCTGACATTCCACGCTCCGATCCGTAGAACGCCAGTTTTCTTTCTCCTGATAACGACGTCCTCTTGAGTAGTCCCCGACCAGAGATCCGAATGGGGGACTATTTTACCTCCGGAATATTTTACCCAAGTGGACGCCATCATCATTTAACCATACAGTAAAGCTGCATGCCCACGGGATAAATTACGGCTGTAGTTTCCCCTTGCTTTCAGCCGTTCGCAGTACCAGCACAGCAAGGCCGTTTTGGTTAGTGTTACAAGGCCAGATCAGTCAATCATCCAGACTGTTGCCCCTACAACTGCTGAAAACGCTGCTGCCCCTCTTCAGGAACCACACGTTTGTCTGGCGTCTCAACAGATACCCCTCGTTGCGGTTGCACCTATGGTACGGTCGTCTGTATCGCTGAGGCACACAAGCCTCCTCACCAACGGCAAGGTCCATGGGTCATGGAGGGGGGGGGGGGGGGGGGGGGAGTCTCGACAGTCAACTACATTGCAAAATTGACATCAGTGGAAATAAGTTTATAATTCTGCACATTTACACTACGACCTTTCGCAAGACAGCCTGAGTATTGTTTTTTGCTGTTATTTTTTTGGAGCATTTCGTTGTTTTAGTGACGTAGGATAGATTATTGCTGGAAGAGGGTCTAGAGTTCTTCTGAATTTTCAATACAAAATATATCGTGTCGTTCTGTCATATCTGCATCGGTGCGATGATCAAAACTAGAAAACGGGTGTGTTTATCTTCGGTCGACAGAATCGAATATTTCAGCCTCAGTTTTATTGTCTTCCGTTTCAGTACAGAATCAATAAGCATTTTTCAGTAGTTTATTCTCCTGTGGTTTAGCACTCAAACGAGAATGCAAGTTACGATATTTGATTTTTCTGAAGTTTCTAACATTCTTGTTCCGCATTTTTAAAACAACACATTGTATTCTTTTGTACTGGATATGATTCACAAATAAGTAAGACGACGGCCATTGTAACATGTTTTTACATATTTCGCATAAAAAGATGTCTGTGGATAATAATGGCAAAAACGTTTGCTATCTGTAGATTGGTTTATACCAGAGCTGCTCTGACGGAGTCACAGAGAATGTGTCATGTCATACCAATACGGGGAACTCGGCGAGTGCTCGAAGACACCACACTACATGGCTATCGACTTCCAGAGGTTAGTATCTGTATTCTGTCGTCTTGATCAAATTGTAAGTCAACACCAGTAAAAAGACTTACTATAGAGAAATTTTCTCAGAGTATCAATTCTTCCCAAACAAAAGTCTGAGAATTCAGCAACTGACTTTCTGTCCTTGAAATAATATACCAGGAGTCGTAATGACGTCTGTTTCATTTTCTCTGTATAGTCTGGCAAGCCGACAGTAGTCTAGCATGAGCTGCATAATGGAGTTACAGAGATTGTCGAGCTTTTATGTTTGTACGGACCACTAGTGATTACACTCTCGTGCCTAACATCCTTTTCCAAATGAATCTTCCTTATCACTTTGTTTTTCCGTATACAACTAACTGAATTTCAATAGATATCCGTTCTACATAGCCAAGATAGCCTTACGTCCTAGTAACAGCTTAAGGATAAAGACTGTTATAGCGAAAACATTTTGTAATTACAGCCAAATGCCTAGATCCTTCTCTAAGACGTCTAAATTTTTTTACCGTACGTCTTGTTTGTCACACCAAACAGAGCACAGGCAGAAACATGTTTCGACGAATGAAGGTTTGATCAGAAGCTGTCAATAAAAGAAAATGTCATGCCAAAAATGAAACCGTTTTTTCACGCTTGACTGGAAGCACACATGTTCCCAAAACATAAATGACGCAAGAATACAAACCAAAGTGAGGGAGAGAGAATTATGTGTGAAAAATGAAACCGTTTTTTCACGCTTGAGTGGAAGCACACATGTTCCTAAAACATAAATGACGCAAGAATACAAACCAAAGAGAGGGAGAGAGAGAGAGAGAATTATGTGTGAAAAAAGAACGTCTAGAGTTGAGAGAGAGAGAGAGAGAGAGAGAGAGAGAGGGAGGGAGAGAGAGAGAGAGAAGTATCTAATACGGTAACTATTGTAAAGTATTACCACAGGTTTCCTCGTAAAAAAATAACTGATTTGAAACATTGGAAAATCTAGGATGGAATGTAATAACATCATGAAAATATAGCTGCTACTCGCCATATAGCGGAGGTGCTGAGTCGCAGATAGGCACAACAAAAAGACTGTCAGTAAGTGAGCTTTCGGCCAAGAAGGCCTTCATCGGAAACAGACAACACACACACACACACACACACACACACACACACACAGGCAAACGCAACTCACGAAGAGGACCACTGTCGCTGGCTGCTGGGGCCATACTCGACAGCTAAAGACTGTGGTCAAGTGTGTGTGACTTGCGTTTGCACATGTATGTGTGTGTGTTTGTGTGTGTGTGTGTGTGTGTGTGTGTGTGTGTGTATTGTCTGTTTTCGACAAAGGGCTTCTTGGCTGAAAGCTCATTTTCTGATAATCTTTTTGATGTGCCTATCTGCGACTTAGCATCTCTACTATATGGTGAGTAGCAAGTATCCTTTTCATAATATTGTTATAACTGATTTGAAGGTTGAAACCATGTTGTCCTTCTATTACAGGCCAATTAGTTGCTTAGGACAAGTTAAGCTTTTACTTCAGTGTTTATTTTTCATACTAGCCAATTTGTAGCCATTGAGATTTCAAATGCAGATGTAATATCCAACATCAATCTACATCTACATGGATACTCTGCAAATCACATCTAAGTGCCTGGCAGAGCGTTCACCGAACCACCTTGACAATTCTCTATTATTCCAATCTCGTATACCGCGCGGAAAGAATGAACATCTATATCTTTCCGTACGAGCCCTGATTTCCCTTATTTTATCGTGGTGATCGTTCCGCCCTATGTAGGTCGGTCTTAACAAAATATTTTCACATTCGGAGGAGAAAGTTGGTGATTGGAAGATTCCGTCGCAACGAAAAACGCCTTCCTTTTAATGATATCCAGCCCAAATCCTGTATCATTTCTGTGACACATTCTCCCATATTTCGCGATAATACAAAATCGATCTGAAATCCCTTGTCAATAGCACTGAGCACTTCATGAGAATAAAGAGCTAGTTGTGTTTCATAGGAACGATGTTTTCTAACCCATGTAGACAGTGTGTCAAGAGACCGTCTTCTTTGAGGTAATTATAATGTTCGAACACAATATATGTTCCAGAATCCTGCTGCATGTCGACGTTAATGATATGGGCCTATAATTAAGTGGATTACTCTCACTACCTTTCTTGAATATTGGTGTGTCCTGTGCAACTTTCCAGTCTTTGGGACGGATCTTTCGTCGAGCCAACGGTTGTATATGATTGTTAAATATGGAGCTAATGCATCAGCCTAATTGGTATACCACCTAATTGGTATACAGTCTGCACCAGAAGACTTGCTTTTATTAAGTGATTTGAGTTGCTTCACTAGGCCCTACTCCGAGGATATTTACTTCTTCGTTACTCATGTTGGCAGCTGTTCTCGATTCGAATTATGGAATATTTACTTCGTCTTCTTTTGTGAAGGCATTTCGAAAGGCTGTGTTTAGTAAATCTTCTTTGGCAGCACTGTCTTCGATAGTATCTACATTGTTATCGCGCGGAGAAGGCATTGATTGTTTCTCGCCGCTAACATGCTTCACATACGACCAGAATCTCTTTGGATTTTTTGCCAGGTTCGAGACAAAGTTTCGTTGTGGAAACTGTTATAGGCATCTCGCATTGAACTCCGCGCTAAGTTTCGAGCTTCTGTAAAGGATCGCCAATCTTGGGGATTTTGCGTCTGTTTAAATTTGGCATGTTTGTTTCGTTGTTTCTACAACAGTGTTCTATTCTTTGAATTTAAGCCACATCTGGTCTACACTTGTATTATTAATTTGGAATGAGTGGAGGTTGTCTCTCAGGAAGGCGCCAAGTGAATTTTTATCTGCTTTTTTGAATAGGTATATTTTTCGCTTACTTTTCGAGGATTTGGGGATTACAATATTCAATCTCGCTACGACCCTGTGTTCACTGATCCCTATATCGGATTTGATGCCGGTTATTAACTCAGGATTACTTTTTGCTAAGAGGTCAAGTGTGTTTTCACAACCGTTTACTATTCGCGTGGGCTCATGAACTAACTGCTCGAAATAATTTTCAGAGAATGCGTTTAGCACAATTTCGGATGATGTTGGTCGTTACAGCTGGATTTTAACCCTTTTAGTGCCAAATACGATCTGATCGTGATCCAGATTTTCGGCGAAAAATGCCAGTAACGATCTGATCGTGATGCCTTTCTCATTCGCTAGGAAATACTAACGACTTTGCCTTCAAGCGCGGAAAAAATGAATGAGAAAGGCATCACGATCAGATCGTTACTGGCATTTTTCGCTGAAAATCTGGATCACGATCAGATCGTATTTGGCACTAAAAGGGTTAAAACAGTCACCGAACGAAACCGGTTTATATCCACAACAAATGTTGATTACAAAGTTCAACTTGTTCAATAAATTACTCAGCCTATAGTGGATAAATGGTTTTGATCTTCACAAAATACATTAGTATTGTGCATCCGAATGTGAGGAAATTAAATAACGGTTTGACTTATTTGATTTTTCACGTACTTATCCCATCCGTGTAAAATAAAAGCATGTCCCACTGTTACTGAGTGCTTCGCTTAACGACGAAGACAAGTTGTGTTGGTGACATTGCTTTATTCCGGTAATTCCATCTAGCACACAACCCAAAAGCCACGCAAGGGCTTTTACATTTGCACAGTATCTTCGAAGAAGATGATGGACACGTCCCCGCAAGAAAAGTTGATAGCATTTACATCTATATTCTCCAAAACAACGGTGATGTGCATGGCAGAGTGAACGTCTGACTGTACCTGTTATTAGGGCCTTTTGCCGTTCCATTCCCGCTTGGAGCGCAGGAAGAATGATTCGTTAAATGACTCTGTGCGAGTTGTAATTAATCTAATCTTGTCGTCACGATCGCCAAGGGAACGATATGAAAGAGGTTTTCGTGTACTAGAGTCATCATTTAAAGCCGGTTCTAGAAACTTTGTTATTAGACTTTCTCCAGATAGTTTCCATCAATCTTAAAGAGTCTGCCAATTCAACTCTTTCATCATCTCTGTGACACTCGCCCGCAGGTCAAATAAACCTACGACCATTCGTGCTGCCCTTGTATGTATACGTTCAATATCCCCTGCTAGTCCCGTTTGGTACAGGCCCCACACACTTGAGGAACATTCGAGGTTGGGTCGCACGTGTGATTTTTAAGCAATTTCCTTTGCAGACTGTTTGTATTTCCCTCGTATTCTAACAACAAACCGAGGTCTGATACCTGCTCTCTACCCGCGACTGATTGTTCCATTTAGTATCTGTACTAAATGTTACACCCAGGCCGACCGCGGTGGCCACGCGGTTCTAGGCGCTGCAGTCCGGAACCGCGCGACTGCTACGGTCGCAGGTTCGAATCCTGCCTCGGGCATGGATGTGTGTGAAGTCTTTAGGTTAGTTAGGTTTAAGTAGTTCTAAGTTCTAGGGGACTGATGACCTCAGATGTTAAGTCCCATAGTGCTCAGAGCCATTTGAACCATTTTTTTGTTACACCCAGGAATTTGTATGAGTTCACAAATTCCAACTGTGGCGCACTGATATTACATTCATAGGATAATACGTTCTTCGATTTATGAAATGCACAATTTTACATTTCTGAACATTTGAAGCAAGTTGCCAATCTCTGCACCACGTTGAAATCTCATCAAGAACTGACTGAATATTTATGCAGCTTCTCTCGGATAGAACTTCATTATAGATAACTACTTCATCATCTGCAAAAAGCCTGATATTGAGGTTCGCCGATGACATTGTAATTCTGTCAGAGACAGCAAAGGACTTAGAAGAGCAGTTGAACGGAATGGACAGTGTCTTGAAAGGGGGATAGAAGATGAACATCAATAAAAGCAAAACAAGGATAATGGAATGTGGTCGAATTAAGTCGGGTGATGTTGAGGGAATTAGATTAGGAAATGAGACACTTAAAATAGTAAAGGAGTTTTGCTATTTGGGGAGCAAAATAACTGATGATGGTCGAAGCAGAGAGGATATCAAATGTAGACTGGCAATGGCAAGCAAATCGTTTCTGAAGAAGAGAAATTTGTTAACATCGAGTATAGATTTAAGTGTCAGGAAGTCGTTTCTGAATTGTATTTGTATGAAGCGTAGCCATGAATGGAAGTGAAACATGGACGATAACAAGTTTGGACAAGAAGAGAATAGAAGGTTTCGAAATGTGGTGCTACAGAAGAATGCTGAAGATTAGATGGGTAGATCATATAACTAATGAGGAGGTATTGAATAGGATTGGGAAGACGTTTGTGGCACAACTTGACTAGAAGAAGGGATCGATTGGTAGGACACGTTCTGAGGCATCAAGGGATCACCAATTTAGCATTGGAGGGCAGCGTGGAGGGTAAAAATCGTAGAGGGAGACCAAGAGATGAATACACTAAGCAGATTCAGAAGGATGTAGGTTGCAATAGGTACTGGGAGATGAAGAAGCTTGCACAGGATAGAGTAGCATGGAGAGCTGCATCAAACCAATCTCAGGACTGAAGACCACAACAACAACAACAAAGTAAGGAGCCAATGCAGTAGAGTACTCTCTGTAAAACCGAATTGGAATCCCATCAGTACCTGGCGATTTATTAATGACCTTTAATGACTTGTAATTGTTATTCTGTAATTCTTATAATTAATGATGTATTCGATTGTTTAGTTTTATGTAAAAGTAAGTGGCACATGAACCATGAAGTCAGTCTGCCTTATTGTCAGATGGCCGGTGTTTATTCCACCAATGTACACGCTAATCAGTCACAATATAAAACAAGAAAAGTTATATACTCTGTATTTTATTTAAAAATTAGTACAACAGCGACGCCAAATTCTAGGATTTTCTGAAGCAGGAACCCCAAGGATATCAAAGTTGAATACCTCATCATATGAAGTATCTAAGTTATTTTGTGAACTTTCATTATCTGTGATTGAAATTTTCTAGTTTTCACGCATCTTTGTATTTGTGAATGGTGGAGGCCCAAAGTTTTAAGTTACTCCGAATGGTATGATTGAGAATTACTGTTACCGCTGTCCAGCTATAGACAGAACTAGAGAAACTGTATATTTTTTCTTCACTTAGCCTCAGTGGTAATTAAACTGCCTCCTTACTCTCACACATTTAAGATTGGCATTTTAGGATCAATCATGCAACAAATTCTGAATGCTGCAAAATGGAAAATGTACAATCCAAGACTGCTGCACGCTGTGAATGAGGACAAACCAGATTGAAGAATGGAGTACTGCAAGTGTTTTGAAGGCATACTTCATGAGGATGAACGGTTTGCAGGGATGATTACTTGGTCAGATGAAGCACCATTCAAACTGAACGATACTGTAAACCACCACGCATGTAATGGGCTCCTGAAAATCCTCATGTTCTCGTGGACAAACATGTATCTACTGAGTATTAACATGTGGTTATGGTCTCTCATTGAACAGTTTGATTGGACCATTCTTATTTCGAAGTATCATAAATGCTAAGGTGCATCTTCATATGCTACTAAAATCAATTATACTTGCCATCTGAGACGAGAATGAAAGATTTTACCTACAACAAACTGGTGCTCTGCCTCTCTACAACACAGTTGTCAAGAATTTCAAGAATTTTATTCACCATAGATCATTTTACAATGATATTGGCTTCGTCATACAAGATGTACTAGTACATACAGAATAATAAAATAAACTTCTGTCAATACATTATAGAATACATTTGAAGCATGGCAGTGTACCAAATTACAAAGGATAGCTTTTAAAAGTTAACGCAAGAAGCTATCTAATAATCTAATATAATATGGTATTTTATTGTTTATAGTATAAACTTTGTAATTACCCACGATTAACCACAGCACAAAATAATATGTTTAACTACAGACAACATTTAAATGCTTATATTTTCCTCAGGCATCTCAAAGAATTCTTTAATGTCATAGAATGGATGATCTGACAGCCAGCTGTACCACTTAATTTCAAAAGAATTTGTATCCATAGACTGAAATGAACTGGCAGTTTATTGAACATTTTGAGTGGGTTAACTTCGTGGGAATTTCCTATTCTCGCTAATCTGTGGTGCTGTATGTCTAAATTACCGTTAGCCCTGGTGTTGTGTTCGTGTATTTCCCTTCTGGCAATAAATTCTGAAATATTATTTTTAATATAGAGTACAGACACATAGATGTATAGATTTATAATTGTAAGTATTCTGAGTCTGGAAAAAAGAGGACAACAGTGCTCTGTATGACCTCTTTTACATATTATACATATGACTTTTTTCTGTAATTTCAATACGTTTTTGATGTGAGGGGAGTGCCCCCATATAATCAGACCATATGAAATATGTGACTGGAATAGCCCAAAGTATGTCACCCTGAGGTACTCCAAGCTCACTACCTCCCTCAGTTTCAAGAGAAGGTATGCCACCCGAGATATTTTTTCACATACATGATTGACATGTTCCTCCCAATATAGTTTTGAGTCAATGTGAATACCTAAGAGTTTTACCGACTTATTGCCTACTTCATTTGATGTTCCCATTAAAAGTTGTTGTGTTTTGTCAGGGTTGCATAGGAGCTTAAAGGCTGCAAACCAGTCCAGGGCCTTATCTAGTGTTTCTTTTGTTAGGTAATTCAGATCTGAAATGTTCTGATGTGTGGTAAATAGTGTTGTATCGTCAGCATAACACACAACAGGGTGAGCTATATTTTTAGGTAAATCATTAATAGCGACAATGAAGAAGAAGGGTCCAAGGATAGACCCTTGTGGTACACCTGTGCTGATTTCCATGATGGAAGAATTTAAATTTCTGACTGAAACGAATTGTTTTCGGTTACTTAAATAAGAATTTATCACAGGTAAAGTGCTCCCTCTCACCTCATAAAACTCTAGTTTCCCCAGTAGTATGTCAACAGGAATGCAGTCGAAAGCTTTGCTTAGGTCACATAATACCAGTGATACCATGTTATTATTTTCAAAAGCTGTTAAGGTTTGGTCAATGATTTCCAAAATGGCCCCTGTTGTGTTCTTCCCCTTTCGAAAGCCAAACTGATTGTTACATAGGATATTGTTTTTTTTCAAAGAAGTTGCTTATTTGTGTGTGTATCATCACCTCAAATACCTTTGAGAATATTGGAACAATGGAGACTGGTCTGTAGCTTTGGAGGAGATGTTTGTCTCCTTTTTTAAAAACTGGGACAACTTTTGATACCTTGAGTGCATCTGGAAAAACTCCAAATTCTACACATTTATTAAAAATGTAAGCTAATGGTTTGGCGATTGAGTGTATTGTCTTTTTAATTATGTTATTTGATAACCAATAACAGTCCATACTTTTAGAACCTGAAAATTTGGATACAGCTTTTATAACATCAGCAGGTGTGACAGCCCTCCATTGAAATGCCAGGTTAACAGGCAGTGGTATTCCAACAAGGTTCATTGCAGATGAATTTGTTGCTTTGATACTGCTACTTATTTCTTTAACTGAGTTTAAAAAGTACTCATTTAATTCTTCAGGATCAAGCAGAGCTGTTTCTGTGCGTTTCGGTGTATTCTCTTGTTTTATTATTTGCCAGGCTACCTTGCATTTATTGGGAGCTCTTTCTATATAGTTCTCCGCTTGTGGGGCGGCGGATAATTTTGTGTAAAATAATATTTTTCTGTATATATATACGCTTGCGTGTTGAATCAGTTTCTAGCTTTTAGAATGTTGTTATTGCTGTCTTTTGCCGTTCTCAACACTGGCTCTCTATTTACTCCGTGACCCCCAGAAAGTGATTTAATAAAACTTGGAGCCAGTAAATAGATATCCTAGTGCCCACTTTACCTGAGAATGTTCTTATAGCTGCAGCTTATAGCTCTGAGGAATTAGGAGATTGTCCGGGATTTCTAATCAAAAACGGTTTTCCAAAATAGTTGAGTATATTCTGAAATTCACTAATAAAAACCACAAGTATCCCTACAACCTAACTAACAGAACAGTTCAGAGTCTAATGCGCTGATGCAACTATAAATGTCCGAATCAAATGTTAAAAAGAATGCTCGCCATAATTTGATGAAAATATTTCATCAAACGCCACGCTAAATATTTGGTAGAATGTCTGTCCCGCGACGGCACGTGAAAATACGACAAAACGCAAACTGAAGCTAGATAATGAAAATCATTCCAGAATTAACACTTCACATAAAATGTTTTCATGGTTCCGCATATCTCTAGTAACTTAATACGGCACCCGAGGCTGTTTGTAGCAGATACACTGATGCGACGCGACTACCGACACAGATGGCGTGTCATTCAGCGTCTGGAGAGAACTGGGGCCTTGCTTCCTCGCGCAGTGTTCTTATATATAAAGCCGCGGTGCGGACGGCTGAGGGATCGCCTGATCAAATCCGCTCTCCCGACTAGCCGCTGGGCTAGTAACGCACCACTTCAAGATACATAATAATTTATAGCTTCTTTGGCTGATGGCCGAAGAAGCTCTAAATTTAAACGTGCATTCAGCACGCAGGTAAGTATTGATAATAAAATTTTGACGTGGCTAAGTTAAATATTTTGGGCGAGAGAATTAATTAAATTACACTGCACGCAGCAGATGAGCTCTGAACTGTCCCTTTTGAAATCCGCTATCGCTATAATTTTATAGGTATTAAAAAGAAACTTTACACATTTTCATAATCATAGCGGACCTCCAACCTATTTAAATCTAAACATCCTAGCCTTATTTACTAGCCTACTTAATCTATCTTGCTTCCTTCAGTTTTGAGACGAAAACCAGAAAATCATGAATTTCCACTAAAGTCTTAATTTGTGAAATCCAAAGTACTGTTTTTATTAAATCATTATGAAAGATGAATCTAAATATAAATTTTGAAGTCTCTAGCTCTTTTCTGTTGCGCCAATGATTTTTCCAGAAAAACGTCCAAATCTCGGAAATGGCTGAAGTTATCGAACTGATATTTAACACACATTAATTTAGTATTATTTTTGACATGCTAGAAAAGTTTTAGTTCATTTGCTTGATTTTTAAGGTATTGCGCAACATTTATGACGCCAGAGCTAGTTACAGCAGACTGGCTGGCACACAATGGAAACAGATGTGAATTTACTACAGCGTGAGTAGGCTGCTTCCCTACACGCTGCTTGCTTTTTTGCCAGAACAAGTTTAGCTTTATAGTATTTTTTGCATTTCAGATATGACCTATGAATGTTCACACTCTGTTCTGCTCCTTGGTCAGAGGCTTGTTTATGCATCTGGTACAGCATATGTAAGTTTCGTCTAATTTCTACTAGCTCTTGTGTGAACCAGTTCAGACTTTTCTTTTTCATTTCATTTGGATATCTAACTTTTTTTTACTGGTGAGCAAGAATACGATAAATCTGTGTACTTCTTAAAGAAGTTACCAAAGCTAATTTCAGCTTCCCTTTTTCCAGATTGACAATTATATATAAAGTCCCAATCTGCACTTCCTAATCTATCAACAAACATATTTATGTACTCTACCTTCTGTCTTCGTACCACTACTACTTTAGATTCTTCAGTTTTAACTGGCAGCCTCTTACAGAGCGTAAGGAGTAGTGGCTCATGATCTGCAAGTCCACTTCCTGCAAGTCTAACTGTAAAATCCTCCCTATGGAAATTCACAACAATATTGTCTATACAGGCATTCTTACGTGTGGCACAGTTATTTGTACAATAGATGTCTAATGATCTTAGCATATTCAAAAATGTCCTAGCAACTGGTCTCTGTGTGTTTACCATTTCTATGTTGAAATCACTACATATAGCAATTCTCGTTTTACTCTTCAATATTTTTTTAATTATTAATTCACATTTTTCAATAAACAAATTTACATCACCATCTGGCGACCTATATAGACTAAATACCACTATATTTTCATTCATTAGTTTTACACAACTAAACTCCCCATCTAGCTCTGAGGATTATGTAGGTACATCAATTCTGGAAAATATTATTCCTTCTTTGACAAAAATTCCCGCCCCACCATTCTTTCCCTGTTTTCTAAATATCATGTCTCCCACAACATACCCTTGGGGAATGAACATATGTACTTGTTCTTGTGTTAACCAGTGGTCAGCTACACATATAACATCTACATGCTCAGTGTTACATAAATGTTCTAATTCTAAAATTTTATTTCTAATACAACGTATGTTAACTTGTAGAAAAGTAAGTAGTTTGTCTCTGTCTGTATTCCTCTGGAGCAATTTGACTTTATATTTGAGGTTGTAGGTTCCGTTAATGTCTTTAATCTTGATGCACTGTGATCATACGTGTTATGATAGTCACATACCTCTTCATCCACTTGATGACTCACTTTGTTAACTGCTTTCGTCTGTGAAGCCACTGCTGATCCCACCAAAAATCATGGAATCCTGGAACCTACTTGGATGAAAATGTACATAGAAGATGGATAGGTCAAAAAGGATCTGTTGAGTGTGTCCAATGGTCTCCAGACCTTACACCTCTTGAATTCTACCTATGGGGGACATCGAAAAATGAACTTTATCAACAGAAGCCAGCTCCACAGAATGAGCTATGAGAAACCATCGAGGCATCCTGTGCAGCTATAACACCAGCAACACTGACAGCCATACTTCGGTCAGTAGTTCAGTGGCATCGTCATTGTTTGGCTACTAATGGGGGTCACTTCAAACACATAAAATATCATTGTTGCAATAAGCCAGTGCATGATGTATTGTACCTCACAAATAACTTTGTGTTTGAAGGCATGTTCATGCTCCTCGCATGGATTGCTGATGAATTGGCTTAAATAACTCACTGGATATGCTAAATCTGTCTTTATGCCCACTGCAAAGTATAGAAGCCTTCCAATCATGGTTCTGTATTTTGGTGCATTCTGTTCGCTGAAATTTGCTTCGTCTATCGCATTTTGTACTTCATATTCAGAATGAGAGGTATTTTCAGAAGTTTGCAGTTTTTCATTTGGAATGCCTTTAAGATTTATTTTGAGTATGCTGTTTGGTCTAAAATCAGTGTTCCATCTTCCCTTGTAACTTGAATTGACTATGCATGTCATGCAACACCAAGGTCTCTTTATTTCAAATTCCATGCTTAAGATATTTTTAATTTTCATTATTTCACTTTTCTCACCGTATAATCTTATGTCATCCACATATACAATTAGAATGAGTTCACACTGTAGATCACAGTAGCATGAGGGTCAACTACTGGTTGCAGTGTCCCTCGTTTGCACAGGAACTTGTTGAGTGTTTCATTCCATCGTCCACTGAACTAATGCAAGCCACAGATGTACTTCTCAAGTCTGCAGTTCCACTCCCCATTGTTCAGTTCCTCTTGATCTGGTATGCCACTGAATTTTCTTCACTGTTTGTCAGTGACATCTGTGAAACCAATTCATAGTTCCACATAGGCTTTATACTGTATGTCAGCCATCAAACACATCACAATGACATTTAAAGATGAATTCCCATCTAGTTCATCCACTGTTACCATAAGTAGTTTAACTGGACTGTAACATTTGTCAAAATCAATTCCTGGTCTTTGCTTATTAGCTTAAGCTACCACTCATACTCTGTCTCTGACAATGCTTCCCTTTTCCCTTGCACTTGAAACCCCATTGTGTTCATATTGTCTCTGTGTTGTTAGCATGTGATAAAAATGTCTAGGTTCAGTTTTGCATTAGGTTTCCCAGTTCTTCTGGCATTGCTTCTTGCTATTTATTTTTCTTGTCAGCTGACATGGCTTCCTGTATGCTGTTTACATGCTTTCCTCCTGGTGTACTTTCCTTTTCAGCTGCATAGTCCTTCTTCTTTTCATTTGTTTTTTTGTCTGTCAGCCATATCACTGATTCAACTTATTACCCAGATTGTGTTCTGTAGCTTCTGTTTATTGTAGGTTCTTTTACTTCACAGTTGTTATTATATTTTGTGTAGTATCAATCTCAGCACTCTTATCCTCCTCTTCAGTCTCCTTTTCTACTTCATTATGTTCAGAAGCTACACAAATTTAAAAATTTTCACTTTTTTGTGTCAGAGGCTTCTTCTGCCCCATAGTGTCTGTATTCTAGGATGCTCCTTCATCATCTGCAGTGGTTGTGGCCTTCAGATCAATCACTTTTGTAATACCTTTGTTCAGTTTTGCTGGAAAGATATTTTCATCAAATTAAATATCTCTGACAATCATTATATTTTCTGTTTTTGGATTCCACAGTCTGTAGGCTTTCGTGGTTTCTGAATATCCAGTCTTCGTGAGGGATTGTTCATTTGGTTCAAATTTATCACATCAGTTTTTCATTTTTGCATATACACAACATCCGAATTATTGCAGATGATTAATGTTTGGTTCTTGTCCATGCTATTTTTTGTAAGGACTTTTTCCATAATTTAGTACCATCAAGTCTCTATTTTGCAGATAATTTGTCATTGGTATGTCTTCACAACAGAAATTTTGTGGTATATAGCTCTCCAAATGTATATATTGCACAGTATTTGGAAGGGTTTGATTGAACCATTGTGCAACATCATTTTGTTGAAGTGTGCCAGGGATGGTCAGCTAGTTCCAAATACCTTTTTTCCCAGATATCCTTCAAATTCTTTAGGCATATATTCACCTCCATTGTCTGAACAGAGCATTCATTTTTTTTCTGTAGAAATTTTTTCCATACACTTTGTATTATTTGAATGGCTGACACACTTCACTGTTCACTTTTAGTACATTCAGGATGATTATAATTAAACTTTCACTGCTTGAGAGGGCCTATATGAAAATGGAGTGACTGTAGGACAATAAAGCTTTACGGAAATATTTGTAATGGCATGTGGAAAAGAAATAACAAATAAACCATTGAAAGAAACACATTTTAATTTGCACATGAGATGGTAACATTTATTAATTGTGTAACATGTTTACATTCCAGATTAAAAATGTTGCTGAGTGTGGTAATCATCTGATTTGGCAAGTAATGTGAAGTTTATACAAATGCCATTTCACAGTTGTTCATAGCACCTTCTCAATGGTGGACCATGGAATGTTCAGTTGATTTGATGTACCATGTGCCCTGCTTGAAGATTGCACATTACGTCCAGCATACTCACTCGTGGCAGCAGCAGCTTCTTCAACATTTTGTGGCACAACTGGCTGTCAGACTCTCCCAGGAGCAATTCCCACATTGCCAGCTAATTCAAAGATCTGAATCATGATCTTCAGCCCAGTATGGAAAGAGGACCTCTCCATATTCCCTTAATGCACCTGTATTTGGAAAGAGCAGCAGCATTATTGCTGTTGTTTTGATAAAACAGCTTTATTAGTAAAGCCCTGTTTATCTTGTCCAGACCCATGTTGACTCTGCTAGTGTAATGCACGCTGATGCTTGTGTTTCAACCCTGTGTCACCATACCAATAGCAGCACCTAATGGCAAGTGTTGACCTTAACACTACTAACAATGTAAATCCTGCAGCACACAGTCTTAACATCTTTCCTATAAAGTTGGGTACCGTTATTATAAATAGTTTTCCACATATGTTGGATCAAGTAGTGAAAGTTTAATTATAGCCACCTTGTACATTACTGCATATCTTGAGTAACCATAGATAAATGTGGCAATATATTTCAGTCCAACAAGTGATTGTGGGTCAGAGATACCATTACATCACTATGTATCAAATGTAGAGGTTAACTTGCTCCATTTTTCTGACTGTTTGTGAAAAGACTTGGCTTTCATTTTATCATCAACACACACACATTGCACAACAGATTTACCTGGTTGCCTGATGCTTCAAAAATTGTTCCACTACTTTTGACCTGTTTCTTATTATTATCACCAGGAATCTGGCCTAACCTTTTGTCCCATAAATCTATTTCCTGACTGTTGGTAAGATTTGTGACAGGGCCACATCCATACATTGAAATATAGGAATTGTCTTCTCCATGTACAGTAAGGTAGTACAAATTGCCTTTCTTTGAAGCTTTCAGGATTATATACCTGCTTTGTTTCATGATTCTAGCTTCAGCTCTTGGTACAAATACAACAATATCTCTGCAGGAGCTTCTAATGACTTGTTGGGTCCATGTCACATCAAGCTGCTGCACTGCACTGGGGAAAAGGAGGTCTGAAATATTAAGGGATATCTCATGACTTTTGTCTGCTCTGTGTATATAGTTCAGTAAGAAAACTTTTGTTGAATACAATCATATCTATCACTTTCACACTGATTTCATAAACATCACTTGTGGATCCTCTTTGCAATCCACCAGAAAGAGAAAATTTTCAGTACCGGTACTCACTGTTTCAAAGTCTTCCACCCTGTCTTATATCTTAGACAGTACTCTGACTTCCTGTCACTGTAGATTGGTGATCTTGGGCTCATAAACTATGAAACTTCTTTAGAAAAATGCTGTGGAGCACACAGGAATGCACAGCATATCACAAATGAGGAAAAAAGACATCTATTTTTACATACATGCACAATGCCTTTTACAGTACTGTACAGCATAATTACAAGACAACAATGGGTACTCCAGAGTTCACAAGAAAAATAGTCATTACTGACAGGACAGGGAAATGGGGCTTGTTATCCTCACAGCACTCCTCTCCTTGCAATACTCTCTTATATGTGTGGGGGCTTCCTTTCTTCACTTCTTAAACTGTCCCCCTAGACCTGACAAGGAGAGAAAAGTATGTGCACACTACATGCTATTCATCAATTGATTTTTCATGTGTGATTATTGAGTTTTAAGCAGTCCAGAAGCTTAGAAAAAGTATGTGGATGGTACATTCAGATGCTCAACTTGTCCCCACCCACAACTATTGCTATTCTGGTGTGCAACAATAAAGGTGAGGGCATGATATGTTCTACACAGAGAGGAATGGAGCATACATTGCAGAGGCACCAGTGTCTCCTCTGTCTCTATCCCACACCACATGTTTCAGTTGTTGCCTACCCTGGTAACTGGGAACACTGGGATAAGTGCCACATTGGGCCTTTGCTTCTTATTCTCCTAAGATGTATTTATATGCTCATAAATGTATTGCTGTTACTTCTTTACATAATAATTGTTGTGTTTGCTTTGTTGTTGTTGTTGTTGTTGTTGTGGTCTTTAGAATCCTGGTTTGGTACAGGTCTCCATGTCACTCTATCCTGTGCAAGCCTCTTCATCTCCAAGTACCTACTGCAACCTACATCCCTCCAGATCTGCTTATTGTATTTCTCTTGGTGTCCCTCTACAATTTGTACCCCCATACTTTCCTCCAGCACTAAACTGGTGATCCCTTGATGTCTCAGGATGTGTCCTACCAACCAATCCCTTTTCTTGTCAGGTTATGTCACAAGTTCCTTTTCTCCCCAATTCTATACAGTGCCTCCTAATTAGTTACGTGATCTACCCATCTAATCTTCAGTATTCTTTGTAGCACCATATTTCAAAAGCTTCTATTCTCCTTTTGTCTAAACTGTCTATTGTCAATGTTTCACTTCCATACTTGGTTACACTTCATGCCTGACATTTAAACCTATATTCAATTTTAAAAAATTTCTGTCCTTCAGAAATGCATTCCTTGCCATTGCCAGTCTACATTTTATATCCTCTCCATTTCAACCATCACCAGTTATTTTGCTCCCCAAATAGCAAAACTCATCAACTACTTTACGTGTCTCAATTCCTAATCTAATTCCCTCAGCATCATATGATTTTATTCAACTACTTTCCATTATCCATTCTTGCTTAGCCATCTTGCATTTCCTGTCAGTCTCGTTTTTGACATTTGAATTGGCTTTCTTTGGAATTGAAATTATTATATTCATTTATTATATAAACCATGTGGATCTTTTATTCTTTGAGTAGTGAATTACACGACTCTTGCTAATCCGACCCTCAGTAGTCCGGCCTCTCAGTAATCCGGCGCAAAACCAAAAACACATGCACAATGAATTATTGTGCATAACAATGTTTAGTTAAACAGTGCTTTATACAGTGTATTTGAAATTGTAGCTTTCTTTACAGTTTAGAATCATGTCTTCTAAAAGGAAACACGTTATGCTGGACCTCAGGGAGAAATTCAAAATTTTAGATAAGTTAAATCAAGGTTCTTTACAGAAAGCCATTGTTGGCTGCTGAGTTTAGTGTTGGATGAGCAACTATTTATGTCATCAAAAAGAAAGATGTTATTCGATACTACCCAACACAAATGGATAGTGAGTTGGGAAAATGGAAGATTTTGCGAAAGAGTGAGAATGAAGAACTGGACATAGCTGTTTATAGATGGTTCATACAACAACGCAGTAAAGGAATTCCAGTCAGTGGCCCAATTATAAAGGAAAAAGCAGATGCATTTAACAAACAACTTGGTGGCAGTAACTTGTTTGCAGTGAGGAAAGGTTGGCTATCAAACTGGAAAAAATGACATGGAGGCTTTCGGCAGCTGACAGTCTCCGGGGAAAGCCACTCAGCTAACAATAAGGACACTGATGAGTTTGTAAGCAAGACATGTAAGATAACAGAGGAAGAAGATTTAACTGCTGATGCCTTGTATAATGCTGATGAAACAGGACTCTTTTACAAGACGCTTCCTTCAAAAACATTAGCTGCCTAGAACAAGAAGGAAGCTCGTGGTTACAAGCAACAGAAACAGCGCGTAACATTAATGGCATGTTGTAATGCAAATGGGAGTCATAAACTACTGCTTATGGTGAATGGAAAATCCAAACATCCACAGTGTTTTCAACACAATGACATAAATACTCAACCAGTGCAGTATTGCACTCAAAAGAAACCATGGATGGACAGACAAATGTTCTCTCAGTGGTTCTATGGAACATTTGTACCAGCAGTGAGAAAAGAGCTAAAGAAGAAAAAGCTTCCACTGAAAGCTATCCTTATAACTGACAATGCTCCCAGCCATCCTTCAGATGTTTCTCTGAAGTCCAGTGGTAGACAAGCACTCTTTCTCTCAACCAATGTGACAGCCTTAATTCTACCCATGCATCAGGGAATGTTGGAACGTCATTATTGACACTCACTTCTCATCTCCTTGCTGAACAAAAGTGAGAAAAACTCTATCAAGACTATGCTGAAGGCATGGAAAGCAATTAACATACATGATGTCGTTTTCCAAGCAACCGAAGCATGGGATAAAGTGGAGAGCACTACCATAATGAAGAGACGGAGAAAATCATGGCCATCCACTGATGCCGAGTTGGATCTAGTAGTGAGCGACAGTAATGAGCCAGTCAATGCGAAATTATTAATTACTTTGTACATTGACATGATGATGAAGATGTTACTAAGTGGCTGTATGAAGAAAACTGTGATACAGCAAATTTTAACAGATGAAGAAATAATGAAAAGTGTGCAAGAAAGAAATGATGAAACTGATGAAGAAGAGGACACAGGAGGAGAGAGCATGAAGATTTCTCACACTGCTGGTGCTGAAGCTGCCAAGGTCTTCCTGCAGTACATTATGCAAAAACCAGATATTTGCAGTACCGATGTAATGCTAGTGAAGCGGTTGCATGATAAAGCATGACACCATTGCATATCATCATTGCAACAGATAAAAATTAGGGACATGTTTCATATTGAGTGATACGACTGTATAATTATGTACAGTATACACTCAAGGAATAAGTTTTCTATGAAAATTAAGGTTTTTTGGATTTAATAAAGTATATCTCCTATGTTTTAAAATTGTATCCATTGTATCCTTCAGCTTAATAAAGTACAGTACACTATATCCCCTATGTTTTCAGAATATAACTAAATAAATGAATAAAATAAATTTCAGACATTCAGTAATCTAGAACTTCGCTAATCCGGCACCCATATGCACCAGGAATGGCCAGATTAGCGAGAGTCTAGTGTATCTGCGTCACCTCTTTCTCTGCTGTTCAAAAAATTACCATTGATTGTGGTGGCTCGTCCTTGCAGTGTGCAATTTCTTAGCAGTGTTACTGAAGTATTCATTCATGAAGTTTGCTAGTTCCTTTACATTGCTGATTTGAGCATCTTTGCTTTAAATCTGTGTTTACAGATGATTTTGTCAAGCATTTGCTGTCTCCTGTTTGATTATAGATTATATTTCAGATTGCTTTGCTTTTGTTGTCTTCCTTCAGTAATGTTTTACTGTTTGTAGCGTTTTTGGAGCTAGCAGTACCTTCCTATAAATTCTCCTGTAATTTTTGTAAAATTCTGAAAAATCTGGGTCAGTCTGGCTAGTTTTTATGGTTATGGGATATCTTAGAGTTTCAGAGGATTTTTTGATACATTTGGTGCCATACCATTTTTTAAATCTCTAATGGAATGCAGTATTTTGGGAAATGCTTCCTCAAATTTTAGGTTAAGTATTGTCATGAACTTATTAAACGTTTTGTTTACATTTGTTTCTGCATGCACTTCCTCTCACCCTTCATGTTGTAACTAGGATGAGAACTGATATAGGTTTGATTTTGAAAAGATCCTTTTGTTTGTACTTGATTTAGCAGGCTTCCCTACATAAATATTTGGTTTTAATATCTGACAGAGATGATCTGATTGGCTTAGAATTTTAACAAGCAGCTGTCAGTGCTTTCTTTTTATGTCTGTTGCTGTATGGTGTTTCTGAGGAAGATTGTTTGGTCACTCTAGTTGGACAGTTTATGAGTGATGTTATGCCATCTGCAAAGAGTATTCCGTTATATACTACTAATGTCATCTGGTTACATTACGTTGATATTTAAATCCCCGCATATTAGAATGTTCATTAATGGACTAGATACCTTGTCTAAGCTCTGACTGAGTTTTGAGAAAATCCATATTACATCTGGGGGATCAATACAAGCAAAATATAATAATTTTTTTTTGACATGTTTTTTTTTTTTTTCTGCTGCTGAGAATTCGAAATGTTTATCCTCACTAAATGCTATAAAGTCTTTTGTAATTTTAAATGTAATACCTTTTCTCACATAAACACATAACTACCACCTTTAATGAATATCATGGTATAGGAACAGTCCGAGTTATATGATGTTAATGCAGGAAATACTATTACATTTTCCTCACACCAATGTTCAGGGATACATAGAATGGCAATGTCCAGTGTTCACAATTGTAATTCTAGTAGTTAAACTTTATTCCTTAAGGATTTTATATTTTGATGAAATACAGCATTTGTACCCTCAAAAGGAACTCCAAAGCTACAGACTTGTGTTTATATATGAATAGTATGTAACTATAAGGCATTGGCTGTTGTGCCATTCATGACAGGACTCTAAGAACATAACATGCTGACAACATTCTTTTTGCAAGTATCTTTATGCATTCACCTCATTTCAAATGAAAATTGGTATCCATTCCTAGAAATTTTGTGTTTTTTATGCAATTTATATAGTATCAACATGTAATTTAACAGTGTCATTTTTTCTCTTCCAACTGAAATTGATGGAATTTGTTTTCTTTATACTCATCATTTTCACTTTACTGCATATTGGCCAATAATCTGATACACATGTGAGGACATGTTACTGTGAAGGGTAAAAATTCTTCTTTATACATTTTCTGATTTTGTCCTTGTGGAGGTAGTCTGTGAATGCTACAATACAAGAATCCAAAGAATCATTCACCATGATGTTATAATCCTTAGTGTCTGGAGAGTAAGGATTAACCAGTTCCTCAACCCTTATAACTGCAGTCTGGTTTCTGTACAAGTTGTAGATAATCCTTTGTTTACTGGATTTTGTCTCCTCTATCTTCAGAATTTCAAAGAATGTATTCCAGTCAACAAAATCAAATGTAAAATGCTTCCTCTAAATGTACAAATGCTGTAAACATAGCTCAGTCTTCCTTTGATCCATGATGTATGAGCATTAATAGGGTCAGTATTGTCTTGTGTTTTCCCACATTCTTCCAGAACCCAAAGTTATCTTCCCTAAGTTGGCTTCTACTAGTCTTTCCATTTTTCTGCAAATAATTTGTTCCAAGTTTTGCAGCTATGATTTTTTTTAAATATATGGTTTGATAATATTCACTTCTTGAAATCTGGTAGTATTTCACCTGTCTCGTATATCTTGCATGCAGAATGAAACATTTCTGGGAGCAGGGTAGTCTATGATTCTGAGGGGATATCATCGAATCCACATGCCTTGTTTGGCATGTGTCATTCAGTGCATGGACAAATTCTTCCTGCAGTATCATACAACCCATCACATTGTAGTCTTCTTGATCTTATCTTCAACTTTCTTTCCTTCACATAGTCCTTCAGTACATTGCTTCATCCTTTCAGCCTTCTTTTCTCTGCTTAGTACTGGACTGATGTTCATGCAGCTGCTTATCTTTTTTTAAATGATTTCCTTAATTTTACAATACACAATACCTATCTCTCTTCTACAGCTTTGCATTTTGCCTCTAGCCATTCCTGCATTACAACTTGAAACCTCTGTCAGTCTAGCTTTTAGGCCTTTGTAGTCCTTTTGTTGTTTTATTTGTTACATTTTTAAATTTTCTTCTTTCATCAGTTAACTCTAATGCCTTATATGCTATCCAAGGTGGTCTGCCTATTTTCCTTGTTGTTCGTCTGCTGCCTTCACTAACCAGATGTTGGCAGTTATTAAACTGTGTCCTGAGAAAAGTTTTAGCAGGCAGCTCCCTCTTTCATTTCTTTCACTCAGTCCACATTCTTGTTCTGCTTTGCCTCCTCTTCCTTTTCCTACTATTGAATTCCAGTTTCCTGTCCCAATTAAATAATTGTCTCCCTTGAAATACTGAAGAATTTGTCTTATATCATGTATTTTGCAATTTCTTACTTATCTGTGGAGTCAGCTGGCACACACAATTGTATTACTGTCTTAGTGCCCATCTTGGCTCTGATAATGTACTCATTAGGCTTTTCACATCAGGGTGTGACTAAAATCATGGAGGACCTGGAGTAAGTCCCGAAAGCTGAACTGCCTCCCCCTTTCACTACTCATCAAAATGTTGTTCAACACCTTATCTCTCACCACGACTCCTCCTGTCCCCAACATTCTAACATTATTCCACCCTACACACACACAAAAAAAGTGCCATCACCCTCCCACTTGTGCCAGTAAATCAAATAAATAAAAAGAAACTTTTTCACAAAGTCAACTCTGCTTGAGTTTTAATACTCTAGTGAAACAAAATATAATCTTGCCGATAGTTTCCCTGCTGTATCAGTACTTGAAACAGCTGTTAATTCTTGCTGCACACTACCTGAAGTAAGAGAGATTTTTTAAGTAACTGCAGAAGCAAATAGTTTGTTTTAGGAAATTTATATTTAGCAAGTTTCACATTTACAATACAACTGTTAATGAAAATTATGGACTTGGTTACCTAAAATTGTGTATTTCTTAAATGATTTTTCCTTGATTGGTCTTACAGTATAACAAAATTGTTCTTATTTTAGAAAAATCAATATTTCATGTTCTTTCATTTTCTATTGAAAGTGTGAGGAAGCAGGACACCAAAGAGATATATGGGAATGGAATTAAAATTCAGGGAGAAGAAATAAAAACTGAGGCTTGCTGAGAACATCATAATTCTGTCAGAGATGAGAAACACCATGGGCAATCAGCTGAATGGAATGGATAGTGTATTGACTGTAAAATGTATATCATCAAAAATAAAACATGGGTAATGGGATGCAATCGAATTATTTGAAATTATGCTGAGGCAATTAATGCACTTAAGCAATAGCAAGAAAAGCATTTCTGAAAGAGAGAACTTTTTAACACAAAACATAAATTCAAGTATTAGTATGTGATTTCTGCAGATATTTTTCTGGAGTATATCCTTGTACAGAAGTCAAACATGGATGACAATCAGTTCAGAAAAGAAAAAAATCATAGTATTTGAAATGTTGTGTTACAGAAGAACACTGAAAAGTAGATGGACAGATCAGATAATTAATCTATTGAATTTAATTGAGGAGTAAGGAAATTTATGGCACAACTTCGCTAGTGAAAGGGCTTGTTTTATGGGAATGTAAGAGACATAATGGAATTGTCAGTTTGGTAATGGAAATACATGAGAGTGGTAAAAATTGTAGATACAAACAATGGCTTGGCTACAGAAAACTAGTCCAAAGGAATGTATGCTGCGGTAGTTATGTAGAGATGAAGAGACTTGCACAGAATACAGTAGGGTGTAACACTGCAGCAAACCAGTCTTCAGACTGGAGACCACAACAACAATGACAACAGTACTGCCAAATCAGATAAATATTCCATACCCATTATGATATGAAAATGGTTCTTTATATGTTTAGCTTGGAAAAGATTGCTCAGTTTTTGTAACTGTCACAGGGACTGTAAGGCACATGAGGACTGTTGTGCATACATCAGTGTAGCTCAATACCAGTGAGCTGTGTTTTACTAATAAAAACACTACTCAGTCTTTTGCAGCAGACGGTTTTGAAATTTTTACTTTTATAGTAGTTCTTATTAACATCAGCTTGGTGAAAACAGAGTAGTAGCATGCTCAGTAAATGTCACTGCATTCTTTAATGCTTCAGTTGCAGGTTTGCCATTATAGGTAGTAAATATAAATAAAGGTTATATTGCTCTTTATGGTTCTACAGTTTCATTCATTCATTGAAAGTGCATTTAATATATGAATCAATTGTTCCAATAATTGGGTAGAAAAGAGTCATTCTAAGTCTGTCTCCTCTCACCCTTACAAGACTTGTCAATGTACTTCTTTAATATTTTATTTATTTCTTAGAGATCTACATTCAATGCCCAGTCTTTCACAGATATTAATAGCTTCATCAATAATTTTATTGGATGATTCATTAATGCTAGCTGTTACTTGCAGTACTATTCCTAATAGGCTATATTCAGCTGTAATGTCCATAATCTCAGAACTCATGGCCTCAGATGTTGTATTGATTTTGTTAAAGTACTTTGTAATGAATCACAAAAATGGTAATTGTGAGCTGTTACAGTATTCATCAAACAGCTCTGCTTTCAGACCCTGGCAGGCCGTTCAGTGCCATCTTTGGCATGTTGTTCATATCATCCTCTGCCAGTGTCATTAAACTGTATAGTATAGCTGCATGTTGCCAGGAAAAATAGCTACACTCAGTTGTGGTATGGAAGGTCATGGGATCAGCATACCACCCTCCCAATCACTGTCATCTTCTCATAACTTGTAACCATTTCTTCTCACTCAAATCACTCCTCAGTAGGTGTCACCAGGCTCAGTGCATCCTGTCCTAGTCTTCCAACCAAGGAAAAATCCCTAGTAGTCCTGGAAACTGAAACTGGTCAGAAGCACTAAGCACTTAGACACAGTCTTGGAGTGTTGTTGCATTACATTTCCTATAATTATGTCTGTCAGAGACTTAAAAATGCCAACAAATCTTTCTATTACTGCATAGTTGGTATTGTACTTTACACTCCATTGTGACAGGTTTAATTGGTTTAATGTTATCTTGAAGCTAGTCACAGAACAAGTTTTTAAATTCTACCATCACAGCATGCAGTAATCAGAGAAACTGTAGCTCTCATCTGTTTCAAAATATTTTCTTTATTCACTTTTGCAATATCTTTAAGAATTAATTTTAAATTGTAACTTGCACAATGGATGAAATACACATGGAGGTTCTGGTATTTGTATTTTATGTTGACAACATCCTCATGAGTAGCTTTGATCAGAGGTGCAAATCAAGGTCTATTTTTTTCTCCAAAATATTGTGCCCAGGAGGATGCTATTATCATTAAATAGTACAGTACAGCTGCAGCTTGTCAGGAAATATAATTGCTTTAGTTTACCCTTAGTTTCAGCCACCCACAGTACCAACATATTGGTGCCATGTTGAATGGTGTTACAAAGCCAGATCAGTCAATATCCATATTATTGCTCCTGTAACTATTGTTCCCCATCTTCAGGAACCACATATTAGTCTGGTCACTCTACTAGCATCCCCTTTGATATGGTTGCACCTATAGTATAGCTATCCGTTTAGTGCAGGTACACAAGCTGTCTCACGGTGGCAAGATCATGATTTGTTGGGGCAATTCAGCAACATAAAATATATGAGAATATAATGTGATAATGAACTCATAGGAAAAGTTACACAAGGAATAGAAACCAAAGGAAAAAGAGATTGCGAGAAATTGTGGATATCAGGTATTCCTATTCTACTGTTATATCTTTATTCCTTTTCCAAATCTCAAAAAGTAAGTTACAAGTGCACCACAATCATTCCCACTAGAAGGAGGCAGCATTTAATGTACTCCAAAAATTCATTTCAGAAAATTCTTACTACAAGCTACAGATGCTTTGTTGAGGAAGCCATTGGTACCAGTGCTGATGGCAGTTATTATGAACTGCAGCTACTGTAAGCTGTAGTTACTGGTTAATGGAAAAGATCACAACTTGCACTTAGGACAGTTGTCACCTTTAAAATTATTTTAGTTTATGTGCAGACTTGGATACTTTTAGGCTTGCTAATGTCTTACACTCACTAGGAATGGATGCTGCACCTGTCACAGATCATCTTTTGGGATGCAGGTAGTGTGTTTTTTACACCAAACTTTTTTTCTACATAGTTTCCAAAGGTCTTTGAATATTTGTCATAACATTCCAACAGCTTTTGTATCTCTACGTTGTAGACAACAGCCATAATAAATAAAATAAAAACAGTTTTTTGAAAAAACGCTGCTGTGGTTTCTGTGTTATGAGAAATCAGACCTTACTTTCCAAATAACCCTCATATAAGCAGTGTAATATTAAATCCTCTCTATTGCCATAATGTACCATATAATTAAAATGGAAGTTTTCTAAATTAAAATGTTTCAATTCTACTGTTACTTATAACCTGAAAAATAGTATCAGTGAAAGAAGTATTGCTATCTCTACTGTGTTCTTTAATAGAGACACTTCATATGCTTTCTAAGTGTAAATAGGTGTCAATATAAAGTAATTTTTGTATTTTGATGCAGAATACAGTTGTCCTACTAAATATCTGGTCATTGCACATGGATAAAGACCATTGGGGTGATCCTGAAGTATATCGACCAGAGCGTTTCATTACTGAAACTGGGCAGTTTAGAGAGGATGATGCATTCTTACCATTTGGTCTTGGTGAGTTACTGATAATGCAGTGGGTAATAGTAATGTAACTTGTGGTTCATATCTCACAGCTCCAATTTGTCTTTCAGGTCGACGTCGGTGCTTGGGGGAGCATTTGGCAAAATGTTGTTTATTCCAAATGTTTGCTGGAATCTTACAAAAATTTCAACTTGTTCCTGCAGATGGTACTGACCTAAAGTATGCTACTTTGGAGGGCCTTAATCTTGCTCCAAAACCATATGATATTATTTTTAAATCTCGATAACATTGCAACAACACAAAAATATAATTATTTTCAGCACCAGTATTATGACAGCAATTAAAACCTAATACATGAATATGTATTACTGAATGGAAATTAATTGAAATTTCATTTACTTATCTCCATACTGCCATATCATCACTTCTTTGAATTAGTGAGAGAATAGAAAAGTCTCCAATGAACATTATAAAATAGAGATGAGGTTTGTAAAAACTCAGCTACATATGAACAAGAAGAGGAGTATTTTCATATTTCTGGTTATCAATATGTGAACTATAGCTCTCAACTAATTATTAAATTCTAATGTAGTTTTCCAATGCATTCCAGTAATGTACCTTGCAGTTTAATTATACATAACCCAAGTAAGTACACCAATTCATTTATAGCAATCTCAGTAACAACTTATTACTACATTATTCTGCTAAGGAAATGTTTATTCAGTGATGCCTGAAATTATTGTTTGTTATTGTATCTGTTTATGACAGGTTAATACACAGTGTACATTTAAAAAAAATAAAAAGCAGCAGTTGGAACACTTCATGTCCTGCAAACTGAGACTCATTTCTTATGAACAACTTGACATACTCATTTACAAGGACAGATTCCAGGATCAAATTAAATGGCATCATAGGATGTATATGACAATGGTTACACAACACATAACTGAAAGCTGTTCTGTTGGAACATGCAATGTTAACTAAGTTGTAACAAAAAAATTTCACAGAACAGTCACTTCTTTTCCTTCAAGATTTTTGTGGTTTATCAAAAAGATCATTTTCTTGGAATGCCCTCAGTAATTGAACAGTACATTTGGGCATAGATTTCCATGGACATTGTTGCTGTCAATAATCCTTCAAAGTTTCAGTCATTTGCAGTGATGGCTAAAATGTTGAATCATTTTACTATGTAGTGAGTCTTACACCAAAAAGACTTCCATGGAACCAGAATAACTCAGTTATCAACATGTTCAATATACCACCATTTTTCAGGAGTGTATCCATGATATCATTAACTCTTGTACTAATATTTTGGCTGACAACCTTTCACCTGTTCTCAAAGTGAGTTACTCACAATATTATTAAAACATGAGTTTAAAGCACCTTAAAAATCTTGCAGGCAACTCATCTGGAGAATGGCTGAAAGGCTGTCAGCCAATATATTTATACAAAAGTTAATAATATCCTGGATGCACTCCTAAAAAATGACATAATATTTTATCTGCTAACAAAACCTGAAGGAACACATATTTAATATTATTTTCCCTGTAGCATTTGACACTAACTGAGTTTTGTGGGGCTGCTACACAGATGAACAATTTTCTTTACTTGAGTATTTTTCAGCCAGTTCATTTTAAAAGATAGTTTCCCCATATTCCACAATGGATATGAAGAATGCCAATTACAGTCCTACATTACATAATATATAATAACATTCAACAACATCTTTGCCTCTGCACTTCCACCTCGACTGACATCTCTGCCCAAACTCTTTGCCTTTTAATATGTCTGCTTGTGTCTGTATATGTGTGGATGGATATGTGTGTGTGTGCGAGTGTATACCCGTCCTTTTTTCCCCCTAAGGTAAGTCTTTCCGCTCCCGGGATTGGAATGACTCCTTACCCTCTCCTTTAAAACCCACATCCTTTCGTCTTTCCCTCTCCTTCCCTCTTTCCTGACGAAGCAACCGTTGGTTGCGAAAGCTAGAATTTTGTGTGTATATTTGTGTTTGTTTGTGTGTCTATCGACGTGCCAGCGCTTTCGTTTGGTAAGTCACATCATCTTTGTTTTTAGATATATTTTTCCCACATGGAATGTTTCCCTCTATTATAATAATATATAATAATTTCATCTTGTAGCATATAATTTTGTTATGAACCACCAAAGCATTTGATTGTTATGACTGGGTACAATCCACTCATAATATTGATATTAGAGGACACAACATCTTATCATTCATAGAGACTTCACACATGCTGCATAGTTCAACTTAAAAATTCTTACATTGATTATTACTATATTTTCTTGAGGCTGAAATAATTGTACACAAAGTTATTTTAAAAATATATATTTAGCTGGGATGTAGGTATAGCAACAACTGATATTATGTATGAAATCATTACTGCAAATTGTAACCATTTGTGGTTATTTGACACAAACTAAAACTTGCACAGATTTACACATGTCTATGGACACAGTATAACACACCACATTCTAGTTAAGGAATGCAGCAATTTTTGCACTTTCACACTAACTAAAATGTTATTTTCATAGGTTAAACTGGAATTTGTGTCAGGAAGTTTATCTGGCTCTAGAAACAATTACCAAAAGCATTATGCTTAAATTCATCAGACAACATGAAACAGCAGCATAAAATAGGAAGTAGCAGCTACTTTGATACAGACTTCAGTTTACATTATAGTATTAGATATCAAGAGAATGAACTGAGTTTTATGTGTCACACATTTTTGAAGTAATATTGATCATAATTCTAATTCTTGCTATGATCTAACGAATGGAGGTTGTGACTCACAAATATTGTGTCTTGTAAATTATCAGTGTTACTAGTTACAAATTACATTTTTTATAAAATTATTAATTGTGGAATCTGCTTTTCTCCATGTTTAATATTTATTTTCATAAGTATGGAGAATGTAATCTGAGCATGCAACAACCCTTCACTAAATCATTTTCGTCTGTCAAAATCTAAAGCTCATTGTTTCAATGTAATGTTGAATGTATTAAGTCACTAATATATAAGTAATTTACTGTCAATAAAAATCTTCAGTATATGATTTCAGTGCACAATGTACAATATGACATTTTGTACTGCAATTTTAGAAGAGACTTACTAGATAAAACGGTAATTATTTTATACCTGAATATGGTGTTTACTTTAATTGAAGACATTTAAATACCTCACAAACACATCAGATCAAAAAAAGTTATAATTCAAATTTGTTTGCCTCAGGGGGGGACATCCAATAGTAACACACTTGACCTGCCACCACACCCTGTTAGTGGGTCACAGAGGGGGCAACTTTGAAATCTTCAATGGGAATGCTCATTTTTTATTGCAGATTGTGATACTGCAAAATCTACATATGTTTCGTCTGAAGCATTTTCTTCATTTCACCACAAATAGTGCCATAATCAGAGGAATAGAAATGGGTACAAAATCATAATTTACGACATGCTATTCAATGACCTTATTAATTCAGTGTCATGTGGGACCCCACCTCCTTGATATGGGGGTAGGACAGGCAGTATTTCATAACTTCTAATCGGAAACCCCATTTGCAACATTGTATTCCTCCAAGGTATCAAACAGGGGACTGCTCGATGCACCACCATGGCCATTTAGTGAACTACAGATGTATCATAACAGGCAGTACACAGTGACTGGAGCTCACATATCATGCAGACATAGAACAGATAATGGCTCTACAGGTTACAATACTTGCACAGTGTTTATTTCCTGGACATATACCTATATTGAGAAAACACGTCTACAAATGGTCTCTGGAAAATGGCACTCTGTCCCAGTGCTAGTATTCAGGATATCAAGGACATTTACAATATTTATGGGCCATCTTGCCTTGTGAGATGATGTAAAAGCTTTATAACATCCTTGCCAACTTAATCAATGCACATGTTTAGGCCATAGGAGGTTTAACATCATACTGCCAAGTTTTCTGTAAATTTGATTTGATTTTCTAGTTAATAAAATAACATAATCTACTCTCTCAATATGTGACGATTCATTTCATTTCATATTCAGGGTGCATTTTTTTCATTTTTATTTACACTGATTTATTGCTTTCATTTGTTAAAACTTCTTATTAATATATAAATAGTCAAGTGAAGTGTCTGGTAGAACTCAATCACTGAGAAGCTTCAGCTGATAAATAAGAAAATTTAAAAAATCAGGTTTATGGCACATCCATGTACAGTCAATAACACAACACCCTTCACATGAAAAATCGGTAAGTCCCACATTGGACATTCTCAGAATGTACAGCACACCACAGATTTGCCTCGTTAATGCCCAAATTGACTTACAGTGGTGACATGTTATCATAACTGTGAGAAGTACTACACACAACTGTAAATTAATACCTATAAAACATTATACATGGAAGTTTGGGATGTTGAAATTAATTGTGAAATATGTAGCAATTTGACTGGAAGCACTCACTGCGCTCTGAAGGAGGTGGCAGTACCACCATGTAAGTAGCTCCTGGTTAAAATGCCTGATATTCAGTCACTGAATAAGTGTTTGGTTCCATCATCTGCCTGATATTTTTTAATTCTTTGTCATGGTATGATCCAATAGCCTTTCTGTGGTAGCTTCCCTTGTCTTGATGAGGACAACATGGTACTCTTTAAGTGAACTGTTGGGATATGAGCTAACACAAACTGTATCACAAATCTCACAAAATTTTCTACAAAATTCATCCAAGTTATTTTAAGGGCACTCATGTTATAGGAGTGAGAGAATATTAACATTTTGAGGAGAAAGTTATTTTAAATCAATCAGACCTTTAGCAAAATTTTCCCTTTGGAAAGCTCATATTTCAAGTATAGGAGAGAGTAACTAATCAGATAATTATTCAGTTCTTTGTCAAGAATGAAACTCCCTCCTTTCCAAATTATGCACTCAAAAGTAAATGCCAAGCCCAACAGCAATCCTTTTCCACATTTATTTGGGAACACTATAATTTACTAACAGTCTCAATTTCAAAAATAATGGGATCAAAATGACATTACTGAAGAGAAGGTTTTGTATGTATGCATAAAACTTTACAGAGGTAGCAGACACTACAGGAAAGTGAAAACAGCAGAAAAAAATCATGAAGGTGGAATTGAGAAAGAGAGAATAATTGTTTAATGCTGAGCTCATAAATTTTGGCCTTGGAGTAAAATTACAAAGATGCTGGGGAACGTAAGTTGAACTATTCAGTGTAATGTGTCTGAATAAGACATTTATATTCTGTCTGATAATATTTATTAAAATCCAGTTGCACATATACAATGATCTGAAAGACAAAAGCAGGTATGAAACTGCACAATCTTCAAATTGACAGGTCAGGCAAAGAATATGGTTTTCCAACAGACATTATGGTATATAGCTTCCAACATTACTGTTGCAAATGAATTCTTCAATAAATACTATTCAGCTCAACCTCATCAGATGCTAATATCCCAGTTCTCAACTCCCAACCACTAAAAATGTGATTCACTACTGTCACCTTGGATAGCATGCAGTATGAAGACAGGAGGAAAGAATTATTAAATGACCCCATCTACAATGAACTAAGAGCAGACCTATGGTCAAGATACTTCACAAGACACCAACCTTAACCTGACACTAACATATGCCAGTGATTCAATCTCAGAATCCCATTTCCTCCTAGAATCTATGGAATGCCTAAAATACAAAAGAAAGGCCATCCTCTAAGACCAACTGTAAATGAGATCACCTCACTGATGTACAGTCTGGCAAAGTATGTAGTCTGCAAATTAAGACCTGTAGTTGGCAAATCAGATTATTATGTGAAGAACTTTTTCAACTTGACAGAAAAAGGGAGAAACAATTTTACCCATGGACATCATAGTCAGCTTCAATGTAAAGTCATCATTTGAAAACACACCAGTAGATGAAACTTTTCCAACCCAACAAGAACACGTCCTGCCTGAGATATGCAATCTGGTTAATTTACAAAATGTCAAATCAAAAGACCTTCAGCCATCTATATATCCAACTTTACTTTACTTAAGTAACCTGTTTCAGAATTTCACTGCACCATCTTGAGGCCCCCTGACAACATATAGGAAGAATCCAGCCTCATGTGCAATCAAAATAGGTCTCAGCATTCAGTAAAACAATGTGATCCCTTTGTTCATTAACTGAAGATTCTAATTGAGTCTGTAATTGATGACTGAATGGATACCATTGTTAAAATAAGTCCAATGATACCAGTTACTAAATGTTGTCACCTATTTCGATTGCATGAGGTTGGATTCTTCCTACACATCAGTCAGGGACCTGAAGATGGCAAAATGAAACACAGAGACTAGTTGCATAAGTAAAGTAAAATTGGAAACATAGATAGCTGAAGGTGTTTTGATTTGACATATTACCTGAACAGCTGAAGTCGAACCACCCTGTATAAACATGGACTTTCAGAGACTGTTTGATTTATGTTTGTCATTGATGTACCTCAAATTTCAAGGAAAATACTACTAGCAGACAGACAGTGTAACAAATAGTTTTTCCCAATCCTTGTTAGCAGCCTACATATCCTGGGGGTCCTTTAAAGCAATGACACTTTGCTCTTTTCCTTTACAACCATGCAGATGATTCAGATATGTGGATGACATGTCCATTATATGGCCATTGGTAAGACTGAACTACACAGTTTTCATGAGTATTTGAATAAAATGAATGGGATGATTCAATTCACACTTTAAGTAGAAAAGAATGCTGCAGTTTCATTCCTATACATGGAAGTATATAGGGCATTGTTGGTACATTAGGGCACAAAGTATATCAAAAGCCTACACATACAGACTGGTATTCACATGCACAATACTGGAACCATGCAGCACAGAAGAACTCAGTCATCCAGTCCCTGACTTTTTGTGTGCAGTGCTGAAGTGATGCTCACACTAAAATGCCTAAGCCCCCAAGGCTGTGAGCAACATTCTTGGCCAATGACTACATCCAGGAATCGACCCAGACAGCCATGGAAATGAATAACGGAAGATAGAAGATCAAGATAAGGAATCAAGATGTGCAGTAAACTGACAAACTGCAGCCAGCAGTATGCTTACCTTATATAAAGAATGTCACTGACTGGATTGGTAAACACCTTCACCAGATTGGTATCCAGTCTGTCATCAAAAGCAGCCACAAGATCCATGATGTACTATGCTCCACCAAGGAGAAGGTAAATATTCTACAAACTGTTGGCATGTAAAAGGTGGAATAGGAATGTGGAGAATTCTGCATCAGGCCAGCAGCAATATGCATACAGAAGCATAAGCACTACAGTTGACTTGGGCACCCCAACAAAACTGCAGTGGCCAAACACCAGAAAGACTGCTTGAAGGAAATAAAATTTAATGTAACTTGCATAACTGCCAACATGTAGGGATGTTGAAACACAAGATCAGAGAGGCCATCAAAATATTAATACACCTGAGCAATATAAATAAAGAGGATTGATTTAGATTTGCTCCATCCTGTCTGCCAACTATCAGAGCCCAACAGGGTGCAGTAACAACAGACGATGTGAACATTGTGAGCAAGGTACTGCTGCCACATAGCCTGCATCCAGCATGAGAAAAACATAGGTCCACATCCCATTCACTGATAACTACCATACACTGTAAGCAGAGTAGACACCAGCAAATCCTCATTCCCTTCAGTACTGTAACCTATCACAATAAAGTTTCTCCCTACTTCTTCCACAAGATACTAATTACGACATTTTTTTAAAAAAATTAAGACATAATGTGATGATTAGTAGAGCAGTCTTGCCAAAAAAATAAGTGACTCTTGGCAGCAAAGATACAACAGTAAACCCATAAGAAAGCCGCTGCAATCATGGCCAAAATGTTGATTCATCAGTTTCTTACAATATGACATGGTACCATACCCAGAAAACTTTCATGTGAACTAATGCCATTGTCCAGCAGGTGGATGCCCTCTTTATTCAAGACCAGCAAGTTACATTAGCAGCCACTGCAGCAGAGACTGAATTGAGCCTTGGAAGTGTTTGTACTATCATAAAAAATGAATAGAAATTTCTGAATGTGTATGCCCAATGGGTGCCTCAAAGTCTTCAACAAACACAGGAAGCATGTTGAGTGGGACTCTTTCTTGAATATCTGCAGCATGATGCCAAGAAAGGAGATGAAAGGAGATGAGTTCCTATCATGAGTGGTCACTGATATGGTGTCATTACTCCAAACTCAAGTAAAATGAACAAAGTCTCCAGTGGAACCACACAGTGTCACCACCATTCGAAATGAGCTACACCTCTTTGCTCTTCTTTTGAAGCACTACAATTCTACTAAAAGGAGACAGCAATGAACAGTTACAGCATACAGTAAACACAGCCATGAAACAACTTAGCAACCAGACACTGAATAATCAGCTTGTAATAAATAGCAGACAGCCATTATACTAAAATTACACAATGCTCCTAACAAGGACATGTTTATCCCACCAGTCTCAATCAATGATGAACTATTTGGTAACAGTATTGAAACCAAATTCCTAGGACTTTGGCTGCAGAGCAACATCAGATGGAATAAGCATATTGAGTATCTCCAAGCAGAACTGAGAAAAACATGTTACCTTCTTTGCTTATTAAAATCATGCTGTGGTGAGAAAACAGTAATGAATGCATATCATGCCTACTTTCATTCTTGTCTCAGATATGAGGTCACCTTCTGGGGAAACTCTAAAACAGCTAATAGCACTTTTAAATTACAAGAAAGGGCTATTAGAATTTTGTTTGGGTGCAAGCCTAGAGACTCTTGTAATCCTCTGTTTAAGAAATCTGATATTCCTCCATTACCATGTGTATACATTATGGAAACCCTTTTGTCCTTTAAAATAAATGTAATACATAAGGACTGCAGACTGCAAAAAACTGTGCTTACACACAACTCAAATCAGCACAGTTCTGTGCCAAAAAGGTACTTTTCATATGGGACTTAAGCCTTATAACAAACTTCCTGAAAACATAAAAGCTATTACTCAGGTCAATACCTGTAGAAAATCTCTAAAGTCATATTTGCTCCAAAGAAGAATATTTAAATTTATGAAGTGTGTTATAAAATTCTTACATATAAAGTGTATTGTTGTAACCTTAAATATGTGTGCCTAGAAATGGCTTTCAGCTGTATATTTATAACTTGTCTTGTCCAGTTCTTATGCATAAGCTGCTTTGTAGACAACAGGACCAATAAATACAAACAAACAAATGAACAACCTATTTCACTGTTTTCAGTATGGATGTTTGACACATGTGCGCTTGCTGTGTAATCCTTCTTACTGTAAGTCTGGGACCTCAGCACTCTTACAGGATGGCATCTTCTTCTGTAGAAAATTGCATTGTGATCTGCTCAGTGGTTTTTATTTTGTAGCCACTAACTTGTTTCTTTTTGAATGGAAATGTCGTGTAGCTAGGGCCTCCCGTAGACCATTCGAATGAACCTTATGTATCTCACACATCAGATGGAAAAAGACTTTTACTACAAATGTGAACATTTTCTCAATACCTGGTTTTGCATTCATGAAAGTCTCTGTTAGACAGATATGTTCACTTTACCAATGAAATAAGTATGTACAGTGCAACTATGTTAACATTTTGTGCTTTTAAATTTATTTTTACAGGATTCCTGTGATATAAGTTTCTTTATGCTTGTATCGCTTCCCTTTGTAATGTTAAAATTCTTTGAATATGCATGAAGACTGCTCTGCCCCTTAATATCACACAGCAGTATATGAGTAGAAAAATAAGTCCACAGTATATTTTGTGTAATGTACCTGTATCCATTGACATACTGCCAGTGTCATCGTAACTGCTGTCTGCTTCACATCTCCTGTGCAGCAAGCTACGTAAATTTAAGTATTAACTCTATTTTTCTTACTTGTCACTTCTTTTTCTGTGTGGGTTTGCTATTAGGAAGCTTTAATTTTTGAGTACTAGTAATAGTGTTCCATAGATTTCGTGTTTGTTTTGAATATAGTCCAGAGACAGTTAGTGTTTATTTTCATTGTTTCCAACAAGAAGTGTCTAGTAACCACAGTTTAGTCAGCTATCAGCTGCCTTTAGTGAATTAGCAGTCTAGTGAAAAGTTGATTACTTAACTCTCTACAGTAAATTGTTGATTTCTTAGGATGCACAGGATGTGTGACTGCTGTGTATGGACGCAGGAGGAACTGGCCACTGTTCGCGAACAGCTGAGTATGCTGATGGCCACGGTCAGCCGTCTTCAGGCTGCTGCCTCAGAATGTAGCAGCAGTGGGGAGTCTGGTGCGTCGCATGATACACCCCGGGTGTTACATGCTTCACCCACAGTCCCTGCTGTCGAGACATCTTCGCGGGTACTGGCTGTGGTTGGGCCACTCTATCCCCAAGGGGAGTGGTGGGTTCAACAGCGTTCGCATCGCAAGAGGCGGAGGGTCAATGTGGAGGCTGGCCATGTGGCATTGCCCGTTCTGCCTGTGAGTGGACATGTGGCCACTCCTTCAGCAAGGTCCGAGCAGGCACACGGGGGAGGGGTTTATTAGTGATTAGGAGCTTCAATGCTAGGTGGATGATGGAGCCCCTTAGGGAAATAGGGGAAAGGTTGGGGAAGAAGGCCAGTGTTCACTCTGTCTGCTTGCTGGGGGGTCTCATCTGAGATGTGAAGGAGGCCCTGCCGGCGGCAATAGAGAGCATTGGGTGCGCCTGACTGCAAATTGTTGCTCATGTCAGCACCAATGACTCCTGCTGTCTTGGTTCAGAGGTCATCCTCAGTTCATACAGGCAGATGGCGGAGTTGGTGAAGGCAGAAAGCCTCACTCATGGGGTCGAATCTGAGCTAAGTATTTGTAGTGTTGTTCCCATAACTGAATGTGGTCGTCTGGTTTGAAGCTGAGTGGAAGGCTTAAACCAGAGGCTCAGACGATTCTGTGGAGATCTGGGGTGCAAATTTCTCGACCTCCACTATCAGGTGGAGAAATGTAGGGTCCCCCTGAATAGGTCAGGCGAGCACTACATGCAGGAACCAGCTACAAGGGTAGCAGAGTATGTGTGGAGTGTGCATGTGGGTTTTTTAGGTTAGAGAATTCCCTCCGTAGGCCCGACAAGACACCTCCTGAGATGCAACAAGGTAGCAGTAGGCAAAAGGCAACAGGGAATGACAATATTAATGTGGTAACAGTAAACTGCAGGAGCGTCTATAGAAAGGTCCCAGAACTGCTCTCATTAATAAACGGTCACAATGCCCACATAGTACTAGGGACGGAACATTGGCTGAAACCAGATGTAAATGGTAATGAAATTCTAAACTCCAATTGGAATGTATACTGCAGAGACAGGCTAGACAGTGTAGTGGGAGGCGTGTTTATAGTGATAAAAAGTGCAATAGTATTGAAGGAAATTGATGGAGATCCGAAATGTGAAATAATTTGGGTGAAGGTCACAGTTAAAGCAGGCTCAGATATGCTAACTGGATGTCTCTATAGGCCCCCTGTCTCAGCAGCTGTTGTGGCAGAACACCTGAAAGAAAATTTGGAAAATATTTCGAGTAGATTTCCTGACCATGTTATAATTTTTGGTGGAGATTTTAATTTACCAGATATAAACTGGGAGACTCAAATTTTTATAACAGGTGGCAGGGACAAAGAATCCAGTGAAATTTTTTTAAGGGCCTTATCTGAAAACTACATTGAGTACTTAAACAGAGAGCTGACTCATGGTGATAATGTATTAGACCTTCTGGTGACAAACAGACACGAACTATCTGAAACAGTTAATGCAGAATAGAGAATCAGCGATCATAAAGTGGTTACAGCATTGGTGATTTCAGCTGTAAATAGAAATATTAAAAAAGGTAGGAAGATTTTCTGTTTAGCAAAAGTGACAAAAAGCAGATTTCAGAGTACTTGATGGCTCAACACAAAAGTTTTATCTCAAGTACAGATAGTGTAGAGGATCAGTGTACAAAGTTCAGAACCATCGTACAATATGCTTTAGATGAGTATGTGCCAAGTAAGATCATAAGAGATGGAAAAGAGCCACCGTGGTACAACAACCGAGTTAGAAAACTGCTACAGAAGCAAAGGGAACTTCGCGGCAAACATAAACATAGCCAAAGCCTTGCAGACAAAAACAAAAACTACAGAAAGCGGAATGTATTGTGAGGAGGGCTATGCGAGAGGCATTCAACAAATTCAAAAGTAAAGTTCTATGTACTGACTTGGCAGAAAATCCTAAGAAATTTTGGTCTTATGTCAAAGTGGTAGGTAGATCAAAACAGAATGTCCAGACACTCTGTGACCAAAATGGTATTGAAACAGAGGATGACAGACTAAAGGCCGAAATAATAAATGTCTTTTTCCAAAGCTGTTTCACAGAGGAAGACTGCACTGTAGTTCCTTCTCTAGATTGTAGCACATAGACAAAATGGTAGACATTGAAATAGATGACAGAGGGATAAAAAACCAATTAAAATCACTCAAAAGAGGAAAGGCCGCTGGACCTGATGGGATACCAGTTCAATTTTACACAGAGTATGTGTAGGAACTTGCCCCCCTTCTTGCAGCAGTGTACTGTAGGTCTATAGAAGAGCGTAGCATTCCAAAAGATTGGAAAAGGGCACAGGTCATCCCTGTTTTAAAGAAGGGATGTCGAACAGATTTGCAGAACTATAGACCTATATCTCTAATGTCGATCAGTTGTTGAATTTTGGAACACTTATTATGTTCAAGTATATTGACTTTTCTGGAGGCTAGAAATCTACTCTGTAGGAATCAGCATGGGTTTCAAAAAAGATGTTCATGTGAAGCCCAGCACTCACTATTCATCCATGAGACTCAGAGGGCCATAGACACAAGTTCCCAGGTAGATGCTGTGTTTCTTGACTTCTGCAAGGCATTTGATACAGTTCCCCACAGTCGTTTAAGGAACAAAATAAGAGCATATGGACTATCAGACCAATTATGTGATTGGATTGAAGAGTTCCTAGATAACAGAAAGCAGCATGTCATTCTCAATGGAGAGAAGTCTTCCAAAGTAAGAGTGATTTCAAGTGTGCCACAGGGGAGTGTCATAGGACCTTTGCTATTCACAATATATATAAATGACCTTGTGGATAACATCAGAAGTTCACTGAGGCCATTTGCAGATGACGCTGTAGTATATCGAAAATTGTACTGAAATGCAGGAGGATCTGCAACAAATTGACACATGGTGCAGGGAATTGCAATTGAATCTCAATGTAGACAAGTGTAATGTGCTGCGAGTACATAGAAAGAAAGATCCTTTATCATTTAGCTACAATATAGCAGGTCAGCAACTGGAAGCAGTTAATTCCATAAATTATCTGGGAGTAGGCGTTAGGAGTGATTTAAAATGGAATGACCATATAAAATTAATTGTTGGTAAAGCAGATGCCAGACTGAGATTCATTGGAAGAATCCTAAGGAAATGCAGTTTGAAAACAAAGGAAGTAGGTTACAGTACACATGTTCGCCCGCTGCTTGAGTACTGCTCACAGGTATGGAATCCGTACCAGATAGGGTTGATAGAAGAGATAGAGAAGATCCAATGGAGAGCAGCGTGCTTCATTACAGGATCGTTTGGTGGTGGCGAAAGCATTACGGAGATGATAGATAAACTCTAGTGGAAGACTCTGCTAGAGAGATGCTCTATAGCTCAGTACGGGCTTTTGTTGAAGCTTTGAGGACATACCTTCACCAAGAACTCAAGCAGTATATTGCTCCCTCCTACATATATCTTGCGAAGAGACCATAAGGATAAAATCAGAAAGATTAGAGCCCACACAGAGGCATACCAACAATCTTTCTTTCCACGAACAATACGGGACTGGAATAGAAGGGAGAACCGATAGAGGTACTCGAGGTACCCTCTGCCACACACCATCAGGTGGCTTGCGGAGTATGGATGTAGATGTAGATGTAGGTTGTATGGGTCTTTTCTTCATTAAAATATGGCTGTATTAAGTCCTGAGTAAATTTAGTTTTTGTCATTTTCCTGCATCATAAATTTGTTCATGATTAATCCCAGAAATCTGTTGTACTCTACTTCTTCTATACCTGTGGAACCAGCATTAACAATTAAACTTAAGTTGGTTATTCTGTTTACAGTTTTATTTATATTACTTTATTTTCATGTACATTTTTCTGAAATCATTGCCTGCTCTTTACATGTCCTCACAACCTCATATTTCTAGATCTTATTGAGTTTCTCTTTACTGTTATGCATGTCTTTCAAGTAAACAAGGCTTCTTGAATGTAATGAAGTTGTGGAGACACCACTGCCAGTGTACCACTGGCCAGAGAATTTCCATGGTGGTATGGAGCATCTGTCACCAGCACGAGAAAGACAGTTCAGTCTGCAAACAGATGTAATTTGGTTGTGTTGGATTGTACCCTGTGTTAATAAAGGTGAATTACAGTATATGTGTCATTTATGTTCATAGTACATCTCCTTATAATGATTAGGAACATCTACCACAATGTATTTTATATAAATTTATTTTTATTTATTTTCAGAAATATAAGAAGTTGTTAAGCACTTGACTTCTTCCAGTGCCTACAGTATTACTTATTTCATTTTATATAAATAAGTGTAAACATATCCGTGTAATTTTTTAAGAACTTGATCGAAAAAAGCCAGTTAACGTCTTCTCTCATTCATGACAAAAAAATATGTGACAAAAAATAACTAAATACCTTAAAAACGTGCCATCTGGCAGTTGACAAATTTTGTGAAACCCACCATATAGCTACATTTACTTATATGCACACAATCTGTAAACAACTAAGAAGTTCATGGCCGAAGGTATTTAGCATGATACTGATTTTTGCTCCCCATTCCAATTTTATGTGATGCATCGGAAGAATGACTGCTTTAATGCCTCTGACTGTGCTGTAATCAGTCTGATCTTGTCTCCACAGTTCCTATGAGAGTGAAATACAAGAAGCGGAAGTATCTCTCTAGGTTCTTTACTTAATACTGGTTCTTACAAAATCTTGTAAGTAGGCATAGGCTTTCACATTATAGTTAGCACCTATCATCAGTAGTCTGACAATTTAGGTCTTTCAGTATTTCTGTGATGCTGTCTCATTAGTCAAGCAAACCTGTGACTACACACATGCACACATACACGCACACGCACACACACACACACACACACACACACACACACAATATTATGTGTTCAGGACCACTTCTTTTTATATAATATAAATGATAACCCATGTCAGGATCAGTCTTTGTGCATATGACTCAGCAGCAATAATCTGCTGTAAAACTGATGAAGATGTAATCCACCATGTTGATCTGACAGTAGCGGAACAAGAAACTTGGGTCAACAACATGAATTTGAAACTAGACTTTGAAAAACTGAGATTGTCCATTGCACCCCAAAATAATCAGTGCAGTCTATAATTGAAATACAATATGAATGACTTAGCTGTAAAAACTGTATGTTATGCATATTTTGTTTCTGTCATTACATATCTTTAATTTTCTGGATATATGAGAAAACTAATTTACTCAAAACATTTAAACTGCAGAAAAAGGTCATCTGAGTCACAGTAGGAGCTAAAAAGAAGTAACACTACAAACATTTATTTGAAAAGCTAAATCTGATGTCCTTTCCAAGAATATGCGTGTAGAGGGAACTCTTATTTTTACAAAGAGAAAGCCACAATCTGTTGCGGATAGCAGTTTCTTGCATCAGTACAGGACTACCCACAGAGCTTGTTACACAATACCTAGCCACTGGCTAAAATAATATGTAAAAACTCCACATTATATGCTCATAAAATTTATAAATTAAGTCTCAAAGTTGAAATGTGACCCTAATCTAAACAGTACTGAAGCAGAACTCAGAAAATATCTTCCAAGTAAATGCTACTATAGAGTAGACAATTTCTTGAACAATAATCACGTAAAGTAGTAGTTGTCTGAAGAAGAAACACCATATATCTTATAATTTTAGATTAGTTTTATTAGTCTATATGTAGTATTAGAATTAAAAAGTCATCTTCATTGCAGTCTTTGATTCTAAGTGGCATGTTATGTGATGATAAAGATTGGATTTGATTTGTGCACATTTAATATCCCCTCTTAGTCTTTTTTGTATGAAAGCCACACAATTGAGCAATATTCCAAGATGAGACATGCAAGTGATTTGGCAGTCTCCATTATCATATGATTGTATTTTGCCAGTATTCTGCCAATGAACCAAAGTCTGCCATCTCCCCTATTTACAACAGAGTCACAAATTAAATCAGCTGGTGTACCAATTTGTAAAAGTATGAAATTGGATGATGACTTAGGCTCAGTTGTACATAAGGAAGATGGCAGACTTCAGCTCATTGTCAGGATATTGGAAAATGTAGTAAGTCTACAAGGGATCTATACCAATCACTTGTGTATCCCATCTTAGAAGGTTGCTCAAGTGTATGGGACCCATTCCAGATACAACTAAGAGGGGACACCGAATATGTACAAAGAACAGTGGCATAAATAGTGATACATTTGGTTTGAATTATCGGAGTGTGTCACTGAAATAAAGAAAAATCTGAACTGGCAGACACAGGAAGATAGACACCAGTTATCCTATGTAAATATGGAGTGTCGCAGGGTTCGGTAATGTGGCCATTGTTATTTAATGTGTTTATTAATTATATAGTTGTTGAGGCAGAAGAAAAGAAAATATTGTATGCTGATGACATGACAATACTAAATTGTGACCAAAATACGGAACAGCTTGAGAGATGAGCATACATATCTGCAAATGGCTCTTGAAAAAAGAACTGGTTATAAATCTAAAAAATACTATGTATGCAGTGTTTAAAAACAAGGAGAAGGCTGTAGACATGGATTTAGAGGTTGATGGAACAAGGCTGGAAGAAGTAGAATCTGATATATTCTTAGGTTTTCTTGTGGATAATAAACTGAAAAAAAAAAAAAAAAAAACATATTAATAATGTCTGTAAGAAACTGAGCTCTGTGATATTCTTAATGATGTGGCTATCACAGTATTTAGACAAGAACCTTCTGTGTACAGTGTATCATGGACTTTTTGAACCATACTTAAAGTATGGAGTGACTGTGTGGGGGAAACTCAAACAAACAAGAGACAAAATGAGTGTTCACATTAAAAAAAAAAAAAGAAGAAGAAGAAAAAAAGCAATGAGAACCATTTTAAGAAGAAAGACCTCTGAAACATGCTGAAACTGTTTTAGGTATCTTAGGTATCTTAACTTTTTCATCATTGTAAATATACAAAACAATAATGTACATCACATAAGGTAGTGAGGACTGGATTACAAATGCTACACACCCACAATACAAGAAGGAAGAATGAAGTACGGAACATACCCCCACTGCCTGGCAATGCTAGAAAAAGGACCCCAGTACTCTGGTATCAGACTACTAACAAGTCTGCCTAAAAACCTGCAAGATGGTGTACTTGACAATGACTTTCCAAATAAACTTGAGGGAATATAGTATAGTTGTAGGTAAACAACTAGAATTCTCTCATATACAGATTTATTCACACTTAGCGCCTACACAGATACAAGTCCGGAGGCTAACTGCCATTAGCGTCCAACATGCTCTCCAAAGCCCTCTCCTCGAAGATAGCACACTTACGCGCAGAACAAATATCGATTTTTATGGCGCTCTACGCCACATAGCCCCCCCCCCCCCCCCCCCCCCCGCGCAGTATGGAATACGTCCCTGTGAATTGGGGGGGGGGGGGGGGTGAGAAGTTAGGAAGGTAACGTACACAGTTCTTCTGCGTCAGGCGGAAGCGGTCGATTGGTAGGAGACCGGGGGGTGAAGCCTGGTACGTCGACGGTGAAGTCAGCAAGCGACGCCGGCGGCTGAAGACGACGTCCCGTCCTGGAGTGAAGGTGTAGCACTTTGTCAGCCGGAGAATCACCTTGCCAGAAGGCCTAACAAAGGCACGCAAATTGCCACACGCAGCACTTCTGCTCAATTTAAAGCGGCACACCACACAAGATTCTGCACTTCCTCCCTCAATATTGTCACACGCGAGTACCACACATACTGTATCCCCATCTACGACAACAGATAATTTATGTATGTCATCAGGGTGCACATGTGTTGTGAATTCTTGGATGGCACCTGTACGAGCAATGGTAGGGAGGCAGGGAGGTGTGGGAAAGCCATGGCAGGGGGAAGCATCTGCTAAGAGGTGGGTGGCAGGTGCACTAGACTGTGCAGGAGACAACTAAGTCAGATATGCCAGGGAAAGTAGAGCATACCGGTTGGAGAGAGGAGCTGTGGTCTGAAATTAACTGCATGGTATCGGGGTCTGCCGATTGCAACCGAGGTAGGTCCGTTAAGTCAATTAGGGTTGTGACAGCACCAACACGCGAGAGAAAATCAGTGACCACATTGTCCGCTCCTCGGATGTAGCGAATGTCATTAGTAACTTGCAAGATGTAATCGATGTGACGAAAGCGTCATGGGGGCGGATCAGCCGCAGGGTTTTTTATGGCAGGAACCAACAGCTTGTGGTCAGTGAGCACATAGAAATCTCGTCCCTCAACATCAGTTCTCAAGTGTCTTATGGCCTCGTAAACTGCAAGTAATTCTCTGTCGAATGCTGAGTATTTCTTCTGCGCATTGTTTAGCTTTTTTAAGAAAAACTGCAGGGGGGTCGTAACATCGTTGTATGTCTGACTCAGTACTGCGCCGATAGCATTGTCACTAGCATCAGTAGTGATAAACATTGTGTCGTCTGCCCGTGGGTGAGCAATAGTGACAGCGGAGGCCAACAGCTGTTTGAGTTCATTAAATGCCATGTCCATGTCTGGTGTCCATGGTACCTGGCGGGTGCCAGAAGTTTGTGGGCCAGCGAGAGCATCTGTGAGAGGAGCCTGCACCGCAGAAGCGGCTGGCAAATGTTTCCGGTAATAATTAACTGTTCCGATGAACCTGAGTAATTCCCTATAGGTCTGAGGGCGTAGCATCTCGAGAACAGGCTTGATCTTGTCCTGTGGTGGTGTCAGACCGCCCGATGACACAACATAACTTAGGAATGTGACGGATGACTGGTGCAATTGAGTCTTTTTATTGTTCAGTTCAATACCAGCGGCTGCTAAAATATCTGTCACGACTTGAACGCGCTCCTCACTCTGTTCTAAAGTAGAAGCAAAAACCAATATGTCGTCCATATATACGAAACAAAAGTCTAGATGAGATAAAGTTTGATTGATGAAACGCTGCCACATTTGGGGGGCATTTTTCAACCCAAACGGCATAAATTTGTATTGGAACAGCCCGAAGGGAGTGGTTATGGCAGTCTTTTCAATGTCCCTCGGAGCCATAGGAATCTGATGAAATGCGTGCTTACAGTCCAAAACAGAGAAGTACTTTGCACCTGCGAGCACATGATTGAAGTCTGCTATCTGTGGGACCGGATATTTATCAATGATGGTGCAGGCATTTAAACGCCTATAGTCTCTGACCATGCGCCAAGTACTGTCTTTCTTTTGGTCAAACAGGATAGGACTAGCCCAGCAACCGGAAGAAGGTTCAATTATTCCCTTTTGCAACAGATCGTCCAATTGTTCTTTTGCTATTTTCATAAATTCCGGCTTGAGGGGGCGTGGACGTTGCAATATGGGTGGCCCATCAGTTAGACATAACCGATGAACTGTGCCGTTAGTGACTACTGCAATACGTGGCGTGGCACGATAGTCAGATGTCCGTGAAGCGGAGCAGGTAGTGGCGGACGGGCCAAGTTGTGGCGCTGAGGGCACGGAAGTATAGGTGTGCCGCCCGCTCGTAGGCTGCGTAAAGGCCGCACACGTGTTAACATGGGCGTGGTTGGTACACATGTTGCGGAGATGCAGCAGCATTTCCATACATTCCATCCGCAACTTAGAAGACTTGGCGCACTCCACTAGCCACTTGTTTGTCCAAGATTGCAGCTCCAAGGATAGGTTTACACACTTCTTAGCACAGCACACATGTTTGGTGTTAGCCGAACTGTCACTCGGCGAAGCGAAAGGAATATGTTTGTTAAGGGAGGGGTAAAACACAGTATTTTGCACAAAATCTAGTGACAACTGATAGTGTTTGAGGAAATCAATTCCGAGAATAGGTTCTTCAATTGTTGACACTAGAAACGTCCACTCCAGCTTGCACTCAGGCGAAAGTTTCACTGTATACAAAGTGGAACCCGAACACTGTAGGGTAGACAAGTTCACTGCACGAAGTACTGTTTTGTGTGGTTGCACTTTATTGGTTGCTAGGTGAACCGGCAGCAAAGAGACGTCTGCGCCAGTGTCTACCAGAAAACATACACCCGATCGTAAATCGCGAGCATAGACTCGACCACACTTACTGTTATTGTCCGAAACGGAGTGCAACGTGGGATGGTGCCCATTGTTTACATCGCAGGAGGTGGCACTGTAGCCTACCTGCGGTTAGAGTTTGGGTAAGAACACGGTGACTGGCATTTGTGAGCTTGCTCCCCGAATCTCGCGTGGAAGAAACAGTAAGGTTGGGCGGGCCTGTGCTCCTGTGGGTAGTTGCTAGGTGATGGAGTATATGCCCCAGAGTCGTCCACAGAGGCCGATGCACTGTCACTGCGAGGAGTTGAAGGTGCAGGCAGGGCGGCTAGTTTGAAAAACTTGTTATCAGCAGCACCAGACAAGGGCATGGCGTAAGAGAGCGTCTTAGTGCGGTCACGTCCAGAATGCAGTGCACGGAGCTCACGTTGCCTGGCGGAGTATGCTCTGTCGGCGGCGCGTAAACGTTCATTTACTGGCCTAGCTTCATACGCAGAGATTGCAGTCTGGACAGGCAAAGGCAGCTTTTCAGTCCAGATTTCTGCGAGCGTGTCATCAGGCATAACTTGCTCATCGATGAGAAGACGGATGCACCGCCACAGCTGGGACAGAGACCTGTCGCCGAGACGCTCTTCGTAGATGAGCTGTCGCACATTTTCTCTCCTGGTTTTAGAGACGCGCTCCAGTATCATTTGTTTCGCCACAGCATACTTCCCTGCTAGGGGGGGTTGCTTTGACCAGATCATAAATTAAATCGACGCGGCCGTGAAGATGGTTCATGAGGCAGGCAAAGCGTGCGTCGTCGTCCAAAGCACAGACATTGAATGTTTGCTCAACCAGATTAAACCAGAACTCCGGGTGAGCGGGTTTGAAGTCTGGTAATTTCGGCAGATTCGGCACTGCAGTGACTGCGGAGGTGCGCCTATTACTTCGGACGGAAGTAGAGCATGCAGAAGATTGCGAGTCCGAGCTATTGGCGTCCCGTAATGCGGGAATCGCGAAATTCACTTGATGCCGGGGGGAGGGGGGGGGGGGGCGGCTGAGAAGCGGCGGACGCTCGAACGGTGTGAGGATCGTAGTCGAAATGTACATTCTCATTGACGTGGTAGCTCGGAGAGAAGCCACAAGTGCTTAAGTACGCCGGTGAATGTCCGTTATGCACACAGTATTCACTCGACGGTGGGTGGTGGGGCTGGTTGTAGATGTCGGAGTAATTACTGTCCAGCACAGAATTGTTGACTTGATTAGAAGCATCACAAGGATCCCACACACGTCCACTAGGATGCACACTCGGTGTGATATTTGCTGTTTGGCGAGCATTGAACACCTGTTGACTAGCGGGCGCGGAAGGATACACACGTGGCGGGAACTGATTCGAGTTTGAATTTACTACTGGATTTTCCAAAGAAGCAAAACCTCGCTCAACGCCACAAACTGTATTGAATTGTGTGTTCGACACAGGAGTAGAAATGTTCCGACCAACACTCTGTGGAGAACACGTGGGAAGGTCCAGGCTAACAAAGCCAGAGTCCACGACCGTTGGCGGTTGGAAGAAACTGGCGGCACTCGATGAATTCCGCTGCATGTTCTGGCTGAAGGATTCCGAAGATTCTTGCGGCATGTCCACTACGACGGCAGGAGTGCTGGAGAGATGTTGCTGGAATCCGTGCTGCGGTGAATGCTGAAAGGCCATTGTCTGGAGCTGAACAAAGGCCCTCGCGATCGCGGAGAAACCCGACGCGGTAGGCGCGTAAATAACCTTCAGGCGGTAACTCGGATGTGTATTACACAAAAACGGGGTCACCAGTGAGGGAATATAGTATAGTTGTAGGTAAACAACTAGAATTCTCTCATATACAGATTTATTCACACTTAGCGTCTACACAGATACAAGTCCGGAGGCTAACTGCCATTAGCGTCCAACATGCTCTCCAAAGCCCTCTCCTCGAAGATAGCACACTTACGCACAGAACAAATATCGATTTTTATGGCGCTCTATGCCACAAACTTAAAGACTATCTCATTGAAAAAGAGTTTTACAGTGTTATAGAATACTTATGCCATTATATTTGTATATATTGTTATTCATTATCAATTATGTAAAAATGTAAGCTAAAGGGGCAGAAAAATAAGCGATAATGAATGTTACTACTTTGAGATGTCCTATATTACACGTACATTTACTGTACACAATGTAATCTTACAGGATCAAATAAAATTTAATTGAATTCAGTTCAATGATGTTTCAAGAATATAGAGATGGTCTTTGACGCATCCATGTATCACTCCCATAGGAACTGTAAAGAAAATATTACACTAATTATAGTCCACACAGATCAACTTAAGCAGTCATTCTTCCTACACTCCATACATGATTGGAACAGGAAGAAACCCTAACATGTGGTAAGTGCCCTCTATGATGCACTTGTATTGTATGCATGTAGGCAGAGACGATGACATATTTGTGACCTGCAGGATCTTTATGAGACTTGTTATGAAACTGCACTCACCTCATAAATATGTAAAGAAATATAGGGTGTGACAGAATGGTGCTAAGAAATGATTGATATGTTGGGTGAAAGTCAGAACAGGGAGAGTTCATCTAGTAGGTAGCAGTCATGGGAGGGGTGGAGGCCAGCAGCTAAAGAAAAAATTAGCTACTGAGTACCATGTCACAAGTTTTGTGAAACCAGGTGCTAATCTTTTCCAGGTAACAAAACACTTTGAACAAATGTGCAATTAATTTAACGAAGAAGTTCAGCTGTTGATATTTGGGAAGCTAGAAACAGCCAGGCTAAAACAAAAATAGAGTATTAAGAGTGACTTGGGCAAAATAGGAGCAGCTGCTGAGCATGTAAATGAGGCTTTGTGGAGGTTTTCTGGCACCATGACCAGCTTTGGGTCAACTATGCACTAAAGGAAGTATACATAGAGCTGAGAGGACTCCTTAAGTGACTGCAACATCTCATATTGATGCTGTCTGATTAGTTGCTATAGGAAAATAGCGATATACTTCTCTTGGCTTGTTCCTGAACAGGAGGGGTAAACACAAGTTAGCAGATGTGTTAGCAGGAAATATAAGGAGAACCATGAGCACACAAAGGAAAATCCCTATGGTTATAGGGATCAAGTCAGATACCAACACTGGGTCAGATTCAGACAGACAGTATTAAAGGAAATTAAACTGACACAGGCTCCCAGTCCACCATATAATAATAACAACAGAGGAAAATTGAAATCAACTTCTTTCATCAGATTATTATGACAGCAAAAAATTAAAGTAAATGGTTTGTAAATTTGCTTCCAAGATCTTAGCAGTTGGAAAGCAATTGATATCATTTGTCTGTGTTCCATATCCACGGGGCATAAAATCTTAATGTTGATGGTTATAACATAGTTGCATATTCATTTAGATCCAGTATGGATAAAGGAGAAGCATTATTCACAAATGAGCAGGAGAAATTTGAGTAAACATTGTCAAAGTGCCAAAAATAATCCATGAATAACAAACTACACCAAATAGTTTTCTATACCTAAGCTTCACAAAAATTTTACTGATGTTCAAGCTCAGTGTAGCTACACAAATACACATTTGAAATAGGAACACAAGCCTGTCACACCTCAGGGCTATTCAAAGACAAACAGTAAGGCCGAAATGGGCACATGACGTTGTGTACTAATTTAGTCCTGTGGCTGATTTCAGTTGGCAGCCACAGGTGTTTACTTGCAAAAATGTAGACCCATCCTTAGTTTATTATTATCTGCTGCAAATATATGTACTAAGCTGAAAACTCCAATATGATACAGGAGCAGCAATATTCATAAAAATGGGATACAAATAGAAAACATAAAAATAAGTAAAATCTGTACAGATCTGGAAATAGCAGCATATGTTTGTGATCTGCTATTTGGAAACATAAATTTTGTGATTGTTACAGTATACAGGTCTTCAATGGGTAATTGAGAAATTTTCACAAAACATTTTGTTTAATTAATATGCACTCAGTCATACGGAAAGTGAGGATCATTAATATGTGATGATTTTAATCTAAATTTCTTAAAAGAATCTGATAGGAAAAGTGATCAAGAGGTTCTTTTAGCCACTTATAATCTGGTATCAGTCATAAATTTTCATAACCAAGTTGTTCTTGATAGTACCACCTATATTGATAATGTATTCATTCAACAATCAGAAGTTAAAGAGACATATGCCTATCTGATAGTAAATGGACTGTCAGGTCATGAGGCACAGCTAGTCCCATTTTATAACTTAGCTTCATGTACAGTTCAGAAATGGTCTAAGCGAACAGTAAGGCCAAATAATGACAAAACTACTGAAGATTTAAAGAAAGCTCAAAAATGTTGACTGGAGTGAAGTTTGCAATGAACCTAATGTTACCTCTAAAGTTAATATACGTGGCGTGTTTTTTAAGTAAGTACCGTTTTGAAATTAAAAAAAGATGTGTTAAGATATCTCAATAATTTTATTTTTACATGAAAGCTTGTACCTTAATCTACTCTTCTACATAATTTCCGTTAATATTGAGGCACTTGTCATAACGTTGTACCAGTTTTTTAATACCCTCCTCATAGAAGTCTGCCACCTGACTTGTTAACCACTGCATCACCACTGTTTTGACTTCGTCATCATCTTGAAGATGCTGACTGCCCAGGTGTTTCTTCAAGTGCAGGAACAGATGGTAGTCACTGGGTGCAAGATCGGGGCTGTATGGAGGTCAGATTCACCCAGAAAAGTGATGTTTAAGCAAACAATTTCTGCCCCGAAAATCATGTGCACAGTTTCTTGGGACAGAAAAGGAGTATTGCCTGTGGAATTTCTGTCTCATAATGACACAAACAATGCAGGAGCTTACTGTAACACATTGCATAATCTGCACCATTCAATTCAGAACAAAAGAAGTGGCAAGCTGAGCAAGGGCATCGTTTTGCTGCAAGACAATGCCCGTCCACATGTGGCGAATCAGACCAAAGATCTCATCAAATCTTTTCGATGGGAAACTCGAAAGCACCCTCCATACATCCCTGATCTTGCGCCCAGTGACTACTATCTATTCCTGCACTTGAAGAGCTGGCCGAAGTGGCTGTGCGGTTAAAGGTGCTGCAGTCTGGAACCGCAAGACCGCTACGGTCGCAGGTTCGAATCCTGCCTCGGGCATGGATGTTTGTGATGTCCTTAGGTTAGTTAGGTTTAACTAGTTCTAAGTTCTAGGGGACTAATGACCTCAGCAGTTGAGTCCCATAGTGCTCAGAGCCATTTTTTTGCACTTGAAGAAACACCTGGGCAGTCAGCGTCTTCAAGACAATGACGAAGTCAAAACGGTGGTGTGAGGAGGGTATTCAAAAACTGGTACAACATTATGGCAAATGCCTCAATATTGACAGAAATTATGTAGAAATTAGATTAAGGTACAGGCTTTCATGTAAAAATAAAATTACTGAGATATCTTCGCATGTCTTTTTTTTTAATATCAAAACGGTACTTACTTAAAAAACATGCCCCAAATGTCTTAATGAGTTCATATCCAGTTTTGACTGTAGTTTTTCTAAAAAGATAATTAAATGTAATAATGGCAAGTCATTAAAGAAACCTTCAATCATGACAGCAGATACCAGAGTCTCTTCACAATGAAAAATGGATTTTGTAATCTCCCCCACTCCTTCCTAATTCCAGTTATTGCCCACAATAAGCTAAGTCTTTTCTGAAGATTTGAGAGGAGTAAGATTACAACAAACTGTTTTGTTTATTTAACTTTTCTTGTAGAGTTATCTCCAGTTCTTGTTGTATAGGGGTCTGATTCTTGAAGCTGAAATTCACACATTTTAGGTCCTCATGGTTGAATTGATCTAAATAATTTTGAAGATTGCTGTTGCAGAATTTTTGTTTTTACATCAGTAAATTTTGTCATATTTTAGTATATCATACAGTTTTTTGACTTTTCACATTACAAAGCTGAAATTGCATTGTTTGCCCAAAATACAAAAATACATCCAATCACATCAGAGGCCTGCTTACTACTACCTCACTCTGCAGTAATAACAATATTCCAAAGGTTAGGTTAGGTTAGTGGTGTTTAACGTCCCGTCGACAACGAGGTCATTAGAGACGGAGCGCAAGCTCGGGTTAGGGAAGGATGGGGAAGGAAATCGGCCGTGCCCTTTCAAAGGAACCATCCCGGCATTTGCCTGAAACGATTTAGGGAAATCACGGAAAACTTAAATCAGGATGGCTGGAGACGGGATTGAACCGTCGTCCTCCCGAATGCGAGTCCAGTGTGCTAACCACTGCGCCACCTCGCTCGGTATTCCAAAGGTTTTACAGTTATTCTTGACAAATGAATTTCTGTTAGATTTGATTATTATTTCATAAATGAATCCAGCAATAAAAATAATAAACATTACTAAAAAAATTTAAATGGCTTATGACTAGGGTCTCCCGTTGGGTAGACTGTTCTCCAGGTTCATGTCTTTCGATTTGACACCACTTCAGTGACTTATGCATCGATAGGGATGAAATGATGATGATTAGGACAACACAACACCCAGTCCCTGAGTGGAGAAAATCTCCAACCCAGCCGGGAATCAAACCCGGGCCCTTAGTATTGACATTCTGTCACGCTGACCACTTAGCTACCACAGGCAGACATAAACATTACTAGGTTGCATAATTAATAATAGAAATTTTAAGTGTGCCAAATAATTCATAATGTCAAATGTTTCAAAAAAACTAATTTTACGAGGGCTATTGAGAAAGTAGGAAACGTTTTGGCATTAAAAAAAACTAAGTACAAGAAATACATTTTCTTATAGACGTCTGAAAGAGTGACTAACATACTACTTTTCCACACAGTCACCAAACACATTGAGGCACTTATCATAGCGGTGGACAAGGTTTGAAATATCTTCATCATAAAACTCTGCTACCTGAGACTTCAGCCAGTGAGTCACACCCGCCTGGAGTTCTGCATCGTAATCAAAGCGCTGTGTTGCAAGCCAGTTCTTCATCTTGGGAAACAAGTGGAAGTCGCTTGGTGCAAGATCAAGGCTGGAGGACAGATGAGGGAAAATTTCCCATTTGAATGAATTAAGGAGTTCTTTAGTACAGGTTGCCATGTGAGGTCGGGCATTGTCGTGCAAAAACAAAATTTTGGACGTCAGCTTTCCTCAGCATTTGTTTTGAACTGCTCTTCTAAGGCTGTGCAAAGTTTGTCAGTACTGGGCAGAATTTATGGTTGCTCCATGTTCGAGAATCAGTAAGAAGCATGCCTTGCCTATCCCAAAACACTGTCACCATCAACTTCCTTGCTGACAAGCTTTGCAAACATTTTCTTGGTTTTTGTGCCCCCACTACATGGGCTGTAAATTTGTGTTGAAATTGACATGTTTCACCCAATTTTCATCACTGGTTCTGATTTGATCCAGTAATGGATCAGCATGTTTGTGGTAGGTCTCTAGAAATGTCAACAGTGACAGTTTCCAACAACAAAGTCCGTGAAACTTGTGGAAAAGAAAGCAAAAGCGCCATTATTGTGAAGCAACAGTTCTCACAAATCATTTCATCAACTTTAGCAACAAGATCATCAGTCGCAATGCTCAGGCATCCACTCTTCTCTTCGTCATGAATGTTGGTTCGGCCATTTTTAAATTGAATGCACCATTTCCAGATGGAACATTCACTCATTACGTTGTTTCCATACACTTTGCACAGTTCATGATAAATTTCTATATGTTTTAGGTTTTTTGCCAACAAAAAGTGTATCACACACCACGCTTCACAACTGGCAGGATTTTCAGTTGCAGTGCACATTTCAAATTCGAATATCGAAAAAAACCAGATGCGCAGAGACATTCTTTCTGTCATGGACAGATGCCAACTGAGCTGCTGAGCATGCTCATACCAAAATATATGCGTTTGATACGCACCTAGCGTCATCAGACGAAAACGTTACCTACTTTCTGAATAGCACTTATAACTGTACATTCTTAACTAGTATTTATTGATTATAACATCCAAAAAAATAATTACTGTTCATAAAGTTTAGCTTGAAATATAACATACTGTGTATGAATTTTTTCAGAAAAACACCTGAGATAATATTGATCTGTCTAAAATTCGAAAAATATTACTGGTATCAACTACTACTGTTGAGGAAAAGTAATGCTAGAGGAAGATGCCTATTACAACTTGTACAAAACAGCAAGAGCAAGTAATAACCAAAAAATATTTTTTATTGTAAATGATGTGGTAACATAATACAAAAAGTTATCCAAAAAACGCAGTAGTAAGCATAATTTGTCTGAAATTGACAGATTGGATAACAAAATAAAACCAATATGGAATGCTGTTAAAAGAGAGAGAGGAAGGGAAGCCATAGAAGGCGACATTTTTTTCTGTTTAAGATAATGAGAGCATTATAAAGGACAGTCCACGTGAAGCAGATATTTTTAAGATTTACTTTTTAAAAATTGGTGAGATAATTGGTGCAAATTGTTCAGAAGAAAAAGCAAAACAATAGATTAAAGAAGAAATATAAATACAAATTAATCTCACATCCCCGTCTAAAACAGAGAAGATCATCATGGCTCTAAAAAGTAAAAGTTTATATTGAGTAGATGATAACTGCTTCAAGATTCTAAAAAGTTGTGATTCTATAATATGTACTGTTCTTAGTCACATATGTAATGCATCATGGACTTAGGATGTTTTCCAAGAAATATTTAAATATGCCATGTTAGGTCTCTCTATAAAAAGGTTGACTCCACAGGTCTCAGTAACCACCACCATTGTCATTCCTTACATCATTTTCTAAAATTACAAGAAAGTAATTGTATCGTACTTTAAGACATGAACAACAGCACAGCCACAGTGAACCAAAGTTTATTCTCCTTCTTCATCAACAGTTGAGAACACAGACACAGAAACATAGACGCAGAAACAATCCAGGTACTGATACAAGCAGCTGCTGACCGTAAGTACGTACACAATATGAGAGCGAGCGGAAGCTGCACTGTGCTTATGAAGAGAAGGGCTCTGGTAGATGATGCAGCGGATGCCTTGCATGTGCAGAAGTCATGTGGTCCACTGTAGATGGCATCTGGTGCTGGCTCACACAGGTGCTATTAGCAGAATATTTGAAGTGTAACACATTGGCAGCTAGATGCCATGGTGGGTATCCAAGTATTATGTACAGGGTTATAGCACCCCTCCTCCCTGGAGGAAAGCACACTCCACTGATTAAGATGTCAGAATGACCGTTCAAACATCCATGGCTTCTGTAGTGGATGCCACAGGTGATGATGACAGCAGCAGAGGCAGTTTACAGGCCATAACTAGAGAGTAGGAGTGGATGTGGTACGGCTGTGGACTCTTACGGCAGTACCATGAGAGAGGACCAGTGACAAGGGAGCTAGTAGCATCTTGACATCCAGTCCCTCAACATGATGGCACTGTGCCAATGGTGAAGGCACTGGCCACTCAGTTGGAAATTCTGGGAACTGGAATTGCCGGTGGCAATAAATCTTCATGGGAAGGCCCAGCAGTAGGCACTGAGGGGTTGGACCCCAGAGGAGAGGCAGGAGGCAGTGATACCCACAAGAAGAATGAGTCCACCCCCACAGCATAGATGCCCTGTGAATCAGGGACATGCCTCGGTGGAGCTGCTGCCCTCACAATGGTACAAAGATGCAACTGGTCATGGTGATGTGCCACCAGCCCATCTCTGGTGGATCCCATAGAGATGCTAGAGTCTCAGCAGCTGTGGAATCTACTTTGGTCTGCAGCTCGAGCCCAGATTGCTAAGCCACGAGCAAGCAAACTGCGGCAAGGGCTTCTCCAATAGTCGTGGGAGGCTATCATGAGGAGACAAAGAAGGGTGCATGGCTAGTGACCATGGAGCACCTCAATGAGACACTAATCCCCCCACCCATGCTAACTGTAGGAATTTCAGGAAGCATGTCAAGGCATCATCCATGGCCAAGTATACAATGTACTTCTTCATTTGAACCTGGAATGTGAAGACAATATTTTCCCCCTCCCTATTATACTGGGGATGAAATGGAAGAGCAGTCACATGGTGAATACTTTGACACATACAGAAATCATGGAAGGCCTGAGACACAAACTGTGGGCCATTATCCGTCACAAGTGTATATGGCAATCCTTCAATAGAAATAATTTTGGGGAGGGCTGCAATCATAACCGCAGCTGACATTGTAGGACATTGGATAACATGTGAAAATTTAGAGCAAGCATCAACAACCAACAACTAGTAATAATTTAGGAAGGGTCCTGCAAAATTAACATGGACACATCCCACACTCACTATGGTGCAGGCCACAGAGAGAGCATTGCCCATTGTGTTGCATGTTGTGTAGCACACTGAGAGCAGGCCATGACAAGATGTTCAATATCACCATTGATACGATCCCAAAACACATGCTGACAGCCAGTAACTGTGTATAAATGATCCTCACCCTTATAACGTCCCTGCTGTAGAAGATGAAGCACATCTTGCCAGAGGATGGCTGGGATCACAAAACTAGGTGACAGTCCATCCATAGCTAAGAGAACAACACCACCAAATACTGAAAGGCAGTGACAGAGACCAAAATAGTTATATAAAGGGTCAGAAGCCATGCCAGAGGCCTGTCCAGCCAACAATCCTGAATGAGGTGAACAACCTGATGTGCAAAATCAGATTGGCAGCAAAAGCAGCTACAATCTGGAAGCCTGTAATAGAAAACCGTTCCACTGTACATTGTGCCTCAACACCTAAGTGAAAATAGAGGAGCTCATCCTAATAAAAAGTAGTATTCGGCCCACATCAGAAACTGAGACAGCACATCAGTGTTAGCATGCTGCGTGGGAGGCTGAAAACATATTTCATAGACATATCGAGACGGAACTGAAGCTTAACTCTGTATGTTATATACTGCTTTGTCGTGCAGTGACCCAAAAGGATTAAAACCAAACACCTGTGATCAGTAATGAGGAGGAACTTAGACATGTAAAAGGATGCATGAAACTTTTTGAGGGCATAGGCAATAGCAAGCACTTCCTTTTCTTGGGAATAGCGCTATTGAGTGGAGTTGAATGTTTTTTACACGGAAGCTACCAGCTGTTCAAATCCATCCTCATAATGGTGTGCAAGAATGGCCCTAAGTCCATACTAAAAGGTGCCCATAGCCATAACCAGGTGGTGGCTAGGGTGAAAAGTAGCTAAACAAGGAGAAGAATGCTTGAACATGTGCTCAAAAGCCAGCATACACTGAAAAGGAACATTCCTGTGGAGTAATTCGTGGAGTGGTTGGGCCAATGAAGCCACATCCATAATAATTTATGATTGTACGCAATTTTACCTGAAATTTCATGGAGTTCTTTGACATTTGTAGGTCAGGGCAGAGTCATGACTGCGACAACGTGATGATGTAAAGGCTTAAAAACACCTCAATTGTGAATTGTGAATTGTGGTTTATTAGTCTCATAACATACATAATCTAAATCATTTGATTCAAGTACAGGAGACACGTCAAAATTTTAGTAAAGTTTTACCATATACATACAACACCTGATTTTAACAAATAGTACCATAACAATAATACAATATAAAAATACACATACAATAAAAAACTAACAATTAATTACAACAACTGATTTTAACAAATGGTATCATAATATAATACAATTTTGTTACATATACAATAAAAGACTAACAATTAGGTACCCCTTGCTTAAATTATCATGTCGTCCTCTATGAATTCTTCTACTGAATAGTAGCATTTCTCCCACACAATCTGCTGTAGCCTTAGTTTTAGACTCTCTGGCTTCATATTAAATATATTTTTGCCCATTAACTTGTTATATACTGCCATCCCCATATACTGTGGAGTTCGTGCATATAATTTCAAATGGTGTGTGGGTAACATAAAATTATTTTTGTGTCTTGTGTTGTATGTGTGGTTAAAATGATTTTCCTCAAATAATTTTATCTGCTGTGTACAAAGATTATAATTTCATAAATGTATATGGATGGAACTGTTAGGATTTGCAGGTTCCGAAATAATGGGCGACAAGATTCTGTTTGTTGTGCACTACACATGTATCTTATAATTTTCTTTTGCAGTTTCAGTATTTGAGATACACTACTTGAATTTCCCCAGAAAATGATACCATACCTAATGACAGATTCAAAATAACTATGATATGCTATTTTTCGTGTACTCATGTCAGTAGAGTTTGCTAGTATTTGCATTGCAAATGCAAAGCTGCTTAGTTTATTTGATAGGAACTCAATATGTGTACTCCAGTTTAAGTTGTTGTCCACATTTAGTCCTAGGAATCTGACTGTGTTAACTTCTTCCATAGGATGATTGTGATGATGTATTTTAAGATCCACACATTTCAAATGTTTGGTTTTGAAATGTACCACATTGGTTTTTGCAATGTTCGTTTTTAAGCCATTTAACTGGAACCAGTTTTCTAGAGTACCCATTGTGCTCACAATGGAGCTTTGAATTTTTTCTGCATCATCTTCAATTAAAACAGAAGTATCATCCACAAACAGAACTGGCGGGGAATTTATATTTATGGGCAAGTCATTTACATAGAATAGGAACAGGATTGGCCCGCAAATGGAGCCTTGAGGCACTCCTTGTGATACTGTACTCCATTTACAATAATAATTCACTGCATTTGATGTGACACGTACCCTTTGCTTTCTGTTGTGCAAGTATGATGTGAGCCATTTCAGAGGTTTGTCCTTAATCCCATATTTGTTTAATTTGTAGATAAGCAAGTCATGGTTCACAGAGTCAAATGCTTTGAAAGATCGCAGAAGATACCTGCGACTTTACTCCTCTGATCCAATTATTTGCATATCTTCTCAATAAAGTTATTTACTGCATCCAGTGTGTTTTTTCCTCAAACCCCAAAAGAACATGCAATGGCTAGCTGAAGAAAGCGTGACTTGGCCAAGTTGCATTTCAACCATGCACCATGTAAGACTGTGAACAAAATGCATAATTTACATAACATACAACAATGTCATCAAGACAGTTAATGCACCCTGAAGTGGACATCATCAGTTGTTCCAAAAAATGCTGAAAAATTGCTGGGACCCTAGCCAAACCAACATAATGTGCTGTTATTGGTACAACCTGAAAGGCCTGTTAATCACAAGAGGCTGTTTAGAATCCTCATCCAATAAAACCTGTAAATAGGCTTCAGCTAAATCAGTTTTTGAGGAAAACTGGCCCCCAGTGAGTTTAGCCAATAGCTCATCTGGTCAGGGCAAAGGGTAAGTGTCATTGAGAGACTGAGCATTAACTGAAACTCTAAAGTCAGCACAGAGGTGAAGCTGAAAAGTCTGTGTTTTTAAAAATCATGATTAGGAGGGGGGGCAGACCACTTACTCAATTTAATAGGATGTGTGACCCCCAATGTGTCAGCCTGTCCTATTCTGATTTCTCTTGATCACGCAAAGCTACTGGAATAGGATGCACATGGAAGAAAGCACAGCCACATTATAGATTTCAAGGTAATGGGGCCTGTAAAATTAGTGGCACAACATAATCCATCTGTGGAAAGAAGCAAGAACTCAGATCACAGAGAACCTAATTGCTGGTAAAGAATCTGATCAGAAAGAAGGTGCACCATATCCAAAATTGAAAAACCAAACGCATTGAAAGAATTCATATTGAACAAATTTGCAGTGCCACACCATCTGTTGCCCAAAAAGTCAGGGAACAAACCACAGATTTATACATAGTGGAAGCCATAAATTGCCCAAAAATTGGAATGTGGTGCTTGTTGTAACTCAGCAAATGTCAAGTAACTGGATACTATGCCGAAGATCCCAAATATGAGTACTTCTGTGATTTCAGTGAAGTAATGGCTGGACCTATGTCTACTTGCAGTCTGAGAGCATTAGCCATCACTTGTACTTCGATAAACAGATTGTTATGCTTCATAAGCACAGGAGACACACAATTAACATCCATGCACATGTCCGCAGGAGAAGGTTCAGAATGACGCACAGATGCTACATTTCCTTTTTTCCTATAGTTGTTGCAAATCACCCACCTCTTAGGACAAGTGGCCCTATCATGTTGCACAAAACAGTATGGACAAGATGGGAGTGCAGAGCACTGCTAATGCTGTGGTTGTTGTTCAGCATTTTGCTGTCCAGTGTGGCATGGAGCCCCCTTTCTATGGCTGCCATGACACCCTCCACCCCTCACTCCCACCCTCCCCCCCCCCCTCCCCGGTAACTGACTGATGCCCAATAACCAGTAATAGGAGCTACCACAGTGATGTCATACCAAGCCTCAATGGATCACCAGCAGCATGACATACCTTGAAAGGGTAAGTGATATTTAACACTTCATCCAATATTTAACACTTCAACCAAAGATGGATTATTAATCTGTAGTGTGTGTTTCTAGAACCTCCTCATCAGGAGTCAACTGAATGACGGTGTCACAGACAACAGAGTCAGCACAGGACTCGTGATGAGTATCGGTAACAAACTGATGACATATTTGACTGTGACCATGGAGCTTGGCCACCTGAGCCTGGTAGGACTAATGGGGCTGTTCTTGACATTGACAGAACTCTACACATGTCGCAATGACATGCATGCATTTATGGTAATTATTTCATAACAACTTACACATTCCATCAGATGAAAGTGGCGCAGATTCCTGGAGTGAGGCAAACTGGCACAACTGGTAGATCCGGAAAGAAATCCAAGCAAGGAACAAAGCCTTACACATGTTTTGCACCAGTGACACCAAAAAATGGAAGTATTGCTGAAGCTGCTTCTTATAAGGCTCTCAGTCTTCTACCACATTGTTGCACGAGGGAGAAGGAGGTGAGTACATTGACAGCATGGAAGCCTGTGTAGCCAGTGTGACCAACAAGTTCATGATAGCAATTGTAAAAGCCTGCAGTTTCTCAAGGAGGGATTGCAGCACTGTCTCCATAGACAGAAGAACTGACAGAACAACAAAATAGATTGAGCACATGGAAGTGACCACCACACTCATCACCAATTGTATTGCACTGTAAGACACAAACAGCAGCACATTCACAATGAACCAAAGTTTATTATTCTTCTACATCTACATTTATATTCCGCAAGCCACCCAACGGTGTGTGGCAGAGGGCACTTTACGTGCCACTGTCATTACCTCCCTTTTCTGTTCCAGTCGCGTATGGTTCGCGGGAAGAACGACTGTCTGAAAGCCTCCATGCACGCTAGAATCTCTCTAATTTTACATTCGTGATCTCCTCGGGAGGTATAAGTAGGGGGAAGCAATATATTCGATACCTCATCCAGAAATGCACCCTCTCGAAACCCGGCGAGCAAGCTACACCACGATGCAGAGCGCCTCTCTTGCAGAGTCTGCCACTTGAGTTTGCTAAACATCTCCGTAACGCTATCACGGTTACCAAATAACCCTGTGACGAAATGCGCCGCTCTTCTTTGGATCTTCTCTATCTCCTCTGTCAACCCGATCTGGTATGGATCCCACACTGATGAGCAATACTCAAGTATAGGTCGAATAAGTGTTTTGTAAGCCACCTCCTTTGTTGATGGACTACATTTTCTAAAGACTCTCCCAATGAATCTCAACCTGGTACCCGCCTTACCAACAATTAATTTTATATGATCATTCCACTTCAAATCGTTCTGCACGCATACTCCCAGATATTTTACAGAAGTAACTGCTACCAGTGTTTGTTCCGCTGTCATATAATCATACAATAAAAGATCCTTCTTTCTATGTATTCGCAATACATTACATACAAGCAAACAGCAGTTGAAAACATATAAACAAACAGAGAAAGAATCAGCATACTGATACAAGCGTTTGCTGATAATAAGTATGAACACAATATGAGAGCAAGTGCCTCCTACACTTCACCTGTAGACAGGAGTGCTCAGATACCGTGCCATGTGCACAAGTCCTGTAGCCCTCCACAGCCAGCCTCTGTTGGCTAGCTAATGTATATACCATTGGCGGAGTATCTGAAGTGTACCACACAGGTGGCCTGGTGCCATTTTTGTTTCCCAGTATTATGTACAGGGTTATAGCAGTAACATACCCCAGAGTTGCCACCCACCTGTGTAGTAATGGGATACTTAGCCCATCACAGTTTGGATTTCAAAAGCACAATTTGACCGAGTCAGTATTTATACGTTTACTGAGCACATAATAAAACATTTAATTGGTAACATCTCACCAACTGGGACATTCTGTGGTTTATCAAAGGCATTTGATCGAGTCAGTCATAATGTTCTATTAAAGAAGTTAAGTGTTTATGGAATACGTAGTTCTGGATATGCCTCTTTAGTTCATGTTTAAGAAACAGAATGCAGAAAGTTACCCTAGGCTATCTGAGTAGTACAAAGAGGGATGCCACATATTCTGAATGAGTAAAAAATATAGCGCAGGTCCCACAGGTTCAGTCATTGGCCCACTACTGTTATTGTTTCATGTTAACTATTGGCCATTCTATTTGAAACAGGAGGCAGAATCAGTCTCTTTGCAGATGAAACAAGAACTGTTGTGAAGCTGTGCAAAGAAACATCAAGAAGAAAATAATAAATGATGATTTTTCTGGAAGTTTGTAATAGAACAGTCTCCTCTAACATTACCTTTTTTTATAGCAATGACCATTTCCACATATACTTTCGGTTCTGGTATAGGTAAACATTACATCAGCTGTTTCACTAAAAGAATTTCATATGATTTTGTATATGATGTATTATATTTCAGGTTAAAATATATTAAAAATTAATTTGTTGCAATCAATTCAGCTAAAATCACTTTTCTTTTAAAAATATTTCAAATTATGAAATATCTGGCATACTTAAAATTCATATTATTAATTGCACAATCTAACACTAGTTATTAAATTTATTTCTGGATTCATTTACAAAATGACAATATGATATAGCAAAAATTCTTCTTTTGTCAAGAAAATTTGTAAACTCTTTTGTTTTGTAAACTCTTTGGAATAGAGTTAGTACCAAAGAATGTAAGGAATAGTGGGCATGTCTCTGATGGAAATGGATTTGTTTTCAATTTTGCCAATAACAGTGTAATTGTAGGTTTTATGGAAATGGAGATTGTGGAGTCATTGTGATATAGAAGAATGAGATAAAATAAAAGAAAGTCATCAACAGGAAGTACTTCATCAATTATTCAGATCGACTGGAACCCAGGAAAATCAAAATTTCAGCCTGATGAATCTACCCCTAGATGTGAAAACTGCAGCCAACAACAACGAGAAAATGAAGATAAGTAAAAAATAGTTTTTTTTTTGTATATCTTACACCTCTCAAAGCTTTTGAAACTTGCAGAGACTGAAAAACTTAATGGTGATGTGAGAGAGGGAAAGATTAGAAGTTCATGAATGGTCTTGTTTAAATGGGCTAGATTTAACCTTTGAAGAAACAGTTCATTTGGTTTTGCACTGTCAAGCACATCCCACCTTCTATTAACCTAGTATACCAACAAGAAGTAATAACCAGGTAGATTAGATTATATTAGATTAGATTACTACTAGTTCCATGGATCATGAATACGATATTTCGTAATGATGTGGAACGAGTCAAATTTTCCAATACATGACATAATTAGGTTAATTTAACAACATACTTAAGTTAATATAACAACTTTATTTTTTTGTGTTTTTTTATTTTTATTTTTTTAATTTTTTTTTAATATTTTTTTTTCTTAATTTATATCTAAAAATTCCTCTATGGAGTAGAAGGAGTTGTCATTCAGAAATTCTTTTAATTTCTTCTTAAATACTTGTTGGTTATCTGTCAGACTTTTGATACTATTTGGTAAGTGACCAAAGACTTTAGTGCCAGTATAATTCACCCCTTTCTGTGCCAAAGTTAGATTTAATCTTGAATAGTGAAGATTGTCCTTTCTCCTAGTATTGTAGTTATGCACACTGCTATTACTTTTGAACTGGGATGGTTGTTAATAACAAATTTCATAAGAGAGTATATATACTGAGAAGCTACTGTGAATATTCCTAGATCCTTAAATAAATGTCTGCAGGATGATCTTGGGTGGACTCCAGCTATTATTCTGATTACACGCTTCTGTGCAATAAATACTTTATTCCTCAGTGATGAATTACCCCAAAATATGATGCCATATGAAAGCAATGAGTGAAAATAAGCATAGTAAGCTAATTTACTAAGATGTTTATCACCAAAATTTGCAATGACCCTTATTGCATAAGTAGCTGAACTCAAACGTTTCAGCAGATCATCAATGTGTTTCTTCCAATTTAATCTCTCATCAATGGACATACCTAAAAATTTGGAATATTCTACCTTAGCTATATGCTTCTGATTAAGGTCTATATTTATTAATGGCGTCATACCATTCACTGTACGGAACTGTATGTACTGTGTCTTATCAAAATTCAGTGAGAGTCCGTTTACAAGGAACCACTTAGTAATTTTCTGAAAGACAGTATTGACAATTTCATCAGTTAATTCTTGTTTCTCCGGTGTGATTACTATACTTGTATCATCAGCAAAGAGAACTAACTTTGCCTCTTCATGAATATAGAATGGCAAGTCATTAATATATAATAAGAACAACAAAGGACCCAAGACTGACCCTTGTGGAACCCCATTCTTGATAGTTCCCCAGTTTGAGGAATGTGCTGATCTTTGCATGTTACGAGAACTACTTATTTCAACTTTCTGTACTCTTCCAGTTAGGTACAAATTAAACCATTTGTGCACTGTCCCACTCATGCCACAATACTTGAGCTTGTCTAGCAGAATTTCATGATGTACACAATCAAAATTCTAAAGTCTTGTGTGTGCATATTGTGAAAACTTGGACTGACAAAAACCATCTAGTAGACCTGCTAAAACATTTAGGTTCAGCTATTTTTGCCATAAGAATAATTGCCTACTTTGGGAACATGTAAGATGGGAAATTAACATACGATGCATTTTTTCATTCATTGACATCTTATGGGGTAATATTCAGGTGTAACTTGTAAAGGGACACCCTCCCCTAACATTACCTTCTTTCAACAGAAGATATCAATATCAAATATACTTTCTACCTTTTAGACAGGTTAATATTATCTCAGCTGTTTAACTAAAAGAATTTCATATGATTTTGTATACAATATATTATATTTCAGGCTAAAATGTATTAAAAAAATTGTATTTTATTACTTTATCACAACCAATATGTATTAACTCTGTATGTATAGTTAAAATTACTTTTGTCCTAGAAACATTTGAAATTCTGAAATATTCAGCACACTTAAAATTCATATTATTAAACGCACAATCTGATGCTAACTGTTTAACTCATTTCTGGATTCATTTATAAAATAATGACATAAATTGGTGAAGATTCTTCTTTTGTCAAGAATGTTTATAAACTCTTCTTGTTTTTTAAACTCTTTGGACTATTGTCAGTACCACAGAATGAAAGAGTAGTGGGCTCTTCTCTGATGTGTTTTTATGTTTGGCAATAACAATGTAATTTTTGGTTTCATGGGATTGGAAATTATAAAGACAGTGTGACACAGAAAATTGTGACAGAATAAAAAAAAAATTCAAAAACAGAAATTATGCAGCAGACCTACTTAATAATTATCATGACATCTGGAACCTATAAAGTCAAAAATTTCATCCTCAAGAATCAACCCCTAGACATGACGAACTGCAGCCAACTAAGAGAACATGAAGAGAAGTGAAGAAGTTATTTCTACATGTTACTCCTCTCGAAGCTTATGAAATGAGTCAATTATTTAGAAGAGTGAAAATCTACTGGTGATCTGAGGGAGGGTAAGATTAAACAGTGGAAAATCCAAGCTGTAATGTAACAGTTGTGAAAAGGAAAGCTGCTACTCACCATAGTGGAAATGCTGAGTCACTGATAGGCACAACAAAAAAAGTGTCACAAGTAATAGTTTTCAGCTGGTAAGGTCTGATATATTGCAGAGAAAGTTCCCACGTGCACAGTTCAGAAAAGCTGGTGTTGGTGGGAAGGATTTCATGACTGCTTCACAGCCTGTGCCATATGGATCCTTCCAACCAACACCAGCTTTTCTGAACTGCACAGGTGGGAACTTGCTCTGCAATATATCCTACATTCCCATAACCCTCCTGGCCTCTACCTTTGTTAGTCAGTGTCCTTTCCCATCCAGCCCCTTCTCTGTTCCCATTCCAGCACTGCACAGCCCTCTTTCCTCCATTGCACCCAGTCTTATTACTTCTCCTCTTTTCTGCTATCCTCCCCCCCCCCCCCCCCCCCCGCCAACCCGCTTCCCACTTCTCTGCTCCCTCTGTCTAACCTCCCGACTGCACATAGCTGCCCTACCCTCTTTCCACCTCATCCCTGCATGCTCCCCAACATCACATCATGTCCACCACATCTATCCTAGTTTCCCTCCCCCTCCCCACCCCCGCCCCCTCATTACCCCCACCCAGTCGCCACTCCCATCATGCACAGGTGCTGCTGCTCACAGTGTGGCCTCAGTTGCTTGAGACTGCAGTCATGTGTGTGTGTGTGTGTGAGTTGTGTTTGAGTGAGTGTGTATATGTGTGTGTTTGCCACCTAATTCTGATGAAGGCCTTACTGGCTGAAAGCTATTATTTGTGACAGTCTTTTTTTTTTGCCTATCTGCGACACAGCATCTCCACTGTATGGTGAGTAGCATCTTCCCTTTTCACAGGAGGTTACCATTACAAACTCCTCACTTAGGCAAAAAGTATTCATTGTACAAAAGAAAATAATTAGAATTATGGCACATTCACTCATGTACATCCTGTAGGTATCTCTTTAAGAAGCTGTGAATATTAAACAAAGCTTCGTAGTATATTTATTCACTTGTGGAATTTGTTATCATCAATCAATCTAAGTTTGACAGTAACAAAAATAGTCATTAGTACAACACTAGGAAGAAAATGTACTGCATTACCCCTTGATAAATCTAACATTGACACAGAAAGGGGTGGAAAATGCAGCTATAAAACTCTTGGACAAGCTACCTGTGGAAATTAAGTGTCTGTCAGATAACAAAAGTGTTTTTAAATGTAAATTGAAGCTGTTTTGTCTTAACAGCTACCATTATGTCACAGAGAAACTCTCGAATAGAGACAATTAGTTATTAAAACATGCAAATGGCCAACATGTAGCCATATGATTATTAGTTTTCATATTAAAAAATGGAAAATCCAGGATGGAATAATGACAATATTATGAAAAGGATAGATTGCTACTTATCACACAGGGGAGATGCTGAGTTGCAGATAAGCACAACAAAAAGATTATTTACTTGTTTGATAATCATTTTGTGGTGCCTATCTGCAACTCAACATCTTCACTATGTGGTGAGTAGCAGTCTATCCTTTTCATAATACTGTCATTATTTTTTGTATTGTTTGAAGTTGTATATAAGTGTTTTATGTTTGTTCAGTTAACATGTTTCACATCATAATGTTTATTATGAATTTGATCTATGGAACAAGGAACTAACTAACTAACGTACTTTTTATTAGTTGATATCCCCTTTCTGAATCCATGTTGAGACGCATTACCCATATCTATTACAATATGTATGGCCAAAAAGTGAGAACAGACTAAGGCATTACAGAGGCAATGAAAGTGGAGCCTGCATGATATGTCAAATAAAAATGGCCAAAAATTTAAAAAATAAAAAAAGTTAAATAAATTACTTTGCCATGACAGTGCAATGGCAGTGAAATGTATTTGGCTCCAGAGAAGGAACATAAGGAAAGCCACATGGTGCTCACACTAGATAGTACCGCTTTCAATCAAACCACCCATGTAAAACTGACAGGAGATATGCATCTGACATCCTTGAGGTGGAGATTTTTAGAAGAGCTAACTGTAACTTGGATCATTATATGGTTAAAGTGAGAAACAGATAATCCATTAGGATCTTTAGGTCCAGAGCAAAGAGGAAAGCTCCAAGAAGGTGCATCTCAAAATTAAAAGAGAAGGGAATATCTCAAAAAGAAGCTCTGAGTACAGAAGAAAGGGTGGAAAGGATGGGATGTTTTGACAAAGACTGTAAAAGGCAATGACAGAGAGAAATGAGGCAAGAAAGAAAACGATAAACAGAGCAACAAGATCTAAAAAACAAGAATCCAAAAAGAAATGGCTTACAGAGCAAGGAGAAGAATATAATGATGAAAAAGTAAGGAAATTCTACAGAGGAGTTCAGGAACTGAAGAAAGGCTTTCAACCACATTCTCAGTTCTGCTGACATGAAGAAGGATATTTTATGGGAGGAGAAGAACATAAGCCAGACTGGTGGACTGAATATTTCAATGAACTGCTGAACATTACTACAGAGATAGTAATACAAGAAGAAGATAAAGCAGAGAGCGACCAGCCATGACACAATGTTAGCCAGAATGAAGTACCTGTACTCACACCAACAGTAGAGGAAGTTAGGTTGGCAATCAAAAGACTGGAGAATAATAAGGCCTCAGGAAACAATAAGATTTCAGCAGTGATTATCAATGGTGGGATGGTTAATACCTGACACTTCTTGTTCACCAGCTGATCAATGAAATATGAGAATAAGTAGTGATGCCAGAACAATGGAATTTGCCCATTACTTACCCATTTCATAGGAAAAAGGGCAAAGCAAATTGTGAAAATTACCATGGCATTGCTTAACTCAGTGATGTGTACAAAGTCTTACTCAAAGTCATTGATATGAGACTCACTCCACTTGCAGAAGAAATACGAGGGTTGACTGAAAAGTAATGCCTCCACCTTCGTAGCTCTTCAACAATTGGCAACATTGGTATGCGGCAAGTACTGGCTTGTTTCGTAGCCTTTTCTCTACAGCCCCAGTTGGCGGGAAGCCTTAGCATTGATCGGGTGTGTTGTTACAGTGTAAAGTATGGAACCTTGTGCAGATGGTCTGCCAATGCAATTTAAGCGACATGCAGTCATTGAATTCTTGACAGCAGAAGGTCTCACCGCAAAGGAGATTCATCAGAGAATGAAAGCAGTTTATGGTGATTGTGTTGATGTGAGAATTGTGCGTTGTTGCATGAGTATGTTTAAAGATATTGAGGTGGAAACACCTGACCTGCATGACAAAGAGTTGGATGTCCTGTGACAGCAACCACCAGTTTCACAAGCAGAATGTTGACAAATTGATTCAGGATGATAATCGTATCACTCAGAGAGAAACTGCAAGCACAATCAGCATTTCACAAGAATGTGTGGGTCACGTTATTGCTTTGCTTGGCTATCTGAAGATCTGTACGTGATGGGTACCCTGGATGTTGAGTCCTGAAATGAAAGCACACAGACTTGAAATTTGCTAAGAACTCCTCTCATGTTACAAGAATGAAGGTGACTCCTTTCTCCATTCAATAGTGACAGGAGGCAAAACATGGGTACACCACTGCAACTCGGAGACAAAACATCAGTCTATGGAATATTGACACAAAGACTTGCCCCAGAAAAAGAAATTCAAGATGCAGCCCTCAGCTGGAAAAATCATGGTCACAATGTTCAGAGATGCAGATGGTGTTATCCATGTTGATTCCTTGATCGTGGAACAACAATAAATTCAGAGCATTACATCATAATGCCGTGAACTCTGAAATGACGGCTAACAAAGGTCCGAAAGGAAAAGGAAAATGTTTTCCTGCAGCATGACAGTACCAAACCACACACTTCATGTGCCACCACAACAAAACGTTTGAGACTGAATCTCACCACCATACGGCATCCTCCATACAGCCCAGATTTAGCACTGTCTGACTTCCATCTGTTCACGATAATGAAAGACGATTTGCAGGGACATCATTATGCTTCTGATGAAGATGTTGAGAGAACTGTAGGACTGTGGTTACAGAAACAGAGTGTTGACTTCTTCCTTCACAGCTTCAGAAACTTGTTCATCATTGGCAGAAATGAAATCAACACCCGATCGTATCTTCAGTAACAGGCAAATAATGGGAAAATGCTATAAATATAATGTGGATGTACATCAGCTCTTTGTAGATTTCATGTGGACTTATGATAGCATTAAAAGGAAAAATCTGTATCAGATCCTTATGGATATGGAATTTCCATATAAATTAATCCGCTTGGTACAAAGGATGCTCACCAGCATTAAATGGCAAGAAACTGTTGAAGCAACTTCTCAACATAGTGTTGGAGAAAGTAATGAGACAATTGGTGGAGATCAATAACCCAGGTGGCACTCTGTTTAACAGTATGACAGAAAACCTGTCACATGGTGATGAAGATTATATGCTCTCTAGAAGATTGAAAGAGTTGGAAGAAGAATTTGGCACACTAGCAAAGGAGGCAGAAGTGTAAACGACACTAAAATACAGTAGCTCTTCCCTTCCAAGAAAAATGCTGCTGTTAAAGGGAAATACATCAAGTTGAATGGGGCCAGCTGTGAGAGATGTCAGAATCTGCAGTACTTGGTATCACTGGTAACCAATGATAATTGTGTAAGTGAAGAAATAAAAGCAAGGATTGCCATGGGAATAAAGCTTACTGGGTCCTGATGAAGAATGTTCAGTCATGTAGCCTGAGCAGAAAATTGAAGGTGACTTTCTATTGAATGGTTATGTATGGTTCAGATAAATGGACAAATACTGTGGCAGAAGAAGAGTTCCTGAGAAAATAGGAAATAAAAAGATTAAGAAAGATTTTTGGAGCAGTGAATGAGGCAGGGCAATGTGGAATATAGAAAAACAAGGAATTGGAAGAACTATATGTTGCGCTGACCTAGTTAACAGATTAAAATGATTGGGCCATGTGACCAAATGTGAAGGGGTAGACCCATCAAGAAGATCTACAGAGGAAATGAAAATGGCAGAAAGCGCAAAGGAGGGCCACAGAAACATTGGATGATGTGGAGAATGATTTGAGAAATGTGGGATTAGGAAGATGGAGAAAACAACTCGAAGATAGTCAAGACTGGGTTTGATCATCAGAGAGGCCACAGCCCTACACAGATTCTAACACCAAGGAGTAATTAAGGAAGTAAGTAATCTTAATGGCTCTTTCTACTGCTAATAAAAAGTAACTCTATATGCTTCAAATCTGTGTACATTACTTTATGTGGTGTGCAAGCATTACTAACATAACTAGTGACCCCAATGTGATGTAAAAATTCAATCAACTGATCTGGCGTCATCCCTAAAAGACACCACACTGATACTGCAAGCCTTACCACACCTGGTATCACCTGCAGTTGTGTGGAAAGTTGGGACAGGGGGAGGGCAGGAGGGGGGGAAGGGGGGTATTTTATAATTAATACAGCAACTGAGTGTACCTATTACATGAGGATTATCTTTGACATTACTCTCAGTGTTGAGTTATCTGTGGTCGTTTATGAATATATATTTGTGATACTAGAAATAAAATGTAATAGGTACCAATATGTTCTGAAAAGCTGCACACAAAAATCTCAGATTCTATTGATCATATAGACTAATGATGAATTGTTTAGTATAACCCTTAGCCTAGTATCCATTTGCTATTTGTATACCTATTGTAAGAATGAGCATACTATAGCTACCCTACAATACGGGTCAAAATTTAAACATTACATACTTCCTCCACCCCAGGTAAACTTAGCAAATCGATTGACTCTTTTGCATTAGGTGTGGTCTAGGGTGGACCATAGGTGGCTTGTGAGAGCAGCATTTTTTCATGGGCGGTTCCTGAAAAAAACAGCAAAAAACCAAGTTTTGGGCAGGAAAAGAACCATTTCTGGAGATGCCCACTTATATAATTTTTATCCATGGCAAATCATCAGAATTTTTACGACTACCTAAACAACCAACCATAGAAAATGACTCAAATTTTAACTATACGTTCTTTAGATGTTCATCTAGAAATGCTATTTTCCTGTTTTTAAAAATCTGTATCTATTGTTATAAAGATACAACCGAGAACCCATGATTTTCAGATACCACAAGCATAAGTTGTGAAGATGGCCATTTCTACAATTTCTATTCATGGAAAATTGCTGAAACTTTTACCACATATTCTTAAGAATATGTCCTTGGGGAACTTTGAAACTTTTTGTGATATCATTATCTGTTACCGAAATCCAGAGGTTCAAAGTTACCATACTTACGCACCTAAAATACGCATGTAATATCTGGTCTGAGGTGTAAATGTAGTTTTAACTGTTGTAGTGAACACAGAGTGAAGGTTTCTGGGGCATTATTAGGATTCTGGGGTCACCAAACTATATTTTTAGTCAATATAATGTAATTGGATAGATAAAACAAATCACCTCTCCAATATTTTACTTGTGGAAGCTTTCAGAGCCAATAGCTACTTCTTCTGGCAGAAGGGTTAAAGGTGGAGGATGAGGGGGGAAGGGAAAGGAACTGGAGAGCTCTAGGAAAAAGGGATAGAGTTTGGAAAAGTCACCCATAACCCCAGGTCAGGGGAGACTTACCGGATCTGATGAGAAGGAAAGTCTGGTTTCTACTTTCTTTCCTTTTCACCCTTACTGGCAAGTCTCCCTTGACCTAGGGTTCTGGGTAACTTTTCCAAACTCTACCCATTTTTAAAGCTCTCCAGTTCCTTTTCCTTCACCCCTCTTCCTTTCCCTTCAACCCTCCTGCCAGAAGAAAGAGCCACAGGCTCTGAAAGCTTGCATAAGTAAAACCTTTCTTTGTATGCGTGTTCTTCTGCTGCCACTTGGTGAGTAGATTTTTTATCTATCCAGTTCTACTGTATTGTCAAAAACTGAACATTTTCATTGTTGTATATACTTTAGTCAGCATTTTTTTTCAGAAATAAAACTTTTCAGCATGCTGTCTATGTATAATGGGCACTTCATGGATGTACAAATATGCCTAATGTGGTACTTCAGTGACAGACAGTAGACTAAAAAGGGTCATAACATACCTGAAAAGAATTTAAAATGGCTGCCAAAAATTACATAAAACTGGAAAGACTGCAAATTCAATAAAGTATTTCTAACAACACTTTACTCTAAGATACAATCATCAGCTGATTGTTTTTGACAAACTGTGGTCAACAAGCAAAGTATCCAGAAAAAATATAAAGCAAATGATTTTGTGTTAAACTCATTTTATTCCAACTTTTTTATGTTTATATGTATTGAAATATGTATTTTATATAAGCTGCAGACTCTGCAAAAAAATTATAATAATAATAATAAATAAATAAAACGTGGAAAAATGCTCCTGTCAGAATAGAAAAAAGCAAACATATTCCTCTTAAAAACTCTGACAGAAAAGTGGGAACCAGCTACCTGAATCTTCATTCCATCTTGCTCGCCATAAATATTGACATGTGAACATATTCAAACTTTTTTGTGCTAAAAGAGAGTAGCAGAGTGACAATGATGGTGGATTATGGTGGGAGGGAGAAAGTGTCAGTGGAAAAAAATGAGATGGATGAAGACAGTAGCAGTGAGAACAAAAGAGAGAGGAGATTTTGATGCTCAGTGAGAGGCAGTTTCAATAAAGGAGAAAGAGAGATCAATGGAGATAGAATCAGAGGAGACAAATGAGAGAGGAGACAGTGGAATGAAAAATACAGATGACTGTAGACCATTGAGGGTCCAGAGCAGCAAACTTTAACATATAGGTATAGGGAATGGTGCAGTTTAGACCCAAATTCTAAAGGTGTGCATGTAGAGAAAAAAATAAGTTGGACAAACTCCCCACCCCTCCCCCCCTTTCCCCCAAATTTTTGAGCTGCCAAGGTATGCGGAGTCAGTGGCATTATGAAAGAAAGACAACAGGAGGCAATGTAAGTGAGTGAGGAAATTGTGGCAGTGGGACATACTGTAAATCAATGGGAGAAAAAGGAGACAGTGGAAAAGAGACATATGTAGACAGTGGTAGTGAGAGTGAGATGCTGCATATGAAGGCTTAACTACAAAGACTGACTGTTTGAAAGGATTTAGAATTATTGTTGTTAAAATAGCATGAATATCCAGAATGAATATGTTTGCATGCCAAAATTTTTGGTGAGGAGGTCAGACTGAGGATTGAGGCAGCTGGTTCCCCACTTTTCTGATAGAGTCTTTTAAAGAGGAACACATTCACCTTTTTGGTCCTCTGACAGGATCATTTTTCCGTTGGTTCTGTATGCTACAGTTCTGTGTACATTGTTTTATGTGGTTTGTATGCCTTATCCACAAAGCAATTTTCTTGGGCTCAATTACACATTCTTCAACTTCATAAGGACTAAGTTATAACTTAAATTTTCTGATATTTCTTCTGATCTGTTGATTTGGTAGCTGCTTGAAATAGTGAGGTATGGCATTGAAGAGTTTAACTGATTTGTTTACAAAGCACATCTGCATCTTTTTATAGGTACAATGGAATGACACTGACCAAAGATAGTTACTGGCATTGTGTTAACTGATTCTTCCCTCACTTTTTGGTAGGTAGTTTAAAAATTATAAATGAAAAGTACAGTGTAGTGCAAGTTTTACAGTATTTATTTATTTCATTAACTGCTTTTCAGCTTACAAAGACCTCATCAGACTTCAGTGGTAGTAGTAGTAGTACTACTGGTAGTAGTAGCTTTATTCATCTGTTGATCTCCTTTTACAAGGATATAGGACGTGTCAAAGTATTTACAAGTCTAGACCAATTTCAAATAAGCTAATTTGTATACACATATATTTACAGAGTTATAGCTAGAGGCAATCATTAGATTTACTCATGGTATACAATACTTTAAAAAATATAATAATAATAAAAATATAAAAATGATGTAATGCCACACTGTTCACTTATATCTCACTATCAGTCACTGCACACACTATACACACATTGTTTCATAACACTTCACTCACTACACACACACACACACACACACACACACACACACACACACACACGAGGAAGAAGTGTTATTATTGTGCTATGCATAGCTTGGGGGTAAGTATTTCTAGAAAGGAAAAAAGAAGGAAAAAAATATAAAGTGAAGGTGTTATGTGGAATCTTGGATGTTTTCTAATCATTATTATTATTATTTATTTGTATAACTTTTTTTATCAAACCCTTACTCTGTTTTATATAAGTAATCCTTCAATGTATAAAGTGTATTACATAACAGGTACTTTTTAGCTGCCTTTTTAAATGAGTGTATTTTTGCTATTTCTTTAACCCCTTTTGGTAATTTATTGTACAGTTTTATTCCTTGGTAGAAAATGCTGTTTTGAGTTTTATGTTTATTTTTTCTTGGTAAATGTAAGTTGAGTCTATCTCTTGTTGCATGGTCATGGACAGAGCTGTTTGTGCAGTAATTACCAATGGTTTTTTTTTTATGTGTACAACAGACTGGTAAATGCATTCATATGGAGCTGATAAAATCCCTGGCATTTTGAACAGATCTTTACAATGAGCTCGACTAGCATTTTTGGTTATTATTCTTATAGCTCTTTACTGGAATTTGAAAATTGTATTCATATTTTGTGCATTTGTTCCCCAAAAAAGAATGCAATACCTAAGAATTGAGTGTACATATGAATAATACGTAACTAAAAGACACTGCATGTTACATGCGGATGATAGGATTCTAAGGGCATAACATGTTGTTGACATTCTGTTTGGAAGTACCTTTGTGTGTTCACACCACTTCAACTGAGAATCAATATTCATTCCTAGAAATTTTGCATTTGTTGCACAGGCCATAGAAGTGCCATCTACATTTAATTTAACATTGTCATTTTTCCTCTTCAGACTGAAATTCATGGTATTAGTTTTCTTTATGTTCAATGTCACTTTATTGCTTATTGATCAATCGTAAATTTCCTTGAGAGTTTCATTTACTTTCTCAGCAAAGAGTTCTCTTGTTTCCTCAGTGACTATAATATTGCTGTCATCAATGAAGAGAATTTTTTCACCATGAATATGATGTATTTTGGTTCTGATAAGTGTTTTACTGAATGTTTAGATCTATTTGAAGTATGTGTTATCTCTACTCTTTGTACCCTATCTGCTAGGTATGATCGAAACAAGTCATTAGCTACCCCTCTTATTCCTAATGCTTCTAATTTATTTGACAGAATCGTGTGGTTGACTGTATCAAACACCTTAGAAAGACCCAAAAAAATGTGCCTGTGACACACTCATCTTTATCAAGAGCATCAATTACAACTTTTGTGCATTCTACTATGGCTGACTCCGTATTTTTGCCACTTTGGAAACCAAACTGTGATTTGCTTAAAAGATTGTATTTATTCAGGTAATTCATTAATCTGTCTTTCATAATTGCTCTTATCATTTTTGAGAATGCTGACAGCAGGGAAATGGGCCAGTAATTTTCTATGTTTTCTGCATTACCTTTCTTAAGCAAAGGTACAACTCTTGCCTGTTTTAACTGCTCTGGAAAGGTCCCTGATGTGAAGGATTCATTTATTATATTTGTTAAGGGGCCTTGTATAATCCCTATGCATTGTTTCAGTGCACACATTGGTACTTCATCTAAGCCTACTGACTTTTTATTTTTTAGTTTTTGAATTGTTTTACTGACTTCATTCTGTGTGTGTGGAAGTAACATCATTGTATTTAGTGCAACATTATTTACAGGTGTTATATTTGTTTGGGGGAATTTTTGCTGTAACTTCTCTGCAATACTTGAAAAATGCTTGTTTACATAGTTTGCTAATTGTTGTGGATCATTTATGACCTTATCCTCCTCCCTTAGCAGTATGTTATTCTGTGTTTGATTACCTCTCCCCGTTTCCTTTTTTATAACATCCCAGGGTGCTTTGTTTTTATTCTCTGCATTATATATTATTTTGTCATTAAATGACTTTTTTGCAGCAATCAGCACCTTCCTATAGATCTTTTTGTATCTATGATAGAAATTAAAAGCATTCTGGATCACTGCGAATCTTTTTTATGGAAGGGATGTGTGTAAGTGTTTGGGAGGACTTAATACCTGCTGTTAATTATCTGTTTTTGTGAGATGTTGATACAGACATGCATACTTTTGGAAAAGCCTTTTCAAAGTTCAGTTTAAACAATGTGGAGAATTTAGAGAATTTCATATTAACATTGGTTTACTTATACACTTCATCCCATCTTTGTTTTTCTAGTTCTTTTGAAAAATCTTTTATTTTGATTTCTGATAGATCTTGTTTGTAGGCTTGTAGTTTAGGGAATGATTCAAAGCCTGATTTTGCTGTTACTTTTACAGAGATGGTCTGATAGTCCGAGATCTTTTACAGCTACCTCACATTTTCCCCAGTCCATAGTTGTGGCCACATGCAGTCAATGTAGTAACACTTGTTGCACTATTGACTAATAGGGACATGCCAAAACTTTGAAGGATGTTTATGAAAGTACTGCTGGATTCATTTATGATATTAATGTTGATGTTAATGTCCCTGCACAGAATTATGTTGACCTTTGTACTTGAGACTTTATCTAGAACTTCTGTTAATTTATTGAAAAAAAAAGTATCCACACTACCACTGGGAGTTCTATACACACACACAAAATGATTAATTTCTTGGTGATATCAAATTCTGTTAATTCGATAGCTGATATTTGAAAGTGTTTGTCTTCACTTACTGTACTGAGGCCACATCTTGATTTGAACTGTGTTCCTTTTCTGATATAAATGCATGATACTGCACCACTTGAAGTAGTTCTGCAGTAAGAGTTTGCCTCTTCATACAATGATAATATTACATGTTGGATTTCTGTGTCTCTACTCCAGTGCTCAGCAATACCAAGTACTGTGCAGTTCAAAGATTGGAGCTCAACTTCTAGTAGTTGTATTTTATTTTTTATTGATTGCATGTTTTGATGGAGGATTGTTAAGTCTTTGAAATGCCCCATGTTACTCTTTCCAATGGTTTGTTTTCCTTTGTAACATCTGGTTTGTGTGATTTTTGAAGTGTTAAAACCTGTCTTGTGAGCGATTGTTTCAGTATTTTTTAAACTGCTGGAGATACTCTTTAACAAATACTAACAAAGAGATAGAGGGGCTGGCTAGAACTTACTTCAGCTCAGTACAGCCAATAGATACACAAAACAGAACAGAAAATTTTTATCCTAGCTTTCGGAACTTTGTTCCTTCATCAGGGAGGAGAGAGGGGGAAAAAGGGGAAGAAGGGAAAGTGGATTCAGTTAGTCACAACCCAGGTTATGAAGCAACAGGGGAAAGGTAAAAGGGGGGGTAGCAAAAAAAGGGGGGGGGGGGACGGTTCTAAGCGCTTCAGTCTGGAACCGCGCGACCGCTATGGTCGCAGGTTCGAATCCTGCCTCAGGCATGGATGTGTGTGACGTCCTTAGGTTAGTTAGGTTTAAGTAGTTCTAAGTTCTAGGGAACTGATGACCTCAGATGTTAAGTCCCATAGTGCTCAGAGCCATTTGAATCATTTTTTTGAGACATTTACGGGACAAAGACGAGTTAATAAAAGAACTCCAAAGTGAAATCGACTTGTTAAAAACGAAATACAAAGCTTTGAGTGGAAAATGTGCAAATTTAAAGAAGCAAGTTCCTCAAAAAGACCGTTGCCATTTCAGGAATTCCAATGTAAACAATGACACGTGGCGCCGACCAAAACACAGTGTATCACAGAATGTTGTGCAGAACAAAACTAAAAGTGCGAACATATTAAGTGTCAAAAATAAATTTGATGCTCTTGAACTTGAAGAAAAATGCAACGAGATGAACAATATTGAAAGTGTTTTCCCACCGGTAGATGTGAACAATATAAGTGCATTCCCACCTCTAGATGCGAGCAATATAAAGAAAACACGAGAAACAAACAATACCATTTCTATAATTTTCTCCAGAAGAAATGACCCAAAGAGACAAGTAAAAAGTGTAAATAAAAAAGAACTACGCACCATGAAGAAGGAAGAAACAAAAATCAATGTATATGGAGACACCAAGGGACTTTCATAAGAACTTAAAAGTATCAATACTTCTCTGGCAGTTACAGGTATGATTAAACCAGGTGCCGACTTGAAAGAAGTGATGAGAAATATCGTGAAAAGTAACTATACTGGAAAAGACAATGTAATGATTTGTGCGGGAGCAAAGGACATCTACAAAAACAGTGCCATGAACGTGTTTAAACAGCTTATGAGATTTATATTATTCTTAACAAATACAAACAATGTACTCGTGAACTTTAGCCTCAGATATGACCTGCCTGAAAGCTCACCCATAAACAAAGAAATTCATAGAATAAATGTTAAATTTAAAAGCACTTGCACCACATTCAGTAATGTCAGACTAATAGATATCAACTCACTTGACAGAACATGCTTCAACAGACATGGACTTCACTTGAACAATGAAGGAAAGTATACATTAGGAAAGATGATAAATGAAACTATTAAATGTAAGTCCCAACAGACTATCAGAGAACTATGGTGGCATGAACCCACTACTGAACCAACAGCAGCAGCCAGCTCACCAGACTGCACCAGCCAGAACTGCAGATACAGACACATCAACACCCTGGAGGAAGTATTATGCTGCCACTCGCTCGTCTACCAGATGCAGGAAAGTGACTAGTTGTAGTGAAGATTTTTTATGAACTATTATGCCCCAGTCAGTGCCACAAAAACTGTAAATACAGAAGTATCAAATTGTTTGCCTATCCTTGCTGACAATAGAATTTTAATTTTGCATATAAATGTACAGCCAATCAGAAACAAAATAGATGTATTCCTAATTTCAAACCCATGCCACATTTTCTGTGTAAATGAACACTGGCTCACACCTGATGAGACTGCTCTGTATATCCCTGAAGGATTTGAGTTAGCAACTTCATACAGTAGAAACAAAAACAGAAATGTAAGAGTTGCAATTTTTGTAAACAAAAACTCTAACAATGAATATTTAGCACAGAAAGTTGATCAGTTTTGCAAGTATAGACATTGTTGTAGTGCTACTTCCAAAACAAAAGTTAGTGCTCATCTTTGTTTATCACACCCCAAACTCTGAAACAAATCTGTTTATTGATCAAATGGAGACTCTAAATAAGTACTTGTTGGTAAAATACAGGCGCCACAAGATAGTATACATTGGTGACATTAACATTAACATTGTACAAAAAACTCCAACTGTCACACATTTTTAAAACCTGCTAGATCCAACAACTTGTGCTGTGTGAACGACCAGCCAACATGATTAGCAGCATACCAGGATAACATAATTCCCAATTTAACAAAAGATGAATATCAATATGGAGTGATAGCTCCAATACTATCAGATCACCATGTCCTATGGCTGATGGTCAAGCATGAAAGATACCCTATTTATTTATTTATTTATTCTTTGCCCATGGACTCCAGCTGAAAATCCAGCTGAGAGTTTTGGGTGTGTCATACAATAGGCTATTAACATCAAACTTGATTTCATTAGATATAAATTAAACAAATAATTAAACAGAAATAGTCCATAAGCATACAAAGGTATTACATGTTTCACATTATATATACACACAAATCCAAACACTGTACAGAAATGATAATTTTTAAAGGTACATTTCAGTAATGATATAACATATTTAAACACCATCTTAGTATTCACTCAAACTGTATATACATTTCTCTGTGAGATATAGTTTCAAATGATTTTTAAAACATTTTAGGTCTGTTTCTTTTTTAATGATTTTGGGGAGTTTATTAAAAAACCTTTTGCTTGCTTCTTCAGGGGCAGTCATTGACAGTTTTAGATTTCTGTTTATCATGTGGTAATTTTCATTCCCTCTTGTACCGTGTTTGTGTATATCTTTATTTAGGAGGTGTTTATCGCTTGACCTTACTGCTATTATGCTTTGGTAGATGTACAGTATATATGCTGTCATACTATTATAGCATACAAAAGCTTGCCTACAGGTCTGTCTTGGTGGTATTTTTGCAATGCATCTCACTGCCCTTTTCTGAATTGTGAATATTCTTTTTAAGTAGCCAGCTTGTGCACTTCCCCATATATGAACTGAATAAGACAATAATACATTGATCTGAGGACTTTATCATCCACAGTCTCAGCTGTTTTATGCATGATGAAGATCTGTTTGTTTATCTTTTTACACAGTGCATCTATGTGCTCCCCCATGCCGAATGTTTGTCTATTATAGTTCCTAGAAAATTTGTACTGGTTACTTCTTTAATATTCTTTCCATTTATATTAACATTTATATTACAATTTTCACTATTCTTGGTCTGAAATAATATATTCATTGTTTTAGACTGACGAATAACAGGTTGTTTTGTGTTAAATATTTATTTGCATTTTCGATATTCAGGAGTGCTTCCTTCTCAAGCTCCTCCTTTGTGTCAGCTGTGCAAATGATTGTTGTGTCATCAGCATACATTATAAGTTTCTAATTTATATAGCTAGGGAAGTCATTTACATAGAGTATAAATAGTATTGGCTCAAGCACAGACCCTTGCAGCACACTGTGTTTAACTGTTTGCAATTCTGATCTGTAGTTTGTTATATTTCCCCCACTAGTATGTCTGATTTCCATGCATTGTTTCCTATTTGTAATGTATGATTTAAGTATATCGTAGCCTTTCCTTTAATTCCATACTGATATAATTTCATCGTTAATTTTGAGTGGTTCACACAATCAAATGCCTTAGATAGGTCCATAAAAACCACACAAGTCTTTTGTTGCCTGTCAAGCAAATTAAGAATGTGCTCAATTATATCTGTTGATGCTGTTTTTGTTGACTTCCCTTCTCTGAAACCATGTTGTGATGAATGTAGTATTCTGTACTTTGTTATAAAACTTACAATTCTATTCTTTATTATAATTTCATAGATTTTAGCAAATATTGAGTTCAATGATATTGGCCTGTAATTTCCTAACTCATCCCTGTTCCCTTTCTTAGATATTGGCTTCACTTTACTTACTTTCAGTGAATCTGGAAATATACCTTCTTCTATCGCAGCATTCAGCATGTGTGTAAATGGTTTTAATATACATTCTCTGCATTCCTTTATGAGATGTGATGCGACAACATCCAAGCCAAATGAATGTTTAATTTTAAGTTGTTTTATTAGGTTTGACACTTCTGTATCACATTAAGAGGATCAGACTGTTATATCCAGCCAACATTACGCAGCTAAGACAAAAATTAGCAGAACTTGAGTGGGATAGAGTATATAACTGTGATAGCAATGACAATGCTTTTAACATATTTATTTACTAATGAGATTAGTTCAAAGCTGCTGCCCACAAGTAACTAAAAAGGTGAAAACACATGGTCTACCAAACAAGAAAAAATGGAACAACTGGTTCACTCCTAACCTGTATGACCACAGAAAAACTCTTATTGCTCTGCATAAAATGGTAAAACTGACAATCTAGAATGGAAACAGAGGTACAAAGAAGCCAGGTAGAGGTACAGGACAGAAATACAGACAGCAAAGCAAAGAGCCAATGATGTTTTCACAGAAAATTCCATCACAAATGGAAAGCAGCTTGAAAGTAATCAACACAACAGCATGAAAACGTAAAATCAGACAAGAAATTGCAATATTGCCAGATAAATTGAATGAATTCTTTGCAAATAGCACTAAGTATGAAGCTGCTCCTACTTCTGCACCAAATGATGGAACTTCTGGGAGCTTTTTCCATAACATACCTGACAATAATTTATCCTTTAAATGGAAACAGGTTACCTGCCAAATTGTACACAAAGTGGTCACAAACCTACAACCATCTTACAGTGAAGATCTGTATGGTTTCTCAAACAAGATCCTGAAACAAATAATTGACATAATTGTTGCCCCTCTTACCTTTCTGATCAATAATACCTTTAAAACTGGAAAATCTCCTGAAGTCCTGAAGGCTACTATTGTCGCCCCTATTTATAAAAAAGGGGGAAAAAACCTGAAAGTTATCACCCAACATCTCTCATACATTTAATAATCAAGGTAATAGAATGTTGTATTAAATTACATCTTTGCAACTATTTTGATGATCACAATCTTATCTCCTCATCATTCTTTGGATTTAGGCCAGGCTTGTCTACAGTAAATGCAGCAGAAACTCTTAATGGCTTTCAGAACAATTCCTAAACATGTGCCTTACTATTAGATCTGAGCAAAGCATTTGATACTGTGTCACACGAAATACTCATAAATAAGCTGGGGTGCTGTGGTATCAAGAATAATCAACTGACACTAATTGGATAATATTTGACTAACAGAACTCAAGTGGTCATGGTAAATAACTGTCAATCAAATGCCCTGCCAGTAGTTAGAGGTGTGCCACAAGGCTCAGTGCTTGGGCCACTCCTTTTCTTAATATACATGAATGACTTGCCTACTTTCTTGACTGACAAGCCAATAATATATGCTGACAACACTACCCTGATTACTGTGGGCCACAAATTGGAGGAGGTGAAACAAAAAACAAAAGCTAGTTTTGAAAAGTCTGCCATATGGCTCCACAGTAACATGCTAATCCTAAACAATAGCCAAACTGAGACTATGTTTTTCTACCTGCAAAAGCTTAACAAAAAAGTAAATGAATCTGACTCAGTAAGGCTTCTTGAAATCCACCTGGATCCTAAACTGACTTGGAACTGCCATACTGAACAGTTATGTACCAAACTATCGAGAGTAGTCTTCTTGTTGAAGAAATTACAAACACTAGTTAGCAAACAACAACTTTTAACTTCTTACTTTGCCTTCTTTCAGTGTCACCTCCAGTATGCATAAAACTATGGGGCAACTCTCACGGTGCTCAGACAGTGTTCATGTGTCAGAAGAAAGCCATAATAGCAATTATAGGCATTACACACTAAGAATCATGTAGAAATCATTTTAAATAGAATTTGAAGGAAAATCAGTATTGGCCGTATTTTGTTGTTTTATTGTCAGCAAAATCGTTTTTTGGTCACTTAGTGACATAAATGTGATCGCTCTAAGCTTGTGGTTATAGCTTCATACCAGTGCCTACTAATTTTAATTGTATATTGCAGCACTGAGGATGGTCATTAAGTGACCTAAAATCGATTTTGCTGACAATAAAACAACAAAATACGGCCAACTCTGATTTTCCTTCCAATTCTATCCACTATTTGGTCGTGATGCACACAAAACGCCATGGAGTCGCCAATAAATAAAGCATTTTAAAGATCTCAGCATCTTGACTGTACCTTCCCTTTACATTAATACGTGTCTTCTCTCTACAAAATATCAAATACACGCAATAACTTGCAAAACAGACATCCATTCACATGAAACTATACACAGAAATAATGTAGCTGTAGATTTTACAAGACTGTGTAAGGTCAAAACAAATAGGTAGAAAATTATATAACAAGCTACCACCACCAGTGAGAGACTTACCATGTGATGCCTTCCGTAAGCACATAAACAAATTATTAGGTGATAAGGGTGTGTGTAGTATTAAGGAATTTGAATGTATATAGTACAGTATAGTAGCAAGGAAGTTGAATGTATATAGTAAAGCTAAACATGTAAATTATCAAATGTGATCAACTTTTAAGTATGTAATTTTCTATTTCAGCTTATGTCGGCTAATGACAAATAAATAAATAAAGTCTTTCTGTTCATTCAAAAATTTAACCTCTACAGCTTTATTATCAGTGACATCACTCCCCAGTTGTCCATTCTCCCCCATCACTCTGTCTTGTTCGTTAAGGCCACTCATTATGTGTCACTTAATATAAAACAACTTTTGGTATGAATTACATTACTTTTATCACGCGTCTCCTGCTGCTGCTGCAGTTACTCTCACTCGTCCAAAACCCGCTCGTTCACATCAGGTGGGTCGAGTCCAGCTGGCGCTCTGATTGGCTGCTATAGCTTCTCTTCATTATGGCTGCCTCAACGAGCTTGATTCCCAGTTGACTGCTGTGGCTGTCCTCCATAATGGCTGCTTCGATGAACTTGATTCCAGATTGGCTGCTGCGTCCAACTTTGTAATGGCTGCCTCCATAACCTGAGCCAACAATCTTCTGTTGTTATGCTGTGTTGTTGATGCTTCCTATCACATTACTTGTTCATGCATGATCAAACTTTTGGAATATTGTAATCACTTTCCACTGTCAATTAGCATGTTCACTGTTCTCAATAATACTGGTGTCACACATACTTTAAATTCAGTCACTACATTCAAACTGCACTGTCCACTGTTCAAACTTTGCGAGTCCTTGTTATTGTGTCCAAATATAACATTCCTCACCCAAAAGGGCGCCAAATGTGATGTTCACCTGCTTCATTTCTTTATTGAAAATTCTCGGTGTCAACGTACTGCATTGTTACACTGGCTGAAAAATGGGGGGTGGAAGTTTTCAACACTGACTACTGTAAATGATGTAGCCCACAGTTGCACAATGGTTTTTCACAGTTCTTTACTTTCACTGTTCACAACACCCAATATTACATAATTATATGGCCAGTTCACTATTGGTAAATGTTGATAAGCCTCATTAATAGGTTGCAGGCAACGTCAGCACACTGCTACAATAGTTTTCTGTTGAACATCTATGAGTAGTAAACACATAACAATACAGTTCCTGCAAAATAATACGTTACATGTGGCACTATTTTTCAAATAAATTAAACATTGTCATTAATTGTTCTAACACATGGCCTATTTGTGTTACACTTATTCCACTGAGAAGTTGGTGCATTCTTGTTAATCTAACCAATACATGTTTCAAGTCTGAAAATCGTCCATGGACAAACTGACTGTCTTGCGACCAAAAATTGGACCTTCATATAACCTCACAATAATAGACACTGAAACTACACATTGTTCGATGTTTAAGTTACAGAAATTACGATCAAAACATAACTCATTCAATTAACTCAATACATCAAAAAATTCCTTCTTTTTAATTGTTCCTTCTACCACGAAGTTTATGCCAAATTATTTGCTTAAATAATAAAATTGACAGACATAGTTGTATGAACTATAGTTTTGAGAAACTTGGCAATTATTTTGGAATTAATTAAGGGCTCGCTTTGCTAATATGTTTTCGAATAAAGCCAAATAAATACTTTAAAGGGAGGAAAAATGAGGAAGGAGAAAAACTGGTGGATTTCTGTGAAAGAAATGGGCTGATTGTGGGCAGTAGATGGTTCCATAAAAAGAATAGCCAATAACGAAATATGGATGGGGTGATAGACAGCAAAGACGGTCATCGATTACTTCCTGGTGGGAAACAAAAATCAGAGACAGTTGATGGTTGTAACTGCACTCCCAGGAGAGGCTTTCGATGGAGACCACTGAGTGGTGGTGGCAAAGATGAGATTTGATGAATTCAAAGACATAAAGGAAGAAAGGGAAAGGAAAATAAAAGTGTGGAAACTAAAGGACGTCATCACACAATAACAGTTTAAGGAGTTACTTAAGCATAAAATCCCTAACACCGAGTATGGATATGTGGAAGAGGAATTGGGTAAGTTCAAAGAACCATTTGTAAACTCTGCTGAGAAGACCTGTGGCAGAGTGTCCAGAAGGGTAGAGGAATAGGAGACACCATGGTGGAATGAGAGCGTGAAGAAGGCAGTAAAAGAAAAGAAAAAAGCCTGGCATGAATGGAACAGAGACTAAACAGCTGAAAGTAAAAGGAAATACCAGGATAGTAAAAATAAGTGTAAGAAAATGGTAGCAGAAGAAAAGAAGCAAAGCTGGGAGAAATTCACCCAAGAATTGGAAAAAGATGTTACTAATGGTAAGAGGATGATGTATGGAATTACAAAGAGTATGAGGAAGGAAAATACATACACAAAGCTAGTGAAAGTGGAAAGCAGAGAGCTGTTAATGCAACCAGAGGAGATAAGGAAAAGATGGAAAGAGTACTTCTATAAATTACTAAATGTAAAGAATGGCAATGGAAAGGGAATAGAAGTATGGCAGAGGGGCAGGGTTCTGGAAGAATATGAGGATATAAAGATGTTAGAAGTGGAACTAGCTCTGAGAAAAATGATAACAGGAAAGGCACCTAGGATAGATGAAATTACTGTGGAATGGCAGCTGGACCAGTTGGGCTACGGTGGCTATATAGACTAATAAGATGCATTTGGACCCAAAAATATGTACCTGAAGAATGGGGAAAGGGAATAATAATCCCACTTTTCAATAAGGCTGACAGGAAAGTATATGACAAGTATCGAGGGATCACACTCACATCCTAAGTAGCAAAAATAATGGAGAGGATACTGGAAAGAAGAGTGAGAGAAAAAGTGGAAGGGCAGTTAGAAGAGGAGCAGTATGGCTTTCGTCAAGGGTAGATCAACAGTGGACCCTATCTTTAGTATGAGACAGTTGATGGAAAGACATTGGGAGTATGGAAAAGATCTGGTGATGACACTTCTCGACCTAGTGAAAACTTATGACTGTGTTCCCAGGGAAAAGGTATGGACAACCTTGAAGAGAAAGGAAGTTGGAAAGCAAACACTTGAAATCATCCAGGCAATGTATGAAAAAAGCTCTAGTTGTGTGCAGACACCAGTTGGAAGAACTGAATGGTTTAAGAATGTTACGGAACTAAGACAAGGAAGTGTGATATCGCCACTACTATTTATAATGGTGATGGATGAAATAGCCAAGAGATGAAAGAAGCCGACAGAGGAAGGGAGATGAAGCTGTTACTATTTGCTGATAATATTGTGGTGTGGGGAACAAGCAGTAAGGAGGTACCAAAGTAATTAGACATCCAAAATGATAGGGTCGAGAAATATGGAATGAAATTTAGTGTGGAGAAAAGTAAGACATGTATGGAACCAAATTGTGGAAGAAGAATGGTGGAAAGACCAAGTAAAGTGGTGAAGTACCATTGATACCCCAATCAGATGTTGTATAGAGGGAAAATAAAAATGACGATGAAATACTTTAAGAATCCTAGTTGTTCTTCTTCCAAATGTTTATAATTAGTACAGAATTTATATTTGTTTATAAGTCAACAGTAGAATCTCAGTCATGAAACAATTACTGATTTCACCCTATAGTGATCTGTAGCATATGATATTACTTAGGAATGGTCAAAATAAATTAGGAAATTAATTACATTTACAAAAATCTAAACACAAAATTAAACCTGGACTATATTCTTTAACACTGAGGGTCAACCTTTCTCTTTTATGGAAATGCAGATTACAATCATGCATGTTAATGGCAATTAGACAAAAACGAAAATAAAATGAATTGAAGGAGGCAGATAGGAAAACAAGACGAGACGTAAAGAGAGCCCAGCTTGCTTCGCCACACATAGATCATGAATATGACATTTCGTAATGATGTGGAACATGTCACTGCAACATAAGTTTTCTTTACAGAAAATATTTTTTATTAAATTGTCACTTGATTCCGTGTAGTAATGCACTGTCTAAGCAGTCTAATTTGCCATTCCACTGTCAAAGAACTCACTCAAATTGTAGACCAGTTTTTGGCACAGATTGTGTAACATCTTTCCTAAAAATTCCACCGATTCCAAGGACTGAATTTCGGTATTTAGGTGGTTGAAGATTTTAAAAGTCACTGCTGGAAAACTGTTGCTGAATGCTTCATGATTTTCCATCACATACCTGAGACAGGTGAAGACTTATTGATTGAAAACTGTCATCACTCCTAGATGTGTAAAGATGGGTTTGCAGTATTCCTGTTTTCTATTTGATGTTATGATCCTTCTTGCATTTTTTTTTAATACTTTCCTCCAGACCTCAGAGTGACCCACAGTAACAGGCCATAACTGACACAGGTGTGAAAGAGTAAATAACATACCATTAGCAGATACCGATCAGTTATCACCTTTCAGTTTCCCGTTACATATAGGACTCATGACAGTTTGTCATGCACACGTACAGTGTGCCTGTTGGGGAATGAAGACTCCTACACCGTCTGTTGGTGTTCTGTTAAATCTGTACAGTGTGCTGCCCTGTGCAGCGGGTATAACTTGTTAACTCTAAAAATGGACATGTGAAATTAAATGTGTATGTGAGCAGAAGTCCTACTATGTCCTTGATTTCACTAGTGTATAGTAACATTTTGGCGCCAAAACGCAGTATTACATGAACAGATAGAGTGCTACCACAGTCTAATATATACAGTCGCGACACTCTCGCTGATTTTTGTTATACGCCGCGACAACAGCGCCCCAAGCGGTGGAGCAGCTACGCTGCTGAATACGGTATTCAGTAAATGTAAACAGTATCGTTTATATTCATTTTTAACATGGTTTTTACGAAAGGCAGCGTATCCAGAGCAATCAATTGCAGTAATAATAGGAAGAAGACACCACATTTGCATTCTTCAGGTTTCCTAAGGACCATGAGAGGTATGAAACATCATATTAGAGCGCTCTTTATTTACGATTTTTTTCTAAACTGTATTGAATGACTGAATTTGTGTTTCTTTTTTAGGAGCAAGAAATGGTTAATAAATAGTAGAAGACAGGACCTGCTGCAAAAAGATGTCCTTTATTTGCACAATAACATAAAGTTTTGTGTGTTACATTTCGAGTCAAACCAGTTCACGAGCGCGGAAAAGAAGACATTTGTATGGAATGCAGTTCCTACGTTATTTGACGTGCCGAATAAGCCACAACCAGTGACGACAAAGAAAAAATTTCCATACAAACGTGAAAGTGCAAAAGCAATAAAACTGTCTCCTGACACAGAAGAAACAGCTACCACAAGTGTTACTACACGAGAGACATATATAAAATCACTAACAACGGAATCTGCAACACAGACATCTTTTGAAGATGAAATGCTTAGATTACATGAAATTATTCGCGTGTTGGAAAATCGTGTGAAATGTAAAAGCGTGCAAATCATTAAACTTCATACAAAATTCGTGACAAGGAAAGTGCCCATTGTAAGAACAAACTGCAACCACAATGTCACAGGGCACAAGTACAAAAGGACAAGCTCATTTTAAAAAGTATTGGTTCCAAGTACTTGAAAAAAGATGCTCTCGATTTATTGATAAGCCAAATCAGTATACCACTGAATGGAAAACATGGTGCGAGATGGAAAGATGAAACTAAATTATTTGCACTTAATTTGTTGTATTATAGTACTCAGGCATACAGTTTTTATCACGCTGTTTTAGCCTTCCATCAGTATGTACCTTACAAAGGTATGTGGAAGATATACAATTAAATTTTGGGATAAATAATAACATATTTCATCTTTTAAAGCAGAAAGTGCAGCAGTTACCAGAAACTGATATAATTGTTAATTTATCTATGGATGAGATGTCATTAATGGAAAATTTGATTTATGACAGCTCTAGGGATCATGTTATTGGATTTGAAGACATGGGTTTCATAAGTACATCTGTGATTGCCAATACTGCATTAGTTATAATGATTAATGGCATCTTCTCAAATTTTAAACAGCCATTAGTATATTATTTCCCCCAAGGACCAGTAGGAGCCACCCATCTGACGTGCATAGTTTTTGAAGTTGTCAAAAAACCTACAGAGATTGGTGTGGTTGTAAAAACATGTGTGACTGACCAAGGCTCGAATTTTGCGGAGTGGAGGCACAGACTGGATATCACACCAGTTAATCCATGCTTAGGACACGAAGGGAGTAAGATCTACTTTTTTATGACACCCCACACTTGATAAAAAGCATACATAATAATTTATTCAGGTATAACATTATCCACACAGCAGATGAAGGATGGATGGCACTGCTTCATGGAAGGACATTTGTCAGTTGTACTCAAGTGATTGTGAAAGGAAGTACAAGTTGGCCCCCAAGCTCACTAAAAGAGCTGTCCAACTGCCATCATTTTCAAAACTGAAGGTAAGCACTGCAGTTTGTGTGTTGAGTCATACAGTAGCAGCAGGCATTGAGACACTTGTTACTTGTGGCTCCATATCATCATCTGCTGCTGCTACTGCAGATTTTTGGCAAAGAGTAAACGATATTTTTGACATATTTAATGCATATAGTGTTAAAGGGCCTGTATCCTTAAGGAACTGCATTACAGGTGCCTCAAGACATTTGGAAATATTAAAGACACTGAAGCCATGGATATAGTCATGGAAATTTGTAGGTGTTGATGGGAAAGATTTTTCATCTAGGATTAAGTGTGTTAAAGGACTTCTGGGTAACATAAGCGCTTTGAACATGTTTGTTGATGATGTTTTGGATGGAACCAAGTTATATTTATTAACGCGCAAAATTAATCAAGATCCACTGGAAAACTTTTTCTCAGTGATAAGACATAAAGGTGGTTTTTGTAGCAACCCATGACCATGACAGTTTTGTGCTGCATTCAATAATTGTGCTTTAAGCAAATTAATGAACACCTACAGTGTAGCTACCTCCAATTGTGAGGGAATCAACTAGGGTCAGACAATAGTGGGTATGAAAGCAGCGCCCAAATTACTTGTTTCACCATTGTTGGACATCAGTGACACGAGCTCAGTGATCAGACTACCAAATGTGGAAGTCCAAACAGACCTCAGAGAAGCAAACAGCATGAGATACGTACTCGGTTATGTATTAAAGAAACTGCTTACAATTCATGACTGTTATAAATGTAGGACAGTACTTGCAGATGGCATCCAAGTCTTAGATGCAAATGACAAAGTTTATTGTCATTTTAAAAGCTATGAAGGGAACTTTGGAAGCCTATTTATTTGTACAGAAGATGTCAAAGAATTTTTAACTCATTGTTAAATGTATCAATGGGATATAATAAAGTTTTAAAACAGTCATGCTTTTTATTGAGATAACCTGATACCACAAAGCATAAGATGGAAATTGTATTTTTGCAAGCAGGCTTCCTGCAAAGCAGAACGTAATGAAAAGTGATGTGTCGCTTCATTTTTACCCAAGGAAGAGCATCTATATGCTTCATATGCGGGATATACAGTGTGTATTCTCTTACTTTCAGTGGAATAAGTGCGATTGTATACTACTTCTTAATTATTTCTTCAAGAATATGTTGCAGCTTATGTCACTTCATTCAATAGTTTGTGCTCTGTTTACTTATATTTCACGATTATTTATGTCTCTCGCTGTTCTCCTAACACTTGTGATGCAAAAATATACTAACTATTTTGTAAATTACGTACAAAACGAATTAAAAACAAACATTATTTTTACGTCGCACCTGCCGTCAGAGGAAGGCGAGCTTTCTGGCCTCTAGGGGCGCTAGTGTCACTTGAGCTGTCAGATGGTAACAACTTTCACAGCAGTAAGTGTCGCGACTGTATATATTAGACTGTGGTGCTACTACACGTTAAGAGGACTTCACGCCGCCAGAGAAGGTTTTGAGCGACTTCAATCTCAAAATCTGGTCACGTCACGCCACGTTCAGCTCACACAGGTAAGTTGCAGCACTGCTCTGAAACTGTAATAAAGGACACTAGGGGTCGATTGATTTGTATATGGTGTTACTTGGTGAATGTTTGTTGGTGGCAGAGCAATAGAGGGCAGTTGGCGTATTATTTGCAATGCACAAAGGGGGCTGCTAAAGTATTAATACTGCAGTGCCACATGTTAGCAACAGCGTCCAATTCTAAGGGTAGTGGAAGTCGAATACTGCACGGCCGCGCCATCTGTTGAAAACTGCAAACATCACTAGGTGGCTGCTGACAGCTCACACTCCAGGACGGCATCATCACTTAGCAACAGCATTCAACTAACTAGGGTGTCTTAACCTTGAACGCACTCTCGCGACCGAAGGCAAAACCACCAACTCGCCGTGACAGAAGCAGTAGCTGTGAGCTTGGGAAGGCTGCGGCAAAAGCGGACAGCTTTGCGATCGAACGCGACGCATTTCGTCAGCCAAATAAACGCGTTCGATGGTACTACAGCAGCAAAAGAAGTCGAACGCTTCCAGGAACGCCTTCAGGAAACAATGGAAGAGTTGGCCAGACTCAACGATACAATACAGGACTTGCTGGTTGACTCTGAATACGAAGCCGACACAGAAGCTTGTGAGGAATATACTGATAAATGCGAACACGTCCTCCAAAAGGGGAAAGGCCTTCTAGGGGGAGGACGCTCAGGGGACAGAAATGCGACGTCAGCGGCTTAACAGCAAACCTGTATGGACATAAAATTGCCTACTATCTAACTGCACCCACTCTCAGAGGACATAGAAGCTTGGCCTCGATTTTGGGAACAATTCATAGCTTCCATAAACGAGAATACGGTGGTGTCAACTATGAACAAGCATGTATTCCTCTGTGGTTATCTTGATGCGGAGCCAAAGGACTTGGTCGATCGCATTGCTGTTACAGCAGACACATATGAGCAGACTCAGCAAATTTTGAAATCCCAATATGGGGATGAGAACAGAATTATCCAAATTCAACTGGATTTCTTGGAGAATCTTAACACTTCGACTTCAGACAGTCCAAAGGCTCTGAATTCCACATACATTGAGTGCCATAAGCGCATCCAAGCACTATGAGTACTAGGAGAAAATGTGGTCTGTAATGGGAGAGTGCTTGCACCCAAACTTCTTCGAGCCTTTGCTGAAGAATTTTGTAAAAATTAGCTCATGCATGCCTAAAGGCAAGAGATTGAAGAAGGAAACATTACATGCTCTATGAAGTTCTCAAATGAAGAAGTGGAAGGAGCCATCAACAAACGCAAAATACGTGGAGATTCTGTACCACATGAAAACTATATACCAACAGCATCTGACTTCCATATTAAGGTTAAAACGTAGAGGGACGAGAAGAAGAAACAACAAAATTCAGACCCCTTCTGTGTGTGTTGTGACGAAAGAGGGCACTGGGGCCAAAACTGCCAAAAGATTGCGAACTTGCAGGCAATAATAGACGTCCTCAAGACAATGAACTGTTGCTTCCTATGTCTGAGACGTGGCCATGACAAAAATCAGTGTTTTAAACACGGAAAGGCGTCCTGTGCAAAATGTAAGGGTAAGCATCACATTTCCATCTGTATTAGCCATACCACGAATGTAAATAAAATTGAAACTATGACTTCTAACTTCACATACCTGCAGACTGCTCATGTGAGTATCGTAGGACAAACTGGTAAAAGCAAACAGAAACATGCCATTCTGGACACAAGGAGTCAATCGTGTTTCATTCACCATTCACTGATTTAATCTCTCCAACTAAGTGTCATTGGAAGCACTACTCTGGAGATAACAACTTTCGAATCCATTGGCAGTTCATCCCTCTCAAGAACGAAGGTGCAGTTGAAAATGATGGGGTGCTCCACTAATTCCCACATATCAGTGACAGCCTTTGAAAGCACAAATAATTTTTCACAGCAATCATCAGCGCCACAAGATGTAGGAGATATGGGCTTGAGGTATGGTACACCACTCGCAGATCCTAAAGGAGACAATGAAGATCTACCTATTGAGATCCTGATTGGAGCTCATTATTACTGGAGAATCGTGACTTTGGAGCAAGCAATCAAGGTATCACCGTCATTGGTTCTTCTCCAAATAATCTTCGGATATGTTCTCATTGGAAACAAATCTAGTACCACCATCAGTAGAGCAGCCATCAACTTTATTCAGGGCAGCTGCAGTGATATGTCTGATGAGTCAGTACGCCGACTTTGGGACCTGGAGACAATCGAGATAACAGAACATCAAGAGCGAGCATTAACACCCATGGACCACCCTATTTATCAAGAATTCTGAGAGTCATACTGTGCGGAATATGGCCGGAGAGTTGTATCGCTGCCTCAAAAGAAGGATATGCTTTTCTCCTGCGATCGCACAACTGCAAAAGTGCGCTTTCGTTCCTTACAAAAGAAGCTGCAAGGGAATGAAGAGCTGAATGTCATTTACCATGAGACCATGTCGAAGTATTTTTAAGAAGGATCAAGTAGAAGTGCCACCTCAGGACTGCACTGCTGGAAAGACATTCTACCTGCCATACCACATCGTGAAGAAATGCAACAGTGGAAGTGTGAAGTACAGAATAGTCTTCGATGCATCCTCTTATGAGCCAGAGTCTCTATCGCTGAATGATGCCCTCCAAAGGGGACCAAATTTACTTCCGGTTATTCTGGCAATCTTGTTACGATTCCACACACTTCCGGTGGGATTAGTGTCTGATGTGGACCAAGCTTTCCTGCAGTTAACGTTGAATGAAGAGGACAGACACCTCACTAGGTTCCTTTGGAATCGTGTTGAGCAAGCTGGAAATGGTAAATAACCACAAACGACGTGATTACATATCGCTTCAAACGTTAGCCATTTGGACTTGCACCAGGCCCATTTCTTTTGTCAGCTACCATAAGGGAGCAGCACTAAACAGTGAAAAATATCCACAAGCTTCAGGACTTGTAAACAACTCAGTATTCGTGGACGATTTCGTAGCAAGTGTTAGAGACAGCAACACCGCTGAACTGTTTACCATGAACTGACAGAACTCTTCCAACAGATAAGTCTTCCATTGTCCGAATGGGTGACTAATTCTTATTATCTGAAGGCAATATTGAATGTCAAAGGCCTAGAAACGAAGTTCACAACCCAAGTTTTAGGAATTAATTGGAACACGGAAAATGACTCTATCTGCAGTGACTACAGGACGATAGCTGAAGATCTAATAGACAAACTGGTTACCAAGAGAAATGTTCTTCGAGCAGCTGCTCAGTTTTATGACCCCCTTGGTGTGTTCACTCTTGTTGGGATCGTTTCAAAACTAATTTTCCAAGACACATGGCTGAGGGGTCTTACATGGGAGGAAGTTTTACCCACAGATCTTGCAAGTCGTTGGCACTCATGGATCTCGAAGCTTCATCACTTGTAATCACTGCATGTTCCTAGATGGATAGGGATGCCAGGCACAGGTGGCTCTGCAGAGGTGCATGTAATCTGCAATGCGTCTGAAAGAGCCTACAGTGCTACTCTGTATATAAGGACAGCTACCAAAACTGGATACACTGTGGGCATTGTCTGTAGCAAGAACAGACTGGCTCCTATCAAGAAGGTAACTCTTCCTAAATTAGAGTTACTTGCTGCATTGATCGGATCACGACTCCTTCATTACTTTTGTCAGAAAACAGGGTTTGATGCCAGCAGAACTATCTTGTGAAGCGACTCAACAGTCACTTTGGATTGGGCACAGAGTAAACCAAACAAATGGAAAACCTTTATTTGTAATAAAGTGACAGAGATATTAACATACACCAAATCCAGCCAATGGAGGCACTGTCCGAGAAGCCAAAATCCTGCAGATCATCCCACATGGGGACTAGAAGCAAATCTGCTAGCCACTCATGACATCTGGTGGTGTAATCCAGCATGGCTTTCAGAAGAGAAGCAGTTCTGGCCAATGGGCATCGCAGCCCCACCTTCTTCATTGCCAGAAGCCAAAACGAGAGCAAATATCACTCTGATCATCATCACTGAACCACTACTGGACATAACAAGGTTCAGTTCATACTGGCGAGTACTGCATATAACTGCCTTTGTATTTCTATTTATCAGCACAACAAGAAATAAAAATAGAATCTCAGGCAGTTTGGAATTACAAAATGCCCGCACCTACTGGACCAGTAGAGTTCAAGAGGAACTATTAACTGCTAAACTGTCAGCACTGCATAAGGGAGAACAATTGCCCAAGGAATCAAAGATCGCTCGATACAATCCCTTTACATCTGATGGTACCCTTTGACTTGGTGGTAGGCTGCAATGTGCTGCACTGTCACACTCAGAGAAGCATCCTGTTATATTGTATAGACGTCACCATTTGTGAAATCATCAGACACACACTTGTAAGACTGCATCATCTTGGTGTGCGGATTGTGTTAAGGGAACTGTGAGAAAAATTTTGCATTCTGCAAGGACAACAAGCTGTTTGGAGAGTTCTTCACTCTTGCTTACCATGCAAGATAATACACAGTCGCCGGTATGGAGAGATTGAGGCTCCACTACCAGTGGGCAGAGTTCAGCCTTCAAGACCATTTGCAGTAACGAATGCTACAACATTCCAAGCCAACTCAGAACTGTCAGAGCTTTTCAGAACCATGCAGTGTACTAACATATAGCTCTACTGCGCCCACCATGGAATCACTAGGAAATCATACCACCACATGCAGATTGATGGGGAGGCTGGTGGGAACACATGGTACACTCTGTCAAGCGCTGCCTGACGGAAGTTTTTGGTCGCTCCCAGGAGTATGAACAGAGTTTGAACACCACCTTGATCAGCATAGAAGCCGCAATAAACTCACAACCCATCGCCCAGGGTGAGAGCGATGCTGCATTGACACCAGCCCACTTTCTAAATGGTAGGATATTAATAACAATTACATGTGGCTCAGAGCCAACAACAAGAAGGGACCTTTCCAAGGAGTTCCGACTTAGACAAAAGGTCAATGAGGATATTTGGCGTAGGTAGAAGACCGAATACCTCCTGCTGCTTAGACAATACCATGAGGTGAAGGGATACCCTTCGTAAAGGAAACCGAGAATTGGTGAGGTTGTTCTGCTCCAAGAAGACAGCAAACCACAGCATTTGTGGAAGAGGGCTGTGGTGGAAGAAGTGTGGCATAGCAGTGTCAATAAACTATAGAGGATCATCCTCCGCCAGACAGATGGTATGAAGATCTGTCGCCCGGTCCAGCTGGTCATTCCCTTCGAGATAGACCACGGTGGGGAGGATGTCGAGTAATGAGACTTCTACGCCATCTTTTGGTGTTCTGTTAAGTCTGTACATTGTGCTGCCCTCTGCAGCGGATATAACTTGTTAAATGTAAAATGTACATGTGAATTTGCTGTCTGTCTTGTACCCCAGATGTTTCACAGTCACCTACATAGTTTAGGTATTGTTTGCCGTGGAGACTAAATATCAATTTTTGCGTTTATTCTTCATAGATTTCAAATTTGTTTATAAAAGACCATTCCTTTGTCACATCAAACTATGCATCTGCTTCTTCTTGGGCCTTGCTGGCATTGATGCTTTTTGAGTACAGAGTCGTTTCATCTGCAAATTGCAAGAATTGTCCATGACAGATTACATCATTTACAAAAACTAGAATCAGGAGGGGGGTCATTACTGATCCCAGCAACATGAAAGATTACAACTTCCATTCGCATGATACTGTTCTAAGTACTGATACTGTGCAAGTGCTGTATAACTTGAGAGATAAAGAGGCGAGCGAGTGTGCTGGGACTTATTTCAGGTCACTGCTACTAGTGCCACGTCCTCATAACATGCTTGTACCATAGCATACAAGGTTTTGCACCATAATCTGAGAATGAAATTAAAGTATCTTTTAAAGACTTTGTCAATATATGTTTCTGTATATTAATGTTAAAATTGTCAAATCTCAGAATGGTTGGATGAATATGTTTCACTAAATACGTTGTTTTAAGTAAAAACCAAGTGGCGCTAAATAAAGCTAAAAATTGTTCAGGACGTGCAAATGTCTCAAAATCAACTGTTACAAGTCTCAGCTGGATCGGAGCAATACTTTGGCCAAAATTGGCGATTTTACGAAATATTGAAGGAGCTAAAATATTAATTTAGAAAGATGAAAATTGGTATGATGCTTCAGTTTGATATAAAAACATTAACTATGAGAGCCCCATTAAGCTACCTCTAATAGTTTTCAACTAATTTGCTGAAAACTAAATTTGGAGTAAAAACGTCCTTCTTTGTAATAGATTAAATGTTATTTGTATTAATGATAGAAAGTTCTGATTACAGAACTAGATTACATTCATTAAATTATAAAGACTTTGATGTAAATAACAATCAATACAAGAACTCTTAAAGAAGTTGTTCGGTTTCATGCTAAAAATTCTAACCGGCAAAGCTTAAATGCAGTTGAGCCAAATCTTTTTCTCTAATTAAGGCCGATTTAACTCCCTTCATATAAAAATTTCGAAGATTGTAAATTGATTCATGACCGAATTATTAAATAATATGTGTCCGAGAAAGGAGCCAGTTAGATGCTACTACATGGGCGTAGAGTAGATGACGGCAAGTGTGCGCCCATTATAAATACGGCCAGAGAGATAAGTGGAGAGACACACTCTTCCATCGTCTTTATACCTCCAACTTCCCACACCCAATAAGCTGGCGTGAATGGCTACCGTTTACACCGATGACACAGCCTGTCGCTGTCATGCGCAAAACAAAGAAGAAATCAGTAGAAAAACAAATAGCCACATCAGTAAACTAGAACTGTAACTGTGAAAGTGGAGAATAAAGCCGAATGCCCAGAAATCGCAGTTAATTATCTGCAACCACAAATACTTCTCGCAAGCAAGAAATCGTGCATTATCACAAACCAACATCCGAACTCAGGGTGAAACAGTACAACCTAAAGACACAGCTACCTCTCTCAGCATAATGATAGACAAATCAATGACCTGGACGCCACATATACAAAAAACAGTAGACAAAGCTAACAATAGATGCAACCTAATTACACTAATAAGAGGCATTCATGCCTGTAAAGCCTTCATATGACCTGCATTAGAACACGCCACCCCAGTCTGGATAAGCAAGCAAATATAAGAAGCAAAAATTACTAGCACTGCAAAGGAAAACTCTATGGATAGCAGCACAGCTAGATAGAAGAACAAGGTACGAAGTAGTGTACCAAAACACGAAAGTCTCCCCCATAAAAAACAGATGGATCGCTCTAACAGTAAAAATAGGCAAAAACAGACCGTCAAACAAAACGCTCACAACAGAGCTTCTTTATACTCACACAGAATTCAAATTAGCACAACACAAGCATGCTTTTCGGCCAAAAATCGTCAAAGAGTGCATAGCGATTGATGACGAATCCATAGAAAACCTAAGATAGACCTTCTGAAACGCATAACAGAAGCCAAAGACTAAATCAAAACAAAGGCAGAAGCACCACAACAACCCCTTGCCTAGGGTTTTGATAGGTTTCCCACTTCACATTCAGCTATCAATCGGTACGCGTCAGTCAAATGCCCGCTTTCACTGCCTCGGATAACGTCAACGGCGGACTGATACCAAATGCATGTTTTCGATACTAACAGGAAGTGAACTCGCAAGGACTGTATTCCGTCCTGGATCGTTTAGAGTTCTGAAAAAACACAAACTTCGGACCCAGCTGTCAATTGGTCGGCGTCAGTAAAACTACAGATTGCACACTGCCTGGGTGACGTCACAGCCAGACTTCACCTGAGCTAAACTGACCGCCATGTTTTCCCCAAAGTATAGGATGTTCATACTTGTTTTTTTTTAGTCCTTCAAATCCTATACGTACAGAATGTATACAAGGCTATTGGACATGGTTAGGTATTTACAACATAAAATACAGTTTGTATTGCAATCCTAAGGACTAGATATTGAAATAATTTAGCAAAGACTCATACATACAACAAACATTGCAGGCAACATACAAAGTAGAATATTAATAATGCATCTTTATTTTTGTTGGTTTTGTTTTATATATTCTGTCAGACTGTAAAAACAATGATCAATTAAATATGCCCTTACTTCAGCCTTAAAACTACAGAGTTTACCTTTTGATTTAATATGGTTAGGTAGATTATTGAAAATCTTTATCCTAGTATGTAGTGTGCCTTTTTGGCACAATGATGTTCTCGCCTGTTTCATATGAAAGTCAGATTTTTGCCTTGTTTTGTGTGCATGTATATCTTCATTTTTTAATAAGATATCTGGGTGTGTATCAATGTATTGTTTGATGAAAACTGATGTTTCATAGATAAAGATGCAAGGAAGAGGAAGAACTGACAGTTTTTTGAATATGGTCTGCATGATTTCGTGTTGTTTACTCCTTCAATAATTCTTAGTATTCTCTTTTGCATCCTGAAAAGTTTAATATTTGTTGTTGTATTGCCCCAGAAGATTATGCCATATTTAATTACAGTATGCGCATAGGAGTAGTATACATTTAACAGGCTGGCTTTGCTGCAACAAGTTTTTAAGATCTGTATCATGTAACAGGTTTTGCTTAGTTTTCTTTGCAAATATTCAATGTGTACCTCCCATTTTGTGTTATTCTGGAGCCAGAGTCCCAGAAATTTAGTGCTGTCAACAGTTTCAAGAACTCTGTCCGTAAGTTCTATTTCTATGTTTGGGTGGTGTCTTCCTTTTACATTATAGAAGTTCAGTGCTACTGTCTTTTCTTTGTTTATAATTAGCTTGTTATAGCTGAACCACTGTTCTACACTGTTCATTGTTTGGATAGCGGAGTCTTTTAGTTTTTATTCTGTTTTACCACTAATAAGGAAGCTTGTATCATCTTCAAATTGGAGGATAGTTTGGCAATACTTGTTGTACATAAGATCTTTGACATAGAGGAGAAACAGAATGGGTCCTAATACTGATCCTTGAGGGACGCCATAATTCACATTTTCGTATCCTGAATAGTAGTAGCTGACTTTGTTATGGTCAGTATATTGCACATCAACCACCTGTTTGTGACCACATAGGTATGTCTTGAGCCACTCATTGGATATACCTCTAATTCCTAATTGGTCAAGCTTCTGCAGTAGGGCATTATGGTCAATGATGTCAAAAGCTTTAGATAAATCAAGACATATACCTGTCATAAACTCACTTGCATCCAGTTTAGTATAGATTTCATTAAGAAATTCAAATATTGCACTTTCAGTTGAATAGCCTTTTCTGAAGCCATGCTGTGAAGGAGAGAGAATTTCATTTTTATTTAGGAAATTAGACAATCTCTTACAAAAAAATTTCTAAAATTTTTGAAACTACAGGCAGTAGGGCTATTGGTCTATAATTTGACACACATTCTGGATTTCCTTTTTTGAACAGTGGTTTCAGTTTTGCTGTTTTTAAGCATGAAGAGAAGGTTCCTGATGCCAGTGAGCTGTTGCACAAGTCTGTCAAGGATTCAGCTAAGACAAGACAGCATTTTTTAATAATTGCATCTGGTATTCCATCAATTCCACCTGAGTACCCTGTTTTCAAGGTTTTTATAACTGATAAAATGTCTTATGTATTTGTGGGTGAAAGGAACAAAGATGTAGACACATTTCTCACACTATTGCATGATGGAGGTGATATTTTGTTGTGTTCTTCCAGTCCACTCACCAACTGTTCACTTATATTTGCAAAATATTTGTTGAAGGTCCCTGCAATTTCTGTTGGGCAAGAAATCATTTGTCCTTCATCACGTAAGTTCATATTTTTATATCGTTTAATTTCACATGTTTGATTTTTTATAACTTCCCATATAGCTTTAGATTTGTTTTTCGAATTTTCAATGTATTTGTCATTTGCTATTGTTTTAGCTTTCCTTACAACATTTTTGTTTTTTTAATGGAAATGCAGCTTCAGAGTATGACATGAAGATTTCCATGAATTTTTCAAACTTTTTATTAGTTTTTTCAGAAGTATACACTTCATACCAAGTTTCCTCACTTAGTCTCTGTACAAAAAGGTTTATTTGTTTGTTAGTGAATTTCCTTGCTCCTTTTACAAGTTCCTCTTTCTCAGTTGTTTCACTTGGTGTGTGAAAAGCAATAAACTGTGCATAGTGATCACTGAAGCTAGTATTAAGATTTCTGGCACAGAAATTGTGATTTACATTTGTGTTTATTAATATCTGATCAATTGTTGAGCTAGTTGTTGGTGTAACTCTTGTAGGAGAGTCTATGGTGGCTTTTATGTTATATGTTTCCAGTAGGGTCATCAAGCTTTGCTGGTCTTTTGAGATTTCTTGAAAATCAATATTAAAATCTCCACATATGATCACTGTTTTGTTGAAGTGTTTTATAGTATTTAAAGCTGCTTCTAGCTGATGACAGAAATCATTTAAGTTCCCATCAGGGCTCCTATATACACAGATGATTATTAATTTTAATGCAGAGAGTTCAACTGCAGATACTTAACTTTCTCTTCAGCTAACAGTTCAATAGGTTTATGTTACAATAATCAATGCCACTTTTAACAAATATACATGACCCTCCATGACTGGATGTAATTCTAGAGAATGATGATAAAAGATTGAAGTCTGCAAGTTTTGTTACTGACATTGCATCTTTAGGCAGCCAGTGATCAGTTATACACATTAAAAAAGCGTTTTTTGGCTAGTCAGTACATAAAATTTCAAATTCACTCAATTTGTTTAACAATGATTGGACATTTTGATGAATCAGCATGAAATTGAAGGATTTGTTAGGCTTTGGCATATTGTTAGACTTTGGCATATTTAATTGATCACTTACCTTTACCTTGTCAATAAAAAATCATTCAGGTGTGCTGGAAGTACTGCTTTTCTTTTCCCAACTGCACTTATTCTTCTATTATCATCTGCAGCAGAATTTTCTCCTGTGTCTGGCTCCCCTGGTAGTTGTTCAGCTGCTGATCCTACTGTTGATAATATTGCTGCTGGTGTTAGAGCTGTGTCTGCAATTGGTAGAGCTGTTACTGCATTCATTGTTGTTGCCATGCCTAAATATTGGAGGCACCTTGCTCCTTCTTTTGTTGTTGATGTTGGTGAGTGAGGTCTTCCTCTTGTTCTTTCCTTGGAATATATGGGGGGCCAATCCAGGATGATTTTGCTTTTGTGTGTTTGATGCCTCTTGATGATAATTTATTCAATTTTTCCGACGAGCAGGTTTTTCCCCATGTTGTTAACAAGCAATCCATGTAATGTGTGGGATCTGCGCCCAATATTGTTAACATTTACGAGTTCTACATTTCTGAAATGTTTGCAAAGTAATGATATTTGTTGGTTGGCATTGATTATTTCTTTATTTACGCATGACAAAGACGGTAAGTCAACTGTCCTAAGCACCTTTTTAGTTCTTGTTTTGCTTTGTGTGTTTCGTTTTTATATACGACATTTGACCCACCAATTAGCACAACAAAGTCTTCAGAGGATAAGTCAGCAACGTCTGTGGATCATACATGCTTGCAAACTTCCGACATAGAAGCATCAGGCTTTATGTAAGCGATTGTCTGTACACTGGACTGACCGTTCAGAAGGCGAGCAAATCCACGACCATGACTGTCTGCCACCACAACTACTTTTCTTCGTTTAGGTTTCTCTGCATGTTTAGAAGGCCCACCGGCGTTATGGCCAAACAATTAGGTATCTGCGCTGGACAAACACTTGATATTTAGGTCACGCAAGTGTTTGGATCTTTCGGTTTCATTTCCTTTCATAACAATAGTTGAGTTGTTAGGCATTCTTTTGAATGTCCCACTCCGCGTATTTGTAGTTTCATATTCAGCTCGGAAGTTAGTTTTTTCACATGCACAATGTTTCTTATCTTGCACAGTTGATTGCACACTGAACCTGCTTGTAACCGCGATATTAGGCTCATACAATAAGCTTCGTTTACATAGGACTCCTGATGTGAGTGGAGATTACTGATTAAATGTACTGAATAATTCGTCATAAATACGGGTGACTGTTCAGCTATGAACTGCGCTAACTATTGCAAAAATTTTCTTCGCACGTTTAGATTTCCTAATGACCTTAATGAAGGAAAAGATGGGCCATTGACTGCCAGAGAGAGACAATTGGGTGTCGCACAGCACAGGTTCGAATCCTGCCTCGAGCATGGATGTGTGTGACGTCCTTAGGTTAGTTAGGTTTGAGTAGTTCTAAGTCTAGGGGACTGATGACCTCAGCAGTTAAGTCCCATAGTGCTCAGAGCCATTTGAACCATTTGAATACTGGATACTGATGGATGAAACTATCAACAAAAGTTCGTTTCATTGTAAGATGAAACTGTACTTTCCCCCACCTTTGTTCAATAAAAATGCGGCATTTCTTAAAGTACGCCTTTTTGAATAAAAAATACACACCTCTTCTACAAGTGGCTGCATACAGTCAAAACTAATAAATAGCCACAGGCTGTTACTGCATAACACCCATATTTGAAGACAATGGTACCAAGTTCTTAACGCATTACATTTAATATTTGCTAACTATCATGCAAACTCCAAGCCTACATTTCCATAGCTTTGTAATATTACGTTTCAATTTTTCTGTTATACGAAATGGCATCCTAAATAGATCTATATACATTAATTACTGTCCAGTTCACTTCATACATGAAATATCAAATATTTTATAAGAAATGCTGTAAAAAGTTGTGTGAATAGTGTGGGGCAGCGGGTGGAAAATAAAGAATTATTATTATATTCATTTGTTGCCGTTCTCAACACAGGCTCTCTAACTACAATGTTGGCAACCAGAAAGTGATTAGCAAAAACGTGATGCCTGCAATTAAAGTTCAATGTGCCCACTGTGATGGAGGAAAAAAAGTTATTGATTATTAAAGTTCATTACTCTGAGGATTTAGGACGATGTCTGGGATTCATAGAAAATGCAGTTTACTATAACAATTTTCACTATAGTCTGAAAACGACAAAGTGTAAAATTCCAGACATTTGATTACCCATATCAGCTATTGTACTATTAGAGCTGTTCAGAGTCTATTGCACGGATCCTGTTATCCCTAGATAACCAAACTGTTCAATAATTGTTATCGATGTAAATGTACCAAGTGAACGCTGGCCAAAATTTGATGTTAATACTCATTAAACGCCACACTAGTAATGGTAGGTCTGTCCAGCGGCGACAAGTGAAAATACGACATATGCAAACCGAGACTAAATCACTGGAGTTGTTCCATAATTAACACTTTACCTCAATGCGAGCTCATTGTTAAGTGCATATCGAGTTACATAATACGCTATCCAAGGCTGTTCCTGGCAACTGCACCAACGCGACGCAGCTTCCAGTGAACCTCAAAGTTTTTATTTCTTCTCCATTGATTTTAATATCTACTCCAAAGTTTTGTTTTGTTTCCTTTACTGCTTACTCAATATACAGATTGAATAACATCGGGGAGAGGCTATAACCTTGTCTCATTCCCTTCCTAACCACTGCTTCCCTTTCTTGCCTCTCGACTCTTATAACTGCCATCTGGTTTCTGTACAAATTGTAAATAGCCTTTCGTTCCCTGTATTTTACCCCTGCCACCTTTAGAATTTGAAAGAGAGTATTCCAGTCAACATTGTCAAAAGCTTTCTCTAAGTCCACAAATGCTAGAAACGTAGGTTTGCCTTTCCTTACTCTTCCTTCTAAGATAAGGCGTAAGGTTAGTATTGCCTCACGTGTTCCAACATTTCTACGGAATCCAAACTGATCTTCCCCGAGGTCCGCTTCTACCAGTTTTTCCATTCGTCTGTAAAGAATTCGCGTTAGTATTTTGCAGCTGTGACTTATTAAACTGATAGTTCGGTAATTTTCACATCTGTCAACACCTGATTTCTTTGGGATTGGAATAATTATATTCTTCTTGAAGTTTCAGGGTATTTCACCTGTCTCATACATCTTGCTCACCAGATGGTAGAGTTTTGTCAGAGCTGGCTCTCCCAAGGCCGTCAGTAGTTCTAATGGAATGTTGTCTACTCCCAGGGCGTTGTTTCGACTCAGGTCTTTCAGTGCTCTGTCAAACTCTTCACGCAGTATCGTATCTCCCATTTCATCTTCATCTACATCCTCTTCCATTTCCATAATATTGTCCTCAAGTACATCGCCCTTGTATAAACCTTCTATATACTCCTTCCACCTTTCTGCCTTCCCTTCTTTGCTTAGAACTGGGTTTCCATCTGAGCTCTTGATATTCATACAAGTGGTTCTCTTCTCTCCAAAGGTCTCTTTAATTTTCCTGTAGGCAGTATCTATCTTACCCCTAGTGAGATAAGCCTCTACATCCTTACATTTGTCCTCTAGCCATCCCTGCTTAGCCATTTTGCACTTCCTGTCGATCACATTTTTGAGACGTTTGTATTCCTTTTTACCTGCTTCATTTACTGCATTTTTATATTTTCTCCTTTCATCAATAAAATTCAATATTTCTTCTGTCACCCAAGGATTTCTATTAGCCCTCGTCTTTTTACCTACTTGATCGTCTGCTGCTTTCGCTACTTCATCCCTCAGAGCTACCCATTCTTCTTCTACTGTATTTCTTTCCCCCGTTCCTGTCAATTGTTCCCTTATGCTCTCCCTGAAACTCTGTGCAACCTCTGGTTCTTTCAGTTTATCCAGGTCCCATCTTCTTAAATTCCCACCTTTTTGCAGTTTCTTCAGTTTCAATCTGCAGTTCATAACCAAGAGATTGTGGTCAGAATCCATATCCGCCCCTGGAAATGTCTTACAATTTAAAACCTGGTTCCTAAATCTCTGTCTTACCATTATATAATCTATCTGATACCTTTTAGTATCTCCAGGATTCTTCCAGGTATACAACCTTCTTTTATGATTCTTGAACCAAGTGATAGCTATGATTAAGTTATGCGCTGTGCAAAATTCTACAAGGCGGCTTCCTCTTTCATTTCTTCCCCCCAATCCATATCCACCTACTATGTTTCCTTCTCTCCCTTTTCCTACTGACGAATTCCAGTCACCCATCACTATTAAATTTTCGTCTCCCTTCACTACCTGAATAATTTCTTTTATCTCGTCATACATTTCATCAATTTCTTCATCATCTGCAGAGCTAGTTGGCATATAAACTTGTACTACTGTAGTAGGCATGGGCTTTGTGTCTATCTTGGCTACAATAATGCGTTCATTATGCTGTTTGTAGTAGCTAACCCGCACTCCTATTTTTTATTCATTATTAAACCTACTCCTGCATTACCTCTATTTGATTTTGTATTTATAACCCTGTAATCACCTGACCAAAAGTCTTGTTCCTCCTGCCACCGAACTTCACTAATTCCCAATATATCTAACTTTAACCTATCCATTTCCATTTTTAAATTTTCTAACCTACCTGCCCGATTAAGGGATCTGACATTCCACGCTCCGATCCGTAGAACGCCATTTTTCTTTCTCCTGATAACGACGTCCTCTTGAGTAGTCCCCGCCCGGAGATCCGAATGGGGGACTATTTTACCTCCGGAATATTTTACCCAAGAGGACGTCATCATCATTTAATTACACAGTATAGCTGCATATCCTCGGGAAAAATTACCGCTGTAGTTTCCCCTTGCTTTCAGCCGTTCACAGTACCAACACAGCAAGGCCGTTTTGGTTAATGTAACAAGGCCAGATCAGTCAATCATCCAGACTGTTGCCCCTGCAACTACTGAAAAGGCTGCTGCCCCTCTTCAGGAACCACATGTTTGTCTGGCCTCTCAACAGATTCCCCTCCGTTGTGGTTGCACCTACGGTACGGCCATATGTATCACTGAGGCACGCAAGCCTCCCCCCCAACGGCAAGGTCCACGGTTCATGGGGGGACTATGGTAATTGCTGAGTGATTCTCTGCTGGTGTATTTCCACATTTTCTGAAACTAGCAAGGACAGTGTCAGTTCCCAAAAAGGCTGAAATAGGCATGGTAGCAAGCTTTAGACCAATCTCGGTCATTCCAATCTTTGCTTAAGTTATTGTGACTGCAGTGAAAGACCAAATCTGTAATTACACTGAAATTCATGAACTGTACACAGATGTACAGCATAGTTTCTGGAAAGGCAAATATACAACAACAGCAGCACTACATCTGACTACTAGGGTAAAGCACAATTTGAAGAAAAAGTATGTTTAGCATTGACGCTTTATGACCTCAATATGGTGTTGGACCGCATTCCTCATATGATCTTCAAAACAAGCTCAGTCAATATGGAATTGGAGGCACTGTTCTGCCTGCCCTCAGCTCTTATTTCCAAAACAGAAGGCAGTTTGTATTGTAGGATGGGCAGGTTAATTTTGCTGTCTTTTAGAAGAGCCTGAAAACTATTTTTGTGGTAAGCCAGAAAGCGATGGAGAACATACTGGCCATAGTTTCCTACCTGCAAGTCCACATTCTTCTTGTGCTCACTGAAATAAATGTTCTTACTCTCTATTTACTCATTGGTATCAGGAACTATGATTATAAACGAAAGTTTTACATTCTACTAATTCACATATTCAGTAAAAGTCCACATTCAATACATAGTAATATTCCTGATAACAACAACAACAACAATAATAATAACAATAATACAAATGTCTCTACCATAACAGCACTATGAGCAGTTCAGATGCGACCTCAGTGGTAAGTTCCAACTAAATGGCCTTCCGCCCTGACTTCTAATCACCAAAAATTAATTGCTCACAACGAAAGTGGGAAACAATCTCACCATTTGCCGCACGGTTTTGTTAATATTACAGGCGGCAAACAACCAGTTACTTCCATGAATTCCAACCGACCCAGGACGGTGTCCAGCCCTCGCTTGTTCACTTCCTATTTGTACCGAAACCATGCGTTTAGTACAAGTCTGTCTGTAGCTCCTATATAACATGCTGAACCATCCGCCATGTTTACCCCATCTCTGAGGATTCAGCAGTGATTATCTTGTGGGTGGGTGGTTAGCCTATTGTAGGGAAGAAGCTTACTCACACCATGTAGAATGTATATTGAGCAAGCAGTAAAGGAAACAAAAGAAAAATTCGGAGTAGGTACTAAAATTCATGGAGAAGAAGTAAAAACTTTGAGGTTCGCCGATGACGTAATTCTGTCAGAGACAGCAAAGGACTTGGAAGAGCAGTTGATCGGAATGGACAGTGTCTTGAAAGGAGGATATAAGATGAACATCAACAAAAGCAAAACGAGGATAATGGAATGTAGTCAAATTAAATCGGGTGATGCTGAGGGAATTAGATTAGGAAATGAGACACTTAAAGTAGTAAAGGAGTTTTGCTATTTAGGGAGTAAAATAACTGATGATGGTCGAAGTAGAGAGGATATAAAATGTAGACTGGCAATGGCAAGGAAATCGTTTCTGAAGAAGAGAAATTTGTTAACATCGGGTATAGATTTAAGTGTCAGGAAGTCGTTTCTGAAAGTATTTGTATGGAGTGTAGCCATGTATGGAAGTGAAACATGGACGATAACTAGTATGGACAAGAAGAGAATAGAAGCTTTCGAAATGTGGTGCTACAGAAGAATGCTGAAGATAAGGTGGGTAGATCACATAACTAATGAGGAGGTATTGAATAGGATTGGGGAGAAGAGAAGTTTGTGGCACAACTTGACTAGACGAAGGGATCGGTTGGTAGGACATGTTTTGAGGCATCAAGGGATCACAAATTTAGCACTGGAGGGCAGCGTGGAGGGAAAATCGTAGAGGGAGACCAAGAGATGAATACACTAAGCAGATTCAGAAGGATGTAGGTTGCAGTAGGTACTGGGAGATGAAGAAGCTTGCACAGGATAGAGTAGCATGGAGAGCTGCATCAAACCAGTCTCAGGACTGAAGACCACAACAACAACATTCCCATGGTAAATGGTTCAGCAATTTCATAGATTATTTTAATAAATACAGCAACCAACGACTTAGTTATGTATTTTTTTTATTTGAGCTAACACCTGTTTTGGACTTTCTCGCATCTTCAGTTAGTATAATACATATTTGAGTCTTCAGTTAGTGCATAGTTGCATAGTACTGAAGATTTAAATATGAATTACGCTAACTGAAGACAGGTGAAAGCCCAAAACATGTATCAGGTTAGATATAAATACATGACAAAGTGGCTGGTTGCCACATTTATTAAAACAATATAATCCACAGCCACAGAGCTCAACAGCCAGTAAAATTGATGAATTATTGAATTTCTTAGACAATTTCCTTGAGGACATCATTGGTTACCCCATACATATATCCTGACTGTCATAAGACTTGTGAGATTTCACAATCTTAATCTTTTTTATTAATGTTATTTTAATTTATAATTTCCCTCCAGTTCATTTTGGTGCACCTTTTATCATATCCTCTAGCACCTGCAGGGTCTATATTCAGGTCTGGGATTGCATTTCGAGTGTTTTCCACAGTGTCGATGAAATAATTGTGTCCATCATCTAGACTCTACACTTGCAGCCACCTGTAAAGAAATATTGTGTGAAAAAAAATCTGCACAAACATTCAGTCAGATCTTGATGAGGTTTCAAAGTTATCTAAAGACTGGCAACTTGCTATAAATACTCAGAAATGAACAATTGTGCACTGTTTTTCATGGGCATAATAGTAATTAGTCACAATAGGGATCAGTCAGCTTACAAAAAATCTTGATGCAACAATTTGCATGTATACCATACGAAATGGAATGAACACTTATGTTCAGACTTTGGTAGCAGACACCTGTTCATTTTCAGAGTGCTAGGAAAATCGAGTCAACTTCAAAGTCTACAAAGGGAACTGCTTATAAAACACTCATGTGACCCTTCCCAGAAAACTGTGCAAATGTGTGGGATGCCTTCCATAAAGGACTGATAATGGACGATGAACATACACAAAGAAGGGCAGCACAAATGAACACAGGTTTTGCCTGACCCATTATGCTGAAAAAAAACTGAACCAACACTTATTTTAAGACAGAAGCAAATTATCCTTTGAAAGCCCACTTGCAAAGCTTCAAGAACCATCTTTAAGTCATGAATCTAGTAAATTACTAGAATCACCTTTGTATTGCTTCCACAGAGATCGCAAAGAAAATCTTAGACTAATAACAGCACGCACAGAGGCGTTTGAGCAGTCATCCTTCCTGCATACGTTATGTGCATAACTTGTGTAATTGGAAGTAGCACCTAGCCTATTTCATGTCCTTTATAGTGGTTTGCAGGGTATAGATGTAGATATTGTAGTTGAATGAAACTGATATATTTTCCTAGGCATAGCCTGTTAACTGTATTACATTTTGGCTTTTCTAAAGGATGCTTTACAAGCAAAGTCATAAAAGTCTTCAATAGTCAAAAAAATTATACTGTCTATATATTCTGTGTCCTTGCCAAAGCATTTATTATATATTGTATTGTTATCTGTTGTATTATACTTAGCAAATTAACATATAATACAATTCATTAAGTCTCATTTGTGTGCATTCAATCTTACCTCCATAGCAGAAAGTAGAGAGCCACATTATCAGAGAGCATCAGGGGAATGAAACTAACCTTGGAGTAGGGGGAGGCAACATGTAGGGTCCCACAAGGTTCACTACTGGATCTGCTCTTGTTATTAATCCACATGAAGTATCATTCAGTGAAATTAACATACTAAGCAAGAGTCCATACTCAACCTTACCGGATACACCTCAAACGATAGCTAAACAGGCATACAACTGGTTAACAGCAAAAGTGTAGAAGTTAATATCACAAAGATCGTATTATACAAATTCAAATAAGCGGAAGTGTTTGAACAAAAAAATGGTCATTAATGGTCATATACTAAATAAAAGTGTTGAATAGAAATCTTTGGGGTCTGATGGGATAAGAAGATAATACGGAGTCAAACACAGATAAGTTAATAAAGAATCTCAGATTGGTGTGAATTCTACAAAGATATCTCATTATTTTATTGAGTGATAGCTCCAGATTTGGTACTGTCGTTTCTGCAGTTCCAGTTGGGGATATCTAGTATTCAAGACAAAATGTTGTTAAAATAACGTTAAGGTACTCATTACGTTTAGCTAAAGACAAGAATAATGTCTTCCTGTCGTTAGATAATTGTAATGTTGTCTTCTTCTGAGTATATTCCCTCTCTTTTATCTTAAGGAATTAGGTTCCGTTTGCAATCCAGCTAAAGCAAATAAAGTAGGCCTTTTTATTCAGCAGAACTGGCATGGAAGAATATCATATGAAGTAAATAACCGCACACCATGTAGGAGTGTCTTTGAGTATCTTGGAATTTTATTCATCTGTTTGCCAAAAAATTGATTTGTACAATCTCAGTACAAGATCTGTGCACTCTGGTGCAAAGTTATTGAACAACTTCGGATCAGCCATAAAGTAAGAAGTCGAAAATACCTATCAATTCGAAATCAAATTAATATCACAATTTCTAAGGCACTTCCTCAAATTATGTGATTATCTAGATTCAAGAACTGAAAATTCCTGTTAGCTACAAGGCCAGTAGCAGTGTTTACTGTCAGACTTTGTGACAAATAGTAATTTATTTTAAACACTCTGTTGTTGATGATGATTTACCTCTGTATGTTATTGGACAGTAAAAATTCTGATTCTGTGTAGTTATTTTCTTTGAAAAATACAAATGTAGTCGAGTACATAATAAGATACCGATGGAAAATAATCAGTAGCTATGTAATATAACTGAGGAGGCAGAAGTTTTTCCGAGAATCAGCTTTCCTTGTAATTTAGGACATTGCATTTGCTGGCACAGACACGAATAGTGCTAGCTGTGACTGTGGTACAATGCAGTAGAGTCATGCTTAATTATTGACATTGGGTACAGATTAAGTTTCTGCAACTTCCATGTCTTTTATTAATGTGTACCTTGACTCACTCCACACACTTGCAGGTTCTCCTTCTAATGGGATCTAGCGAACGAAATGAATTATTTTATTTATTTCGTTATTGACATTCCGTGGGCCGCTAAAGGGTGTTGGAGAACTACAGATTCAGATTCTTTATTAGTCATTCAGCATTGTTACATGCAATAGACTTCGTCAGTTCACTTAACCTATTAATTTTACAAAAAAAAATTTTTACACATTTAAGTTGATATTAGGCATTTCTAAAAATTCTTCTAATGAATAGAATGGATTGGTTAACAAGAAGTTATGAACATTGTCTTTAAATAATTTGTCAGGCTTGATTGACCCATTTTTAGACAATTTGTTATATATTTTAATTGCCATATACTTATGACTATTGTTAGTTTTAGCTAATCTATTTTGTGGCAACAGCAGAGAAGTACATGTTCTTGTATAGCAGCCATGTCTTTCATTTGTTACACTTAAATTAGGTAGTTCAACAAGTATGTAGTTAACACTGTCAAGAATATATAAATTAATTACTGTTAAAATTCTATATTTAGTGAACAATGGTTTACAATGTGTTCTATTATTTACCTTAGCCATTACTCTGATTGCTTTCTTCTGGATCGCCATAATTTCATTTATTTTTCTGCTGTTTCCCCAGAGTATTAACCCATACCTTAAAACAGATTGAAAAAAGGCAAAGTGCGCTGTCCTTACGTACTCAAATGTCACACAACACATCAGTCTCTTCAACAAATATATAACTCTTGACAACCTAACCACTATGTGATCAACATGAGAGTTCCATGTTAGACTGTTGTCAAGTACAATACCTAAAAACTTTGCCTTTTGTTTTTCTAGTTTTGTAGTCTTTGATAGACTGAACCACATATTCTGGGTCTTTTCCTCATTTAATAGCAGACCATTGGCATTAAACCATGATGTTGCATTTTCTTTTGCCAATTTCATATCACTTACAAGGTTATCAAGTACATGGTTTACAGATAGAAAAGTTGTGTCATCTGCATACATATTTGTCTTTACATCTATATTTCCTGGTAAGTCATTTATGTGTACAAGGAAAAGAAGTGGTCCCAATTTAGATCCCTGTGGCACTCCATGTTGAACCTTGAGTATGTTTGACAGATGACTTCCTGAACTCACCACCTGGTTCCTTTTATTGAGGTATGATTTGATGAGTTTTAAACTTTTATCACATATTCCATAGTACTCAAGTTTAGAGAGCAGAAGTGAGTGGTCAACACAGTCAAAAGCTTTGCTCAGATCACATAAGGTTACCTGTGCGCACGCATGGTCCTCAAATGCTGCTAGAATGTCTCTGACTAAGAGCTCTATGGCATGTATAGCTGACCTTCCTTTTCTGTAACCAAACTGTGATGCACTTAACATACCATTTAGTTCTAGGTACTCATACATCTGCTTATATATTATGCCTTCAAAGACTTTTCCTAGTACTGGAATTAGTGATTTTGGTCTGTAGTTTGCAGGATCTGATTTGACACCCTTATTAAAGACTGGAGTTACCTTGGATAGTTTGAGAGGATCAGGAAAAAACCCTTCTATGAGACACAGGTATATAGAATATGTTAATGGTGCTGCAATGTAATGTATGATTTCTTTCAATAGATTGTTTGACATATTAAAAATATCTGTACTGTATGAATTTTTCATTTCTTTGACTATTTTAAGAACTTCATGTTGGCATACCTCTCTGAAGTGTTTCAATGATGATCCGGCCCTATTATGATTTAGGCTTGCTCTCTTCAGATAATCTATACATGTTACATTTGGTTTACTGATCAGCTTTTTGATATCATCAGCACAGCTTACAAAATATTTATTGAATGTATCTGCTGGTATTGGGACTGTCTTGTCGAAGTTTCTGACTTCACCTTTAACAGTATTAATTACTGACCAGGCTGTTTTGCATTGGTTTTTACTATTTTTTATGAAATTTGTGTTGTATCTTAGTTTCGCTAATTGCAACTCTTTCTTATACAGTTTCTTAGTGATTTTTTCGAGATACTTAATTTCATTAGAATTGTTTACTTTGGCAAGGCGCTTCAACAGCAGTAGCTTATTTTTTAGATTCTCCAGTTCTTTGGTGTACCAAAATTTACCTTTTCTTGTTTTATGGTATTTCTTTTGAACAAGATGGGCTTTTAAAATACCTGTTAAGTAATTGTGGAATGTTTCATAAACTGTTTGGGCACTGGAATCACAGTTTTGAAATAATTTGTCCCAGTTTGTTATGCTCAACTGGTGCGTTAGTTTTATGAGATTGTGTTTTGTTAATATTAAGGTATTAGATTTTGTTAACTTTTGTCCAGCCTTGCTCTCATCTCCTTTTATAAAATGTCTTAACTTTACTGTTAACATGGAGTGGTCTGAGAAAACAAACTCCTTTACCTTGGTGGAGTACATATCACGAGCACAGTTGACAAAAGCATTATCCAAGCACGCTTGTGGTCTTGTTGGTTCTGAATTTACATGATGGAAGTTGTGCTGCCTCAGCATTTTCAGTAACTTATTTACACTGGGTTTGTTACATGTTACATCAAAGCTTGAATTAAAGTCTCCCCCAATTACAGTTACATACTGTTTCCATTTCGTTATGTAGCAGAGTACACTGTCTAAATTATCTAAAAAAGTTTTATCATCTGAGTCAGGGGAATGGTAGATACATACTATAATAAGTTTCATTATATCACATATGATCCCGGTAATTTCAAAGTGTTTCTCTACACATGCCCAACTAAGATCTAGTTCTCTACACCCTATTTAATTTGAAACATAAATAACAGTACCACCATTACGGTACTGAGATCTGCAAAAACTGTTTCCATATTTATAACCTTCTGGTACATAGTATTGTATTTGTTCTGGTTTAAGCCAATGTTCTGATATACATAAGAAAGAATACTTATTCTGTGGCAATGACTCATCCAGAATTTCAACTTTATTTTCAAGACCCTGAATGTTTAAAAATAGGATGTTGTTGTGACTTATCTGTGAGTTAGCAGGCTGGTTTTTCATATTTTTATTTTCTTCTTGGCTTGAACCCATAAAAAATTATCACTGAATGACACAGATGTATTTTTCCTTTGGCTCCTCCTTTAGCATTGCTGTGTTGCTGCTCCAGTCGTTGTTGGTTCTGTTACTGCTGCTGCTTCTGCTGATAATGATGGTGCTGCTGCTGTTTCACTTATTTCTGGTGTTTGTTGTTCCATAACTGCTGTGCCTTTCTGTGAATTATTAACATTTGGAGTGTTCACTTGCATTAATAAAATTTCACATTTGTCTTGGAGAGGTGTAGCTTCACTGATAGCAGATTTCGCATTGGATTCTACAGGACACACACACTTCCTGTCCATGAGTGGTATGACTTTTCTATCATCACACTGCACATTTGAGATTTTATTTACAAGTTCTAAAATTTTGGTTACTATTACGTTTTTTCCGAGTACATTTAGATGGGAACCATGTGTTGTGTGAAATCTTTTCCCTAAATTGCTGATGTTCACAAATGTTACATTTTCAAACCGCTTGCAAATATTTTGCATCTCTTTATTTGCAGTTTCAATTTCTTTATTTACGCAGAACCATTCTATCAAGTCGTAACGGTGTGGCACTGAAAAAACAATAACATTTGTTCCTCTCAGCTCAGACAGTTTTCTTTTTAGCGAGATTAAGAGATCGTTTCTTTCGTTCCTAGCTATATCATTTGATCCCACCAGGAAGATGGAAAAGTCCTTTTTGCTCAATGAGGAAATTTTTTCTTGACTCATTGACGTAGCAGCACTGAATTTTGCTCCTGGTTTAATTGTACAGTTAAAACTAAAATTCTGACTACTTGTACGCCGAAATTCAGCGGCTGTATTTCGTCCTTGGCTGTCGGCATACAGTTCAATTTTACCGGTACTTGCTGTTCCGAGATTGCCTGTTTTCTACCTATCTTTGCAGTAAGCGAAGTCTTGTTTGGCACTATTTATTGTGTCTTTTTTGCTAACACATGTCGATATTGTCTCAGTAGAGCAGCTTAGCGGTGGAAGATTTTTCGTGAGCACTTTCGCATATGATCTTTTACTTAACTGCTGCTGAAATATTCCATGTTTTACCTTATTCACAAAGTCGTTTGATTTTCCACATGGTACACTCGCACTGTTAACTTCACTTTCACAATCCGTAGTCGAAAGAGCTTGAAAGTAATTTTCGTTCACTATATTTGTTTCTTTCGCCGTTTTCTGTATCTTGTATTATCTGTTTGCGTCTTTTGTACTTCACTTCCGTCCAATTCTCCGACATATTCGTACTTTCATGGCGCGAGTTTTTCATGTTCCGTTCACTTTTTTCTTCTTTAAGTTTCTTGATATCCATCTTCAAGGAACTGATAATAAATTGTAAACTAGACACCCGTTCGCTGAGCTTTGTAATTTCATCCTTACAACTGTCACAGTTTTTCTTTTTCACGGCAAAATTCACACTTTTTCTCGGACACGCACAACGAATTTTTACACTAGCCGCCATCTTGCTGGTCATGTACGATCCTCAACGTAAATGGTGTTAGTAGCTTCAGGAAAGTTAGCAATACCTGATATGAACAAAATTAGCATAGGAAGGTGCGTTAAATAACAAATCGGAATCATTACTGAGTGTGCACCTTCGACCATAGATACTAATAGACTGGGCAAGCAGTGCAGCGGCTATACATCCGGCGTGGCTGCAACATAGAATCACGTGACTGTTGGCAGAACGCCAGCGGGAGTTCAAGGCAGCATTCTGATTCCTGATTTCACTTCCCGTATTTCTCAGTGGATTTCCTGCTAACTTCACCAAATTAAATGTAGCTTATGTAAACACAGCTAGAAGTGATAAATTATTGCGTAACCACTGTAAAAATTTAGTTTTACAGCCATTACTTCACAATGAACTTTGTAAACTGCTGAAACACTTTCGATGTTCGGCAATATATTCGCCGCAAATATTTCAGTGTTACCAATTATGAGATGCATTCTCTACTAACAATACGCGTTATGCACTGCATAAAATGTAAATATTGCGTGTGTGTGTTTTAGTGCCTTGGTTGTAGAAAGTGTTATAGACTTCATAAAACGGCATAAACAACGAAACCTGTAACGTAAACACACGTGTTCACATCGAATGTAACGAACTCAGTTGTGTCGTTCACCCACAAAACGTAAAGCAGTTTCATTTGAAAGCTCTTTTTTGGTTTAAACAGTTTGTTTCGTAGATGTATCAAATAAGATAGCTACAAAATCAGTACCTACTTACATGAATACTTGTTCCACAGATCATGAATACAATACTTCACAATGATGTGTCAGTTTAATGAAAGGTAGACCTATCATTACATGACAATTCCTCCAGTCACTTATTTATACCTAAAAAATCGTCTACTGAGTAGGAGCTGTCATTCATAGATTCTTTTAGTTTGATTTTAAATGCTGGTTGGCTATCTGTCAGGCATTTAATGCTTTTTGGTAAATGACCAAAGATTTTTGTAGCAGCATATTATTTATCCCATACATTATAGCTTATTATCTGGAAACTAACATAGGCCATACAACTACCTTTTTGCAAATGGTATTCAGTATTTGTTTCTGATATTCGTATGTTTTGTAACTGGGAAGTACAAAATAAAACTAAACCTTGATGAGAAATCAAACCCCTAACTTGTTTTTACAAATTGTTCTTTAAAATAATACCAGCATAATTCACCCCTTTTTGTACCAAAGTCAGATTTAATCCAGGATACTAAAAATCATCCTTTCTTCTTATGTAGTAGCAATGCACATTGCCATTGCTTTTGGAGTGGGAAGGGTTTTTGGTAATAAATATCTCTCTCTCACACACACACAATATATATATATATATATATATATATATATATATATATATATATATATATATATATATACACTCCTGGAAATTGAAATAAGAACACCGTGAATTCATTGTCCCAGGAAAGGGAAACTTTATTGACACATTCCTGGGGTCAGATACATCACACGATCACACTGACAGAACCACAGGCACATAGACACGGGCAACAGAGCATGCACAATGTCGGCACTAGTACAGTGTATATCCACCTTTCGCAGCAATGTAGGCTGCTATTCTCCCATGGAGACGATCGTAGAGATGCTGGATGTAGTCCTGTGGAACGGCTTGCCATGCCATTTCCACCTGGCACCTCAGTTGGACCAGCGTTCGTGCTGGACGTGCAGACCGCGTGAGACGACGCTTCATCCAGTCCCAAACATGCTCAATGGGGGACTGATCCGGAGATCTTGCTAGCCAGGGTAGTTGACTTACACCTTCTAGAGCACTTTGGGTGGCACGGGATACATGCGGACGTGCATTGTCCTGTTGGAACAGCACGTTCCCTTGTCGGTCTAGGAATGGTAGTACGATGGGTTCGATGACGGTTTGGATGTACCGTGCACTGTTCAGTGTCCCCTCGACGATCACCAGTGGTGTACGGTTAGTGTAGGAGATCGCTCCCCACACCATGATGCCGGGTGTTGGCCCTTTGTGCCTCGGTCGTATGCAGTCCTGATTGTGGCGCTCACCTGCACGGCGCCAAACGCGCATACGACCATCATTGGCACCAAGGCAGAAGCGACTCTCATCGCTGAAGACGACATGTCTCCATTCGTCCCTCCATTCACGACTGTCGCGACACCACTGGAGGCGGGCTGCACGATGTTGGGGTGTGAGCGGAAGACGGCCTAACGGTGTGCGGGACCGTAGCCCAGCTTCATGGAGACGGTTGCGAATGGTCCTCGCCGATACCCCAGGAGCAACAGTGTCCCTAATTTGCTGGGAAGTGGCGGTGCGGTCCCCTACGGCACTGCGTAGGATCCAACGGTCTTGGCGTGCATCCGTGCGTCGCTGCGGTCCGGTCCCAGGTCGACGAGCACGTGCACCTTCCGCCGACCACTGGCGACAACATCGATGTACTGTGGAGACCTCACGCCCCACGTGTTGAGCAATTCGGCGGTACGTCCACCCGGCCTCTCGCATGCCCACTATACGCCCTCGCTCAAAGTCCGTCAACTGCACATACGGTTCACGTCCACGCTGTCGCGGCATGCTACCAGTGTTAAAGACTGCGATGGAGCTCCGTATGCCACGGCAAACTGGCTGACACTGACGGCGGCGGCGCACAAATGCTGCGCAGCTAGCGCCATTCGACGGCCAACACCGCGGTTCCTGGTGTGTCCGCTGTGCCGTGCGTGTGATCATTGCTTGTACAGCCCTCTCGCAGTGTCCGGAGCAAGTATGGTGGGTCTGACACACCGGTGTCAATGTGTTCTTTTTTCCATTTCCAGGAGTGTATATATATATATATATATATATATATATATATATATATATATATATATATATGTGTGTGTGTGTGTGTGTGTGTGTGTGTGTGTGTGTGTATGTGCGGATGGATATATGTGTGTGTGTGTGTGTGTGTGTGTGTGTGTGTGTGTGTGTGTGTGTGTGTGTGCGAGTGTATACCTGTCCTTTTTCCCCCCCTAAGGTAAGTCTTTCCGCTCACGGGATTGGAATGACTCCTTACCCTCTCCCTTAAAACCCACATCCTTTCGTCTTTTCCTCTATTTCCCTCTTTCGTGACGAAGCAACCGTTGGTTGCGAAAGCTTGAATTTTGTGTGTATGTTTGTGTGTCTATCGACATACCAGCGCTTTCGTCTGGTAAGTCACATCATCTTTGTTTATATATATTCTTCAAAGTGCTTCGAACAGATGCGTGTGTGCGCAGTAGGCTTGAAATCTTTTCGTTTCACTGCCTGTATCCACATCTGCCTGCGCCCTTCATCCTTTGGAAACCAATACGAAAGAGAAAAAGCAGCTTTGTAGCTTACCGTTTCAAGAAATATATACGATTGCAAACACACACAGCACTTGAAACCGCCAATTTACGTAACTGTGGCGTTCTGGGTAAGGATATGATACACACAATAGTTTATCAGTATTCAAGAAATGCCGCTAAATTATACTAATAATACTTACACGTGAAATTTAATGTTACTTCCCTTCACAAAACGCTCGGTACAACCATAAGCACAACAGGATACCACCTTTGTTTTGCCAATAGTCACGTGGTATAGCAGTAGAAATGTTGGTGCCACGAAATATACGTCATGACCAGTCTACCTATATCTATGGTCGAAGGTGTGCACCCTACCATGTAGGAATGGATTGGCGCCAGCAATTATTGCATACAGGAAAACGCTCGAAATTTATTTTGCAAGGGCTTTATTGCCGTTCAACATTTCTCAAGGCAACAATCTGAGATCATCACATTGTCATTGACATGTTGGTCATAAGGCAAGTATATGTTGAGACTTAATTACACAAGTGGCGCATTTTCCGAAGGACACCATCTTTGACGTGTAACTAGTGGCAGAGCGCGAATACAAAATTAGACACTACTGTGGTCGTAAACAGTGTCATTGTTGGTTATCACTCTAGAGATGTGCGATAACCTCTTACGTAAACGGCGAAGATAACGTTTAAAGCCGTCGAACTTATAGTTGCGATGGCGAATCCAGAAATTGTGATTGTAGGTTCTTGTATGATAGATCTTTGCTGGTAATGAGGAAACCTGTTCACATTTTCTTGTACTTAATACTATTCAAGGAATATAGCATATTCATTTCCTTTCTATTTCTTTCATTACAGTTACGTGTCACGCTTACCAAGATCGAGCGAGACACTGGAAGGTTACAAGTTTAAGAAAGGTTTTGGAGGAAAAGGTGCAAATCAGTGTGTATCGGCCGCTAGATTGGGAGCTCGAACAGGACTAGTAGCTCGCGTAAGTATTTGTGACATACTTTTGTTTATGAGATAGAGTACAGAGTTGATTCAGGTTTCCTATGTAAATATTTCGTAAATATTCCATAAATATCGAAATGAAAACGGATAATGTGTCTAATACATCGATTTTATGAGTGCGATTAAGATTGAGGCAGCATTAGTCATAAACATAAGTATGATTGTAGATCAAAAATTGATTTCATAGATCAATACCGGTACATGGATTGCACAGAACTTCCAAATAAACGTTACCTATTCTGCAATTTTCGCTAATTTCCCAGCAGTCTATTTTTATTTTGTGGAGTGGATTTCCCTTTGATATTTCACAACCTTTTGGCGTTATATTAACGATTTTCAGTATAGCCTAAGAGCTATATATATATGTATATATATGCACTAGGCCCATTTAGTACAAATGAACTACAGTGAACTGTACTATTGACAACAGTTTAGATTAATCCACTTGTGATCCTCCTTATCAGAGAGGAAAGAAATGCAAAAGACAGAGAAATGTAGGAAAATCAGTGACACATAAGCTTTTATATATGTCTATGCAAATTGTGAGAGGTCTTAGGAAGTAATAGACAGCAGTATTTAACTTGAGCTGCAAATGCAATTCTACCAAGAACTTTTAAGTAAAGTTATAATCAGCAAGTAGGTGACTTAAAATTCGTTATCTTAGGTTTTCATTACTCTGACTTTTGTCACGTGATAGATTACCTAAATTCAGCAGTGCCCATGAAAAGAAAAATCTGTTCTGCAGAAACAACATCTGAATATCTCAAACATTACCAGCTTTAAATACAAACTAGCAGAGGAGAAGTGGGATTCTGTATACCAGGTGAAGAGTGTGAAAAATAAAATGAGTTCTGTTCAATCCCATTGTGACTTACTGGCTAGTATTGCCTTGTCAGAGAAATCCGGAAGATAGTAAAACATGAATGCACAAATATTCAGCATTAGACAATATTTCTATTTATTTATGTATTCATTCATCTGTAGACAAATTTATTTCTATGGATGTCATAATTATACTCATGTACACTGATCAGCGAGAAAATTATGACCACCTACTTAGTAGCAGATATGTCCACCTTTGGCACAGATAACAGCAGTGATGCCTCATGGCATGGAAGCAGTGAGGCCTTGGTGGGTCACTGGAGGGAGTTGGCACACACAAAAGTCACCTAATTCCCATAAATTATGGGCAGAAGGCCAATGAGCTCTGATGTTACGTTCAATCACGGACCAAATTTGTTCAATCACGTTCAGGCCTGATGAGTTGGGGGGACATTACATCAACTGGAACTCACAATTGTGTTCCTTGAACCACTCCGTCACACTCTTGGCCTTGTGACTGGCACATTATCTAGTTGAGAAAGGCACTGCCATCAGGAAACATGATAATCATGTAGGGATGTAAGTAGTCTGCAACCAGTGTAAGATACTCCTTGGCTGTCATGGTGCCTTGCATGAGCTCCACTGAACCAATGGATGCCTACGTGAATGTTTTCCAGAGCATAATGGAATTGCCGCCAGCTTGTTTCCATCCCACAGCATAGATGTTCCTGTGATAGACGACGGATTCGCACCCTCTCATTGGTATGTTGAAGACGTTATTGGGATTTATCAGACCATGCAGTGTTCTGCCACTGCACCAATGTCTTTGCCGATGGTCACCTAACCATTTCAGCTGTAGTTGCCAATGTTGTGGTGTTAAAAATGGTTCAAATGGCTCTGAGCACTATGGGACTCAACTGCTGAGGTCATTAGTCCCCTAGAACTTAGAACTAGTTAAACCTAACTAACCTAAGGACATCACAAACATCCATGCCCGAGGCAGGATTCGAACCTGCGACCGTAGTGGTCTTGCGTCTTCACCAGGTGACATTGCTATTGTCTGTTTGGGTTTATAATTGTAGTAGGTCGGTGTCATAATGTTCTTGCTGCTGAGTGTTTATGCATTTAAGTTATAATAGAGGTGTGTAAGATAATGGAAAAAGCAGGCTATACATAAGAAATTAGTAATAAAAATATATGTATACACAATGCATCACTCTGTTACATAAAGCAGAAGAGAAATTTATCATAAGGCTACCCCATGGTTTTGTATTGCGTGGTGTAAATTACAAACTACAATATATCATGTTGCTTATGAGCATATTCCATTCTCTTTGTCTACTTTGTAATTTGTCAACCAACTTTTTTTAAAGATATGTTTTATATTCATTGAGTTCCTTTATGTTTTCAATCTCTTTTGGCAGTTTATGTATCGTGACTCCTTGGTAACACATAGTGGTTTGGATCTTTGCTCTGTTCATTCAGACCAGCTACAAACAATCACTGTATCTGGGTTGACGATATAAAAAAACTGCAGTTTGGAATATGTATTCACTTGGAACTGTCAGAATACCCCCTTTTTTTAATAGCCTAATGCAATGGGCTCTTTTATGACTCGTGCTCATTATTCTGATGGCTCATTTTTGCACTTTGGACACATTTTCCTCATTCTGAGCATTTGCACCGCAGAATATTATGCCATAACTGATGTTAGAATGTATGTGTGCATAGTATGTTGCTTTTAGGTGTAAGTTATTACACATTGTGAGTAGTGTTCGTAAGGCATAGCATGCTGTGCTAATTCTTTTTCCAAGTACCCTGTTATGTTCATCTCATTCTAATTGTTGATGAACATACATACTTAAATATTTTGTGCAAGCTACACACTGTATAATTTCATTATGTATTTTAAGTTTTGTTATGTTAGGTTTTTATTTATGTATAAGTTCATGTTGTTAATCTTTTTTTACATTAAGAGTTACTTAATTGTTATTTGACATGTTGCAAACTGCCGTAAGTGCCGTTTCAGCTTTTACTTTTAACATTTCTGGTGTCCTATCTGTGATTATGATGTTGCTGTCATCAGCAAATAGCACAGGTTTTGCCTGAGTGACCCATAGCAGAAAGTCATTAATGTAAATGAGAACAGTAAGGGCCTAACGTGCTCCCTTGAGGAACTTTATGTTCAAATTATTCTGGGTCTGAAAGATGCTTCACCATATAAGTAGAGCCATTTGAAATTTGGGATATCTGTACACCATTTCTTCAGGGTAAGACCTAAAGCATTTATTTCCTCCTCCTCCTCCCCCCCCCCCCCCCTTTCAGTATTCCTAGTGTTTCAATTTTACCTAAAAGTATTTCATGATCGGCTGTGTCAAATGCTTTACTGAGGTCTAGGGCTTCTGAAATTACTTTTGTAAATTTTGTTATAGCAGCTTCTTTTTCCATTCCAGATCTGAAACCAAACTGTTCTTTGTGCAAAAGTTTGTTTATTTAAATAATCCATAAGTGTTTTTTACATAATAGTTTGTTATTTTTGAAAAGGAAGGCAGTAATGACACTGGTTTGTAATTTTCTATAATTCTCCATATTTACTGTGTCACCTTTTTATGTATGGCGAGAACTTTTGCCTGTTTTAGATAATCCAGGAAGCAACCTGATGAGAACGACTCATTTATAAACATGTTAGGGGTACTTTTATGCTGTTAATGCAGTATTTTAGTAGACACATTGGGACTTCGTCTAGACCTATGGACCTTAAATGTATGTGCAATCCTACTGATTTCCTCCCCAGTGGTGGTTAGCAGCAGCTTTGTATGAGGTACATTATTATTTGTAGCTGTACGTTCTATTTTTGGAAGCTTTTTTGCAGTTTGGTTGCTGTGTTACTAAATTAGTTGTTTACAAGGTTATGCAGGTCTTTAGTTATCTGTTAAACTATCTGTATTTCTAATTTTTTTATTCATCTGCTTTGGCTTTGCATTGCTAGTAGTGTAAATAAACTTGCTTTTATTGTTTTAGTTCTGTATGGTCTTATCATTTTGGATTCTTTTTGCTCCCTGCAACAGTTTTCTGTATGTTCTATTGTATCTGAGAAAGAACTTCAAGATGGCTGGGTCACTCTTATTTTCTTAAATAATAGAACTGAGATATTTGAGAGATCCAGTCGATTTTCTGATACTTCTTGTTACCCAGTTCCTTCTACTAGACTCCCTAACAGAATGTACAATCTTAGGAAATTTCTTCTCAAATTTTAATCTGAATATGTTCATGAATTTGTTAAATTTTTCATTTACCTGTGGTCCTGAATATACTTCTGACCATGTCTGCCTGGTCATCCGCATTGCAAATTTGCACCTCATTTATTTTGAAAATGCCCTTCTGTAGCTAAGCACATTTGTTTGTTTCTTTGTGGGTATTTTGAGTTCTGCAATTTGACCAAAATGGTCTGTTACCGCAGGGGTTTTGACAGCTACCTACAACATTTAGGTTGATGGCTGCTAGAATATGGTCAGTAATGGAGTATGAGTGATTCATTGTTCATGTGGCATTTGTTACCTGTTGTGAGTTATCATAACTGTTCAGGACATTCAAGAATCTGTTGCTGACTTCTTACGCTTTCATCATATCGATATTTAAATGTCCACAAATAACAATATGTCCTTTAGGATTATGTACCTTAACTAGCACTTGTGTTAGGTTTTGACATCACCTTTAGAAGACCTATATAAGCACAGTATAAACATTTTTTAGTGTATTTTGTTCTTGTAACTCTATTTCTGAGAGCTCAAAATGCTTTTCTTCACTCAAAGAAATCATGTCACTTATAACTACGAATTGGAGGTCTCTTTTAACATAAATGTACAAGTTTCCATCCCTCTTTAATGTTCTGCTATAGTAACAAGATAATTCATACGAAGGTGAAACTACATTCTCAAGCTTAGTTCCTTTACACCAGTGTTCAGTAATGCAGACTACCAAGCTGTCTGTGGCTTCCCAGTTAAATTTCTAATTGTTGCATTTCGTCTCTTATTGATTGGACCCTCCGGTGAAATACAGTTAAATAATTAAAGTTACTTATTTTGGGCATTCCCTCTTCTTTTCTTCTATTAAAAAAATCCTTTTACTCACACTGCCAAGGGTTGCCACAGATCCTAGACTTCAGGGAATTACAAATACATGAGGGAAATTTGGAAAAAAAACTGGCCCGCCCTACCCCCCCCCCCCCCCCCCTACCCCCTACCCCGCCCCCCCTCCTCAATAGATGAAATGGTTTGTTTACTGTGGTGTCGTGCATCATCGCTTGCTTGTGCAGCTGAATATGTGTGCCGCTTCCCTACTCCCTCATTACTACTGCTTCTCCCGTTCCCACTGGTCGCCTCAGCTTGCAGTCAGTGCTGCCATCACTTCTTGTCAGTAGCCTAGCAGCTGCCGACATGAATCATGAGGAGTGGTTTGTTTGGATCTGATTCTCGTAGCAGGTAGATGCAGTGGCCTTAGACAGTGGTCATGTGTGCATGAGTTGTGTCTGATTGTGTGAATGTGTGTGTGCTCTCATTTTCTGACAAAAGTTATGGCTGAAAATTGAGTTGTGAGAGGATGATTGTCTTTTCTATGGTGAGTTGCTACTTATCCACATGATTGATTCTCAGAGTATTTGAACAAGTTATCTGTTGCATGGCTTGATCACCATGGTCTCATTTCATCAATGTGCTTTCTGTGGCCCGTGAATAGCTAGTCACATGAGTGGATTTCCAAGATGGACCAAAACTGCAGACCATTTCTGTAGGTATTTGTAATAGGTCAGGCCTGCCGATCTGAAGCCATTTGCTTCCCACTAATGTGCAGGCCCTGCTCATTGGATCTAGTCTCACTGATCTACCCGCAGGCTGGGTCTGTTTGTGTGTGATGTAATGCTGTGTATTTTGGTGGCTTATCCATGTACCTGGGACTGTAGTGCTTTTCAGCAGACCAGAGGCCATGGCTGACGGATTTCAGGAACTTCAACTGTCTCATCGCAAGTATGTTGTGCAATGTGGCATTTTATAGACTTTTATTTGTTCTAGTACATTTTAGCACTTCAAAGGTACTTTATATGTCAGAAAGTATGGACGATAGGAAGAAGAGAATTATGTCAGTTGCTGGCGGTTTGTACAATATATACTCAAATATTTCTTGAAAGGAAAATCACACAATACCTGTAAAATAATAGATATAACACAGTGGGCAATAACCGACAATAAAAAACATAGTAGAACCAACATTTTATTGGAAGTCAGCTACAGTTTTACTTTACATAATTCTTCCCCTCCTTACACACTTCTTTCAAGAGGCTTACTTTTTCTTGAGGTTATTTCTGAAATCAGTGAAGGTATTTTAAGTCTGTCTTATGACTCCAAGGAAATGCATATTTTTGTCACCAAATGTGTTTTGTTTTATTGAAATAAAATAACATCAGTGGTCTTAATGAAACACATATATCATTTGGCTTGCTTTTTTCATCTAAAAACAGTTCAATGCAAAAGTTGTTGCTGTTAGTACCTAAGATTTTTGCTCACATCAGGAAACACCATTTGCTTGCAAAAGACAGAGATTTAGGAACCAGGTTTTAAATTGTAAGACATTTGCAGGGGCAGATGTGGACTCTGACCACAATCTATTGGTTATGAACTGTAGATTACAACTGAAGAAACTGCGAAAAGATGGAAATTTATGGAGATGGGACCTGGTTAAACTGATAGAACCAGAGGTTGTAGAGAGTTTCAGGGAGAGCATTAGGGAACGATTGACGGGAATGGGGGAAAGAAATACAGTAGAAGAAGAATGGGCAGCTTTGAGGGATGAAATAGTGAAAGCAGCAGAGGATCAAGTTGGTAAAAAGACGAGGGCTGGTAGAAATCCTTGGGTAACAGAAGATATATTGAATTTAATCAATGAAAGGAGAAAATATAAAAATGCAGTAAATGAAGCAGGCAAAAAGGAATACAAACATCTCAAAAATGAGATCGACAGGAAGTGCAAAATGGCTAAGCAGGGATGGCTGGAGGACAAATGTAAGGTTGTAGAGGCATATCTCACTAGGGGTAAGATGATACTGCCTACATGAAAATTAAAGAGACCTTTGGAGAAAAGAGAACCACTTGTATGAATATCAAGAGCTCAGATGGAAACCTAGTTCTAACCAAAGGAGGGAAAGCAGAAAGGTGGAAGGAGTATATAGATGGTCTATACAGGGGCAATGTACTTGAGGACAATATTATGGAAATGGATGAGAATGTAGATGAAGATGAAATGGGAGATATGATACTGCGTGAAAAGTTTGACAGGGCACTGAAAGACCTAAGTCAAAACAAGGCCTCGGGAGTAGACAACATTCCATTAGAACTACTGACAGCCTTGGGAGAGCCAGCTCTGACAAAACTCTACCATCTGGTGAGCAAGATATATGAGACAAGTGAAATACCCTCAGACTTCAAGAAGAATATAATAATTTCAATCCCAAAGAAAGCAGGTGTTGACAGATATGAAAATTATCGAACTATCAGTGTAATAAGTCACAGCTGCAAAATACTAAAGCAAATTCTTTACAGACGAATGGAAAAACTGATAGAAGTCAATCTCTGGGAAGATCAGTTTGGATTCCGTAGAAATGTTGGAACACGTGAGGCAATACTGACCTTACGCCTTATCTTAGAAAATAGATTAAGGAAAGGCAAACCTACGTTTCTAGAATTTGTAGACTTAGAGAAAGCTTTTGACAATGTTCACTGGAAAACTCTTTCAAATTCTGAAGGCGGCAGGGGTAAAATACAGGGAGCGAAAGACTATGTACAATTTGTACAGAAACCAGATGGCAGTTATAAGAGTCGAGGGGCATGAAAGGGAAGGGAGTGAGACTGGGTTGTAGCCTATCCCTGATGTTATTCAATCTGTAAATTTAGCAAGCAGTAAAGGGAAAAAAAAGAAAAATTCAGAGTAGGTATTAAAATCCACGGAGAAGAAATAAAAACTTTGAGGTTTGCCGATGACATTGTAATTCTGTCAGACAGAACAAATGAGTTGGAAGAGCGGTTGAACGGAATGGACAGTGTCTTGAAAGGAGGATATAAGATGAACATCAACAAAAGCAAAACGAAGATAATGGAATGTAGTTGAATTAAGTTGGGTGATGCTGAGGGAATCAGATTAATTGCTATTTGGGGAGCAAAATAACTAATGATGGTCGAAATAGAGAGGATATAAAGTGTAGATTGACAATGGCAAGGAAAGTGTTTCTGAAGAAGAGAAATTTGTTAACATCAAGTAGAGGTTTAAGTGTCAGGGAGTCATTTATGAAAGTATTCGTATGGAGTGTATCCATGTATGGAATTGAAACATGGACGATAAATAGTTTCGACAAGAAGAGAATAGAAGCTTTCAAAATGTGGTGCTGCTGAAGAATGCTGAAGATTAGATGGGCAGATAACATTACTAATAAGGAAGTATTGTATAGAATTGGGGAGAAGAGAAATTTGTGGCACAACTTGACCAGAAGAAGGGATCGATTAGTAGGACGTGTTCTGAGGCATCAAGGGGTCACCAATTTAGTATTGGAGTGCAGTGTGGAGGGTAAAAACCATAGAGGGAGACGAAGAGATGAATACACTAAACAGTTTCAGAAGGATGTAGGTTGCATGCAGTGGGTACTGGGAGATGATGAAGCTTGCACAGGTTAGAGTAGCATGGAGAGCTGCATCAAACCAGTATGTGGACTGAAGATCACAACATCAACAACAACAGTCTCTTCAGTGTTTGAGTAGCTTCAAAAGCACTTTTTATGTATGTCATTTCACCACAGAGTATTACTATGCACTGATTTTGCAATACCCGATTTCTATAATGACAGCTAAGCCTCTTCTGTTACTGTCTAAATAGAAGACAACATCCATTGTTTTGTTGTCCACAATGCCTCAGCCTAATATATCTCAATTAATAAGCTCTTCACATCCAATTGGTCACTTGGGATGATTGTTTTCATTGTGAGCATCATTTCACACATTCAGAATTTTTGTTTACATCACACATAAATGGAATTAAGCATCCTTTTCTATGATCATGACTGGGAAAATTAGATTTTCTATCATTCGCTGTATTAGGATTTATTATACCAAACATTTCACTGTCTGTGGCTAGATTAATAACTTCGTTATTGGGTGTTATATACCCAGGTATTTGTATAAATTGTCTGATTCCAACTGTGACTCATTGATATATTAGGCATTGAATACTACTTTTTTTCATTTTGTGAAGTGCAAAAAGTCTATAATTGGCTCTAATATTGTCTGCAAGATCATTATTATACAAGCTGAGCTGCATGGGTCCCAACTCATTTCCCTGGGGAACACCTGAAGTTGCTACTACATCTGTTGATGACTCTTATTTCAAGATAACATGCTGCATCCTCCCTACAAGGAAATCATCAATTGACTCACAAACTTCGTATTATATGCCACACATCAGACTTTTGATAATAAGCACTTATGTGCTGCTGAGTAAAAAGCTTTTTGAAAGACAAGAAATTCTGCATATAATTTGAGAAAAGTGTGACTTGCATTTCACACGATTGATGTTTTCAGAATCCCTGCCGGTTGTTATGGAGGCAGTCATTCCATTCAAGACACTTCATTATGTTTGGGTTCAAAATGTGTTTTAAGATTTTACAACAAATGGTAGGTAGGTCTGTGGATTGGTCTTCTAGTAGTCAGGTGTAAGTTGTACTTTTCTTCCAACCATTGGACTTCTTTTCTTGGGGGGGGGGGGGGGGGGGGGTTAGTGGTATATTGTAGTTAAAAGAGGGGTTGGCTCAACTGCTTTTTTCATAAAGAGTTTGATAGGGATTCCATTGGACCCTGGAGTTTTGTTCTAACAATTTTGGCTGTTTTTCAGCCCTACTGAAACTAATATGTTTCATTTATCTGTGCAGTAGAACAAGTATTAAACTGGGATATCACTTGTGGATTTTTCATTGGAAATAAACATTTGAAAATGGAATCCAGCATTTCTCCTTTTGATTTGCTATCTTCATTTTCAGTTTGTGACTCATCCATAAGTGTCTGGACTCTTAACTTGGGTGCCACTAACAGTATTTACATATGACCAGAATTTCTTCTGGTTTTGTGAGAAATCTTTTGATAATATTCTGCTACTGTAATCGTTGAAGGCTTCATGCATTGCCCTCTTTTCAGCCAAAAGTGTTCCATTCAGCGTCTCTCTATTTGCTCTGTGCTATATTCTCTACCATTGTGCAGTACTGTCAAAGAGGTCAGATCTATTTTTTACCAGCAGATCTAATATATTTTCATCAGGAATGTGTTTCCAAATGATCTGTTCTAGGCAGTTTTTAGAGAAGGCACAGAATTCTGTTTAAAAATTATCATTACTTGATAGAACAAAACTGTATTAAAAGTATATGCCATTAATGTTATGTTCCACTGCCCTCCTGCATTGCAACTTATTGAGCATCTATATGTTTCTGATACTGTTTATGGAATCTCAAAGGTGTCCTTATAATGTCCCATTACACCCCTGGCAAAAAAAAGTAAAGAAAAAAGAAGTGGCAGAGTAATTTAAGCTTTTTGTAGCATTACCAGTGTAGTGATGATTTAAGGAAAAAAATGCAGTTTTATGAAAGCAGTAATTTAAAACAGATGATATTTTGTTTATATGTTCACTTTTGCAGTTGGGTGATGATGTGTTCGCAAAGGAGTACCTCGAGGAGCTACAGAATGGTGGGATTAATACAAAGCATGTCACAGTTACGAAAGGTGTCTCCAGTGGAATGGCCCAGATAACAGTGGCTGATAGTGGTCAGTATCATGACTGTATATTGAATCATAACTGCTCAGCCCTGGACACAACGCTGATTATTGCAACGATTATTGTTTTGAGAAGAATCTGCTGCTAACTGAAAAGCATGCTCATAGAAATGATTGTGTTGATAAAAGTTTAAAATATTTTTTGTTTTTTAGTTCAGTGTCAAGCAGTTTTGTCCATTTGTCTTTGTGCACTCTCATCCTCACTACGAGGTGGGTCTTTCTCCTCTGGTGGTCTTGCTGACCTGCCCTTCCTTTTTGGTCTTCCCGAACCCATCCCTCCATCCTACCTGGCAAAGAAGCTGTACGTTCCAAAATCTAGATAGTATTTCAGTTTTACTTTTTCGTGTGTGCATCAGCAGTACTACAAATTTCTCTTTTGAAGATAAATACTGGCCAGCAATTCTGCTTCGTAATTTGCTAGTTTAGTGTGTTGTTCAAGTCAGTGGAAGGGCCTGACTCCACCCATCGGCTTGGACACACAACGTAATTGTAGTGTGATGTGCAACATTAGTGAGGTGCAGCAAGTTTGAAATGGATTGTGTTTGAAGAGTGCATGTTGGAGTAAGCAGTGGCACACTGTGGGATGCTTATGTTTCTAATTTTTTTTTTGAGTGATATTACTGCAGCATTGGACTTAGTGCTGAGCGTCACTCAATGTTGTGGGAGTTTCTTTTTGTTGCCTTCATAGTGTGTTATTTCGATGCTATTAGTTATTGGCTGCAGATTTGTTTTTGGTTCTGAAATTGTTAGGTTGTCATGTTGTTAATAGTTTGAAAGTTATTTTATTTGTTTATTTATTTTAATGGATGTTAAACGAAATTTACTAATCATTTGTTGGTTGCTGCTGTAGATGACAGTAAGGTGCATACAATTGAATATCTACAATTATATGGCCTCTTGGTGGAATGTGTGAAGTGTTAGCAGTGTGCAGGAATGAAGTTGCTGCTTCTCAAACCAGGGATGAGTGGATGTGGCAGTTTTCAGTGTTTTTTAGTAATGATTTTGTGTGTGTGTGTGTGTGTGTGTGTGTGTGTGTGTGTGTGTGTGTTTTTTTGTTCTCAAGGATTTCGTGTTTGTTATATTTCGTTTGTGTTTGGTTTGGAATGGTAATGTTATCCTTAATATTGTATGTTTAACTTGTCCCTGACCTAAACCCCTTACTTCCTTCAGTTACTCCATTAGTTTTGTTTATTGTCAGAGTGAAATACTTCGCATCTTTATATCTTTGTTCGCCAGTGTATTTAGTGGCATTCTGGTCTCCTTATTGTGTGTGCTGGAAATAGATGTCCGCCATCTAGATGACATCACAGGTTAAAGCGGATTGGCAGATTCAGAAACTTCCATATTGCCTCTGTTCAATGCTTTCTTCTCATTGGAGCTCTCTCATTCAAGAGAAAATAGGATTGCCTGCCCAGAATGAATGGTCCAGTAGTTAACAGCCATGCCGAGTTGGATACACCGGTTTCTGTCAGATCAGCAAAGTTAATCACCATTGGGGCTGTTCAGTATTTGAAAGGGTGACTTCCCAGGTATGCTGCATGCTGTTGACAATTTTCCTTTTGCCATTACGGCAGAGGCGATAGGAGTGGTGGTGGTATAATGTCCCTGATCACCAGTCTCTCTGCCAAAGTCCTGGATTAAATCCCAAACCTCTCTGCAGTGTCTCATGAAGTGAGGGCATACGGCACTGTTGACGGTGATCCATCTGTCAGATGGAGACGTTAAGCATGGTGGAGCCCTTGGTGCTCTTCGAGAGGAGTAGGTTATGTCCCAGCAGCAGGTTTCACCTCGCCCTTCTCTGATCACCTCCAACACAAAATAGGCACACACACCATTACAGTCGTCTACTCTCAACAGATATGGTTACACATTCAGTTTTCATAATTTGTGAAGGAAAGGTTTCTGCAGGCACAGAGGATAGGAAAAACCTTTCCAGTTAGACAACTGAACATGGCCTTCAGGGCCTCCCTGCTATTCATGCCACATGACTTCACTTTTTAATGATCCTGAGTTACTTTTTACACATACATATATCAGTGTGTAGGCAAATGATTTGAGAATTGCCATGATATGTAACATCTGGTACAACTGCAGTGTGTCCATTCAGTTCTGATAGTGTTGTTAAGCTTTGCATAGAACATTAGACAGGCAGTCAGCGAAGTGTCATACACGCTTGTCCATAATCTGCACATCATTATCAGTGGCATTGTGGGTATGTGCAGATTTAGATATTTACCATATTTATTTGCAAGACAAAAATTGAAAGGGGCCTCATGTTGGAGAAGTAAAATTTTTGGTACAAAAAATTTGATTTTTATATATATTGATTTGAATACAAAAGAAGTCAATAACACGATTAAAATAATCAATGTCAGTCCTCTGAAAATGGACCTCTTGTCAGTATGGGGAAATAATAATATACAGACTGAAGCAGTGAGAGAAAATTTGTACCAAGATCGGGGATCAAACTTGGGTCTCGTACTAGACAGGTCTGTTAGCCACTAAACCGTGTCACCACAGTGGTTCACTCAACTGCATGGATTACCCTGGCATGCCTCCCCCTTCAATCCAAATTCTCACTGCTTGCCCAGTCTACTGTAAATTCCCCCTTACACACCACTGTGCCAAGGTGGCTTAGTGGCTAACCCACCTGCCTATTAAGCAGGAGACCTGGGTTCAATTCCTGACCAAGGTATAAATTTTCGCTCACCAGTTCAGTTGGTATGCATAAAATCATATCTGTAGGATACCAACAAAGTCTCTGAAGTTGTCATTTCATTTGAAATAACATTGGCCCAACAAGAGGCCCTTCTCTAAATATCACAGCTGCGTATGTAATGCTTCACAAAATAGTATCTCCAGAATTTTACAGGCATTTCAAGGAGCTCAGATGAGCTATGTATAAAAAAGAACATTTTGTGAGTACAATCATACCAAATAAGACAAGTGGTCCCTTTTTCCTTAGAGCTGTAAATGCCTACAAATGTTACCTATTTGCAGTTGGCACCATAAAATGCCAGCTACCAGCTGACATTACTGTAGCAACAAAAACCTACAGCTACAACATATGTTAACTCTGCTGTTGCTGCTAGAAATGAAAAAGGAGAATTTGCTGTGAATACATGTGACTGGCTAAATATCTTAAAGAGTAGTTAAGCTAACAAAGTACTTCACATAACTAAATCATTCCACTTTGAGTTCATCATTAGCTGCAAAGACAGTGTATGTTGCAAAATGGAAATTTATGGAAATGAATTTGTCCACCACATCTTTCCCAAAGGAAATGGACCCATTACAGTTTTCTGTGCAGTAATGCCAGCAGGGATGACAACACAATGCCAAGATTATCTTTTTAAAAACATCAAGACATATTGCAAAGAGGAATAAAAAGACAATCTGTGTCCTGAAACAGAATGAGGCTCTGAAGCAGAACCTCAAGTCAGTGACAATGATGATCCTGAGGAAGAACCTGATCAGCCAGATATTCCAAAACCTAAGAAGAAGAGGCAAAAATGCTGGTTGTGAACAAATTTGAACCCTCTGGACACAAGTAATTTAAAAGTAGAAAATCAGATCTTTTGGCAACTATAAAATATGCGATCTCAGTAATCTAATTTTGGAAGTTTTTGTGAATTCAAAATTTTAGGTAGTTTTGGGCCCATTAATTACTTCAGAATCCAAATTTAGTCTCAAAGTTGCCATAATATACAATAAAAATACTAGTATTGTGCCATAAAAGTTGCTGTGCAGGGTACACAAATTTTTATCAATTTGAGGCCAATTTATTTGGCTTCAAATTTTTGTACACTGTAAAGAAGGTGTTGTAGTAACATGGTTCACGTTTTCCGTCACACTTCACATAGCGTAGACCGGGAACTGTCTGCTAGACATGCCCAATGTGAACTGACTGGGCACTGCCTGTGCTGCCTGAGTTGTTGTTGTTGTTGTTGTTGTTTCACCAGCAGAGGTCGCGGCCGAATTCTCACGTGCCCTCTGGTGGATGGGACTCTACTTCCGGCAACTACTGTCCGTGACGTGCCGTGCCGATGTGCACTTCCCGTGATCTCTCTGGTGTCTACTGCACTCCTCCTTCAGGGGGTGAAGCCACTGTGATCCACTGCGTCGGAAGGTGGAGCGTCGTGCAGGAGCGATGACCTCCACATCCATCGGAAGGCCAGAGTCGAGGGGATCTGCCAACCCTCGAGCCGGAACCTTCGGATACGGCTGGGAGTGACCCACACGAAGAGGCCCCCGTCGTCCCACCACCGGAGCCTGGGACAGAACGGGAGACAAGCAGTCGAACTCTGGATCCTGGTTCACTTCGGGAGGGGCAAGACCCAGTGGCAGGTAAGGTGGGGAAGTGATGACCACAGGTGAACCAGCCTCCTGAGAAACCGGGCCTGCGAGGGGGCCGGCTCTCACCTGGGCATCTCTAACAATGGGGATGCCGGTGCTGGAGCTACTGGACGCCGCCAAGGCTGAGAACCATCGCAGTGTGGCGGAGTCACAGGGGGGAGGAACGGTAGTGGCCCCTGAGAAAACAACACAGGTGCCGGCAATGGGGAAGCCGGTGCCCGAAGGGTCGGAGTGTTGGTGCCCAAATGTGGACATAGCTGATTTTGGTGACGACGTACTTCCCGGTCCCCCGCCTGCAAGGTATAGAGCCGGCGGCCATTTCGGCGCAGGACCACCGCCGGTATCCAGCGTGGATTGCGACTAAACCCACGTGCCCAGGCAGACATTCCCGGTGGAAAACCGGGTACTCCGTTTTGCGAAGACTGGCGAGGAACAGGCCGGAGGAGGTGCAGCAGAGTCCTAGGTTGGCGCTTGTGGAGGAGCTCTGCGGGGCTACGTTCTCCCATCGATGTGGTCCGGTATGCCGTCAGGAAAAACGTCAACGCCTCCTCCGCAGGATATTCGTGCACATACTTTTTCATCTGTGTCTTAAATGTGCGCACCATGCGCTCAGCTTCCCCATTCGATTGTGGATGAAAGGGGGGACAGCAAACGTGCCGAATACCGAAGCGCCTACAAAAATCCTGGAAGGTCTGCGTAATAAACTGAGGTCCATTGTCCGAGACCAGGGTGACTGGCAGACCTTCCACAGAAAATATTTTTGCTAGTGCCTGGATTGCAACTTCTGAAGTGGTTGAGGAGCAGCGAACCACATATGGGAATCGGGAATAAGCATCAATGACGATGAGCCAAAAGCCATTGAGAAACGGGCCCGCAAAATCAATGTGAACACATTCCCATGCCTGGGTTGCAGGCGGCCATGAAGAGAACGCTGACCTGGGAGATGCCTGTTGGCTCGCACACTGGGAACAGGCGGCCACCAAGTGCTCAATTTCTCTGTCAATACCGGGCCAGTACACATGTCTGCGAGCCAAGGTTTTAGTACGGGAAACATCTCAGTGCCCCTCATGTAATAACGTGAGGACTTCCATTCGCAAACTTGCAGGAACAACCACGCGAGGAGCTGTATCATCGGTAACCAGAAAGAGAACTCCTTCCAAGATGGAGAGGCGGTCTCGTAGAACAAAATAATTACGAAGAGGGTCCGAGGCCCGGCCTGGAGGTCGGTATGACCACCTCTGCTGAACGAGGCGAACTACTTGCTGGAGAACCGGGTCAGCTGCCGTTTCCCTGGCGACTCTAGAACTAAGAACTAGTGATCGGGAAGCCATCAACCGCTTGGCGGGACACCACATCCAAATGAAAACACATAATCTCCTCCCGATCGAACTTAGGATCTGGGGCCACCGTAACACAGGAAAGAGCGTCGGCGTTGGCGTGCTGTCCAGTAGGGCGAAAATGAATGTCTTAATGGTACTTAGAGAGGAACAAGGCCCAGTGCTGTGGTCTGTGGGCCGCCCTATCCGGAATCTGAGAGGCGGGGCCAAATAACGATATTAATGGCTTATGGTCAGTGATTAACTGAAACTTCGTGCCATACAATAAAGGGTGAAACTTGGTAACAGCATAGACAATGGCCAAAGCCTCGTTTTCCACCTGGGAGTAATGGGCCTGTGCGGGACTAAGAGTTTTAGACACAAACGCCAGTGGCTGCTCGGAGCCATCTGCGTTGTAATGGGCCAGGACCGCCCCCACCCCATACTGCGAAGCATCTGTAGCCAGGACCAACGTCTTATTGGGGTCAAAAGTAGCCAAACAAGGCGCGGACGTGAGGAGGCCCTTCAACGAGGTGAATGCTCGCTTGCATACAGGTGACCAATCAAAAGGAACACCCTTGCGCAGAAGGCAGTACAGGGGGCGGGCTGTGGTGGAAGCCCTGGGAATGAACCGGTGGTAATAGGCAATCTTGCCTGAAAAAGCTTGTCCTTCAGCGAAGCGGGCCGCGGAAGCTCGACAATACCTTGGACCAAACTTCCCAGTGGCTGGACGCCGTGCCGAGAGATGGTGCAGCCCACATACTCAATGGACAGTTGGAAGAAGTTTGACTTACGTAGATTGCAACGCAAGCCCACAGACCTGAATTTGAGAAAGAGGGTGCGAAGGTTGTGCAAGTGTTCCTTTGTGCTGCGGCCAGTGACAGTTATGTCGTCCAGGTAATTAATACAATGAGGGATTGTCGATGTGACGTGCTCAAGATAACGCTGGAATATCGCCGGAGCACTGGATATTTCGAAGGCCAACCGCTGGTATTGGTAAAGGCCAAACGGGGTGTTGACGATCGCCAGCCGTTTGGAGTCCTCAAGTGGTATCTGATGATAAGCCTCCGAAAAATGGATTTTCGAAAAATATTGGCCTCCCGCCAGGGCAGAGAACAATTCATCAGAACGAGGCGAAGGATAGGTGTCCACCACCAATTGGGAATTAATGGTGGCCTTGAAATTGCCACAATGACGTAATTTTCCCGAGGGTTTCCTGACAATAACGAGGGGCAAAGCCCACTCACGAGAAATGGGAAGAAAAACCCCGAGGGCTGTCAACCGGTCTAGCTCTTCTTTTACCTGAGGGCAGAGAGCCAAGGGGATCTGCCTCGCGCGTAGAAAACGCATGCGAGCTGACGCCTTCAATGTTAAGTGAGCTTCAAAGTCTGAAACACGCCCCAGGCCCTCCTCGAAGATGTCCGTAAAATCAGAGATCAAAGATTCCAATGATTGATAGGGAACGTCTTCGGAGACCAACTGTATGGCGTGCGTGATAGTAAAACCGAAAGCTTGAAAGGCATCCAAGCCAAAAAGGTTAGCAGAGCTTGCATCACTGACAACAATAAAAGTAAGAGGCCGAGTGACTGATTTGTAAGTAACATCGGTAGTGAATTGACCCAGTAGGGGAATGAACTGTTTACCATAACCGCGTAGACGCCGGTAAACTGGTGCCAATGGGGGGTGACCCAAGGTCGGAGTAAGTTTGTGCATTCAACAAGGAAACTGCCGCACCCGTATCTACTTGCAGTTGTAATTGGTGCGACTGAACCGACACCTCGATAAAGAGTTTGTGCGCCGATGCATCGGAAGCCTGCCCCAATGAAACTTCCTGAATGTTAACATCGATGTCCTCTATACCTGCTTCCTTCGATTATTTTGAGGCTGAGTGGCAAACTTTACCAATGTGTCCTTTTGTATCACAACTGCGACAAACGGCCCAACGCTGGGGGCGCTCTGAGCAATCAGATTGTATATAGCACGACGCACAGGACGGTAACAGGGGCCGGCCGCCGGAACTCTGATTACGCGCCGTGCGGGAGTGACCGTAACGGCCGGATTGTACCACTCGTACGTCGTCCATCCCAGACGAGTGGACCCGGCCGCACCGGCCTGAACCATGACGACATCGCACCACACTTCCAACTGTTGACTTGTGGTGTGAGAGACTTCATACGATTGAGCAATGGACAGGACTTCCTCAAGAGAAGGGTCTTCCAACTGCAGGGCCCGTTGCCGGACCTCCCTATCAGGGGCTGAACGAACAATGACGTCACGCACCATAACGTGGGCATACGACTCTCGTGACTGCTCCGTGACAAAATGACACTTGCGACTAAGACCATGGAGGGTAGCGGCCCATGCCCGGTAAGACTGATGGGGCTGTTTCTTGCATTGATAGAACTCGAGCCTAGCTGCCACAACATGCGTGCGGCGGCGATAATATGAAGACAGCAATGAACACAATGCATCAAAAGACAAGGACGAGGGTTCCTGCAACTGCGCTAGCTGCCGCAAAACTTGATACAGTGAGGGAGATATCAAAGACAAGAAAAGAGCATGACATACCTCTGCATCAGCAACATGAAACGCCTGGAAATGCTGCCGAAGGCAATGTTCATATGTGTCCCAATCCTCCGCCGTCTCGTCATACGGGGGAAAGGGAGGAGGGAACGGCGCTGGAGCAGACTGTGTGGAGAGCAACGCCGGAAGCACTTGTTTCATGGTTGCCATGAGCTCTGTCTGCTGCTCAACCAAAACCCGCACTAAATCCTCCATGCCGTGGATAAGCTGTGAAACCGGAATAACGACGCAACACGTGAAAGAACGACCCTACTCGTCGCCAATTGTGTAGTAACACGGTTCACATTCTCCGGTGCACCTCACATAGCGTAGACTGGGAACTGTTTGCTAGACATGCCCGATGTGAACTGACGGGGCACGGTCCATGCTGCCTGAGTTGTTGTTGTTGTTGTTGTTGTTGTTGTTGTTGTTCCGCTGGCAGAGGTCGTGGCCGAATTCTCGCATGCCCTCTGGTGGACGGGACTCTACTTGCGGCAACTACTGTCCGTGACGAGCCGTGACGATGTGCGCCTCCCGCGATCTTTCTGGTGGCTGCTGCAGGTGTTAACAATGTAATGTGTAATATTAACTTAAAAAAGTCTGTACCATTTTACAAAGAACATTTTAAGCTTAACATATGCATAATTTGTCTTTAAATATATTAAATTAAACAATGATAATAAAGCGAAACAGTGATATTAAAGTGAAACTTTAAATTGCATTATCTCAAAAACACCTACTTTTCATCACTATTATCCAACCTGTCATAACTCACTCAGATTTAGAGATAGAAATCCACTCTTTTTTTTTACTAATTGAACATAAAAATTTCAATTGCTCAAAATCCAAAATGTTCGACAAGAGGCTTTTCACTACCCATCTCAAATTTCTTTATTTGATTTAAGTTTTGTTAGTATCCATAAATTAATATTTTATTCCTTAATTCAGTGGTTTCTCTCTCTCTCTCTCTCTCTCTCTCTCTCTCTCTCTCTCTCTCTCTCTCTCGTAACTATGAAGCCAAGGTAAACTTGGTTTCAAAGTTAACGATAAATTAATTATTGTGTTACAAATTAAGCAGTAGTGAATGTGACTTATTTAGTTCTGACATATAGTCAATGCATGTGACTAATAAATAGTTCTTCTCCCATCTGTTTCTCATTAAGTACTTTGGACAACAACTCCAGAACCTAGTTGTCTGGGGAATTGCTGTTTGTTGGTGCAGTTGTGTGTTCCACAAGTATCTTAGGAAGATGACTCCACACATTAGTTCTGTTAGAACATGAATTGGTTCTGTATGTTGGTGCAGGTGTCTATTTGACAGAAAAAACCCTAACTCAAGAGAATGTGATGTCCATAGCTTAGTAGTTACTTTTTTACTGCAACATATGTAATTGTATCTCTTAAACAATTTGAAATCCATATCAATTGTAAATGGAATATTCATGTGTCTTTGTTCTGCAGGGGAAAACCAGATAGTGATTGTACCTGGAGCTAATACATATCTTGATGAAAAAGACGTAAATAACGCCAAGGAAATGATTATAAATGCTAAGATTGTCCTTTTCCAAATGGAGACACCTCTAACGACTACAATGCATACTCTTCAGCTCTTGCAAGGAAATAAGGGTAAGCTTTAGAAATTTCCTCGTGATGGATTTTTTTTTTTTTTTTTTTTTTTTTTTTTTTTGTGTGTGTGTGTGTGTGTGTGTGTGTGTGTGTGTGTGTGTGTGTAAAATACACATGTGACTAATAAATAGTTCTTCTCCCATCTGTTTCTCATTAAGTACTTTGGACAACAACTCCAGAACCTAGTTGTCTGGGGAATTGCTGTTTGTTGGTGCAGTTGTGTGTTCCACAAGTATCTTAGGAAGATGACTCCACACATTAGTTCTGTTAGAACATGAATTGGTTCTGTATGTTGGTGCAGGTGTCTATTTGACAGAAAAAACCCTAACTCAAGAGAATGTGATGTCCATAGCTTAGTAGTTACTTTTTTACTGCAACATATGTAATTGTATCTCTTAAACAATTTGAAATCCATATCAATTGTAAATGGAATATTCATGTGTCTTTGTTCTGCAGGGGAAAACCAGATAGTGATTGTACCTGGAGCTAATACATATCTTGATGAAAAAGACGTAAATAACGCCAAGGAAATGATTATAAATGCTAAGATTGTCCTTTTCCAAATGGAGACACCTCTAACGACTACAATGCATACTCTTCAGCTCTTGCAAGGAAATAAGGGTAAGCTTTAGAAATTTCCTCGTGATGGATTTTTTTTTTTTTTTTTTTTTTTTTTTTTTTGTGTGTGTGTGTGTGTGTGTGTGTGTGTGTGTGTGTGTGTGTGTGTAAAATACACATATATTTTGTCACAATCCTTTTTTCCTTCTGTCATGAACCATTTGTTTTTTCCTTGATGTATATCCCACCCAGTGTTGCCTCTTCCTATATGTTTTTCTCCACATCTCTTGAGAAGTGTTAAGTGTCCCTCTCATCCCATATTTATGAAATACATGTTCCAACATTCTCCCGAGAACACAAATTAAAGGGCTCTAGTTTTGTAAAAATTTCAGATTTAATCTTGTATTGTTTGGTTTCCTTTCATTTTTCTTGTTACAGTAAAATCTTATATTGTGCTAGTGGCAGTTTGACTTATTAGATAAGTTCATTCCAAGGTATTGTTCATTTTACAGTTCTCCTCAGTTAATTGCTCCACTATTCTTTTAATTTTGGAAAGGATTTTGTAAAATCTATGGTGAAATAACAACAGTATTTTCTTTATTTACATTTCTTTTTGCATGTAGTCATCAAATTATGTCTTTTGTAAACATCGTATTGTGTTTAAAGGTTTAACACATATCACACTTGTGTACAGAGTTTTAATACATATCATATTTACCTAGAAAGTTAAACACATCATATATTTAGCATATATTCTTTTAATGAATGCAGACATTTATTTACAAGGACTGATTTTACCTTTGTTTTAAATGTGAACCCAATATGTGCCCTTATGGATTCTGGCAATTAGTTGTACTATATTGAGGCACTCATTTATGGACTATGCTGTGTTACTTTTAATTTAGGTTTTTGTCTGTAATACCTATGTTTGTTTCTTATATAAATACAATTAGATATTTCTTTTGGATAAGAGCATCACTACATTCACGAATGTTCCATTCACGAATGGAGTACAGGAAGAATGATTGAATACCTCTGTGCATGTAGTAATTATTCTATTATTATCCTTCATGATCAGTATGTGAGCGATATGTAGGGAGTTGCAGTACATTTCTACAGTAATCATTTAAAGCAGTTCCTGAAACTTTATAAATAGGCTTTCTCAGGATAGTTAATGTCTATCTTCAAAAGTCTTCCAGTTCAGTTCCTTCCATACCTCTGTGACACTCTCCCACAGATTAAACAAATCTGTGACCATTCGTGCTGACCCTCTCTGTATACGTTCAATACCTACCAGCCCCACACACTTGAGCAATATTCTAGAACCAGTCACACTGGTGATTTTGGAAGCAATCACCTTTGTAGACTGATTGCACCTCCCCAGTATTCTGCCAGTAAACCGAAGTCTATCTGCTTAACCCCTAACTGAACCTATGTGATCATTCCTTACACTCACATATTTGTATGAGTTGGCAGATTCCAACAATGACTCAGTGATATTATAGTCATTGGATACTACGTTTTTTCGTTTTGTGAAGTGCAAAATTTTTACATTTCTGAACCTTTAGAGCAAGTTGTCACTCTCTGCACCACTTTGAAATCTTATCAAGATCTGACTGAATATTTATGCAGCTTCTTTCAGATAGTGCTTCATTGTAGGTAACTGCATCATTTACAAAAATCCTTATTTTACTATTAATATTGTCTGCAAGGTCATTAATATACAATATGAACAGCAAGGGTCCCAACACATTTCCCTGACAATAACCCTCCATCCGAGATAACATGCTTTGTCCTCTCTACCAAAAAGTCCTCAGTTCAGTCCATCAATTACAGAGTTAATTGGAGCAAATATAAAAGATTGAACTGTTGTATGTAGGGTCCATTTCTACTGCAACAGAATTGTTATGTTGTAGAATTCTTGAAGTGTTTCAAGGTTTGCCAAAAGCAGGATTTTTCAAAAAACCTCTTTTTTTTCTTTCCTCTAACTGATGAACCTCGTTCCCCTGGAACACTCTCCAATCTTTGTACTAAATCATCCATAATTTTTGCTGCCCTATTTCTTGAAGTTGGCACATCAGTGGTGTTCGATAAGAAACCAGTCTTGGCTGGAATGAAGGTTAAGTCGTTTCTTACTTCCAAAGCTTCGAGAAGTTCGTTTATTGCTTTGATTGAAGATGCTTCATCATCCAGATTGATGACCATCTTAGCTATGCTCAGGAAACTGGAACATAGTAAACTGCCACTGAAATCCATGTCCCCCATCTCATTAAGATATGTTGAGGAGGCAGAGAAATATCTGAAGCAAAGTCTTTAAATGTCAGAATCTGTGTCTCGGCATTCACAAAATATCTTATGAACACTGGAAATCAGTTTGTCAGCGTCTGGGAACAAACTCCGTATCTTCTCTCACACTAGTGAAAATCATGAAAATCATGTGCTATGCAGATCACATAAAGTTTGCTTGGTAATAGCAGTCTTAAAGTTGGCCCAGCCTTTCTTATGCATGGTACAATATCTGAGATGGAAGGTAATATATTTTCATGTTAAATTTCTTCAGGCCATGTTAACTGCAATGAATAAATAAATAATTGTGTGATAATTGAATTATTGGCTTTTTCCTGACACTCTGTTGTAAGCAGGATTCTCCTTCTGAAGGATCAAATGGTCCAACAATGAGATTGGCAATGAAATGACCAGTGGGATCACTTGACTCATTCAATTGAAATCCATTACTTTTTATTTTTTACCTCATCTTTAATGATTTCTCATTACTTTATCGTAACATTCACTTAAGTAACATTTTTGCAAACTGATTCACTGGGCACAAATTCGTTCGTATACTTCTCTAAAAATTGTCTCAGTGTAGGATTCCGTAGTTTCCACAAATAGATGCCATTGTCAATAAAAGCTTCACATAAGTTGAATGGAAGTCACGATTTTTTGAGTCAGTGTTGCAATTGCTATCGGAAGCAAAGAAAACTTCATCCCACCTTTCATCTTTGTATATAGTTCTGGTATGCTGAGAAATGAATTATTTCTTTTCATAGTTCAGTGAACGCTCACGTATTTTCCGTGGATGTGGTTTACTGACAGTAGAAAATGCATCAGATCCAAAAATATTAAATTAACTGTGCAATTCACTGTCTAAAGGAAAACTGAATTTCGACATGTTACTAACTACTTTGCACAACATGACAATGAAAACTGAAAGTGAGAGAAATTTTGAACAATAGTGAAACCATGTTTTAGTTTTGGCACTCATTGTTTCTTTTGAAGGGTAAGTGATCCGATAGAAGCCAAGTAAACACTAGTGATAATTATAACAGTTTCCTACTGTTACCTCATTTTCGGGTGACACTTGTTCTTTTTAAATAATAAAGGTATAAATGCTAATCAGAAAGACAACAAAAAGCATTTATTTTAGTGATTAGGTATCTATATTAAGAAATGACAGGAACATACAAAAGGTATTCTGCCAAAGTTCTGGTCTCTGGTGATTTATGTTTGCAGTGCTTAGGCTTCATTTCTGCTGAATTAATTTAGCAGTTTCTGGAGGATCCACATTTAAGTAATTAATTAGTTGGCAATAATGATTAAATAAGTGGAATTCTTGGTTACTAAACTTAAGTCTGTCATCTTCATGTTCACTAATTCTATCCTACTGGAAGTTAAATCTATTGGTTTGGCTATCTGAAGTTATTAAATTTGCAAGATTATATGAATTAAATATATGTAGTAATTTATTATAAGAATTTGCTCAATGTTTAAGTATTGTTTGGTCATTGTGTCCAACTTTCCAATACACACACACACACACACACACACACACACACACACACATTGTGTCCAACTTGGCCAATTATCTTAATGAGGATGTTGAAGGTAGATCCAAGTCTCCATTCAGTGGCCAATAGACACCTAACACTATGTTTCATTGTGGTGTTCATGGAGCACTCATATTGTGTCACAGTGCTAGCTAAATCAAGTGAACTTACTCTGCAGTATTGGTCAGGAAATAGGTTTTTATGTTATCATAAAGATATAACTTTCTGATGCTGTCTACAGTTACTGCTTACTGGACAATAGTCATCTGATTTAAAATAACTTATCTCATTTTGTTTTAGGGTCACTTATTGGCAAAACTTGTGTACTGTGAAAGCTTGCAGCAAGTGCAATTTATTTCTTAAGTACTGTATGTATAAATGAATCAAATGGAATGGCCCTTTCTGTTTGTTTTTATACTGTTTGTTATAGCAGGAAGACTTATTTTGATGGAATACACACAAAGATTGAGCCTTGTTTGCTTTTGCTTTGAAACTGAGTTGTATAGAAGCAATGGAATGCAAGTGACAGATTCATGATTCTGAGGGAAAAGAGCTTCAATATTTGTATCAGATTTAAAATTCTTTGTTCATTTGTTACATTGTCTACAGTGACCACCCATATGTAGTGGTTATTAATGTAGTTGTATGCATGTACAGCATCATTGAAAATTAAATTCAGCATGTTGTCCACAGTAATGTTTTACCCATAATCTACACCCCTCTGCCTTCAAGGATGTCACTTACATGCCTTTGACCCTCATTATCATCAGGTTTGAAATGACCCACAGCAATTCAGTACATTATTGTGCCCTATTTTCACATACTACATTAATCTGTACTCATAACTTTCATTGATTAATCGTATCATGACGTGGATAAGGCAAATGAATAAACTATGTTGCAGTCAGAAACATAAGCTCTGAGAACATATACATACAAATACTCCAATTTGTTTTTATTGTGGGAAATGTCTATCCCATAAAGAAGACACATCAAGTTGCAGACATTGAAGTGTTTTCTTTATTGTGAGTAGCAATCTGTCTTTTCCAACACTGTTGATATTCCTCCCTAGAGTTACCATTGTTCAGTTATTAACCAAGGCATTAGACAATGGTATGGACTATCACCCGCCCTTTTTAACATTTACATTGACTTCATTCTTTGCAGATGGAAATGTAGAAAAAAGCAACAAAGAAAAGAGAATCACGGGGGAGGAGGCAAAGATTTGTGCCCTTCAGGCTGAATTAGAGCACACAAAATTTGAGCTAGGTAGGTTGAGGGGGAAAAAGATCTTGGGAACTGGGTAAAGGTAACAAGCAATGGGCAAAAGGGGAACAGCTCTTCAACTTCATCTACATTTGAGCTAACAGTATTCAATAAATTTGACTTGTTGCCTGAAGTAGGAGTACAGCTCTTCCAGCTGTAGGTCACAGTAAGGTGTAATAGACTTCTAGCAAAACAAGTACCAGGTCACAAGTATTGTGAAGCCAAATGCTAGCCTGAGCCAGGTAACACAGGACAGACGTTTTGGCAAGGAGAATCGGGTTCGTATAGTTGGTGAAGTAGGGAACAGCCTTTAGGAGTGACCTGGATGAAATAGCAGTAGCACACACAAATAAGAGGTCCTGCAGCACCATGACCAGCCCTGGTAAATGCTGCTGTGAGCTGTGTGAACTCTTTAAGTTGAGCTGACTGAAACGAAATTTCATATGAGTGCAGGGCCTGTTGCTACACTTGGGAGGTGGGGATATACTAGATATGGCTTACATCTGAATAGGAGAGGGAAAGATAGGTTGTGTGAGCTTCTTGCAGATAATATACTGGGGCCACCATCACACTTAGCAAGATACCTGTGATTGAACTATTTATGAGGAATTTGGATTCCTTAATATGCTATCTGGCAGACAGCAGCAAGCAGTTAATAGTCTGTAGTGACTTCAATGTAGGTGTTCTAAAGAACACCGAGAGAAAAACTGAAATGGAAACCTTATTTGGATCCTACAAGTTGGGCTCTATAATTAACTTTCCACCATGGATGGATAAAGATAGTATGATCATAATTGATAATGTTTTCTTTGATGAAGCTCAAAGCAGGAAAAAGCTGTTTCCACAGTAACAAATTGTCTCAATTGCATAGTTAGTTAGGATAAATAACACAGCACCTCATAGTATGGATATTCCTCAGTGGAAATCAGTTAGAATAATTAATGACTCTGGGACAGATGTTTTTAAGAATAGTTTACAGAAGATGATGTGGGATGTAATTTATAATGAACCAAATGCTAACATTAAATTTAATCTGTTTCATGGTAAATTCGTATCACTATTTGACAATATCTTTCCACATGAGCTAGTCAGAAAGGACACTAAAACAGCCAGGTAAAAAACCATGGATCACTAGAGGCATTAAAGTATCTTGTGAAAGGAAAAAGAAAATGTAAATTTTGGCAAGAACAAGTAGGGATCCTGCAGAATTTGCACACTGCAAAAAATACTCAAATTTACTAAGAAAGGTTATTAAAAAAATCAAAATTGAACTACTGAACTTTACTACTGACTTCATTGTAACCACATAAACGTTTATTTTTGAAGATGCTGAAAACTCTGAAAACTTCTTTGAACGTGTAGGGTACGCTGTTCCAATGGTACTGCAGAGAATGCAAGCATTTCTAGGCTCTCTTCAGTTCCTTCAGGGGCAGGTGCAGCTAGTACAGGCTACCTGCCAGGCGACCCTATTAGACACATTCTGCACACTTGCAAATCACATGGCCAATCCTGTCTGCATGTGTTTGGCCAATGCAGAACTGTTGCAAAGGCTCCAACCCAGCTGCCCAACTGCTCATGTCATCTGTTTCTCCACCCTTGCCCACTTGTAACTGTTGACTGCCAGCTGCTTGCCAGCAGGCATGCAAGGTAGATCAGTCGGATGTAGGGTGTAGTTGATTTTTGTCAAATTCAGTTTGGAGCACTTTTCGTGAATGCTGTAAACAAACCAGTGATGAATTGCTGAAACCTAAATTGTGTGCTAATGTCAGAACAAAGTTAAGTTTCTGCAGTTTTATAGTTATCTTTCGTCAGTTCATTATTTACCTTAAAAGAATTTTCACCATTTCCCAGATTCATTTTTTCTGTCACATTTTTTTATTGTATTCCAAAGATTTCTTATCTTTTTCTATACAATTTTATTTTTTGTCAAAAGTAGATACATTTTGATCATTTGGTGACTTTGTTAAAAATTTACAATACAATTTTTAATGTGATTTGAACTTACAGTCTGTGTTTATGTTAAGTAAAGTGTTGCATGATATTTAAAATTCATTTTTAACCAAGTGTTTGGGAACACGCAATTTGCATATATGGGTCAATTTTGAGAACAGTAGTTTTCTTAATAGGCTATGAACGATGTTACAAAATACATTATATCAAAAGGAAAATTCCCTTCAAAAAACCAGAACTGTGATACTTGGTGGTAATTATTTGCTTTCAGGAGGCCAAATGTTTAGTGCTCCTAAGAAAGAATATAATAGGCAAAGAGAAAGATCTTTGTGTCCTCTTGTCCTCACATCAGGTAGGTGTCTCTCGTCTTGGGGTCTGATTGACCTGCCCTCTTTAACTCCCCCCCCCCCCCCCCCCTCTCTCTCTCTCTCTCTCTCTCTCTCTCTCTCTCTCTCTCTCTCTCTCTCTCTTTTGCCATGTACATTTTTGTGTGCCTGGTAACATACTGGTAGTACGAAGTACTTAATATTTTGAATTCCGTCTCATGATTTTATAGAAAGCGAGAAAGCGTTGTATTTTTTCGTTAACACAAAGTGTTTTGTGTACATCTTTCTGATCTGTATGTTGCAAATATTCTTGAATTGCTCAATTCCTTTTTCAGTTAGTAATCTCCTATTTCCAGTTCTCGTTATTTAAGTCATGTGCCATGCTAGTTGTTGAGTTGTTGTCAGTACCATCAGAAATTGAGCATCATGATGTGAGACACTGGGAGTGGTGCTGGTGGTTCTCATCAACCTCTTGCTGTGACTGTGTGATGGGTCTGGGAAGAAGTGAAATGGCAAGGGAGTCAAGTAAAACTATAGAATAGGTGTGCTCCATAAAATTTAAATTTAAACCTCCAATTAGTATTATCTCATTCTGCTTATGACATAAAAAGTTTAATAATGCCTCAAGTTGTTTCATTAACAGTTCAAAATAACCAGATGGAGCGTTGCATATTGTGATTATTACTGTTATCTTTCGATAAATATCTGCTTCTGTAGGATAAGCTTCAGTATTGTGATCACTGCAAAATTTAGTAATAGGAATGTTTTATATTCGTACCCCTTCATAATGTAAGTAGCATCTCCGCCTTTCCTCGTATCTGACATGCGTTAGCTGGATGCTAAGTGAAGTACTTTCATAACCATTGCTGCTTTATCAGTGGTCAAACAATGTTTAAAAATACAGATTATATCTGTACAACTTCTAGAGTGCAATGCATCTAAACAAATCAGACGAGCATTAATTTTATTTTTTTAAGCCTTTATTTGTTTGGTGCAATAAATTTACTTTAACCTCATTTTTAGCTTTGCAGGTTTCAGGCTCAAAATGTTCAGTTATATTTAGTTGTGCTGTAGAACTTTTGAGACTGATACTTGTTTCAGGTATACTTAGTTACAGCTGACTTTGGTGTCAATTTAATGGCAGTATATTACTGGTGCACTCTCAAACACAACAAAAGACATTTCAATGTGTTGTTGCCAAGCATGTTATAAGTTCAATGTCAGCAATATCAGCATACTCCTAGCACGTTTCATATTCCATTGTAAACTCGTCATATGGTGTTTCATACAAAACTGCATTTTAAAGAATGAAATAAAACTTGTCCCACCTCCCACACCCTTTTCAAAATTTGCCCTAAACAGTGAGTCAGCAGTAAACAATAAGAGACAGGGGTTGTTTTACTACAGTGTACAAATAGATTGCAGCTGTTAACGTGTTTATATATCCATCCAATAAAACAGAGCAGAATGTATGCAAGTTATATAAATATTGTAAATAAATCATTCTAGTCCTCCCAGTGCCCAGAATGGCAAATGTTGATCACACTGAAATAATGTAGACTCATGCTTCTGCGTGAGCAGATAAAAAGCAAATGTTTCAGAAAAATACCTTCAGACTCCATCTACACAGTTGTACCTATGTTATCCATGCCATTACTGAAGCTTCAGCTAACACATGGCGGTGCTCTGGTTGTTCTATCCATGTTCCTGGAGAATTCAGCTTTTCTGAGCTGATGGCTTATCACTGCCACCAGCCCTTTGGGGTACTTAAAGGAATGAATTGTGTTCTAGAAGATTACGCACTTCAGCATCCAAGGCTCTGTTTTGAATAGACGCTTATGATCTCCTACCTGCTCACGAAACCTAAATGGAACTTATAAAGTCAAATAAATCCATTCACAGGGCATTGGACAGGCTGTTGGGCAACAACCTGCTGACTGAGCCACACAGAATAGCATTATGTCTTTTGCGGTGCAAATGGCAGAGTTTTTTTTTATTTCTGTTGGTGCTGATTTTCTGGCTAACACAACTCTACAAACTGTGTTCATAACAATACTCTATCATTGTTTCCTGTACGTTCATCTGTACTGCCCCCTTGATTCGACAGTGGAAAAACAGATGTTAAATCAGGCAATATGGCATAACCACCATTCTTAATGGTGAGAAAAGCTGAGTCAGGAACTCGGTGGGTGAAGAGACTGGTGATTTCCTTTACCAAGTCTGTATGTAGATACATTAGACAGTTCTTATAATCCTCCAGTAAAAATTGTTTACCAATGAAGTTAACACAAAAGATACATCAGATGAAAACAGCAAACTGCTAATTCACAGCAAGACAAATTAATTGTTGGCAACCAGTTGGATTTATGAGAACACTGAAACAGTATGCAGCATTGGGTAGACCACATAACTAATGTAATCAGCTGTGGAATCTGTGCCCATTTCGTAAGTACATCTTTTCTTTCCATTGTTCTGCTGCTAAGTTACAGTTCAGCAGTGACTGAATAATACAAGAGGAGTTCATTTTCAGAGAACCTGAGGACTTTTCGGGCAGAGTGGGCTAAAGCACACATGTCCATTAATTAGGAGGCATGAATTTCTGTACCATCCATTCCATTGTATCCACAAAAGTACGAGTGTCGGTGGGGAGTAATTTAAGTCACAGAGAACACTTAAAACAGCTCTCCACATTATCATAACAATATTGCATCAGAGTCCAAATATTCATGTGTACTGTAAGTGGAGTTCCAGTAGAAACAAATTATAAAACTGACTCTCCTGAAAGTGAGAGCTACATACACAAGCATAAAATAATGCTCGGTGTATTGTATACATCCTGACTTGTGTGGTGGCATTACTAGTGTCCTCCCATTGCAAATATTGAATTTGTCTCTGGCGGCATAGAAATGTGTCATGGCTTCTTAATGCCATGATGATGATATTTGTCAACTAATTACTGAGTAATTACTGGTTGTTAAAGGACATAACAACTGTAGTCAGTACTGTCAGTTACATATGACAATGCTGGTGGGAAAATCATATGCTTGGGATTTTACTCAACTCTGATATGGCAAGAATATTGAAAATATTTTATAAAAGACATCTTTGTGTAGAGCATTGTTATCATACAAGATGCTTTGTATTTGTCTCAGTATATGCTTCCAGAGTTAGATTGTATTTAGTATGTTTTTTGAAACCCCTCGGTCCACAATTTAAAAAAAAACAATGCTGCTTGTTTTAACCTTTTTGCAATCGGCCATTTTGAGTGGTGAAAGCTAAAAATGTTGTTTTTATACTGTCAAACAGAGTTTTGTTTAAATTGTCACTTGTCATACTGCATTCAGTTTTAAAAAAATGAAAAAAATACAACTTACCCACATAAGTATGCAGTTATTATGGTATACCCTGATTGTCATACATCTTCACTTTAAATTGATTATAAGTGACAAAATAAAAAGTATTTTTACAAAATAATGTGAATTTGATTTTATATAATAACAGTACACGTGATTCAGGGAAAACTAATTAATGTCCATAAAATTTATTTTACAAATTTCTTTGCAAAGTGACATAAGAAAAGTAAAACTTTTAATATTATTAGATTGTACAGTACAGTCTGCCCAATGTATGCAGTTCTTTATCTACCCAGTATGCAGTTGTGTATCACTTAACACTTGTGTTTTGTAGGAGAATACATTTTACCAAACCATGGGAATGTGTTAAATGGTATGAAAACAGTGTAGGACTTCCGTTGAGTCCCATATTCAATAAGCATGCTGTAATACCCCTTACCTTGGCTATTGTGACATTCTTCCATTTTCGTATGGGCTGGACAAAGTATAGCAGTATGGTAGATATAAACTGAGTAATGAGTGGTTTGTATCAGTGACAATTAGTTGAAGTAATGCTGTAGTGAAAATAAATTGAAATATTCAGTTGTAGAAGATTCAATTGGTGGCATATCTTGTATCTTTTGGTTTAGGCACCTTGTGAAATGGACGTGGTAATGGCTGTAGAATTTCAGGTGCAGTCACTTCAGTGTACTGTGTATTTTCCATTCTGTCTTTACTTTTAATCAGTATAGCAGCAAGAACATCATTGTCACCTTCCGAAGCACTGCTCCTTTCACTGAAATACTCATTTTATTGTTGGACACATTTTTAACAAATAAATTACAGAAGTGAATGAAATAAGCAAACTGAAAACTTAACTTAAAGAAAAATATCACGGAAGCAATATGAAATAACGCTACTGCACAAGAACATCAGATGAAATAACAAAATGTAAACAAGCATTACAAAGTGAGATATCAACAAACAAACAATGCAGCAGCATTACAACGCTCGGAAGTTGATAACTATTGGTGTACGAGTAAGTTGAAATGTTGTGCATCAATACTGAGCACGCTAGCTACATCTGGTGTTGAATTTCATAAGCCAAGAGAAAGTAAACAGAGTGCTGATAAATTGACACTCTGACAGTTCGGGCAATAAATTTTTTTTTTACCTGAATATACCTCTGAAACTACATATTTTAAATAACTGAATGTAAAGAAACGGGGAGCAGCTGATACTTTGTATTACAGTTTTACTGAAAACTGGCCAGCCAGATCACTGTTCTTATCTATAAATTCTTAATGTGTTGCTATAGGAGAGTATGCTTCTAATTGGCAACTAGATTTTGTGTTCAAGTCCCAGTTCCACTTAGTCTAGATGGAGGCCAGCTTCTTATAGTGCAAAATTTCTGTTTGGGCTGTCTGTCACCTAGGTTTTCTACCATTATTTGTGTGCTCATGAAGGTTTTGTAACACCTACCTTGGAAAATTTTGCCATTCAGTCTCTCAGAGAACAAGCAGTTGAACAGTTACAGTATCTGTGACAGTCAGACATAAATATGTTAACACAGTAGTATGTCCCTGCTTTGATTACTAATGTGGTTCAGTTTGATTTTGGACCTCCTGGAGCACTTAACACTGTGCACTCTAAACTCAATTCATCAAGTTAACTATTCTGATTATTAGATGGCATACACCGATGAATGTGTCCTAAGGGGGACTTCATATTCTTCTTAACTATCTGGATTCAAAGGTTCTACTCCTGGCTGGATCCTAGATAGAGAAATGTTATTCAGTGAAACAGCCTAACTGTGTACACTTCTCTCTACAGGAATTTCCATCCTGAATGTAGCACCAGCCAGTTCCAGCCTTCCTCCAGAGATTTACGACCTTGTTGACATATTGTGTGTCAATGAAGTTGAGGTTTGTGTTTTACGAATATTCAAATAAGAATTACATTTTGCTGTTATTACTGCAAAGGTAGCCTAACTCTTTGTTCATCATCTTATTGAAATCCTTGAGCTTTAAAAGAATGGAACCACGATTGGTAAATGTGATGAGATTCAGGTGAAATTTATTCAAAATTGAATAATCATATTAGACTTTAGTCAAAGTCAGAGTAACGAGCAAATGCTGACAAGCTAGAACTTGTTATGTGTAGCTGATACAACGATCTTGGACAGCCAGCTTGAGGTTAGTTGCTTTGAAGATCAGTTTCAATGCAAACTTAAACATGACTGTAGTGAGTTATTTAATGAATAAACCTGTTACATGTAGTCAGGGGTTTTGATTGCAATAACAGATACTCCATAAACAAGCAAGGGGAATTATTTACAGAATTCAGGCCTTCTTCAAGCACTAAGCAGAAAAAGGTCCAATTCTTTATGTTACCAAACGTAAATAGTACACCGCAGTAGTGTCACACAAAAAGTTGCAGAGGAGCATAACTTTGTATGTTCAAACAAAACAGAAATTTATTTTGTGATGGTGTCTTTTAATAGAAAGAAGTGATTAATCGTTATAAAAGTGATGTAGTGGAAAAAATCTTGAATGGTTTTTAGAAAATACCGTACTTGGTTTGTACTAGTGGAGCACCCACAGAATAAAGGCAAAAATTACCAAATGTGGGCAAGCTCTTGTAGAATTATAGGTTTATTATTCCAAAAAGGGGACAGAATGAATGTATCTGAAAAGGTGGTAATTAGGTCTGTGAAACAGTTAACTGTGTGTGTGCGTGTGCATGTTCGTGCCATCCCTCAGGAAATAAAAGCTGAATATAAACTAAATTCAAAAATGTGGAAAGAAATCTGAAGAGAGAAACACACAGTTGACTTTGAAAGACAAGTTCTGAATTCATAAAAACATTATAAATAGAGAAATCCAAATTCCTGCTACATATTTAGTGCTTTATTGGTTTGCGAAAGGCCTATTTCAGCTACCTGCGAATAATACATGGTCTCGTTAATCTTTGTTTCTATTCTCCAGTATAATTATTGACAAAATTTGGTGTTTACACAATATAACTTATGTCTGGCTGTCCTTGACATCCACAAAACGTTGTATGGTGATGTTACTGTGTAATGATTTGGTTGTGAAGTATCGTAGGTGAGGTGATTACAAGATTGTGGCAGCAATACTTCCATATCACAATCATTAATATTGTTGTAGAAGAGACTTTTTTGTTGGCTATGTCCTTTTCTCTGGTGGTTGTTTTTTGGCAGAACACCAGTGACGTTATATGTTTACAATTTTGTATTGATTTATTGACCTACGAGTTTTATGTATTAGTGATTTGATATTTGCTATTAATTTTATTTTTGTTTATAAAATGTTATTGGCAGTATACGTTTATCCATTATCTATATTTAAAATGTCAATAAAATTGTCAGTATAGTGTTTGTATTTAAGTATAGTTTGTTCGTTTAATCTGCCATTTCAATCTGCCATTTGATAGTTACATGTGTGCATATAAATTTGTATTTCTTTGGAACTCTTTGCCTTTACAAATGTCTGCTCGTGTCTGTGTATGTGCGGATGGATGTGTGTGTGTGTGTGTGTGTGTGTGTGTGTGTGTGTGTGTGCGAGTGTATACCTGTCCCTTTTTCCCCCAAGGTAAGTCTTTCCGCTCCCGGGATTGGAATGACTCCTCACCCTCTTCCTTAACACCCACATCCTTTCATCTTTCCCTCTCCTTCCCTCTTTCCTGACGAAGCAACCGTTGGTTGCGAAAGCTAGAATTTTGTGTGTATGTTTGTGTTTGTTTGTGTGTCTGTCGACCTGCCAGCACTTTCATTTGGTAAGTCACATCATCTTTGTTTTTAGATGTATTTCTTCTAGGGTATTCATGGTTATTTCCTTTGGTACTAATATTTGCATAGCTCATTCTGGTCTGCTTTGTGGTTTTCTGCTTTTAAGTGATTCATGAAAAAGGATGGATTTGTATCAGTTTCTGGTGTGTTCTTAGTACCTAATTCCAAAATTTCTTTCTGTTTGTCCCATATACCATTTATTGCAATCTTGACATTTGATTAAGTATATGGCCGAATTTGTATCCCTGAGTAAATTTTTGTTTTTAGATTTTGTTTGGTTCAGTATGCTAAATTTTACTTCCGTATTTTTCAGTAATGCATTTAATTTGTTGGATATATTTCCGATGTATGTTCTAGGTATGCATAAGATCTTCTGTGTCACTGGTGATTGTTTTAGAAGTTTCATGTCTTTATGTGTTTCAGTATGTGTACTTGGTTTTTTATATTATTATTATTATTATTATTATTATTTTAGGTGAGTGATTATGTTTAGGTTATAGTCATTTTGTTGTACTGTAAACTGTAGAACTGCTAGTTTTTTTGCATTGCAGCTTGTTCTAGTGGTTGGTTGGTTAGTCTGTTGATCACAGTATGGAAATGTGTGTGTCTTTATTTGATTTAGGGTGACATGCTTTGCATTTGTGATGTTGTCTGTCATTACGGATTTTCTAAAAATGTTGAAGTTGAGTGCGGTGTTAATATTTTTGATTTTCCGGTCTAGAAAATTTATTGTTGTATTAGTATCTAATTCCATTGAAAATTTCATTTTTGGATGTGTGTGTTTACTTGTTGGTGTGGGGTTCTGAAAAACTGCTGTTCTAAGGTGTTTAATAAGGTGTCCACTATAATTTTTGTTGTTGATATTAATGTAAGCAGTTCAGTAATGTCGTATATACTGACAGTAAATGTTTTCCCATTTTGGAGTAGGTTTTGCTCTACAGTTCTTATGGTTTCGTGGAGCGGTATATTTGTGTAGTGGTTGGTGATGTCAAATGATACAAATTTCCCACTTGCTGGCATTTTTATATCTCTTATTTTGTTTGGCTGCGTTTATGAATTTTTGATGGTGGATTTTTGTTATATGTGTAATACTTTGTATGTATATTGTTCAGTTTTTTACTAATGAGGTAGGTGGGACTGCCTGTGCAACTGACGATGTGACATATAGGAATAAATTCTTTATGGATCTTAGGTTAACAATGTAATTTTGGTGTCTTTGGGTTCATAACTACATCTGCTCTTTTTTCATAATCTGTAAATATTGTGTTGCGGGATTTGATGACATTTTTAGCCTGTGCTGCAAATTTATTGGGAGGGCCACTCTCAATTCTTGTGATATTGTTAGCTTTAAAGAAAATGGTTACTTTTGGTTTAATATAATCATACTATTACCTTTATGTGCTTTTTGGCTGTTGCATTGTTTATGATGTGTTCATGGTTTATTCTATTTAGTATAGAGTAGTGTGTTTTCTTTTGTTGCCCATATGTATGTTGATGGATTAAGTCTTTTTCTGTACCTTATTGGCAATTTCACTGAATCAGTCATGACTTTTGTTGTTACAGTATTAGGTGTAGACTGTGTCTTATATTTTAGGCCTTCGTCTAATAGTTTTAGTTCGTTATCTGTGAGTATAATATTTGTTAGATTTCTTTGTTCTTGTATTGAATTGAAATGGCAGTGTGTATTTTTGTACTTGTTTCTTTGTGAGGTGTTTATCAGGTGCTGAATATTCTTTTTGTTGATTGCATGTACTTGCTGGCTGGTATAAACAACATATTTGGTTGTATATTAAAAGATTAGTACTATTGCTAAGTTTTAAGTGAGCTACATACTTTTTTTGATTTGTGAATTTTTTTGGTAAAGTTATTAGTTCAATCATTTTTACTTTTGGGGTTATGTAACACAGGGTGTGCTCCATGACATGATATGATCTAAGTGCCATTGTTTTTATAGTTGAGGGCCCGCAGCACAATGTGTGTCTTGCAGGGACTTTATGAGTAGAAAAATCCAAATCACTCTTATGCCTTTAGTGCTTTATTGGCTTGCGATAGGTCTGTTTCAGCTACAGTGCCACTTTCTAGTTGCCTGAAAAATAATATATGATTTTGCTAACCATATGTATAATTATTGAAAATATAGGGTGATTATACAATATAACTTACGTCTAGCTGTTCTTGATGTCCAGTACCGAGCGAGGTGGCGCAGTGGTTAGCACACTGGACTCGCATTCGGGAGGACGATGGTTCAATCCTGTCTCCAGCCATCCTGATTTAGGTTTTCCGTGATTTCCCTAAATCATTTCAGGCAAACGCCGGGATGGTTCCTTTGAAAGGGCACGGCTGATTTCCTTCCCAATCCTTCCCTAACCCGAGCTTGCGCTCCGTCTGTAATGACCTCGTTGTCGACGGGACGTTAAACACTAACCACCACCACCACCTTCTTGACGTCTATAAAACATCAATTAGTGCTGTCACTGTGTAATGGTGTCTTACAGGTGGCACAGTTATATGATTGTGGCAGCTATACTGCCATATCTAGATTGTTACTGTTGTTATAAATGATATTTTGTTTGTTGGCTGTGCCCTTTTTGTTCTGTTTATGTATTTTTGACAGCTTTATTTGTCAGAACACCATTGGTGTTACGTGATTACAATTTTGTATTGATTTATTATTCTCTAGGTTTCTGTGTATTAGTGATTTGGTCTTTGCTGTTTATTTAATCTTTGCTTGTAAAATGTTATTGACTATGCATTTTTATCTGTTATCTATATTTAAGATGTTAATGAAATTTTCAGTGTGTGTTTGTGTTTAAGAACAGTTTCTTCATTTTATACTCTGTGGATAGTTATATGCGTGAATATAAAATTCTATGTCTTCAGAGAATTCATGGTTATTCCCTTCAGTATTATGTGTAATATATGCATTGCTCATTCTGTCTGGTTTGCTTTGTGGTTTTCTATTTTTGTGTGAATGATGAAACTGGATGGATTTGTATCACTTCTGCTGTGTTCTTGAAATCTGATTCCAAGATTTCTTCCTGTTTGTCCTCTATAAAATTTACAGCAGTCTTGACATTGGATTTGGTACACACCTGAATTTGTGTGCACTGGTAATATTGTTATCCCTGAGTGAACTTTGTGTTTATCGATTATGTTTGATTTGGTAAGCTAATCTTACTCTTGTATTTTTCAGTAATGCATTTAAATTGTCACACACATTTCCTATGTTTGTCACAATTACTTCAGTGAAGATGCCAATAAAACACCAGAAGACGATGACAGTACAAGTGTCCAACAGAACAAAAAAACCGTAATCCATAAACATATATATATGACCAGCAAAATAAAACAGTCCACTCTGTACTAAAGCAAATAAACCACAAACTCATCACAAACAATGCATTAATCATAAAAGCAATAGTCTTGTTATAATAAACCAAAATGATTACATAACAAAGTAAACAGTTTCCTGGCAGCTAATAATACCACAAAAATTAATTGGGACCCTACTAATAAATTTGCAGCTCATACTAAAAAAGCCAACAAATCTCACAAAACAATATTTACAGATGATGAAAAAAGAACAAATATAGCTTTGAACAAAAGAACAAAATTATATTAGCAACCTAAAATCCCCAAGATTTTATTCCTATATGTCCTGTAACCAACTGCACAAATGGCTCCACCTACCTCAAGAGTAAAAAACTAAACAACCTGCTTACAAAGTATTGCACATATAGCAAATAATTCACAATTAAAAATTCTTGAATGCTGGCAAACAAAATAAAAGATATAAAAATTCGAGCAAATGGAAAATTTGTATCATTTGACATCACCATCCTTTACATAAATATATCAGTCCAGGAAACCGTAAGAACTGTAGAGCACAACCTACTCCAATACAGAAAAACATTTATTGTTGGTATATAAGACATCACTGAACTGCTAAAATTAAAAGTGGCAAAAAATTATTTTGAATTCAACAACAAACTATTTAACTACAAGAGAATGGGGGAGCTATGAGTTGCACCATTGCAAGCACAGTAGCAGACATCTTATTAAATACCCCAGAAAAAAATTCAGGCTTAGAAATGATACTTTGCTCTTAATAGACAGAACCAACACAGACATTCGACAAATACATCAAGCATTGAACAAGCTACATCTGAAAATGAAATTTGCTGTCAAATCAGGGACTAATAAAACAATAAATTTTCTCCACCGGAAAATCAAAAATATTAATCAAACACACAACTTCAAAATTTTCAGAAAATCCACAATGACAGACAACAACATAAATGCAAATTCAAGTCACCCTAAGCACATAAACACACACATTTCCATACTATGATAAAAAGACCAATCAATCTACCACTAAAATAAGCTGAAACCAGAAGGAACCAGGAATTCTACAATATATGGCACAACAAAATGACTATAACCCAAACCTAACAACTCAACTGTACAAACAAACCACCAAGTCAGCATACAGCGATACCCATAAAGACATGAAACTACTAGAAGAATCACCATTGAAACAGAAAGTCGTATACATACCTACAACATACATAGGAAATCTATCTGACAAATTAAATGCATTACCAAAAAATTTGGGAGTAATTTTTAGTATCAAAAACAGTCTTGATCACAATTTATTTATTCCGGTGACCGGTTTCGCCCACTACTGTGGTCAGCTTCAGACCAATAAGTAAGAACCTCCTTCTGGTGGTAAATCACTAGTATGGAAATGCGTGTGTTTATGTGATTTACCACCAGGAGGAGCTTCTTACTTATTGGTCTGAAGATGACCACAGTAGTGGTTGAAACTGGTCATCGGAATAAATAAATTGTGATCAAGACTGTTTTTGATAGTAAATATTTGTAACAACATTGATCACTGTTCACTCCCAAAATGTATTCAAAAGTAATTAATATGGGAGTAAGATTGACCTACCAAACGAAACACAAATTTACTCAGGGAAAACAAAATTACCAGTCTACATAAATTCAGCCATATACTAAATCAAATGTCAAGTTTGTGCTAAATTTCATACAGGACAAATGGAAAGAAATTTTGGAATTAGATATATCAAAAGTACACCAGAATTAGTGATACAAATCCATCCATTTTCTTCAGTCACATGAAAACAGAAAAGCATGAATTTGAAGAGATAGAACAAGCAAAGCAAATATTACACATAATACAGAAGGGCAGAACCATGAATATCTTGAAAGAAATATAAATTTACGTGCACTCATATAACTACTCACAGGACTTATTAAATGAACAAATATATCTTAAAACACAAACACTTCAACAATTTTATTGACATCTAAAATATAGGTAACGGATAAACAAACACAGCCAATAATGTTTTATACGTGAAGATAAAATTAACAGCAAGGATCAAATTACTCGTAGATTAATAAATTAAAACAAAACTGTAACCACATAATATTGTTGATTTTCTGTCAAATAAAGTTGTCAACTTACAAAAACTTGTAAACAGAACAAGAAGGCTATAGCCAGCAAAAAAGTCTCGTCTGCAACAACGTTAACAATAGAGGTATTGCAGTACAGCTGCTACCATCATATAATCACATAACCTATGAGATGTAACAACCAAATCATTAGACAGAGACAGCACCAATCGACGCTTCATGGACATCAAGAACAGCTAGGTGTAAGTACTATTGTGTAATCGCTTAATATTGTCAATAATTATGCATAAGAATAGAAACAAAGTTAACAAAATTGTGTCTTATTCAGAGACAGCTAGAAAATGGCACTGTGGCCAAAATAGGCCCATCGCAAACCAATAAAGCACTGAATACATAGCAGAAATTTGGATTTCTCTACCTATAATGTCTCCACAAGACATATATCACACTGCAGGCCCTCAAGAAAACAAATTTAAAAAGTTAGTTCATAAGTGTGAATGTGGGTGATTGACTCATTGTTGTGACTGCTGAATAGAGAAAACAATGTGGAGGTACTGTTAAGGAAGAAGCAGAAGGAATAAGCATGTAATTGATCAATGGAAAATCTCATATAAAGATGTGAAACAAATACTAACAAAGAGATAGAGGGGCTGGCCAGTACTTACCTCAGCTCAGTACAGCCGATAGGTACACAAAAAACAGAACCAAAAATTTACGTTCCAAGCTTTCGGAACAAATGTTCCTTCATCAGGGAGGAGAGAGGGGAAAGAAAGGGAAGAAGGGAAAGTAGATTCAGTTACTCACAACCCAGGTTATGAAGCAACAAGGAAAGGAAAACAGGGAGAATAGCAAGGATGGAGGCATGGTTGTCATAGGGAAGCCAAAGATATTCTGTTGTGAGTAACTGAATCTACTTTCCCTTCTTCCCTTTCTTTCCCCTCTCTCCTCCCTGATGAAGGAACATTTGTTCCGAAAGCTAGGAACGTAAATTTTTGGTTCTGTTTTTTGTGTATCTATCGGCTGTACTGAGCTGAGGTAAGTACTGGCCAGCCCCTCTATCTCTTTGTTAGTATTTGTTAAGCATGTAATTGAACACTCAGCAAAATTAACTTGAGAAAATCAGAAATAATAAGAGATTGGAAGACTGTGGATGTGCATGGATCCATAATATTCACATGCTTTGTTGGGAATGCAGTTTCTAAATAATTCATGATTCCATATTAAAGTATGATCTTTATACAGTAAATGGACAGTAGTAAATGAGAAACAGAGATTACAGATCCCATGGCACTTAGTTGAGTGAGGAGACACATATAGGCTGCAGCACTGGTGTTCATTTCGCCATCTAATCATGCAGATTTAAATTTTCTGCGGTTTCTGCAAATGACGGCAAATGCTGGTATGGTTCTTTTGAACAGGGCACAGTCAGTTTATTTCCCAAATCCAAGCTTGTGCTCCAGTTCTAATGACTTCATAGTCAACGGCACACTAAACTCTTAATTTACTTTCTTTTCCCCTTTGAAGGAGATTAAGATGACCCTGAATATATGACAACTCAGCTTTTTTAAGAGACCCCCTGAGAAAATTTTATGTTTTAACATATTCTGACTAATCAAAATTTCAAGCTTTTATTGGTGTAAGGGATCTGTCTGAAAAGTTAACATTGCACCTAGTCTAAATCTGTGCCATTTATTAATTGTCTACATTTTGATGACACAGGGAGAAATAAAATAAACAAAAGGGAATTGTTTGCATCAGTTTTTAGATTCACTGCCTTTTTTGTTTACTTAGCCTGTCGTCGGTGGTATCACTATTATTAAATAATAATAATAATAATACTTCTTCTTCCTCTTCATCATCCTAACATGTCAGCAGTGAAACATATATCTCCATTGGCGAAAAAACCATAGATTTCGCTTCTGTGCTGACATGCCCACCACACCCTCATTGGTCGTGTAGAACCAGCAGTTGACACACCCACACTTGTTCGCGTCATACCTCATGGGATCTCAACAACATTGCACCACAGAACACATTAAGTACACAATTGGTCCCCATCTAGACTTTTACCATCTCCTGCAGAAATGTACGCTATTGTTGAAAGTTGGTGTAATTTTAAAGTCAGTTGGGTTCCAAGTGCAAATGGATTTGAGCAGACTGCAGTTAAAACAGGTTAGATGTTCATAAAAAGCTAAAGTACACAGTGTACATTCACATGGTTGGGTGCACGATGAAATTTATGCCTGCTCATACTCCTCTCTCTGCACTCATTGCAGTTATTAGCGAAGCTGGATCACTGTCTCTCCCCCCCCCCCCCCCCCCTCTCAAACTTTCCGTAATGCTGTGTTTCAGCAGCAGTGAAACATGGATGCAATATCTTCTAGGGTGCAGGTCAATGTAACAACAGCAACTAATACATAAAGAAAAGATCAGTATCACTGTTCAGTTCAATTCTCGAACATTCGCTCATCACGCAATCTGGTGACGTCTGTCTCCACAATGGGTCTTTCTGGTGTAATTTATTCTTGCGAGAACATTTGCAGTTAGTTTAATATGCTTTATTTAATTTGTTAGACTTTTCATTCTGGACTAATTTTTCTTCTCGCTTTATCTGAGTGTCATCATCTTGTTCTAAAACTGATAACAGTTTTTTCCAGTATTCTAATACATGTACAGCAACTGAATTTCTCATTTGGAACCCACTTGGTAAATTATTAGTTGCTCATAACCAAATAAAATTTTTACTTCGGTGCAGTGTCAAATAATGGTTTTTTAAGGACAAGATTCTTGCCTTTGAATGTTACCTTTACTTACCATATTTTACGGATTATAAGATACACTTTTTCTTTGAAAAATTGCCTCCAAAATTCAGGTCTTTCTTACACTATATGTCTACACTGAAGAGCCAAAGAAACTGGTATACCTGCCTAATATCATGTAAGGTCCCCCACAAGCACACAGAAGTGCAGCAACACGATGTGGCATGGACTCGACTAATATCTAAAGTAGTGCTAGAGGAAATTGAAACTATGAATCCTGCAGAGTTGCCCGTAAATCTGTAATTGTATGTGGGGGTGGAGATCCCTTCAGAACAGCACATTGCAAGGTATCCCGTATATGATCTGTAATGTTCACATCTGGGGAGTTTGGTGGCCAGCGGAAGTGTTTAAACGTAGAAGAGTGTTCCTGGAGCCACTCTGCAGCAATTCTGGATGTATGGGGCGTCGCATTGTCCTGCTGGAATTGCCCAAGTCTGTCACAGTGCACAATGGACATGACTGGATGAAGGTGATCAGACACGATGCTTACGTATGCGTCACCTGTCAGTCACATCTAGATGTATCAAGGGTCCCATATCGCTCCACCTGCACACACCTCACACCATTACAGAGCCTCCACCAGCATGAACAGTCCCCTGCTAACATGCAGGGCCCATGGATTCAAGAGGTTTCCTCTATACACGTACATGTACATCCGTTCGATGCGATATGAAATGAGACTCATTCGACCAGGCAACATGTTTCGAGCTATCGACAGTCCAATGTCAGTGATGATGGGCCCAGGCGAGGTGTAAAGCTTTGTGTCATGCAGTCATCGAGGGTACACAAGTGGGCCTTCGGCTCCAAAAGCCCATATCGATGATATTTCATTGAATGGTTTGCACGCTGACACGTGTTGATGGCCAAGCATTGAAATGTGCTGCAATTTGCAGAAGGGTTGCTTTTTTGTCATGATAAATGATTCTCTTCAGTCATCATTGGTCCTGTTCTTGCAGGTTCTTTTCCGGCCGCAGCGATGTCGGAGATTTGATGTTTTCCCGGATTCCTGATATTCATGATGTACTCGTGAAATGGTCATATGGGAAAATCCCCATTTCATCGCTACCTGTGTCCCATCACTTGTGCGCCGAATATAACATCACATTCAAACTCACATAAATCTTGATAACCTGCCATTGTAACAGGAGTAACCAATTTAACAACTATGCCAGCCACTTGTTGTCTTATATAGGTATTTCTGACCACAGCGCCTTGTTCTGCCTGTTGACATATCTCTGTATTTGAATGCACATGCATATACCAGTTTCTTTGGTGCTTCAGTGTATATCTATACTCTATGCCCATCTCTGTCTGGCAACACTGGATTCAATTGGCATGAGACGAACATGAGTTGCGGGGATTCAAAAGCTTGCTAACACTGTCTACCTCACGCCCGCCATCACAAACCCAGAACACTGTCTAGCCTATGATGCATCATTGCAGTCTATGGTGCCAGTGACCTTGAATTGAAATTGATTTGTGTTATGGATAACAGTACAGTATAGTATTTTTGTTAGTAGCTAGTGTTGTAATGGAAAAAATGAAAAGTATTCATATGATGCTGGCTAGAAATTGAAAGTAAAAGCTTATGCAGAGCAACATGGAAACAGAAGCTGAGCAGCATTTTGGCCCTCCAGAAAAAAACATTCGCAATTTGCGGTCAAGTAAAGAGGAACTGGAAAAAAAGAAAGAAGACTAAATGTGCATATAGAGGACCGAGTGCAAAATGACCAAAATTAGAACATGCTGTATTGAAATGGATTCAAGGACACCATCAAAATGGCATTGGAGTTAGTGTGAAAATGGTTCAAATACATGCTCACAAGTTAGTGCTACAGCGGAACTTAGCAGACTTTAAAGATGAAGTTGGTTGGTGCTACGGGTTTATAAAGCATCATGGACTTAGCATGTAAACCAAAACCAAAATATCTCAGAAATTGTCACAAGGGTATGAAGAGAAAATATTATCTTTCCATTGCTTTATTATTCAACATGGAAAGAAAATCAGTGTGGAACTAAGCCAAATAGTGAATATGGACGAAGCTACTCTGACATTTGAAGTACTGAGTAGCAGAAAGATGCTAAAACTGTAACTGTAGAAACAAGTGGACAGGAAAAAAATGCACCACATTGTTGTCCTTTCCTGTTATGCTGACAGTACTAAACTTAATCCATTTTCAAATGCAAAACAATGCCAAAACCACCTAAAATACCACCAGGTGGTGTTTATGTACATGACAAGGGTTGGATGGAAGAAGCTGGTCTGAAATTACAGATTAACAGAGTATGGGTAGTTATTTGAAAAATTCTGTGAAAGAGAAATTGAGACAGGAGAATACAAAGCTTGCTATTATTCTGGAAGGACTTATTTCACAATGGTAACCTTTTGATTTCTCGCTAAATAAACTTTTAAAGTGTATATGAGAAAGGAATGGTACAAATGGTTGATGGATGAATCCCAACATGAATTCATGCAAAAGGAAGCTTTAAAATGATCCACTATCAAACAAATGTGTCACTGGACAAAACAGTCGTGGTCTAGAGTGAGAGAAGACATTATTGTTAAATCTTTCAAGAAGTGTAGCATAAGCAATGCTCCTGAGAGCAGTGAAGACTCTCTTACGTATGGAGAGGACAGTGATGACAATGAAGAGCAAGAAGAAGAAAGTTCAGATGATGATTTGCAGTTTACTAATAAAAATTGTAAAAATGTTATTAAAAATTGCTTAAAAATTAAGATGTCTTAGTCTGTAAAATTTGGTAAAAAGCAGCATAAATGTACCCGGTGATCAAAAAGTTAGTATAAATTTGAAAGCTGAATAAATCACGGAATAATGTAGATAGAGAGGTACAAATTGACACAGACGCTTGGAATGACATGGGGTTTTATTAGAACCAAAAAAAAAAAAAAAAATACAAAAGTTCACAAATGTACGACAGATGGTGCTTCATCTGATCAGAATAGCAATAATTAGCATAACAAAGTAAGACAAAGAAAATATGATGATGATCTTTACAGGAAATTATCGATATGTCCACCATCATTCCTCAACAATACCTGTAGTCGAGGAATAATGTTGTAAACAGCACTGTAAAGCATGTCCGAAGTTATGGTGAGGCATTGGCATCAGATGTTGTCTTTCAGCATCCCTAGAGATGTCGGTCGATCACCATACACTTGCGATTCAGGTAACCCCAAAGCCAATAATCGCACGGACTGAGACCTGGGAGGCCAAGCATGATGAAAGTGGCTGCTGAGCACACGATCATCACCAAACGACGCGCGCAAGAGATATTTCATGCATCTAGGAATATGGGGTGGAGCACCATCCTGCATAAACATCGTACATTCCAGCAGGTGTTTATCAGCCAGGCTGGGGATGATGCAATTCTGTAACATATTGGCGTACCTCTCACCCGTCACGGTAGCAGTTACAAAACCAGAATCACGCATTTCCTCGAAGAAAAAAGGCCTGATAACAAAGGATGTAGTAAATCCAACCCACACCATGACTTCCTAGTCGTGCAATGGAGTTTCCACGACAGTTCTAGGATTTTCGGTAGCCCAAATTCTGCAGTTGTGGGGGTTGACAGACCCTCGGAGCGTGAAATGAGCTTCGTCAGTCCACAACACGTTACTCAACCAATCGTCATTTTCCACCATCTTTTGAAATGCCCACACCACAAATGCCCTCCGCTTCACTAAATCGCCGGGTAACAGTTCATGATGTCGATGGATTTTGTACGGATAGTATCGGAGGGTATGCCTCAGTGCCAACCAAACAGTAGTGTATGGAATGCTGGTGCGATGCAACTGCACGAGCACTAACTTCCCCGTGCATAGACGAACCCGCTGCAGTCTCCATTTTTTCCTGAACTGTCTCAGCAGCATTACGCCTTGTGCTCGGTAGGTCACAACGGGGTCTATCATCTAAACAACCTGTGGCTTTGAACTTCGAAATCATTCTCGCTACAGCTGCATTTGTCAACGGACCTTTACTCGTTTGAATCCCCATCCTATGGCGATAGGATCATAACGCTGAACTAGCACATTCCCCATTCTGATAATACAGCTTCACGAAAAGCGCCTTCTCAGGTAACATCAACATTATGCGACTGCTGGCGCATCTGATTCTCTCTCTCATTACAGCTCCTTTTATACACGATTGTCATGCGCAGTCACTGATGTTTTGCTGTCCAGCGCCATCTGTCGGACATTTTGTGAACTTTTTTCTAATAAAATCCCATGTCATTCCAAGCATGTGTGTCAATTTTTACTCTCTATCTACATTATTCCATGGTTTATTAAGTTTTCAAATTTATACTGACTTTTTGATCACCCGGTATGTATTTATAACAACTTTTATTGCAAACCTGTTCAAATACAAGAAAAGTTTGTAAGGTGATAGAATTTAATGTTATTTCCTCCTTTGTTTCACAAAATTGCCAGTTTTTAAGCAGGGTATTAGAGTGTTGTAGTGGCTGGTTCATAGTATCTCATAAATCCCTTGCGCTAGTGTTGTGATTCAAGTGTCGTGATTGTTCAAACAAGGTCGACACTGTATCAAGCACTTCAGCATATCAAGAAATCTCAAGTTTATTCGAACGCAAGTAAAACCAAGTATTGTTTTATACGCCCCTATCATTCGGAATTGTTCAAAATAAATTTGTACAAAACCTCAGTAGCTAAAGCTTCATCTGTAAATATAAGGTGACCCTATATTAACCTGTTAAACAATGTAAAAATGTTGACCTCAGCAACAGTAGTTTAATCTGCAAATATAAGATGACCCCATATTTTTTGAATGATGAATTTGGGAAATAATCGGATAAATATGGTATAATTGTGTCATTGGCAATCATCAGTGGTGCTGTATGTGCAGCTATCACCAGTACATACAAATAATTTAGTACATCATCTTAGTATCTTGTTGAAGCTGGTTGGAGATGATATAGTAGTACACAGTGAGGTTCTTAGTAGAAAAATTGTTGCAAACAGTGCTTAGTACAAATGTTAGAGAGTGACCATCAGCATTACCAGTGCAGTGTCGTGTTTATTGAGAGGTAAAAAGGTGATACACTGTTTGAGTGCACAAACATCAAGACATGACTGTAATCAATAACAAATGTTATATCTTTGACATAAATCTAGTTGTGGAGAAGATAAATACCAAACCAACATTTTTTTCTTGCAATAATTTTTGTCTGGCTGATTCTTGTGCTTCTAAGATTATTATCTCTAAGGGAATGACAACTGATGCAAAAGTGACAGAAACTGACTACTCTGATAATTCGTAACGAACATGTCACTACTAAAAGTCAAAGTATTTTAGATTTCAGTGGTTTCTCTTTTATTTTTGTTTTGGGTGTTATTCTCTCTCTCTCTCTCTCTCTCTCTCTCTCTCTCTCTCTAACAACAGCATAATAGCTGTCTGGTAAGTCTACTTTTATACTATTACCACCACATGAGATGGGTATCAGGCAAAGGAAACTAATAAAGCATGATGGAGGTTCTGTAATGAGAGGGGGGGATGAATGTTCATTGGCTCCTGCAGCCACACCGGAAAGAAAGGTAGTGTGATACGTAATCATTTTAAACAATCACACCCATTTTGTCATGGAGGCACTGTTCTGAGTACAGTATTGTATCTGCTAAAATAAAAATGGCCCATATTGTTCTGGAAATAGACGGTCCATGACTACAGGGTTTTTATTTTATTTCTTTATTTATCTATCTTTCATTCTTGCTTCTAGTTTTGGCAACATAACTGTAAAATGTCTATTTACAGACAAATGCTTTATCAGCTGTGGAATTGCCAATAAAATTTTCCATGAAAGGTGATGGAGAAGATCGTTTCAAAGATTGATTTGATGAAAATGAAATAGCATGACTTCATCACCACAACTGGTGAATTTGAGTATTATTAACCCTTTCACTGCTGCAGATGTGATGTTTGCATTCTGTGCTGAGGGCAGCTTTTCCTGTGGCTGTATGGCTCACCAAATGCTGGTGCATGTGCCGAGCTATAGCATTCTGGCTGATATGAAATACTTATCATCCGATTTTTTGAAAATATTAACTGAAAAAATTTGTTTTTTTGCAAATCTTCTGGTCTGATATCTTTGCTCAATAAAGAACTGAATTTCTTTTTGTTACCTGTCATACTTAACTTTGCTGCACCAAATTAAGTAAAATATTGCACAAAATTTTACAGAGTTTGCAGAGGTGAAAAAGCATTGTGTAAATGTTTTGTTTAGTTGGTTTTAGATCATACACTGCAGTTAGTGAAATGCACATAAGATATCAAAATTTTATTTAAAATTGAGAGCAGAACAATACCTCATTTCATTCTCTAGTCAATTAAGTAAAATATTGCACAAAATTTTACAGAGTTTGCAGAGGTAAAAAAGCATTGTGTAAATGTTTTGTTTAGTTGGTTTTACATCATACACTGCAGTTAGTGAAATGCACATAAGATATCAAAATTTTATTTAAAATTGAGAGCAGAACAATACCTCAATTCATTCTCTAGTCATTGGGCTTTATATGTGACAGTTGGTCACACGTGACACACCCAATCATGTCCTCATGCATCACAAATCATGTTGACATTACCATCATCATATCTCATAAATTATTTAAGATACCAAAACGAGGTGTTTTGCAAACGATAGGAGGCAATGAGGCACATATGTTGCATGATAAATACTTGAAACTTTTTTATTCCCCCGAGATAAGGAAGCAACTTGTTGCAGCAGTGACGTCAGCGGCACAGGATGCACTCTAGGAAAACCCATGTCCACAGCACCTGGGTAACGGCAGTGCAGGAAATGTATGGACATCCACAGCAGCAAAAGGGTTAAGCAGTGGTTGTCTGTGCTTCAAAAAAACAGTTATGGAACTGTTCTCTAACAACTGCCAGAAAAGTGCACTGTTGGCAAAGTGATGTTCATCATCTTATGAGAGTTTCAAAGTACTCACATCCTGTAGTCTGTGTGTATTGCAACTCATCAGTCCAGGAGATCTTTTCCCTTGCTTTGAATGTCCAATGACAATGTTCCTGCACCTGTCCTAATGTCATGTGATGTGCTGTGGAGTATTGGTTTCTGTATCCCATGCAAGGAGGTGGTTCTTGATAAAGTTACTCTCTGATTTTTTATCACCATCCAGCACAAAAGTAATGAATGTTTGGCCACATTATGACCCGTTTGTCCACTATTACAATCAGTAGTCAATGGCAATCACTGTCATTAATATGCCTTAACCACAGCAGTTGCCTTCACCATTGCAGATTTTCCTAGAGTTACGATACTCATGGTACACCTTTGGCACATTGGCATTTGTTAATCCTGATTACTGCACAACCTAAAAGATGGAGTGTCCTTTGGCTCATGTACCAATGATTTGGTTATGATAAAATATGCTGCTGTTGTGCAGTTTGTCTACCCTATGCTTGTCTTGATGCATAAAAATGTATGTACACTAAATGTGAGGAGACAGTTTTTCATGTCATGCATGAAAGTCTGGGATACCAATATATTACAATCACCTAAAAAAATAAATTATGAGCTAACAGAATTCAACAAGATAAGTAAGATATTTTTAATGACTTTCTCAAACACCAGCATAACTTTAATGATGTTTGTGTGAATATTGGGGTAGATTCTATGTTCGGGTCTTTGCCACCTCAAGTGTGATCATTGTTGCCAGTCTGCAAGTTATCCCATGTGTTTAGCTGCTGACACAGAATGAGCCTGTTGTGGTAAGGATTGTTGTTCATTGCTATATTGTGATAAATGTGGTAGTATTGCGTTCCCTCATGGCTCTTTGCCCTTGGTGTTTGGAAAAGCTTGTTGATAAATATAAAAATTCTTGCCCTCTTCTGAATTTGTCGTACTTTTAATGTTCTCACATGAGCCGCAATCATATTTTATTGTTAATGAAAAATGGAGTACCACCAATTACAAAAATTAATGTTTTTCGTAGAGTCATAACAACATAGGTATGACATTATTTTTTATAATCATTACTGCAAACTTCGATTTTTACATTCCCCATTTTACGTCCCATTTTCTTCCTGTTGATATTGGTTTTACTGAAAGAGCTATAAGTGGCACAAAAGACAGGTGGTTTGCACCACGGGTGGTGGTGGAGTTAAGGGAATATTTTGGTCTTTTGTGAAAGAGGAAATGCTGATGTAATCCAAGCTCGGTGCAACCTTTTAAATTCAAACACAGACTCAAAGAATATGCTCAGTCATAATCGAGGAAATGTTGCCCATTTCTAGCTAGTGAACTCTTATTGGCTGGTGACTTTACCCGATATCCATTGCAGCCACCACACCACACTAACGTATGTAAAGTGGCTCACCTACTAGCGATGTGGAGAGAGGGAGTGGCCCTGCAGTGACAGGAATGCAGGTAGGGGTGAAAGCATTTTGAGAAGTGCTGAAAAAGTACTTTTCATGCAGATGATGTGCTATGACACATCACATGGAAATAGAACAAGTGTTTTGCAATAGCACATCTTAAAGACTTTTGTGTTCAAATTGGACTTGATACAGTTGCAACAACTACATACCTTACTCATGTTCATACTTTGCACCACACATTGTGGATTGTAAAGACTGGCAGCAATGATAAAGGGCATGAAGCGAAACTGTAGCACCGGAGCTTTCTTTCAAATTTACGTTTTACATAGTATACAGAAATGCACTGAGCCAATTCTAATAAGCTTGTAACGTCAACTGTGGAAGTAAACTCATTTTTTCACATCTTGCTTTGTCTCATCAAGCCTAAAATAACATTTTAACAGCGGTGAGCATATGAAGTGTGGCTCATAAGAAAAGCATTAAACAGTAACAGCAGTGGTGACAGAGTATGTCATTAAGCAGATGTCCACATTTATGCTTGTGTTTTAACCACATAGCTGCTGTGATGCTTTTGGTTTAGTTCAATATGTTCACCAATTTTTTGCTTTTTTATGGCTGAGCACAAAGGATGATCTCTCAAAAACGCATGTTTTGAATGTATAATTTCTAGTCGTAGCATGTCAGAAAACAGCTGGATTATCTTGTACCCAGATGCCAATTTCAATTTTTGTTGTGTAACAGCAAGAAAAAGCTCATGTGTGATTTTGAAAGAACTGATGAAATTTATTACCACAAATTATTGTATAAACATTGTATTGTACAGTTAATTTCCTTCACTTAGTCAGATTTTGTACAGATTATTGGAGACGACTGCAATTGTTAATCATATATGTCAATTACATGTGTTTTTGCTCTTTTTTTTTTTTTTGGGGGGGGGGGGGGGGTTCACATTTTCTCAATTCACCCATTTTCCTCAATTTTGCATTTTTTAAATCTGGCCCACACAAAAATGCAAAATAAGGGTTTCACTGTAGATCAAAAAAGTCTTGATGGTACATTTCTTTTGTGTATTGCACATATGTATTGTGATCTTTGTTGAACCAAATATCAAACTTATAGTCCAGGTGAGTATTTGGAAATGTCATATGCAGTGACGCAGTTATTGTTTAGTTACCACAAGAAGCTCAATTCCTGTAACATTCTCTACAAACAATTAAGTTTTGATTGTACTGCTATATTTGTTTTAGCGATACACTTTTTATTTTCATATTTCTCTACTATACACTACTACTCTGAGAATTATTCTACCACTAATGAAACACTTTTAGAAGCATATCATATCAGCATCTAATTGCAAATTCATTGTGTTAACTGTAGGCTGAAACAATATCAGGCCATTCTGCATCATCCGTCAGTGAAGCAATTCTGGTAGCAAAAGATCTGCAACAGAGGTCCAAATCTGGTCGATGTTCCATCGTCCTGACACTGGGTGAATTTGGAGCAGTAGTCGCAGAAGCTGGAGGAAAGGATGCAATCCATATACCAGTTCCACAGCATAAGAGTACTTTTGGTGCTGCACCAGTTGTTGATTCAACAGTAAGTTCTATCAACTACTTCCTATTTTTCCAAGTATTTGGTTTTGTTATACATCACTGCACCTGTTTTTAAACATGAGGTGGTCACTTATTCAATTTATTTTTGTTTTCTTCACTTAAATTGAGGAAATCAAAATGACAGAGTAAGGGGGCATTTAAAATGTAAAGGCATGTTGGTTGTACAGCTCATTGCAGAGATAGGATACAACCTGTTGGTGTTGCAGGCATGTGACAGGATAAGGAAAGTACATGAGCCGAGCAGAAATGAATGGGGAATCATTCTAACAAAGATACAGGCCATGGGAAATCCATTGACATAAGCAAGTTAGACCAAGGATGGATTGTTGCGGCTCAGCATCTAGGGACAGATATCTTAAAAATTTCAAAGCTGGTCAGTTGTTTGCAAGCTGCTGTCATGAGCATCTATGGAAACTTGTTGAAAGATGGTGAAACCATAAATAAATAACAAGATGTTGGGCATCTGTGCCGCACCAAAAAACAGGGAAGTTGAACACTGTCTGCTATGTAAATCAGTGTAGGCTGCCACCGTTCAGCATGTTATTGAACATGGCGTTCCACAGCACACAACTCCTGCACATTCCCATGTTAATCTGACATTGTCAACAATTGCAGTGGGCGGAGGATCATTGAGATTGGTCTGTGAATCAATGGAAGTTTGTCTGATGAATCACATTTTTTGTTACACCTAGACAATCGTAGTTTCCGGATACATCATTGTACGGGTGAACTACTGCTTGAAACATGCACCACATCAAAGATGCAATCTAGTTGGGGTAGGGGGGGGGGGGGGGGATGTTAACTCGGGGGTTCCGTGTGTTGTGTGTTAGTAAATGAAGGTACCATGACAGCTGCAGACTATGTAGATATTATTGTGTACCGCCTGCATCCTTTTAAGCTCAATATCTTTCTCGATGGTGATAGCATTGGTGTCTTCCAGCAGAGTAACTGCCCACACCCTTGGCCAGAATCATCTTACAGTGGTTTGAGGATTGTGACAGAGAACTCATACTGGTGTCTTGGCCACCAAATTCACTTGATCCGAACCCAGTGGAACACATCTGGGATGCAACAGGTGCCAGCTCTGTGCCCAGAAACCATTGGTCCAAAATTTTTGCATGACCTGAGCTTAAACATCTCCAGAAACCTACCAAGGACTTGCCTAATTTATACCATACAGAATTGCTGTTGTATTGTGTTCCAAAGTTGGATCAACATGCTTTTAAGCAGACAGTCATAATTTTTTGCCTCATCATTCTATGAGTCACATACTCAATGGACCAGCTGGAGTGACTGAATTATTGCTAATCACTAACTCCATTCCAGATTCCACAGATGATAAATTTTTAATATTTTTTCAAGACAGATTTTCTGTGAATAATTTTTTTGTGCTGTCATTTGCTTCAATATAAATGTGTTTAGGTCTGTTACGTTAGGTTTTTTGTATGGACAGAGTAGGGCACGTGAGTTGTTACTAATAGGGGTGGGGGGGGGGGGGGGGGGGGGGGAATGCACACACTGTGAAAGTTTTAGGGTATTTATCTAATGTTTGCTTACATTGTGCAATAATACAGCTGTGCAAGATTGTAATTTATTATTGTATTTGGGAAAATAATCTGCTGAATTCATTTTGTTACAATCAAACTTGTTCAATAGTGTTGATGCGACAGCATGTGAGTATCGGCTTAAAAAAAATCATTTGAGTTATGAGAATATTTAACAATAAACAATAAAATACTGCCTCTTTCACCAAATACATTGGTTGCGAGTTCAAACACAGAAAATCAAACTACCTCTTAAACTTCACAGTAGATGCTTATCTTGTAAGAGGTTTGCAGGTTGTCTATAACAGAATCAATAGAAATTATCGGTCAAATAGGCAGGGGAATGGCAGTTGAAGGAATCCATGCGACTAGTTATCACTTTTTTCTCATTGTTAGTCTGGACGTTTGCTGGGAAAGCTTTTCCTAAGAGAGTGTCACAGTTTTCATCATATTCATGAGTCCCATCATCTTAACTGTACAGGTGGTATCTGTCAAATAGCTCACCAAAAACTACTGTCAGAAAAATTCAGTTGCCAACAGAAAATATAAATATGTGTCTTTATGTTATAGGGTGCCGGAGATTCATTCTTGGGTGCACTGGCATTCTTCCTCGCACGCTGCCCAAAGTTGTTGTTAACTGAGATGGTCAGCAGGGCATGTGCTGTGGCATCCATCAGTGTACGAGCAGAAGGAACACAGACTAGTTTCCCTTATGCACATCAACTACCACCTGAAATATTAATGAATTGCTGATATTGTACATAATATTTGTGAACTGGGTGCATTATTTCATTACACTGCTTTTGGAAGACTGTCAGTATTGTTAAGTTGAACACAGGGTGCTTTGTTAATTTCTGTACTTAGAAGCCAACAGAAGTAAAACTTTAGTGGATAAAAACTTTTGGATAATGTGATATCAATAGCTGAGTTGTAAGGGATAAATGATACTAACACATGTTACAATTTCATAATGTAAAATTGTGCAACAATAATAATATCAGATGGTATGCAGGACAGAGTCTCATAATACAGTTAATTTCTATATTTATTGAGCAATTCACAACAAATAAGAAACACACAAGCAAACTGCAAGATTTCCATGTTAGCATATTGCCAGTTTGCTTTCATCCTGTGATTTTTGGCTGGCACCTGTTCAACCTTTCATTTCCATATTATGAATTCAGCAATTGAGATATTAAAATTCACTATCTTCTGTATTAATACAGTGCACGCCAACAGTGGGGACTCAACAGTCAAATGAAATGAGAAACATAACACTAACCCAAGAAATGGAAAATATTATAAATCTGAAACAAGTTAACATTTATTTTGTGAAGTGTTTACTGTTAACATTACTGGGTACAAAAACGGAATAAAAGTTAATTAAAAACAAAAATTACCTACACTGTGAAAACTGTCAACTGATATAAAGACATCAACAGTTTCTATAAATGCACATTACTTCATGTGGTAAAAACAGTTCTTTTTTTCTATCGTACACAAATGTACACCATATTTTCTGCAGATGATATGTGCACAGCTTTTTGGGCAGAGTTCGCACCATGCTTGCTTGACATCATACTGTGCCCAATGACCATTTGTCATATCTGACATTAGCAGTTAGATTTGTTGATTGTTGCACCTTTCCTTTCCATAGATTCTTCTCCAATGCTTGGTGTCTCTTTCCTTTTCATATCAAATTTTCCACTCTGTGTCGAATCTGTTGATATATCAGCTTGAAATTGCATCAGTGAGTACTCACTGGTTTTCCCCAGTCGCTGTTGATGACGTATGTACAATAGCCAACTGTTTATGACTGCTAACACCCCCCCCCCCCCCCCAAAAAAAAACAACCCTCCAATGACACAATGCCAGAACACCACCAGTCTCATATACCACCTCTTAGATCATATGTCAGTTCTATTTCTATACCACCCCAGAAGCATGTCAGATTTACCCCTCTCATGAATTTGTAGTACTATTTTACAAAAAACGGTCTGTCCACATCTATGGACTCTTTTCTGTAGCACACCACCTTTTGCTTTTAGATTCCAGATCTATGGCAGCATATGAAATTGACGGCTTTCCAATCAAACCACTAGATTAGGGACAGGTTAGACTTACAAGGGGTGGCCATGACGATTGGAATGCAGATTTATTGCAAACTTCGTACACTTGTAGTAATCCATGAGGACAACAAAATCTGTAAGCAGTAGCGCGTACTTCTCAACCGTTATTGAGAAAATCGCAAGATAATTTCAGTCATCAAATGTGTACCTGTGCGTGGCCGTTATTATCACGAAGTGGCGGCAGCTGAGTGGTTAATCGTAGGTCATTGGTCACTGGATCGAGTCCCATTTGTCACCTCCCCCCCCCCCCCCCCAACACAGTCATATTCTTTACTATTTATATTACAAACGATATAACAGGAAAAATACATGTAATAAATTTACAATGTTATTTGACAGTCTACAAAGTTTTATTATCACAAATAATATAATATTCATAACTACTGACTAGTAAACGACCAAACGCATAAGAAGTAGAAGTAGAAGTAGTAGTAGTAGTAGTATTATGGTATTCTGCCTTACGGTAGGTCTTGTCGTGAGTTAAGCCTCTTCCACTTTTGTCTGTCCGTAGCCAGTCTTTTCATTTCTGAATATTTGTCTCCTTTGATATTGTCCAGCATTTGATATCTTCCTCTTCCCCTTTTCCCCTCTACCATTCCTTATATTCCTTCCTTCAATAAACAGTCCCTCCTCAAACAATGTCCAATCTAGTTCTGTTTTCTCTTTCTTCTCCAACCCTTCTTAATACTTCTTCATTCCTTACTCGGTGTTCCCATTTCACTTTTTCCAGTCTTCTCCATAACCGCATCTCTAGTGCCTCCAAACTTCTTTCATCTTCCTTCCTCAATGTCCAGGTCTCCGCACCATATAAACAATATAAACATAAACTGATACTGAAAATGTTTGCTTGTCCGTGATTTGAGAAATCCGTTATACCTGGAAGGAGCCCGAAACTACATGTTACCTTCATGTTTTGACTGCCACAGACAGCTTTCGAAAGGTGTACAACTAATGATCGCTTTCAACATTACATGTACAAGTTTCAGGATGGTATTTTTCGTAAAAACATGGAAAACAAAGTTAAACAGCACCAGCTGCATTGAATAAATGCTCCACATACGCATGGTCTTTTGAGGTTTTCCATGGGAAAACAAACCTCGGTAAAATTTTTAAAAACCTCTCTTTCATCTGATAATTTGGAAGCAAACCACGCATAACACAGCATTTCCTTAAATATCGGCACTGATAATTGTTCATGCAGTATCGAGTGTATTTTAATGGCTTCTTCACAAGTAGCAATTTCTCTTTCGATTAAATAAGAACAATTTTGAAGATGCTCAATGAAATGTTTAACTTGCCTGTAGAAATAAACATCGCACGGTTGGTAAATTGGCGTGCATTTCGGAGGTACGACTTTAACCATACGTGTTCCAAGTCCTTCGTCATATTACAAACGATATAACAGGAAAAATACATGTAATAAATTTACAATGTTATTTGACAGTCTACAAAGTTTTATTATCACAAATAATATAATATTCATAACTACTGACTAGTAAACGACCAAACGCATAAGAAGTAGAAGTAGAAGTAGTAGTAGTAGTAGTATTATGGTATTCTGCCTTACGGTAGGTCTTGTCGTGAGTTAAGCCTCTTCCACTTTTGTCTGTCCGTAGCCAGTCTTTTCATTTCTGAATATTTGTCTCCTTTGATATTGTCCAGCATTTGATATCTTCCTCTTCCCCTTTTCCCCTCTACCATTCCTTATATTCCTTCCTTCAATAAACAGTCCCTCCTCAAACAATGTCCAATCTAGTTCTGTTTTCTCTTTCTTCTCCAACCCTTCTTAATACTTCTTCATTCCTTACTCGGTGTTCCCATTTCACTTTTTCCAGTCTTCTCCATAACCGCATCTCTAGTGCCTCCAAACTTCTTTCATCTTCCTTCCTCAATGTCCAGGTCTCCGCACCATATAAACAATATAAACATAAACTGATACTGAAAATGTTTGCTTGTCCGTGATTTGAGAAATCCGTTATACCTGGAAGGAGCCCGAAACTACATGTTACCTTCATGTTTTGACTGCCACAGACAGCTTTCGAAAGGTGTACAACTAATGATCGCTTTCAACATTACGTGTACAAGTTTCAGGATGGTATTTTTCGTAAAAACATGGAAAACAAAGTTAAACAGCACCAGCTGCATTGAATAAATGCTCCACATACGCATGGTCTTTTGAGGTTTTCCATGGGAAAACAAACCTCGGTAAAATTTTTAAAAACCTCTCTTTCATCTGATAATTTGGAAGCAAACCACGCATAACACAGCATTTCCTTAAATATCGGCACTGATAATTGTTCATGCAGTATCGAGTGTATTTTAATGGCTTCTTCACAAGTAGCAATTTCTCTTTCGATTAAATAAGAACAATTTTGAAGATGCTCAATGAAATGTTTAACTTGCCTGTAGAAATAAACATCGCACGGTTGGTAAATTGGCGTGCATTTCGGAGGTACGACTTTAACCATACGTGTTCCAAGTCCTTCGTCATCGGTGAAAATTTCGTCGTACAAACCAGGATTAGTCTGATCCCCCCAATAATCTATTATTAATAAGAATTTTTCTTTCTTCACATAGGGAAGCATGACGCTAGATACAAATGAACAATATAATTGCATGGTAAGTTTCCCGGATTTCGAACTCATTACGACGACATTCAGAAGATCTTTCATTAATTTGTCAATGGTGTTCTGAACCTTTGGTCCAAAGTGCCCCGTGGCTTCTCGCAAACAAAGAAACACGTGTGGCAATAATTCGCCACACAATGTTATCATATATTGTGCCGTGTACGAGTGCGTCACCTTATTCATATTGCGCTTTCTGACAAATATGATCTTTGAATTTCTTTCGACGAGAGTTCTGTTGTTTGTGGACTGGTACTGGCAACCTGTCTGGTCTGTATTGATAACAAATTTTTTTTCGAAATTCCGGATGACTGCCCTTGTCTGCAATTGAAACTTTCTCATGGCTTCCAACGTTTCTTCCGCAGACACGCATTCCCTCAAACTCACATACTGCGTGATCTTCCTCTGCCGAACTCTGTGCCATAGTTTGAATTTTTTTAGCCATGAAAGCAATGCTTTGAAGATGAAGTTCTCAGATTGGAATTGGCTTGCAGCAGCCAAAGCCCACTGCTGTAGGTTTCTGGTTGTTACCTGAAAAGTAAAATCAAAGTTTCATTTTATTAATATAATTATTTCTTCAATGAGGTTGTTGAAGATATAGAAAATTAGATGTAGAGTGATAAAAATGAACACTTACTTGCTCATAATTTTGGCGAGACTCAACGAAATGGTCATAGGTCCACGCATCAATTACCGAATATTTATCGATCGTTGATCCTCCAGATTTTATGTTTTCTTCCCATCTCTTCAATTCATCTTTTCTTGTCAAACTTCTAGACCCTTTTATCTGGAGAGTTCGAAGACTCCATTTGGGGTGTTCTTTTGCCAGTTTAACAACTTTTATTTTGGTCTCCAATGGAACATAATCGCCCTTTGACGCCTTTTCTGCTGGCTCATAATCTTCATCATCAGATGAATTTTCTTAGACTTAACGGAATTGATCTTCTATGTCTACTTCATCAAAATGAATAAGGTCCTCGTCAGTGATGAGTATTTTTTCTCCTAACATTTTCATGGTAGCCCAATACAGTTCTTCTCCAATCACCATCGGCAGAAATTGTTGCTGATGCTTCTGTATCAATGGCGTCCGCTTCTTGAAGAAGACTCTCACAATATACGAACGCATCTTTCAAACGACGTTTCACAACTGCACATGGAGTGAATATTCATGACATTCCTTGTCTGCATTTCTCGCCGAACCGGGTGCCACTTCCATTTTTCTAGTCACGATGTAAGGTTTTATACTTCACGAACAATTCGCACGTACATTATTTCTTCCTGCTATATAAGCAAGGTCTCACCGCTACGCAAGTTAACCGTCAAATGATCCCCCATTATACCCTGGCCCTCCCCTCGTTGGTTGTTTATTAGTCGGTAGTTATGAGTATTATATTATTTGTGATGATAAAACTTTGTAGACTGCCAAATGACATTGTAAATTTAATAAAAGTTCATCTGATTACACGTATTTTTCCTGTTATATCAATTGTAATATAAATAGTAAAGAATATGACTGTGTTGGGGAAAAAAAAGTGACGAACGGGACTCAATCCAGCGACCAACGACTTACGATTACGGGGCTTGGACACTAACCACTTGGCTGCATGTGCTTCGTGATAATAACGGCCACGCACAGGTACATACTTGATGACTGAAATTATCTTGAGATTTTCTCAATAATGCTTGAGAAGTACGCACTACTGGTTCCATATTTTGTTGTCCTCAGGGAGTACTATAAGTGTATGAAATTTGCAGTAAATCCGCATTCCAAACTTCGTGGCCTCCCCTTGTTAGTTTCAACTCTCAACCATGCTCCGCTTCTTTCAGATCTCTTTCATTTACCAAAGGACAATACCCCATTCTGTCCTGTCTAATAGTACCAATACAGAGTATACCTTTAAGTTTTAATACTACTGCCAGTTGCAAGGATGAGAACCAGTTATTAAAGAATACTTTGTCAAGATTTACCGAGAAAAAAAAAATTTCAAAGTGCCGTTACTATGTCCGCAGAAAAACCAAGTCCAAAATCACCACAAGTATCTTTGCCACATAAGAATGAAAATTATACCATAATTCCAGGTGAACCAGTTCGCATGAAAATCTTGAATCCCCATTTGGGTGGTTTATTTCTAATACACTGCAGCCTCTGAAAGGTGCACTGTGTTTGTCGATGGAATTTTATTCTTCTAGTGAAATTGCTTTCACACCTTGAAGAAGAGTATCAAGCAATGGCCGTATTTCCAATAGTTTACCATATTTTGGACCTGTTCTTGATTTTTGGTTGGTGTTACCCTCGGTATGAAAATACTTTCAAGTTTTTGGAACCTATTTAAATTCATTATATCTGCAGTAGGATGATATCTACATGCTGCAGAGCCAGTGCAATTTGTTAGCTGGCATTTTTATCAGTCCCATTTGGAATAAAAGTCCCATAAGCTGTTCAGTTTCAACCTGTGTACAGTTGAGTACCTCTCCATCTTTTCGATTAGCTTACAAGTTGCTTTGAATACAGATTTCATTTTATAATATCATGTGTAACAAATGTTTTGAAATACATGAGGAGTTTTCAAATTTGCTGGAGGGGGCAGGAGATAATTCCACCATGTAATGTTGGGCAGTTCTAAATCTATTTTCTTGCATTCCACTCATCTGTATGTTCTTTTTTTTAAAAAAATCCGAGACATTTTTGTGCATATATTGTCTGAGAAGAAGGTGAATTACTCGATAAATTTTTGGTTGTAGTAGGCCCCGATACAGACAAATTTACATCAGATACACTGGCAGTAGTTATTGCAGGGATGGACAGAAAGGACTTAATGAACTTCGCTGGCAAGTGAACTTCACTGGTATGATCAAGATTTTGAGCTTCGTCACTAGTTCACTCTATCACACAAAAATAAAGTGTTAATCAATATTGTCGGATGTATCATTAATTTCTGACATATTTCCATAGTTTACAAAATCAAGAAGTTCAGGAATTTCTTCAATGGTCATTTGTTTTTTAATGTAATGTTCCATTGTCACAGTCTAGTTTGTCTATAAAAAATAAAAGTCATTACAATATACACAAGTTTTCGCCCCTGATCAAAGCCCAGCTTGTTGACTAGTCACAGCAGAACCTGAAACAAAGAAAATGTAATGTGTATAGGAATAAGATCTCAATTTATCACTCATTTTTTCAATATAAACAGCAAAATATAGGCTATTATTTATTTATTTTTTCTTGACTGTTACTAACCTTTTAATCCCTACATTGTTCATGGACATCGCACATTTGTATCAAGGTATATTATTATGTCAGACATTATTTTGTTGATGGTGACCATTGTCAGAGCAATAATGCAAGTGTAATCTTCATCATAGTACCAAAGAAATAACAATTCATTCGTAAAATAAAAGTAAAATAAACATAAATACACCACATCAACAGCCACGTGTAGACAATAATGTAACACGACGTCATAGCTGGAGAGATTCATGCAAGAAGTGGGTACATGCACCAACAAGTGGCAAAATGTCATACTAGAAGCATGCTGTCCCTTAACAACAAGATGACTTTAAGGATTGATACACAGTATACTGTATTGCCTAGGATCAACACTGGGAATGAAAGGGTTAACTCATAACTCACAAGGTGACTTTTCTATAATGCGTACGAGATGTGGTCTCTGGACCTCTATATTTAAACAGATTTAAGGTGCAAATCATTTGAAAATTTTAATTAAAGTTAAATAACATTTAGTTTTAGAATTACTTTAGTGTTTTTATATATTATTGACCTTATTGCGAAGGGTTAAGCTTGCTGGAATTTACTTTTTATCACACATTTTGCGTGTTCTTTTTAGGTACTACACATAAATGAACTGTTACAGAACTGAATTTTACATTCTCAAAAATTATGTCTTGGGGGTTCAAACTTGCACATAAAAATTGCCCTCAATAGGTACAAAAAGACAATCTGCGAAAGTTACAATCAGTGTTGTGATCCACGGTTTTCTTTATCACCACAGAGAATACATTCGATTTTAAGAAGCACTTTAAGTGTTTTATACGGGAAACAGAGGACCCCACCACAATTGTTCTAAGCTTCTTTCTCTCTGAATGATTCTCCGCTAGCAGAATTGTGATCACTGGTTGTTGTAAAAACACCATCTTTTCCAGCCCTTTGATCTATATCACTGAAATCTTCTTCCATCAACCGACAAACAATTTCTTCAAAAAGATCATTTAAACTGACTTGATCCTGCAAGGTGTCAACAGCAAACAAAGAAGGTGACATCAAGAAAACGTAGGGTTGCGATTCAAGGATGGTAGTGGGAATATATAAGCAGTCTGCCAGAACTGACCTTGGAGAGCGAGCTCAAAAATTTTTGCTCTCTCTCAGACCACACCTTGTGAGTTAAGGGTTAATTATTTTTCTGACATTTCACCAGCATGATGGGTTGCTATTGTCAAATATTCTCTCTCTATTACTGGGTAGGACTGTGGGGGTAGCATCTTTAATTCGTAATCCAAAATTTAGATATCCACCACCAGCAATGGAGGATGAATCTTTGACGCGTGTGACACCCCAGCCCACCCTGGGTGCTGCAGTGCCTAGGCAGAGATAACCAACATACTGCCTCCACACGTTGATAGGAGTGAAAATGCTTCTTAACACATCTGGTATGGTTAATACTGTTGAATATCTGTGAGTAGATTTTTTTCAGCCACACTTTTCCAGTTGATAACTGCTTGTAAAAGAATAGCTATTTGTGTCACGTTTTACATCACGTCAGCTAACAAGCGACAAAATTATTAGATATGTAGTTGTCACTTCTTTTTTAAATGTGGCAGTCTTCCTGTTATGAGGAACATCGACTATTTTCTTCACATTCGCTCTAGAAATCTGTAGCTGTTAACCTATAAACTCTTACCAGCAATTCCTACCCATTCTTCGATACTTAGATGGAATTTTTGTCATTTGTTACATCTGTGTTTGTGTATGCATCTGTCCAACACTTCCAATGGTTTAGATATCCCCGTATAATCCAATAATCCAAAAGCGTTTCTCCTCTAACATTTCCACCATTTTACAATTCCAGTTCCAATGCTGGCACTTAAGTCAACATTCTTCTTCATAACAGTGGATAGCTTCACCTTCACTGAAAAACACACACAGAATGCAAGTAAATACATTATAGCTTTTTAATTAAGTAGTTCTGTTTTTTAAAAAGTTAAGAGACTGAGAAGATTGTGCAGAAGGTAACTGATGGATCTGCAAATTACTACATCCACACCTGTACTTTGCAAGCCACTATGAAGTGTGTGAAAGAAGGTTCATAGTGTACCTTTCCACCCCCATCCTATTCTATTAGCAGATGCTATATGAGGAGAAAGATTATCAATATTCCATGTATGTCTCTAATTTCACTGCCATCATTAAGCAAGAACAACACTGCTTCATAATTGCTATAAGGAATAGCTGACACTTACTACATGACACCCAACCAATGATAGTAAAGTGAAATGCAAAGGTTGAGACGTGTTAACTGCAGCAAAGCCTGTGCATGAATGCACAGTGTGCTTTTGACCGTTCATGCAGTACCGGTGTTTGATGAAGGTAGATGGACAACTCATTAGTGCGACGTTCTGTGTGTGGTGCAGCAACACATGTGCAAGGCATCATTTGAGTGCAAGCCAGTCAAAGTGTCACTACTGTGGCCACAGTAATGGGTGTGTCCCAAACATGTCATCTCATGATTTAAAAAGGCCACTGTAAGTGCATATAATATGTAAAAGCATGCCAGTGGTTTTAGACAGGCCATCACGCCACAAGGGGATCGCTACATAGCCCTACTGGCGAAAAGGAACAGACATCTCATTCCTTGGCAGGTCGCTGCAGACCTTGCAAGCGCTACCGGTATTGGTGCCAGTGCATATCTCTTTGCCAGAACCATTTTGTGACAATTAAATTGGGCTGGTTTGTATGCTCAAAAGCTTGTTAAATCCATCCCACTTCAACTACGCCGTCATCGAGAAAGAACGTTGGTTGGGGTAAACAAGAAAGATGTTCTCCGATGAAACCTGCTTCACTGTGGCAAGTGATTCTGGCTACTTGTTAGTGTGGGCAGAGGGGGAACACATTATACACTACAGAATATCCATAAATGTCACTGGTATGGTTCAGGCATTATGGTGAGGGGCAGGTAATATACATAATGCCTGAATGCCACTACATATTTTTGCTTGACATACTGTTACAGCACCAGTGTTGCAAGGAGATTATTCTGGATCATGTGTGTCTGTTTAAGAGTGTGGTAGGCCTGGATTTTCTGTTTATGGATGATAGTCCCCGCCCACACAGGAAAGATGAGGAGGTGGACACACTGGAGAGTGAAGATGAACATATGGAATGGTCTGCCTACTCTCCTGCATCTAAACCATGCAATAACTGAAAACCTCCTTGAGAGAGGAGTCCCCAAGGACTCCTCAGCTGTCTGGTAATCAGAATGAATAACAAGTGCAAAATATGCATTAATGTTCAAGGAGGGTGTGTATCTTACTGAGAGTCCAATATCAATCTTTATGTTGGAGGGAGGTCTCATTGGTGTCAAATGTAGACGTTATTAATGTCTGTTATTTTGCTTTTCCATAGCATTTGTCAAGCAGTGTATGTTGAAGGAAGTTTACATTTATTGACATGTTTAACACTTTGGAGACTGGCCACTTAGGAGAACATCAGGCCTACGAAAGCGGCCATTTAAAGCATTATTGGCACGTGTAACGGATGTATCTTCAAGAGTAATACATACTAAAAAAGGACCAAGCTCCAAGATTATTCTTTACACTTACTTTAGTTCTTTGATAGGTTACAAATTTTTAAAATATGATGACAAAGTATAATTATCATCCCAAGGAAAAAGTATAAGGCGAGTTATTGAGGGTGGTGGGGTGTTTTTTTTTTTTTTTTTTTTCATAGCATAGCAGGATTTTCCTTTTCAGGCTGAAGCTATTACATGTGCTCGACTTTTTTTATGTAAAATTGATTTTAAACTTTGTGCACAAAGTAATAATTTATAAATCAAAACATAACAGTCCACAGAAATAACATACTTCTAACTTTGCCAATTGCTGTGCAAAGCTCAATTGCAAAAGAAGAATGGAAAATGCAGATAATTTTTTATTTGCGCACAAATGTGGCTGTTGCCAAGATGGTGAAGACAACATTTGTACCTCACATAATTACATTATGGTCCTAGTACATACATTAATGTACTACGCAATAGATTAAAATTGCCCGTATTTTATTTTCCGTAGCCTTTGGTGTTTTTCTTCTGTTGCACAAGGTATTTGAATTTAGTGATGCTTTATGGAAATGGAATGAGGTTATCCTGCGGTAAACTGTTCCACTACTTCACTCCTCTACTGGCATATGAGTATTTACCTCCACTGCTGTCCCTGGTTTCACACTTACTTGGTACTAATGGTTTTTCATTCCAACATATACACCCTCATAGACCATGTACATTGTATATCCTCCGATGCACAGGGCTGGCCAAAAATATAGTAACACCAAAAATGCAAAGCTTTAGAATGTCTAATACTGTGCAGGTAGGCCGTTGGAATTCAAAAGAGCTTCCAGCCATGTGTAAATACAAGTCCTGTATGGTTTTCAAGGAAATCTTATACCATAGTTCCTACAAAATAGTAGCAAGTTCAGGTAATGGCGACAGAAGTGAGTACTGATCACACTCCCCTCTCTCCGGAGTAGACCACAAAGGCTTAATAATATTGTGATCTGGTAATTGCAGTGACAATGGGAGATGCAACAATTCATTCTGTGCTCACAAAACCAGTTCTGTACGATGCAAGATGTGTGAACAGGAACCCTGTTGTCTTGGATCACAGCACCACTACTGGAGGACAAATAGTGTATCATGGGATGGACCTGAACCTGATCAGCCAAAATGGTCACATAATCCCTGGCAATAATGTGATCTTGCGGAGTAACCTTGGGGCTCATGGAATATCATGATATGGTTGCACAATTGTCACTGATCCCCCGCCACATTTCCCTCTTGGGATGTAAACTCAGCCAGAAGTTGGAAATAGTTTGAAACAAGACTTTTCCGACTGAATTACTTTCTTGCATTGCTCCCTAGTCCAGGTTTTATGGCTCTGGCACCACGTTTTCCTATTACAGGCATTTGCATCACTGATGCGTGGTTTCAGAATTCCAGCATGTCCTGTATGGAGCTCCTTTTGTGTTGTTTTGGTGCTGACAGGGTTCCCACATGTGACATTCAGTTCTGCACTGGCTTTTGTAGGTGGTGTAATCTTATTTTTCATCACAATCCTCTTCATTGACTATCTGTCACAATTACTTAAAACACATTTTCTTTCGCATTGGACTTGGCAGTTAATATTTTTCTGCTTTCCCTTTATGCGGTATAAATCTTCGATATAGTGCCTCTTGGAACACACATTTTTTGCTCCCTTGATAACGGAAGCACACATTATATGAGCAACAACAATTTGGCCACGTTCAAATTCACTTAGTTCGGACATAATACACCACAGCTACACAGAACACTGTTCTGACCATGACTGACACTTTTCACAGGTGCCGTTCATGGTAAAATACAGAAGCACAACCTGGATATGCATTTATGTTCAAGCACACATTTCTCACAATGTTTCCATATTTTTCCACTCCTGCAGTTCCCATTAGATACTTAGTTGCTCTCCATTGCATTTCTTCTATCTGCTTTGACAGGAATATTTGCTGGGGATCCCATGACCCTGCAGCTGGCGTCTTACGAGGGACACGTAGGCTTTCTCCTTCATACCCTTGGTTGCCCCATTCAGCACCCTCATTAATATGTGCAGAAAGCAGGTGCCTTGTTGACTGCCTCACCTATGTGTAGCCCACAATATTTCACTGCATTCAATGTCACAGTATTGGCATTGTTGTCCTGCTGTGTTGTTGTCCAGTTCTAACTTGTACTAACATCTTTTCCATCACATCTAGTGCCAGTATCATGGGTCCACATGCCAACACAATGTCTCCGTATTCAGTGGAAGTAACTTGTGCGAGCGAACTGTACAATGGCAGGAGTAGATTTATTCTACAGTCAGTTGCGAATGCTGGTTCTGTAAATTTTCTCAATAGTGTTTCAGGAAAAGAACGTCGTCTTCCCTCAAGTGATTCAATTTGAGTTCACAAAGCATCTTCGTAATACTTGTGTACTGACTGAACTGCAGGGAACAAATCTAGCTGCACGACTGAATTTCTTTGTCAACCATTTGCCTTCGTTACTATTAACATTATGTGCTGATTCCACTTCATGTCACTTTGCAATGTTATGCTTGGATATTTAATCATCGTGACTATGTCAAGCAGCACGTCACAAATATTTTATTCGAACATTACAGGATTGTTTCTCCTACTCAACAGCATTAGCTTACATTTTTCTATATTTAAAAGCAAGTTTCTATTCATCACTCCAAGTAGAACTTCTGCATAAGTCATCCTGTAGTATCCTACATTAATGCAGAAGTCACACTTTTCCGTACATGCAGCCAACAGGCACAGGTTGCTGTTCACCCTATCCATCAGATCATTTATGTCTATAGAAAAAAAGAATGGTCCTGTCACATTCAGCCCTTAAACTAACTATGCCACATCCATTAATAACCATGTCAATCCTGCATCAATGTGGGACAGAGGCACAAGCAAAAGAACAAAAGGAAGATAGATGCCTTTCTGGAAGCCAAACTGAGCTGTTGTTAAAAGGTAATTCTCAAAGATTGTCAACATTCTGATGTAACCCCTCTTCTCAGAATCTTTTGAGAACACAGGAAGGAGGCAGATGGTACTATAATGGTCAATTCCTTACCTCAAATTTTATAAATGAGTGTTACTACCGCATATCAGTCTTTCAGGGAATACACCTTGACTCGTTGAGGGTACTGCCAAATTTGCGGAAGATATTAGTACTTTGAATATAACTACAAAAATTATCACTTGTTAGTTACATAATGATTTTTGTGACCTTTTTAACAGATGACTGGCCAAAACTGTTGTCAGATGCAATGCCTTTCTATGTACATCTAATCTCTGACAAACTATTTTTTGGCCTGGTGTTTTCCGCTAGCATTAGGAAGATTTATTGAATTTAATGGCCAGTTATTTGCATTTAATAATCTGTCTCACTGCTACTCTCATCAGAGAATTTAATATAATCTGCCTTGCCAGGTTTGTTCGTTTCGTTCCTAATATTGCGACAAATTCTTCTCAGAGTTCTGATATTCTTTTTCGCATAGTTCATGGTTTTTTGGTGAGATGATGAATTTTGCAATACTGCTTGTATTGCAGTTTTAAGTTTTGATTAGAGGTAATCCTTTGGACTAAATAAGGCCCTCTTCCCATCATAAGGTACATTGACCACAGATGTTAGCCACCCTTTCTCTCAGTTTCCAGTGTAACTGGCCTTGATTCATAGAAAAGGAAAGCTGTATTCCTTGTGTAAGATTTTTAGGAAAAAAATTAATTTTCTTATCTACTGTTTGTCCTTGACAAACATCTTCCAAATTTTCATCCTGTTTATTCTCCCTGAATATTGGAACTGAGTCAGCATTTAAAATTCTGTGAAATTTGATTTTTCCCTTTCAAGTTAAACCTGACTAATTGGGAGTATTTATTATGAGGCCTCATCTATTTGAAGAAACACAACTGGATTCAGAAACCAATTATCTGATGTTCATTATGTCCTCCTATTCTTGCTGGAGAACTCATTGTGAGGATCAAACCAAAGCTGGAGATCAGTAACTGTACGTGCCCTTCATCAAAACTTATCAGAGATGACATCAGTATTGAAAGCTCCACAATCATTTCTCAATTATTTATGCTAAGTCTTGGTACTCCCTCTAAACTGCTTATTAAAGTTCAAAACATTTCCTGTTTGGGGGCTGTACTTTCAGAATTGCTATCTTGTATGTTTCCAAGTCAGTTACTAAAGTACAGCATTCAAAAACTTGTGCAATGCAGTACTCATTTAGGTCTATTGTCTGGGATTTTATTCATTGTTAGCTTATCTTTCCTTTTTAATAAGCTTGTTATGTTTTGATGGAAAAGTCCAAATGTATTATGATTGTTATTTTTTGCTCTTTCCAAAGTGCTGTTTTTCGTTTCTCCACTGATCATTGTGACCGTTTACAGTTATTTGGCATTTCTATCTTTAGGAAACATTTACCCTAAAATGCTGAGTGAAAATATTGGAAACAACAGCTTGAACACACAGTGATCTGCGTACAGTGAATACTTCTGAAAATTAGTCATGCAAGTAGCTCAGGTTATCGTCTTAAACTGTTCCCTGCACCCCGAAAATCACTACATGATCATCTTCACCAAGACCTTTCTCCAGAAGGCCTAAACCCCATGTGGCAACATCGAGACCTGTACATCGCTTAATAGTACTAGTTAGCTGGTGTTCACTACCCAAGGAGTTTTGTATTGTTTCAGACACCAGTAAAAACCTGATTCTGTAAAGAATCTATTTCTCCCATTCAAAACAGCTTCAAACTCCCGACTGCTTTACAAATGAGTTAATGTGTTAAATATTTCACATTGTGCATGTAAATGAGGAAAAGTTTAAAACTATGTTTAAAGTTTGTTGTGAATCATGAAGTGTATTAAGTCAGGGTAATTTACACTCCACTTTATGCAAAAGACAGATTTTCACGCATCACAATGTTTATGTCACATCTTCTGAACCTTGTGTCATATAGTGATATAATTTTGCCAGTACATTTAGTGGCATGTCTGGATACTCTCTGCAAAATGTGTTACGAATAGAGGTAGTAATAAAGGAGTTATAAATTAAAACATCATGTCAGATGCCGCAGTTTTACTGCACGAACAATGACAATGTAGTAGCGACAAACTTTTTTCCTTTTATCAGTTTATGGGGGCATGCCATGAGTTACGCTGCCATATGTATACCACCTTATGAGTGGATTTGAAGTTCTGAAGGTAGCATGAGTAAAATACAGGGAGTGAAATGTTGTGTACAACTTGTGCAGAAACCAGATAGTAGTTATAAGTTGAAGAACATGAACAGAAACCAGTTGTTAAGAAAGAAAAGGAAGCAGAGGTTGAAGGGAGTGAGACAGGGTTGTACCCTACCCCAGTGCTGTTCAATCTGTACATTCAGCAAGCAGTATAGGAAGCCAAAGAAATATCTGGAGGAGAAATAAAAACTCTGAAGTTTGACAAGGACATTGCAGTTCTGTCAGATAGAGCAAAGGACATGCAAGTGCAGTTGAATGGAATGGAGAGCATCTCGAAAGGAGGATATAATACGAACATTAACAGAATCAAAACAAGGGTATGTAGTCTAATTAAATCAGGCCATGCTCAGGGAATCAGATTAAGAAGTGGGACACTTAAAAGTAGCAGATGAGTTTTGCTATTTGGGCAGTAAAATAACTTATGATGGCTGATGATAAGAGGGTATAAAATGTAGACAGCAATGGTACGAAAAGCATTTCTGAATAAGAGAAATTTATTGACTTCAGATTAAGTATTAGGTAATCTTTTCTGAAGGCATTTGTCTGGAGTGAGCCTTGTATAAAAGGCAAATGTTCACAATAAGCAATTCACACAAAAAGAGAATAGAAGCTTTTGAAATGTGATGCTACAGAAGAGTGCTGAAGATTAGACGGATAGTTCATGTACCTCAAGAGGTGCTGAATAGAATTGGAGAGAAAAGAAATTTGTGACACAACTTCACTAAAAGGAGTAGTCGAATTCATTCTGAAACATCAAGGAATCTTAAGAATTATATCATGACTGTGCTTTTCGATAACAGTGCACATAGAAGCTTTATAAGATTGGAAAATAACAGCAAACTAGTTGTAAAATGAAAAGTTTATTAACCCTTTACCATGGTTTCAACAAACATAAATTTGTCTTCTTCAGAAGAAAAATGGACCTATTGAACAAATTATTACAAAATAGGTACAAGGGTCAACCAGAGAAGGGTGAAATATGACAAACAATAATAACAAAAATTTTCACAATTTTTGCTCTTGTGAAAAGGATATTGAAGCCATAAGGCTCTTGTCTAGTACAGTTTACTTGTCACCCACAAATATCAGCTGTTAAAATGCATACCAGAAGGTGGTAGCCCAATACTGTCGGGCTTTTAAATAAAACCCATGTGACATTTGTGCAATACCTAAACAACTAGCTTCCAATATCACCTTTTTCTTGTTATTAGGAATGTTTTCTTTTCTTCAATAGTAATAAGAAATTTGTACATTGTGCAGAAGACAGCAATGATAGGCTTTTAAAATTATCTTTGTAACAGAAGAGCAATGTCCAGGAATATTCAGTTTTTTTTTTAACAACCTTTGTATCAATCTCGCTTGAGAGTATTTAGCTTTAAGCTCTCACACAAAATGGGCATGTAATTTTTACTCGTGCATTAACAACGTGTGTAGTAAATGCTATGTGTGTATAAAAATGCAAGAATGTGTGTGTGTGTGTGTGTGTGTGTGTGTGTGTATATATATATGAAAAGTTATCATAGGCGCAATAATTATTTTATTTATTATGCCAATATTTGTTCGCAAGCATGACTTTTGCCTGCAATCGTAAGAAGAGGCAGTAATTTCTTCCATCCTGCAAGACATCTTAAAATATATATATGCTAATCATCAAGATTTAGTGGATGGACTGTATGATCAGCAACCACAGGTAATTAGAGGTAAATTAATGATGTCAGCATTAAAATGTGTGTGTGTGTGTGTGTGTGTGTAATTGGACAACTGACATTTTGCTAAGCACTAAGTTTGCTGCAAAATCAGACAGTTTAAAAAATCTGCAGCTGACAGAGTAAGAAAATTTATCCTAGATACATTATTCATTTTTGCGCTTTTTCAACAAGAATCCATGCTTTTAATCCAGTACCGCAAGTAGTAATTATCTCTCATTACGTAAATTTCAAGCAGATTCATACTCTTTAGTCACTAGCCAAAATCTAAATTTACCTAATAAAACCAGAAAGAAAAAGATGGCTGATTGCTGTGTTCTATTATTTGAAAGTCATATCTCAGTCATTGAGTGCAACCACATCCCTAATGGAAGATAACTTGAATTGATTTCATTAATTTGACATTTGAATTTTAACTGTGCAACCCTACATTCCAACAGAGTGCACATGTATCATCACCATTATGCATGCTCCTGCACGCCATAGGTGGACCAATTTTCAAAGGGGGCACTAAATTGAACAGATGTCACTCATGCAGGGGCTGCCCTTGCGTATGCATTATCATGCCAATTTTTGGTACTAATTTAGCAATATGAACTAGCAATCTCCAGTGCACAATTCTCACCTGCAGAGGGCTGAATGGTTGTCAGCCAAAATATCCTGCCAAGAAATCGACATCATTCAGCTGCAATCCCAAAACTTCATGGAATAAATAATGAACTGTTTAACATGCTGTGTGACAGCTGGAACTGTCATGAAGAAGAATGAAGCAATGTTTTCAGTTGTTTTCCTGATTTCATGGACTTGTGGCAAACACATTGTTGTACCATTCAGCATTAACTATTGTCCGATCCATTAAAGCAATAGTCACAATACATCCAGTGTAACCAAAGAAAAAGGTGATCATTCTTTTGGGAGTGCTTTAAGAAAGAAGAACATTTCTTGGTTTCAGTTCATCTTTGAACATCCATACAGTCAATTACTGCCAAGTTTCGAGATCATACAAATATATCAAGTTTTGTTGGATACAAATTTTGCATTTCCTCGGTCGAAGTTTTTGAATATTTCCTAATACTAATTGACAGAAGACTTTTTTTGAGCTATGAACAAATTGTCCCTTAGGAACAGATCCTTTTCAAAACTGAATGTCCATGCGAAATCAAATGTACTGCCATCTTACATATTCCTTGAGATGCCTCTACCTCACCGTTAAGTCACATACCAATCCTCTCCAAATGATGATGTGTAGAGCGTTGATGCTTTTTGAAACCAACAACTAATTTTGGTCAGCCTTCACAACTGGAAGCACATCCAAGGCAAAATTCTGCAAAACCATTGTTGACAGTCTTTTCTGAAGGTGATTGATTACCACAAAGTTGAACAAAGTGATCTGAGGCATTGGTACTACATAAGGCCTTCACGAAAATCATAAAAAATTATTATCCAATTGCAACCTTTTTCACTTTTTTAAGATCAACTTCTCCTTCTGCGTACCGGTAATCATGTGGTGGTAAGCCCAACTACTATAGCACAAAGGGTAATCACATCTACATCCAAGCTGTCTGCATCACGGTATACAATATGAAAAGAAGTGTAGGCCAGGCATCACACTGTTAACTATTTCTCACTAGCCTGCAAGCAGTTTCCATATTTGCCTACAGTGGCATTTCTTTTCTTCTTCTTTTTTTTTTTTTTTTTTTTTTTTTTTTTTTTTTTTTTTTTTTTTTTTTTAGCTCAATCAAAAATGACTGACATGATTTCTTCCACTTGTCAGCTTGGGTGGACAAACTGGAAGTATCTGTATGGTTGTCTTGAATGTGTTCAATTATACTAGAAGAAGAGCTGTGGCTTGAAAGTTAATAACATCTCAATGGCGTTAATGTCTTTATAAGTATGACACACCAATCAGCTCAAGGTGAGTAGCTAATTTTGCTCATGTTTTTTTTAATCAAAAACGTTATTTATTAAATAACATTGCTGAAGCTGACAATGCTGCAGCCATTAAGCAAATTTTCACTTGAAGAAGTTTTTAGCATCCTACTTCAACAATGAATGGACATCAATAAGATCAAATATGGATACAGAGGACGTATGAGCAGAGTTCAAACAGATTGAAAATCACATTCTGGTGAAGCATTCAGTAAGTAAGTCGATTAATGATACAGGCCCACTGGGGTCTAATAACACATTTCAAAAAATCATGAGAAAACAGACTGATGCATTCTTTGTTCAAACTAAAATGCAGAAATGTCATCAGTAGTGAAAGACCTTGCCATGAATCCTAGAAGATTCTAGGATTTCTAAGTGGATTTAAGGCTTCTATTAAGTTACTTGTAGATCATTCTGATGGTCAGCAAAATAAAAGCAGAAGTTTTAAATTCATGGTTACGAAATCATTCGCGCAGAGGGATCGTGCCAAGATGTACCATCGTTCCACTTCCACACAAACTTCCATGTGGAGGATATATAATTAGGCATGCTGGTGTTGAAAAACAGCTGAAAGGTTGTAAGTGAGCAAGCCACACTTCTTGGTGGTATCGCTATTTGGTTTAACAGAGGTAAGACTCTTCACATTGGCCCCTTAGTTAACTTGCATTTGTCACTAATCTCTCACACAATGCAAAGTCCCAAGCAAGTGGAAAAAAGTACAGATAACCTTCACATATAAGAATGGTAAAGGAACTGACCAGCAAAATTATAGGCCAAGAGGTGTAATGTCAGTTTGCTGCATAATTTTTGAGCATATTCCAAGTATGAATATACCAGACAGGGAAACACCTATCCATAACTCTACACAAATTTAGAAAACGTCGCTCAGGTGAAAAATAACTTGCCCTAGAACTGCACAGTATCCTGCAAATTATAGAGGCAGGGCAACAGGCAGATTCGATATTCCTCAACTTCAAAAAAAAGCATTTACTACAATGCCATCCTGTAGATTGTGAACAAAGATCTCATACAGAATACATTCTCAGATATGTGAGTGGCTCAGAGACTTTAATAGAACCATGTAAGTGTTCATCAGAGACAAGTACCGCCAGGAGTGCTCCTGGGATGTGTGATAAGACCACTAGTTTTCTACACACGTAAATGGCCTCTCAGATTGAGTGAGCAGCAATTTGTGGCTGCTGACCATGTTGTAGTGATTCATTGAGTGACTGTATGAGGATTTAAGATGACTTTTATGGAATTTCTATTCGGCATGATGAATGGCAGCTTGCTTTAATTGTAGAAAAAAGTAAGTTAAGGCAAATCAGTGGGAAAAGCAATCCTGTAATGTTCAAATTGAATAAAGTATTGGTGGTGTGCTGCTTGGTACAGTAATGTCGATTAAACTATGTAGGTGTAACATTGCAAACCAACAGAAACATAACGAGGATGAAAGGTTTGTGATTTGAAAGGCAAATGTTTCGGTTTATTGTGAGAATTCTATGAAAGTATAGCTTACCTATAAAAGAAACTGTGCACACAACACCTGCAGAACCCACTGTTGAGTACTGCTGACCTGTATGGGATCCTGACTTGGTGAGATTAAAGGGAAACATCAAAGCAGTTCAGAGGTGTTCTGCTAGATTTGTTAGTGGCAGGTTCAATCAACAAGCGAATATTACAGAAATGCTCCATTAACTCAAATGGGAATCCTTGAATGGAAGAAGATGTTATTTCATGAAGCACTACTGAGAAAGTTACGAGTACAGAATGCAGAACAATCTTACTGCCACCATGTCACACGTAAGGACTGTAAAGAGAAGGTAAGAGAAATCAGGGCTTATAAAATTTTTTTCCCTCAGTCTATGACCAGCACTGGTACAAGGTATCCTCTACCATGCACCATATGATGGCTTGCAGAGTACGTTTCTAGATACAAAAGAAGAGAACTGTAGGTATAGACTGGTAGATAACCCACAATAGCTGCACAGCACTTCATACAGTCCTAAGGTCGCAGAATGATGCAATGTACCCAGTCTGCAGTTATAACTCGCAAGGAGAGGTCCAAAACAGTGGGAACGACTTTTTGAAACTTATAGATTCGATCATGTAGGTTAAGGTCCAAGATATCACTCCTTGCAGCCATTAACCAGATGGGCTTTCGTCTGGGGGTAATTAAATATAAATAATAATAATAATTTCAGAATTTTGCATGCTGCTCTACAGCTTTTAAAATAATAATATTAATGAAACTGTTGCAGTAGCATAGTAGTCATCGTGCAATCCTCACATGCATGAGGTTCTTTGAAACTTTATTTTTAAATCTTTCTGCAATCATTACTTTTATTCAATTAAATGGTTAAATTTTTTTATTTCTATTCTTTGTCACATCATTTTAATCAGCATATTAACAGTTTCAATTGCTCTTATTTCTTCTCACAGTTATTAGTTTCCTACTTGGAATCTTTGTTCATGTGAATTTCATTATGTGAATTTCATTATTTTTATTTATCTCTCATACTATGCTGTGAGATCAATAGTATCCGGACACTTGGCTGAAAATGACTTAAAAGTTCATGGCGACCTCCATCGGTAATGCTGGAATTCAGTATGGTATTGACCCACCCTTAGCCTAGATAACAGCTTTCACTCTCGCAGGCATATGTTCAATCAGATGCTGGAAGGTTGCTTGGGGAATGGCAGCCCATTCTTCACGGAGTGCTGCACTGAGGAGAGGTATCCATGTTGGTTGGTGAGGCCTGGCATGAAGTCAGCGTTCCAAAACATCCCAGAGGTGTTCTATAGTATTCAGGTCAGGACTCTGTGCAGGCCAGTCCATTACAGGGATGTTTTGTCATGTAACTACTCCACCACAGGCCGTGCATTATGGACAGGTGCTTTATTGTGTTGAAAGATGCAATCACCATTCCCAAATTGCTCTTCAACAGTGGGAAGCAAGAAGCTGCTTAAAACATCAATGTAGGTCTGTGCTATGATAATGCCACATGAAACAACAAGGTGTGGAAGCCCCCTCCGTGAAAAACACGACCACATCATAACACCACTGCCTCTGAATTTTACTAGTGGCACTACACATGCTGACAGATGATGTTCATTCGCCATACCCACACTCTGCCATCGGATCACCACATTGTGTACTGTGATTCGTCACTCCACACAATGTTTTTCCACTGTTCAATCGTCCAATGTTTATGCTCCTTACACCAAGCAAGGTGTCACTTGGCATATACAGGTGTGATGTGTGGCTTATGAGCAGCTGCTCAACCATGAAATCCAAGTTTTCTCACCTCCCGCTTAAGTGCCATAGTACTTGCAGTGGATCCTGATGCAGTTTGGAATTCCTGTGTAATGATCTGGACAGATGTCTTCCTATTACACATAACGACTTTCGTCAACTGTCGGCAGTCTCTGTCAGTCAACAGACAAGATCGGCCTGTACGCTTTTGTGCTGTAAGTGCCCCTTCATGTTTCCACTTCACATGACAAGTGACACCCAATCACCTGGCCACATTCAAAGTCCAAGAGTTCTGTGGAGTGCACCATTCTGCTCTCTCACGATGTCTAATGACTACTGAGGTCGCTGATATAGAGTACCTGACAGCACAATGCAACTAGTTCGAAAAACTTATGTTTTTGGGGGTGTCCGGATACTTTTGATCATATAGTGTACTTAAAGATTTGAAAATGCCTGTTTATCAGTTAAAATCACAAGACGAAATAATTTACTCTTATCAACTATGCAATGGTGTCAAAAATGTATTTTTCGTTACAATACAAAATGTACATTTTTTAAATGGCAATCATCATATAAACATTTAAAACATAAATTCTCATTGTGCTATATAAAAAATAACACAGATGAAGACTGAAATGCAAGAAGGTATTATAAGTGAAACGAAATTCCAGCAAAATGAAGAATAAAAATACTGAATGCAATAACATGGGCGAGAATATGATAAAAGGGAAGAAATTACTCAAAATCAATCAATAACAGTAATTAAATTAAATGCAAAAAGCTTCCTAGTGGGTAAAGAATGATAGGGAGAAAAAATGAGATCAACTGTAATAGTTAAGATAAACTGGAATAGTTAGTATGCTGATTAAAATGATGTAACAAAGGAATGGAAATTTTTAAAAGTTACATTTCAAGCGTTAAATGAATAAAAATAATGATCAAAGTCATTTCAATAAAAATGAAAAGATTTCTAAACAAGTAAAGTGATTCGAACCTACATCCTTTAGCATGCAAGGACTCCATGATAACCGTTACATTAGGGTAATAGATTAATGTTACTACTTCAAAGCTCTACAGCACAGTGCAAAATTCTAAAATAATTTTTTCATATGTTACAAACGAAGGCCCACCAGTGTGAATGGCTGCAGGGCACTCTTATCAGCATACTTTTAATGTCAGTAACACCTGTGCACTATGATAATAATATGAGACTGGTGACAACTGCAGTGAAACAGCTAATATCTATATTTGGTGATTTGTGAAATCCTCATGCTCACCCCAATTAAATAATCTGTTATTTCTTTTTATGGGAGACATGAAAGCTAGGGTGAATGCAGAAAAATCTTGCCCAACGGTGGCCTTAAAAGGTGACACTCTTCAAGCAATTTGTTGCTATCCTGGCACGAATGTTAATGAGAGTGTGATCGACAACTTTGCACAGATTGAAATCAAACATTATAATGAAAAGGGTCGTTGCTACTCACTATATAGCAGAGATGCTGCGTTGTAGAAAGCCACAACAAAAAGACTGTCGGAAAGTTAGCTTTCAGCCAAGAAGGCCTTTATCAGAAGTAGCCAACATACACACACATCCATCCAGTGATATGATCTCATGAGCACGTAGGAAAATAAAGATCAACTTTGACACAACCGTAAGTTCAGTAGATGCTTGCCCTTTAATGACTGTTTCACATCTACAAAGAAGTGGCATACGAAACACTTCTTCAACTGATTCTTGGGTACTGCTCATCAGTCTGAGATCCTTACCAGGTTGGATTAACACAAGAGAGAGATAATATCCTATGAAGAACAGTGTGTTTTGCTATGGGACGGTTTAGTTGTCGCAATAGAGTTGCAGAAATCCTCAACAAACTCCAGCAGCAGATACGACAAGAGAGGCAATCGCAAATAGGTTTATTATTAAAATTCTGAGAGTGTACGTTCTGGGAAGATTCAGGCAGCATATTACTTCCTCTCACACATGTCTAAAGAGAACTGATGTGGAGGTTTAGTGACAATCATTCTTCACAGACACATTTTCAAATGAATTGGGTAGTGTTATCAGAAGCACTGTCTGCTACACACTAGATATAAATACATTCCTTGTGCCACTGATTTACCATACCGCAATCATCCAACATGGAGGTTACAGTTACAGAGGATGGTGGTAATCATCAGCTTCCAGCTCAAGTACCCTAAGTTTATCACATAAACTCTTAACCAAAACCAGTCTAGTCCTCTCCAGTACTTACTATGTGGCATGACCCAAGAGGTACACATTACTTATTGAAGACTACGGATGTGGGAGATATTACTCGTCTTCTATGGGATTCTTTGGACTAACATGGTCAAATAATAATAATAATAACAAAAACAATGTATAAGATTTGGTTTTGACTGCAAAAGAAGGAAAAAATATGTTTCATCAGGACAAAGCACTTTCCACAAAGGTGCTCTGACAACAGGAAAAAATTAAGTACAAACTGTTGGAGCATCCAGTCCTTTCCCCAGATTTGTAATCATCTGTCACTTATTCCTGTAACCAAAGAAATTTTCTGGTTGGATAAGTTTTGAATCCAATAAAGTTACTATGGCAGTTGTAGATAGATATTATGCTGATATTCCAGAATAAAACTAAATACTGAATCTATTCATTGGCAGAACCTTTGACAATCTGTATTAATTGTACATCATAAAATAAGTTCACACATAAATACATAACATCTTTCATTTTGAGGCCGACATCAGGCTCATAGGATAATCAATGAAAGAGACTGTAAATATAAAAACATAATCATGATTACAGTGATAAGCAACAAATTATTGAATGTAAATATTTAACATGTACAAAGTTGTCACATGTCGGGTTATGACACTCCCGTAACACTCCTATCATAGTACCTTTTTAGGAAGTGTGTTTTCTGTTTTCACTTGTATGCGTAGAATCTGCATACAGTAGCACCTTTTATTGTAACATTTTTCCAGTGTTGGAAATTGTGATTGTGATTGTGATTTTGTGTGTGTGTGTGTGTGTGTGTGTGTGTGTGTGTGTGTGTGCGTGTGCGCGCGCGCACACACATGTGCGCATGCTGAAAACTGTGTTTAGTGATACAAGCAGAACAGCCCTGCAGTTCAGCAAGAACACATGTAGAACAGTACCAACAAACACAACCACTGATGCCATAATAAATTGAGGTGAAACACGTGGCAAAACAAATGCTGCCTTTATTCAGTTGCAAACAGATGGTCATAACATAAAAGCCATAAATGTAACATTCACTTGAAGTTTATAAACAGCAGAAAACAGTTCACTTAGTAAATTACCTTACATCAGGACCCTCCACGCATGGAAAGAATTTTCATTCTTTATTTAATTAGTGAAACACAGTGGCAGTTACGTATTTTTTCATATTTAGCATGAGCATTTTGAGAATTTATTCTTATTTCCAAGGGCATTTGTTTACATAAGTATTTTGTGTGCTCTCTGCATGTCTTTTCTTCTGCCTCTCTTTCACTGTAGTAATATTTTGAGATAATACTGCTATCAGACAAAATAAATCTTGAGATGTTTTTTATATGCTAATGTATTTTCAGTAGCTAATCTACATCTACATCTATACTCTGCAAACCACCCTGAGGTGCATGGAAGAGGGTACATCCCATTGTACCAGTTATTAGGGTTTCTTCCTGTTCCATTCATGTATGGAGCATGGGAAGAATTATTGTCTGAATGCCTTTGTGCATGCAGCAATTATTCTAATCTTATTCTCATGATCCCTTTGCGAGGGATAAGTAGGGGGTTGAAGTACATTCCTAGACTGATTATTTACAGCCAGTTCTTGAAACTTTGCTAATAGGCTTTCTCGGGATAGTTTATGTTTGTCTTCAAGAGTCTGCCATTTCAGTATCTCTGTGACACTCTCCCATGAATTAAACAAACCTGTGACAATTCATGCTGCCTGTCTCTGTATACATTCAATGTCCCCTGTTAGTCCTACCTGGTATGGATCCCCCACACTTTTCAGCAATATTCTAAGATGGGTTGCACAAATGATTTGTAGACAATCTCTTTTGTAGACTGATTGCACTTTCTCAGTAGTCTACCAATAACCCTAAGTCTAAGATGGGTACCTATGTTATCATTCCATTTCATATCCCTACAAGGTGTTAACCCAGGTACTTGTATGATTTGACCAATTCCAACAGTGACTCATTGATATTATAGTCATAGGATACTATGTTTTATCATTTTGTGATGTGCAAAATTTTAGATTTCTGAACATTTAGACCATGTTGCCAATCTCTGCACCAGTTGAAATCTTATTATGATCTGACTGAAAAATTTATAGAAACACTGCATCTACCTGGTTGCCTTGATTCAGAGCTTTCAGTATGTCATGTGAGAAAAGTTCGAGTTGTGTTTCATATGATCAATGTTTTCAAAAACCATGCTGGTTGGCATTGAGGTGGTTATTCTGTTCAAGATACCCCAAAATGTGCTAAGATTCTAAAACAAAATGATGTCAAGGATATTGGAGGGTAGTTTCGTGGATCATTTCTACTACCCTTCTTGTAGATGGGAGTACTGTGACTTTTTCCAAGAACTCTGCATGGTCTTTTGTTCGAGGGATCTATGATAGATTATAATGAGAAGAGGGGCTAACATAGCTGCAAATTCACTACAGAATCTGACAGGGATTCCATCAGGGCCTGGAGCTTTGTTCAGTTTTAACAATTTCAGCTGTTTCTTGACATCACTGACACTAATACTTATTTCATTCATCTTTTCAGTGGTACAAGTGCTAAATTGGGGCAATTCTCCAGGGTCTTCCTTTGTAAAGGAATATTTGAAAACAGTTAAGCATTTCAGCTTTTGCTTTGCTACCCTCAATTTCAGTTCCTGTCTCATTTGCGGACACTAACTTTGGTGCCACTGACAGCCTTTACATATGACCAGAATTCCTTTCTATTTTGTGAAATGTCATTTGTCAGTATTCTGCTACAGCAGACTCTGAAGGCATCACACATTGCTCTCTTGACAGCCAAATGTGTTTCATTCGGCATCTCTCTGTCTACAGCCCTACACTTTATTTAGCACCTATTATGCAGTAATCCAGTAACAGTAGCTAATAAAGTAACAAAAAACATAAGAGTGATGTATTTTAGTTATAACTTAAACTTTTGTCATTCACGCAGGCCAAGTTGCACTGTGTTTGTTTATACAACACAATTAAAACTATAGCCTCTTCATACTGGCTAATAAAAAAGAGTTTGATGCAAATTTTACTTCTATAATAGTATTTTAATTATCATTATTTTTGATTCTCATTTCTGCTTGCAGATTTATGATGATTTCTTAAATATCACCAAGAAGTTCTCAAATAATAATATAAATAAATTTCTTGTTTGCAGAGAGAGTTGTCTCTCATGCTGAAATATAACCTCACAATGGTGAAAATTGCTGCATTCAGTGTGTAAGGACAGTGCACTAAAATTACATATAACTGAGCTTTCCAGAAATTTGTTGCAATAGCAGCACTACACTCATGAGCATTTGAATTAAAGATAGTTGATATATTGGGAAAAGAGTAGCCAGATCACCAGGGCAAACTCAGTAGTTCAACATGCCGCGACTGGAATGTTGTTAGACTTTGTACTGGCCAATGGTGTGACTTGGTAACCATAATGTAAGCAAGCTGTGTGATATTAATACAGTTTGTGTTTGTAGTAGGCTCTATCCACGGCTGCCTATTACTTGAAGCACCCCATCTCTGAGGGATTGCACACAATGGGCTTCTCATATGCCACTGTAACAAGAGTGTACCCTGATTTCTGGAAAAATCACTACCAGCAGTTAACTTTTGTGGTCAAGAATGTGTTACTGACAGGTTGCAGTCAGCTATCGTGGATCATCAAACTGGATAAATAGACTGCAGAACCACAAAGCAATCTCCAATTTAACACTGCAGAACAACTCAACTCATGTAGTCATACCAATTAGAATTACCTCTTTGCTACGAGTTATCCCACAGATATTCCTCTGCTCACCAATCAACACAAGATGCTCAAAGAATGGAACGTCACCTGAACTGTGATGAGTTACAGTACATACTGATATGCAGAGACAATGGATCCAACTTGCCAAAAGGGCATTCAAGGCATTTGGTGGAAGGAAGCATACACAGAATAAATTGGGACCCCTGAAGTGTGTGTCATCTCTCACTACGCAAGATAAAGAAACCTGCTGTCTGCAGATGTACATCCATAATTCACGTACCAAATTACGTCCCTAGACATGAGTGTGTTGATGTGCCTCCTGCTCCCATCTTTTCTCCTTTTCTACACAGCCTGCCTCATCCTACCAAGAACATGCAAGTTCACATTGAATAACATGTCCACACTTTGGATTCAGCTCTGAACAATATGCATGATGCACAAATAATGACAGGCAAACATTTGTAGAGATTTGTGCATCTGTAAAAAGATCAAGGCATGAAGCATACAACTACCAAACCTTAGCAAAACAGAACCCAAGAAAATTCTGGTCCTAAGTAAAATTGCTTGGCATGTCGAAGACTTCTATCCAGTCACCTGTTGATCAGTCTGGTGTGGCAGTAGAAGATAGCAAATGGGAAGCTGAAGTTTTAAATTACGCATTTAAGAAGTCATTCATGCAGGAAAATCATGCAACCATACCCATTCTTTGACCACTGCACACAAAGAAATATACATATCGCTGGCATAGAAAAACAATAGGAAGAGTTGGTGGTGGTGGTGCTGTGGGGGGGGGGGGGGGGGGAGTTGCCAGATCTGGATGGAAACCAATTTGGTTTTACAAAGAGTATACTATGGCATCGGCCCTTTACTTAGCTTGCATTAATCATGAAGCTCTCACGCAGCATGAAGTCCCAAGTGATTGGAAAAAGTGCGGATGACTCCTGTATATAAAAAGGATACAAGAATGGAGCCATAAAGTTATAGACCAATATACTTAATATCAATTTTCTGCAAAATTCTTGAACATATCCTCAATTCTAACATCACAGATTTTCTTGAGATGGAAAGGCTTCTGTTCACAAATCAGAACAGTTTTATAAAGCACTGCTTGTGTGAAACTCAGCTTGCTCTTTTCTCACATGATATTTTGCAAACTATGGATGAAAGGCAACAGGTAAGATTCCATACGCCCTTATTTTCAAACAGCATTCAACATGATGTTAACAAATATACAAACATACAGAATATTGTTTCAGATATGTGAGTGACGACGACTTCTTAAGTAATAGAACCCAATACATTGTCCTCAATGACGAGTGTTCATCAGAGACGAGAGTGGCTGTAGGAGTATACACGATGACAGAGAAAACTTCTAATTGCCATGATGAATGACAGATAGTTCTAAATGCAGAAAAATTTAAGTTAATGAATATGAGTAGGAAAAAGAATCCCCTGACAGTTATGTCAATTAAAATACCTAGAAGTACCGCTGCAAAGCAATATGAGATAAAACGAGCACATACAGATGCTTTGTAAACTCAAAAGGGAATTCATGAGGGGGTGGGGTGGGGTGGGGTGAGGGAGGGGGGGGGGGGGGGCGAATGGCACCATTCTTTTTAAGGAACACTATTGAGAAAATTTGGAAACCAGCATTTGAAGCTGACTGCAGAACAATTCTATTGCTGCTAATGTACACTTTGTATAAGGACCATGAAGATGAGATAACAGGAATTAAGCCTCGTACGGAAGTATACAGACAGTTGTTTTTCCCTCATTCTATTTGCAAGTGGAACAGGAAAGGAAATGACTAGTAGTGGTACAAGGTGCCCCCCCCCCCCCCCCCCCCACGCACCATACAGTAGCTTGCGGAATATGTATGTAGATGCAGATGCACACATTTTATGTTACCTGGGACTGCTCTATTTTTCTCAAAATTTAAAGGAGAGCTTTTCTCAGAGAAAAGATACAAAAGTGCTGCACAGGCTTATTCAGTACGTAATTCTTAAGAACTATAACAAATTTCAGGATGTTAGCTTTTATAGTTCCTGAGAAAAGGTAAATTATAGCTAAAAAGTCAGTTTATGACAGTTCACTTTTAAAGTTTTTATTTCAATTTTTGACAGTATTGCTGTACCTCTAGTGACTAATGTTGTCCATATCCATAATCTTTATTCTCTTCCTCATCTTCTGGAGTAATCTTTTCCCCTGCCTCCTTTGCCTAGCCAACTTTTGCATTTTCTCTTCTGCTGCCTGAGCTTTGTGCAGTCACACTTCATTGATGCTTCTGAACATCTTAAGAGTGAATGCAACTGTATGGAAGCCTAGTCTCCCTAGTCTCCGCAGGCACTTAATCCTACCTACATTTACACTATTGAACACTAGACATGCATCATATGCAGCTAATCTTTGCAAAAATTGAACACAGATACTGTTTTTGGACAATGCATCCATATAAGGTGATTGTAGTTCTCATTTGTATTCTGTGTTTTCCCTTGTACACATTTTTTCAGTAGTTCAGTATCGGCTGGGTATCTGAAAGTTGGTTCTACAATATCTAAAACAGCAAGTGGCAAACCATGTTTGTTGGTGTTTGGCTTCCCATCGGCTACTGTCTGAAGATATTCGCACCACAATATGTCACAAAGGGAATATTGGGGATTTTCATCTGCGAAAAGTTTGTGAAAGAATATTACCCACATGGCTTGCTGAATTGTTTTCGCACTATGTAAGTTATCCCTGATAATTTTCCATAATATATTTGTAAAGTGTGAATTTCCTTGTCTGTCAGTTTGTTAACACCATCCAGTCATTTTCCATTTTCTAATTTCTTGCCTTTCATTTCTTCCTTCAATCTGAGAAGTCTACCTCCCATTTGCTTTTGAACATGCCCCTCACATTCCAGATTTTCAGTTTTAGTTTATGAGCCATAAGAATTAGTCTCTAAATCAGTCTTAAAACCACTGGAATCTCCATCACCTAGATACTTTACGTACCTAACACCATATTGTTCAATTGACCTTTGGAATATTAGTTTCATCCCAGCTGCTTCCCTACCACCCCTTGGCCCGTGGTAATTCTTGCTGCATGCTTTCTTGTGTTCCTACTGCCACCTTTCTTCTTCACTGCCATCATTGTTCTTTCTTGTGTCACATTGACAGCAATATTTGCTAATTTCTTGGAAGATTTTCCCCAAATCCACACTAATGGCAGATGATTCACCATGAAGTGATGTATGGGGCCCTCTTCAACAAGTTCCATCACAAGAGACACACAGATCTGTCTTGACTATACAGTGTCCTCCTTCTTCTTCATTGTTCATATCTGCAGCTTCCTCAACAACTGCTTTCATGACCTCATTGTACTTAACTTCAAGAGCACTGAGGAGTGTCCTGATGTAATCACTGAACCTAGTCACTGGTGCAGGCATGTTCATCAAGCCAAAAAACAAATATGTACTTTCTCAGCCTACACCTAAGCATCTCATAGCATAACACAATCTTGTATTCACGTTCATACATCTTCCCGTGGACAGCAGAAGTCTTGAACTGATTTACAAACAATGGAAGATCAAGGATGGAATGTAACACTTTTATGAAAAGGAAACTTGCTACTATAACGGGGTGTAGTTTGTGTTCTTGCCCCAGATGATGATTACACCAATATTTTGTCAGGATTTGAAAGCAGTAGGTCTTTGAGGCATGGTAATACGCGAACACGAGAAGTAAGTTTAAACAGTTTTACTAACAAACGTGGATTATAAAACACGCACGCTACGCGCAGCCATCATCACTGTATCTGACATCCTCTGGCTAATTACAGTTGTATCGAAGGCACCGTGCTGAGCTAACAAAAGAGATATTCACACCCGAGGCCACGCTAGTTAATACTGCGGGCAGCGGCCAATCGCGTACTCTCCGTTGCAGTGCGGCCGGACGCACGTCTACTGACCAAGCGAATTGTCAGCATTCCAGACAAATGCTGTTCACAAAAGACAAATCAATAAAAGCAATAAAAACACAACACTGACAATCAAGTATGCATTAAAAGTTACTGGATGAATCGGAGGATTTAATTTTATTTGCTGCTTCAATGAAATTTAACTCTTTATTTGAAGAGATTACATTTTCATGGATGTCCTTCAGAAAAACTTGATAAGGAATGCTTTCCATATGTTAATATGTATGAATCATTGTAATAAACAGATAACATTCTCGACAATGGCAAATGTGCAGTTGCATGAAATGTAGTTGGCAACACACTAGGTGCATAAAATAGTTCACATGATAAATCACAATGTGTGACATTCAAGATTAATCCACTATTGTTCAATTTTAGTGTAAAGGGTAGCTCAGGTGTATCATAGCTTTTACATCTAAATGTGACATCAAGGGTGGAATTAAATGAGAAAATTATACCTTCAGAACATCGTTTAAGAAATAGATGATAAAGATGTGTTAAAATTCTAGGGCAATCATCTCTTGGGGGTGATTCATAAACAATTCTTTCTCACAGCCGCACACTCTACTGCCTAAGAATACTGCCGATTCAGGGCAAATTAATTTATGACTACGTTTATACATATGCAAATCATTTTCATTTAGGGACACAAAATATCTTCAATCCTTGCTGACCAGTAGATAATGATTAAGTACATACTTCACATGAATACCTACCTGTCTCCATTTCACAGGGTAAGTATAAATCTTATACATTTCAAAATTATGCTTTGATCTAGCAATGGGCATAGGAACAACAGCAGTTAATTCATCTTCAGTCATTAAAGAGTGTGTGGTGGTTAACTTGTAGTAAGCATATAAATTTTAAGAGTTAACAGGGTAAATCATAGTATATGTTGCATCTAGCTTTTGTTCAATTGATAGTAGGATCTGCAAAAATTGTTCTGGATATAGGCCTAGTAGTACACTGCTCAAACAATAATCTGAGCTACTTTCTAAGGCTGTTCTTGAGTTAAGGGCATCAATTCTAGTATTTGATAAACTATCAGTAATCCTTAACATAAGAGTGTTTAAATCTAAGTGTGCGCTCACAGTATTTAATCCTTGGAATAGTTCTTGGATATTTGCATTCATTTCATTACGAATTATGTGGAAATGTGAGATAAATTGTTTTACAATCTGTTCAATGAAAACCGTGTGGTTAGTAATGGTTCTTTGCATATTATTAATATGATAATTTCATTAGAGAGGTTAGTTGAATCTGTACGGGAATGTTGTTCAAGAGCTAATATTTTGCCTTTAACTTCCAGTAGATCTCGACTAGTTAAAGTACCGAATACAGTACAAAGGATACTCCCTCCAAAATCAAACCAGGCACATTTATGCCTAATTAGTTTTGTGTGGCAAAAGCTTTAAAAAACAGTAAATTTCTTGTTCATAATTAGCAAATGTAGACTCTACCTACATTTTGGCTGTGATCCAGTTATTATACCAAGTACCAAGAAGTACCCATTTCCAAAATTGTATCATTGCCCTTAACAGAACGAATTAGGTCAATTTGCTTCTTTACAGAATTGAAATGTTGCTGGATTTCACCCAGATTGTACTCGAGGACAAGTTTTGTATTACTTGTTGAAACTACCATATCTGATCTTGGGTCAAACAAAACACCTGTACTCTGTGGTACTATTACTACAGCATTAGTAGAATACGCTATCATAGCAAACATTAGAATAAAAATGAACATGGTTAATTAGTTCAAAATACTAGAGTTAACAATGAACATAAAATAAATGAGTTTCTTGTGGTAACCTGTAGAATAAAAGGTTTAGTTTCACTTGTGCACTCGTGCAATAGCTTCAATACTAAATTTTCACAACACATTCACATAAGCACGCATTGCACTCCACTCTCACATGCTACACACGTTTACGTAGATTGTAGGGACATCTGGAATAGGATCGCTTGGAACGTGGCGATGGTGCGGCCTCGAAGTCTGGACTGTGACCTCGCGATTCTTGCTTCCCGGGTTTGAGAATAGCAGGTCTGCCTCTCGGTCGGTTGTCATCGTCTTGCGATACTACAGGAAATCTACCCAGAAATGGCTTTACATGATTGACATGAACAACAATCAAATGAAAGGGCAGTTGGAGCTTAAGTGTGACTGGCGACAACACCTCCAAGATTGAAAATGGTCCTTTCCAAAACTTCTTAAACTTTTCAACTTGACTCTTCTTTAACACCACATTGCTCAGATACATAAGATCTCCAATTCGATACTGTGGCACTGCTGCTTGGCAGTCATCTTGTCTTGCTTGCTGAAGAAAGGATTGATGATTCCGCTGTTTCACTCCCCTCCATGCTTCCTCTAGCTTGTGTGCGAGATCCCTTATGTGTCAGATCCCTTAATCGGGCAGGTAGGTTAGAAAATTTAAAAAGGGAAATGGATAGGTTGAAGTTAGATATAGTGGGAATTAGTGAAGTTCGGTGGCAGGAGGAACAAGACTTCTTATTCAGATTGTGAAAGGAGACGAAAATTTAATAGTCATGGGTGACTGGAATTCGAGTGTAGGAAAAGTGAGAGAAGGAAATATAGTAGGTGAATATGGATTGGGGCTAAGAAATGAAAGAGGAAGCCGCCTGGTAGAATTTTGCACAGAGCACAACATAATCATAACTAACAGTTGGTTTAAGGATCATGAGAGAAGGTTGTATACATGGAAGAACCCTGGAGATGCTAAAAGGTATCAGATAGATTATATAATGGTAAGACAGAGATTTAGGAACCAGGTTTTAAATTGTAAGACATTTCCAGGGGCAGATGTGGACTCTGGCCACAATCTATTGGTTATGACCTGTAGATTAAAACTGAAGGAACTGCAAAAAGGTGGGAATTTAAGGAGATGGGACCTGGATAAACTAAAAGAACCAGAGGTTGTACAGAGTTTCAGGGAGAGCATAAGGGAGCAATTGACAGGAATGGGGGAAATAATACAGTAGAAGAAGAATGGGTAGCTTTGAGGGATGAAGTAGTGAAGGCAGCAGAGGATCAAGTAGGTAAAAAGATGAGGGCTAGTAGAAATCCTTGGGTAACAGAAGAAATATTGAATTTAATTGATGAAAGGAGAAAATATAAAAATGCAGTAAATGAAGCAGGCAAAAAGGAATACAAACGTCTCAAAAATGAGATCGACAGGAAGTGCAAAATGGCTAAGCAGGGATGGCTAGAGGACAAATGTAAGGATGTAGAGGCCTATCTCACTAGGGGTAAGATAGATACTGCCTACAGGAAAATTAAAGAGACTTTTGGAGATAAGAGAACGACTTGTATGAATATCAAGAGCTCAGATGGAAACCCAGTTCTAAGCAAAGAAGGGAAAGCAGAAAGGTGGAAGGAGTATATAGAGGGTCTATACAAGGGCGATGTACTTGAGGACAATATTATGGAAATGGAAGAGGATGTAGATGAAGATGAAATGGGAGATATGATACTGCGTGAAGAGTTTGACAGAGCACTGAAAGACCTGAGTCGAAACAAGGCCCCTGGAGTAGACAACATTCCATTGGAACTACTGACAGCAGGTGTTGACAGATGTGAAAATTACCGAACTATCAGTTTAATAAGTCACAGCTGCAAAATACTAACGCGAATTCTTTACAGATGAATGGAAAAACTGATAGAAGCCGACCTTGGTGAAGATAAGTTTGGATTCCGTAGAAATGTTGGAACACGTAAGGCAATACTGACCCTACGACTCATCTTAGAAGAAAGATTAAGGAAAGGTAAACCTACGTTTCTAGCATTTGTAGACTTAGAGAAAGCTTTTGACCACGTTGATTGGAATACTCTCTTTCAAATTCTGAAGGTGACAGGGGTAAAATACAGGGAGCGAAAGGCTATTTACAATTTGTACAGAAAGCAGATGGTAGTTGTAAGAGTCGAGGGGCATGAAAGGGAAGCAGTGGTTGGGAAAGGAGTGAGACAGGGTTGTAGCCTATCCCCGATGTTATTCAATCCGTATACTGAGCAAGCAATAAAGGAAACAAAAGAAAAGTTTGGAGTAGGTATTAAAATCCATGGAGAAGAAATAAAAACTTTGAGGTTCGCCGATGACATTCTAATTCTGTCAGAGACAGCAAAAGACTTGGAAGAGCAGTTGAACGGAATGGATACTGTCTTGAAAGGAGGGTATAAGATGAACATCAACAAAAGCAAAACAAGGATAATGGAATGTAGTCTAATTAAGTCGGGTGATGCTGAGGGAATTAGATTAGGAAATGAGGCACTTAAAGTAGTACAGGAGTTTTGCTATTTGGGGAGCAAAATAACTGACGATGGTCAAAGTAGAGAGGATATAAAATGTAGACTGGCAATGGCAAGGAAAGCGTTTCTGAAGAAGAGACATTTGTTAACATCGAGTATAGATTTAAATGTCAGGAAGTTGTTTCTGAAAGTATTTGTATGGAGTGTAGCCATGTATGGAAGTGAAATGTGGACATAAATAGTTTAGACTAGAAGAGAATAGAAGCTTTCGAAATGTGGTGCTACAGAAGAATGCTGAAGATTAGATGGGTAGATCACATAACTAATGAGCAGGTATTGAATAGAATTGGGGAGAAGAGGAGCTTGTGGCACAACTTGACTAGAAGAAGGGATCGGTTGGTAGGACATGTTCTGAGACATTGAGGGATCACCAATTTAGTATTGGACGGCAGCGTGGAGGGTAAAAATCGTAGAGGGAGACCGAGAGATGAATACACTAAGCAGATTCAGAAGGATGTAGGTTGCATGCAGTGGGTACTGGGAGATGAAGAAGCTTGCACAGGTTAGAGTAGCATGGAGAGCTGCATCAAACCAGTTTCCGGACTGAAGACCACAACAACAACATATGCTACTCAGCATCTCCACTATACAGTGAGTAGCAACTACCCTTTTCATAATATTGTCATATTTACAAACTTTACACAAAATATGTATATTACTTAACAACACCAATTCTGTCACTGTCATCATACAGTCTAATGCCCTTTGACCTAGAATTACCATGTGCACATGAAACATTAATCATATGGGCAAGTATTTCAATGTCAATCAACCGAAGTCCACTGGAAACTTGTCTTTAGTATTGTACATAGCATCATCAATTCCTTCACTAATTTTCTTCTTCAATGAACACAGTGAGGTTGTCAATAACTGTTCTTTGTGTTTAGGAGCAGCATCTGTAACATTGTTATTTAAATTACCTATACCATTTACATCTGAAATTCGGCATTTCTTTACTTTTTTAAATATGTGTCCACTGTTACGACCCACTTCAAACAAAACATGTTGACATATGCAAGACTAAAAACTGATTAAGCTTGTAGCATATAATATTAAACACATTGTAAACAGAGGAACAGGCAAGGATAATCTTTCTCATAGCCTTCTAGATTCATCTGCATTTCATTTCGATTGTGTGAATCAAAAATGAAGGCACAAAAAATTTCGAGCATTAAGAAGGTGTGGATCGCTGCATGGAAAGAGGGGGCGTGACAGGCAAAGATACCCAAACAAACTTTTTTAAAACATATTTCTAGCCAGAAATTGATTATGAAACTTTGCGATGTTGTTCTTAAAGAATCAACCTAATAAATTATGCAATTAAAAAAATTCAAACTTTTTCACAATTTTGCCCTACATCTTCCCTTAACAATGGGGGAAAGCTTCAGGTTCAGGTGATGACTGAAAAGGCAGATCAAGTGTACTCTTTGGATTCAGTCAGCACTTTTCTCGAAAATTTTATACTAGTCCTTCATATTAGCGAAGACAGCAGTTGGCTGAACCTGCACCTTCTAACCGTAGAGAAATAATGTTCAGTGTTTGAAATTTTGTAAGTAGATGTTTGCCTGCTTTATTTCTTGTTCTACATCTACATCATTACTCTGCAATTCAAAAATTAATTGGTTGGCAGAGGGTTTATCAAACCACCTTCAAGATATTTATCTACCGTTCCACTCTTGAACAGTGCATTGGAAAAACAAGCACTTTTAATCTTTCTGTGTGAGCTCTGGTTTCTATCATGATGATAATTCCCCCCTATGTAGGTGGACACCAACATAATAGTTTTGCATCCAGATGAGAAAGTTGGTGACTGAAATTTCACGAGAAGGTTCTGCTGTAACAAAAAAACACCTTTGTTTTAATGATCACCACCCCAATTCATGTATTACGTCCATGGCACTCTCTCTCCTATTTTGCAATAGTACAAAACAAGCTGCCCTTCTTTGAATTTTTTGCTGTCCTCTGTCAGTTCCATCTGATGCACATCCCACTCCACAATACTCCAGAAGAGGGCAGACAAGGATGTTGTAAGCAATATCTTCAATAGACACTTATTACACATTGTAAGTGCTGTGCCAATAATCCACAACCTTTGGCCTGCTTTACCCACAACATTAGCAATGTGGTCTTTCCAATTTAAGTTAATTGTAATTGTAATCCCTAAGTATTTAGTTGATTTTATAGCCTTTAGATCTGTGCAATTTATTGTGAACCACAATTCAGCAGATTTATTTTAGTACTCACGGGGGACGACAATATTTTTTTCATTATTTAGAGTCAACTGCCCCTTTTTGGACCATACAGATATATTGTCTAAATCATTAATGATTGTTTTTGATCACATAATGACTTTACAAGATGGTTAATGACAGCATCATCTGCAAACAATCTAAGAGGACTGCTCAAATTTCCTCGTATGTTGTTTATAAAGACCGGGTACAGCAAAGGGCTTATAACACTTCCCTGGGGAATGCCAGATATTACTTCTGTTTTACTCAATGACTTTCCATCAACTGCTACGAACTGTGACCTTTCTGACAGGAACTCAGAACCCTGTCGCACAACTGAGGCCATACTCCATAGTGCAAGCAATCTGATTAGAAGTTGCTTGTGAGGAACGATGTCAAAAGCCTTCTGAAAATCTAAAAATATGGAATCAATTTTACTCCCCTGTCAATAGCACTCATTACTTTATGAGAATAAAGAGCTAGTTGTGTCTAACAAAAATTATATTTTCTGAGTTCGTGCTGACTATTTGTCAATAATTTTCTTCAAGATAATTCATAATGTTCGAACGAAGTATACGTTCCAAAACCTTACTGCAAATTGATGTTAGTGATACGGATCTGTAATTCCTCCTATTTCCTTTCTTGGGTATTGGCGTGACTTGTGCAACTGTCCAGTCTTCAGGTACAGAACTTTCTATGAGTGAGCTGTTGTATACGACTGCTAAATATGGAAATATTGTATCAGCATACTCTGAAAGGAATTTGGCTAGTATTCCAAGCTGGGCCAGAGAGGCCTTGCTTTTGTTAAGTGGTGGCGCTCACCATGTGCTTTGGTGCATGAATGAGAATCCCTACTGAGCCTTCTTAAAAACACAATCACAAGTGTCCACAGCTCGTGGTCTCGTTCTCGCTTCCCGAGCACACGATCCCAGGTTCGATTCCCGGCAGGGTCAGGGATTTGGACCTGCCTTGAGATGACTGGGTGTTTGTGTTGCCCTCATCATTTCATCATCATTCCTGAAAGTGGAGAGATTGGACTGAGCAAAGATTGGGAATTTGTACGGGCATTAATAACTGCGCAGTTGAGTGCCCCACAGACCAAACATCATCACAATCGCAAGTGTGCACATTGTACGCAACCAGTAATAAAAGGTACTAATTGGTGGAACTGAAAATATTAATGATAGCATTTTGTTGAGAGTTTTCATAAAGATTATGGTAATTGTAGATCGGGCATGTGTTGAAGTGGTGCATGTACCTTGGGAGTAAGTTCGCCATCCATGCTGCTGTAACTATCGAATCCAATTGCCTATTATAATTCACACGGTCAAAATAAGTGTGTTAGCTTCATCATAATGAGGAGCAACTAACACGTCCTCAATGTCCACCTTATTGCCCAGCTCGAGCACACACAGGCCTATTCTAGATCTCCATGAAGGCACTGTGCTTTGAAAAATTCCAGAATAGCACTTTCCCGGGAATCGTATTTTTGAGCCTTTATTATGCGATTGGTGAATGAAAGAACTTCATGAAGATTACTTTGAGAAAATGTGAAATTTAAGTTCTATAATAAGCAAGAATTTGCATAAAACTCTAAAACATCCATGTATACCTGTCTATTAGCATGATCATTTACAACAGTATCTATTCTATAACAATGACTACAGTTCCTCTTCCAAATTATGAAAGCTCACCTCTTACTTTTTACTTCTTCGAAATATTGTTCATGCATCTTGGAATGATATTAAATGATTTTCCAAGTTTGTGATGCTATTTTTGCTCATGGGCGAGCATTTCTGCATCCACTGAAATGCTGCATCCTTCTAGATTCACTGACTGCATTTCTGTTCAGTACGACCAACGCTTTTTCCTCTAGAGATCTGCAGCAAGAACTGAACTATAAAACTGTTATGGAAGTCTCAAGAGACATTTATTTAGATATTATACAGATAGGATAAACTTACGGTTATTGTTACCCAACATTTATACATGTAGAATCTTTTCTGTAGACATCATATACAAATTTTCATTAAATGCTCCATTTTATGTCATTTTCTGAAAAATTCATTAGATATAATCTCAGACTGCCCATTTCTGATAAGAACATAAAACAGAAAAACAATTTATGCCAGGCAGAAAAGTTTTCATGTGCAAAAATAACAGTGCACCTTGCATGACACTGAAAGTTAACAACATACAGGGTCGCAAATTGCTCTCGAGGCACTACCAAGCTGTAGTTGCTTTGTAGAAAGAGGGTGTTCCTAGCAGTGACAATTATAAATTAAAAATCAAATAAGGGACTAACAATAATATTATGACAAGGATAGACTGCTACCTGCCATACAGAGGAGACACTCAGTCACAGACAGATGCAACAAAATGACTCAGCCAAAATCCTTTCTTCTGAAGTAATGCATTTTCTATAAAGTGAGTAGCAATCCATCTTTTTCATTATATTGTTAAAAATAATAAAAAACTATGTAGGGCTGCTTCAATGATTCACTTACATTCTCTGCAATAAAAGAAATTGCTTTTAGGAGCAGACAGACACGCTTGATGCGGTAGTGCTTGGCATATATGTATCACTACCCCAATAACTGCTTCTTGAAGTGATGAACCTTTCACAGCAGAAGTATCAATACATTAGGCCTTTTCTGAACCCACACCAATTAAAATTGCACACAAAAGACAGCATTATTTCTTTTATTAAAATTAAGGAGAAGTGCTATGTTGCCATTTTGTAAGAAACTCATTGTACACTTTAATGTAGTGCCTAGTCTATGTAGGAACATTATTGGACATTAAAAACATGATTGTGTCAACTGGAAAGTGCTATTTTCTCAGTCAGATGTTCTCAAGAAAGGATTTTAAGGAGACGTTTCTCAAAATGTGTCTGATGTTGCACACAAATTACCTCATGTAATTGACTGTAGCTAAAAACTTCTTGACACTAAAATTCACTATCAGAATACAGCAAGCATTAGTGAACTAGGATAATAGTCCATATAGTATCTGATCTGTAGGACTACCACCATGTCTTACAAATTAATTTTCTGTGATGACCTCAGATTTTATTGTAAGCTGTAATGCATCTGGGTACAATGTGCAAATGGTTTAGAGGATACACTTTCAAATCAGATGCTTCATGTTAGTCTTTAGTAATGTTGTTGTTGTTGTTGTGGTCTTCAGTCCAGAGACTGGTTTGATGCAGCCCTCCATACTACTCTGTCCTGTGCAAGCCACTTTATCTCCAAGTAACTACTGCAACATACATACTTCTTAGTGTATTCATCTCTTGGTCTACCTCTATGATTTTTACCCTCCACACTTCCCTCCAATACTAAATTGGTGATCCCTTGATGCCTCAGAATGTGTCCTATCAACCAATCCCTTTTTCTAGTCAAGTTGAGCTACACAATCCTCCTCTCCCCAATTCTATTGAGCACCTCCCCATTAGTTATGTGATCCACCCATCTAACTTCAGCATTCTTCTGTAGCACCACATTTCAAAAGCTTCTGCTCTCTTCTTGTCTAAACTATTTATCATCCACATTTCACTTCCATACATGGCTACACTCCATAGAAATACTTTCAGAAAAGACTTCCAGAAACTTAAATCTATACCCAATGTTAACAAATTTCTCTTCTTCATAAACATTTTCCTTGCTATAGCCAGTATACATTTTATATCCAGTCTTTAGTAATACACAAAGATATCTAGATGATTTACCATATGGCCAATCCCAATTCAGTTGGAAGATAACTACACCAATAGCTCATTAATTAAAAACCACGATTTAAAGTAAAAACTACTGTGTAGTTGTTATTTTGGTACATGGTCACAATACAAAATTTGTGAAGTTACCTGTGTTTCCAGTGCTTTCTGCCAGTTCTCACAGTTGCATTTACTGTACTGGACCTAAACACTCCTCATAAAAAAAAAGTTAGCCACCACTGTTGTAATTCTTCCTGCAGTTCATCACTTCTGGTCTCAAACATTTTATATATGGCTTCTGGCACCTCCAGAACACCACTTTTCAATTCTTGTAGGAGTAACTGTTTCTTTAAAATTAAGGATTGCTTATTTTTACCAGCAGCGGTGCTTGCAGATAGTTGCTTTATTTTACTACCTATAACTTTCCGCAGAGCAATATCAGCTTCATGAATGAGATTAGGAGCACATTTTTTATGTGCATTCTCATCATCTTCATTATTCACAGGTAAAACTGGTTCCTTAAGGCTATCCTCTATAACCCGGAATACAGTTTGTGCATCTCTCTTATCAAATGGCGATTCTGAAGAGAGACAACAGAACCATTTCTCCCACGAATTTTTCTTACTGGGGCAGCACAGTTTTCCTGCCATTCTAATAATAGTATCTTGTGCCACACGATCATCTGATCTCTGAGAGTTGCGACTACAAGCCACCTCTGCTGAACAGTGTAAACAGATTTCTGCAAAACTTATTGTATATCTTCTTGCCATTTTAAAATATTCATACCGCATACTACTGTAATACATATTGTCATCTATGAGGACCATTGTAGTTTCGTCTGTAGCTTGTGAAATGTGCCTTTTGGTCTTCTCTATTTGCATACACTGCAAGTAGTCGTCTAGTTCTGAATAGTTCTGTGTTTTCAGGAGGCAAATAATATTTTCAACTACAGCAACAACCTTCTTACGAGTTTCACTCCACTTAGTTTGTTCAAGCGAAAGTAGTGGCACTAATGCATCATAACAAATATGAATTATACTGTGATTTTTTTCACCCACGGATCCAGAAACATTAACGTCGCCACTCAACTTCATCAACACTTTTGAGAACGTTGTTTTGCCACTAGCTGGCAAACCAAGTAAAATAAGCAACACAATCTCACTTTCCTTATTTTCCATGACAGCACAATATTTGCAATTCTTAAGAGTAATTTGGTATACAATTGCTAAATATGACTTAACCCAAACTCATTTGACAATGTCTACATAACGTTACTATTATTTCATGGCATCTGCTTATTCAACTTCGACAGTGAGCTCTTATTTCCAACAAATTAAACGTTTCGATATAATCAACTATTCAACACGGTTGCCGGCAACTCCACACCATTTTTGAAATTGTCACTGCAGCACAAAACACTAAATCTGACACTTGACTCTTTAGCGCAAAAAACAGACAACTGTCGAAAATGTGTGACCAACACTGAAGAAATAAAAAGCGAAAACATTTTGAGAAGGACCTAAATTTTGGAACAAGACACTCGTATGATTTTAATACAAATAACAAAAAAATGAATAATTTATATAGATCCACCAACAATAGCACTATGCGGCCAACTATTGACAGCATATTTCACATTGTACCGCCACCACCATATCCCTGCGACGCGTTGCCACTAAACTCACAACCATCACATTTTATGCTTCCGTCTAGAGCTAGAGCGAAGCAAAACATGCGTCATGCGTAGGAATGAGGAGTGTAAGATGTGAGCTTGCAACAAAAGGTCATCTTTTATAAATACGATGATGTATATCTGGGCGAGTATTCATAAACTATATCAGCAGACAAGTGCTGATTATTGCTCCCAAATTACGGGAAACTTGTAAATTTTCGATAGCTGTAACACAATCAGATATAACTGTAAAAAACCACACCCATATCAGTGCCCATTAGCACCGAGACACCTGTAATTTTCTGAAAGTTAATAGAAGAATAACTTCAAAGTTGAGCAAATTTAGCAGTGTATTATCCCAAAAATGAATAATATTAGGACGCTACTCACTGCCGATACCACTCCATTATTTTAAGTGTCTTGTTATCTGACTTACCTGTTAAAGACAGCCTGACATCAGTGGAAACTTGCTTGATACTTGTAAGGATGTCACGAATCGGGACATAGTAAAAGTCTTATTGTGAAATCCATTGCAAATTTTAGCTCCCAGATGTAAAAATTGGCGCTTCAGCGTTTTTATGATTAGGTCTTAACAGAGGTTCGGTTGGACAAGAAAAGTATTAACAAGCTGCTTCCTTGAATTAACAAACAGAAACTAGTTTTCAAGTTATTTCTTGCCTTGTGGTATAGACTACATGATATGTACACCAAATAAAATGTTATGTATTGTCTTTCCCGACTCAGTGTCGGCTGACGTATGCAAGGATTTTCGTTATATTGGCAGCATGCTGGTGAAATGAAAAACGAGAAGCATGAAAGCGTGCTTTACACCAGATCAGGTGTTTATATAAACACAATGTTATCTTCATGAAGCAACTTTCTTTATCAAGAGAACCATTATTTCTGTCTTTTTATTTTTTGTAGCCACAGTTACATCACGACAGAGAAGTGACGAGCACTTTTGGTGTCATCATTAGGGTAGTTCTCTCACACGTGATTGTCGTGAGACTAAACAGCGAAATTGTAGAGAAGATTTTTGATAGATAGTCCAAACAGATACTGAAATTCTGAGTCAATCCATGATGAACACTATACGCTTCGTAATAGGTAAGTGCTCTCTCTCTCTCTCTCTCTCTCTCTCTCTCTCTCTCTCTCTCTCTCTCTCTTTTGTGTGTGTGTGTGTGTGTGTGTGTGTGTGTGTGTGTGTGTGTGTCACATAATACGAAAAAAAGTTTTAGAAGTAGAGTGTGTGCAGGCATAGCTGTCACGCTCTGCCGACGAGCTAACAAGACCGACAAATTATCTGTGATTTGAGGGAAAAGAGAGAGAGAAGACAGTGTAAAACACAATCCAATTCGTCTTATTCTTTCTTCAAATACTTTCGCCGCACTTGTTAGATACAAAACGTTCTCATCCGCGAATATTAGTAATTACAGTGTTATGGAGTCATAATTACTTTTCTTTTCCCCAGAAAGAATTGTAATAAGGTTGCAGACAGAAATTTGACACTTAGAGAACTTCCGAAGCAAGATATAACTTATACAGTGCACGTAACAGTTATATTTCCCTCTACCTCTTCCTGCTCGATCTAGTAACTTCGACCTCCATCCCCCGCCACTGCTTTTTTTCACCCCTCTGCAGCGTACAGTATCCAGGAAACAGCATTCACAAACCAAGTATGACTGTATTTGGATGTACCAGTACTGTTAATCTGCTCCAACATCTGCATCTACACTCTGCATACCACCTTTAGGTGCATGGCAGTGGGTGTATCCCATTGTACCAGTTATCAGGGTTTCTTCCTGTTAGACCTACTTTCACTTGTGGAGTGTGGGAAGAATGATTGTTTGAATGCCTCTATGTATGCAGTAATTATTCTAATCTTATCTTCATGATCACTGTGTGAGCAATACGTACGAGGGTTGTAGTATTCCCTGTAGTAATCATTTAATGCTGGTACATGAAACTTTGTTAACTGACTTTATATGGAAATGAACCTGAACTCCACTGACATAATTTCTGGTTTTGTGCAGAGACAAATACAGAATATTTTTGTATAAGGCACTCATGGTCTTCAGTGTATTGTTGTAGGGTGACTACATTTAGTTTGATCTCTTACTGCCATTTCTCTCAGTAAGAGCATTGTGCAGACTGACCTCTTGATTATGTCCCATAAATGTTTGATGGGATACATGTCAGGCAATCTGAGTGGCTGAATCATTCAAAATGTTCTTCAAACCAATGATGAACAATTGTGGCATTGTCATCCATGAAAAAAACATATTTGTTTAGGAACATGAAGTCCATGAATGGCTGCAAATGGTCTCCAAGCAGCCAAACATAACCATTTCCAATCAATGACTAGTCCAGTTGGACCAGAGGACACAGTCCACTCCATGTAAACATAGCCACACCATTATGGAACCACCTCCAGCTTGTACAATGCCTTTTTGTCAACTTGAGTCTATTGCTTCATGGGATCTGCACCACACTCAGAACCTACCATCAGCTCTTGCCAACTGTAATCAGAATTCATCTAACAATGCCACTGTTTTCCAGTCATCTAAGGTCCAACCAATATGGTCGAGAGCTCAGGAGAGGGACTGCAATGATGCCATGCTGTTGGCAAAAGCACTAGCATTGGTCATTTGCTGCCATTGCCTGTTAACATCAGATTCCACTGCACTGTCCTAATGAATACGTCCCACATCGATTTATTCATGTAGTGTTGCTTGTCTGTTAGCACTGACAGCTCCATGCAAATGACATGGCTCTTGGACATTAAGTGAAAGCCATCATGCACTTCGTTGGCCATGGTGCGAGGTAATGCCTGAAACTTGGTATCCTGAGCACACTCTTGAATCTGCAGAAATTGGAATATTGAATGCCCTAATGATTTCTGAAATACAATGTCTCGTGTGTCTAGTTCCAATTACCATTCCACATTCAGAGTCTGTTAATTCCTGTCATGCATGCAGCCATAATCACTTAGGAAAGTGTTTTACATAAATCGCCTGAGCACAAATGACAGCTCTGCCAATGCACTGCCCTTTTGTAACTCGTATACATGATACTACCACGAACTGTATATGTGCGTTTTGCTATCCCATGACTTTTGTCACCTCAGTGTATGCTTGCATTCAGGATAGTGCTTGCATTCAAGGTAGTGTTAATTGTGTTAACAGTGATACACAGCAGTGTAGATAGGTTTAACAATGGAAGATTTGGCCAGTAATCACATTGTGCAGTGGAAAATGGCACATTTACACCCCAATGAGTTCTTCCTGCTGTAAAGCCAACTATATCACAGTACTTGCATTACTCTGTGATTTGTATTTTACCTTTCGGTGTTTCCATATCACAGACTTGTTCACTGTTGTGAGGACATTTTCACAGAAATAAAGTTAACTGGAACAACAAAATGACTAAATCATAATTATGTTATCACTCTAATCAGTTGCCAGAGGTTGCAGATTCCATATACCAAAATACACAGGAGATATCCCTGAATGATCTCCAAAATTTTGGTGACAGAGTTCAGATTCACCGTGCATAATATTCATGAAGGTATATAGTTACATTAGAAACAGAAGATAAATTTTGTGCTTTGTGTTCCTCTAAATTGCAAGTTATCTCATTAATCAAGCAGTAGAAAATCCAGGAAGGATTGCAACAATATTATGAAAAGGAAAGCTGCTACTCACCATATAGAGAAGATATTGAGTTGCAGACTGTCACACATAAAGCTTTCGGCCAATAAGGCCTTACTGGCCGAAAGCTTTATGTGTGATAGTTTTTTATTGTGCCCATCAGCAACTCAGCACCTCCACTATATGGTGAGTAGTAACTCCCCTTTTCACAATAAAGTTATCTCTTTCCTGTACTGATATGCTCTTTGAAGGACAAATAAAAATATTTATTATTTTGTACAAAATACTCCTCATCTTTGACATAGGTCATCCACAACTGTTGCTATATTTGATTAAATAACAGCTCCAGCTGCATGTATGTATTTATTTTCACTAAATAAGATACGTTTTTTATGTAGCTGGAGCTGCTATTTAATCAAATAAAAATGTTGTCAAAGTATGCGTAATATGCAGTTCTTATATTCTGTGCCCTTAATGGGGTTAAAAGCTGGAAACTCTTAGCCTACTTGCTGAGATATTTGGCAATGATCAGCATTTCATGTGAATATTTCGTATCTGAAGTGGTTGATTCCATATGATTGGTGAAAGCTAATTTGGAGATATGTCTGACTTGGCTTCTGAATTGGGCATTACAGGTTATTTCACAATCTGACAGCTATTCGCACAAATCTTCCAAGTGGATTTACAGTATTGGTATGTGGATTTACAATTTTGGTATGGATTATGCTATGTTATTATATGTCAGGGGCTTCTAAATTAAAATGCTGAATGGTTATTTGTGCTATTCACTCAAGAGACCCTTCTACTCAGGAAATTTTAATCAAAAGTAATCAGATTTGCAACTTATTGCAGTAGAAATTGCTGATAAATAAATGTGAATCTCAAGACAGGATCAAATGTAAATCAAAACTGTTAACTAGGGAAAAATTTCTATGATTTTTATAATTAAATTTGAGTGACTTTTGTACATCATACTTTAAATGAGAAATTAATATCAGTGATTACCTGTCATGTGCCTTTGTGTAGTTTGATTTGTATATTGCAGAGAGGATGATTATGGAGAAATTTAACTTGTCATGCTCCCATTCCCTTGTTATCTCCTCATATTGGCTCACTGTTGTCTGTAGAATAACTGCAATTTTTAAGTTTTACTTATCACTGTTTCTGCGTATAAAAGACATCATTCTGATAACATCTGAATTCTGACGTCATAAGCTTTCTTCTAAATTTCCATTTCTATTTATTCAGATTATTTTCTTGTTTTAATTTGATGGGACTAGCTCATGTAATTTTTCTTCATAGATGAACATTGAACATGTATTTTTGCAGGATGAGCTCATAAATCAGCATTTCCTCAGCATGTCAGTAATCCCATTAAATTAATTTTATAGTTAAAAGAGGAGATAGACTGGAATTTTATCATTGGGGAGAATACTGAAAGATATAGCCTTGTCAACCATGTCAGTCTGAAGTTTGTCATTTGCAGTTTTTAATTTTGTATAAAGAAGAAAATATATTGTTTTATCAGTGTCTTTAGAAGTGGAATAGAAACTTCAAATAAGCTTAACTCTTATGTGAAAGAGTTCAGTATATCTATGTAGCAGTATGTCACTCAACTGTGACTAAATGTATTTTCTTCATAAACTAGCTCAATCTTTGTGAGATACTATGCGTATTATTGATGGCAGACCTCAATCAAAGGAAAATTCAGTTAAAGTTAAAAAGAGAGATAGAGATTGCTCACACTGTGACAGCCATTACTGTGATTTGAAAGTGAGTTGTTTGATAGTATTTCAAATCATAGAAAATGCAATAAAACAGCAGACCATTTATTGCAGATAAATTTACTGCTTAACGATGACATTAAAAAAAGTCATCCATCATAACATCATCAGCAAGGCGTGCTCGAATGTTTCACAGAAGACTGATAATTGTTAGGAATCTCATGGCAGATTGGTAGTGATTTACCCTCAATTTTACCCTTGGAATGAGTTAACAAAAATAAATGAATAAATAAATAAATAATCAAGTTGGATGACAGGCATAGACCTTGCAGATTTTCAGAAAAAATGAAACATCTCAGAGATACAATGTTCAACAGGGCACTCTGAGCTGTCTCCACTAAGGAAAAGACACACAGTTTCCCATATCACAACTAGGGGCAGTTGAAATTGTATTTCCTGCTTCCATATACTGTACAACCAATAATTCCAGTAGTGATATTTTGCAATTAGCCTGCAAACTTGAGCCAGATAAGACGACCAACCACCCTGCAAAGTTGAATTTTATCTTCGTTGATGACCACACAAAATCTGAGTGATAATGACTGTTGGGGATTGGTAAGTGTTTGAAGAACTCTATGATGATTTGCATGGATCTTTCAGAACATTCTGGTAGAGTACATGTGCCTGTACTGAGGACATGGTAGGGTTTTGGACAACGATAACAGTGGAGGTTCAATTGCAAGCAGTCATTGCACAGTGGGGGAGGTGCAATTCAGAAACTGAAGGCTACTCACAAGCAGAACTTCTAAGCTACAGCTAACAAACCTGTGAATTATACTGTTAAAAAGATACGCCAGTAAGACAAATAATTTGACAACTCTGATGGTTGCTTCTAGCAGGTGAAGTGCACAGCTCAGCAGACAACAGCATACTAAGGTGAGTGCCCTTCAAAACAAAGAAGTGGACTCATCCAGTGTTGAGAATAAGAATGCGTTTCTGCGCAGGTGCCAAGTTATTTTACACTAGCCCTACATGCACTTTATCATTCACACTGTGCAGAGAGACTGCCACAGTCACTACTGTTTCTCCAAAATGACGATCTTCTCTCTGAGTATTTCATGATTTGACTTTTTCCAAAGTCTCATAGTTTTTTAAGCATTTGTCATACATATGTTTGTTATATTGTTACTTGCTTCTAGATGAACTCAGTTACATAATGGTTGTGTCAGGCAGTTACTGGGTTTTATGTCACTCATTTTTAAGGATCACCATGTAGCCTCTTTAGGTAACTTCTTACTTTATGTATTCATATCAGGAAGAAAGCAGCTACTTTGAAAGGTTGAAACAAGTGCACCTAGTTTCTGCAGAAACACTTGACTTTGTTATTATAGTGTGACTCCTCTTTATGACCAGTGTCTTAAAAATTGTAGCCATTCAGTCCCCAGGAGGATAAGAGTGCAGTTTTATTCCCATTCAGGAAATTTATTATTTCAATGTTATTTTCCAAATGTAAAACTTCCACTATAATATTTTACTATGCTTCATTACCTCCTGGTATTCTTTGTGGTCAGGTCGACATCTTCCAGTAACTAATAACATGAAACAACTGAAATATTTGTCTACAAAAGCAGCATCACAACCCTTGTCAGAATCTGTGACTGCACCAAAGACAGCAATCCTTATGCTGAACATGGGTGGTCCCAAGACAACAGATGAAGTCCATGACTATTTGCTTAGAATAATGACAGATAGAGATATGATTCAACTGCCTGTACAAGGGTAAGTAAGAAAGTGTATTTCTGTGTTCTGCAAAATTGTCAGGAAATTATGTGCTTTTTGTCCTAGGTTAGAATAGTCTGAAGTGGAGCGTGCTTCTACTATGGAGATTTTTGTTCCAAGTTAGCCTCAATAATTTTACATAATTAAATTACTTTTACATCTTTAAATTTACTGGAACACATAAGTTGATGAAGGATTCACCCCTCCCATTAAAGATAGTCACTGCCTTCCAGAATAAGAATGATAGGCAAAATATTCATGACAAATAAGTAGACAAAGTATTAAGTGAAAGTCTTTGGTTTTTTTTACACATTATATTCGCTCTGTTCCCCTAGATTGTGTCAAAGAAAAATACAATACATTCTTAAACAATGATACAGTCATTACTCTCCCTGATCTCTGTATAAAATAAACAGTTAAAATAAAATGCTGGTAAAAAAAAGAGCAGCAAGGGGGTGGGAACTATGCACATAGATGATGATTAGTAGTTGTAGGGGAGGAGGAGGGTAAAGTAAGATAAGCCATCAAAACATACAACTGGAACAGTACAGGTTACGGTTAATATGCTAATACTGAAATTTGTGCAAAGGTCATTCATTTTTGAAGTCTCCTGTGCTGCAGTTGACTGTTTCAGTTCCAAGAAATGTGCTTGGCAGTGACACCAGTTCTTGGTAAAACATGCAAGTTTCACCTTGCTTGGTCTACTAGGTGGGACACCAGCCATACACTTGTTTAGTTTTGTGCACCAGTTATAGTGAGGTAGCAATGGGGTTGACATGAGAGCATTTCTGCATGATGATTTTGTATGTAAGGTAGGGACAAATGCAAATTGGTGTGTGAATATTTGCAGCTGGATTAATGAGTTCAAACATGAGAGAAACTCTTGAAGATGAAAGTTGGTTAGAATGCTAAATGAAACATGGTTAGCTGTCAAAAGGTGATGCCCAAAGTCGTGAATGAATACTATAACAAAATCCTATTGAAAGACCTGTCTAAAAACCCCAAAAAAATTGACTGTCAGCAGCACCAAAGTTGGCATTCAGACACTTGTGCACAACACAGAAACATGAACTGAGGGTAGCAAGCCAAAAGCAGAATTACTAAACTCAACTTTCAAATATTTATTTCTAAAGGAGGATCCAGGACTACCTTCTCAGATCGGTTCTTATACCACTGCATATGTGAATGATATAGATGTTGTTGTCAGTGGCATCAAGAAACAGTTGAAATTGCTGAAATTGAACAAGACCCCAAAATCAAGTGGACTCCCTTTCAAATTGTGTCAGACTTTGCTGCTGAGTTAACCCCTCCTTTTAAACAATATGCATGATAGATCCCGTCCATCTCGACAGCTAAGTGGTCATGGGACTGCTATGTGGAGAAGCCAGGTTCCATTCCTGTTACTGCCAGAGATTTTCTTTGATGGAAGGAGTGATATGATGTGTACTCAACCTCAAGGTGCCAATTGAGTAGCTTCTTGGGTGATAAGTGGCAGACCCAAGGTCAAGGAAGCTGACAAAGGTCAGTAGAGCTGTAGGCTAACCCCATACCACATCTGAATGGTGCCATTGGCAGAGGATGTCATGACAGCCAGTCAGTACTGAATGGCTCATCAGGGCCAATACACGGAGTTGAGATATAGCCATACATCTCCCAAATAGAAAACTGTGGCCAGTAATTGGGAGATAGCATACTGGTATCCCCTGGCACATCCTTGCCCTCGAGGCAGAAAACTGTCCCCAAAGGAAGAAAAAATTAGCAATTATCAACACCATGAGGATGCAGAATGCAATTGAAACCACTGCATCAAAGGTACACAATAGGGATCCACAACAGAAAATACAACATGTAATTGGAAAACAGTGTCATTTTGTGCTGTCCATTGGCAACAAATTCTGGAATAGTTTCCCCATTCACATCTCTGGAATGGAATTGCCAAGGGAAAAATGATCATGAACAACACTCGAAAACCAATGAAGAGGTAACATTTTATGAATTGAAGCATGCAATTTTAGAAACCTAAATATGGAAGGAAAGATAGCAAATGTGAAAAGGCCACAATTAGATGCAGTAGAAAAGAAGAGGAATATAGGGTAATATCAACAGCAGTAGAAAATTATATTACAGGTCTAAGATTTGTTATGAATAGGAAGTTAGGGTAAAGAATGAGTTATTGTGAACAGTTCAGTGATAGTATTATTTTCATCATGAGGAATAAACAGCCAGCATGCCAAAGTCAGAAGCAAACAATTGAGGGGGGGGGGGGGGGGGGGGGAGAGAGAGAGAGAGAGAGAGAGAGAATCGTAGGTTAGGTGATGAGGATACAGCCTTGGTATCAGGAATAGGAGAAGCAAAAGATTCCTTTAGTTGTGCTATGTATATCAGCTGGTAATAGCAGATAAAGAATCACATGTCAGGAAGCATCAGTGTGTAAAGAGGGCTACTGACAGGTTGAGGAATGTTGGTTTGTGCCTGAAGTTCTCTGAGGCTGTAGAAGCTGTGATATGAAAAACATAGCTGACAGTTCAATTTAAGAGAAATTAACAGCCCATAAAAGGACAGTCACAGATGTTGGATAGATAAGTGCAGGTCAAGGAAGGTAACTGAAAGAAACTGTGGGTCACGGAAGAAATATTTCACTTGATTGGCAAAAAAAGGAAATACAAAAATTCGCCAGAAGAAAGAAATAAAGCAATATAAGTCACTCAGAAATGAAATCTACAGAAATTATAGAGAACCTAAATGGAAATGACTACAGGATAAATCAAAAATGAAACAATTATCAGGCCAGATTCAGCATATAGAAATGTCAAAATAATTTCAGTGAAATTTAAGGTAAAAATGCCAAATTAAAAGTGCAAAGGAATTCCACTGTTAAACACAGAAGAGAGTTTGGTTATCTGGAAAGGGCACACAGAGGGTCTCTATGTGGGGGAAGAACTGGGTGTTGATTTGGAAGACATAGGGGATCCGATGCTAGAATCAGAGTTTGACAGACTTTTATGGTGCAGAAGGAATAGATCACATTCTTTAACAATTTATTAAATTGTAATCCACTTGATCATATTCAAGTTAGACTGTAGACGTACTATCAGAAAAATATCATCTACATAATCCCTAAGACATAAATGAGAAATAAATGCGAAAACTATCACACAAGCAGCTTAACGACTCATGAATCTTATAAATGATTTGCCATCATATATACAAGAGGCAGAAATAATTTTCTTTGTCCACAATGTGAGTGCTACAATCATAACTAATGGAGAAGCATTTACTCTTCAAAATGTAAATAAAATTTTCTTGAAAATTAATAATTTGTTCTCTGCAAATAGACTGTAGTTAACTAAAACACAATACATGTAAGTCTGTACTGCATGAGGCATGATCACACTATTAGAAATAATGTGTAAGAATAAATAAGAATAAATCAAAAAATGAGACAGACTATTGTAAATTATTAAGTATTTATATAGATAAGAACCTGAACTGGAATGCGCATTCTACAAATCTTCATAAACATCTAAGCTCTGCAGCTTGTGCATTACAGATTGTATCAGATTTTTGGAGAGGAAAATGTCAAAAAGTTGACTTTCATTCCTATTTTCATTCACTAATGCCTTATGATGTCATGTTCTAGGATAGTACATCACTGAAGAAAAAAAAGAAAAAACCTATTTGCTGTACAGGAATGTGTAATATGGATATATGTGGTGCTCACTCCAAAACCTCTTCTCAGTATGCCCAGTTGTTTAAAGAGTTAACTACATTTACTTCCTTAGGAAATATTTTTATGCATATATTTTTATGCATATGAACAAAGAAATATTTATATGCCAACACAGTGGTAATTTACATGCCTACTCAATAAAAATTACTAATTATTTCTATTCAAGTATTCCTCCTAGTATGGAAGAAATTGTTGAGGAGAAACATCTTTAATTTTAAAAACCCTGGTGGTATCTGGCAGACATTTCATTTCCTTTTGTAGATTGTCAAACAGTTTGACAGCTGCCTACATTATATCACCCCTTTCTGTGCTAAGGCTATATTCATTAAAAGGTAATCAAGTTCCTTTTTCTTTCAAGTGTTATACTTGTGAATATCTCTGTTATTCTCAAACTCAGATGGATAGTTGATAATGAATTTCTTAACTGAATAAATATACTGTAAGGTTTTGGTTAATATTTCCATCTGCTTAAAGAGATTCCTGCAAGTTGTTTGTAAGTGTATCTCACAAATAATTCTAATTACTTTCTTTTGTGCAATGGATACTTTTAGCCTAAGTGAAGAGTTACCCTAGCGTGTTATCCCATAAGACATTAGTGAATGAAAGTATACTAAACATATTAATGTACTGACTTCTGTATTCATAAAGTTGGTAATTATTCTTATGAAAAAAGTAGTAGAAACTGAACCTTTTAGCAGGTCTTCTATATGGTTTTCATCGATATGCACACATAAGAAATTGGAGGTTTTTTTCCCCAGATTTTAACGCTAGCCAGGTTGTGAGAACCAATCGGTAATTTTCAGAGAAACGTCATTTGCTGTTTTATCTATCGATGCTTGTTTGCTTGGCTTCACAACAATGCTGGAATAATCTGCAAATAGGACTGATTATGCCCCATGATTCAAATGAAATGGTAGATTTTTAACTTATAGCAAGGAAGGTGGCATATCAAATACCAGATTTTACTTTTCTTTTATGTTTGACTACTTACAAGTAGTTGTGGCAACAAAAGTAAATATGTTTCATGATCTGATAATAATTTTGGTTCTGTATGTCTTCAGTATTGTGGTATCTGATACACTGACGGGGATGATTACATTTGTGTTCAGATATTTATTGTTACTTTTACTATGAGACACACTAAGTTTTGGATTCAGTACGATCTATTTTGTGAAATATGCTTAGTTCAATGTGTTCCCTTATTTACTATTCAAAAACAAATCACCAACTGTATATTTTTTGCCTGGGTAAAAGATTATACTTTTTTTTAAATTCAGTAGAACTAATAAGTTCCTTAACATGCTGTGAGCTCCCTACCAATATCTCTGCTGCAGGCGTATTATTGCATAGACAGTTGCATAAAAGAAACAATTGCCTTTATTCTTAAACAAAAAAAGAAAAAGAAAGAAATACAGACTTCAGTTTGTAATTTAAAATGATTTCGCATCTGACTTTTACTTTTAATGGTGTTGTTGCTTGACCTATTTTTATTTAAATATTATTCCTGCTTCAGTGTAGGTATGACAACTTATAAATGCAAAAATGTGCAAAATGAAATAATTTCTTCTAGCTACAATTATATCAGTTCTGCAGGACCACTGGAGCTTTATTTACCACAATTTGTACACTTGTTGGCCTGATGTTTAGTCAAAATATGCGTGTGACCATCCCACTTTCCAAATTAAGCTTACTTGTCATAAAAAATAAAAGAAAAACCATATCTATTCCATTTTTCACCTTAAAAAAACTTTTCCTCTTCATATGTTGCCTCCTATCATCAAACATCTCCCAGTATGATGATATCTAGATGCTGTTAACCATACTCCTTTAATATCTTCTACATCTACATCTACATTTATACTCCGCAAGCCACCCAACGGTGTGTGGCTGAGGGCACTTTACGTGCCACTGCATTACCGCCCTTTCCTGTTCCAGTCGCATATGGTTCACGGGAAGAACGACTGCCAGAAAGCCTCTATACGTGCTCAAATCTCTCTAATTTTACATTTGTGATCTCCTCAGGAGGCCTCTCTTGCAGAGTCTGCCACTTGAGTTTGCTAAACATCTCTGTAACGCTATCACGCTTACCAAATAACCCTTGGATCTTCTCTACCTCCTCTGTCAACCCGACTTGGTACGGATCCCACACTGATGATCAGTACTCAGGTATAGGATGAACGAGTGTTTTGTAAGCCACCTCCTTTGTTGATGGACTACATTTTCGAAGGACTCTCCCAATGAATCTCAACCTGGCACCCGCCTTACCAACAATTAATTTTATATGATCATTCCACTTCAAATCTTTTCATACGCATACTACCACGTATTTTACAGAAGTAACTGCTACCAGCGTTTGTTCCGCTATCATACAGGGTGAGGCAGTGAAACGGCACGATTTCGATAGTGGTTGTCGGGCGCGGAGGGGGGTTGCGAGAGTGGGGGAAGTGACCTTGGGCGTCTAGAGTGGTCGAAGTTTCAGTAGCCATGGAGCGTTGGTCGATTGCGCAACATGCATATGCCGTAAAGGGATATTACAAAAACGCGGATAGTGTGGTTGGTGCTCAACGCGCCTTTCGTCGTGAATTCAACCTGCCGCCACGGGCTCCCGTGCCATCAAGGAAAGCCATTCTCCTTCGGGTTAAAACCTTTGAAGCTACTGCTAGCACAACAAAGAAAAGAGGCGGCAGCACAAAAACAATCCGGACACCCGAGAACATTAATCGTGTGCACGAAGCGTTGGGACGAAGTCCGCGAAAATCCGCGAGACGGCACAGCGCAGAACTTGGTCTCAGCAATCGATCAGTAAGACGGATTTTGAAGAGTGACCTTCACTATCATCCATACAAAATTCAGGTAGTGCAAGCCCTTAAACCTAGTGACTACAATAACCGTATACGCTTTTGCCAGTCAATGCTTAACGTTATTGAACGAAATGAAGAAAGAGTGCATAACTTATGGATGAGTGATGAAGCCCACTTTCATCTTAGTGGGTACGTAAATAAGCAAAACTTCAGATATTGGTCCTCAGATAACCCGCACGAACTTCATGAAAAACCTCTCCATTCTGAAAAAGTAACAGTCTGGTGCGCAATGTCATCTCGTGGAATCGTGGGGCCCTATTTTTTTGAAGATGAAGATGGCAACACAGTGACGGTAAACTCTGGACGTTATGCTGACATGTTGACCATTTTTGGTCTGTCTGGAATTGATCGACATGATCCAGATGCTGAAACACTCTTCCAGCAAGATGGTGCAACAAGCCATACTGCTAATGTCTCAATGGAATTGCTCAGACTTGCATTTCCACGACGTCTAATCAGCAGGAATGGCGATTTCCCCTGGCCTGCCCGTTCACCAGATCTGACGGCACCAGACTTTTTTCTTTTGGGCTACCTCAAGTGCAAAGTCTTCCAGGAAAATCCACCAAGAACAAAAGAAGACCTGAAGGAGCGAATTCGACAGGAAATTAACAACATTCCAGTACAGATGCTACGAAACGTCATGGGACAATTTCATCTCATGCTTAGACAATGTGTGCAAAACCAAGGACGACACCTCACTGACACCATATTTAAAAAATGATTGTTTTTAAGTTAAATCTTTAATTTCCACTCTTGTACTTGAGATCCATGTTCAACTATTATGATTTTACTTGTAAATAAATCTTTGGTGGTTTTACAAAATCGTGCCGTTTCACTGCCTCACCCTGTATAATCATACAATAAAAGATCCTTCTTTCTATGTATTCGCAATACATTACATTTGTCTATGTTAAGGGGCAGTTGCCACTCCCTGCAACAAGTGCCTATCCGCTGTAGATCTTCCTGCATTTCGCTGCAATTTTCTAATGCTGCAACTTCTCTGTATACTACAGCATCATCTGCAAAAAGCCACATGGAACTTCCGACACTATCTACTAGGTCATTTATATATATTGTGAAAAGCAATGGTCCCATAACACTCCCCTGTGGCACGCCAGAGGTTACTTTAACGTCTGTAGACGTCTCTCCATTGAGAACAACATGCTGTGTTCTGTTTGCTAAAAACTCTTCAATCCAGTCACTCAGTTGGTCTGATGTTCCATAGACTCTTACTTTGTTTATCAGGCGACAGTGCAGAACTGTATCGAATGCCGTCCAGAAGTCAAGGAAAATGGCATCTACCTGGGAGCCTGTATCTAATATTTTGTGGGTCTCGTGAACAAATAAAGCGAGTTGGGTCTCACACAATTGCTGTTTCCGGAATCCATGTTGATTCCTACAGAGAAGATTCTGGGTTTCCAGAAATGATATGATACGTGAGCAAAAAACATGTTCTAAAATTCTACAATAGATCGATGTCAGAGATATAGGCCTATAGTTTTGCGCATCTACTCGATGACCCGTCTTGAAAACTGGAACTACCTGTGCTCTTTTCCAATCATTTGGAACCTTTTGTTCCTCTAGAGACTTGCGGTACACAGCTGTTAGAAGGGGGGGCAAGTTCTTTCGCATACTCTATGTAGAATCGGATTGGCATCCCGTCAGTTCCAGTGGACTTTCCTCTGTTGAGTGATTTCAGTTGCTTTTCTATTCCTTGGACTCTTATTTCGATGTCAGCCATTTTTTCGTTCGTGCAAGAATTTAGAGAAGGAACTGCAGAGCGGTCTTCCTCTGTGAAACAGCTTTGGAAAAAGGTGTTTAGTATTCCCACATATTACCATAGATGCATGCTATCTTACACATCGCCAAATTTGCAAGTTTGGCTCCAACTTCATACACCCAATAAAACTTCCACTGACTATTTGACTAAGGATGTCAACAACAACAACAACAATAGCCTTTGCTGTTTTTGGCCAGATCTACTCAGATTCATGTTATAGATGCCCAGCAGCCTCTGTGGTCCAGGTTATCTCTGATAGGTGGCCCTGCTGTCACCACACCTTGTTCAGGTGGTTTACAATACATGCCACATAATAATTACACCACTGCATAGGTTTGGAAATCATAAGTGGAAGCATCAGTGAAACTTCGAGCTGGAGGCATGTTCAGATAGGCAACTGCTTGCAATGAACAGGAAATCTGTATTGGAACACCAGTCCGATACAAATTTTCAGTTGTCATTCCATATTCATAGATTTCAATCCTATCGATCTATTTGTTTCATTTTAGTTCATTTAGTTATCTTAATGTTGATGTATAGTTAATCAGTGTTAGTGAAATGCAAGCCTGATTTTATGGATCACATGATAGTCTAGCTGTTACATGCACATTGATTGTTCAAATATTAAACCAAGCCAGTACTGAAACTCGTGAAACACTGCACACCACCAACCCTTCTCCCTTCTACATAACCACACAACCTTCACCACAGTCTAAGTGTAGTCCACTGATACTAAACTACACTAAACTCCATCCGAACAGGCTTTGGAAGGCTCAATGGTACCGACCAGCAATTGTGTCATTCTCTCAGCCCAGGGGTGTCACTGAATGCGGATATGGAGGGACATGTGGTCAGCATTCCACTCTCCCAGCCATTGTAAGTAGCTCCTCAGTTTGCCTCACAAGGGCTGAGTGCACCCTGCTTGCCAACAGCACTCGGCAGACCGGATGCTCACCCATCCAAGTGCTAGCCCAGCCTGACAGCGCTTAACTTCGGTGATTTGACGGGAACCAGTGTTACCACTGTGGCAAGGTCGTTGGCGTAGTCCACTGATACAGAGATAAAAACAGTAATTACTTTCTCTCTGCAGCAAGGAAAAAAAAACTCCATTTACAGAGCATTTTGAGTTAGTGCTGGAAGTTTGATGACTTGAAGAGCATTTCTTCATTTTGGGCTAAATAGTAATATGAAAGTTAAAAAATATATGTCAAAAGTGAATAAAAATGAAACAGTATGATAGGAACGCTGCTACAGAATCTCGGCGAGCCGTTTCTTTTCAGTAGGGACTACAGTTCCAGTCTTATATAATACTTCACAGAAATCTCAGTGCAGCAGTTGCTGGCTTTGCCATAAAGTCTTCATCAGCAATAAAATTCGTTTATCTCAGCATAAATCATACTAATTTTTTTTTTTTAAATCATATTAATGCAGCAAAACTAAAGTACTTTCAGGAATGCATGACATATTCCTACAATCTGTTGTTCACATCTGGCATATAGAATATGCTAACATACTTGGTGTTAATGATTTGAAAACTAGCATGCCTACTGGTTAAATATTAAGGTTAAAAGTTTATCGTATTGTAACTGCTAAGAAAATGCACCATGGTGGTAAAAGTCCTTGACAGCAGTGGTAGAAAATCACTATCCCATCTATGACCAATTTTCACCAGATAAAGACACTGTCCTTCAGAGGGATTGATGTACCAGAGGCAATAATGCTAAACATATAACTGCACCAATGAAAACAAATATGATGGACAGCCATATAATTTGACCCTTGATTATAAGCAGTCTCCCCAAGACTTTTCACAAAAGAAAAAAAAAAGACCATTAAATAAATCCAAACTTTCTAATTTTTGTTTCTTGTGATCTTATTGTATAAACGGAACACACCAGTTGACCGATGCTTGCATTTACATTTAGCATATTATTGTGTTAATGAAAAGACTTTGATGGTGGGAAATATTTTTTCATAGTGGCTTTTAAAATTTGATAAAGAGGTGTACCGGAAGGGAAAAAAAATCTCCCTTCCAATAGCCAACTGATCCACTCACAGACAGATTCCAGTAATTTAAAATGTAGAAGAGACATAATTACTTCTCAGCATCGCATAACCTTTACAGCTATGTGAAACAGATATGGACAAGAGCTTACAAGGCAATTACAAGACGAGCATTGTCAGTAAGAATACACACACACACACACACACACACACACACACACACACACACACACACATATATATATATATATATATATATATATATATATATATATATATATATATATATATATAAAAACAAAGATGATGTGACTTACCGAACGAAAGCGCTGGCAGGTCGATAGACACACAAACCAACACAAACACACACACACACAAAATTCAGGCTTTTGCAACAAACTGTTGCCTCATCAGGAAAGAGGGAAGGAGAGGGAAAGACGAAAGGATGTGGATTTTAAGGGAGAGGGTAAGGAGTCATTCCAATCCCGGGAGCGGAAAGACTTACCTTAGGGGGAAAAAAGGACAGGTATACACTCGCGCACACACACACATATCCATCCACACATATACAGACACAAGCAGACATATTTAGAGACAAAGAGTTTGGGCAGAGATGTCAGTCGAAGTGGAAGTGAAGAGGCAAAGATGATGTTGAATGACAGGTGAGGTATGAGTGGCGGCAACTTGAAATTAGCGGAGATTGATGCCTGGTGAGTAACGGGAAGAGGGATATATTGAAGAGCAAGTTCCCATCTCCGGAGTTCGGATAGGTTGGTGTTGGTGGGAAGTATCCAGATAACCCAGACGGTGTAACACTGTGCCAAGATGTGCTGGCCGTGCACCAAGGCATGTTTAGCCACAGGGTGATCCTCATTACCAACAAACACTGTCTGCCTGTGTCCATTCATGCGAATGGACAGTTTGTTGCTGGTCATTCCCACATAGAAAGCTTCACAGTGTAGGCAGGTCAGTTGGTAACTCACGTGGGTGCTTTCACACGTGGCTCTGCCTTTGATCGTGTACACCTTTCGGGTTACAGGACTGGAGTAGGTGGTGGTGGGAGGGTGCATGGGACAGGTTTTACACCGGGGGCGGTTACAAGGGTAGGAGCTAGAGGGTAGGGAAGGTGGTTTGGGGATTTCATAGGGATGAACTAAGAGGTTACGAAGGTTAGGTGGATGGCAGAAAGACACTCTTGGTGGAGTGGGGAGGATTTCATGAAGGATGGATCTCATTTCAGGGCAGGATTTGAGGAAGTCATATCCCTGCTGGAGAGCCACATTCAGAGTCTGATCCAGTCCCGGAAAGTATCCTGTCACAAGTGGGGCACTTTTGGAGTTCTTCTGTGGGAGGTTCTGGGTTTGAAGGGATGAGGAAGTGGCTGTGGTTATTTGCTTCTGTACCAGATCAGGAGGGTAGTTGCGGGATGCGAAAGCTGTTTTCAGGTTGTTGGTGTAATGGTTCAGGGATTCTGGACTGGAGCAGATTCATTTGCCATGAAGACCTAGGCTGTAGGGAAGGGACCGTTTGATTTGGAATGGGTGGCAGCTGTCATAATGGAGGTACTGTTGCTTGTTGGTGGGTTTGATGTGGACGGATGTGTGAAGCTGGCCATTGGACAGATGGAGGTCAACGTCAAGGAAAGTGGCATGGGATTTAGAGTAGGACCAGGTGAATCTGATGGAACCAAAGGAGTTGAGGTTGGAGAGGAAATTCTGGAGTTCTTCTTCACTGTGAGTCCAGATCATGTAGACGTCATCAATAAATCTGTAACAAACTTTGGGTTTGCAGGCCTGGGTAAGCGACCCATGAATAGGTTGGCGTACGAGGGGGCCATCCTGGTACCCATGGCTGTTCCCTTTAATTGTTGGTATGTCTGGCCTTCAAAAGTGAAGAAGTTGTGGGTCAGGATGAAGCTGGCTAAGGTAATGAGGAAAGAGGTTTTAGGTAGGGTGGCAGGTGATCGGCGTGAAAGGAAGTGCTCCATCACAGCGAGGCCCTGGACATGCGGCATATTTGTGTATAAGGAAGTGTGTCAATGGTTACAAGGATGGTTTCCGGGGGTAATAGACTGGGTAAATATTCCAGGCGTTTGAGAAAGTGGTTGGTGTCTTTGATGAAGGATGGGAGACTGCATGTAATGGGTTGAAGCACGTCCAGGGCCTCGCTGCAATGGAGCACTTCCTTTCACGTCGATCACCTGCCACCCTACCTAAAACCTCTTTCCTCATTACCTTAGCCAGCTTCATCCTGACCCACAACTTCTTCACTTTTGAAGGCCAGACATACCAACAATTAAAGGGAACAGGCATGGGTACCAGGATGGCCCCCTTGTACGCCAACCTGTTCATGGGTCGCTTAGAGGAAGCCTTCTTGGTTACCCAGGCCTGCAAATCCAAAGTTTGGTACAGATTTATTGATGACGTCTTCATGATCTGGACTCACAGTGAAGAAGAACTCCAGAATTTCCTCTCCTTTGGTTCCATCGGATTCACCTGGTCCTACTCTAAATCCCATGCCACTTTCCTTGACGTTGACCTCCATCTGTCCAATGGCCAGCTTCACGTGTCCATCCACATCAAACCCGCCAACAAGCAACAGTACCTCCATTATGACAGCTGCCACCCATTCCACATCAAACGGTCCCTTCCCTACAACCTAGGTCTTCGTGGCAAACGAATCTGCTCCAGTCCGAAATCTCTGAACCATTACACCAACAACCTGAAAACAGCTTTCGCATCCCGCAGCTACCCTCCCGACCTGGTACAGAAGCAAATAACCACAGCCACTTCCTCATCCCTTCAAACCCAGAACCTCCCACAGAAGAACCCCAAAAGTGCCCCACTTGTGACAGGATACTTTCCGGGACTGGATCAGACTCTGTATGTGACTCTCCAGCGGGGATATGACTTCCTCAAATCCTGCCCTGAAATGAGATCCATCCTTCATGAAATCCTCCCCACTCCACCAAGAGTGTCTTTCCGCCTTCCACCTAACCTTCGTAACCTCTTAGTTCATCCCTATGAAATCCCCAAACCACCTTCCCTACCCTCTAGCTCCTACCCTTGTAACTGCCCCCAGTGTAAAACCTGTCCCATGCATCCTCCCACCACCACCTACTCCAGTCCTGTAACCCGGAAGGTGTACACGATCAAAGGCAGAGCCACGTGTGAAAGCACCCACGTGAGTTACCAACTGACCTGCCTACACTGTGAAGCTTTCTATGTGGGAATGACCAGCAACAAACTGTCCATTCGCATGAATGGACACAGGCAGACAGTGTTTGTTGGTAATGAGGATCACCCTGTGGCTAAACATGCCTTGGTGCACGGCCAGCACATCTTGGCACAGTGTTACACCGTCTGGGTTATCTGGATACTTCCCACTAACACCAACCTGTCAGAACTCCGGAGATGGGAACTTTCCCTTCAGTATATCCTCTCTTCTCTTTATCCGCCAGGCCTCAACCTCCGCTAATTTCAAGTTGCCGCCACTCATACCTCACCTGTCTTTCAACAACATCTTTGCCTCTTTACTTCCACCTCGACTGACATCTCTGCCCAAACTCTTTGCCTTTACAAATGTCTGCTTGTGTCTGTGTATGTGCGGATGGATATGTGTGTGTGTGCGCGAGTGTGCTCCCGGGATTGGAATGACTCCTTACCCTCTCCCTTAAAACCCACATCCTTTCAACTTTCCCTCTCCTTCCCTCTTTCCTGATGAAGCAACCGTTTGTTGCGAAAGCTTGAATTTTGTGTGTATGTTTGTGTGTCTATCGACCCGCCAGTGCTTTTGTTTGGTAAGTCTCATCACCTTTGTTTTTAGATATATTTTTCCCACGTGTAATGTTTCCCTCTATTATATTCACACACACATATATATATAAGTACACTGCAGCCACTGTAGTGTACAAGTATTGTTCTGGCCGGTCTTACAGTTTTTTTTACTCAGGGACAACTGACAGTGCACCTCAGGTAAGCCTAAATTTCTCTCATTTCATTAGCCATGATAATTATGTGAGATTTATATGGGAAAAAGTAATATCTTTGTTGCTTCATCTTGGGAAACACACACACACACACACACACACACACACACACACACACACACACACCACTACTGTTCTGACCACAGATGGCCCAATTGGGCCTGACTGACCGCTGTGTCATCGTCAGCCAATGGCATCGTCTGGATGCAGTATGAAATGGTGTGAATCATCACACCACTCTCCCTCCTTGTATTGGATCAGCAGATGTGGGATGCGACTCCTCCTTATTCAACTACTCTTCAGCTCAGTTGGTATCATGATGCTGAGTAGATCCCATTCCAATACTCCCACCACGGAAAGCCCCTGGTAGTGACCAGAACTGAAACAGGTCACCTGCATGGCAGTCAACCACGCTCTCAGAGTTTACATCATGCAATGTCTTTTCTACAGCATCTCCTATTCGAATTGTTAATTGATAGTCTCGCACTGACTAATCAAGCATGTAATAGACTGATGAAGAAGACTCAGTAATCATTAAAATAAACAGAAAGCTTCCAAACCTGGTTGTTTTTATCTCCAGAAAATCAGTGAGATAACTGACTGTAGTAATAAGTCATGTAGAAATGATATCTGGCCATAGAAAATGGTGTGTGTGTGTGTGTGTGTGTGTGTGTGTGTGTGTGTGTGTGTGTGTGGGGTGGGGGACTTATTCTACTTGAGAACTGACTGTAAAAATATTTAAAAATTGCATAGAAAAATAAGAGTGAGTTGATGATATTGAAGTTTTCCCTCATAGAGAAAAACACAGTAAAGTAGTTCCATTATAATCAGGGGAGTGAGAAGGGGGAGGATAATGATGGAGAACCCAGTCGTTCTGTGTGGTATTTGTATTGCAGTCTAAATTTCCAGGTTTGATGTTCTGTTTGTTGGAGAGTGGCTGTATTATCCATTTTTAGTTTATTAACCTATGTGCAGTAGTGTTTCGTATTTTTATCTGTTAACATGTTCTGTAAATTGAAAGGTGTTTAATATTTGTTATAGTGATAATTTTTAATGTACAATCATTTTTATCAACTCATTATTTTGGTAAGTGCACTAAAGATGACAATGTAAAGTAAATTATTTCCTATCATCATGATCATCATCATAATTATCATCATCATCATCATCATCACCATCATCATACACCATTAGCCATCACAGTTTGTGCAGTTAATAGCCATTGATGTGTCTGAACTGGTTCATTTCATAATTCATTTAAAAGAAATTTCTTTGTTTAACAAAGTAACATAATGGTTTTTGTTTTTTCAGAAAGTGGAAACTGCCATATAAAACTGGAAGCACTACACTTCATCATCCATATGTTTATTTATTTGGCTCCATATGCTTTGTTTTCTAAATTAATACAGATCTCGTTGGTAGTTCTATTTGATAATGTATGATATAATATTTTTTCATTGCATTTTAATTCAAACATGTATACTCTCTTCTCTAAGATGAAAGTCTTTTTATAATCGTTTAATTCAAGGAGCTTCCCCAGAATTTGTTATATAGTTAGAAATTAATAACTAACAAAATCCAGTAACAAAATTAATTAATTGGGCCTGTTTCAGTAATGCCCAAGATAACAATAAACTATGATTATCTTTGCTCCCATCTTGTAATTGGTCTCCTCTTGTTATATATAAGAAGTTATATTCCTAAATTTGCCTTTATTTTCCAACCCACTTTGGGGTAACCCAATAAAATAAGAAATTCGAAATGCAATGGATACTAGCTTGTGAGAAATATATATAAATAAGACAAATTGTAGATATTATGGGGTTAAATTTGTTCTGTATTGTTTTATTGAAGAATTTAATGGTGATTTATTTTACCAGAACATTAGGTCCATACATTGCCAAAAGAAGAACGCCTGAAGTGCAGAAGAAATACACTGAAATAGGTGGTGGCTCTCCAATTCTAAAATGGACAGATCTGCAGGTAATGAAAACCCTTAACCTCCGGTTTTTTAGAAGATGATGACATGCAATCTATAAGATATACAGAAAATAGAGACCTATCAGTGTTAGAGTATCTCTATTAGTTTTTAACTGGAATTACAGGTTCTCAATATGGGTGCCATTTGTGACATGGCAAAGATCAGTATGCTCATACTTTTTTGACACACTTGCCACCCAATGCAATAATGACATGTTGCATAGTTGTAATTTTTGTGTGTATCTTGTAGTTTTCAGCAATTGTTTGCAGAGAAATTAATAATTGTATTACATAATAAATTATTTATTTCCTCTAGCATATAATGATTTTATTTAAAAATGCATGATGACTTTGTTAAAACTGCTTCATTTTATTTCAGGGAAATTTATTATGTAAGAAACTTGATCGTGTGTCACCAGAAACTGCTCCGCACAAACATTATATTGCCTTCCGATATGCTAACCCTCTCACAGAAGAAACTCTGGAAAAAATAGAAAAGTAAGTCCAGTGTTACAAGTGAAACATCATTTTCTCAGAAAATAAATTTTTACTGGCTGATGTAAGAAACAGTAAAAATTGAGTACAGGAAATGACTCACAGAAGATAAATGGTGGATATGTAGGCACACTTGAAAAGAGTCTGTCTGTCTATGTGTTTCAACACACACATATAGATGTACTAATACTATAAAAAGAATTGAAACTTAAAAAGTTGTAAATTTTTCCAGTTTTTTAAATTTGACACATCATTCATCTGCAACTGCCTTTCATCATTTTTTGTAATTTTCTATTATTGCTGTTATTATTATTATTCTTTCCTTTCTCAGACATTATGTCTGGTTAAAAATGGAAAGTGACACGGACCTTGATCATGCGTGACTTCCTTTTAACTGTACGGTATATGTTACATTGCATTTAGGAACTTTCGGGTAATTGAATATGTATCAATAATTACAGATTTCTGTAGTTGTATATATACTTTGGATGTAGCTGTATTGTGTTGATGTACTGGTGGATATTGTGTGGTATGACTCCTGTAGTTGATAGTGTAATTGGTATAATGTCAACTTTATCCTGATACCACATGTCCTTCACTTCCTCAGCCAGTTGGATGTATTTTTCAATGTTCTCCCAGTAAATCATGGTCTTTCGTTCTGTTTCCCCACAACATTATCTGTGTGATCATTCCAGTTTATGTTATTTGCCGTTGCAATCGCTAAGTATTTTGTTGAATTCCCAGCCTTTATATTTGCGTGATTTATCTTGGTAGCTGGAATTTAGCAGATTTTTATTAGCACTCATGTGGATTATTTAACAGTTTTCACTATTTAAAATCACTTGCCACTTTTCGCACTACACACATATCTTGTCTATACCATTTTGCATGTGGTTTTGGTCAGCTGACAAGGCAGCAAATGACAGCATCATCTGCAAACAATCTAAGAGGGCTGCTCACATTGTTTCCTACATCACTTATACAGATCATGAACAACAGAGGGCCAATAACGCTTCCTTGGGGAATGCCAGGTTTACTTCTGTTTTAGGTGATGACTTTCCATCAGTTGCTATGAACTGTGACCTTTCTGATAGGAAATCACAAATCCAATGACACAACTGATACAGTACTCCACAGGCACACAATTTGATTGGAACTTGCTTATGATGCATACTGTCACAAATTTTCTGGAAACTGAAAACTATGGTATCAGTTTGACATCGCCAATTGATAGCACTCAATACTCCACGAGAAATAAATAGCTAGTTGTGTTTCACAAGAACAATATTTTATGAATCCATGTTGGCTGTTTGTCAATAAATCATTTCCTTTAAGGTAATTTGTGAAGTTCGAACATTGTATATGTTCTAAAATCCTACTGCAGATCGATTCAAATGGTAAGGATCTTTAACTCAGCAGATTACTTTTATTTACTTTCTTGAGTATTGATGTGACCTGTGCAGCTTTCCAGTCTTCAGGTATTGATCTTTTAATGAGTGTGTGGTTGTGTATCATTGCTAAGTATGGAGCTGTTGTATCAGCGTACTCTGAAAGGAACCTAACTCGTATACAATCTGGACAGGAGGCATTACCTTTATTACGTGATTTAAGCTGCTTCACTACACTGAGAATATCTACAACTAAGTTACTCATGTTAGCAGTTGTTCTTAATTTGATTTCTGGACTATTTAGTTCATCTTTGACGAAGGAATTTTGGGAAACCGTTAGTGGCAATGTCATCAGTAACATTGCCATTGCTATCACACAGTGTCTATACTGAGTACTGATTGCATCTTGTCGCTGTGTACTTTACATATGACAAGACACTCTTTGGGTTTTCTCCCAGATTCGAGACAAAGTTTCATTATGGAAACAATTAAAACCATCTCACACTAAAGTTCACACTAAATTTGCAACCTTCTGTAAAACTTCACCAATCCTGGGGTTTTGTATTCTTTTAAATTTGGCATGTTTTTATCATTGCTTTTGCATCAGTGTTCTGCCCTGTTTTGTGTACCATGGGAGGGTCAGTACCATCCCTCATTGATTTATTTGGTATGTATAACTCAAATGCCATCAATACTACTACTTTGAACATAAACCACATCTGGTCTATGCTTACATAGTCAGATTTTGGTGGATTTGAATGTTACAGTATTCAGTCTTGCTACAGTGACGTTATGCTCACTAATCCCTGTATCCATCACAGTGCTCTCTATTTGCACAGAATTATTTGTTGCTAAGAGGCCAAGTATGTTTTTACAAGCATTTACACTTCAAACGGGCTTCTGAACTAATAGTTCAAAATAATTTTCAGATAAAGTGTTCAGTATGATTTCTGACCATGTTTTATACCTACCACTGGCTTTGAACAAGTATTTTCACCAACATATTGAAGGTAGATTGAAGTCACTACCAACTATGATAGTACAAGTCAGGTACGGATTTGAGATGAATCAAGTTTTCCTTGAACTGTTCAGTAACTTCATGATCTGACCTGAGTTGGGGGTTGGTAAAAGGAACCAATTATTAAATTATTCCAGTTATCAACTGCAAGCTTTATCCATTCTGACTCACAGTAACTATCTACTTCAATTTAACTACAAGGTAAAATACTTCTTACAGCTGTAAAATCTCCACCACAAACTGTATTTAATCTATCCTTTCTCAACATGGTTAGGTCCTTTGTAAAAAATTCATCTGAATTTATCTCTGGCTTTAGCTAGCTTCTTGCACCTATAATGATTTGAGCTTCAGTGCATTTGGTTAGTGCTTGGTGCTCTGGTTCTTTCCCAACACAGCAATGACAGTTTACAGGTACAATAACACTGGTTCGCTAAGTCTGTCTTCATCCTGCATCCTTTGAGACTAAGACATTTCTACGCTTTCCAAAGCCCTTCTAACCTAAGAAACCACCCAGTTCATACAGTATAGGCCCTGCTACTCATGTAGCCACTTCTTATGTGTAGCGGACCCATAACATGTAAAGCAGAACCTGAAACCCCATCATCTTATGGCACAAGTTGAGGAATCTGTACCCTACACAGTCACAGAACTGTCTGAGCCTCAGATACAGACCCACCACTTGGCTCTGTATCAAAGGTCCGTAGTCAGTTCTATTGCAGTGCTGCAGATGGTGAGCTCCACATTCATCACAAAAGCAGGACTGGCAACCTTTACCACTTCAGCTACTGGCCCAAAACCAGAGAGAATCTCTTCCAATCCAAAGTGACACACATCATTTGTACCAACATGAGACACCACCTGCAGTTGGCTGCACCCTGTGCTCTTCATGGTGTCCAGAAGCACCTATTCCACATCTGGAATGACTCCTCTCAGTATGCAAACACAGTGCACACTGGATTCCTTCCTCTTCTTGGTAGCCATATTCCTGAGGGGCCCAATACACACTAAAATGACTGCCCAGATCTAGCAGGCTGAGAGGCTTCCCCTGAAACATTGCAAGCAAATGCATCTGGCTCAGGATATTTATCAGACACAGACAGTGCCCAAAACCTATTTGTCAGATGAACCAGTGAGGCCCTTCGATCCCCCTCCCCCACCCCCACCCCCACCCCCTTCCTGAAAGATCTTTTGCTGAAGCCATAGTCATGGAAAGAGATCAGTTTAACTGTGGTGGAGTCCTCGTTTTAGGAGATATCATGTTGGACGAGTGAAAGAAGTTTCACATTTCCAATGGTGGTTTGGGGAATATTGTTAATGCCTGTAGATACTTGAATGATTTGTTATTCCTGAGTCACAGATATGCACAGCAAAAAGACAGTTGGAAAGTGAGCATTCGGCCAACCAAGCCTTTGTCAAAATAGACAAAAAACACACACTTAAGACCACTGTCTCTGGCTCCTCAGGTCAGCCTGACTGTGTGTGTGTGTGTGTGTGTTTGTCCGTGTGTGTGTGTGTGTGTGTGTGTGTTTCTGGTGTACCATTATGGAGAAGTGCATGCAAATGGTCTGTAGTCACCATTGTTTTGAACTGACACAATTGATTTTAAATGAGACTGATTAAATTTACAAAAAGTAGTTTTGAAATGATATAAGGTTAGACATTGTGCACAGTAACATTGTTGAGCAGGTTTTAAAATTTCAGTATATAAAACATATCTGTTATTATTTTATGGACAATATTAATCCCAGTTTAAGTTGTCGTCTGAGATCATGTCTCAGCCGTGCAGTCCAAATTACTTTTTTTTTTGTATCTTCACTCTGCAAACCAGCATGAGGTTCGTGGTGGAGGGTACAACCCATTGTACCAGTTATTAGGGTTTCGTCCTGTTGCATTCACGTATGGAATGTTGGTAGAATGATTGTTTGAATGTCTCTGTGTGTAAAGTAATTTTTCTGATCTTATCTCCACTATCCCTATGTGAGTGATAACTAGGGGGTTGTGGTATATTCCTAGAGTGATCATTTAAGGCCGGTTCTTGAGACTTTGTTAATAGACTTTCTCGGGATGGTTCACGTCTATCTTCAAGGGTCTACCACTTCAGCTTCTTCAGTATCTCTGTTGTACTCTCCCACAGATTAAACAAACCTGTGACCATTTGTGGTGCCCTTCTCTGTATACGTTCAGTATCTCCTGTTAGTCCTATCTGGTATGGGTCACACTCATTTGAGCAGTATTCTAGAACTGGTCACGCAAGTGATTTTTTTTTAAGCAATCTCCTTTGTAGATTGATTGCACTTCCCCAGTATTCTACCCTTAAACTGAAATGTGCCACCTGCTTTACTCATGACTGAACCTATGTAATCACTACATTTCGTATCCCTACAAAGTCTTGCACACAGGTATTTGTGTGAGTTGGCTGATTCCAACAGCGACTCGTTGATATTATAGTCATAGGATACCAAATTTTTTTCATTTTGTGAAGTACAAAATTTTACATTTCTGAACATTTAAAGCAAGTTTGCCAATCTCTGCACCACTTTGAAATCTTATCAAGATCTGACTGAATATTTATGCAACTTTTTTCAGATTGTACTTCATTGTAGATAACAGCACATCTACAAAAGGCAGATTTTACTATTAATATTTTCTTCAAGGTAATTAATATACAACATGAACAGCAAGGGTCCCAATACACTTCCCTGGGGCACATCCGAAGCTACTTTACATCTGATGATGACTCTCCATCCAAGATAACATGTTGCATCATCCCTACCAAAAAGCCCTCAATCCAGTCACAAATTTCACTTAATACCCCTTATGATTGGACTTTTGACAATAACCATAGGTGTGGTACACTGCATGCTTTTCAGAAATCAAGAAATACTGCATCTATCTGGTTGCCTTGATCCGAAGCTTTCAGTATGTTGTGAGAAAAGTGCGAGTCAAAATACCTGCTGGTTGGCATAGAGGGGGGCATTCTGTTCCAGATACCTCACATTTGAGCTCAGAATATGTTCCAACAAATCGACATCAAGAATATTGGATGGTGTTTTTGTGAATCACTTCTACTACACTTCTTGTAGATGGGTGTGACCCATGTGTTTTTCCAAGAACTGGACATGGCTTTTGTTCAAGGAATCTACAATAGATTTTAGTTAGAAGAGGGGCTAACTCACTGCAAGTTCAGTATAGAATCTGACAGGAATTCCATTGGGCCCTGGAGCTTGTTCAATTTTAACGATTTCAGCTGTTTCTCAGCACCGCTGACACTAATACTTATTTCATTCATCTTTCCAGTGGTATGAAGATTAAATTGGGGCAATTCTCCTGGGTTTTCCTTTGTTAAGGAACATTTGAAAATGGAGTTAAGCATTGTAGCTTTTGCTCTGCTACCCTCAATTTCAGTTCCTATCTCATTCACTGAGGAGTGGAAACTAACTTTGATGCCACTAACAGCCTTTACATATGAGCAGAATTTCTTTGGGTTCTGTGAAAGATCACTTGGCAATATTCTGATGTGGTAGTCATTGAAGGCATCATGCATTGCTCTATTTACAGCCGAATTGTGTTTCATTCAGCACCTCTCTATCTGTAGCCCTACACTTTATTTTACACCTATTGTGCAGTAATCTCAGTTTCTTTAGAAGTTTCCTTACAGTGACTTTATACCACGGAGGTTCCCTCTGATTATGTACTGGTCTGCTGGCTACATATCTATCCCATGCAGGATCAGCTATTGTTTTAAACTTGAGCTATAGTTCCTCTAGACACTTGTGCCCTGTGCTGTAAGCTTCAAGTTCCTCGTTGAGGTATGACACTACTGATTTTTTTTATCTAGTTTACTGAACATATATATCTTTCTGCTTGTTTCAATTGTTACCACAAGCGCATCATGGTCACTGATGCCAATTTTGATGTGGGTGTCCTCAAGGTGGTCAGATCTATTTGTTGCCATTAGATCAAATATATTTCCATCTGAGTGTGGTTCCTAGCTATATGTTCTGGTTAATTTTCAGAGAGCAGTTAGTAAAGTTTCACAGAATGTCTTATCATGCCTATCACTAACAAAACTAGAATTTTCCCAATTAATTGTTGGACAACTAAAGTCTCCACTCATGATTACAGTATGGTTGGGAACTTACATGCAAGCGAAATGAGGTTTTTTCCAAAGTTTTTAGTTACATTAGGAGATGAGTCTGGTGGGTAATAGAAGGACTGAATTATCAATTTATGCTCACTGTTGATATTGAGTCTTGCCCAAATAATCTCACATACAGCTTCAATTTCTACCTCAATGGATTTGAATTTCTTGTCTACTGCAACAAATACATTACCTCCATTTCCCATTTGTGTATTCCCCCAATATACACTTAAATTTTCCACAAAAATGTCACTGCTATCAGCTTCAGGTTTTCACAAGGGGGGGGGGATCTCATTCTGGAACAACATGTGTGACTTTTCAGAGGTGCTGTTTGTCTAGATATTCTCATCATAAACAGTAATGTACATTACCATAGAGCTACTTTGATGGATGAATTCCTTAGAGGTCAACAAAAAAAGACTGGCGAAAGGAGTCACCTGATTTGAATCCGTAGAGCATTTTTGGAATGCAGAAAGGAGATAAGGGGGTGAATTGCTGACAGTCAACTACCACCAAGAAATCTTCCAAGTCTACTCACAGCCCATTTGCTGGATAGAGACTGACCATCAACAGAACTTTTGACACACTTCATAGAGAACATGCAAAGCATGTGAGACAGTTAGGAGTGATGCTACACCATAATAACTCTGTTATTGTGGCACGAATCTGCTGTTGAAAAGTTTCAGAACTTTCTGAAGAAATGTTTTGGACATTGTTGTATGCCAAATGTCTTGTCATTAAGATATCCGTAATTCTGTAACCCCTTCCAGCATGCTGTCCAGGAAACAAGCTTATGTTTCTTGAGTATGTTTTCTGAAGTCAGTGGAAAGTGAGGAAATGATCAAGGACTAGATTGTAATGCATCCTATATTAATTGAAATTTAAGTGCTTTGATGTTATGAAAGTAATCTTAAGTCTGATTGTGTCATGGACACCTAAACTGCTAATGGACCAAAAGAGAGATATCCATAACTATTGAACTGTTTCGTGTGTTTTGGCGTAAGTGCACCGACTTATTTTACTCCTCTTAAGTTTCTTATGTTTTATGATACTGTACAGTATTTTGCTGACATAGTGCAGAAAATTAGACATTTGACGTTAAATAAAGAAAATGTAATTCATGATAAGGACCTTGAATTTTCTGTGACAGAGTTGTTGCAAAGTTTAGTGTGACTTGAGTGGAGAATTTGTGAGACCTGCATAATAACAGAAACCAGGCCTGTCAGTCCTTATTAACTGTCAAGTAGTAGCAAAGTGAACAACATAAATCCATGTCCACCGCAGAGCTGCCTTCCTTGGAAGTATTAAATCTGAGTCAGTTGTGATGATGTGAAAGACAAGTGCCAAGAAACTAAATAATGTGCGTGATGTTGCTTTTATAAATTGGTACAGAAAGGGAAGTAACAGAATGTCTGCATGTACATCAATACAATAAATCTAGCATGAAAAAAGTAATCACTTTCATTCAGCACACATGAACTTACTATTTTTCTTGCAATTCTTTCTCCATGATCATTCCAAGTTAGTGAAATGTCATTTGTATCAAGCACCTGAAGGCATGGTATTGCTGGACAGTGTGCCAAATAAGCCTGTAGCAAACATTGGTCACCCTCCAAATTTTCCAAATCACACATCTTTGGCTAATGTTATCCATCCTTCTCAGAATCACTTGTGCCACACCTAGACCTTAGTAACAGACATGCAGTGGGCTCCATACACTTGTGCCACTATTTGATGAATTTCTGTTCCCCACACTCCTTCTATTATTATGAAACACAACACCCCACTGTTCTTCTGTTGAAGCCCCTGTTTCATTGTTTGCAGCATGAATGAGTGCAGCGGACAAGGTTGTCAGCTACTTTCTCTGACACCTCCCCTTTATTCTTGTTCCCCTTAATGTTCACAACGGGGAGGGGGGGGGGGCTCTCATCCTGGGATTTGAGTGATCTGTGTGTCCCTTTCAACCTTATGTAATGCTCCGCAAGCCACCACATGATCCATGGTGCAGGGTACCTTTTACCATTACTAGTTATTTCTCTTCATATTCCACTTGTAAATTACGCAAGGGAAATATGTCTGTCTGTATGCCTTCATTTGTGCTCTAATTTCTCCTACCTTATCTTGGCAGTCCTTATGGGGAAATGTATGTTGGCAGCAGTGGTATCATTCTTCAGAAAATGGCAAATGCTGATTTTCTAAGTTCTCTCAATAGTCTTTTGCAAAAAGAACATCACCTTCGCTCTAGGAATTCCCATTTGAGTTCATGGAGCATCTTCATAATACTCGTTTGTTGACAGAACATGCCGGTAACAAATCTAGCAGCATGCCTAGTAATTGCTTCAATGTTTATTTTTAATCTAACATTGTGGGGATCCCAAACACTGAAGCAATATTCAAGAATGGGTCACACCAGCATTGCATATGCGCTCTGCTTGACATGTGAGTTACTCTTGTGTAAGATTCTACCAGTAAACTGAAAATGACTACTTGCCTTTTCTACTACCCACCTTACATGCTCACTGCGTATCATATTGCTTTTTGCAACACTAGATTTTTAGGTGATATGACTTTGTCAAGCAGCACACCACTGATACTGTATTCAAACAGTACAGGATTACTTTTACTAGTCGTCTGCATTAACTCACATTTTTATACAATTAGGGCAAGCTGCCCTTCATCTCCCCAATTAGAAATTCTATCCAAACCATCTGTATCCTCTTACAGTCACCAGAAAACACACAACAGTGTCATCAAAAAGCAGTCACAGAATGCCACTCACCCTGTTTATCAGATTATTTATGTATATAGAAACAAGAGCAGACCTCACGTTCTATTGATGACACGCCTGTTTCTGATGAACACTTATTGTCAAGGACAACAAACTGGGTTCTATTACTTAAGGAGTTGTTGAGCCAATCATATATCTGGAAACCTTATTTCATATGCTTGGACCCTTGTTACCAATCTAGTGTGGCATTGTGTTCAAACACATTCCAAAAATCTAGGAATATGAAATCTGCCTGTTTCCCTTCATCCATGGTTCACAGGATATTGTGTAAGAAAAGACAAGCTGAGTTTTACACGTGTGATGCTTTCTAAATCAGAATCTGTTCATGAGTTCCACAGCAGTTCAATGTTAAGAATACTTGCCTGTAGTATAAAAGATGCCAATCATTTCCTCCATGGACTCTCCACACTTCCTGTTCCTTTACCGCATGGTGCCCTGCTCATTACTGTTTATATCACCTCCCTAATGCTCATTGCCTAGCTGCTATTGAACACTACCTGATCCAAGGCGTGAAGTATTCCAAACCTACAACCTCATTCGTTGTCACCATGACCAGCTACATCTTCACTGAGAATTACTTCTCCTTAGAAGATATCACTTAAAACAAATCTGCAGTACAGCACTGGACACCTGCATAACACCATTTTCTGCCAACGTATTTGTGGGCCATCAAGAGGAATTCTTCCTAACAACCCAGAATCCCAAACTCCTACCTGGTTCCAATGCACTGATGACATCTTCATGATCTGGATTTAGGGCAAGGACACCCTATCCACATTCCTCCAGAACTTCAACACCTTCTGCCTCATTTGCTTCAGCTGGTTGTCAACCCAACAAGCCACCTTCCCCGCTTCCCCGAAGTTTAAGTTTGATCTCCACCTCAGAGATTTCTACATCAGTACCTCTGTCCATACCGAACCTACCAACCACCAGCAATACCTCCACTTCAACAGCTGCCATCCATTTGACGCCAAGAAGCCCCCCCCCCCCCCCCCATACAAGCCGCGCCACCCGTGGCCGTCACATCTGGAGTGATGAGCAGTCCCTCTTGAAATATACCAAGGGTCTCATTGAGGCCTAAACAGACTGTAATTACCCTTACAACCTTGTACAGAAACAGATCTCCCATGCATTATCTCTCCATTCACTCACCACCTCCCAAAGTCTCACCATGTGATCACAAAAGAGCATTCTCCTCATGACTCATTATCAACCAGAACTTGAGCATCAGAATCGCATTCTCCTCCAGAGTTTTGACTATCTCTCATCATGCCCTGAAATGAGTAATGTCCTACTCACTTTCATCCTCATCGCTTCCACCGAAGCTAAACGGTATCTTCATCCACCCTTGCACAACCTCTGCTCCCAACCCCTTGTCTCATGGCTCATATCCCTGTAATAGACTGTCCCATACATCCTCCCATCAGCATCTACTCCAGCCCAATCATAAGCATCACCTGTCCATCAAATGCTGCACTACCTGCGAAACCAGCTAAGCTGCAACCAACAAGCTGTCTGATCGAATGAATGGCCACTGACATAGAGTGTCCAAGAAACAGCTGGACCACCCAGTTGCTGAGCATGTTGGCCAACACAACATTCTTTATTTTAATGACTGCTTCACAGCCTGTGCCGCCTGGATCCTTCCTACCAACACCACCTTTTTTGAACTGCACTGGTGGTAACTCTCTTTGCAATATATTCTTCATTCCAAACTCTCCTGGCCTCAATCTTTGTTAGTCATTGTTCTTCACCCACCTATCCCCTTCCCTGTTCCCACTCCAGCACTACACAACCTTCTGTTCCACATATGCACCCATAGTCCTTTTACTTCTCTCCTTTTCTGCCCCTCCTCCCCCCCCCCCCCCCCCCTCCATCTATCCTCCCGACCTAGCTGCCCTACACTCTCTCCACCTCACCCCTGTAAGCCCTCACAGACAGCAGTTTACCGTTCCCCACTGGTACCCGTGCACTCCCTCCTCCTTACTGCTACCACCCAGATTGCTTCTCCCATCTTGCACAGTTGCTCCCAGTCTGGCCTCAGCAGCCAGAGACAGTGGTCATGTGCATGTGAGCTGTACTTGCATGAATGTGTGTGTATGTTGTCTATTTCAGAAGGAGGTCTTCTGGCCAAAACCTAATGTGTTTATTAGTCATTTTCTTGTGCCTGTCTGCTACTCAACACCTCTGCTATGTGGTGAGTAGCAATCTATCTGTTTCATAATATTGTCGTCATTCCATTCCGGATTTTCCATTGTTTGGTCTATGATTTTGTAGGTCACTTATTTTATGCTTTTATGTACAGTAGTCATTTGCATATTTTTTCAGTCATTTAGGACTTTGCAGTGGATGAGAGATTAGAGGTAAATGCTAATTAAGTAAGGGGACAGTACCATAGAGCAATGTCTGTATAACCAAACTGGGATTCCAACTGGACCATGTGACTTACTTGTTTTCAATTATTTCAGTTACTTCTCTATGCCACAGATGCCTATTACTACGTCCTCCTTATGGGAGTCTGTGCAAAGGTCAAACAATGGCACGTCTCTTCGATCCTCTTGCCAGACTGACACCTGAATGGTTGATGAATGACTAGACAGAAGCTCATGATTGACTTAATGATTTCGCTTAGAACCAGAATTTTCTTGAGTTCTTGGCAAGATCTTTCGCTATGTTATGCCAATGGAAGCTGTTTACTTCACACATCAATCTTTTTATATACACATGAATTTCTATTAACTTTTTCCTTATGATATTCCTGCATTATTTATTGAGCCCAGAGTTCAATGGTCTCTGCTTTCTCAGCTTTTTTCTTCCACCCCACAGTGCAGGTCCAGAAATCTGCATCCAGTACCATCCTACCCTATTCTTCTTTCATCCCTGAGGAATGAACTAATAGTTCAAAAGGTAGGATAGTTTCATGACTTTTAATGTGTGCTTATTAGTGGCAGTAAAAATGTCACCTCCTGTTTGTAAGTATTGGGCAGTAACTCTGTTTCATTACTTTATGTTTCTTTCACTCATTTATTAAGTAAAAAAAGAGAGAAGAAAAGAAAAATGTTGGAATGTGTGAAGATTACTAGGAAACTTCTAACTAAATGCATAATACATTAGCACATTATAGATATCCCCACAATGAAAGGAATTTAATAATTAATAAATATTTACAAAATTTAAAATTAAAAGTTTACTTTTATTATTGGCAGTGAAGAAAATCTCAATGTAGTAGTATCGTTCTGCTTCATATTTTTGTTAGGTACTGTAAGTGACTGTTTATAGTGAATGCATTTTCTATCAGCTAGACTTGTCACAGATATAGGTCTATGACTGAAATTTTTTTTTCATTGTTCATTTTTACTTGCCCTTTTTCAAAATATTTATAACAAATGTATACCCAAGTTTAATTTACTTCTTGAATATTGCAATTTTATTAAGATAATTAACCTCCTTTAACACTAAAGAAAGGAAGAGGAATGAATAAAATAGTATTTTTGTCCTCGTAAGAGTACATATGGTATTGTTAAGACAGCTGTAGAGAAATTTTATATAATAGAAGTGCTTCACTACATGAATTTGTAATGAAGTAAATATTAAGCCACTAATAGCGGCAGCATGAAAAGGATAGTTGGCTACTCACCATGTAGAGGGGGCACTGAATCATAGACAGGCGCAGTGATAAGTTTTTGACACATTTAAGCTTTCGATTAAAAGGCATTCTTCTGAAAGGGGCAACAAATTCACCTGATGGTGGCAGTAATCAGTTGTAGGTGGTGGTGATAAGGAAGAGGCATGGGGTGTGGTGGTGATAAGGAAGAGGCATGGGGTGGGGAGAGGGAAGATAGCATGACAGGTGGGGGAAGGTGTAGTGCTGCTTTTAGGAGAGTGCAGGGATGTGGCAGGGACAGGTGCATTTGGTATATTTGAGTAGGGGATTGGAAAGGGAGAGAAGTAGAGGAGGAGGAAAAGATTAGTGGGTGTGTTGGTGAAATAAATGCTGTTTTATGCTGGAGTGGGAACAAGGAATGGGAGAGATAAGTGGAGGGCAGGGACTAATGAAGGTTGAGGCCGGGAGGGGGCTTATAGGAATGTAAGGTATTTGGAAGAAGAGTACCCATATACAGTTTAGAAAAGTTGGTGTTGGCAGGAAGGATACAGATGTCACAGGTTGTGAAGCAGTCATTGAAGTGAAGCACATTCTGTTGGGTAGAATGTTCAGCAACTGGGTGCCCAGCTTTCTCTTGGGCACAATTTGTCATTGGCCATTCATCATTCATGCAAATAGACAGCTTGTTAGTTGTGAAGCCCACGCAGAAAGCATCACAGTAGTTGTTGATTAGTGTGTAGATCACATGGCTGCTTTCACAGGTAGCCCTGCCTTTGATGGGATGGGAAATGCCTGTGACTGGACTGGAGTAGGTGGTTGTGGGAGGATGTACGGGACAGGTTTTGGCAATAGGCCTCTTGCAGGGATATGAGCCATGAGGTAAGGAGATGGGAGCACAGAGTGTATAGATGGACAGGTGATTGGTATAGTGGACAGTGGAATACCACTGTGAGAGGGGTGGTAAGGAAAGTGGGATGGATTTTCCTCGTTTTAGGGCATGACGAGAGGTAATTGAAATCTTGGCTGAGAATGTGATTCAGTTGCTCCAGTTCTGGGTGGTAGTAAGTCAGGAGGGCAACACTCCTCTGTGGATGGATGGTGGGTCTTTGGGAGGTGGTGGGTGACTGGAGAGAGAAGGCATGGGAGATTTGTTTCTGTACAATGTTGGGAGGGTAATTATGGTCTGCAAAGGCCTCAGTGAGACCCTTGGTATATTTCAAGAGGGACTGCTCATCACAACAGATGTGATGGCCACAGCTGGGTAGATTGTATGGGAGGGACTTCTTGGTATCGAATGGGTGGCAGCTGTTGAATTGGATGTGTTGCTGGTGGTTGGAAGGTATGATATGGACGGAAATAATGGAGTAGCCATCTATGAGGTGGAGCTCGAACATCAAGGAAGGTGGCTTGCTGGGTTGAGGAAGACCAGGTGAAGCAAATGATAGGGAAGGTGTTGAAGTTCTGGAGGAATGTGGACAGGGTATCCTCACTGCTGCTGCTGCTGCTGCTGCTGCTGCTGCTGCTTTCTACATAGGCGTGACTACTGACGCCTGTGTGTCTGCATGAATGGCTGCCAACAAACTGTGGTCAGGAGACAGTTGGACCACCCAGTTGCTGAACATGCTGCACAACACAATATGCGTCACTTAAATGAGTGCCTCAGAGCCTACACCATCTGGATCCCCCCTACCAACACCAGCTTCTCTGAACTGCTCAGATGGGAACCCTCCTTGCAATGTATCCTATGTTCCCTTAACCTGCTTAGCCTCAACCATCACTAGTTCTTGTCCACCTCTCTATCCCCTTCCCTGCTCCCATTCCATCACTACACAGCCTACTATTCTGCCAATACACCCACTAATCTTTTCCCTCTTCTCTACTTCTTTCTTTTGCTGCTGCCCCTCACCCCAAAAAATCTCCCATAAGCAGCACTATACCTTCTCCCATCCCTACCCTGTTATGCCTCCCAACACGTCTCCTCCTTACTCCCACCACCTATGCCAGACTGCTGCTCCTGTCAGGTGCATGTGATGTGCTCATAGTAGTTGTGTGTGGAGGGGGGGGGGGGGGGGGGATTTGAAGAACGCCTTGTGGCCGAAAGCTTAAATGTATAGCAGTTTTATCATTGTCCCTGCCAGTGACTCAAAGTCTCCTCTATATGCTAAGTAGCAATCTATCGTTTTCATAATACCATTATTATTCTATCCTAGATTTTCCATTGTTACAGATAAACAACAGCTGTATAATAAAAACTAAGGAGCCAGCAGCTTTTTTTGAAGTAGCAGCTTTCTAACTAATTTAGTCAATAAAATTTAGTGTAATGATAGTTTATTGTTAGTGTAGTATACAGATTAAGTTTATATGATGTCTTTGGCTCTTGTTAATGTATATCTGAACTTGTGCCACATCTCAGAAGTTTCTCCTTCTTTGTGGGATCCACAGATCATGAAGGAATGAATAATTTCATATGCCGGACTTATCTATTATTCCTCTAACATTCACTTAGGAATATTTTGGTGTGTTCCACTGAGCATGAAGAATAGTTACAACCACACTTATCTTAGTATTAACAGTCAATAATCTTAACCACACATTCTGTAACACCCTTCATTAATTCTATTCACAGTGACCAAGTGGAACGTGTTGTCATATTCTCCCAGTATCCACAATACAGCTGCGCTACAACAGGCTCCAGCTTCAATGCCATTTACAAATACTTTAAAGGAAGGTAAGTTTTACTTTTCTCATGTTTGTAAGTGGAAATTCATTACACCATTGGTAATTAGTGTGTGCATTAAATGCAGTGTTTCACTGCATGGACTATAAGAAAGATAAGAAGATTTTTAACAAAATAAGACACACTCTCACTGTCTTGTTGCTCTCCACTCTTTTAACTCAGTATGGACCAAGCAGCAAGACAGTACAGTCATAGATAAGATTTTTGCATTATTTTAGAAGAAAAAATGCTGGCAAATTTCTGAATTTAAATAGTTTCATTGTGGTTACATTCATGTATAGGTAATCAAACACTGTGGATGTTAAGTAATAAATGAAGCATATGTGCTTTATAATCAATGGAGGAGAAAGGGAGCAGTGAAATCTTCCTCATGACATAGAGTTCTAGCCAACCTTCTCCTTTGATGGAGGATTTGAGAAAAATTCTGAATGAAAAATTTCTAGAGATCAAACATTTCATTTCAAAGTTTGCACACATTTGTCTTGAGATTACAAGGCCTATTCATGATATAAACAGTCACACTGTTTTTAAAAAATGAGCTAAATAAGTAGTTTTAGTTTTGAGAGATAACAACACAGGCTGAGGAGTATAGAAAAAAATGAAGTGATCATGTCACAAGAATGAAAGAAGGTAACTACCCAAAATAATAAAGAACTATTGACCAAAAGCAGAGAGATCATTAGATAGACCAAGAAAGGGGTGGAGGCACCAGAAATGAAGATGTTTGCTTGCAATCTCTGTGTGTCCTGACTGATTCACTAGACTCATCATCACCCAGCCCAAACTGCAAAAGACAGAAACTTGAAAGTTGAAGAGGATGTTGGTCTTGCACTATAACATCATTAAAGAAGAGATTTTTCAGAATTCCATTCCTAAGGGGGTGAAATATGGGGCAGAAGGTTTTCTGAAAATATGTCACAAGTAAGACAATTTTGAAGTTAGAACTATGAAGATTGGCATTTGGTTTCTTGGTAAGGAATAAAAAAGAGATGTGTTTCAGAATTTTTGGAAATTCAACCCCCTAAGGGGTAAAATAGTAAAGAAAGCTTTTTTAAAAAATAAATCATTTTTAAAGAACTAGTGCAACTATGGAAATTGGTATTTGATTTATCAGTTACAAATTTTTAAAAGAAGGTGTTTCAGTACTTTAGGAAATTCAATCAGTAAGGGGCTGAAAAATGGAATAAACGCTTTATGAAAATATTTCGTGAAAAAATTTTTAAAGCTAAATACATGAACTTTTGTATTTGGCTTCTCTGTCAGAAATTTTAAAAAACATCTGTTTCAGTGTTTTGGAATTCAACCCTTAAGTAGGTGAAATAGGACATGAAAAGTTTTATGCAAATATTTCATTATGAAAGCATTTTTGAATCTATAGCTATGAAAATTTGTATTTGCCTTCTCAGTTAGAAATAAAGAAATATGTATTAGGCATAAAAGTCTGTAACAAGAACTCAAAAGGCAGGATTAAAAAAACCTCTTGACTCCCCACCAGAATTGCTGTTTGGCCAGAAGTACATTTGGAAAAGGTGATGCTCCTACGGCCTTAATGAGCGTGAAAGATTTATACAGTGCTGCAGTTTGTGAACTAAATCAAAGAAAGCTATTTAATAGCCATCAGGACAAATGGACTCTGTCAGAATTGCATAGAAAAAGGAACAGATTTTTAATACGTCAGTTTTTCAGTAAGCCTACTGTATGTTTACAAAATTATTTTTGTTGTAGTTACTATGCAGGTTTAGCCCAAACTCTTTGCCTTTACAAATGTCTGCTTGTGTCTGTGTATGTGCGGGTGGATATGTGTGTGTGTGTGTGTGTGTGTGTGTGTGTGTGTGTGTGTGTGTGTGCGAGTGTATACCCGTCCTTTTTTCCCCCTAAGGTAAGTGTTTCCGCTCCCGGGATTGGAATGACTCCTTACCCTCTCCCTTAAAACCCACATCCTTTCGTCTTTCCCTCTCCTTCCCTCTTTCCTGACGAAGCAACCGTTGGTTGCGAAAGCTAGAATTTTGTGTGTATGTTTGTGTTTGTTTGTGTGTCTATCGACCTGCCAGCACTTTTGTTTAGTAAGTCTCATCATCTTTGTTTTTAGATATATTTTTCCCACGTGGAATGTTTCCCTCTATTATGTTCATATCATTAATTTGAACCCAACAATTACGTTTGTTGTTGTCACTGTTGCATTTCGAAATCTTTTCTGTCGTCTTATTTTCTCTTTCTGTTTTTGCCAGTAGTTTCACTTTGTATTCACCTTCTCCTTTTGACCGTAATCTACTATACAATTTTATCCCACTGATATATACTCAATAATACGTTACCCACTTCCAAACCATAACAAAAAAAATTTTTTGCCACTTTCAACACTACCGCTGCTATAAAATCCACCGTTTCTAGTTCACAAACAGTTCCTTCCACCTATTAAACAACCATTTCGGGTAGTTCTAATAATGTTTGCTTTATTTCCATTTCCGTTTTTCTCACATCACTGATCATTTTTAGCCGCTTCCCACAGAATTTAACGTCATTATTTCTTCGTCAGACAATTGTTAACCTCATTTTCATAATCTGCCACCACAAAACCACTCCTTTTAATGCATTTACACGTAGTTTGTTCGAAATTTTCCTGAATTTCTCCACCCTTTAACGTGTTTTGGCGGCAACACAACCACCTAACCTTTATGCACATCGTTGTCTACCAACCCAAGTTCACCACAGGATCAACATAAGCCCAAACTCTTTGCCTTTACAAATGTCTGCTTGCGTCTGTGTATGTGCAGATGGATATGTGTGTGTGTGCGAGTGTATACCCGTCCTTTTTTCCCCCTAAGGTAAGTCTTTCCGCTCCCGGCATTGGAATGACTCCTTACCCTCTCCCTTAAAACCCCCTTCTCTCTTTCCTGACGAAGCAACCGTTGGTTGCGAAAGCTAGAATTTTGTGTGTATGTTTGTGTTTGTTTGAGTGTCTATCGACCTGCCAGCGCTTTTGTTTGGCAAGTCTCATCATCTTTGTTTTTACTGTGCTGACCATATAGTCAATGCAAATGAAGCAGTGGGCACTAAGGTAGCAATTTTTGAGAAAATTTCTAATGGGGCAGTTGACATACATGTATTAACAACACTCATTCCATTCACCACCACCACCACCACCACCACCACCACCACCATGGTATGAGAGTCTGGGATGGTCAGACACTGACCCAAACCTGTTACTGCTGAAATAAATGTTTTTGCCATCAAGGCTGTTTTTTAATCCATTTTTAAAGCTAAGCTAGTAGATTCATATAACAAATGAGTGTAACAGCAAAACTCTAATAGATGAGGAATCAAGATGAATGAAATTGATCCAAAGTTAAAGATTTATAAGTGTCTGATACTCCATTTACAACAGTTAAGAAGTGGCTGACCGAATGCAAATGAGTCCTATTTTCTTTTAAAAATGATCTGCATAAAAAACATTTCAATCATTAAGAAAGTGCTGTGCATGGAATGAACAACCGGCGTAACTGAAGGAAAAGAGTAGTACACGTACATGAAGAACTAAGTACAAGATGAGTGTCATATTTCTTGACTGCTGACAAAATGCAATTTTGAGGATGGGGAGGGTAATGATACCCTCCCCCCAAAAATGCAAAGCATATGTCACCTGTCAGTGTTTTGCAGGTTGCAGAGGTGATTCTTTTGATTGGTTACATTGCAAGGGGTCAAACAATAATTGCAAATTACTACACAAGTCTTCTTGTCCAACAGGGTGTAAAAATACATGAAAAAAAATTGTTTTATAAAAAGGAGAAAACAAGATTGCCCTGGGCCAATGAAGTGGTGGATAAAGTGCGTTAGCTATGGGAAAAACTGAGAGATCTGACTAGGAGTTACTAGCAGATTTAACACTTTTTGACTTACTCTTATTTCCACAAAGAATTTTGTGGCTGAAAAATATTTTGAATATAAAGAAGAAGTTATTTAAACTGCTGTTGAGGGTTTTGCAGACATTCCACAATCGTGCTTCACTAGCACGAGCCAATAAAATACTGGATAACATGCATTGAACTAAAATGGAACTGCATCCAAAAATAAATGCAATTTTTAGGTTAGGAGACTATTTTACTGCTGGGCTGATAAATATTCTCCTTGTCCTCATATCTGTCATGGTGGCCATTTCTTTCAAGCAATATAATATACACATGCTTTAGAAACCTGTTTACTAACCATTGAGTACAACAAAAGCTTTGTAGACTATGATATGACATGATACTTAAAAAATTAAATGTAAGAGAATATAAAAGTTGCATAACATTTGAGTTAAGAAATGAGCTTTCAAAGCTTTTCACAATCGTCATTGTCAGAAACTGATTGTCAGCACCAATGTATGGTTTATATATAGAAGTGATCTGATTTATTATTGGTGGACTGATAAGCCAGGAGATGGAAAGCTAAGAAAGTACAACTTTCCCCTATCCACCAGGCCATAATTTTGGGGTGGAAGCAGAATGGATGCTGTCTCCATTAACATCACTTTCCTTTGAAAGCAAGTTCTTACTTTCAGTTTTTATATAGGCCCAGCCTCTGACTATGCTAAAATTTTATTTACCATTTCTATTAAATTTGCTAGTGCACATCTGAATTTTATTAGAGAGTTCAATTAAGATTAGTGAGAATATAAAACCTTCATTTTGTTTAAGCAAATTTAATGTCCTTTCGTGAAATTATGTTCTGCTATTACTCTTTTATTGCATTTTAACTCAAAGATAACACAGTTAATGCACTTAAAATTATATTTGGATGGTGCCACAAAACTCTTCAGTCCATATGAGTACACCAGATACATTCTGATCCATGTCATGGTAAATTTTTGGGAGCATTTTATATGTTATATTTAACAGGATTTGCTACAATGGTTTTGGAAAATTTTGAAAACTCATATTGCTGGGTCAAGTAAACAAGGTTGATCCTCTGTACAGAATATTGCATCCCTGCTTTCCATTTAGTCAGTTACGTTTAACACAACAAATAACACATGAGGAGACATTAAGTATGCACATGTGAATGGTACAGGGTGACAATTATTGAACTATATGAGATAAAATCGTCATAACTTCTGAATGGTTAGCATTAAAATGTTTAAACTGCACAGTTGGCTGCAAGTGAGAATTAGTGTGCACTGTATGGGTTGGTCTAGCAACGAAGCCCACTGTCGTTTGAATAAGTTCATCAATAAGCAAATTTGGCACATTTGGGGGACTTATAATCCGCATTTCATGATCAAGAAGTCTCTTCACTCTCAGCGGGTGACTGTGTGGTGTGCAATGTCCAGTCATGTTATAATGGGTGCTGTATTCCTTGATGGCATGGTGACTACCGAAAGGCACGTGAAGGTTTTGGAAGATGATTTCATCCCCATTATCCAAAGTGACCCTGATTTCGAAAAGATGTGGTTCATGCAAGACGGAGCTCGACCCCATCAAAGCAGGAGAGTGTTTGATGTCCTGGTGGAGCACTTTAGGGACCCCATTCTGGCTCTTTGGTACCCGGACGCCACTGATATGGGCCTCGATTGGCTGCCATATTATCTGGATGCAAACACATGTGACTCCTTTTTGCGGAGCTGTATTTAAAGACAAGATGTACATCAATAACTCCAAAACCCTTGCTGAGCTGAAAACAGCCATTCAGGAGGTCATCGACAGCATCAATTTCCGACACTTCAACGGGTCATGCAGAATTTTGCTATTCATCTGCGCCACATCATCGCCAATGATGGCAGGCATGTCGAACATGTCATAACCTAAATCTGAATATCTGTAGTGATGATTACGTGTTGAATAAAGTGTGTGCATGCCGTAGTTTGTAACTAATTTACATTTTTTTCATATACTTCAGTAATTGTCACTCTGTATTTGCTGCTTTTCAATATTTCAATGAATTACTTTTCCATAACACAACTGCACCTAAAGTGATATCTTATGGAATAAATCATTTTGGAATCATTATTACATAATCCACAGCTTTTAAATCAAAAGGAAAAAGGGTACAGTTCTTCTGGGAAATAGGACATGTGAGAATACATAAAAGTCTTTTATTTGATGCAACAGCAAGCGAGACTTGAAAGAAAGAAAGTGTCTTGCTACAAATTGCCATTGTGATATACATTGTCACTTCACTGTCTTTGGAAAAGTTATGCCTGCAGAAAATTAGTGGCTTGCATTGGTTGCCATCAGTAAGCCAAAAAATCTTGCACTTTTGACCTAAGGATGTAAATGGTCTTCCCTATTTTTAGAGATGGTGGTACACTGACATGTTGCTTTCTCTTACAAGTAAATACACCCAGCATTCTCTCTCCTGATGATATTCCAGTTACTTTATCCATTTTGGTCTCATTAAAATGTTTTGCTTTCCATGACAAGAAAAAGAAACTGAAAGAATGTAATTATTAACTGTAGTCGCCTAGCACAGCATTAGCTATTCTTCCACTATGCATTACACTTGAGAATGAATTGCTACATTATCACTGTATTGTTGAAGCTTTTGAGGGATGGAGCTTCTGCTTCAGCGTATTTATTATGTTTCAAAATAATTTTGTTACATTTTGGGCTATTGAACATATTTTTGAGACTACTTCATAAAGACCTCAGCACAGTTGTATAAAAAAATTAAAAAAAAAAAACTTTCTTATTGAGTAGTGTCCTGTCTTGCTATTATAAGATACAGTTTGACAAATAAGAAGCATTACATATGATATATAAAGCTGTATTTCTTAAACTTCTTTGTATCAAAATATTATGGTCACTTTCAATGTGTGGAGTTATTGAATGAATTCAGTATCCTTAAATTTATGGAACTTCCTTTTCAGACCATTAAGGAAAGGCTGTCAGTGGAGTGTGATAGATCGCTGGCCAACTCATCCACTGTTAGTTAAGACAGTTGCTGAAAGAATTCGCACCGAGTTACGAGAATTTTCTCCTGATGAACAAAAAAATGTGATGATTTTATTTTCAGCGCATTCACTTCCACTTAAGGTAATGAAACATTTGCACCATATAGCTGTGTTTCCAGATTTCAGTGTATTAATCGTGATCCACAGATCTCATCAACAAGGAGAAGCTTCTGTGATATTAAATAAATCAAAGCATACATAAACAAAAGAGAAGAAACTCAGAAACTTAATCTGTATATTTATTAACAAAAAACTATCAGTATACCAACATAAACTGTCAGTACACCATATTCATAGAAGGAGTAAAATCTGGAGGATGCCATGTACTAATGACAGGCAGCTGGGTGTGGAACTAAATACTATTAAGTGGAAGCAGGGACATGAAAAAGAAGTGGATCAGATAGGGCTACTGTCAGAAAATGTCTTTTGCTATTGAGGTGCAGAACAAGGGGTGGGTTTTATCAGTAATAACAAAATTAAAGATGAAATTGTTCTTTTTGAAGAAAACTTGGACAGAATAGCAAGAATATTAAAAATAATGTAAGAGATGCTTGTTGGCGAAGGAAGTAATAAAGGTAACAGTTAACATGTAGTTGAGTCATTGGTAGTTACATAAACAGGACTAAGAATGTAGCTGATATTTTTTAATGAACCTTTCTTTGGAGACACCAGGGCATTTGTAAAACAAATGCATGCATACATACAGGTACACCTGCACTGCTACATTGCACTGGCACTATGACTTAAAGGTTTGTATTGAGTGGAGTGAGTGAGGGGAGAAATTGTGTGCAGCGTGTTGGAGGGAAGGATGACTAACAACTGGAAGGAAGGAGTAACAATTGCACAGGAAAGAAATTGGCCCCAGTGAGATGTGTCTGATCCCACCTACATAGATTACAACTCGTTATTCGTCTACCTGCTTACCAGACTGCCAGGTTTCAGTTCAGCATTATTTAAACATTAAATTACCTCATTTCCCCTAATCTATGCAGTCCTCCTCCACACATGGTTTCCTATCATTGTTTCGTGATATTTACATGCCAATAATACCTACAGGGAAATGTTTTTGTCCATATAATTGTCTTGAAATGTAGCTTTTATGACGTCATGTGAGAAAAATGTGAATTACTTTTCAAATGGCTTATGTTTTTGAAATCCATGCTATTGGGCATAAAGGAAGTCATTCTGTTTAACATACCTCAGTACAAAGATTTTACAAGAGTTTAACGTTGATGATATTGGATGGTTGTTTCATTAGTCATTTCTGCTACATGCTTTGTAGATGGGTATGGCTTGTGCTTCATCCAGCCACTGTGCATAATTCTTAGTATGAGGAATCTACAGTATGTTGCAGTTGAAGGGAATCTAACTCGTCTGCAAATTCTTTACAGAACCTGATGAGTATTCCATCAGGCCCTACAGCTTTGTTCAGTTTTAGCAATTTTAGTTGTTTATCAGAACCTCTGACACCAATGTCTGTATTACTCATCTTTGTAGTGATATGAGAATTAAAATTCACCAGAATGCTTGTATCTTCCTTAGTAAATGATTGTTTCAAAATAGAGTTCTGCTTTTACTTTTCTATCCCCAATTCTTATTTCTTTGTCATGCATGGGTGTCTGGGCAGTAACTATGGTACCACCGACAGCCCATACATGTGACTGAAATTTCTTTCAGTTTTGTGAGAGCTCTTTCGAGAAGATACTGCTACAATGGTTATTGAATGCTTTATGCATAGTCTTTTGACATCCAAATGCATTTCATTCAGCAACTCCATATTTATAGCCCTATCCATTGTAGTACACCTATTGTGCAGTGGTTGCTGTTTCTTTACGGAGTCAGTATTGTGAGGGTCTTTCTGTGAGAATGGGAGAAAATGTTTGTTCCACCATTACAGAATGACACCATAAATTGTTTATTTCTATTCTTCCAGGCATGATTTCAAAATCTCCTCTTGTGAGTATTTTTCTTCTGTAATCAACAAACACTGATCCCATTGCACATTCTGTCTCTTTGTATGAAGAATTTCATCCAGGATGTTACTTATGAAATGCTTACTATCGTACAAATCTAGTTAACCTTAATGCTGTAGCTGTCTGACACAATACCAAGAATTTCATCAATCATTTCCTCAGAAGAAATCTTAATTGGGTGCCAAATAGGCTGTGCTTGTTTGTTCCTTTATAAGCAGTATTGAACTCTGATGTAGAGCCCAGTGAACTGTCTTCGCATCTGTCTGAATCTGGGCCTCAGTCCATAATTTCATATGAAGCTTATTTATTTCTGCATAGTAGCTTGTTTGTACAAAACATAATACTGACCATTTAGGACCACAGCCAACAAATACATTTTTGTTTCATCTGTACTGAAGTTACAACAAAATTAAACAATGGAAAGTCCAGGATGGAATAACAACATTATGGAAAGGATACGTTGCTAATCACCACAAGAGGATGCACGGAGTCGCAGATAGGCACAATAAAACAGAATGCTGTAAATGGTCAGCTTTCACATTACATGGTCCGAAAGCTGAACATTTAAAGCAATCTTTTCCATTGTGCCTGTCTGTGACTCAATGCCTTCTCTATGTAGTATCCTTTCCATATTGAAGTTTCAACAAAATTGTCACAAGAATAGTTCTTACCCAACAGTTAACAGAACTGGACACAATTCTATTGAACTCACCAGTCCACACTCATATTTTATAACATGCCATTTTCATACTATAAATCACACTAAAAAAGCTCAGACTTTGTTTGCAGTAAGAAATGCAAGCATAGTTAATTATTTTTTTCTGTTTTCTCATGAATGAATTTTTATCAGTTTGTACATTAACATACATGTGTTAATAACACTTTCATTATTTCTAGTGCTAGTGTGTTATGACTTGCATCTTCTAATCTTGTGTTTTATTCTGCTCTTCTCATAAGCTGATGATATGTATAGGGGGTGTTGCCTGACAAAGATGTTACAGTTTATTGTAAAGCTTCTGTGTGTATAACATTGTCTGTATCACTGCCTATTATATAAATAGTTCTTATACCTGTTTTTTTTTCTTTTCCATTTCTGATTAACACTGAAACATTATTAGGTAATGAAACTTTCTGGCAGATTAAAACTGTGTGCCCGACCGAGACTCGAACTCGGGACCTTTGCCTTTCGCGTGCAAGTGCTCTACCATCTGAGCTACCGAAGCACGACTCATGTCCGGCACTCACAGCTTTACTTCTGCTGCTGCCGCTTCTACTCCGCTGCAGAGTGCAAATCTAATTCTGGAAACATCCCCCAGGCTGTGGCTAAGCCATGTCTCCGCCATATCTTTTCTTTCAGGAGTGCTAGTTCTGCAAGGTTCGCAGGAGAACTTCTGTAAAGTTTGGAAGGTAGGAGACGAGATACTGGCAGAAGTAAAGCTGTGAGCACTGAGCGTGAGTTGTGCTTCGGTAGCTCAGATGGTAGAGCACTTACCCGCGAAAGGCAAAGGTCCCAAGTTCGAGTCTCGGTCGGGCACACAGTTTTAATCTGCCAGGAAGTTTCATATCAGCACACACTCCGCTGCAGAGTGAAAATATCATTCTGGATTATTAGGTAATATTTTCCATTTGACATGAATGTATCACTATGCAACCACAGGCATGATAACTAAATCATGCCATGTTGTGGTACTTAATTCAGATACATCTGATTATTATTCTAGGGCTGAAATTGAGATGGTACAGTTGTTAAGAAAGTAGATGTGCAATCAGTAGAAACAATGTTAAAATTCCCATCCCCTACCCTAGATTTGGTATCTTCAAATGACTTGAGCAAGTGTTGATACATTCCCTTTGAAAAGGGCGTGACCAGTTTCATTGTTCATTCCAGTCTTAAGCTTCATCTGTAATGACCTCATTTTTGTTGATACATTAAACCTTAATCTTTTTTCCTTGCTTCATTCCCAGGGCTGAAAAAGGTTTTACAAAAGTACAGGGTGCTCATAAATTACTTATACAAAAAGTAACCTTCAGTTGTGAAAAAGGTAAACAACGGATAGAAATGTTTGATACAGCTCTGAATGCAGTACCTCATCAAATTTTATTTACAAATGTTCAATGTGGTTACCTTTTTAAATGCAGCATATGTCCCATCTGAAATCAGTTTCCTGCTGGTCCTATGAAGCAAGCCTTGATGCATGGTGGCAACTGCTTGCATCATCTGTTGTCGCAGCTCATGAACTAACATTGTTAGTCAGAAATAAAACTTGAAGATATACTGAATTCAGTGCTGTATCAAACATTTCTGTAAAATCAAACAATGGAAAATCCAGGATGGACTGTAACAGTATTATGAAACAGAAAGTTGCTACTCACCACATAGCGGAGATGCTGAGTCGCAGATAGGCCCAACAAAAAGACTCTCACGATCAAAGCTTTCGGGCGTTAAGGCATTCATCAACAATAGATCTTTCTCTCTCTCTATCTCTCTCTCCCACTCACTCTCACACACACACACACACACACACACACACACACACACACACACACACACAAAAATGCAAACGCAACTCACGCACACACAAAGCAACTCGCGCACACAGAACTGCAGTCTCAGGCAACTGAAACCACACTGCGAGCAGCAGCACCAGTGCATAATTGGAGTGGTGACTGGGTGGGTGTAAGGAGGAGGCTGGGGTGGGAAGGGACAGTATGGTGGGGGTGCTGGACAGTGAAGTACAGCAGGTGAGATGGTGGGCAGGGGAGAGGTGGGGAGGGGGGGGGGGGGGACTAGCGGAAAAGGGGAGAAATACAAAGACTGGGTGTGATGGTGGAATGATGGCTGCGTAGTTCTTGAGTGGGAATAGGGAAGTGGCTGTATGGGTGAGGACAGTGACTAGAGAAGGTTGAGGCCAGGAGGGTTACGGGAACGTAGGATGTATTGCAGGGAAAGTTACCACCTGCGCAATTCAGAAAAGCGGGTGTTGTTGAGAAGGATCATGCTCAGAAAATGGGTGGTCTAGCTGTTTCTTGGCAACTCTGTCAGTGTCCATTCATGTGAACAGACAGCTTATTGGGTGTCATGCTAATATAGAATAAAGTACAGTTGTTGCAGCTTAGCTTGTAGACCACATGACTGGTTTCACAGGTAGCCCTGCCTTTGATGGGATAGGTGATGTTAGTGACCGGACTGAAGTAGGTGGTGGTGGGAGTATGGATGGGACAGGTCTTGCATCTAGATCTATTACAGGGGTATAAGCCATGAGGTAAGGCATTGGGGGCAGGAGATGTGTGAGGATGGATGAGTACGAGTACATTCTGTAGGTTCGGTGGACTGTGGAATACCACTGTGGGAGGGGTGGGAAGGATAGTCAGCAGGACATTTCTCATTTCAGGGCATGATGAGAGGTAATCAAAACTCTGGTGGAGAATGCAATTCAGTTGCTCCAGTCCTCGGTGGTACTGAGTTATGAGAGGAATGCTCCTCTGTGGCTGGACGGTGGGACTTTGGGAGGTGGTGGGAGACTGGAAAGATAAGGCATGGGAGATTTCTGTAAGTTATTTACCCTTTTCACAATTAAAGCCTACTTTTGTGTAACTAATTTATAAATATCTTGTGCTTTGACCATAGCAAATGAGAAAGAGGAAATTTATTGTATCTTGACCAACAGTTGTCCAGTGTCCAGTGGATAAAAACTTTATGCCTATTGTGTTGCCCACATTGTGTTATTTGAAATTCATTAAGAAAGGTTTTAGATTGGTGCAAGTGAAAAAAGTTTTATAGTTTATGTACTGAACTACTCTTCAAGTTCATCCAATTAAGGTGACTCATGTCTCTGTAACTCAATGATCCCAAAGCGTTGACAACAGCATTATTGGTATTCCAACAAATACAAAATGAAAAATTTTCTTTCCTAATGTTGCAGGCTGTGAACCGCGGAGATCCATATCCATCAGAAGTTGGTGCAACTGTACAAGCTGTTATGAATGAACTGTCTTACTGCAACCCTTTTAATTTGGTATGGCAGTCCAAAGTTGGACCATTGCCATGGCTTGCGCCATTTACTGATGATGCTCTAAAAGGTAACAATATTTTTTAAGTATAACTAAGTTCACCATCATTTCAAATGGGTAACATGTAAGATTTTAGATGTTGTAAAGGAAATGATCTTTCCAAACTGATTGTGAAATTCACTTGATAGCCAATTAACTTTAATATATTTAATCTGGACTACATCAGTGACTTATTTAATCTTAACTACCTAACTTTCATTACTTGGTATTGATCGGTACACTTCTGGAATTCAGCACTGACAGAGTATGTTTTTCTCTTAAAGATTAAAAGACATCAAAAATTGTTGAATGTGTGACTAATCCACATAGTTTAAGAAACGTCAAAATGTCATTTTTATTTGTCTGATAATATACATTTCTTGAATTATACACCAAATTTCAAAATACAACACCATTTTCATCTAGGCTGATTGTGTTGTTGCAAAGGGCATCAAGAGGTATTGTTATAAATTACTTTAAGGGTGGCTGAAACCTGACAATAGAGTTTAGATGCATAAGCAGCATAACATTATCAGACTATTTCACTTGAGGTGTGCTCAATAAAAGAATACTGATTTATTATCACTTTTTTTAACAGTGAAAATGAAAATATAAAGAAACTTACAGAAGAATAATGATTTTGTATGGGGATGTGTGTTTGTCAAAGCAGCAAGGGGGAAAACAGACGAGGAATTAATGCTCCTTATCTAAGCCAAAGATTTATGCAAAATCGGCCACGGTGATGGCCAGTTGCTCAGTGATATTGAATTAAACTGAAGCAATAAAACATTCATCAAACTCCAGTACACCACAGTACAAAGTCTCTGCAAGTTGTATGTTGTTGGGATGTCGTAACTGGGCGTTACAATCAATTCAGCTCAAACATCCATGGTAGCAGAAAATGTATTTCTACTACAGTTCACTAATTAGGGAGCAAGGTCTGTACACACACTAGTCACTGGCAGCTGGTGCTCATTTTCATTGGCGGGGCCCAGAAAAAAGTTAATAAACTTTATAACAGAATTGCTCTGAATATTTTTATATAACTTCCATTTATGTCTTATGGCTTAAAAAAGATTAGAAAAATTGTAAGTATGGTAATTATATACTTATAAATGTGTGCCTAACTCAAAAAATACTATACCTAATAACAACATTTTTATGTGTAATTTTGTAGTTGGTTGATGTACACCTAACCCCCTTGATTTCTAGCTTCTCTTCCATACTTAGTACAGTAAAGGGTATGTTTAGCAAACCTTCTACTTTATTTATTTTAAAAACAATGCAAGAATATGTAAGTTTCAATGACATTGCTCCACAACGGAACACTACTGACAGATGGGCCCATTTGCAGTTTGCAACATTTCCCCCATGAATGGCAATAGAGTTGGGGGGAGGAGGTTAGAATGCAGGACTAAACATGCATAATTTTGGTTATGTGTCAACAGTGCATGTTGTTCATACGGCTGCTGTCTATGCAGCTAGCCCATTTCAACAATGGAGTTTTTATTGTTACTTCTCTACTGTATTGTAGGACCTCAAAGGTTAGCCACTGGATGTTGAGGCAAATAATATGCTATTTAATGGTAGGCTTCCTAGTTTTGCCAATTCAGCAACTAAGGAGTGGAGTGAAGCTGTTTAAGCTAGATTGCTTCAAAATATTGACAGAATAATCAGTGCACGGGAAATGTATATGACATATAACACATTATGTCAACTCAGTTTAATTTCCTGCCAGGAAACCGTTCAACAATAGTTCTACATCTTATTTTGAGATATGTGCAGCCAAAAATAACATAAACATCGATACAGCAGAGCTAATTAATGAAATAGCTGGTTTCAAATTCCAGTAGAAAGAACTGATGAAGAGCAAAAAACGGATTGCCATTTGGATATTTTGAATTTATTTTGTTTCTGATTCACAGGTTACGAGATGCTGATGCAAACATCGAAATAACATTGAGGATATGTATGACAGTTATCTAAATTCAATACATAGAGGGAGGTGAAAATATAATAGTCACCCGAGACTGGAATGCGATTGTAAGGGAAGGAATGGAAGAAAGGGTTATGGGAAAACATGGGCTTGATACTAGGAATGAGGGAGGAGAAAGACTAATTGACTTCTGCAATAAATTTCAGCTAGTAATAGAGAATACTCTGTTCAAGAACCACAAGAAGAGGAGGTATACTTGGAAAAGGCTGGGAGATATCAGTTACATTACAGCATGCTCAGGCAGGGATTCCAATATCAGATACTGGATTATAAGACATACGCAAAAAATTGGAGTATGGAAGTTCTAAGGAATGAAGAAGTATGCTTGAAGTTCTCTAAGGCTGTCACAGGTTTATCCTATCCCATCAGGGATCAGCCACCTGTGAAAGCAGCCCTGTCGTTTACCAGCTCTGCTGTAATCATTGTACAGCTTTTTATATTGTTATGACGGTCAACCAGCTGTCCACCACAATGAACAGCCACTGCCAAACTGTGGCCAACAGCAAAGTAGACCACTCTGTGGCACAACATGCAGCTGAACATAACATAACAACATGCAGCTAACATAACATACTTATTTTAGTGGTTTCTTCACCACCCAAGCCATCTGGATCCTTCCCCCACATCACCAGCTTTTCTGAATGGCACAGATGGGAGTTATCCTCACAATACATTCTCCACTTCCATAATTATCCTGGCCTCAACCTACTGTTAACATACTGTCCCCACACCGTCCACCCAAGTTTCCATCCCCTCTGTCCTATCAACCTGTCCCCATTCTCATCTCCCAACATGTTTATCTGCTACCTTCTGCCAATGCACCTGCTCATCTTTCTCCACTCCTCTCCTTTCTCACTCCTTTTTTCCCCACCTCCCTGCCCCACAACCTCCTGACACTACACTTATTGGCATTCTAGTCCCTGAACACTCCACCAGACAGCATTTGTCTCTCTCCCCACCCGTATACTACTATCCCTCCCCTCCCTGCACCCTCCAGGTTGCTGCCTGCACCCCACATGATAGCTGCATTCTGACCCGAGATGAGATTGGTGGTTATGTGTGCATAAGGAGTGCTTGAGGGTGTTATGCTGAGTATCTCAGTTTAAGGATTTTTTATGAAATTTTGTAACTTTCAGAATTGCAAAAGATGTTTTCTGGGGACAGAGAACATTGAAACAATGTAATAAACACACCTGATGTATTTTGACTTCAGTCAACATTACCCATACCTGTCAGACCTATGAGTTTCAGGTACTGGAAGACATTTGTTTTACATGATAAAGCCTTATTCCAGGCTATAAATCTTTGCACATGGAAACAATGAAAACAACTTTTTTACAGGAATTAATATGCTTATAACCACTGTAACATGCTGTTCCAACTTGAGTGCCTGCCATGACATGTGCAATGGGCAGAAGTGGCTGGGGGGAGGAGGGCCGGGGGGAATATCTCACGAGTAGGTAGTCGGATAGAAGGGTGCTTGCCTGCAAAGCTGAGCTAATGGCTCTTGCACAAGCAGTCAACACCTTGATTACAATAATTTGAATACCACTTACCAAATAAATGTTAACAAGATGTGTTTAACAGCAAAACTCAACCCAAGTAAAAAATACTAAAATTTTATTACATTTGTGAAATGTGACATTTCTTTAAATTCACACATGAATGGTGGGCTCCATATGGTTCCCAAGTTGTGCAGCAACTGTAAACTATAAAATTACCAAATAAGCAGCAAATACCAATGATGGCTGTTAATCAGTTGAAATCGATTTGCAAAAGTAAATAAAGAAAACATGATTTTGTAACTGGTTGCTGCTTATTTGGAAATATTTTGTGTCAGACCCCGTATTGCCACAATGTTTCACCACTGTTGTATTGTGAAACTGGACCTTTCTTCAGTTTTTATTCTTTTTACAACAGAAAAAAGCAGTTTGCAACATGATGTTGATGCGTAGACTTGGGTCAAGTGCATTTCTATTTAGCTTGAAAATAAAATGATACCATTTTAATAAAATTTGTGCTCCTGTAATACCTATAAATTAATAGAGTGCAGTTTTCTTAATCATTAACTTCTAATTACATTTCTAAGATTGCAGGATATGGTGCAACTAAAGAAATAGAATGATAAATAATTTCTATTCATTTTGTAGCTGTGCAGATCCTGTACCCTTATGTTAAAACTCTGATTGAAATTGTTCAATATTTTGTTAATAAACCACAAAGTCTGTGTCTTTATGTAAATTTCCTGTACTAAGCGATCTTTCAGATTGACACAGTTCATTCATTGATGCATTAATTGTGGCACACATGTAAATAATTAGTAGCCTGTCCCCTGAAAGTGTTGTATTGAAATTATTTAAATGTATTGTTACATAAAATGCACCACAATACAGCCATCTTATAGCTGGTAACAATTCCACCCCACCCCCTTTTGTATTATATGCCTCTGTAATCTGTAACTGAAAAATTATGACAGGCACCAAAAAGTGAATCAAACCAGTGGAAACACTACACCTATGGAGTGCATGTGTGCTTCCACTTTTCATTGCTGTATCCAACTACAGTGTTCATTTTATAAATACTGATAACCTTTTCTCTGAACACAAATGAAGAGTACACATATTACAAAACGTTCCACATACAATTGATCCCTGTAGAAGTATGTAACTGTTATTACTACCTGTCACTGCCTCCTCATGATAGGTAAATTAGCCAGATGTCATACCATACTCAGCTTGCAACATTTATTGACTGTGTCTGTATGGCAATGTTTATTTCCCATTTGTTTCTTTGAATAGTTATACTGAAATGCATGATGGTATTCCCACTTGGTACCCTGGAATCTGTATTCCATGGAATCCACTGCTACACAGAAACTACACTGTAATTTTCACCAGGCACATTCATAGTTAAAGGCTCTCTGGTGGAGCCACCCCAGAAGGTATGTTAAAATATTATTCTCAATAATGGATTATAGCCTGTCAAGCTGCATTTCCAATGTGTCACAAAAACTTTTGGAGTACACAAGTACAGTATGAAAACCAACAAATATGGCATGTTAGCTTTGCAGATACTTAAACAAACATGGGGGCTGCCCATTTGGTTTTATCAGCCAATCACAGGGAACATCACTGTTTCATCACACGAACTAATTAATTCCAACAAAAAAAATGTTAAATGCCTCAGCTTCAAAATGGAAAATGTGATAAACATTAAGCATGCAGCTAAGCTAACACACACCACATGAAAGATCTGTTCAAAATATGTCATTTTTAGTATGATGGTTTAGAGAACCCTAGCACCATAGTTCTGATCTCTAAATGTCGCAGCCTTCGCCAGTATGGAAATTATTAATTATGCCTGATTTGTGCGTTGGGATCCACAGGAACTATACAGGTAATCTTTAAAACCAAGTGTTCAATGATTTCCATGCCCCTTTTCATTGAATATAGTGCTACATGGTATGAGTACTAAAAGAGAAATGCTTTGTTACAGGAGCACTTGTAATCCCCAAGAAAGTGTAGACATTTGAAGATTATATGAAATGATTCAAAACTGATTTTATTTGGTGTGTTCACCAAGCACACCCCTGCATCCGTTTATAACTGTGCTTAGTGCGTTAGTGTCACTGTGTGTAACATTAAAACTACTGACTTCAAAATCTGGTGAACTAAATTCGATCACAAATATGTCAGCTTACGTTTATGCTCTTCAGTTACAAGACCAATACTTTTAAATGGAATTTCATAATTAACTAAAATACCCAGTGGTAATTTTTTTGGAAAACTTTTGCTTTGATAGTTATAATTTCTATTTGTTTTTCTTTTTCTTCTGTTAGATGTCATAAAGTTCTGTATCTGTGTTTTCTATCATAACTATGAGCAAGGACAGTATTCAGTAGCCGTATTGTGTTGTCTTACTGTTTATCCTTTGACATCTCCTATAGCCCAAGACATATGCGACCCTCATTATCACTCTGCTCAACAATCCCATTTTGTCAGCCCTCTTTCCTCCATCGTTTTGGGCAAAGGAATTCCAAAAGTTGTAGTGTCATTCTCTGTTTATGTTATCTGTAAGTCTGCTGCCACCTATTGAATGTTTTTTACTGTCTTTATTTGGTTGTATTTTCTAGTTTAGCTATATTTTATGATTGTCTTTCTTTATAGGATATGTGAAACAGGGAAGGAAGAATTTCATTCTTGTTCCCATTGCTTTTGTGAATGAACACATTGAGACTCTTCATGAAATGGATATTGAGTATTGCAAAGACCTAGGAAAAGAGGTAATATTACTCACTGAACTTTTATTTGCTGCAAGAAATTTTGACGTAATAAATTAGTCAATCTGTAGAGACGCATTTGTAGAGGTAAAAGTGTTGTCAGTGTTGGAATTTATATTTTAACAAGATGATCAGGAAGTCAACCAATTGACTCCTGTTTAGGAAACACTACATTAAAACTTAGATCAGTTACCAAGCTTTAAGTCTTCTGTAGTTTATGTGAATAATTCCAAAAAAAATAAAAATAAAAATAATAATTGCAGGAAAAGTTGTTCTTAAAAACAAATGTCTTATTCTCTGCCATATAGTGATGCCCCCCCCCCCCCCCCCCCCCATGAACCATGGACCTTGCCGTTGGTGGGGAGGCTTGCGTGCCTCAGCGATACAGATAGCCGTACCGTAGGTGCAACCACAACGGAGGGGTATCTGTTGAGAGGCCAGACAAACGTGTGGTTCCTGAAGAGGGGCAGCAGCCTTTTCAGTAGTTGCAAGGGCAACAGTCTGGATGATTGACTGATCTGGCCTTGTAACAATAACCAAAACGGCCTTGCTGTGCTGGTACTGCGAACGGCTGAAAGCAAGGGGAAACTACAGCCGTAATTTTTCCCGAGGGCCTGCAGCTTTACTGTATGGTTAAATGATGATGGCGTCCTCTTGGGTAAAATATTCCGAAGGTAAAATAGTCCCCCATTCGGATCTCCGGGCGGGGACTACTCAAGAGGATGTTGTTATCAGGAGAAAGAAAACTGGCATTCTACGGATCGGAGCGTGGAATGTCAGATCCCTTAATCGGGCAGGTAGGTTAGAAAATTTAGAAAGGGAAATGGATAGGTTGAAGTTAGATATAGTGGGAATTAGTGAAGGTCGGTGGCAGGTGGAACAAGACTTCTGGTCAGGTGACTACAGGGTTATAAACACAAAATTAAATAGGAGTAATGCAGGAGTAGGTTTAATAATGAATAGGAAAATAGGAATCCGGGTAAGCTACTACAAACAGCATAGTGAACGCATTATTGTGGCCAAGATAGATACGAAGCCCACACCTACTACAGTAGTACAAGTTTATATGCCAACTGGCTCTGCAGATGACGAAGAAATTGAAGAAATGTATGATGAAATAAAAGAAATTATTCAGATTGTGAAGGGAGACGAAAATTTAATAGTCATGGGTGACTGGAATTCGAGTGTAGGAAAAGGGAGAGAAGGAAACATAGTAGGTGAATGTGGATTGGAGCTAAGAAATGAAAGAGGAAGCCGCCTGGTAGAATTTTGCACAGAGCACAACATAATCATAACTAACACTTGGTTTAAGAATCATGAGAGAAGGTTGTATACATGGAAGAACCCTGGAGATGCTAAAAGGTATCAGATAGATTATATAATGGTAAGACAGAGATTTAGCAAACAGGTTTTAAATTGTACGACATTTCCAGGGGCAGATGTGGATTCTGACCACAATCTATTGGTTATGACGTGTAGATTAAAACTGAAGAAACTGCAAAAAGGTGGGAATTTATGGAGATGGGACCTGGATAAACTGAAAGAACCAGAGGTTGTACAGAGTTTCAGGGAGAGCATAAGGGAACAATTGACAGGAATGGTGGAAAGAAATACAGTAGAAGAAGAATGGGTAGCTTTGAGGGATGAAGTAGCGAAGGCAGCAGAGGATCAAGTAGGTAAAAAGATGAGGGCTAGTAGAAATCCTTGGGTAACAGAAGAAATATTGAATTTAATTGATGAAAGGAGAAAATATAAAAATGCAGTAAATGAAGCAGGCAAAAAGGAATACAAACGTCTCAAAAATGAGATCGACAGGAAGTGCAAAATGGCTAAGCAGGGATGGCTAGAGGACAAATGTAAGGATGTAGAGGCCTATCTCACTAGGGGTAAGATAGATACTGCCTACAGGAAAATTAAAGAGACTTTTGGAGATAAGAGAACGACTTGTATGAATATCAAGAGCTCAGATGGAAACCCAGTTCTAAGCAAAGAAGGGAAAGCAGAAAGGTGGAAGGAGTATATAGAGGGTCTATACAAGGGCGATGTACTTGAGGACAATATTATGGAAATGGAAGAGGATGTAGATGAAGATGAAATGGGAGATATGATACTGCGTGAAGAGTTTGACAGAGCACTGAAAGACCTGAGTCGAAACAAGGCCCCCGGAGTAGACAACATTCCATTGGAACTACTGACGGCCTTGGGAGAGCCAGTCCTGACAAAACTCTGCCATCTAGTGAGCAAGATGTATGAAACAGGTGAAATACCCTCAGACTTCAAGAAGAATATAATAATTCCAATCCCAAAGAAAGCAGGTGTTGACAGATGTGAAAATTACCGAACTATCAGTTTAATAAGTCACAGCTGCTAAATACTAACACGAATTCTTTACAGACGAATGGAAAAACTAGTAGAAGCCAACCTCGGGGAAGATCAGTTTGGATTCCGTAGAAAAACTGGAACACGTGAGGCAATACTGACCTTACGACTTATCTTAGAAGAAATATTAAGGAAAGGCAAACCTACGTTTCTAGCATTTGTAGACTTAGAGAAAGCTTTTGACAATGTTGACTGGAATACTCTCTTTCAAATTCTAAAGGTGGCAGGGGTAAAATACAGGGAGCGAAAGGCTATTTACAATTTGTACAGAAACCAGATGGCAGTTATAAGAGTCGAGGGACATGAAAGGGAAGCAGTGGCTGGGAAGGGAGTAAGACAGGGTTGTAGCCTCTCCCTGATGTTGTTCAATCTGTATATTGAGCAAGCAGTAAAGGAAACAAAAGAAAAATTTGGAGTAGGTATTAAAATTCATGGAGAAGAAATAAAAACTTTGAGGTTCGCCGATGACATTGTAATTCTGTCAGAGACAGCAAAGGACTTGGAAGAGCAGTTGAATGGAATGGACAGTGTCTTGAAAGGAGGATATAAGATGAGCATCAACAAAAGCAAAACAAGGATAATGGAATGTAATCTAATTAAGTCGGGTGATGCTGAGGGGATTAGATTAGGAAATGAGGCACTTAAAGTAGTAAAGGAGTTTTGCTATTTGGGGAGCAAAATAACTGATGATGGTCGAAGTAGAGAGGATATAAAATGTAGGCTGGCAATGGCAAGGAAAGCGTTTCTGAAGAAGAGAAATTTGTTAACATCCAGTCTTGATTTAAGTGTCAGGAAGTCATTTCTGAAAGTATTCGTATGGAGTGTAGCCATGTATGGAAGTGAAACATGGACAATAAATAGTTTGGACAAGAAGAGAATAGAAGCTTTCGAAATGTGGTGCTACAGAAGAATGCTGAAGATTAGATGGGTAGATCACATAACTAATGAGGAAGTATTGAATAGGATTGGGGAGAAGGGAAGTTTGTGGCACAACTTGACCAGAAGAAGGGATCGGTTGGTAGGACATGTTCTGAGGCATCAAGGGATCACCAATTTAGTATTGGAGGGCAGCGTGGAGGGTAAAAATCGTAGAGGGAGACCAAGAGATGAATACACTAAGCAGATTCAGAAGGATGTAGGTTGCAGTAGGTACTGGGAGATGAAAAAGCTTGCACAGGATAGAGTAGCATGGAGAGCTGATCAAACCAGTCTCAGGACTGAAGACCACAACAACAACAACATAGTGATGCCAATACTGAGCTATTGGTCTGTTATTGATACACTCACAAAAAACATCGTTATCAAATTAAGTTAAAATACTTGCAATTTCTATACTGTAGATCACTGGTCATACACATTATACACAGATAGGTAGTTTACTGAATCCTGTTAACATCTTCTACTGCAAATAATCAACAAACACTGTTGACAATATTATGAAAAGGATAGATTGCTATATTCACCATATGGCAGAGATGTTGAGTTGCAGACAGGGACAACCAAAAGACTGTCAAACAAGTAAGCTTTCAGCCAAAGAGGCTTCTTTTGTATTAGATAAAACATGCATGCACGCACACACACAGGCACATGCTCTCTCTCTCCCCCCCCCCCCCCCCCACACACACACACACACACACACACACACACACACACACACACACACACACACACACACCTCAGCAACCAGAGTGTTGTCATGTGTGTGAGCTGCGCACGGTCGCGCGCGCGCTGCGCGCGCGCGCGCGCGCGCGCTCGCGTGTGTGTGTGTGTGTGTGTGTGTGTGTGTGTGTGTGTGTGTGTGTGTTTGTCTCATTCAGAACAGTGGTAACCCACATCTTATTACAGTAATGATTGTATTGTTTTTTCTGTTGCTTCTACGAGAATTAAGTACATTAACTGTGCAAGCTATAGTCAGTCTCCTTTTCTAATTTTCAAATTTTTTCTGTGATTTTTCAAATGGCTCTGAGCACTATGGGACTTAACATCTGTGATTTTTCCTTATGTTCGTTATGTAGAGGGTCAATTGAACAATTTTAACAGTACCCACAAGTTTTCGACTCACACAAATTATAATAATGCAGTTATGATTTTTATAAAGTGAAAAATATATCATAGTTGTCTTGTGCAGATTGCGATCCACAGAGCCTTACACTTTTTGGAAGAGAACAGGTTTCCTATAGAATCTGTATTTTTTTATTTCTACATTTGGTCATTATCAGGCACACATCAGAAAAAAAGTTATGCATAAGGCTTGATAAGTTCAGGAATTATGATACCTGGGCAAGACTTAGGGTAAATGTAAGAGCGAGTAGTACTTAAAATTTTAGTGTGTAACAGATGACATAAATCCAAATGCAAAAGTCATAAATACCAATAACTTTCCCAGACTGACAGTTACCTTATCCCAGTTTCACTCCTGCACAATTTCTTTTAGAGAAAAACTGGTATAAATGCCTAGACTCCTGGGATCTATGACAGTGACGACAGAAAAGAGGATTTGTCTTTGACGGAAATTTAATGCCAGACTCCTGGGAATGGTGAGAAAAGAAGTACTTCAAAATTTTGTGAAGTTTGCTAGAAGAAAGGCTCTGCAAAACCAGGAGTTGATGATGTGGTTCTGTTCCCTGGTGATAACCATCTGCCACACATATGGATTGCTAAGAAAAGTGAAGTCACTGCATCCATACAGTCTGTCATCTCCTTAGAGGACAGAATAATAATATTTGATTGCGTAGTAAAAGATTTAGATGTTTGAAAATTTAGAAGAAATTAAATCTCTCATGTAATAGGTTAGGTAGTTGTGTGATCACATATCCTCTGTAAATTTGTGACAACTTAAGTTATGTTACTTGTATAACTTCCTATTTGTTTCTTTAAAATCAAACATGTGTATAACATTTCACATAAATCAAGCCTGTAGCTTTACATTCATAAACACAATTCTGCAACATCTGGTGATTAGCTTCACAATTAAAAATGAGTACTCACATAAATAAATGTAATTTTGTGTCACTGACTGCAGTATCTAGTCATCAAACATAAATAAAATATTTAATGAACAATTTTAGTTGAAGAAAAGTCTGCAGAAAAGAGCAGTGTTCATATAAAACTTAATATCACTGAGAGAGATGGCACAACAGGAAGATAGTGGACTCAAATTCAGGAGGATGGTCATTCAAATCCCCAGTCGACCATCCAGGTTTAATTTTTGGGAGATGTCCCTAAATCATAGGCCAGCAAACTGCAGCGTGTGAGCCACATCTGGCTCTTTGGCATTTTCAGTGTGGCTCTTCACAAAACCTCATATGCAGCCACCGCTCATGTACATTTCCAGAAGGATAAAATGTCAATGTGTATCATCAAGTCATGTCTTTGCATCATGTTCTGCAACATACTACTGAGTGCACATCCCAGCAGCAAAGACTAATGTAGTTAAAATCCATACTCCTGCAGGTGGCAATTCAACCTGTCTCTGTCTTTCCTTATTGAGGTCTACGTATTCATGTGAATAGATTTTCAAGCATGAAATTGTGCTTAAAATTAAAATCAGCAATGTAGAAACTTGACTTGCCCAAACTTTCTAAGGTGATGCATGGCCACTATTCGCATCAGTTTTTGTCAGTCATTGCCAGCAAATAATTTAATGGATACCTTTCAGTTTAATTTTATCAGAGAATAATTGAGTTTTTAAGTATGATATTAAGTTTTATTCATTGTACCTGACATTCAACTGAGACTTAAAATTTTAAATAGAGTTAATTAAATAAATTTTGGTGAAGGTTGTGGAGTGAATGAAAATGTAGTGTCAAATTCTGAGAGAGGTATGTTGGACCTATAGAGAATCAAAGGTTGTAGACAAAAGAAATATTTATTTATGTATTCTTCAAAATTACGGCTTGTTATCTGGGAATGTCACATGGACGTAAAACTGAGATTTGTGTGAGTCTTATAAGTAGATGGGCGAGTTGGAAGAGATCAATCTCAACTAAAGTACCTCAGTCATATGGACATAAAACTGAGATTTATGTGAGTCTTATAAGTAGATGGGCGAGTTGGAAGGGATCAACCTGTAGATGGGCGAGTTGGAAGGGATCAACCTCAGCTAAAGTACATCAGTCACACTGAGGTCTTTTTAAGCAAGGCCAGCTTAGAAGTATCTTCATTAAGTTAATAACAGTCAATGTACTGCTGATATGTGGCTCTTTTGACTAATGAGTTTGCCGATCACTGCCATAACTCATTTAATGTGAACACCAATATGGTTTGTTTACTAGGACATGGCTGATTTCCTTCCCCACCATTTTCCTATAGGAGCGTGTGCTTTAATAACCGCATCATCAACAGGCTATTAAACTTTAGTATGGTATTCTTTCTTCTTTTAAAAAACATTATCATATGTAGAAAGCAGATAGTACTTCCTACAAAATGGATTAGAGATTGAAAAACAAGTACACAAATTTTACTTTAGAATCAACTTTATTTCTATGATGGATATATATGTGAATCCAAATTATGTACAAGAGGGCAGATTTCCACTACTCATCAAATAGGGGAGATGCTGAACAGCAGATAATCATGTAAAATGGGCAGAAATTCACTTAAATTTGAAAGTTCACTGTCAGTGGCATTCTGCCACATATCCATCCTACATTCATACCCATGCTCCTACCTGTTCCAACCTTCCTGCTCCATGAATCATTATGTCTGTGGAAGGCCAAATGATAGACCTATTCAATATAGTCACCCACCACCTTGTATTCCATAACATCTATCAACTGCACTTGGAGCACTGCACACCAAGAGCATAAACTATCAATGCAGATGAAAGTCCACTGCTAAATAGTGGCTGAAGACCATCTTAGACTATCCTACACAAAGTAACGTAAAATCAAACAATGGAGAATCACGGTTGGGAACCAACAATGTAGGAAAAGATAGACTGCTACTTACCGTAAGGATGACACATTAAATTGTAGACAATCACAATTAAAAGACACTTACAAATAATCTTTTGGCCACAACCTTTGTCAGAAAAAGAAAACACACACCAATCATTCACACAAGCAAGCACATGTCATGTACATGACCGACAACTCTGGAAGCTTGTGCCAGAGACCTTATGTGTAAGTGTCTTCTAATTGTTCCTGTCTGCAACTTAATGTGTCATCTTTACAAAATAATGCAAATGATGTTATCAACTGCTCCGCAACCCAACCCATTTCAGTTATCAACCCATTACATGATCTTTTCTGATCTGAGCAAATGATAACTAGCTCTGCAACATATCCTTCATTTGCATAACCGCCCCTGGCTTCAGTCCCCACTGCCCGCCCCCTCCCCCCACCCCAGTCTAACCTCTCACACTCTGTCCCATGTCTGCTTCACCATCTGAACTACCTCTTTGAAATCTATTCCTGTTTCTGATCACTCTGTCTCACAATCTTTATCCTTCTCCTTACACTTCACAGCACATCCTTTATTTATCTCTATGTACCATCCAGCATACTCATCCCCTAACCTTTCCCACAGGCAGTTGCTTGCCCCACCCCAACATGAGCTTTTGTAAACCTTTATGACCTGTTCCTCCCTTTCCTCATTTCTCTTCCCATTTCCTACCACTCACCCAGTCCAAAATTACTACTCACTTAAGGTCTTTGAACATCTCTAGCAACTAATGGATTTTAAACAGAGACTAAAATCTGGAAGCTTGTAGTCCAGTTGGATTGGACCTAAATATTCCTGCACAAATATAATGTGTAAAAATGTTATTTGTTATATTGTTTGCCTAATTTTCCAATCTATATATACTTATACTCATCTTACCTATTTTCAGCTTGGAAATGTGACAATACGACGTGCTGCTGCGCCAAATGACCATCCACTTTTCATTGAAGCACTTGCAGATATTGTTTTGACACATCTAAAACGTGGCCAGACAGTTTCACCAAAATTTTTGACACGGTGTCCACATTGTGTTAACATTAACTGTGAAAAAACTAAATCATGGTTTCAGGAAATCTGTAACAATTATTGACATTGAGTGGGCTGTCAGTGACTCAAGTCATCATTTGTTGTAGAAGTATATGTGATGATCATCATCTAACAAAACAGTCAACAAATTGCCCAATTTACTTTATTTTTATTTATACTGATACGTTAAAGTATCCCATTTTTCCTCATGGGCTGCTGTTTGGTGTAATTTGTAAGTTGATGATATTTGTTTGCTGTGACTTCTATTGTGCTGTCTGCATTGTCGTGATAGTAACTGGAATTACTTCAGAAAGACTATTAAAGAAGTTATATTTGTTTACATTCTCTAATTACTGAAAGACTATTAAAGAAGTTATGTTTGTTTACATTTTCTAATTACTGCACTAGTATCAGTGACTTATTTTTTATCTAATGTGTACTTTTTCCATACACCCCTATAGTAATTAGCTTATTTGGATCTAGAATGTGTCAAGCTTATGGCTACAAAGATTTACTTGGTCATCAGATATCAATTACAAACTCAACAAGCTTGCAGATAAGATACTTCCATAATGATTAAACAAGCAACAATAAATTATTAGTTTCTTCAGCCGCAACAAAAGATGATACTGCTGAATCAGTAATCTCCAAGAAGAGCTTACTTTGTAAAGACTGCTGTCGTAATAGCCATGACAGTCCTAAGGAGAATGGATTTAAGTTATTGTAACTGATCCCATTGGCTTCACTAATTTTCAAAACTAGTTTGCATAGCTTCTGGAAGCAAGTTCTCCAAAAATTTTCTTGAATGTCTTAGGATTTCTTGCCCTCGTAACAAATAATAGCTCCCAGACTCTACCGTATTGCTTCCAGATTTGTAACAGTACGCTCATGCTGTGCAGCTCTTACAGGTGTAACTGAGTCACAGTTAATGAAAAAGGAGTAATATAATAGCCCCCCCCCCCCTTGAACCATGAACCTTGCCATTGGTGGGGCGGCTTGCGTGCCTCAGCGATACAGCCATACCGTAGGTGCAACCACAACTTAGGGGTATCTTTTGAGAGGCCAGACAAGCGTGTGGTTCCTGAAGAGGGGCAGCAGCCTTTTCAGTAGTTGCAGGGGCAACAGTCTAGATGATTGATTGATCTGGCCTTGTAACACTAACCAAAACAGACTTGCTGTGCTGGTACTGCGAATGGCTGAAAACAAGGGGAAACTACAGCCATAATTTTTCCCGAGGGCATGCATCTTTACTGTATGGTTAAATGATCATGGTGTCCTCTTGGGTAAAATATTCCGGAGGTAAAACAGTCCTCATTCGGATCTCTGGGTGGGGACTACTCAGGAGGACGTTGTTATCAGGAGAAAGAAAACTGGCGTTCTGCGGATCGGACCGTGGAATGTCAGATCTCTTAATCGGGCAGGTAGGTTAGAAAATTTAAAAAGGGAAATGGATAGGTTAAAGTTAGATATAATGGGAATTAGTGAAGTTCGGTGGCAGGAGGAATAAGACTTCTGATCAGGTGAATACAGGGCTATAAATACAAAATGAAATAGGGGTGATGCAGGACTAGGTTTAATAATGAACAGGAAAATAGGAATGTGGGTAAACTACTACAAAACAGGATAGTGAACGCATTATTGTGGCCAAGATAGATACGAAGCCCACACCTACCACAGTAGTACAAGTTTATATGCCAACTAGCTCTGCAGATGACGAAGAGACTGATGAAATGTATGATGAGATAAATGGAATTATTCAGATAGTGAAGGGAGATGAAAATTTAATAGTCATGGGTGACTGGAACTCGATAGTAGGAAATGGAAGAGAAGGAAATGTAGTAGGTGAATATGGAATGGGAATAAGGAATGAAAGCGGAAGCCGCCTGGTAAAATTTTGCACAGAGAATAACTTAATCATAGCTAACACTTGGTTCAAGAATCACAAAAGAAGGTTGTATACATGAAAGAAGCCTGGGGATACTGGAAGGTCTCAGAAAGATTACATAATGGTAAGACAGAGATTCAGGAACCAGGTTTGAAATTGTACAGCATTTCCAGGGGCAGATGTGGACTCTGACCACAATCTATTGGTTATGAACTGTAGATTAAAACTGAAGAAACTTCAAAAAGGTGAGAATTTGAGGAGAGGGGACCTGGATAAACTGAAAGAACCAGAGGTTGTAGAGAGCTTCAAGGAGAGTATTAGCGAACGATTGACAAGAATGGGGGAAAGAAATACAGTAGAAGAAGAATGGGTAGCTTTGAGAGATGAAATAGTGAAGGTAGCAGAGGATCAAGTAGGTAAAAAGACGAGGGCTAATAGAAATCATTGGGTAACAGAAGAGTTGTTGAATTTAATTGATGAAAGGAGGAAATATAAAAATGCACTAAATGAAGCAGGCAAAAAGGAATACAAATGTCTCAAAAATGAGATCGACAGGAAGTGCAAAATGGCTGAGCAGGGATGGTTAGAGGACAAATGTAAGGATGTAGAGGCGCATATCAATAGGGGTAAGATAGATACTGCCTACAGGAAAATTAAAGAGACCTTTGGAGAAAAGAGAACCACTTGCATGAATGTCAAGAGCTAGGATTGAAACCCAGTTCTAAGCAAAGAACGGAAAGCAGAAAAGTGGAAGGAGTATATAGAGGGTTTATACGCGGGCGATGTACTTGAGGACAATATTATAGAAATGGAAGAGAATGTAGATGAAGATGAAATGGGAGATATGATACTGCGTGAAGAGTTTGACAGAGCACTGAAAGACCTAAGTTGAAACAAGGCCTCGGGAGTAGACAACATTCAATTGAACTACTGACAGCGTTGGGAGAGCCAGGCCTAACACAACTCTACCATCTAGTGAGCAAGATGTATGAGACAGGAGAAATACCCTCAGACTTCAAGAAGAATATAATAATTCCAGTCCCAAAGAAAGCAGGTGTTGACAGATGTGAAAATTACTGAACTACCAGTTTAATAAGCCATGGCTGCAAAATACTAACACGAATTCTTTACAGACAAATGAAAAAACTGGTAGAAGCCGACCTCGGGGAAGATCAGTTTGGATTCCGTAGAAATGTTTGAACTTGTGAGGCAATACTGACCCTACAACTTATCTTAGAAAATAGATTAAGGAAAGGCAAACCTACATTTCTAGCATTTGTAGACTTAGAGAAAGCTTTTGACAATGTTGAATGGAATACTCTCTTTAAAATTCTGAAGGTGTCAGGGGTAAAATACAAAGAGCGAAAGGATATTTACAATTTGTACAGAACCAGATGGCAGTTAGAAGAGTTGAGGGGGATGAAAGGGAAGCAATGGTTGGGAAGGGAGTGAGACAGGGTTGTAGCCTCTCCCCGATGTTATTCAATCTGTATATTGAGCAAGCAGTAAAGGAAACAAAAGAAAAATTCGGAGTAGGAATTAAAATCTGTGGAGAAGAAATAAAAACTTTGAGGTTTGCCTATGACAGCAAAGGAGCTGGAAGAGCAGCTGAAGGGAATGGACAGTGTCTTGAAAGGAGGATATAAGATGAACATCAACAAAAGCAAAACAAGGATAATGGAATGTAGTCGAATTAATTAGGGTGATGCTGAGGGAATTAGTTTAGGAAATGAGACACTTGAAGTAGTAAAGGAGTTTTGCTATTTGGGGAGCAAAATAACTGATGATGGTCAAAATAGAGAGGATATAAAATGTTGACTGGCAATGGCAAGGAAAGCATTCCTGAAGAAGTGAAATTCGTTAACATCGAGTGTAGATTTAAGTGTCAGAAGCCGTTTCTGACAGTATTTGTATGGAGTGTAGCCATGTATGGAAGTGAAACGTGGACGATAAATAGTTTAGACAAGAAGAGAATAGAAGCTTTCGAAATGTGGTGCTACAGAAGAATGCTGAAGATTAGATGGGTAGATCACATAGCAAATGAGGAGGTATTGAATAGAATTGGGGAGAACAGGAGTTTGTGGCACAACTTGACTAGAAGAAGGGATCAGTTGGTAGGGCATATTCTGAGGCATCAAGGGATCACCGATTTAGTATTGGAGGGCGGTGTGGAGGGTAAAAATCGTAGAGGGAGACCAAGAGATGAATACACTAAACAGATTCAGAAGGATGTAGGTTGCAGTAGGTACTGGGAGATTCAGAACTTTGCACAGGATAGAGTAGCATGGAGAGCTGCATCAAACCATTCTTTGGACTGAAGACCACAGCAGCTACATTAGTAAAAAATTCAATTCATAACGTTATGGCTGTTTTTCACCTCTTTAGATATCAAGGGATATTGACTAGCAAGTATAACTTCACATCCTTTAAGCTTGCTCTTGACTGACTGAGTCACATCCATCTGAGTACGACCTCTCTCCAAAAACTTCTGTTAATCAGTATGTCTGTACCAGTTGCTACTTTTAGAAGAGCATTTTCTAATGTCCCATTCTTATTCTAACATGCAGATGTCAGGAAACAAAATGCCTTGGACAGGATTTCCCTCAGTTGTTCTTGAGAGAGTATATACAATACATAAATACTACATCATGATGTTCCAGACTGCACACTGTAATTTTATGGACAGCCAATTTTGTTGTATAAAAAACCATGTTTTCCTGTAAATGTGTACTTAATTTCATGACTTAAAGTCCATGGTATACAGTGAGCTTTTTCTAGTGGATATCTTTCTTATTTTCTTCTTCTTGTATGTGGTTGCTGTCTCTGTGCTGCTTCCAAATTCCTTCAGTCAAGTTTCCTGTGCATTCAACTCCAACATAAGTCTCTCAGATTTTTCTTTATGGAAAATAATGTAAGGTTACTCTCGTCAAAAATCAAACTGTCAGTGGCCACACTAAGAGATGGAAAATTCTCCTCATTGCATTTTATTTGTAGAGCCTGTAAAGGCATAGTTTGGATTGTACAACAGGCTCAAAGTACAGATGAGGAAACAATTTCGTGCAGTAAAATGGTGACAGTGTTGGAAGGCTCTCCAGGAATTCTTTCATGGAGTTTTTCTCATTATATTTCTTCATTTGTTTTGTTTAACAATGTGACATATCTGAATCAGGGCTCAACTCACATCTCAAATCACCAGCTAATATCAAACAGTTCATTGTTTGATTTCAAGAGTGTTCACCTCTCTTTTCTCAAATTATAAACCAATTTGCCTTTCCTCCTTTATTCACTTGTGGTCTTTCCAGTATGTATGGTTGGAATAATGATCAAAAAGTTCCTAGATGATTTGATTTGATTTGATTTTTTATTGGTCCAGTTGTATCATACAGCACAAATTGTACAATGGATATTGGACAGGTCAAAGATAAGTTAAATAATACATAGTACAGGGTGATTCAAAAAGAATACCACAACTTTAGGAATTTAAAACTCTGCAACGACAAAAGGCAGAGCTAAGCACTATCTGTCGGTGAATTAAGGGAGCTATAAAGTTTCATTTAGTTGTACATTTGTTCGCTTGAGGCGCTGTTGACTAGGCGTCAGCATCAGTTGATGCTAAGATGGCGACCGCTCAACAGAAAGCTTTTTATGTTATTGAGTATGGCAGAAGTGAATCGACGACAGTTGTTCAGCGTGCATTTCGAACGAAGTATGGTGTTAAACCTCCTGATAGGTGGTGTATTAAACGTTGGTATAAACAGTTTACAGAGAATGGGTGTTTGTGCAAAGGGAAAAGTTCTGGATGGCCGAGAACGAGTGATGAAAATGTAGCACGCATTCAGCAAGCATTTGTTCGCAGCCCAGGAAAATCGACTCGCAGAGCTAGCAGAGAGCTGCAAATTCCACAATCAACTGTATGGAGAGTCCTACGAAAAAGGTTAGTTATGAAACCTTATCGTCTGAAATTGGTTCAAGCTCTGTCTGCAGCTGATAAGATTAAAAGAATCGATTTCTGTGATTTTATCCTTGCTCAAATGGAAACAGATGAATCTTTCGTTTCAAAGATTGTGTTTAGTGATGAAGCAACTTTCCACACTAACGGGAAAGTCAACCGTCACAATGTCTGTATATGGGGCACTGAGAATCCGCAGGAAACAACTCAGTATGAACGTGACTCACCTAAGGTGAACGTTTTCTGTGCCATTTCAGCCAGTAAAGTTTTTGGTCCCTTTTTCTTCGAAGGTGCTACTGTAACCGGACTACAGTATCTGGAGATGTTAGAGAATTGGCTGTTCCCTCAGCTCAAACAAGAAGCACAACAATTCATATTTCAGCAGGACGGAGCGCCACCACATTGGCACTTATCTGTCCGTAACTACCTGAACGTCAACTACCCGAGGCGATGGATCGGCCGCCAGGCAGCCTGTGACAGAGCACTTCATCACTGGCCTCCAAGAAGCCCTGATCTTACCCCCTGCGATTTTTTCTTATGGGGGTATGTTAAGGATATGGTGTTTTGGCCACTTCTCCCAGCCACCATTGATGATTTGAAACGAGAAATAACAGCAGCTATCCAAACTGTTACGCCTGATATGCTACAGAGAATGTGGAACGAGTTGGAGTATCGGGTTGATATTGCTCGTGTGTCTGGAGGGGGCCATATTGAACATCTCTGAACTTGTTTTTGAGTGAAAAAAAACCTTTTTAAATACTCTTTGTAATGATGTACAACAGAAGTTTATATTATGTTTCTTTCATTAAATACACATTTTTAAAATTGTGGTATTCTTTTTGAATCACCCTGTATTATCAAAATAATAGACAAATTAAAAATAGGTACCTATTACAATTAATTTTGTTACGTATTCAGAAATTCTCTGACACTAGAAACAGTGCTTTATCAGAAATGCCTTTAGTTTAGCTTTAAATATTGGATAAGTAGCATTTTTTATTTCCTCTGGTCTCTTATTGTGTAGTATTACACCAATGTTAATTATGTTCCTCTGATACATGGTTATTCTGTGATATTTTTATGTATATTTGATCTCCCTCTGGTACTATAGATGTGTACATTTTTGTTCTGTAGCAGTTTGTCTGTTTTCAGGAGGTAGTCCCTAGTGAACAAGATAGTTTCATAATTGAATAAACTTGGAACATTTAGAATACCAAGCTCAGTAAAATGGGACTTACAAGGCTCCATCTTTTTAAGGCCACAAATTATTCTTAGAGCTCTTTTTTGCATTCTGAAAACCTTTACACTGTGAGTTGAGTATCTCCAGAAAACAATCCCATATTGGACTAGTGAGTGGAACTGTGCATAGTATGCCTGCAGTACTGTTGTTTTGCTTGTTGTAGCCTATAAAATTCTTAGGCCATAGCACACAGATGATAGTTTTCTAGACATGTTATTTATATGTGTGTCCCACTTTGTCTTGCTAAACCCACAGTCCCAAAAATTTTGTGACACATTTTCTAGGGGATCATTTTTTAATTGTGCTTGAATAAACATTTGATTAGTTGGGGGAATTAAATGAAAATCAACACACACAGTTTTTTCAGTATTTATAATGAGTTTGTTTTTTGCGAACCACTCAGAAAGTCTTTTCATAGAACTTTCTGCTGTGAACTGCAAAGTTTCTTGACTGGATCCAGTGAGCAATATGCTGGTGTCATTGGCAAACAGGATAGGTTTTGTGGGACTCATATATTCAATTAAGTTGTCCACATAAATCAAGAAGAGTAGTGGACCTAAGATTAAGCCCTGTGGTACACCATATTTGATTGTTAATTCGCTAGAAAAAAGGAGTTGTTTCTTGTTTGATTCATTTTGTTGAATTCATACTGAAGTGATACTTTCTCCCTGCGTGTTTTTTTAATGTGTGAACACAACCAGCTGTGTGCTACACCTCTTACTCCTCGTCTTTGTAATTTTTTGAGCAGCATGTTATGGTCCAGACTGTAAAGGCTTTTGATAGATCTAGAAAAATACCTGCAGCTAATTTATGTTGATCAAGGGATTTTAAAATGCAGTCTAAGAATTCGAAAATTGCTGTCTGTGTGGATTTAGACTTTCTAAAACCATGTTGTTGTACTGTAAGAGGTGCATATTTATTTATGAAACTTAAAAGCCTGTCATAGAAGAGTTTTTCTAGAATTTTTGAGAAGGAACTTAACTGTGACATGGGTCGGTAGTTTGATATTTTTTCAGAAGAACCTTTTTTTAGCAGTGGAGAAACTTTTGCTACTTTAAAAATATCTGGAAATAGACCAGTTTTTAAAGAGAGGTTGAAAAATTTTGCCAATGGGTTTGCTATGTGGTGAGCACATGCTTTTAATATGAAATCAGGTACTTCATCAAGACCACTTGACATTTTATTGCTTAATGATTTAATTTTACTTATTATTTCATTGGAGTTTGTTTCGTAAGCGTACATAGAAGCAGTCAAGATCACTGACTTGCTGTAGAAACTTGAGACTGGTCCTTGACAGTGTACTTGAATGAGGTCTTCAGCTAGTGAAGTGAAGTATTCATTGAACTGTTCCACAAATGAAGTTGGGTCTGTGACTTGAGCCTTCTAGTGTTAATGATGCATTCTTTTTCTTTGCCGCTGAACTACAAGTTTCTTTCTTTATAACTCCCCATGTGGATATCATTTTGTTAGATGAGTTTCTTATCAAACTGTCATTCCACATAATTTTTGCCTCTTTGACTACTCTACAATAGATCCTTTTGTAGGCTTTTGAATAATCTGTGAATTCTTGGCTTACTCTATATTTCTTACAACAGTACTGCAGAAGTCTGCTTCTCTCACTGCAAGTTTTTATGCCTTTAGTTACCCATTGCTTATTATTGTTAGATTTTACTGTTTTTACTACTTTTGGAAATGCTACATTAAAATAGTGAAGAAAGATGCTCTGAAAACTCATGTACATGCTATCAACATTGTTCTGAGTGGCAGTGCTTTCCCAGTTTGCCTTTGCCAATAAGAGATTAAAAATTCTAATGTTATCTTCAGAAAAGGTTCTTTTTTCAACTACTTTTTTGGAACTGCTACTGCTTGTTGGCATTTCTATACACATCAGCTGTGCCTCATGATCACTATAACCCATGCACAGTACTCTGCTTGTGAATCTGTAATTTGTTTCCGAGATGAATATTTGGTCAATAATAGAATTTGTGCATTCTGTTAATCTTGTTGGGCAGTGTACTGTGGGGATCATACTGAATGTGTTGGTCATATTTATCAAAGCATCTCTGGTGCTGCTGTCTTTTGAAAAATCAATTCTGAAATCCCCACAAAGCACTATCTTTATATTTAATATACTGATCCTGTTCAGCAGAACCTCTAGTTTATTCATGAAGACTGGCAGGTTTCCACTTGGTGCTCTATATATGATAATAACTATGAAATTAAGCTCTGGCAATTTAATAATGGAAAGTTCGAAGTCCTTTTCAATTGAGTCAATATAACTTTTACTGACATCACAGAACTTTATTTGTTCTTTCACAAAGATAGCAGAGCCACCATGTTTGGAAAACTCTTGGCTAAAATGACTTGCTAATCCATATCCTGAGATTGAGGTTAATTTTACTTCGTTATTTCGTAGCCAATGTTCGGTAATGCAAATTATGTCTACATTTAGTGCATACTGGAGTAGTGCTTCCAACATGGAAACTTTATTTGTGAGTGACTGAACATTATGGGGTAGTACAGCAAAATCTGGGTATTTAGTAATTTTAGTTCAAACCGTTTCTGAGTCTTTATCTAATGGCATTTCTAATACAGCACTTACCCTAAAAAATTTTCGGTATCTTTCTTGTGTGTGGCTTCTGTTTGCTGGTGGCAATCAGCAGGTGAGTTAACTTCTGGATCTTGTATAAGTTTTGCTTCATCTACATCTGTCCTCTTCGGTTTAAACCATTTCGTAATTTTTGTTTGGCTTATGACTTCATTGTTTGTTTCTCACCCAATCAGTTTAAACCACTTGATAATTTACATTTGGCCAATGGCACAGCTTGTAACTCATCTAAAGCACTTCTTAATCTCCATTTGTTTGTCACTTATACTTTTTTCTTCACTCTTCTTCGAAATGCGAGTACATATTTTTTCGGCTAGTAATTTCTTTCCTGGCATATTTAAATTAAGTCCATGGACTGTATGGAACCTTCGCTCCAATCTTTTTCTATCTACAATATCGACATCCTTAAAGTTAGTGCATATTTCAGTGATACACTCTTTTACAACATTAATTTCGCGGTTCACACGCGGCCGCAGTGGTAAATCATGACAATGTGGGATGTTCACAATGAGTACATTTGTGTGGGCTAAATTATTTAAACATTTCCTCATTTCTGTAATAACCTTGTAGGTCTTGTTTCTATAGACATTGTTTGATCCTCCTATTAACATCGAAATCGTCTTTATTCAAACTAGCTACGTCAGTTGCTGTTGTTAGGTCCGTTATTTCCCTCAGTGGAGCCCCTTACTTTATGAAACCAGATGCCTTGAAACTACATGTTCTCATGAAGTATATTTAGAAATCAGTTTAAGAAACTGAAAGGCCGATAATAAAAATCACAAATGAAATTAACTGCATCATCTTTATCTTGAAGAAAATTGAAACCGCATGTAAGTGTGTCAAACAGTTTCAACAAAACTTTAAAAAGAACACCCACTATGAAGTTTGCTTAACTCATTAGTAAATAAATTGCTCATTATTTAATATTGTATTCTGAATTTTCGTATTATGTGTAGGTTAGGTCTAAGGCAGATACTAACTCATAGTTTCACTTTCATTCTTTGGGACAGGGCGATTGTGAAGTGACATTGTGTTGACTGTCTGCCCAGTGTAAATACACCATCATTTGACTGTGATGGCGCCTGCCGTTCTGCTCCATTGACTTCTGGTGTGATCTGGCCTTAAAGTGCACAGCTCCACTGCATAGTGACTTCTATGAATAAAACACTAAGTCTAGAGACAATTATAATTTTTGATAATAAACTGCTTAAAATAACTAAATGGTTCAAATGGCTCTGAGCACTATGGGACTTAACATCTATGATCATCAGTCCCCTAGAACTTAGAACTACTTAAACCTAACTAACCTAAAGACATCACACAACACCCAGTCATCACGAGGCAGAGAAAATCCCTGACCCCGCCGGGATTTGAACCCGGGCGCGGGAAGCAAGAACGCTACTGCACGACCATGAGCTGCGGACTTAAAATAACTGATGGGGACTGTGCCTAATAACAAACTTCCACTTAGCATTAAGAGTGTGAAAGAGCTGATCATATTAAAAATTGTCAAATCTCTGGATTCTAGTACTGATGTAGTGGAAAGTACTTCTTGCATATGAATACATAAAGTACACTCAAATTATAAGAAAAAAAGGTATAAATGAAGCAGACTTCACAACCTGCAATGAGGTGGGCAAAACTGTTGTCTGTAAATTCCTGCTCCTGGGACCACAATGTTGTTAATGCAGCCTGGTGCTAGAATCCAGTCCATTGTAGTGGTGAGCCGTGGCCTGATGCTGTGCTGCTTCAGAGGCAGGGCCCTGTCATAACAAAGTAAACCCACTATATACACTCACCATTCAGACCTAGCAGTATCTTGTGTTTGACTGCTGCCACGCTGAGGCATAATTCATGCCCAAGATGGTTTCATGTGGGCCAACCAGCTCCATCTACATCAAGTTGCTTCATCCATGTGGTGCAGAAAATGGTGGAAGCGGAAAGTGACTGGGGTTTGTATGGTTATAAAATCTTAAGAAAATGTAACTTTATTAAATAGTATAATAACACAGAGCACATGCATGAGAAGGAACAAACAAGGAAACAGCACTCACTTTATCAAATACTATAGTCCTAATATGATAATATAATACACTACGAAATATTTGCTCAACTGGTATTAAACAGCTTTAAAAAATGGTGTATGGATACATATACTAAAATAATGAAGCACTAACCTAATAATGTAGCCCTCTGAGATCAAAAATTTTACAATAAAGGAGGCACCAAATTTTAGACCAAAATAACAAAACACGCAACAACAAGAGAACTCAAGGATACCCAAAAAAAGATCTTAGTCCATACCGGACCTGACATGGCTCACTGACAGCTTGTTGGGCCTGCAATTTGTAGAGGAGAGCTGTATTTGACTGATTTTTGTCTGTTTTTTGCTGCTGTTTCCCTTTGTCTTATGTGATTCTGGGACTGGAGCTGGAGCCACCAAGAAAGGGCCACCTCAAAGGTAACTACATCCAATTTCTGGGCATCTCCAAGGTGTCTTGGGTTCAGAGCCTGCTGACAACACAAATTGATATCCACTATTAACTGTAAGGTATTAACCATATGAACACCCTGTGCTCCAGCACATATTGCACCTGACCCACTGCCAGAGCTGCTTGCTGTCAAATACACTCTCACCTACTGCTGCAGATATTCCTTACCTCAGTTTCACATCCATAAAGCCACATGCTGATGTCCCTATTTCACCGAGGCCACTCTCCTGGCCAGTGTCCACACACCACCGCGGCTAAGCACACACCGCCTTGTGTTATGCTGAGGTAGACGCTGCTGCCAAGGGGTAAACACACACCACTGAGTCGCCACCTCAGCCATCTTACTGATAAATAGTGAATGTTTCCAAATGAACTCTTGTGATTCCATGAACCACTGAGTGAGTGAGTGATGTTACAAAACTCAGTGCCTCATGTCCCAAGTTGTGAGATGGCCATCCTGGTAATTAATCAGTGTTTGCAGCACCCAGCCCCATTACACTGGTGTCAGGACAGAGCCAGAACAACAAATGATATCGTGGGCTGGTATTCAGCATCGTCATCTCAACATTGTAATTGAGAACAAACTGTTTTTTGGCTGCTTTCGATTAGTGATTGACAACAGAATGGTTATGGTGGAGGATTGAAAGGTTGGTTTCAAGGTTCAGTTCATGAAATTGGACTCAGGCAGTGGTCTGAGTGCATTTAGGTTGAACACTAGAGAAACTGATGTAGGCTGTGCCCAGTTATGTGTGGACACTGTAATTTGCTGGGGTGTAGTGCTCCATATGCATAGCCTTCAGCAGTGATTGGTTTTAAATGTAGGCAGCCTGGGCAATATACTAGACACTGTAGACAATGCACATGGTTAGCACTCAGGTGAATGGATTTGGAGTGTATGCAGTCATGAGTTGATGTAGATATTAGTATTAAGTTCTTTCCTTTTGGTATTCTTCCTGTGATATTTTTCTAATTATACACTACTGGCCATTAAAATCACTACACCAGGAAGAAATGCTGATGATAAACAGGTATTCATTGGACAAATATATTATACTAGAACTGACATGTGATTACATTTTCACACAATTTGGGTGCATTCATCCTGAGAAATCAGTACCCAGAACAACCACCTCTGGCTCTAATAACGGCCTTGATACGCCTGGGCATTGAGTCAAACGGAGCTTGGATGGCGTGTACAGGTACAGCTGCCCATGCAGCTTCAACATGATACCACAGTTCATCAAGAGTAGTGACTAGCGTGATGAGCCAGTTGCTCGGCCACCATTGACCAGACGTTTTCAATTGGTGACATCTGGAGAATGTACAGGGTTATTACAAATGATTGAAGCGATTTCACAGCTCTGCAATAACTTTATTATTTGAGATGTTTTCATAATGCTTTGCACACACATACAAAAACTCAAAAAGTTTTTTTAGGCATTCACAAATGTTCGATATGTGCCCCTTTAGTGATTCGGCAGACATCAAGCCGATAATCAAGTTCCTCCACACTCGGCGCAGCATGTCCCCATCAATGAGTTCGAAAGCATTGTTGATGCGAGCTCGCAGTTCTGGCACGGTTCTTGATAGAGGAGGTTTAAACACTGAATCTTTCACATCACTATGCGCGAAACTTGCCCGCACGCGTTCAACCGTGTCTTCGCTCACTGCAGGCCGACCCGTTGATTTCCCCTTACAGAGGCATCCAGAAGCTTTAAACTGCGCATACCATCGCCGAATGGAGTTAGCAGTTGGTGGGTCTTTGTTGAACTTCGTCCTGAAGTGTCGTTGCACTGCTATGACTGACTGATGTGAGTGCATTTCAAGCACGACATACGCTTTCTCGGCTCCTGTCGCCATTTTGTCTCACTGTGCTCTCGAGCGCTCTGGCGGCAGAAACCTGAAGTGCGGCTTCAGCTGAACAAAACTTTATGAGTTTTTCTACGTATCTGTAGTGTGTCGTGACCATATGTCAATGAATGGAGCTACAGTGAATTTATGAAATCGCTTCCATCATTTGTAATAGCCCTGTACTGGCCAGGGCAGCAGTCGAACATTTTCTGTATCCAGAAAGGCCCATACAGGATCTGCAACATGCAGTCGTGCATTATCCTGCTGAAATGTAGGGTTTCGCAGGGATCGAATGAAGGGTAGAGCCACAGGTCGTAACACATCTGAAATGTAACATCCACTGTTCAAAGTGCCGTCAATGCGAACAAGAGGTGACTGAGACGTGTAACCAATGACACCCCATACCATCACGCCGGGTGATACGCCAGTATGGCTATGATGAATACACACTTCCAATGTGCGTTCACCATGATGTCGCCTAATACGGATGCGACCATCATGATGGTGTAAACAGAACCTGGATTCATCCGAAAAAATGACATTTTGCCATTCATGCACCCAGGTTCGTCGTTGAGTACACCATCACAGGCATTCCTGTCTGTGATGCAGTGTCAAGGGTAACCGCAGCCATGGTCTCTGAGCTGATAGTCCATGCTGCTGCAAAACATCGTCCAACTGTTCGTGCAGATGGTTGTTGTCTTGCAAACGTCCCCATCTGTTGACTCAGGGATTGAGACATGGCTGCACGATCTGTTACAGTTATGTGGATAAGATGCCTGTCATCTCGGCTGCTAGTGATATGAGGCCGTTGGGATCCAGCACGGCATTCCATATTACCCTCCTGAACCCACCGATTCCGTATTCTGCTAACAGTCATTGGATCTCGACCAACGAGAGCAGCAATGTCATGATATGATAAACTGCAATCGTGATAGGCTACAATCCGACCTTTATCAAAGTTGGAAACATGATGGTACACATTTCTCCTCCTTACACGAGGCATCACAACAATGTTTCACCAGGCAACGCCTGTCAACTGCTGTTTGTGTGTGAGAAATCAGTTAGAAACTTTCCTCATGTCAGCACGTTGTAGGTGTCACCACCAGCACCAACCTTGTGTGAATGCTCTGAAAAGCTAATCATTTGCATATCACAGCATCTTCTTCCTGTCGGTTAAATTTCGCTTCTGTAGCACGTCATCTGCATGGTGTAGCAACTTTAATGGCCAATAGTGTATTTTCGTTTTCTTCCTGTTGTTGTAGACACAGTCTTTACAACAGAAAATGAGGGGTTATGACTATGGAGGTAGTTCAGGTTTTGCTAAAGCAAATGGCTCAAATGCAGGCAGATAATATGAACTTACAGAAGCAGGTAGAAGCATTAAGAGAGGATAGACCCTCATCCAGTTTGTCAGTACCCATCATAGATGCCAATAATGCTTCCCTAGTATTTCCTTTCTTGGGTAAGGCAGGGGAGGATCTGTCAGGATTTGTAGGTAACCTGTTGACAGCTGTAAATATGAGTTGTTGATCAGAAAGACAATGATATTAAATATGGCCAAGCTATGCTTTGTGGGAGATGGAAAAATATAGATACTATATCATGAGCAGTTAAGAAATGCTCAGGTATTTTTGAAGCTCTGAAGAAAACCTTCTTACAGTGTTGTAGGAGGAAGAATAAATGTATGTACTACAGGGATGTGTTAACCAGCATGTCACAAAGGCAGGGTGACTTCATCGCGATTTTCATGGCCAGAATTAGGGAGCTTAATGTGAATACATATGAGCTGACATACAGTGATGTTACTAATAACATACTTCTGCATGAAGCAGCCTAGAGAGCATCAGATGCATTTTTTCAGAGTTACCATCTGATGTATAGAGAAAGGTATGGGCTGAGATTCATAAAGACTTAGCAGGAGCTATAGGAGGTAAAATTTTTCCCATTCCATCATGTCGTGGTGATAAAGTAACCTTGTTGTGACCAATATTACAAATAGTCATAGATTTCACAATGTTCTTTATTAACTTAAGAACATCACATTTCACATAGGTAGGGCATCATCAGGTTATCTGGAAATATAAGGGGAGAATGACATTACAATGAATCCAGCATGAGCCGGCCATTGTGGCTGAGTGGTTCTAGGCGCTTCAGTCGGGAACTGCTGCTGCTACAGTCACAGGTTCAAATGCTGGCTCAGGCATGGATGTGTGTGCTGTCTTTAGGTTAGTTAGGTTTAAGTTGTTCTAAGTCTAGGGGACTAATGACCTCAGATGTTAAGTCCCTTAGTGCTCAGAGCCATTTGAACTATTTTTTGAACCCAGCATGATACTAACCTGGACTTCAATAACAGCAAAGTAGGAATCAGAAAACTAGCCAAATAAATGGCATAGCAATATGTATATGATAACTTACATAATTTTTTTAAAAGTTACTGGCAAGAGGCATGCATCAATTATATTATGATGCTAAATGGAATAAACCACAAAACAAACCATAAAAATGGACTGGAGGAAAACACCGGGAACAGGAGCAGTTGAGAACAAAAGGAGAAACTGAGACAGCTAGGTAAGTAACAGAGACCTCAGTCATAACAAACTAGAGGAACTAAAAAAAATCATACTTTATTTAAAAATGGGAGCATGGAACCATAGAAAACTTGATTTTTATTGGTCATCTGATCATTAAGCAATATACCTTTCTTACTTTTTGAAAGTTTAACAATTTCAATCTTGTCAAGAAGGTTAAATCTATTCCCTTTGGGAGCATGGTGTAAAACATTATGTTCCTGAGTGCGGGTTGTTGGTGGCCGCTGGATTAGAGGTGTTCTGCAATGGCGGAATTTTGTTTATCCTGGCCTTTCCTTGTGACTAAATGTTCCTGAAACCTAGTTTTAAAAGCCTTTCCTATTTCACCAATGTAAGGTGCTTGATATTCACAGCACTCAAGTTTATGTACACCAGAGGCAGCATATTTATCTTTTTGTGGACACCCACTATGAATATAATGATATTGGATTTTATAATCATCATTGCGATAGGGCCTGCGGCTGCAATGAATTTTTTGAACGATTTTGTGATGCCTTCAGCAGCTGTTCTCTTTGTTTGATCTACAATTGTACAGTTTCAGCCTTAGGCCATTTTCAAGTATCTAAAACGGAAGCATTACACATTGGATGCATTACTATCACTTATGAATTTAATGTAAGTGATACTAATGCAACTAATTTATAAAGCTTCCATTTTATAAACTTGAAAATAGCCTAAGGCTGAAACTGTACAATCGTACATCAAATAAAGAGAATGGCAGCTGAGGGCATCACAAGATCCATAAAAAATATTGGATTTTGTTAGAGGTGGTAAACAACATTCTTATATTTTGATCTCAAAAATGTTTAGTTAGACCATAAGATACATTACCAAAAGATGGAAGCTAATAAAATATGCAGTTTTGAAGTACAGGACTAACAGTAGTTTCTTTGTCACAGGCAGTGTTGTTTGCATATACAGGGTGGTCCATTGATAGTGACCGGGCCAAATATCTCACGGAATAAGAATCAAATGAAAAAACTACAAAGAACGAAACTCGTCTAACTTGAAGGGGGAAACCAGATAGCGCTATGGTTGGCCCACTAGATGGCGCTGCCATAGGTCAAGCGGATATCAACGATATCAACTGCATTTTTTAAAATAGGAACCCCCATTTTTTACTACATATTCGTGTAGTACATAAAGAAATATGAATGTTTTAGTTTGACCACTTTTTTCGCTTTGTGATAGATGGCGCTGTAATAGTCACTAATGTATAAATATGTGGTATCACGTAACATTCCACCAGTGCAGACAGTATTTGCTTTGTGATACATTACCCGTGTTAAAAAGGACCGTTTACCAATTTCAGAAAAGGACAATATCGTGTTGATGTATGGCTATTGTGATCAAAATGCCCAACAGGCATGTGCTATGTATGCTGCTCGGTATCCTGGACGACATCATCCAAGTGTACGGACCGTTCGCCGGATAGTTACATTATTTAAGGAAAGAGGAAGTGTTCAGCCACATGTGAAACTTCAGCCATGACCTGCAACAAATGATGATGCCCAAGTAGGTGTTTTAGCTGCTGTCATGGCTAATCCGCACATCAGTAGCAGACAAATTGCACAAGAATCGGGAATCTCAAAAACGTCGGTGTTGAGAATGCTACATCAACATCGATTGCACCGTACCATATTTCTATGCACCAGGAATTGCATGGCGATGACTTTGCACATCATGTACAGTTCTGCCACTGGGCACAAGAGAAAGGACGATGACAGATTTTTTTGCACGCGTTTAGCAACGAAGCGTCATTCACCAACAGCGGTAATGTAAATCAGCATAATATGCACTATTGGGCAACAGAAAATCCACAATGGCTGCAACAAATGGAACATCAGCGACCTTGGGGGGTTAATGAATGGTGCGGCATTATGGGAGGAAGGATAATTAGCCCCCATTTTAACGATGGCAATCTAAATGGTGCAATGTATGCTGATTTCCTACGTAATGTTCTACCGATGTTACTACAAGATGTTTCACTGCATGACAGAATGGCGATGTACTTCCAACATGATGGATGTCTGGCACATAGCTCACGTTCGGTTGAAGTAGTATTGAACAGCATATTTCATGACAGGTGGATTGGTCGTCGAAGCACCATACCATGGCCAGCATGTTCACCAGATCTGACGTCCTCGGATTTCTTTCTGTGGGGAAAGTTGAAGGATATTTGTTATCGTGATCCATCAACAATTTGTGGCAACATGCGTCAGCGCATTGTCAATACGTATGTGAACATTACAGAAGGTGAAATACTCACTGTTGAGAGGAATGTCATTACACGTATTGTCAAATGCATTGAGGTTGACGGACATAATTTTGAGCATTTATTGCGTTAATGTGGTATTTACAGGTAATCATGCTGTAACAGCATGTGTTCTCATAAGTGATAAGTTCACAAAGGTACATGTATCACATTGGAACAACCGAAATAAAATGTTCAAACATACCTACATTCTGTATTTTAATTTGAAAAACCTACCTGTTACCAATTGTTCATCTAAAATTGTGAGCCATATGTTTGTGACTATTACAGTGCCATCTATCAGAAAGCAAAAAAAGAGGTCCAACTAAAATGTTCATATTTATTTACCTACTACACGAATATGTAATAAAAAATGGGGGTTCCTATTTAAAAATACGCAGTTGATATCCGTTTGACCTATGGCAGCACCATCTAGTGGGCCAAACGTAGTGCCATCTGGTTTCCACCTTCAAGCTAGACAAGTTTCGTTCTTTGTAGTTTTTCAATTGATGCTTATTTCGTGAGGTTTTTCACTTGGCCATGATCAATGGACCACCCTGTATAATTTCTCAATGGTGGGTGGGCTGGAGCCATTATTAAAAGTGACATATTTAAGAATTTCTATTTCTTTTGTAATGGATTGTGTGCTAAGAGGAATTCCTGAGAGACAATGTATCATAGATCTAATGTAATTCATCTTGTACGTATGAGGATGACATGATGTGGCACATATAATTGAGTCACTTCTAGAAGGCTTAAGGTATGTGTCAGACTTGATGACACTATTAGTGAGGCAGAGTTGCAGACCATGGAAGTCAAGAATGCCTTTACTATTCATAACTTCTTAGATCTGCAACTTCACCTCATTAATAATGTCATCAAATTTGACATTTACCGTAAGCCCTCTACAAACCACTCAGTTATACATGCCATGTTATGTCATCCTCATAAGTACAAGATGAGATATTTTAGATCTATGATATTCCTTATAACTGAAATTCCTCTTAGTGCAGAATCCATTACAAAAGAATTGGAAAATCTTAAATATGTCACTTTTAATAATGGCTACTGACAAATTATATATGTGAGAAAACATCATGGGATGACTGAAAAACTACTGTTAGCCCTGCACCTCGAAATTACAAATTTTCCAAGCTTCCATTTTTAGGCAATGTATCTTACACTCTAGCTAAACTTTTTCAGGGTCAAAATGTAAGATTAGTATTTACCAGCTCTAACAAAATACAATATCACTACATTAACAATGAGCATCCCTGAAAAGATAAATATGCTGCCTCTGGCCTACGGTATATAAACTTATGTGCTGTGAATTTCAAGCATCTTACATTGGCAAGCCAGGAAGAGATTTTAAAACTAGCCTTCTGGAACATACAGTCACAAGGAAGGGGCAAGTTAAACATAATTCTGACTTTGCGGAACACCTCTAATCCAGTGGCCACCAAACACCCACACTCAAGAACCCAATGGTTTTACACCATGCTTCTAAAGGGAAGGGGGCTCAACCTTCTTGAAGAGACTGATGGTGCTAAACATTTGTACACTAAAAAGGATTTGCTTAGTGATCAATTTCCCAGTAAAAAATCAAGTCTTTTATGATTCCATGTTTCCCAATTTGAAAGAGCTTGAATCGATCTCCTGGTGCTCTCCTCCCTCACGTTGCTGGGGTGCTGGCATGGTCACTGCTGTCGATAGTTCCAATGCAGGTCACGTCATTGTGGGCTCGGAAACCAGTCCCTCAGGGGTCGGTAACTGGTATGAAATAAGATCCACGTCTGTCATGTTCCGTTCTATCTCAACGTATGTAATAGGCAGCGTCGTCGGTTGACATGTAGGCATCGTGTCTGCATGTGGTATCTATATGAGGCACCTATGCAGGCATTCAGAACAAACATGCCCTCCCTGCCCGCACTCTGAAAACGTCTGCACTCGACAGCCATCAAGTCATGTGTGATGGGATGTGTTTGCGCACTTCGATTTGCACACACATGATGCACTCCGTCCAGAACAGGATACATCTCGAACAAGTGCTGCTTTTTTCTACATGACTTAGTACTTCCATGAAAGGTCGCAGCTTGTCCATAACAAGTGTGGCCAGAATTTCAAATGGCAGCTCAAAGATTTGCATGTTCCAAACACCAAGTCTTGCGTGGTCAACAGTCACTTCACCCTCATTGCCGTCTGAATGGTGGAAACGATATCCATTAGTGGAACAGAGAATAAGCCGTTCACAAGCTGCTTCATTGAATAATTTTAGATAAACTGTGCTGTAGACAATTTAAAGATGTATACTGAGTAGTTCCTGTGGATCGACTTGCATTACTTCATGCAGGAAAAACTCTACTTCATATACATTAGGCCGTGCATACTGGGCGTGGAACATTAATTTTATTGTGGCCTTTCTGTACAAGAGCCCCATTGTCATTCAAGGTGATCTTTTTACAATAAAATACCACTATCAGTGAAAGTAAATAATGGCCCGCTCACAGAGCCCCACACAGACCCCACACACGTCCACTTCAAAGTATGGCCTAGAGCCAACTGCCACTGAGCCACGCCACTAGTGTTCAAAGATTTATTACGTAGATTAATGTGTTGGGCACCAAACTTCTACTTTGAGGCAATCCATCGACTTGCTGGCACAAATCAGGTTATGCAGACAACATCAGGAGGAATGTGTGTGTGTTATGAAGAGTGAGACACAACTTTGTGGAGTTGAAGAAAGCACAAGCAGCTGATGCGAACTGTAAGTTATTTGCAATGTACCCATCATTCATTGTGCACAATGGTTTGTTACGCAAGAAAACAAAACTTGGACCTCATGTTACATTTCTGGTGATGATGCATGAGGAAGTAGTGAGGCACGAATATGATACATGTTATCAGGCCATGGGGTCATACGAGGTGTGATCAAAAAATAATGGAAATTTTTTAATTTCATGGGCTTTATACATCCAATTTTCAAATTTTTTTTATCTTGTTAGGACACATGTTCCTGGTGTGCGTTTGCATTTTCAGCTATTTTGAATATTTAGTTTATTGTTAACAATTGAAAATTTCAAGTGTGTTTTCAAGTGCTTGGCGAATTTTTACCTTCGAAAATGTTAGATCAAACAATTTGCATTGAATTTTGCTTGAAAAATTGAATAAATTGCAGTGCCTTATTTGAAACATTGACTGTGGCTTTTGGCGAATCTAATATGAGTAAGAGAAGCATTTATGAATGATATAAATATTTCATAGTAAGTCAAGAAGACAATGAAGAAGATGACTGCCCTGGACGCGCTGCCATAATTAGTGACAAGAATGTGGAAGAAGTAAAGAAAATAATTCTACAAAATTTCCAAATCATCATCAGAGTGGTTGCTGACAATGTCAGCATATCCTTTGGCTTATGGCATACAATTTTTTCAGATGTTTTGAGTGTGAAACATGTAGCAGCAAAGTTTCTTTGAAAATTTTTGAATTTTGAGCAAAATTGATGTCACTCAGGAAATGCTGAGTGAAGTCGACAGAGATCCAGAACTTGTAAAGAATGTTATAACAGGTGATGGAACATAGTTATATGGGTATGACATTGAAACCAGGGCCAAATTGTCCCAATAAAACTGCCTGAAGAGCCAAGTCTGAAAAAAATTCAAGTTAAGTCACATGTGAAGGTTCTTCTCACTATTTGCTTTGAGTAAAATGGGATAGTGGATCATGAATCCCTGCCTTATGGTCATACTGTCAATAAGAAATACTACCTGGAACTTGTGTGCCGTTTGTGTGAAGCAGTCCGAAGAAATGACCAGAATTGTGGCAAAATCACTCATGCAAATTGCATCATGATAATACTCCTGCTCATACCTCAATGCCTGTTTGTGATTTTTGGACAAAAAACAAAACCATTATGTTGCCTCTGCCCCTGTATTCACCAGACATGGCCTCCTGCAAATTCTTTCTATTCTCAAGGCTAAGAGAACTATGAAAGGAAATTGTTTTGCCGCCAGGGGATCAGGTAAAAGCAGAATCACTGATGGAAATGAACACCATAATGAAAAGTGAGTTCCAGAAATGCTTCCAAGCAAGTGTGTTATATCTGAGGGAGATTTTTTTGAAGGCAACAAAATTCATGTTGATGATTAAATAAGGATTCTTTAAGAAAAACGAAAACTCCCATTAATTTTTGATCACACCTCACTGCTCACTGAACCATGAAACAGTGTGTGGCCAAGTGTTACTGGTGGCATACTTGTAAACCTAATGTGGAACAAATCATGAAGAAGGGGAGTCCACACAGCATCTAGGGGTACCATCTTTGACTGAATTGAGCAAACGAAAAATTCCACTGTGGAAATTACTGGAGGCTAAGTGGTATGGACATCTTAGGTCCTGACAGGGAATCACTATGTGCTAAAAATAATAGATCATTTCCCCTTTGTGTGGGAATGATGGCTATCCCAAATCAGTAAGTCAACACTGGGCTCAGCCCATAGTAAATAACTGGTTGTTGCACTGCAGTGTTCTGCATAAATTAATTATGGGTCAGGGCACCAACTTTAAGTCAGAATTAATGAAAGAGCTTTGTCATTCGCACAATCATCAGTTAAAGACGAGTGTGATGCACCCACAGGCATATGAGAGAATGGAACTAGTTCATCACACAATAGGGAAGATTTTAAGCCATTATTAAGTAACCATCATAATGACTGGGATGACCTGTTGCCATATACTACCACATACAATTCTAAGGTTAATGAAAGTATGGGTCTATCACCATCTGAGGTAGTATATGGCTGGAAAAGGCCATCATTATTCTTAACAGTCAGCCTAAGAAAGGGACAGATGGAGAATAGTACAAAATTTCACAAGAACTTTGTGGGAGGTAGAGAAGCAAGTACAAAAAGTTAATATAAAGGCCCTCAAACATCAGGAATGAATGGGACAATGAAATGTGAAGTTGCATGAAAACTGTTTAGGGCAATGGGTGCTGTTAATGAGTCTGAAGGGAAAGACAAATAAATTCTTCACTCACTATCAAGGTCCATGCCAATGATTGAAATCACCTCACCAGTGAACATAAAGCTACAACTTCCTACCCGTACTATGATTGTCCATGTTGGATGCATTCGTCCCTTTCAGGGCATGCCAGGATCTTTTTCTACTTTTACCAGTACTATTCCCAAAAAAGGGGCGAGGGGGTAGGAAAGGAAGGCAACACAGCAGATAGAGCAGAAAATGTATGCAGGCATTATCTTACATGTTAAGATCTAGAGTTAAGCCAGTGTAAGAGGAAGGGATGGTGTATTAGAAATTTTAATTACATTAGGTGCACTTCTGTGTCATGTACCATGGTGATGAGGATACAGGGAGGGAATGATGCAGAAATGTTGAAGAAGTTTTGTTTTTGTTTGTATATATTTTGTTTAACTTTGAGGTTGTCATTTGTGGATTAATTTCATTCTTGTAGTGTGTTAACATTTATTTAGTGCAGTAATTTTGGAGAATGTTTTGTATTGCAGTACATACAGTGATTTTGCTATGGTAATGCAAACTGTCACAGAGATGGGCAAGATAGAGTTGTTTCTAGGGGGACTGGTATGGAAGGATGCACACTGGACATCCTTGGAACATTAACATATTTCCAGAAGGCATGACCTCACTGGATGTGCTCAGCATATTACCCAATTTATCACCACTTCCTACGAGCATGTAGAGCCAGCCTTAGGCATGTGCAAATCATGCAAATGCACAGAGTCCCTTGCTTCCTGGGAACCTGCACAAAACATTAGAAGGTAATTTGAAAACTGTCACCCATAATTTTGTTATTACAAATAAATTGAAAAAATAAAGTAAAATGTTCCTGAAACAAATTTTAATCTAATGTAATTCAATTATATACCCATTGTGAAATGACTACGCTCACTGGAGTATGTTTCATAAATTATGCCTGCATCGGTGTCGAGGGAACTGTGGGGTATCATACTGATGCACTATAGTAACATCTAGTGTCAACATGTGACTTAGAGTTCACATGTAAGTTAGGATGCATGCAATTCATTGTTTCTTCCCACCCCTTCATGACATTTCTACTCATTGTTGTGGCTAAAAATCAAGCATTACATTCTTCCATCAGCAAGTGTTTTTCTCAGAATAAGTAGTTTAAATGTACGGAATTTTCCAGTTCACGCTGTTCCATGTGTTGTATGTGCACTCTGTGTGAAGATAAAGTGTTTTTGCCTGCCTGTGAAGTTCAAAGTGCCAACAGAGGAATGAACAGTTTTTGAATTCATAAAAAGGCACTTTCAAAAAAATTCTTCAATCAACATCTTGAGACAGTGAGTGTAAGTCTGCTTAACAGATGATGGCATTTATACTAGCCTCTCATCAAGTGATGCTTTAGATACAAGCGAATGTGAAGCATTGGAGTGTGGATCACCTGCTATCACACATTCATGCAGGCCTAGTAGTAGCAATTCTGAAGTAATCACAAATTCGGGCCCAGGCACTCGGCTTAATGTGTAAACATACTCCATGATAAAAGAAACTGTACAGAAAAGCCCTACTAAAATTGCAAGTTTTGAGCATCCCTTAAATGAGAACAGAAGAAAACTTTCAACTAATTTTTATGTAAGAGCTTTAACAAATGGAGAAAAAAGGGATCATAAATGGCTTGTGTATTCAAAATCTACTGAAAAAGATTTTTTCTTTTTGTTTTAAACTTTTTGAATTTTCTTCAAATAAGCTGTCAAGCAATGGACTCTGTGATTTGGTTCATTTAGGAAATTGGCTTCAAGGTATTAACAATCACTTAACCACATAAGTTGCACAAAAAATGGATGGAATGTGAGATATGTTGGAAACAAAAGAGTGGTATTGATCAAATTACCTTGAACTACTGGAAAACTAGAAGGAACATTGGCATTGGGTTCTAAAAAGGAATTATACACACCATCAGGTACCTAGCACAACAAAATACGGCCTTAAGGGGAACCAGCGATGAGCTCTATCAAGAAAATGATGCTATTTTCTTGGTCTGATCAAAATGATAGCAGAATTTGACACTATTTTGAAGGGATATTTAAGGCGGGTAAAAACTCAAGGAATTCATAACCCTTATCTTGGGAAAAAATTCAAAGTGAACTCATATATCTGCTTGCCAACAATGTAAAAAACAGCATTGTTAATTTTGTAAAAGAAAATAAATATTTTTCTGTTGTACTTGATTGTACTCCTTATACAAGCCACAATGAACAAATCACATTCATTGTTAGGTTTGTAAACTTATCGGAAAATGCAGTGACTGTACAAGAACACTTCCTTAACTTTCTGAACATCACTTCAACAAAAGGAGAAAGTTTGGCTGAAACCCTTTTGTCTAAACTAGATCAACTACGACTCAATATTCATGACTGCAGAGGCAAAAGTTACTACAATGGCAGAAATTTGAAAGGTCATAGAAGTGGTGTTCAAGCCAGAATCCTAAAGTGCAATCCAAAAGTGTTTTATATGCCTTGTGCTAGCCACAATCTTAATCTTGTGTTATCAGATGAGAAAAATCTACAGCAAAAGCACTCACATTCTTTGATGTAATTCAAAGAATATACATTGACTTCAGTGCATACATTCAGAGATGGGAAATCTTATTGAACAGTGTATCAGCTTTAACAGTGAAGAAGCTTTCAGATACTCAATGGGAGAGTAGGGCAGAGAGTGTCAAAGCTATAAGATACCAGACAAGAGAAGTCAGAGATGCCCTTCTTGATGTGAGCAACAGCAGTGTTGAATCAAAAACAAAGAGCAAAGCACACTTGCTTGCTGTGAACGAATTAGAAAGCTTTGAGTTTACTGCATGCATTGTCATATGGTATATGACCTTCTTTTTGCCATTAATACAGTAAGCAAAGTGCTTCAATCAGAAAACATGGACATGGAAGTAGCAACTAAATCCCTTGAAAGTCTAGTGAAGTTCATTGAGAATTTCTGTGAAGAAGATTTTGTTAATGTGCAGATAACAATGAAAGGGATGGCTGAAAGTTTATAGATTTTGAGAAATGAGAACTGGCAAGAAGGCAAAGCAATTCAGTTATGAACGTGATGACATGGTTTGCAGAGCTCAACCTGCAGAAGACAAATACATAATCATTTTTCTCTATCCTGTCACTGACACATTGTTAAAATGTTTGAAAGAAAGGTCTCACCAACTGACTATTCGGCTTTTTGTTTTCTCCAAAAAGTTTAAAATACATACAGGATGAAGAACTTAAAATGCTATGTAAAAACCTTGGAAGCTAATTATAAACATAAACAGTGAATGTTCAAAAGATATTTTTGTATCAGACGATTTGACAGAAATTAAAGTGTTCAGAGAAATGGCAGCCGAGGACGTGAAAACTCTTATGCTAATATTGAAATACTTGACTGACACTGGAAACACATTGTGCAACATTTATACTGCCTACAGATTTTTGCTATTCATGCAAGTGACTGCCATCTCCACTGAAAGCAGCTTTTTAAGTTTAAAGTTTATCAAGAATAATCTCAGAAGCAGCATTTCGCAAGAACGCCTATCTTCTCTTACTGTGCTGTCAGTGGAACATGACATGGTTTTAAAATTGAATTTTGATGGCATTATTGATGAATTTGCTCATCAAAAAACAAGAAAAAGATGTTTTGTGTAAAGTGTGTAAAGCAGAAAACCCTTAGTGTTTATAACCTACATCTCATTTGATTTCTTATAAATATACAGCACAATCAATTAATGAAAACATTTAAGTGTATAACCTGAACAACACTTGTGAACGTTATTTGATTTTGAATTTCATTAAACTGGAAGGATTCCCATAGCTAACTTAGTTATATTATTAACATTTTACTAATTACCATGCTTATTAAGATTTCTTCTTCAATTAATTATTTTCCCATCACAACAGTAGGTCTGCTGTAGTAACAGTCTTTTGTTACATTGGTAGAATGTCAATGATGAAACTTAGAATTCTTTTGAACATGACAAAGGTGTACAATCTATGGCAGAGGAGGGCAGGGGTGGATGCAGGAGAGCCCCATGCAGAAGTTTTGGACATGGCCCTGCACTGGCTAAGGCTTGCCTTGTGAGCAGGGATGTTTAAAGGGAACAGAATGTTTATAACTATGGGACAGTGGAATACTGCTGAATGGTACAAAGTGAGACATCTTGGGACTGACTTTTCAGATTCCAGCAACAATAACAGGTGTTACTGCATCTGCCCAAAAATCCTTCAGAAGTGCTACCTGCTAGGAGCTTGACCTTCCTAATAACACCTTGGAACCTACCTTACTCACTTCTCTGGACAAGCTTACAGTCGCATAGTGGGGAACAGATATTCCAACATAGCCATGAGAAATCAGCACAGGACTGTGGTAATGGGAATTTCATCTTTGGGTATCACCATAATCATGGTCCTTGTTTGTACAGCCTTTGTCCAAATATGGTGGAGAATTGTCCCCTTCACGAACTGCCACTCCATTACAGACCAGCCAAGTGAGTCATCAGCAAAATTCAAGTAAACATGAGTGTACCACCCTCTGTACACCATGGTGCAAAGTATATAATGAACAACCACTGCAGAAATTGTAAATAAGTGTGTAGGGTAATGCAAATTGTCCCATCTTGTTTTAAATGATTCGCAGGTTCAGCAGCCGCCTGGGATTCAGTGGACTGAATCCTCTGAAGGGGGAGGAGTGTTGCAGTAACACCCCTCTGAGCACACTTCACAACCCTTGACGAGGTGAGTAAGCTAGATGACTGTGAAATCCTATTGCTGGGGCCAGAATATTGCATGGTGCAAGATCCCAGTCTGCCACAGTGGTGAACTGAATTACCTCGTGCCATGGCCTGACATTATTCTGCCTAGGGCCCTTTGTGCCGAAAAGTGGGGGCAATACATAAATAACATGGTCAAATCCACTACAAATGTTCACCGTCCATCCTAACAGTATCTTATCTTTGACTACTACATATGCTGAAACATTCTTCACACCAGCTAACAGTCAAATGTGGGCCAACTAGCTCCATCTACATGTAGCCTTTTCATATGCTATTTGGTGCTCCAAGTGTGCTGCTAGACCAGATGATTCTGACACTTGAACTGAAGCCTCCAAGAGTGGGTCCCCTCCAGGATGATACTGTCCAGTATCTGGGAGTCTCCAAGGGATCTTCTATTCAGGGCCTGCGCACCTGACCCCTGTCAGAGCTCCCAGCTGTCTGGCGCACTCTCGCCTTCTGCCAAAGAAACACCTGACATCAGTCCCCCCACCCCAACATAAAAATTTTCTTCCCAAGAAATCTTGATGTTGACATTCCAATGCATTGTGGCATAGCCAACTTGCCACAAGCCGAAGTCATGAGAAGTGACAATACTGCGAAGATGGCCTACTACCGATGCAGTGCTATATTCCAGTTGTTGTAAGATGAGCAACTTCTGGCAAAACTTTCATGTGTGTAAAGACAACTGATCTGTACATAAAGGCAAGTTTTCTTACTAAATTATTATTACAGAAATGATATTAAAAGATAGTGTGATAATTTGAAGACACACAACCTCCAATTGAGAAAAATGTTGTGTTACAGTAAACTTGTTGTTGTTGTTGTGGTCTTCAGTCCTGAGACTGGTTTGATGCAGCTCTCCACGCTCCAGTAAACATATATTATTATTAATTACATAACATTTTTCAGATGCTTTGCAAGTAATGTTGTCCCAGAGTGAACATACAGTTGTTTTTACAGTGACAATAAGATTTACACCACGGTATTCCAGGTTCCAACAGATACAAACTTACACAGAGCAATTCTGAGGAAAAGCTGGATAATTTCCAAGAGACCCGTGATCTGTGGAAAAAAAATTTTGAAGAAGAGGTCATTAATAACAATTACTTTGCAAGTAAACAAGCAGAGCTACCCAAGAACTCGACCAAAATTATATAAAAGTGTGATTCCATGTATTTTCCCACAACTACCATGTTATTTAAGTAAACCAAATAAATTTGACTTTGGGAAATATTCTAACATAAAATACTGTATCAATAGCAACATCTTTGTAAGAGAAATTAAGAGTGGCTTGCAGAAAATGTGATAAAAAAGTTTACTCATTGTGTGACAATGTACATAAGATTTTAGGAAGTGATAAGTTATACCATAATTTAATTAAAATTTCTTTATTTTTGTGTAGGCTATAGTCCAGTCAACCAAAAGAGAATCATGGGAAAAATCTGTATAGGTACAAACTTTTGTACAGTGGTAGGGGAAGGGGGGTGTAATGAATAACATACTGAAAATCCTGACCAATGGGGTTTGAGCGTTGGGGTCGGGAGGTGTTTAAAGGACATTGTTTTATGTTTTTTCTTGACTACTTCAAAAACTTTGGTTTCTAGCAAAAATGTTTCCCAGTAAAACATAAACTACATTAAATTTTGTTATGAATAATTTCTGTGGCTCTGTAAACTTTTCCAGCTTAGAACTTGATGATATTCATATCAGGTCTCCAGCTGGAACATAACATCATCTTGTCACAATATTTCAGTAGTCCACCTGGATACCATCTTCTGGTAAGTGAGCTGCCGCACTAACTTGCCGAAACTGAAATCAAATTGCAGAGGTGGCTCCTTTATCCACCACCCGCAGGTCTACTCTGTGTGTGTGTGTGTGTGTGTGTGTGTGTGTGTGTGTGTGTGAACATTATTGCCCTCTAGTACAAAGCACAACAGTGCACTGGTGGTTAAAATTCATGGGAAGGATAAATCAAAATCAAACACTGCTGACACCTTTTGATGACTGAAACAAAGACCTTTGTTTTTAACGTCAAGCAAAGCAGGGTCCCAACTCTTACTTAAAGGATACCCCTTATCTCTGTTTATAATATTGTCAGACAGCCAAATTTCAATGACTTCTTTCAGTCTATAGTCCTAATAATGTGATACAAGGGCAACCTCTTATGTCTCATCATATAACATTTTATGTCCTTCAGTAATACAATGTTCCAAAACCACGGATTTTTACAGCTGAAATAAATGCATGTGGTGGCGGTGCTCGATGGTTGGCTCCTGGACTGCGTGAGTCATTTGTCCAAATAGGGTACGCTTTCCCGCAGTGGCAGGGAATTTTGTAGACACTGGGCTTCCTCAAACCCAAATCGTCCTTCACTGAGCCAAACAGCGTTCTTGTCTTAGCTGGCAGATGGAATACATTTTTAATATCAGGTCTCTTTAAAATTCTTCCTATTTTAGAAGATATGCTTCCTGCAAAAGGTAGGAATGACATCAACTTTCTTGTATCTTCTATTGGTTCCCATGAAGGTCCAATCTATAGAGCATAATGGATCTGATTGTCGGCATAGCCATTCTTCTTGAACACTGCTTTTAGATGAACCAGTTCTTGTGTCAAACTATCTGTCTATGAGACAGCATAGGCTCTTTTTGCCAATGTATGTAGGATCCCTTTGTGTTGGTATGATGGATGACAATTTGATGCATGAAGATATCGGTCCATATGGGTGGGCTAATTATGAAAACTGTGTCGTAATGTTCCATCATCGCTCCTGTAGACTAAGACATCTAAAAAGAAAGTTTCACATCCTTTTCAATTTCTATTAGGACCTTAATATTTAATATTGAGATGCAGACAATTAAAATGATCTAGGAAAAGATACAGAGCATCCCTCCCATCTGGCCACATATCGTCAACATATCTCCAAAAACAAGTTGATTTAAAGGTATGTGGAGTCCATTATCCATCATACTCGCCAATGTTTTTACGGAAGATATTGAGGATTGGCACTGAAGACCATCTCCTTAAAACCAACTACATGTGATCTCTTCAACCAACACCAATGTGAATGTTTCATCTTGCACACTCATAAATTAATATAAAGGGTGAAGCGAAATTCGCGCGCTCGGGCTTCGCAATGCGACACCTCTCATGCCAGTGATAAAAAAATGTCTCTCCCAAAATTTTGTCTGGCAAGTACATCCCGCAGAGAAAGGATGTTAAAGAGTGACAATCTGGCAACGCTGTAACCCCATGTATGGTGACAACCTCTGTCAGCACATAATGGTTGTACTGTGCAGTTGGTGCAGTGTATAAAACTTTGGGTTAGCATGCACGACATCAAGGGTTCAATCCTGGGTTGAGGCATATGTTTTTTATTTTGTAAATGTACTCCAGGTGGTCCGGTATCTGGCATCTTAATCATCAACAGTGATTGCAGTGGGTCCTCTAGAAAACATTTGCACTTACATATTTTATTGTAAAAATGTGAAACCTGTTTTCTTTGTACCTTCCTCCAATGGTCCAATAGATTAGTACCAACTATTATTCTTGCTTCGTTCAGGTCTATTACAATTCGTTAGGGCCTTACGTTACAAGTAGGAATAGCAATGTGCTTTGTGAATAATGTCCAAACTCGGTTACTATTTGTATGTGTTATCACCACAATCCCACTAATTATGCCTTTCAACATTGAGTCTGGTAACCGCATGCTGTTTAGTATCTAAATACGTTATTATTATTATTATTTCCTTCACTTTCTCAGACGTTAAGTCCGGTTAAAAATGGAGTGACGCAGACCTTGATCAAGCGTCACTTCCTTTTAACTGTACGGTATGTGTTATATTGCATTTAGGAACTTTCGGGTAATTGAACATGTATCAATAATTACAGATTTCTGTAGTTGTATATATATGTTTGGATGTAGCTGTATTGCATTGATGTACTGGTGGATATTGTCTGGTATGACTCCTGTAGTTGATAGTATAATTGGTATGATGTCAACTTTATCCTGATGCCACATGTCTTTGACTTCCTCAGCCAGTTGGATGTATTTTTCAATTTTTTCCCCTGTTTTCTTTTGTATATTTGTTGTATTGGGTATGGATATTTCGATTAGTTGTGTTAATTTCTTCTTTTTATTGGTGAGTATGATGTCAGGTTTGTTATGTGGCGTTGTTTTATCTGTTATAATGGTTCTGTTCCAGTATAATTTGTATTCATCATTCTCCAGTACATTTTGTGGTGTATACTTGTATGTAGGAACGTGTTGTTTTAAAAGTTTATGTTGTAAGGCAAGCTGTTGATGTATTATTTTTGCGACATTGTCATGTGTTCTGGGGTATTCTGTATTTGCTAGTATTGTACATCCGCTTGTGATGTGATCTACTGTTTCTATTTGTTGTTTACAAAGTCTGCATTTATCCGTTGTGGTATTGGGATCTTTAATAATATGCGTGCTGTAATACCTGGTGTTTATTGTTTGATCCTGTATTGCAATCATGAATCCTTCTGTCTCACTGTATATATTGCCTTTTCTTAGCCATGTGTTGGATGCGTCTTGATCGATGTGTGGCTGTGTTAGATGATATGCGTGCTTGCCATGAAGTGTTTTCTTTTTCCAATTTATTTTCTTCGTATCTGTTGATGTTATGTGATCTAAAGGGTTGTAGAAGTGGTTATGAAATTGCAGTGGTGTAGCCGATGTATTTATATGAGTGACTGCCTTGTGTATTTTGCTAGTTTCTGCTCGTTCTAGAAAGAATTTTCTTAAATTGTCTACCTGTCCATAATGTAGGTTTTTTATGTCGATGAATCCCCTTCCTCCTTCCTTTCTGCTTAATGTGAATCTTTCTGTTGCTGAATGTATGTGATGTATTCTATATTTGTGGCATTGTGATCGTGTAAGTGTATTGAGTGCTTCTAGGTCTGTGTTACTCCATTTCACTACTCCAAATGAGTAGGTCAATATTGGTATGGCATAAGTATTTATAGCTTTTGTCTTGTTTCTTGCTGTCAGTTCTGTTTTCAGTATTTTTGTTAGTCTTTGTCTATATTTTTCTTTTAGTTCTTCTTTAATATTTGTATTATCTATTCCTATTTTTTGTCTGTATCCTAGATATTTATAGGCATCCGTTTTTTCCATCGCTTCTATGCAGTCGCTGTGGTTATCCAATATGTAATCTTCTTGTTTAGTGTGTTTTTCCTTGACTATGCTATTTTTCTTACATTTGTCTGTTCCAAAAGCCATACTTATATCATTGCTGAATCCTTCTGTTATCTTTAGTAATTGGTTGAGTTGTTGTTTTGTTGCTGCCAGTAGTTTTAGATCATCCATGTATAGCAAATGTGTGATTTTGTGTGGGTATGTTCCAGTAATATTGTATCCATAATTTGTATTATTTAGCATGTTGGATAGTGGGTTCAGAGCAAGGCAGAACCAGAAAGGACTTAATGAGTCTCCTTGGTATATTCCACGCTTAATCTGTATTGGCTGTGATGTGATATTATTTGAATTTGTTTGGATATTAAGTGTGGTTTTCCAATTTTTCATTACTATGTTTAGGAACTGTATCAATTTAGGATCTACTTTGTATATTTCCAATATTTGTAGTAACCATGAGTGGGGTACACTATCAAAAGCTTTTTGGTAATCAATGTATGCGTAGTGTAGCGACCTTTGTTTAGTTTTAGCTTGATATGTCACCTCTGCATCTATTATCAGTTGCTCTTTACATCCTCGTGCTCCTTTGCAACAGCCTTTTTGTTCTTCATTTATAATTTTGTTCTGTGTTGTATGCGTCATTAATTTCTGTTTAATGACTGAAGTTAATATTTTGTATATTGTTGGTAGGCATGTTATGGGGCGATATTTAGCTGGGTTCGCTGTGTCTGCTTGATCTTTAGGTTTCAGATATTTTATTCCGTGTGTAAGTGTATCAGGGAATGTGTATGGGTCTGCAATGTAACTGTTAAATAATTTAGTTAGATGTGAATGTGTTGAGGTGAACTTCTTTAACCAGAAATTTGCTATTTTATCATTTCCAGGGGCTTTCCAATTGTGAGTAGAATTAATTGCTTGGGTGACTTCATGTTGCAAAATTGTCACTTCAGGCATTTGTGGTATCATCTTGTATGTGTCTGTTTCTGCTTGTATCCACCGTGCATGCCTGTTATGTTGTACAGGGTTTGACCATATGTTGCTCCAGAAGTGTTCCATGTCTGTTATGTTTGGTGGATTGTTTATTTTAATGTGTGTGTTATCTATTGTCTGGTAAAATTTCTTTTGGTTTGTGTTGAATGTTTGGTTTTGTTTCCTTCTATTTTCACTTTTTTTGTATCTTCTGAGTCGTTTGGCTAATGCTTGTAATTTCTGCTTCTTTTCGTCTAATTGCTCTGTCGCTTCTTGTTGTGAGATTTTACCTAACCTTTTTCGTTTTTTTTCCGAGATTTCATTTCTTATAAATTGTATTAGCTGTCCGATGTCTTTTCTCAGTTTTTCTATTTTGATCTGTAGCCTATGTTGCCATGCTGGTTTTGTGGGTTTCTTCTGTGTGTTGGTTGGTTCTGATCTCTGCCTAGTGTGTATATTTAGTGTAGTGAGTGCTCCTATATAAACCAGTAGTTATGACTCTTCCATAGTTGTGTTTTCATTTATTTTGTTGTGTATGATTGTGTTGATAGTTTTTATTGTTGTTTCGACTTGTGGGTTATTTGGTGGTCTATGCAAGAATGGTCTAATGTCTGTATTTGTGTCTTTGTATTCTATATATGATAGCTGAAATTTTCTTCTATATCTAACATCTGTGTCACTTCGTGTTCTATTTGTGCTTGTTCTAGTGGCTGTCTTAAGATTTCGTTTTCCTCTGATTGTTTAATTGGTGCGTGTTGTTCTTTGTTTGTTTGCTCTGGGATGTTTGAGTCCATTACTGTATTTTCTTCTTCTTCTGATTGCACATTATTTTGTTCCAGTATTTGTTGTACTTGTTGTTTGATGTTTTCTAATTCTGACTGCGGTATCCTGTTATTTTTTATTATTACACAGATCTGATCAGCTAGTCGTTGTTCTGTTAAAAATTTTAATTCTGGGTATCTGGTAATAAATGTTGTGTATACTTGTGATCTGTATCCAGTTGTGTTGGTACCTAGGTTTGTTGCTTGGTAATAACAGAACATGAGGTGTCGATTAACTTCATCTGACCATCTCATCCTCTGTCTTTGTTTTCCTTCTAGGGTGGTTGCAGGAAGCATATCCTGCAAAACACGTCCATTTGGATTTAAATCATTTTCCAGTTGGCTAGCAGTGTCGTTACCATTGTGGGCGGGCATAGGGTTCAAGCGTCGTCCCCGACCATGACGGCGCTTGTCCGAGGCTTCTTTAGTTCTGTCCTGAACCAAGTAATCACACTAAAAGGGGGGTTAGCCCTATTAGTGGTTTGTTCTTTTCGTCGCCTTTTACGACTGGCAGAACATACCGGAGGCCTATTCTTTTCCCGGGCCTCCACAGGGATTATTATTATTATTATTATTATTATTACACTCCTGGAAATGGAAAAAAGAACACATTGACACCGGTGTGTCAGACCCACCATACTTGCTCCGGACACTGCGAGAGGGCTGTACAAGCAATGATCACACGCACGGCACAGCGGACACACCAGGAACCACGGTGTTGGCCGTCGAATGGCGCTAGCTGCGCAGCATTTGTGCACTGCCGCCGTCAGTGTCAGCCAGTTTGCCGTGGCATACGGAGCTCCATCGCAGTCTTTAACACTGGTAGCATGCCGCGACAGCGTGGACGTGAACCGTATGTGCAGTTGACGGACTTTGAGCGAGGGCGTATAGTGGGCATGCGGGAGGCCGGGTGGACGTACCGCCGAATTGCTCAACACGTGGGGCGTGAGGTCTCCACAGTACATCGATGTTGTCGCCAGTGGTCGGCGGAAGGTGCACGTGCCCGTCGACCTAGGACCGGACCGCAGCGACGCACGGATGCACGCCAAGACCGTAGGATCCTACGCAGTGCCGTAGGGGACCGCACCGCCACTTCCCAGCAAATTAGGGACACTGTTGCTCCTGGGGTATCGGCGAGGACCATTCGCAACTGTCTCCATGAAGCTGGGCTACGGTCCCGCACACCGTTAGGCCGTCTTCCGCTCACGCCCCAACATCGTGCAGCCCGCCTCCAGTGGTGTCGCGACAGGCGTGAATGGAGGGACGAATGGAGACGTGTCGTCTTCAGCGATGAGAGTCGCTTCTGCCTTGGTGCCAATGATGGTCGTATGCGTGTTTGGCACCGTGCAGTTGAGCGCCACAATCAGGACTGCATACGACCGAGGCACACAGGGCCAACACCCGGCATCATGGTGTGGGGAGCGATCTCCTACACTGGCCGTACACCACTGGTGATCGTCGAGGGGACACTGAATAGTGCACGGTACATCCAAACCGTCATCGAACCCATCGTTCTACCATTCCTAGACCGGCAAGGGAACTTGCTGTTCCAACAGGACAATGCACGTCCGCATGTATCCCGTGCCACCCAACGTGCTCTAGAAGGTGTAAGTCAACTACCCTGGCCAGCAAGATCTCCGGATCTGTCCCCCATTGAGCATGTTTGGGACTGGATGAAGCGTCGTCTCACGCGGTCTGCACGTCCAGCACGAAAGCTGGTCCAACTGAGGCGCCAGGTGGAAATGGCATGGCAAGCCGTTCCACAGGACTACATCCAGCATCTCTACGATCGTCTCCATGGGAGAATAGCAGCCTGCATTGCTGCGAAAGGTGGATATACACTGTACTAGTGCCGACATTGTGCATGCTCTGTTGCCTGTGTCTATGTGCCTGTGGTTCTGTCAGTGTGATCATGTGATGTATCTGACCCCAGGAATGTGTCAATAAAGTTTCCCCTTCCTGGGACAATGAATTCACGGTGTTCTTATTTCAATTTCCAGGAGTGTATTATTATTATTCTATTGATAGGATTGTGGAAACATCACATGTAATATCGTTAGGCAAACAATGTAATTTGACACCAAACATTTCACAATTAGCAGTGTCAGGATTAATCATGCAGAACAATATCTGTCAAAAGGGTAATGTGCATTAGGTGGAACAGCGCACAGGACTGACAGTGTGTTTATACTGTATACGCTGTCCAACAGACAGGGACTAGTTGCGAGCGGAGTAATGCACCCGTGACAGACTCCAATGTACATGCATACAAGTATTGAATTTCTTCATTGCAAATCTTTAAATCAGTGTGGCAGACATATGGAACAGACAAACAATGTATATGTGGATATGCTTCTGGTCCTTGGTGCATCTGATATCCGGGATGGTGTTGCTGCTCGTGAATATGCTGCTAGACATCCTTGTCCACACCATCCAGAAAAAATGTGTTTTGTCATCTGGAGCTGTGCCTTCAGGAGTCAGGATGTCTCCTTCCACCATCGCATGACAGAGGTCGTCCATGGACTCGCTGTACCCCAGCAACTGAGGAAGCTATTCTGGAGGTCATACACCAAGAACCTCAGCAAAGTACACATAGCGTAGCAAGGCAGCTGCTTGTCTTGCCAAGCACAGTCATTAACATGCTGCACAAGCATGGGCTGTACCCTCATCATCATGCTTTCACGCAACACCTGCATTCTGCACATCGCTGTCAGAGAATGCAATTCTGTTCATGGTTCCAACAATAGGAAGCCAACAATGGGTTTGTGAACACCGTAATTTGGTTATATGAACCAGCATTCACTCGTGAGGGTGTCTTCAATATGCACAATGCCCAACATTGGTGTGAGGTTAACCCACACATCACCCACGACTGTAGATACCTAGTTCACTTTTTAGAATCAACGTCTGGGCCGGAATATTGGGCGACAGGTGGTTGGGCCCTACGTGTTGCCTGACTGGTTGACTGCACGAAGGTATCATTTATTCCTCTCGAACTATCTGCCTGATGCGCATGAAGATTTTCCACTACATTTTCGGCAGGGGATATGGTTCCAACATGATGGTGCACCTCCACACTCTGGAATTAATGTGTGACAGTATTTGGACAGAACATTTCCAGGGAAATGGCTCGGACGTGGAGGTCCAGTTGTAAGGCCACGGCTTTCACCTGACCTAAATCCCCTGGATTTCTTCCTGTGTGGACACCTGAAAGAGCACATGTACTCTACTCCGCACACGAATGTGGAAGAATTGGTAGCGCATGTTCATGCTGCTCTTGTTACTGTGGATGCACCTTTGGTGGAAGGGGCCAGAGCTGTATGATCCAGCGAGTTGCGCAATGTTTGGATGTGGAGGGAGGTCGCTGTGAGCATCTGTTGTTCTGTGGACAAAGTATTCTGTTGTGAAGGCCATTAATACAGACATTATTATTGTCACTCGCTGCTAATGTGCGACGTCTGAACGCTCATATTACATGTCGTATAAATGACAAGTAGGTGTTGTGTTATTGTACTGTGCTGTCATCTTTAGAATTTCGAAACTGATATTGTTTTTGCAGTTACTCTGTCCTATTCTACCCAGGTGTCGACTGACGGGAACGCAAGACAGCTTTCCAGTGGTTGCCCTAAAGATGTCCAACTCACTGCCTCAAGAAGTGCAATACCTGCCGCTAGTAACATTCAGGAGAGTAGCACAGGACCTGAAAGAATGCCCATTGTACTCCATTGGTGAATTCTTTAATAGTGACCAAAGTGAATGGACAAACAAATATTGTTTCTATTAAGTATAAATGTCGTAATTTTGTGAATATTTTTTTTAAAATGTATATATGTAATTAATCTTGACGTAGTCTGTCCAGTCATGACTGGTAAACGACACAGATCTAGTAATAAAGTAACAATAAATAAAGTATGACAGGTCATTTGTTTCAACTGTCTATTTCTTATTTGTCTAACCACGTGTTTGTTATGTTTAGCATTAAAAATGTTGTAAATTTAGGATACGTGTGACCTAAGAAATGGTGTATCTTACAGAATAAAGTGTCAGAATGAAATTAGCGAATAAAAAAAATGCTCCCCAACCCAGGATCGCACCCTCAATCTCCTGCATGATAACCCAAAACTCTACACACTGGACCAACTGCACAATACAAAAATTGATGTGTTGACAGAGGTAGTCACCATACATGTGGATACAGTGTTGCCAGATTGCCACTCTTTAACGTCCTTTTTCTGCCGGATGTATTCGCCAGACGAAACTTTGGGACAGAGATTTTTTTATCGCTGGCATGAGACGAGTAGCGCTGCGAAGCCCGAGTAGGCTAATTTCGCTTCATCCTGTATATACAGTACAGGAATAAGTAGAGCTATCACTTTATTTACAACTTTGGTTCTTTTTTTTTCGACAGAGGCGTCAGGTGTGGTTAGGGTGGGATGTATGATGACATCTCAAACAGAGGCGAATGAAGCAATGACATCGTTACTCTTGTTTGCGAGAAATATATGGCTTCTTATTCCAAATATGTCGTGGTTCCCATGTAGCGATTTCCGAGGGTATTGGACGGCTTGGACATTACAACAGAGCTTAACCCTACAACGTTAAACGGAGGGACACTGTGACATTGTTACCATCGTAAACTTTACACCATAATTTATTCAGAGGAAGTCATATTTTATATTTTATGCACTAGTTAATTACAATTATATGGCCCCCAGTGGTGTATCACATACAAAGTAAGTACTGTCAACCAGCCATTACCATGGGAAAATGTGTCATTCAAATCAATGCTGAAATTCAATCCGCAACCACAAAACACAGAAGGTCCATCTAGCAATGCGTGTGCAGCAACAGATTTAATGGTATTCTTCTTCTTGTCGGCGGCGGTCGTTGACATTTCAACATCTTCAAGAAGAAGAATACCATTAAATCTGTTGCTGCACACGCATTGCTAGATGGACCTTCTGTGTTTTGTGGTTGCAGATTGAATTTCAGCATTGATTTGAATGACACATTTTCCCATGGTAATGGCTGGTTGACAGTAGCAGTTGTACGTGGTGGGAGTGGTGTCCCGAACGTGTCTGGATTGGAAAGCTTCGTCGACAGAGACATCATAGCCTACAAAACATATCATGTTACCGAAAATGCTAATAAAGACTTCGGCAAATCATCATATATGTCTCCTTCTCCCTTTGTCCTGTATACCCGTAAGAGAGCTAAAATTAATTTAAATGACGTTTGAAATCCTATACTGACAACTGTATTGCTCAAAGTGTTGGCGGGAACAACGAATTGGTACCCACAGCAGTCGTAAATTCTAGGAGGGCTTATTAATGGAGGGTTAAATTTCTGGAAGTGACCATTCTTCTTTGTTACAAGTACATAGCTGTTGTTATGCGAATACGTCGCAATTTCCAGGAGTGTTTTTAAGCTATTTTGTTTGCATTTTCTGAATATCTCACGATTTCCTATGGTGTGGTTTGGCTGCAACCTAAGAGAAAACCTTGAATTTCCAGAAAAAAACCTGGTTGTGGTGGCAGACTGATCTGTAGCATAGCCAGAGGTCTAGGTTATGTTGGAATGCAGCAGTTTGGTTGTAAGTTGGCGAAGCCAACACGCGTGAAAGCAAAAAACCTGGTTGTGGTGACAGACTGATCTGTAACATGGCCAGAGGTCTTGGTTACGTTGGAGTTCAACAACACAAAAAGCAACACACGCCGTGAAATCATAGGAAATTGGATGTTCAGTGGAATTCAGTGAGGGTCGAAAAAATGCTTCCATGAGTCCGTTGAATTTCAGACCAAAGAAGTGTTGTTCAGAATAATAAAAGAAAAGGTCGTCCTTGGGACATCGATCGTTAGTAACTGTTGTAGTTAATACAACACGCTAGGTACCAAAGGTTTCCAGCACCTTAGAGTGAACCACTGTATGAACTTTGCAGATCCGATAAATATTTTGTTGAAGCGTGTAAACTTTACCCACCCAGCGAAACTTTGATGCAATAATTCTTTCGAAAAATGTTACACAATTCTGTGTCTTTCGGCAAACCGGCACCTTCAGCCTCCTCAACATTACAGGTACCGGTATGTTACAGCAACACTTTGCTTGATACTGCACATTACTTTGTAATACCTAATTTATTCGTATTTCACACTTAACATTTTTTCATCATTTGTGTGTTTGTGCATTGAATATGTGATTCACTGGCTGATTTCATAATGTATAATGTGGTCTTCTTTTTTTGTTCTGATTGAGGCAGTGATAACTTGTCCTGTGCCCAGACTGTGTGACAGAAGCACATTGTATGGTGAATTCGTGAGATCACAGTTTCCTTAACTATCATGCTGTTTTTGGTGTATTTCGTATTTATAGTGCAAATATGCAGTTTCAGTGCTACAGCGCATTGTAGGTCTCCCCTATAGACGGCCTCTTTTTCTCAGTTGTGTATGTGAAGTGCGGTAATGATATACCAGGTGGTTATAATTAAACTTCCCCTATTTAACACATTATAACATGGAAACTAATTACCATACACGTACCAAGCTTGGTAGCATTAATGTCCAGAGTATGGGGTGCATGATTTCCAAGTGTCACAGCACCATTGTCCAGTTCTAACTATGATTACCAGTTGCCGTGATCAGTCATTGTAAATTCATAGTCTCACACACCTGACCAGTCACAGTGCACTTGTTGACGTGTCAACGTTAGCTTGGACAAAAGGAGCGGGCATTACTGGTGAAGCTCTATTATCAAAACAACAGTAATGTTGCAGTTGCACTTCGAGAATATTGCCAGCTGAAAGGATTACGGAAGGATCCTCTTCCTCTACCTGCTGTGCGGAGCATGGTGAAGAAGTTCAAATACACTGGAGAACTGGGCGTTGCTCAATGAAGAAGCTGACAACCGGTTGCACCACAGGCGGTTGATGAAATCGCTATTGCTATGGCAGACAACACTGCATGCAATTCCCAATTGTCAGGCAGTGTGCGTGCTGCGTCATGACAGCTGAACGTCCCATGATCCACTATACGGAAGGTGCTTCAAACCATTCTCAAATGGTATCCGCACAGGATCCATAACACACAGCAGCTTGCACCACAGCACACACAGTGACATGTTGTCTTCACTCTCCACTTTCTCGCAAGGATTGAAATTGGCGAGGTCACTTTTTTCTCCGTATGGTGTGGCTTCACAGCTACGCTCATCATTGTCCCATTCTTTCTTGGACAAAATGAACTGATTGAATGTATATGTGAAGAATTTTTGAAGACATTCGTTCAACTTTCAATTGACCTTCATTTCATTCCTGTAATTGTGGATGAAGCAACAGAAGTTTCAGACTAGTCGCAGTGCTCTAGTGCTGTGAGACTAGTGGACTCCAAAGGCGACATTCAGCAACATTTTATTTGCCATCAGGTGTAGTTCTTTTTGTCACATATTGTTTCTTTTTGCAGTTGACAGGAACTTTTTCACCTTCTTTCAGTACCTGTGCAGCATGGTGGTAAGAAGTGGCAAGCTTCAGCATTGATTCATTGTACATAAAACATCAGAAATATTAATTTGAATTGAGCTAGTATTAGTATCAGTTTTTTAGAGCTAGAGTCATTGGACAACAAATCAATGTTCACATCTACAGTTAGTGTGATGTTAACCCAACCACTTTTATGGCAGTGTTTACTGTCTATGCCAACAAGCAGGTCACTAAGAACATCAAAGAAAATATCTAGGCAACCAGGTGGAGGTCTGTTAAGGCCTATAATAATTAAGTTCTCTTTTCCCCATTTGTTATTATTCTATTACATCCCCAACATTGAAAGTACTTACATCTGTTACATCATAGTTACTACCACTCATGCAAGGATAGCTACCCCACAACCATGTTTCTCGTTTCTACTGAAGGCAAAGCAATAGATTATGGAGAGTGGCTTACGTACACTATTTAGCTCATCTGTGTATCAGTGTTCACTTATAACTAAAACATCAGAGTTATCAATTGCTGCAGAGGTATGCAACTTTATTGTGCTTATTGCTATGACTTTGAAAGTTCTGCTGAATTAATTGGAATGTGAGTTTGGATTGTTGAACACTGGTTGGAGGTATTTTTAGGACTACAAAAGTTCCAGTGTATGATATTAGGGCTAAGGTCCTCCTGCTCAACCATACAGGGAGGTTTAGAGCTACCAGGCTGTCCAGCAGGGTTAGCACTACAATGGAAGGAGCTGGGAGTAGAATTTCAATCTACTTTATAACTTTCCCCCTCCACAGACAAATCTGAGTGGGTGGTATCATGGTTGCTATAGCAGCTGAACATGCTCAGTCTGTGGCTCGTTCCATGAGGTAGAACAGTGAGAAAGGCAAGATACTTCACTACTCCTGGTCAGAATCATACACTGCTGCTATAAGAGAATTCCATGCAGTGTAGAACAGGGAAATAAATTGGGAGTAAGAATTAGCATACATGGTAAGTTAAATACACTTCTTTACAGTTTGATGAGACAAAAATATTGCTTAAGTCCATTTTACCTGCTGCCCCCTGGATAACTACCACTGTTACACATTACTTAATCTTGCATGTTCCAGAACAACAGCTTTTAGCCATGTATTCCACAGCCATTGTCTTAGTTGCTGTTGCCATTTAATTTGATTCTGTGTATGTATTTGCATATTAGTCAGTCAAGTGGTTCACTAGAAACATGTTTCAATTTGCAGCTTATGAAGTGTACTAACTATTGTTTTCTATTAACCTGTATAAATTAATGATATGGATATAATAGAGGGAAACATTCCACGTGGGAAAAATATATCTAAAAACATTTACCTGGAGATCTGGTGTGAAAAAAGGTGAAAAAGTTTTTAAACCTATATAAATTGTTTATTAACTTGTGATAAACAAGAACAGTACAGTGGAGAATAAATCAGGCCATCACTACATGATTATTTCCCTAACAGATTATTGTATCATTCAGTTGTTAATGAGATAGACATAAACAAACTGCGAAGTATAGTATTGAAATTAAATTAGAATTTAATTGTTTGTTAATGGTCTGTGTATCAACAACTGTCAATATGAAAACACTCCTCTCCTTGTTCACATAACAAATTTTTATAAACTTCACCTCTACTTTTCACCATTTTCTTTCCTCTCACAAATTTAAATAAAATTTTTGGAAGCAATGCTTTGGCAGTTTGGAGATGAGAATTTAATAACTTTATTTACAAGTTATTAACTCTGTAATAAGCTCATTAAAATATATTCATCTATTACGTTTCGGTTGTTACAACAATAATGAAAACAAGTACATTTGCATTGTTTTTGCAGTGTTATCGAGATTTGAAAATAATGTCATAAGTTTTTGGTGCAAGATTAAAGCCCCCAAAAGCAGTAGGCTTCAGGTCAGTACCATCAGCAGGAACAAGTTGAAATTTTTGCAATATTCCAGCAAAACATTGGAATAAAAAGCTTTTTGAAAACTGCTCCCCCAAACACCGACGTCGACCTGAAAGGCAAATTAAAACTCTCAGATATGAGCCACAACTTATTTTACCATAACTCTTTCTAGTAGCAGTAACTCACCAAGACCAAAAGGCAAGAGTGTGTCATCCTCTCTAAGTAATCCAGTTTCACTAATGAAACGCTCTGGTCGATAAACTTCAGGATCACCCCAGTGTTCTTTATCCATCTGCAGCGACCAGTTGTTTACCAGCACAGTTGTATTCTGCATCAGAATGCATCATTTACTTTATGTTATCAACTGCTTAAGGTTATAAAGCATAAGAAATGTCTCTGTTTATGTACACTTGGCAGATAGTAGTATTACTTTTATTGATCTTATTTTTCAGGTTATAAATAACAGTATCATCAAAATGTTTTGAGTTTAGAAAATTCCATGTATAACATACATTATTAGAAAAGAAATAAAACACGGAGAATATACCAACACAATAGTCATACTTAAACAGAAAATTTTCTTTGTGCCTTGAGCAGTGAAGCCACAACACCAAGAGAAAAGTATGTCAGTTACCAAAGTTACTATGAGATGTAATAAAATTGTTTGTGTATAATAATAACAAAAAATAGGAATTGGACTGTTTGCTGACAAAATGGTTGATTTGCGACATTGAGCTATTGATAACTCGATCACATGTACAGTGTGTTCATTTTAACTCTAAAACTACAAATTGTATCAAAAAAAGTTATAGTTCCAATTTGTTTGCCTTGGAGGGTGACATCCAATGATACCACACTCAACCTACCGCCTCACCCCATGAGTGGGTGGCTGGGGCAACTTTGTAATCTTCAATGGGAACTATTGTTTTTTATTGCAGATTACAATTTTGTGTAAAATTGGCACACGTTTTGTCTGAAGTATTTCCTTCATTTTTCCACAGATGACACTGTAATTGGAGAAATAGAAATGAGAACACAATTGCAATTTATGCCTTGCTATTCAACAACTCTTGAATATCCACTGGCACATGCGACCCCGTCACCATGCTGCGAGAATAGGACAGACCATTGTTTTATATCTTCTAATTGGAAACCCCATTGCCAACATTTTATTCCTCCAAAATTTTGATGAGAGGTCTACTGAATGTGTCACCATGTCTATGTACAGAACTGTGACACATCAAAACAGGCAGTACACTGAGACCAGACCTCACGTATTGTGCAGACATGGAACAGATATCAGCTGTAAACATTAAATACTTGCACAGTGTTTATTGCCTGCACACCTACACATCATCTGGAGAATCGATGTGCAGGTGGACAATGAGTGTTGCAACATGGAAAAAAAAATATTGAAATGGTCCTAATTTACAAAGAATGTAGGAGGAATGTTGAGGCTGCTGTTGCCCTATATGACAAGTGCTTTCCAGAGAAAGCTCACACTCATTCATTCTTTTACAAGGTTGTGGACAGACTTATGTCTGACGGCAGTGTGCAGACCAGCTAAAGAAAGTTAAGCAAATGTGTTACAGGAGAAGGTAATGAAATAGCTGTACTAGTGACAGTGAACTCCCAGATAAGCACCCAGCAATTACATTACAATTCCTTTATGTTTGTAGGTAGCATTTTCACAATACTGCATCATTAAAAGTATCATCCACACCATGTCGCTGTATCAGGAACTTCATGCCACCAGTTTCAATAATTGGGCAGTTTTTTGTGAATGGGCATGTCAACAAAATCCAAATAACACCCATATTCTCAGCCTAGGTGCTATTTTCCAGTTAGACTACATTCATAAACTATGGTAGCATTAACGGGCATAACATGCATTACTGAAGTGTAGACAGTTCCCTCTGGTTATGGCAAGCTGACCATCAATGTCCCGTGTCAGTTAAAATATGGTGTGGCATGATGAGTAACAATTTCTTTGGTCTATATTTTGTCAATTGGACATTCATTGGATGCAGATGCCAAACGGTTTTGGAACAGAAACTACTAGTTCTGCTGAGGATGTTGCCCTGGATGTTCAACAGTGTATGAAGATAACACAATTGAAACACAGGAATTATTAGACCATGGTTACACTGGGTGGTGGATTGGCAGTGGTAGCCCTACTAACTGACCTCCTAGGTCACTGGATTTGAAGTTACTGAATTTGTTTCCATAGGGGCATCTAAGAGTTAAGGTGTACCAGCAAGTGCAAACAGACTGTGAAGACATGGTTGACTGCATCAGAAACACCTGTGCTGATATTTTGGCAGATACACTTCTGTCCTGTGTATGGTCATTTGAAATGCAGATCACTAAATGCACTGAAGTTGGTGGTACTATGTTTGAAACACTTACTGTCCTGGGAAAAGTTGAGTAGCATTCACCTCAAGCCATGGCCACAGTGGCACACAGAGCAGTGCCCTGTTTGATATGTAGGAGGAATACAACATTGTGAATGGGATTTCCAATTACAAGTTACTAAATACTAGTCTGTCCTATCCTTGCATAGTGGAGGTGGGGTCTCAAGTGCCATTGGATTTTCAAGAGCCATTGAGAGACCTACAATTGTATACCCACTTATATTCCTGCAATTACAGCATCATCTGTGGAGAAATAAGAAAATGCTTCAGACAAAAGTATGTAAATATTACCATAGAATCATAATCTGCAATACAAAATTATGATTCCCATTGAAGATTTCAAAGTTGCCCCCACCACCCACTCATGGGTGGGATGGGATATTGAATGTGGTATGTCCCTCTCCACACAAACAAATTGGAATTATAACTTTTTTTGGCCAGATGTGTGGTGTTTGAGATATTTCAATGTCTTCAGTTAAAATGAGCACCCTGCATAGGCCTACTTCTCAGAGACCATAATCTCTATACCAGCATATGCAACGCTAACATGCTTTTGAATGTGAATGCTGTAGAAGGATCTTGACATATCTTCAGGAGAAGTTGAGCATTTGGGTCTTTCCTACATCTTCTGAGAAGGTTCTGTCTTATTGTAGTATATAGCTATGAGTCTATTGTGAAAAATATGCTACCTGCTGCCTAAAAGATGAAATGTGGCAGATGCAGCATCCATGCCCAATGAGTGTAGAGCATCGACTGAATAAGGTGTTTCAGTCTGTACATAGCCTAAGATTGGATTAGATATACTTTATGTTTCAATACATCTTTAGTGAGGAGATCCTCAAGATGTAGATGATGCCAGAAAAACAGAAATATGCAATAAATATTTACAAATAAAAACAAATATTCTAATGTACTTTCCACAGATCTCAACTGGAACAGACCTCACAGAAGCTGACTAAGTAGAAAATATCTTAAATGTATTATTGTTTAAAAGGAAATAAATAACTGATGACAAAACATGGAAATGTTCAGTATAAAGAAGTGCATATGGTAATTCTTAGATCATAACAACCATAGATCATTCAATAGAAAAAACAATTTACAGCACATCTCATTTACAGCAATTACTTTACTGCACTGAATTTGTGCAGAAGTCAGGTTGTACAAATACTTGCCCTATTTTATATTACTTGTAACACATAGACAGTTATTAGTCTACTAAGCAATTCATCAATGGAGTAGGAGCCAGCAAGCAATAAATCCTTTAGGCTCCTTTAAAACAGAACTTTATTAGTACCATAATTAAACTTTATATAACTTCTGGCAGGTTATTGAAAATGTATGTTTGTGAATAATAGACACCTTTCTGGGCCAAAGTAAGTGACTTCATATCTTTTTGAAGATTATTCCTATTTGTAGGGTTGATTCCATTGGTTGAAAAAGAGATATATTTCAAAGATTAATTTAATTACGGAATAAATTTATTGGGAAGCAATATTGGCATCAGTATTTCCCTAAGCATGCCTCCACAGGATGTTCTTGAGTTTACACCACAAATAACTTTTATTACACGTTTTTGAATTCAGAAAACTTAACTTGGCTTAATGAGTTACCCCAGACAATAATCCTGTATGACATTATGCAATGAAAGTAAGAACACTCTATCTTTGGGAGGAACAGAAATGGTCTTAAATCAGTGCCCATCCCACTCCCACCATGTAGCTTGCTTGTCAATCAATCAATCAATCAATCAGTCTCTTTATTCATCCATTAACAATATACATTGTTTGGATGCAGTCAATTACAATATAGTTTCTAATCTTTAATTTGTTTCAAAAACTTGGATAATAAATACAACCTCCCTGTGTACCAAGGTCCCCCAAGTACATGGTCTGTCAGCTGCTGAATATTTCCTCAATCAGAGCTCACCTGATTCCAAACCTATGACTAACTTCCTACTCCCCTTAATGATCTTTATGCTTATCAACAACTACTTCACCTTTGAGGGGCAGACATACAAACAGATCGGGGTACAATCATAGGAACCAGGATGTCTCCTTCCCATACCAATCTTTTCACCAGTCACTTGGAGGGAGCTTTCCTGGGATCCATAAGTCTTCAGATCTTGGTTTGGTTTATGTACATTGATGGCATCTTTACCATATGGACTCATGGTGAGGCTGACCTGTTAAAATTCCTGGAATCTCTGAATACCCTCTCCCAACTAAATTTCATGCGATCATATTCTGAATCCTGTGCCACTTCCCTTGATACTGATCTCACCCTCATCAAAGGCCAGCTACACACTACTGTCCACATAAAATCTACTAACAAACAGCATGCTTACATTTTGACAGTTGCCATCTGTTCCATGTCAAACATTCCCTCTCATATAGCCTTGGCATTCAAGGTAAACATATTTGTTCAGATACAGACTCCTTACAGCAATACACCACCATTCTCACATCAGCCTTAACAGGTCGTAATTACCCCACCAGCCTACTTTAAAAGCAGATTTCCAGGACAATCACATCCAATCCTGGTTCTGCTTTTCCCTCCAAAAAACGACATTAGAGCACATCACTGGTCACTTAGTATAATCCTGGACTGGAATGTATTAATCAGTTACTTCAACAAGGCCATGACTTCCTAAAATCATGCCCTGAAATCCACTGTATACTGTCAGACCCTACACTCCTGCACCTATCTCCCTACCTTATGGCTCCTATCCCTGTGACCATTCCCACTGGAAGACTTGCCCTACGCACCATCCTGTGACTACCTATACCAGCCGTGTCACTGGCAAAACATACACTATCAAAGGAAGAGCAACCTAGGAAATGACACATGTCCTATAGCAACTGTTATGTAAACACTGTTCTGCCTTTTACATCAGCAGCACTACCCTCAAATTATCTTTAGGATGAATGGTGTAGGCAGAGGGTGTACACTGGCAACATGCAGTATCCCATGGCAGAGCATTCTCTACAACATGCCAATCATGACCTTAGTGGACGTTTCACCACACAGACCATCTGGATTCTCCCCCACACACCTCATAACTCCGTATATGAGAACCAGCATTACAACATGTCCTTAGTTCTCGCCACCCACCTGGCTTTAATTTACATTAATTTTTCCTGCCTCAGTGCTTCTTCACAGTAACTACTCCATTCATCACTCTGTTTTGGTTTTCTACATCTTTCATTTTCTTACCTGTCTATTTTTTGCTACCCCCTCCCTTTTCTATTGCATGCATTGCACTTAGCTTTTCACTCTTACTAACTCAGGCACAATGTTTAAGCAGTAATCTTTGTCTTGCATATTACCCTGTCTAGTTCTCAGGTGTTCAAATCTCATCTGGTGCACCCCAAACAATCAGTCTTTCCTTCTCATCCTGTCCAGTAAGTCTGCTCTGATCATAGTTCTGCGTAACTGAACATGAGGCTGCTTTGTAAAAGATGCTTTTTCATGCAGCCTCTATTGCTGTCATGTGGTTGGCCCCGAAAATGATTTTTGAAGGACCTAGTAGCCTGTCCTATACAATTTTTTTTGCAATTACCACTCATAATACTGTAAACACCTGCACCCTAATACTTGTGACATCTGGCCTCAACCAAGCGTAATAATTTGTTTCCTAATTTACTATTAGTCTTTAATCCCAAAGCTCTTGAATCTGTTTACTACATGTTCAGTGAATGTTTCTTTACGTGTCATACTAATCCTTATTGTTTGTTGCTTGTGCTATTTATAAGCAAATTTTACAGAGACCTAATTTCTTTACCATTATAACAATTAGACCTTGCTGTCTTTCCTGTTCTAAACTATTCAATTCCTTTTCAGTGCCACTCTCATTTACAGGCAGCTTTATTAACCTATTTAGCTAAGCCCAAAAGTAGGTCCATTTGTGCTCTTTTGGGTGGCATGCGTCTGCTGCTACAATGGCTTCGATAAACATTAGCTTCCTAAAAATCCCTAATCTCACTTTTTCTGTAGAGCTATTCATAGTTAAACCAATAAAATCTGAAGCTTAACCAACTTTGTGTTCAGCTGTAAATTTTATGTTGGTAACCATACTGTTAAATTTTACAGCTACGTATTTGATCATTTCGTCATTGCCTTTTATTACTATAAATGTGTCAACCATATGTCTGCTATAAGCAACATTATTACTCCAGATTTTGGGGTATTTGGTAATAATACTGTTTTCCAAATGATTTAAGAAAATATTGGCTACTCTGCTTACTAAACCATTTCCTATCCTAAGCTTGCTGGTTGATTATGATATTTACCATTAAAAGAGAAATGACTGAAAGATAAAGTGAACTGTAACATAATGACCAATTCTGTAGCCCCACCTTGGCAAATTTTTTAGTGTTTTGATAAATTATGCTTGGTAATATCAATGCTATCTGAAATTGGTATCCTAGTGTATAGGTTAACAACATCTAAGGAGGCTAGTTAAGCATTTCCTGGTAGGACTAAATCTTTTGTTTTCTCCATACAATGGTATGAGTTCCTCAAGGAAAAGCACCTCTCCAACATGTAAGATTCTCTAAGCTTTTTTATGGAGATCCCTACACCTCTGATCTTCAGGTACAGCCCAACAGGTCTTCATCCAAGTTCACCTGTGATTGGATTCATTATTGTTACTCTAATCCTATCTCTGTCTGCTGGATACACAGAAAACAACTCATCTTTAATTTCATTTTCATGGCTGCAGTTATCTTTTGCACAGGTATACATTTAATCTCATATCACTACTCATGAAAAGTTCCATAGTTTTGTAGTAATGCTGGCAGCACCATAAATGTTTCACTGCACAATGCACATCATAGCTGTTAAGTGAGGGAAATTAAGGGAAATGAGAGGAGAATGTGGGAAATGATGTTGAAGATATGTTCCAGTGAGGAAATGAAAAAGGGAGGGGAAACTTTTGTCAACATGAGGTATTTGCTAAGCTCAGCAGACTACTATACTTTATTTAACAAAAACAAAAAGGTAATATTTGTCTGTACATGGTTTAGTTATGACTGGCACAGTGAAATTTCTGTTTATCAGTTTCAGTACAGGAACAAACACATGTTTAAAATTCATGGGCTTGAGCCATCACTAAGAATGACACAAGTTTGATGGTTCAATAAAAGCACTAAAAGTTTGTCCCTAGCAGAGACCATGCATAATGATGAGTAAAAGTAAGGAAGACACTGTTGTGTGCTGCCTTCACATGTGAAACAATGTACAAAACTGTGGTAATTGAAGAGGAAGATCTGAATGGGTATTTGGTACTGGGATAAAGCAGCACAAAGTACAGGGTATTTATGTGTGATGCTGCACATGGAATTCATGGCCTCCAGAAATCAGAAGGTGGCTGTCCAAAGTGACTTGGGAAAACAAAAGGAAAAATGGTGTACAACCTACAAACTGCTGGATTGTGCTGGCCCTGCTCGGGAAGCTATAGCACTGATAAGCTATCTACCTGAACCATGCACAGAGCTGACCCACTGGATTTGTCCTGAAATATTCATTGTGTGGTGGTCCTCAGGTCCTCATTGAAAGCGTTGGTCCAAAACAAAAGCACTAGTTCACAAACAGAAACAAGAATGGCAGCATTGGTACACAAACAAAAGAAGGTGCATTCACACAAATGCTGCATTAACTACTTATCACTCATGAATGTTGAAAGATGACTGCCTCACAGGCAGATGAGAAATCTGAGTGAAAGCACCAGTGGGCAGATTGCAATAGTGGGAGGGAAAGACATTCCTGTCGATAGGTGTCCACTGTGGTGTAGGTGCTTTGGAGAGCATCTAGGGGCAACTCTGATGGAAGTTGTCCACTGGGGAGACTGTGGGACTTAGCAAATGTGAGAATTTAGGAAGGTGCCACAGAGACCCTACCTCCTCCCTCTCCCTACACCCTGCCCCCCCTCTCACTATGAGAGGAGGTCATTGGGGTAACATCACTGAATGCAGCTCTGGGACACCAGGTGCTAGTGTGGGTGCTACGGCAATAAGCATTAGTGGTGGTGATGTTGGCAAGAGATAGGTGAGGTGGTGACATCAACGGAGGACAGGGAGATCTCAACTGTCAGCATCATATGAGCATTGTCGAGGGTGAGCATGGAAACTCACTTTGTCCTGTCAATGGACAAAACTGAAGTGGCACTGTGGAAGCAGATGCTAAATGTTTCATCACGTGCTTGTAAAATGAGGTGATTATCTGAGTATTGTGAACATAGTTGGGCCAGCAGGTGTTGATATGTAGCATTACATATAAGCATGATGTGAGGTCACTGTGCATAAACATCTTACACTCACCATGACAGGAGCGTCTAATGTGCATTTGCAGAAGCCTTCACTATGATTTACATTAGTTCAAAAGTTCACTATACACACCAAAAGTTCACTACTAGCAAAGGGTGCACATAATGGTGAATGAAAGTAAAGGGAACACCGTGGCAAGCTGTCATTGCATGTGAAAGAAGTAACTGAACTGTGCGATGATTGAATGGGAAGCTCCCCATATTTACATGTGTCACTGCATGTGGAATTCACGTATTCCAGAAATCAAATGCTGCCGAATTCCAGCTGGTCCTACTCAGGAAACTATGGAACTTGCAAGCTACCTTTCTGAAGCAATGCACTATGCCATCTCACCGGATTTGTCCTCAAACAGTCATCATGCAGAGGTCCTTGGGTCCTCATTGAAAGTGATGGTCCAAAACAAAAAGCACTGGTTCACAAACAGAAGCACTGGTTTGCAAATGGAAGCACTAGTTCACAAATGGTAGCACTGGTTCACAAATAGTAACACTGCTACACAAAAAAGGAGGCTCAGATACTTTGGAGAACATCTAGGTGTAAATGTAAGGGTCAGTAATCTGCTTAGGCAGACTGTGGGACTCACAAAACTTTAGAATTTGATGTGGCACCACAGTTTGGTACATCATCACAATTACAGCTTATGTTGTATTATATAGTTATAGTTATTTCTCTGAGAATTAGTTTGAATTTCTGGAAAATGTTGTAATATGTAATATGAGAAAATGATAACAAGTTATGGAATGTTGCACTACAGCCAGTGTATTGTTAGCATAGTGCAAACAAGATGATACAAATTTAAATCATATTCATCATGAGTTTGTTGGTGGAGATTTAAAGTGTGATAATTTAAAGAAATGTGTAGTAAATGTTGGAATGATGAATTTGGATTTTTCATAATAGATATGTCTAGAAAACCGAATGAAGTTAAGTGTAGAAATAAAATACAACATTTTATATATATTTAATTATTATTATCTCTAATATAATGGACACTTTAAAAAATGATATTACATATCTATTAGACCATGATGATGATCTTTTACCCGAACATATAAATGAATTTAAAGAAACTCCTGATTACATAAAACAATATGAAAAATCTGAAAAAGTAGAATAAATTTATGGACAACATTATACAAATTTTTCATGGTCTAACAATAATGCTACATGTGGACCAGACACATGTGGTTGTTACTATTATGATAAATGTATAAGTAAAACACGTTACCTTATTAATTTTTATAAACATAAACATTAAACAGAAACGTTAAATGTAAACATAAAAATAAAGACTACCACAAGCATAAACATAAATGTAAACACTAAATATAAATATAAACATTAAACATAAACATAACTACTAATGTTTTTTCTTCCTTAATAAATGTTTGCAAAGTGCAATGAAAAAGTTGTTAAACAAGTTAAACAAAATAGAAAGAAAGCTGAAAAGAACAATTTAAGCTTTGGAAAAAGCAACTAAGAACAGAATATGAAAAATATGAAAAGGAGGATCAACCTGTTATTGCGCAATTGAACAAGTTAAACAAGGAATCGAAGGATTAGGAGATAATGTTCTGAAAGCAATTGAAGAAAATAGATAAGTTGAAAAACAAATGATTCCATATCGTTATCATATAGAAGTTGTTGGACATTTATCACCAATTAAACGATTAAAAGATTTGTCTGATGATATTCGTGGAAAATATGATTATATATTAAGTGAATCAGAAATTGAAGATGTACTAAAGAAATATCAAGAAGAAAAAGAATCATGTAGTCATCAAAATGAAAATAAAAACATAAATGAAACTAAAAAGATAAATGTTAGCGAAAGAATGTTAATGTACATTAATCATAGTGAAGATAAAGTTTTTGGTTTAAAACCTGTTGGCATGTCTGAATATATTGGTAAATTACCTGTTGAATCCAGTGGAGATAAATCAAAAATTGGAGAAAAAACATATGAAGTTACAGATGGATTAATGAGACTTCTAACTGAAAAACAAATTACTACAGATGATATAAATGAAAAATTCGATGGTGTAGATTTATCAAATTATGCAGATATATTATATAATTCAGGTGCATTGTATTCTGTTAATAATCCAAATAAAATAAGATCAAGTAAAGGTAATAAATATAAATATTTGATAAAACCAATTGTTGATGATTGTTTTCCAACTTAAGAAGAAATTCAACTACAGATTCTTCAGATTCCAGTTCTCCAGAACAAAAAGGTATCGGTTTAATTAAAAAATATACAGATAAATCAGTTGAATATGTTTGGATGAATGATGTTAGATAATTAATTGATAGATTAGCTGTTATTCATGGTGAAGAACTAGCTGGAAATTAGAATTATCGTAATGAAAAAGTTAGTATTGCTCAAATGTTAACAAATAAATTTAATGATTTTATAATAGATAATCCAAAATGAATTCCATATTTAATTAGATTTTTAAATTATCTTCCACATACATTTTGGAAAAGTGATAAATATGGATAAGGATTGGTAAATACTTTAATTGACAAATTAACATATGAAATGCATCTTCCTGGTTGTAATTATAGTGGTCCAGGTACAAAATTAGAAGAAAGATTAGCTAAAGGTGATAAAGGGATAAATCCATTAAATGAAGCTTGTAAAAAAACATGATGCTGCTTACAGAGATAATAAAGATGTAGAAAAAAGACTTATAGCTGATAAAGAACTTCAATTAGCTGCAAAAGAAAGAATGTATGCAAATGATGCTTCATTTGGTGAAAAAGTTGCAGCAACAGCTGTTAGCAGAATAATGTATGGAAAAAGAAAATTAGGTATGGGATTTAATGTTGATCAAAATGGTTGGTGATTATAAATTTTTAAACTATATAAGAAATCTTTATTAAATTTTTAACTATATAAATGAATAACTTTACAATTGATAATTCTTTGCTACCTAGTGCCAAAACAAAATCAACATCAATTAAATTGAAATTAAATAATTAACAATTAACTGCAATTGAACCATTTTCAACAGATGTTCAAAAAAGGAACAAAGAAAAGAAAGTTGGTGGTAATTTGCTTGTTACATTAGCTATTCCTGTTGTTAAAAAAATTATTGAATATCTAACAAAAAAGAAAGATGGTAATGGATTAACACAACATGAAGGCGGATTTTTACCGTTATTATTAGCTGCATTACCATATTTAGCAACAATTGGTTCTTTAGACATAACTTAGAAATGGAAAAGTAAACTGAAACTGGAATAAGGAAAACAAAAAAAAATCGCGAAAAACTAATTAATAAATACCCTACTGCATTAAGTAATGATGATATAGAAGAACTTACTAAACAATTAAAAATTAAACACTTTCGTGGTGTATATATGACTGATGAATTAGTAAATAAACAATTTAAAATTGAATTTGGTATAGTAAATTTAAAATACATCTGATAATCCTGGTACACATTTGATTTGTTATTATAAAAATACAGATAAAATATTTGTTTTTGATTCATTTGGTGGTAATATACCAAAACAATTAATTAACTATTTAGGAAAAAAATTAACTATATTACAATACAGAAAGAATGCAAAATTCTGATGGAGTAATATGTGGTCATTTATGTGAGAATTATAATTCTAACGATATTTTAGGTTTTAATAAATGTACGTTTTTGGTAATAAGATACATTCATTTAAACAAAGTGAACATGTAGTTAATACATCTACTTTCGATCTAGAAAAAATTGAAAATATGATTAAACAATTTAATACAAAGATAACTAATGCAATTAAACAATTTCAAAAGGAATTTAATGCTATTTTTAAAATAGGTAAAGGATGTATTGGTTTTATAAGTAGAAGAGTTGCTAATGTAAATGATCCAATTGATGCAAAAGGTGTAGTTAACAAACGATACTTAGACAAAGGTTATGATGTAGTTAACAAACAATACTTAGACAAAGGTTATGTTACAAAACCTGAATACACATGCATTTTAATACAATTTAATGACTACGTTACGAATACACAGTTTAATGAAAAAATTTATCAGATTCATCAAGATAATTACAACACTTCCAGGATTTTTTTTTTCAAAAAAGGAAATAGAAAAAGGCTTTTTCTGATTATTTCTCAAAAACAGATTTAACACAATACTTAGAAATGTTAGGTAATCCTAAAGAAAAAGTATATGGTAAACAAATAATTGAATTTTCTTTTATGGCAGGTGGTGAACAAAAAATGTACAGTTTTGAATATGATTTCATACTTCAAGGAAATATTATTGTTGGTAAAAATATAAATAGAGATTGAAACTTTGATGATGTTGATATAACAGTTAGTGTAGCTGATAAGCTATATAAAATAAGCAATAATATTCAATCAATAACGGTACATAATTCAAATTTTAAAACTGTAATATTGAAAGATTCTGTTCAAACTGTTCCTGTAGATGTAAATATAATTGTATTTGGTGAAATAATTTTAAATTGAAATTTTAATAAATTTTTTATCTTTATAAATCGAAAAACTTGCTTCACATGATTATCATATGCATTGTCTAAAGTTTACTGATACACATAATCCGCAAAGAGTAACAACTAAAAATGAAAGACAAAGAATTGAATGTCTGTCCAGTCTGTAAATCTAAAAACAGTAAAGTTTTTAAAAAAATATTTTTAAGTGCTGACGAAGGCTTAAAAATATTCGTGAAAATATAATTAATGATTTACATAAACCAATGAGAAAGAATTTTAAAAGAAGAAATGATGTTTCTTTTAGAATAGATGATTTATGGCAAGCTGATTTAGTTGAAATGGATTCAGGTAATTTAAAAGGAATTTCTAAAATAAACAAAGGATATGAATATTTATTGACTGCTATTGACGTCTTTTCAAAATATGCATGGGCTACAACTATTTAAAATTAAACAGCTAAAAGCGATGCTTGATGCTTTTCAAAAAAATTTCAAAAAATTATTCTATATAGAAGGCTGACTAATTTACAAACAGATAATGGTAAAGAATTCTATAACAAAGAATTTAAAGAACTAATGGAGAAGTAACATTAATCATTATTCGACGTTCTCAGAATTAAAAGCATCTGTTGTTGAACAATTGAACAGAACACTTACAGAAAAAAATGAGGAAAAAATTTGCTTTTCAAGGAAATTATAAATGGATCAATCTAGTTAAAGATCTAATTGATGAATATAATAATACAAATCATTCTACAATAAGAATGACACCAATAGAAGAAAATGAAAAAAATTTGAAAATAACTAATATTGTCTCTAATGAAGCCGACACTAAATTTAAAAAAGGTGACAAAGTGAGAATTAGTAAACTCAAAGGGGTTTTCGAAAAAGGATATACAGCTAACTGGTCAACAGAAATTTTTCGAAATTGAAGATGTTATTTATTCTAATCCAATTACATATAAATTAAAAGATATAAAAGGATTTTTTTATGAACAACAACTACAGAAAACGAAATATCCAGATGAATACTGAGTTGAAAAAGTTTTAAAAAAGAAAGATAATCAAGTTTATGTTAAATGGTTAGGTTTTGATAAGTTGCATAACAATTGGGTAAATAAAGATAAAGTTATTTTATGAAAGTTCAGTTTGATGATGATGCAGACTAATTATATCATTAATCAATTGTTCTTGTGTATAGTTATTCAAAATATTCAAATAGTTCAGATGAAAGACAATACTTCAATTTTCTTTCATTCGTTGATACAGATATATTGAATTAGGAATATAGTTCAATCTTAACGTTTCTTCACAATTTGGATGTCTATCTTCGACTTTATATAGTTGCTTTTGTAATTTTTTTTGTTGTGTTCTAATGACATTGTAGTTATATTCACATTCATTATCAAATAATTTTAAAAGAATGAATATTGGTCTTAAAACTGTCGTCAGTTGTGGTAATAATTTTTTTTCCTTTGCATCTTTTACCTATTACTTCTGAAGCAATGTTAACTGTTTCTCTGAAATTTTGAATATGATCATCTTTCATTTTAATTCTATCATCTGTTATTTGAATTATTTCTGTGTTTAATTTATTCAATTCTTGTAGATGTAATATAGGTATCTATGCGTTATATATGATATTTATAGTCATCAATCATCTCATTTCTAATCTTATGTTCAAACCAAGATGTGGTGTAAAAGATTCATTTGATAGTTATAGAACTAGTATGTATAAATGGAATAAAAAGAACATAAAATGGAATTATAAAGGTACAAATAAAAGAGAATTAAAATTATCAAATGCAGCTTTTAGTTTATGGCAGAAATATAGTGAAATTCAGTTTATTCATGATATCAATGATCTTGATATTTTAATTACAGGTAAAAGACGAATAAATTTATATAAAATCATTTTTAATAATATTTCTACAAAGTGGACAATTTTCTTCTAACTTTAATCATGCATCAATACATTCTTTATGAAAATCTGTTTGCTGCTTGTTTTGACAAATTGATTATTTTCATCACTTAAACAAATAGGACAATCGATATCTTTTTCACATACATCAATTAGTTCATAAATATCTTTTTCTTTAGATTGCATTTCGTTTTGGTTCGCCATTTATAAGAAATAATTTTTATTAAATTTATAAAAAAGTTAAATTCTCTAATTTTTGTACTATATCGTTTAATATATTTATTACTTTAGGAATTAATTCAGATGTTTTACTGCAATCAATCCAGATAAAGATAAATCAGTTGTACTAGCTCTAACTACTTTTTTCGTAAATTCCCTCTATTGTAGAGAAAATATCATCTTTGAAAAAATACAACAAACCATTTGTGTATCTAAACGCTGAATTCATTTTCGGTGGTAATCCTGGAAATTTTCTAGTTATAGTTGTGTGTGATTTATATGTAAAAGTACATTCATCTAATTTTACATAGAAATATTCGATAAAGAATAAAAATGTTCTTCCTGAATAAGTGTTTACTATGCTATTCAATAAAAAAACTTTTACATAATCCTGTTGTAGTTATTGATTTGGGATATCCCGAAATTAATTGTAATGAGTTTAAATTTACCATAAAAACATATTATCAATAAATTATACAATTTCACCACATTTTCATTGACATGTTCCACCTATTGTTTGTACATCTTTAGGTAAAAATGTAAACCAATTAGTTATTAATTGCGGTTTATTCCCATTAATAAAAACCACTTATTATGACAAATATATAAAATTCCATTTGCAGATAGTTGGTGATCAAATTTATTAAGTTCACATAATGATCCAATTGGTTCAATTGATTTAGGTGACATAGTAGTAGTAGTAGTAGTAGTAGTAGTAGCAGTAGTAGAAGTTTTTGTTATTATTGTTGCTGTTTGTGTTCCATATAAACTTTCAATAGCATCAATATCATCTTGAGATAATTCTAAAGGTGAAACATTACAGTAAGGATACATTATTGATTCAAATACATCTGAATGTTCTAAACGTAACGCATGACCAATTTCCTGTATTTTGGGGTATTTTTATCAATTTCCAAGTACCAGTTTTCATCTTTATCCATATGTATTTGTAATGGATAATTATTCCCATTTGGAAAAATGCATGACCTAACACATTTCCTTTGCCATCTAACTCCTTTGAACAACGTTGGCCATTATATTCATATAAATATATTCGTCTTTTACCTGTAATTAAAATATCAAGATCATTGATATCATGAATAAACTGAATAGCACTATATTTCTTCCATAAACTAAAAGCCACATTTGTTAATTCTAATACTCTTTCATATGCACCTTTACAATTCCATTTTATATTCTCTTTATTCCATTTATACATATAGTTCTATACCTATCAAATGAATCTTTTACACCACATCTTGGTTTGTTCATAAAACATAACGTTTCTTCATTTAATTCACCAGTAACCTCTAGATTGTATGTTAGTTGAAATAACATTATTGATTCTCTTAATAATTCATTACTAACTTGGGTTATTTCAGTTTTTGGTGAAATATCTAAGTAACCAAAATCTTTTAAATATTTAACTACCTTGTTCTTTTGCAGTTCTAAGCCTGGTGCAGCTACTATTATTTTCACAAACAGTAATAACAAAACCATGTAGGCTTTCACGGCCGGCGTCTTTATCAGTAAACTCTTCCGGGCTAAGTTGCCGTGGTCGATCTGTAGAACTTCTTCTCCCTGACGTTTCGTTCTCAACTGCGGAGAACATCTTCCGAGGTGAGTCGACGACTCATCTCACCTCGGAAGATGTTCTCCGCAGTTGAGAACGAAACGTCAGGGAGAAGAAGTTCTACAGATCGACCACGGCAACTTAGCCCGGAAGAGTTTACTGATAAATAGTAATAACAAAAGTATCTTCATTTAAATAGAATTAAAAAATTATACAATCCATAAAGTTATTTTCATTTTACAATTTAATTTAATCATAAGTAGAAACTACGAATTTCAGGTACTATATATTTGTTGCAAAACTATTAAAAAATATTTCTCTTAAATTGAATCGAATGTAGATTTGTTCAACAACAAGCTTACATACAACGATAAACAAGTTTTTATGATTATTGATGAAGAAAATAATCCATGGTTTAAAGCTAAAGATGTTGCTAAGATTTTAGAATATATTAATCGACAACAAGCTACTAGAGTAAATGTTGATGTTGATGATCGAATTACATTAGAAAATTTATTAGAACAATGCCTGCTACAGAATAGCACACATTTAAATAAACCTAAAAATACTATATTTATCAATGAACCAGGATTATATACATTAATTTTATTATCTAAAAGAAGAAGAAGCTACACAATTTAAAAGATGGATTACACATGAAGTTTTACCATCAATTAGAAGACATGGCGAATATAAGATTAGAAAAGAGATGATTGATGACTATAAATATCATATATAGCGCAAAGATAACTATATTACATCTACAAGAATTGAATAAATTAAACACAGAAATAATTCAAATAACAGATGATAGAATTAAAATGAAAGATGATCATATTCCAAATTTCAGAGAAACAGATAACATTGCTTCAGAAATAGTAGGTAAAAGCTACAAAGGAAAAAAAAATTATTGCCACATCGAAATTGTGAAGAAATGTTAAGATTGAACTATATTCCTAATTCAATAAATCTGTATCAACGAATGAAAGAAAATTTAAGTATTGTCTTTCATCTGAACTATTTGAATATTTTGAATAACTATACACAAGAACAATTGATTAATGATATAATTAGTCTGCATCATCGTCAAATTGAACTTTCATAAAATAACTTTATCTTTATTTACCCAACTGTTATGCAACTTATCAAAACCTAACCATTTAACATAAACTTGATTATCTTTCTTTTTTAAAACTTTTTCATCTCAGTATTCATCTGGATATTTCGTTTTCTGTAGTTGTTGTTCATAAAAAAATCGTTTTATATCTTTTAATTTATATGTAATTGGATTAGAATAAATAACATCTTCAGTTTCAAATATCTCTGTTGACCAGTTAGCTGTATATCCTTTTCCAGAAAGGCCTTTAAGTTTACTAAATCTCACTTTATCACGTTTTTTAAATTTAGTGTCAGCTTCATTAGAGACAATATTAGTTATTTTCAAATTTTTTCATTTACTTCTATTTGTATCATTCTCATTGTCGAATGTTTTGTATTATTATATTCATCAATTAGATCTTTAACTAGATTGATCCATTTGTAATTTCCTTGAAAAGCAAATTTCTGCCGCATTTTTTCTGTAAGTGTTCTGTTCAATCGTTCAACAAAAGATGCTTTTAATTCTGAAAAAGTTGTATAATGATTAATGTTATATTTATTTAAATTCTTTGTTATAGAAGTCTTTACCATTACCTGTTTGTAAATTACTCAGCTTTGTATGTATAAACATTTTTTGAGAAGCATCAGCTACATTCTTACTTGTTTTATTCTAATAGGAACAGAAAATGCATATTTTGAAAAGACATCACTAACAGTCAATAAATATTTATATCTGTTGTTTATTTTAGAAATTCCTTTTAAATTACCTGAAACTATTTCAACTAAATCAGCTTGCCATAAATCATCTATACCAAAAGAAACATTTCTTCTTGTAAAATTCTTTCTAATTGATTTATGTAATTCATTAACCATATTTTCGTGAAAATTATTATTATTTAAACCTTCACCATCGACTGCTTCAGCAGTCTTAGAACATTGTTCATCTACAAAATTTTTTAAATAAATTTACAAATTGTAAAAATACCTTCAATTCTTTGTCTTTCATTTTTAGTTGTTACTGTATGTGGATTATGTGTATCAGTCAACTTTTTACACTATAAACAATAAATGTGATAGTCATGTGAAGTATGGTTTTCCATTTATATAGATAAAAAATATCTAAAATTTTAATTTTTAAACTACTTCACCAAATACAATTATATTTACATCTACAGGAAGAGTTTTAACAGAATCTTTCAATATTACAGTAATAAAATTTGATTTATGTACCATTATTGATTGAGTATTATTCTTTATTTTATATAGCTTATCAGCTACACTGACTGTTATATCAAAATCATCAAAGTTTAAATCTCTATTTATATTTTAACAACAATAATAATCCTTTTAAGTATGAAATCATATTAAAATTGTACATTTTTTGTCCACCATTTGTCAAAAAAGGAAACCCAATTATTTGTTTGCCATATACTTTTTCTTTAGCATTACTAAAATGTTCTAAGTATGGTGTTAAATCTGTTTTTGAGAAATAATCTGAAAAAGCTTTTTCTATTTCCATTTTTGTAAAGAAATTCTTATGAATCTGAAGGACTAGGATATTTATTAATTACTTTTTCTCAATTTTTTTGTTTTCCTTATTCCAGTTCCAGCTTTTTTTCCATTTTTTGTTGTTGTTCTACTTCCTTATCAGCTTTCTTCTTGCTTATAACTGCATTTGCAATCGCTGCAGATCCTCCAGCTAAAGAACCAATTGTTGCTAAATACGGTAATGCAGCTAATAATAAAGGTAAAAATCAGCCTTCATGTTGTGTTAATCCTTTACTATCTTTCTTTCTTGTTAGATATTCAATAATTTTTTTAACAACAGGAATAGCTAATGTAATATGCAAATTACGACCAACTTTTTTTTCTTTTTTCCTTTTTTGAACATCTGTTAAAAATGGTTCAATTTCATTTAATTGTTCATTATTTAACTTTACTTTAATTGCCATTGGTTTTGTTTTGCCATGAGGTAGCAAAGTATAATCAATTGTAAAGTTATTCATTTATATAGTTAAAAATAAAGATTTCTTATATAGTTAAAAATTTATAATCCCCAACCATACCTAATTTCGTTTTCCATACGTTATTCCTCTAACTGCTGTTGCTGCAACTTTTTTACCAAATGAAGCATCATTTGCATAAATTCTTTTGCAGTTAATTGAAGTTCTTTACCAGCTATATGTCTTTTTTCTCAAGCTTTATTATCTCTGTAAGCAATACCATGTTTCTTACGAGCTTTATCTAATGAATTTATTCCTTTATGAACTGTAGCTAATCTTCCTTCTAATTTTGTACCTGAACCACAATAATTATATCCAGGAAGATGCATTTCAAATGTTAATTATAAAAAAAACTATATTCAGTTTCATACAACCTCTAAAGAAGATGAAATTGGAGAAAAACTAGGTGATCAGCTGATATCTAGGGCTTACATACTAATAGCAAACTAAACTGGTCAAACCATATAATGGATCTGTGCAAAAGACTGAATTCCGCAATGTGTGCTTTGCACATTGTCTGCTCTTACAGAAATATGGGAACCATTATATCATCTTATTGTTTCTATTTTTATACCATTATGGCATATGCAATCATATTTTGGGGAAATAAGCCACTTGCTAGAAAAGTGCTATGTGCACAGAAAGAACCATAAGAATCATGTTGGAGTCCATCGTAGAGCCACATGCAGAAATCTTTTTAAGGAACTTGAAATCTTCAAATCTTTGGCACAATATATATTCTCTCTGCTGTGTTTCATAAGTGAAGAAAAAAGTTTTTCAAGTCTAACTGTGTGCATTATAGTCAAGACATTAGAAGAAAGACAATATCACCTAGAGCATGCAAACCTGAGTATGATACAGAACAGGGTCCACTTTGGGGCTGGGTGTAAGATTTTTAATACCATCCCTTCCAAAATTGAGTGTTTAGTAGATAATGAGCTCTTGTAAAATAAATAAATAAATAAACCTTAACGCAAATCCAAGTGTCAGTTAACACTATGGAAGAGCTCCTGAACCATAATGAACATTACTTATATACCTGCAACATGCTGTTTATTTGTGATCCTGTCTATTTATTATTGTAAAGGTATATATTTTTCTATGATATAATTTTTTGATAATATCTATTTTTATGTAATAGAACCTAAGCTGTAGATACTGTAATGTGAAACTGATTAGTACTTTTACGTAATATCCTGACAAATTTGTAGAACTGACATAGTCCATATGCTGTAAATATTCACAACATGGATACAATAATCACTGGAATTTGCAAGAAATAAATAAATAAGAATAATAATGAAGCAATAGTTATAATCTACAACGAATTGGGAACATTTATGCGGTTTGACAATACTATTGTTATTGTTGCTGTTGTGGAATTCAGACCAAAGAATGGTTTGATGCAGTTCTCCAAGGTAGCGTACCGTGCTCCAGGATAATGTATTCATTAATGTTTCTCTTCCATGTAGAACTACACTCGAGATAAATTCTGTAGAAATGGCACACCAATATTTAGATTTACATTTGATTTAAAAAAATTCTTTTTTCAGAAATGCTTCTTTGCTAGTGCTAGTTGACAGTTTATATCCTCTCTACTTCAGGAATTTTGCAGCCCAAATAGCAAAATTCATCTCTTACTGAAAACAATCAAGTATTATGTTAAGTTAATACTGCCATGAAATTGTAAGAGATTTTGCAGTTTTTATGCTGCATTCCTACTTTAAAAACATACAAGTAAACTAAGTTTGTATAAAGGCTACCAACAGATATCATTCCCTTTTGCTGTCTGATAAGTGTTATGGATGAACAAGTAACTGGTTATTCAGTTTGTCTAAAATGAAGAACAAATAAAATTGGTGAAACATGTTCACATAAAAATAAACACATGAAATTGAGATCTACCAATAATTAGACGCTATTAACGATTACTTTTTGCAAGTGAGGTATCATAGTTTCAAAGGCACAAAGAAGTTCTCATTCCTTGCTCGAATGTGGTCATGTCAACTGATTGTTCCTGCAGTGAATGCATTTGTCATAACCTTCAATGATTTACTAGTCAAATGTAAAAGTTCACCTGGAGATGTGATATGTACTGGAACTGTTTCCATTGAAAAGACACTCAGGAATGGCATGACACACTAAGTTTCCATGCGATAAGGGATGATTTAAGCCCAAGCAGCACAAGCTATCAGTTGGGGCCCAAGATAAGATGGGCATCAGAGGTGCCATAGTTATAAGTGTCCTAAACATGACATACAAGAATTAGTAATGTCCTCTTGGGGTGACAAGCTGAGAGGGGCATCAAGGACATCCAATATTGCCAGAGTTGTGTACAGTATGTAACTCAATTAGTAGTGGAAACTGACACAGTGTACAAGGGAAAATTGGGAGGAGGGACACCAAATGACAAATTGTTTGTGTGAAAAAATGTTGTTGAATCAGGCGTGCACAGGAAGGATAAATACATGAAAAGATTTATGTAGTTTTCCCATCTTCAGATCCACAGTCACAATGTACATTATCTGATCAAAAATAGTTGGACATATATTAATGGACACTAATACAGGGTGTGTCCACCTTTTGCCTATATGAAGGCTTGAATTCTGCTGAGGACACTTTTTAATGAGGAGTCTGGGTGTCTTTGGAGAAATGGCAGCTATTCTCCCTCGAGAGCCAAAACTAGAGAAGTTAATTGGATCCTGGGTCTGGAATGAAGTCAACAATCGAACTCATCTCAAAAGTGTTCCACTGAATTCGGGTCAAGACTCAGGGCACGTCAGTCCTTTTCTGGAATACTGTTGCCAATGAACCATTGCCTCATGCACGTTGGTCTATGACAGGTCGCAGTGTCATGCTGATACAATCAATCATTGGCTTCCAACTGCTCTTCTGCTGTACACAGTGCACAATTCTGTAAAATATATTAACATTCTTCCACATTTACCATTTCCTTAAGCACAATATGTGGGCACACCCTAACCATAAATCACTCGCACTTAACAGGTAATATTCTCCAGGCATTTGCCAAATCCAAAACAACTGGATTGCCACATGGTAGTCCTATAGCATGATTCATCACTACGAATCACTAGTTTCCAGCCATCCACTGTCTAGTGTTGTCACTCTTCAATCTTCTCAAATTTTGTTTAGAGCTGACTGCAGAAATGTGTGGCTTATGAAGAGCTGCTTCACAGTTAAACCCAACTTTTTAACTCCCTATGCAGAGTTACTGTTCTAGCTAAACTACCAGTAGCACTGTCATTCTTCCTGCTGATATCTTGTAATTTTTTTGATGACTCTGAAATGTTGAACAGTTCATGTCTGTCAGTACAATAGGTCTGCCCTAATCTTAGTTTACCTGTTGTTGTTCCTTTGCATTTCCACTTCCCAATTCCATTCAGTTAACTTAGCAGCAATAGAATGATTGAAACATCCCTGATGAAATTGTTACTCAGGTGATATCCAATGACTATTCTGCCTTTGAAGTCACTGAGTGCTCGTGGCTAACCCATTATGGTATAGTTGCCTCTTTAATGACAACACTATACTCCCTTCCACCTTTTATATTGGTGAGTCCGCTAGGATCTAATGGCCAATTCCGCAAACTTTTGAACAGCTAGTGTATTTTCTGAAGGCCAAAACCATCTTGTCCATCAAATGCTATTTAATTTGCTGGAACAAGTAGAATATTTTTATTTCAACATTTGTATTACATGCAAATCAATTTCGGCTTGTGATTGTTTTCAGCTTCGAACTGTAACATCCAACGTCAACAAACATCAAAGCTGGATATTATTTCTATATATGGAAGTTGACTCATACTGAAACTACCTTTATGCTAAATATATTTTGAAGTAAGATTTCAGCTTGTTCCAATAAATGAAACCGCATATGGTGGACAACAATGTTTTGACCCTGATATCAGTCATCTTATATTTTACATGAGCAGAATACTAATCTGATTGTGCATTCTTGTGATTTATCAAATAATATACTTTTATCTTTCTAAAATCTACATCTGTGTTTCCCTTACACTCATCTCCAAAAACTATTCTTTGTTCCATTATTTGCTACTTTAATATATCACTGACATTAAATATCTTCTTTGTTCCATTATTTTCTACTTTAATATTTCACCGATATTGTCTTTGGTTTGTGCTCATGTGCCAGTTCTATTTTATGGCAATTTGTGCCTTCAGCCAAAATTCAAAAACAGAAGAGTTTCACTTCTGGGATGGCATTTTCTCTTATTAACAGTTTTCAAAAGAGCTTTTATTTGTTATACTGTGTGATTATGCCCCTGCTATGAGACTAGTAACATGTATGGGAAAGATTCTTAACATGTCTTGAAGAGGGAAAATATGTAGACAGGTCTGCAGGAATAAGACATATGCTGTTCACATCCATGCTGCGTTCACAAGTTGCTAACCCACATCTGCCAGTCTTTTATCCAGATCTGCTGATACTGAAATTTTGTAAATGGCTTTAACCTGCTCAGTATGCCATAGCTCTTATAGTAGGCTTCCGTTTGACCTGAACTTCCATTCAGTGCAGTCATAACATGCTATTTTAATAGCAAGAAACAAGCAGGTATAGGCCAATCACGATCATCTTTTAATATAACGTAAACCATCACTTTCCTGATATATTCTGTAATTTTCCAGTTTGTTGTCATAATTAATGAACAGGTCTCTCTTAAGTATTGTTGATCATTTTCTGAAACATTGGGAGTCAGATGGCATCATGTACAAGTTGTGATTACATCTTGCATGCTATTGAATGTTGGCAATATAGTTCATTTGCAAAATTTCTATTAATTCATCAAAATATAGGCCAAATGATATTAATGTGCTACAATTCTCAAAGTAATAAGTGTTGCAATGTGTATTTGTAAAAATATTTGAGAGAAATTGTGATAGATCCACTGATTTTATAGTACTCTTCAAACTATTTTGAAGTGTAAAGCAAATGGTACTTCTCATTGTACCAGCTATTAGGACATCTTCCCATACCATTCACGTATGGAGTGCAGGAAGAATAATTCCTTAAACGCCTTTGTGTGAGTTGTTATTAGTCTAACCTCATTTCCATGGTCCCATTGGGGGACCGGGGGGGGGGGGGGGGGGGGGGGGTGTCTAGTACACTCTTAGGTATAGCAATTAAAGTTGGTCCTAGAAATTTTGCAATTACTTTTCCACAGGATAGCTTGCAACTATCTTCAAGTTCAGTTCTTTCAGCATGTTCAGGACACTCTCCCATAAGTTAAAAAAACCTGTGACCATTTGTGCTGCTGTTCTTTCTGTTCATTCAGTATCTGCATTAGTCATACTTGCTATGGGTCCCACAAACTTTGGCAATATTCTAGGATGGTTAATATGAGTGTTTTGTGTGCAGTCTCACATGTAGACTGACAGCATTTCCCTAACATCCTATTTGTGTACCACAGTCTGCCTCCGCTTTACCTACGACTGAGCCTATATGATAATTTATCTATTTTTCATTACTTTAGCAGCCTTGGATGTACATACAATCATCAGATCTAATAGAAATTTGCACTACTCTCTACTTGCACTAATACACTTGTATATGATTTTAATCCATTTTTCAAAAGAATGTTTAAATTCATCTTTCATGATGCTTAACACAGCTTCTGTAGTTTTCTTCTTCACCTTAGCAACGTCAGCAAAATACTTTTCTTTCATGTCTCTATTCATTCTAGGAAACAGAAAAGTCACATGGGCAAGGTCAGTTGAGCAAGGGGTGTAAGCAACAGGGATCACACTGACAAGGGTGTGTGAACAGGGGCATTGTCATGATGGAAAAACCAGTCACCCAACTGTATCAAACCAGGCCACTTTTGCTCCATACTGTTATGCAAGTTTTTCAAAAGTTGCAAGTAGAAAGCGAAGTTAACTGTCCGACGCTGCAGAACGAAGTCTGAATGGACAATTCCTCTCACCCTGAAGTAACAAATCAGCACTGTCTTAATGTTTGACTTCACATGATGAGCTTTCTTGGGAAGAGATGAACTTGAAGTCTCCCACTGGCTTCACTGTTGCTTTAATTCAGGATCATGAGCTTAGCACCCAGTTTCATCACCTGTGATAATTTTTGAAAAAGAGTTCTGATCATTTAGGGATTCTTCTTTTAAAGTAAAACATGCTTCCACATGACCTTGCTTTTTTTCAGCAGTCAGCAGTCATGGCTTGAATTTGGCAGGCTCCATTCCCATTACCAAAGCTTCTGCAAAGCTCTGCCAACCAAAAAATTAGCTCTGTTTCTTTTGGGTACTCCTCCTGCACCACTTAACTTTAAATACAATTTAATTGCACATAATTACACACTCTGTATCTACTGTACAGCCGACTTACACACATTTTATTTCCATTCTACTATGTATAAGAACGCATTTTGAATTTACTATGTATGTATCTATACATACTTTAATTCAGTTACACTGTATGCCTGTTTCCAATTTTTTGCATATAGTGTGTAATCACTGACTGATTGGAAAGGACTTTCTATAAGTAATAGTTTTATTGCTTGCTTAAATTTCTCTCTCTAGTTACTATTTGAAATATGAAATGGTAGGGAAACCTATGGTGGTTTGACCAAGTTTTTAAAATACATATTGTAAATCTATTTGGTTTTGGCTGATTTTTTCTAATATTAGATACTAATTCATGAACGTACAGTACCTATCTGATTTACAAAAATGTTCACTGTCTTATAGAAATAACGTTAGATAAGTTGTGTCTGATGGTTGACATGGGTCAGAGCCCTTTGACCATGGGAGATTTGACCCATGGTAAAGGAGATGTAACCGAGTGATGAAGAAATGGGAAATAGGCTCCATACACATAAAGAAACAAATAATAACTGGTGCACATTATATTAGTCACATCAGGCAAAACTACTGAGTATATAACATACATGTGCATAATTGTAACATACATCCAGTGCTGAAAAAGTGACAGAAACGTTATCTTAGAGACAAGATATTGTGTTCCCCCAGTTACAACTGGGTTGGGTAATTTTCTAACATCTCTAAATACAACTACACTATTGTCTTCAATGGTAGGAAAATAAAATGATTTGTGTGCTGCGCTTCTCAATAATTTGACTTTGATTCCATTGCTGTTTATATATTTTAATATTTCTCCAGCATAAAATTACGTGTCAAATCAAATTTCTCAAGAACATAGCCCCAAGCTTGATGGACTCTTGTTGAGGCAGATCACTTAAGTCAGGAAACTCTTGGAAATTCCATACGTATTTGGATGTTAGGAGAGTTCATTTCACTGTTTTTGCAATTCTTTTCTTACATCTTTTACTTAGCCATTCACTATGCTGCTCTTCAGTGAATTTTGATGGCTGTATCAGTCAGAATTCTACTGACACATCTTTTCCTACCAGCTTTAACAAACTTTCTTTGCTCTCCTTTAGGAAATGGCCTAACTGCCTACAGAGACATGTAGACTACTTTCTACGTAGTACGAGAAGAGATTTCTGCAGCACTCTGGCTATATTTGCCAGTAGTTTCAACACAAGCCTTAGATGCAAAAGCTATTGCATGATATTCCAAAGATGTTAACAAAAGCATATTATTATGCATGGAAGTGGATGTTACTGCAATGTCCTCCATAGAAGTTACGCTACTGGTTGATCCTGCATAGAAGCGGCAGCTGTTGAATGACCATCTGTAGAAGTGGATGTGTTTGCACAAATGTCCTTAGAATTTGATGGCCCTGGCACCTCTTCTATGGAAGGGGAGTCTACATCTCCATATGGTCCATCTGTAACATATGACCCTAAAAGATCATCCTCAGTGAAAGTGTTGATGTTAAATGGATAAATACCAATGCAGGCAAAACCTTTATGGAACTCACATGTTCGTTATTGTGTCTTCCATGTCTGGGTGATGGGTAGCTTCCATGGGGGCTCCCTCACCCACATATGGGTTACTCTCTTCTTAGGATGTGCAGTTGGAATTTTGAAAATAAATTAATGGAATAAACACTGACTTATAACTATGTTGTTGTTGTGGTCTTCAGTCCTGAGACTGGTTTGATGCAGCTCTCCATGCTACTCTATCCTGTGCAAGCTTTTTCATCTCCCAGTACCTACTGCAACCTACATCCTTCTGAATCTGCTTAGTGTATTCATCTCTTGGTCTCCCTCTACGATTTTTACCCTCCACGCTGCCCTCCAATACTAAATTGGTGATCCCTTGATGCCTCAGAACATGTCCTACCAACCGATCCCTTCTTCTGGTCAAGTTGTGCCACAAACTTCTCTTCTCCCCAATCCTATTCAATACTTCCTCATTAGTTATGTGATCTACCCATCTAGTCTTCAGCATTCTTCTGTAGCACCACATTTCGAAAGCTTCTATTCTCTTCTTGTCCAAACTATTTATCGTCCATGTTTCACTTCCATACATGGCTACACTCCATACAAATACTTTCAGAAATGACTTCCTGACACTTAAATCAATACTGGATGTTAACAAATTTCTCTTCTTCAGAAACGCTTTCCTTGCCATTGCCAGCCTACATTTTATATCCTCTCTACTTCGACCATCATCAGTTATTTTGCTCCCCAAATAGCAAAACTCCTTTACTACTTTAAGTGCCTCATTTCCTAATCTAATTCCCTCAGCATCACCCGACTTAATTAGACTACATTCCATTATCCTTGTTTTGCTTTTGTTGATGTTCATCTTATATCCTCCTTTCAAGACACTGTCCATTCCATTCAACTGCTCTTCCAAGTCCTTTGCTGTCTCTGACAGAATTACAATGTCATCGGCAAACCTCAAAGTTTTTATTTCTTCTCCATGAATTTTAATACCTACTCCGAATTTTTCTTTTGTTTCCTTTACTGCTTGCTCAATATACAGATTGAACAACATCGGGGAGAGGCTACAACCCTGTCTTACTCCCTTCCCAACCACTGCTTCCCTTTCATGTCCCTCGACTCTTATAACTGCCATCTGGTTTCTGTACAAATTGTAAATAGCCTTTCGCTCCCTGTATTTTACCCCTGACACCTTTAGGATTTGAAAGAGAGTATTCCAGTAAACATTGTCAAAAGCTTTCTCTAAGTCTACAAATGCTAGAAACGTAGGTTTGCCTTTCCTTAATCTTTCTTCTAAGATAAGTCGTAAGGTCAGTATTGCCTCACGTGTTCCAATGTTTCTACGGAATCCAAACTGATCTTCCCCGAGGTTGGCTTCTACTAGTTTTTCCATTCGTTTGTAAAGAATTCGTGTTAGTATTTTGCAGCTGTGACTTATTAAGCTGATAGTTCGGTAATTTTCACATCTGTCAACACCTGCTTTCTTTGGGATTGGAATTATTATATTCTTCTTGAAGTCTGAGGGTATGTCGCCTGTTTCATACATCTTGCTCACCAGATGTATAACTATAGGATATACAAAATAAAGTGGACTCATCTGCGAAAGAAAATAATGAATTTATAACATGCTGGAACTGTAGTCAGTGCTGCTTTAAGAACTCAGATAACTATCATAGAGAAAAAATTTGTGACTGCAGGTGTGAATTATCTGTACTAGTTAGCGTTATGGAAGTGAAATCTAGAGCCTAAAGGCTGAAGTTACTCTCTTAAATGAGAAGGTGTGTGAATTGGAACAACAGCACTTGATGAACGACTGCAGGCCTAAACTAAAAACCTAGGAAAGCTTTCCTGGCATCATTACTCAAAACAGGTTTCAAATTCTCAACGAAATAGTGTAACAAGAACAAGTTCAGTCCATGCAAACTAGAAGTAATCCTTCAAGCAGCAAAAATACTGTCAGTGATAAGATCAGAAAACACTAAGTCCCAAACTCGTGTGCAAACTGTGAAACTGAAAATAAACAAACCGTCCAAGGAAATTGAATCTGTGAAAGTAAATGCAAGAAATCATACCTAGAGAAAAACAGAAGTAATGACGACAACCAGAAACACAAGCAGGGCCAGATTCTATATATGGGGACAGCCATGGACGTGAAATAGCGCAAAGCATCGCAAATATGCAAGACAACTTTGCAGCTGTAGGCCACATCCAGCCTGGAGCCCCTCTTTCTGTTGTGGTGAAGTTGTGCATGCAGGATTGTGACTCCTTCTCATCCAGTGACTGTGTCGTTATCATGGGAAGTTAATATGATGTAGCAAGAAATCAAGCAAATGATGCAATTAGACATATGAAAATGGTACTGGTTCAGTTAAATGACACCAAAACAATTGTTGTCTACATTCCACAGAGGCATGATCTTATGAAACAGTCTGTTGTGAACCGGGAAGTTCATAAAACAAATAATATTTAGCAAATTTCAGAATGTGTCTCTAGTAGATGTCAGCTATCTAGATAGGGAGCTGCACACATCTCATGGTTTGCACATGAACAAAAGAGGCAAAAAGATTGTTAGTAGCAAAATTATTGAGGAAGTCAGGTGACATTGTTCACAAAGTGATGAAAAGAAGTCCATTGCCATGGGGTGGTATAACCCACCTCAACAAAATCTGCCACAACACCAGCCACCATTGGCAAGCCTGGGAAACTTGTAAAGCCTGCTGGCCTCATTGCTAGTCCAAAATTATCCTCTAAGGTCCAGCAGGAACAACTCAGCCTTAAAATCATACACCAGAACCTTGGTAGTCTTAGAAAAAACCACAATGATCTAGATGTAATTTCATGGATTGACCAACCTGATATATTAGTTGTAACTGAACATTGGTACAATGAAGCTCTGATTAGCATTATTCAAGCACTGTGTATGAAATTCTGCACAGCCTTCAGTATAAAAGACAAGACTGGGGGAGGTGTAGCAATTTTCTCTGTAAATGAAAGTAATTTTAATGATGTTAATGTGTGTGCCTTCTGCTTGGAAGGAGTCTCAGAATTTGTTGCAATAAACCTAAAATGGGATAGATATAACATAACAGTTATTGATGTTTACAGGCCACCTGCAGCAAATACAGATACCTTTTTTGTAAATCTTTCTGTCTTGCTCGTATATATAGACACAACATTTTCTGGGCCAAATGGCTATGTAAATATTATAGTTACAGGGGATATAAATATAGATCTATTAACAAATGATGTCAGAACCAAAAAGTTACATCGCTTGTGTGATGAATTTAACCTGACCCCACTCATTCAGGAACCCCCTAGAGAAATTGGCAATAGTAATACATGTCTTGACAACATAACAATGAACATGACCCACCTATCCCACAGTGCATTGCTTTTAAAACTAGCTATTTCAGATCACCATGCAGTACAGCTTAAATTGGTGATTCATGAGGCCCCCACTGTCACCACAAAGCAACAGTTTGTAACTAAAACAATAATGTATAATGACAATATAAATAGATTAAACTGCATGCTAGCACAAATAAAATGGTTTGAAAATAATAGCTTCTCATATGATAGCTTTGCTGCTGACTTCTAATACTGATTTGATGCCACATGCCCAGTTGTAATCACAAAAAAGAAACAAACAAAAAATATAAACAAAAATATTTGGGTAAATAATAATGTCACTGAAGCGAGGGAAAATTTAAAACTACTCCACAGTGCAATGCTGAATAATAGAGAGATTCCTGAGCTAAAGGAAGCCTTCAAAATATATCAAGCACACTATAAGAACTTACTCACACAGACCAGGAGCAACTATGTTGCAAATAAGCTTCAAAACTCACACAAGGTAACTGCTGGCATCTGGGCAGTCATAAACAGTTTTAGAACCTGCAATGACAAATCCTGTATGGACTTTACTATTAACCACAATAGCATGCCCATAATAGACCAATTGGAAATTGTAAATATTTTTAATGAATATTTTCTTCCATAGGAGAAGCCATAAATGACGAACATAAAAACATGCACTATAGTTTTAAAGGTAATACATGTGACCATAGTATATATCTTGCCCCCAGAAACTGTGCAGAAATAATGGGCATCATTAGCTCTCTAAAACCCTCTAATTCAGCTGGGCATGATGGCCTAAATATTAATGTTTTAAAAACCTGTAGCCAAAAGTCTCTGTACCCCTGTCTGTAGCAGTCAACAACATAATAGAATCTGGCACCTTTCCAGACAGAATAAAAATAGCACAGGTAACACCCATTTTTAAGAAAGGTGACAACAACAAAATAGAAAACTACAGACCAGTCTGAACCTTCCTGTCTTTTCCAAAATAGTAGAGAAAGTTACATACAACAGGATTATAAACTTTCTAAACAAACACAACCTGATGTTTGGAAATAAAAATGGATTTCTAAAAGATAAATCAACTAGCACTGCAGCTGCTCAACTAATTGAAGAGGTGTTACAGGGTAGTGAACGCAAGGGACATGTGGAAGGTGTATACCCAAATCTGGAAAAAGCCTTTGATTGTGTCAATGTTGACATCCTATTAGACAAGCTATGGAACATGGGCATTAGAGGCGCTGCTTATGACCTAATAAAGTGTTATATGAGCAATAGAAAACAGTTTGTTCTACTTAAAACAGAAAGTGGTGTCTATAAATCAGAAATCACTTGCATAAAATATGGTGTGGCCCAGGGATCTGTGTTGGGCCCCCATCTGTTCTTGATCTACGTAAATGATATTAAATACTGCACTATAAATTCCAAAATTGTTCTGTATGACGATGACAAGTCCATTGTGTGTGAAAAGGAATCATGTAATGAACTAGAGACCGAGTGTAATAATGTGACAAAAGAAATTGTTCAGTCTCTTAATGAAAGCCACTTACATGTAAGCACCAGTAAAACATGTTTGATGGAGTTTAACAAAAGTAGTTTGAATAATGAAATTAAATTATACATTGGCAACAAATTGGTAAAGAAAGAGTCTAGGATAAAATTCCTTGGCGTAAAAATCCAAAGCAACCTGAAACGGGACACACATATTGACTCACTAGCAACTAAGTTGTCACAAAATATATTTCCAATGAGTACTATTAGCAAGTTCTGTAGAGACACTGTACCCCTAAAGACTGGATACCATGCTCTTTTCTCCTCTCACTAGAACTACGGTATTGAAATTTGGGGGGCAACAACCAAAGCTAATCTACATAAGCTACTCATTCTTCAAAAAAGGTGTGAGAATAATCTGTGGAGCAAGATATGGGGAAACTTGTCGTAAGTTGTTTCCAGAAACAGAGGTGTTAACTGTTATAAACACATACATTCTAAAAGCCATATTGCTTGTGAAAAGACTGCACCCAAACACTTATTCAGATTTCCACCAGTACAATACTGGAAATAAAGAAAGATTTTACATTGGCAGTCACAGAACAGCACTTTACGAAAAGGGGCCTCAGTACGCAGGTATAACATTAGCTAGTGCACTGCCTAGTGCAGTCATGGCTCTTCCTACAATTAAACTGATACATCAGCTTAAGAAATTTTTAGTAAAACACCATTTCTACACATTAGAAGAGTACCATACTTATATGAAGAGCAACAAATGCTTTGTGAAATTATGTGAATAGAAATCAGTAAACATCTTATTGTAATTTTGTTGTAAATTAATGATGTATTCAGAAGAATGTCTCTTGTGTATTATACAAATAATTTTAATCATTACTGTTTCTTTGTACATGTGCAGTGTACTATTCGATGTTGAATAAAGCTATTATTATTATTTTTGATGTACAAACAAAATACTTCATTTTATTCACTTATATTTAGGATAACATATTACATTACACCATCCCACACGGTTACAATAAAACATGCTAAACACATTTAAGGTTGTTTTGGACAGTTGTAACAATAAGTCATAAACTTTTTTGAATTTTGTCTTTACTTCATGTCATTTAGCATTTGCCCTTTCTTCTGGTAACATAGGACATACATATTTCACCTAAGTGTTCCCTGCCAATTCTTACAAATTTCTGAATGGTGGGTCACAGTCTTTGTTTTATTTCTATTACTATCAGGCATAGCATTTTCTGCAGACAACCATTCAGTAATGAGATGTTTCCAAAATTTTCTTATTTTCGCTTTTGTATTATGTCTGTCTGGTACACAGTGTGAGTATTTACTATACTTGTTTTTAAAACAGGGTGTATACGACCCGGGACAACTGGGAGATCCGGGAGAAACCCGGGAATTTTTTCATCCGGGAGAAAACCGGAAAAAATCCGGGACATTTTTAGAATTCCGGCAAGTTTTCATTGTTTTAGTTTTCCGTTAAATTTTTGTAATTTTGACTGGTAAGAACCGATGCTCTAACAGAAGATATTTCCTGTATCCCACTACTGCAGAATAACACTTCAACAGTAAAACATAGAGAGAAAAAAACGAAAAGTAAATGCACCATATGCGACGACACACAGTGCTCATGCAAGCGTGTGCCAACAGCAAAACGTGTCAGAGGCTTTAGGAAGACTACGCTGTGCTTCATAACAACAAATTTTCTGCGATGAGCGTGAAGTCACAACTATTAACATTAGATTCGTTTTAGCAGTTACGAGTGGGCTCATGCGCAAGCGCAGTTGAGTCGCGTTTGAGCAGTAGATTCTCCCGCTTCTGGCTACGGGAATGTTGACTTGGGTGTGCAAGCAGTCGCAGCTAGGAGCTAGCAGCTAGATGCTACCGGGAAAAGGGGCGCCAAATTCATATTCTTGAGAAAAAAAAAACTTGTTTCACAAAGCGCCTAGCAGCCAGCGCACGTTTGTCTATCGATTATGCATATGATTTTGAAACACAGCCCTGTTGGTTTTTGAATATTTTTGAACACATTTTAAGTTTATTTCTGAATGAATTATAAGTTGATTTTTGAATGCGTGCATAGTGTACGTGATGTCTCTGTCAGGATAATCCTCGTCGCATCTAGAAATAAACTTTCTGCAGACAATAGGAGATGAGGCTATACGAGCTGAGAGGAGTAAAGCAGAATGGATACTGCCTATCACTGTCTGATTATGTGGTTGATTGGGTTTGTAAATGATCAGCGTTGTGGTAATTACTAGTGAAATCCATAGATTCAGACTACCAGAATGGAAATAAACGACTAACAGGAATAACAGGTGAGAAAGACTACGTATTATCTTCTCGGTGTATCCAAGAACTTGAAATTTTGACAGAAAATTTTTGGTCAGATCGCTACACTAGTAAGGACCAGTTCTACAGTCCCTGGCTGGCAGCCACTTAAGTTATATTCTGGAAGTAACGCGGAAAAAGTGTTGTACGGACATGTAACAACGCCTAACCAGAAAACAATCATGGGATAACTAAACCTCAGATTCTGCCAGGATTAGTGAAGTTAATCTGTGATAAAATTTTGACAATGACAGGAATAGCAACAGAATTGGTGATGACAAGATTGTTTGTTAGAATGAGGAAGGAGATGAAATGGGGACATCACAAATTATGAAAACAAAACAATTCCAAATTTATATGAAACTACTTTTCAATCTCATGCTTGAGACACTGGTGCATATGTATGAAATGTGAAACTATTTCCTAACATGACCCTTTTTGCTTGTTGAAGGCCTAATAGGCATTTGATATTGGTACTTCATGAATTATATTCTGTCGTTTTATAAAAATGACCATTTGTGCCAAAACAGTCTCGTTTATTTTGTGTCCATTACAAAATTGCTGCAATATTAGAAAGGCCTATTTTGTTTTATCTAGCAGACAGTTACAAAATAGACATAATCAGATCTAGAAAGCACACCTGTCTAGCGTACTATTTGTATTAACAGCTTTTTCAATATTAGATAGCGACAATTAGATTTTTCATGTAGCAAAACGTTTGATGAACTTTGATGAGGTAATAGATTCTTGCACAGATAGGATAGCACACCATGTAAAGCTGTAGCAAGATTAGAGAGAAAAAAATGCTAGGAGCTAAGAATTAAAGAAATGTGTACTTTCTTGTTTGGCTTTTGTCTTTATTGGTTTTAAGTATCCTACATTTAATTTTATATCACACAAAACAGCAAGTTGGCAGCTAATAAGCAATAAAGAGTGCAAATTCTCTGAAGCGTTATTGATCTCCTGATTACAAATAATCCCATTCTTTATTAATTGCGAGATTTTTTTTATATGTGCAGGCTGTCAAACCGGGTGACTGAAAGAAGGAGAGGCACCACAGGACATATCAATTTCCACTGTACTGAATATGGTTTGATGGCATCCATTACAAAATATACACGTTTCAATACCACAGAGCGATATACAGTGACGTACGATAGAAGAATGCTGTCTGAAGAAACGTGGCACTGCACTTGGCACACTTACGACCAAACAACATGTCTTACATTTCCTCGAACACATATATCTTATATTTCAGACTTTTCAGAAAGATGTGCGCTTCAAGGTGAACATATTTTTGAAAATTCGATTGTTTTTTTAGTATTGACCCGGTTAGCAAATATCGTAGATCCAGGGCTGTTGTGCAAAGGAGTCTGAGTTATAGTGGCTAGTCTCCACCTGACCCATGTTTACATTTAGTGATTTTGCTGTTTCTCCTTTGTTTACTCTCACGTCAAATGAAAACAAGAAGATATTTGTGGCTGGGGCTATCAAGTGAATTAAATAATTACGGAAGGCTAAAATATGCTATTAGTTTCAGATTTTATTTTATTTCCACCTGTCCTGACAGTGAAGTTATTTTTGTCTGTTTATTAAAGAAATTTGACTTTTATCAACCTTTTCTGCAGAGGCAGTCAATGTATTCGAAACGAAATGTTTAATTCCACAGTATTGGCTAGTTTCAACTGTTCGCTGTATTTAAAGTGCACGTTTTCATCTTCTAGCACGTATGCCATATCCCATAATAAAGAACCAAACATGATGTAATACAGTACTGGTGCTCCAAGAAAATTTAAATCCCGAAAACTACAAGGAAAGGCTTAATATCAGGTCGAGGTCTACTTCATTGGGAATCTGGAAATACGAATGAGCACTTTAAGTATGCACTTTAAATGTGCGCATTTCAGCATGCCTCACGAAATTCCGATGCTCTTGGAGTATCCTCTGATGTCTTGTTCCTTTTACGACATAATGTATTATCTTTCAATGTTTTACACGTACGTACATCTGGGATTCCTATGTCATGCTAGCTGCACAAGCGCGGTGTCGCCTTTTATCTCCGCTCTCAGGCAACTGCTGAAACGAACCTATTTCTAACAAGTCGCGGGAAATATTGTGAATGGTGGTTTGAAAGGCGTTACTTTCAAAGTAAATATCCTTTTACGTAGGTTGAATTATGTGTGAGAATGTACCATCAATTTCTTAAATCACAGAGCGTTTGGCTCTCATTTAAAAATCAACTCTTTGATGACGAGCCATTTAGAAGAATTTCGAACCCTGAAGACCAGACATTTGTGTCACTATTAAAAGTTTTACTGGCACATTTGTGTGATATATCTTAAAATGTAACACACGCAAAAAAGGTCAACATTATACTCAAAAGCTTAGCTTCTTTTGCAGGTTATTAACTTTGGAGACCAATATTATATGTGATCGCTTTTCTTTTCTTGTAGCAAAACTATGTATACTAATTTAAACTATTAACTTTCCCTGTTTGTGTGTTCGTGCTACTTAACAGTAATGTTAATGTTGCCTGACTACATCAAGTGTGTTATGCTCTGAATACCCGCAGTCATCGGATGGCGAGATCACGTGACATGAGCTATAAGTGGCTTACAGAAGCGCACCGTAATCTCGATTTCAATGATTTGGAAAGTAACATGCGGTGTTTGGTGGAATTCCAATGTATACTTTCGTAATAAGAAAACAAGCAATGTACATGTTGTTGCACATCAGAGATATTTCCAAAGAGTGTCTTTTTCTCTGAGCACCAGAAATACAACCCCCGTGTATAAAATCATAACCATTCAAAAATTGATAAGTTTCGCATGAAAAATATAATGTCACTTAACATGGAAAAAGTGTATTTTCAACCGGGAGAAAGTGTATTTCAACCAGGAAATCAGGGAAAAATCCGGGAATTTTTTTTTCTTGTTCACGTATACACCCTGTAAAAGCAAATGTAGTGCTATTTTCTGATGCCACTTGATACCCTCCTGTATCATTGTGGCATAAGACAGCATCTGGTCACTTCTTCTGATGCCAGTTTTTCCATTATTATATGTCAGTATCACAACATGTTTCTGTTTCAGAGGACATCCATGATGTGTAGAATCTGAGCTTGATTTGTAATAGGTGCATGTTTTGTTGGTAATATCCTACCATTGTGAACATCCCTATGTTCTGACACCACAGTACCATTGCCACCTTCATGTGCTATCATTTCACCTCTCTTCAGTGGGTACAATAATCAAAATGTAACATAATCTTTTTGTTGTGCCATACAGTTTCAATGACATGCGATTGCTAATTCATTGCTCATGGAAAAGTTACCAACATACAACATTTGTCCTTCATTTAGCAATTTAGCTGCAAGTTCAATGCACAGGTTTTTGGCTATTACAGCTGGATTCCTTCCATTAGTACCTCATCCAGAATACCCTTTGGCAGATCACACATACCCTTCAGTGGAGCACAGTTTAAAAGTTTTAAACCATACTTACATGATTTTGTTGGTATGCATTGCTTAAAACTTAGTCACTCTACCAAGAAACCATTATCTTGTCAACTACAGTATCTTTACCTGGTGAAAAGTTGTTTTCATAATTGTCTGTCAATGTCTTAAGTAACAGTAAAACTTTTCAAGTCCGCTACTGTCATGTATTATTTTGTTATTTGCAAAATACAGTTTGGTGACAGTAATTCAATATGATTATGGGAAATCCTGCTACATAGAGTACCGAGCTAGTTGGCGCAGTGGCTAGCACACTGGACTCGCATTCGGGATGACGACGGTTCAATCCTGCGTCCAGCCATCCTGATTTAGGTTTTCCGTGATTTCCCTAAATCGCTCAATGCAAATGCCGGGATGGTTCCTTTGACAGGACACGGCCGATTTCCTTCCCCGTCCTTCCCTAATCCGATGAGACCGATGACCTCGCTGTCTGATCTCCTCCCCCAAACAACCCAATCCCAACCCCGCCACATAGAAATGAAAAGTCGTAAACGTCTGTTGAGCAACACCTAACAAGCTGTGTCTGTACTAGACCTATCCAAATCATCAGTCTGGTAAAAGTTTATAATTTCCTCACGTGAGGTAGGTTTTCATTTTTTCAGTTGAGTATGTTCAATCATTTCATGCTGATGCAATTTTTGCTCTGCATATCTATTAGTGTCTGTGACTAAAAGGCTTATTAGTTTGTTAGTTAAGAACAGTTAAAGGACTTCACTTGTGGTAATATCAGATGGAAAACCCATCAAAAGTGTACACCACTTGTGGTGAATGAAAATGACACCTGTTAGTGAATTCTTTCCACTGTATGTTCTCCAATGAATCTTCAACAGAGTTCAATTTCTCTTCATCATTTGCAGCAAGTTCTAACAACATGTCATGGGGATCTTCAGTTGCACATGATTCCTCTGTATCAGGGTTTGAACTCATTATCATTTTTCATCTAAAATGACCTGGTTGGTCATTACTACTCTTCTCAATTAGAGTTATTCTTTTGTGCCAAATTCTCACCAGTTATCCTACCACTGTCATGACAGCAGAAGTCTGATCCTGGAGGAGCACCAACTTCCATTAACTCATGTACTCTTTTTCTAGAGAACACTAATAACACAATGAAGTGAAACTAATATTCCCTTTCTGTCAAAATGACCTTTGAAACATCTTTCTCTCCACTCTTAATAATTTTCTTCTCTGGATTCTGGACTGTGCTGCAGCAGTTCACCTACTTTGTTTCTTCACTTGTTGTCCTCAGTGTCAACATACTGACTGAAAAAATAGGAGGTGGATGTACAGTACTGTGTACTGTAAATGATGAAGCTGACAGATGCACATTTGAGTTTCACTGTCTTTTATTTTCACTTTCCACAATCCCCCAATAATACACAGTTATATATGTAGCCTGTGCACTATTGTTCTAACTTCCCATAATTAATAGTTAACAGGCGAAAATACACATACTGCTACAACAGTTTACTGTTGAACGTCTATAAGCAGTGAAAATCTAACCACAAAGTTCACAGTTTTTGAAGAATAGAAAGGTCACTGTTTTAACACATGGCCTAATTGTGTAACACTTATTACACTGTTAGGATGATGCATTGTTGTCATTCTAACCAACACAGGTTCCTCATCTGAAACTCGGCTGTAGACTGACTGTCTTGTGTCCTCACAATAATATGTACTGAACTTACAAGTTGTTTGAAGTTAAATTTACAGAAATTACAATTAACTTCATATGATTATCTGAATGCATTGAAAAAATCGTTCTTTTTAACGGTTTCTTTTACTGCCAGGGTTAAGCCGAATTATTTGTTTAAATCATGAATTAACATGTGTAGTTACATAAAGAATACTTTTGATAAATCTGTTAATTACTTTTGAATTAATTAAAGGCTGGCTTTGCTAACATGATTTCGAATAGAGCAAAATAGACACTTTAAGATTACTAGCATTTCATCTTCCAAATGTTTACAATTATTACAGAATTTATATATTTTTATAAGTCAACAACAGAATTTAAGTTACAAAACCATTACTGCTTTCACCCTATAATGAAAGATACTAACTAGGAATAGCCAAATAAATTAGAAAACCAATTATATAAACAAAATTAAGAACAAAATTATATCTGGTGTTATATTCTTTAAAACTGTGTGGCAACCTTTGTCTTTTATGAAAATGCAGATTATATTTATGAATGTTAATGGTAATCAGTTCAAAATGAAAAAATGAATTTTAAGGAGGTAGATGGCAAAACAAGAGGGGAAGTAAAATTATCCCAGCTTGCTTCATCACAACTCCAGTGTCGTCAACATTATAAATGCTTTCAGGATCAAAGTCATGTTTGTCAAAAACTGTACTTAAATTATGGATGGACTCCTTCACTTTCATTTTATTAAAAGCAGATGCTCTTCCTAGGCTTATAGCTTATGGAGTTCACAACAACAGTTTCATATTCTGTAGCATAAAACCATAGAGTTAGCCATTACATGCTGATTTATTATCTCATCAGCTGGCTTCCTGGTACATTTTGGTTTGAGGGGCGATTTCCTGGTACATGGTAAATATTTGGTCAGATACATTGTTAGCATTTAAGGTAGTTTCCTTGTCATATCCTATTTCCTCAACATATCTTTCCAATGTCTTTCTGTCCAAACTGAAACTTTTGCTGCCTTTCTGATATTTTCGCATTTTTCAATAACCTATGTAACAGATCTTTTCATTCTTTTGGGGGAAAAGTTCTACCTGGCATTTCTGCCAGTGTTCCATATAAAAAGCATTCTGAGGAAAAGAAAAAGAATATCATTACTAGAGTAAAGTCGAATTATTTGTTGGGTCAAGCTTTCCTTAAAATTCTGGGTCAAACCTCCCTGACATTACCTCTGAATAACATTGTAATATAAGCAATAATATATTTTGAAGTTTTTACAAAATTACTATATGAAACTACAGAGAAATAACCAAAAAATAGATTGCATTTAATCCCATCCTGATTAATATTAGTTTGGCTTACAGGTACCTACAGGTTTCCAAGGGAAATGAGAAATATCCAGATTGTTCGTAGTAAATGAATAAACATTAGTTGTTGCTATACTGTTCCACAAAATAGTTTCTCTTCAAAGGTAATCTCAATATTTACCACTAGAAAGCACCATATTTCTCTTTACTGATGATGCTGAAACCAGCGAGGGTCAAACCTGGCATTAGTCAAATGTCCCCACCTTCCCTAAACAGTTGTTAAGTTTTACTGCCATATAAACAGTAGTTCATTCTAGTATAGTTGTGTTGTGTCATGGAACTCTTAACTTATACTGTTTGATGGCCTACAGTTATCTGTTCTCCTTGCATTATCCATTATTCTGATGGTTACTTTTTGCAGTTTGTAAATTTTTTTGCAGCACTCGATTGACCCCATATTTCTATGCCATAGGTCATGACGGTATTAAAATACAAGAAATACACTATTCACATAGCATCATCTGTTGCAAGTGCTTTAATATTGCTGAAAGTAAATGTAACTGAACTTAGTTTACTTGTTACGGTAGCAGTATGGTATTTTCTTTGTAAACAGTTATCTACAATTAGCCTCAAGCACTTTATGTTTTGAACTATATTCATATCCAGTTCTTGTAAGTATGATGATTCCTCTATTCTCCTTCTATTGTTTTTACTAAATAGTACTGTGTTAGTTTTCTCTTTGTTGAGAATTAGCGTATTGGTTCCTAGATGCTAAGTGATAGACTCAAGTATCGATTCACTTTTTGTTATGGTATTGTGTAAATTTATATCAATGGTTATGCTGATGATATCAACTACAAGAAACATCATCTCAAATTCAGTGCTCAGAGGTGAAAACAACCGGGGTCGTAATGCGATGCCTTGTGGTGCACTGTGTGTTATTTGTTGAAATTATGATAAATATTTCTTTTATTCAAATTGTATTTCCAGTCCATATTTCTTATTTTGCACATATGTTTTAATGATACTGAGAGGTGTTCGTCTGATCCTTTAGTGATCTAGTTTCCTTATTAAGATATCATGGGCAGCTAGGCTGAAAGCTTTCAGTAATTCACAAAATATACCATGAGAATTTTGGCCTTGATCTAATCCCTCTGAGATTATATTTATACTGTCAAATTCTGCTGGAACTGTAGATTTTCTTTTCTGGGATCCAAATTGTATGTCATTTATGATGCCATATCTTTCAAAATATGACATAAATCTGATGTATATTATTCTTTTCAATAACTTTTGAGAAAATGGACAGTAGGTTAACTGGCCTGCAATTGCTGGAGAACAGTGGATCTCTAGTTTTCTGTAGTGGTACAATTCCGGCTATTTTCATTACATCTGGAAAACTACGTTGCATCACACATGAATTAACAAGGTAGCCAAGTGGTTTAGCCCAGGGATGGGCACAAGAGCTGCCCACATGGTTGCTCACAAGCACCGTGATCTGCAGGGCAACGTGAGCAGCTGCACTGCATGTGGGGGGGGGGGGGGGGGGGGGATGAACAAGGTAATGTACGTAGCGCAGGTGGAACACACATACGTCAGAGGTCATTTAATGTTTCATGCGTATGTGGTGTCTGTGAACACGACACCAGTACACAGTTATTGGGAGGCCAATCATATGTGGCACAACATGCATGTGTGGGACGTAAGTGTAAAATGTGCTTACCCAAAGTGTGTGTATCCCGTGCCATGCAACAGTTGGCCATGTAAGGACAAAACACAATTTCGAACCATTGCAACAAAGTCTACTTTCATGGCCACCAATAGGATGCAGACATAAAGGATTAAGAAACGAAGACATTTGTATTGTAAATGTTACATTATATTTACACAGGAGTGTGTAGTTCAGAGGAGGCGTACTACATACAAATAGGACATAGGCACTGATTTACATCATCCTGGATGTTTTTACAATGCTTCTGAACTAGCAACTCGATATTTGGCGTGGAAATACTGGTCATTAGGCGCACTGCACCAGTTAGATGAACATCAGTAACACTACTCCTAAGCTTCGATTTTGTCAGTTTCATTATGGAAAAACTCTTTCACACAGGTAGGCCTACGTTGTTCCAAAAAACCTATACACACGAGCAATTCTTTTAAACAACAATGGAAACTGTTCACCTGGGAAATATTTGTACAAGCTTTCCAAGGTTTCTGCAGTGCGAAACTTCTTCAGCACACGATTGTATGAAAGTCAATGAGTTCCAACTGAATTTCAGAAGGCACGTTTTCAACATTAACTGCAAAAGGAGTCGTAAAAAGGTTGACATCGCATTCCTGTCGATTTAAGTCCTGAAACCTACTACCAAAACTGCCTTCGAGAGACTGTAGCACTGTTCCAAACCCATCATAATGTTCTTTCACCCTCTCCTGTTCCAAATTGTTTTCACTAACAATTAGTGCAACGCTTGGAAAGTATACACACGACATTTCTGATAGTTGCTTGGCCGACAAAAGCAGTTTTCTCTTGAATGCCAAAACAGTGTCAAAAACATCGCTAATAACATTACTTCTAACTTGTATAAAACTACATTTAAGCTATTCAGATGCTTGGTTACGTCAGTTAAAAACGCAAGGTCTAAAATCCACTGTGGGTCGTTCAGTTTTTTCGCCAATTTCCCTTTCGCATTCATGAATAACGCTAAATCTTTACGTAAATTAAAAAAATCGTTCTAAAATAACACCTCGACTCAACCAGCGTATGTCACAGAAATATGGAACATCGCCGTATTCCACGCTCAAGATCTGCCAAGAACGATATGAATTGTCTGTTTTCAAAACGGTGCGATCTGAGAATGTTAACTGTTTGTATAACCACGTCCACGACGCCACATATTTTGATAGCAAATTAACACAGCGAAGAACGCAATGTATTGCTGGTAGTTCCTGCTGGACACTGACGGTTTTCAACTTTTTTCGTTATCAAAACAACGACACCAGACTTAGACCAATCATTGCAGGAGCCCCATCTGTTGCAATCGATGAAAGTTTTTCCCAACATAGTTGGCATTCTCTATTACATGTTCTATGCACGAAAATATATTGTCGGCTGTTGTTGTGTAATGCATTGACACTACATCGAGGAGTTTATCGGTCACATTAAACTGAACATCAACTCCTCGCAAAAAGACTGCAAGTTAGGCAGTATTATGTACATCAGTGCTTTCGTACAATGGTAATGAAAAGAAAACCAAATCTTTGATCCTGTTTCTCATTTGAGCTTCCATATTGTGTGCCATTTCTTCATTGAGCCTGCAAACCACTCTCCGTGAAAGAGGAACAGTTTCATAAACAGGAAGACTTGTTGGGCACAAAATTGCTGCGGAAACAACGAAAGTCTGTCCCAAATTCTCCATCGTGGAAGGGTCATGTGGTTTTAGCTATTTTAAGAGTTACGTGATAGCTTACTGTCAATGCTGCATCATTGTAGATGATGAGGTTTTCGTCCTGTAAATACGTACAGGAGAAGGAAAAAGTGACGGAAAATGCAAATAACATATTATTGATAACAGTAATAATGTGAGTCAATGACATAATTATCTAATAGTACACGTATGCTCTTTTTTCTGCTTCAGTTCGATAAGTTTGGCTTTTCTTTCTTCGTTATTGAAACTGACTATATCCTTCTCGTGAAACAGTTGATAATGTAGCTTCACATTGTACTTTTTCCATGAAGACAATGTTGTACTGAAAATCAAACACTGAGATTCGCTTTGCGTTCAAAAAAAAAGACCTCTTCTCCTCACTGTGGATTAACGAGTATGGGTTCATAGGACTTTCGTTACAACGATTTTAACTCCTCCTCAGCCATTTTCCACCAACTAGTTCTGTTTTATCACTAACACCAATTGCGATGTCTACACAGACAATAGAAACGACGGAAGTCAATGGACCGAGTGGCTCTGTACGGTGCAGTGACATGTGTGGCTAGGCGAGCAGTTGGTGAGGGTACTGCTGGCTGCAGAGTGGGCGAGAGCCGCTGGCAGGCCTTGGAAGCACGTGCAAGCGCCCGCACTCGCGAAACAGTGTTTCCCAGTCCTGTTTTAGTAGTAGTAGTAGTAGTAGTAGCTTTATTCATCCGTCGATCTCTTTTTACAAGGATATAGGACATGTCAAAGTATTTACAAATTTAGCTCAATTTAAAATAACCTAATTCATATACACATATATTTACAGACTTCTAGTTAGAGACAATCATTAGATTTACTCCTGGTACACAACAATTTTTCTTACAAATAACTTATTAAATAATGTAATGCCATACTGTTCACTCATATCTCATTATCAGTCATTGCACACACTATACACCCATTGTTTCATAACACTACACACACACACACACACACACACACACACACACACACACACACACACAAACAAACATACACTGGTGATCTCTGGGCCATTTTCTGTACCACAACTCCCCATTTGCTATTCTCAAAAAGTGAGTCAGCCTCCCTCCTTAATGAGTGAAATATTGAGATCAGAAAGAGTAAGAGGTGTTAGTATTGTGCTATGCATAGCTTGGGGGTAAGAATTTCTAGAAAGGAAAAAAGAACGAAAAAAACATAAGGTGAAGGTGTTATGTGGAATGTTGGATAGTGTATAATCATTATTATTATTACTGTTTATTTGTATAACACTTTTTATCAAACCCCTACTCTCTTTTAGCTAAGTAATCCTTCAATGTATAAAATGTATTGCATAATAGGTACTTCAGAGCTGCCTTTTTAAATAAGTGTATTTCTGAAATTACCTCGTTTGGGATTTTATTGTACGGTTTTATTCCTTGGTAGGAAATGCTATTTTGAGTTATATATTTATTTTTTATTTGGGTATGTAAGTTGAGTTTATCTCTTGTTGCATTGTCACGGACACAGCTGTTTGTGCAGAAATTATCAATGTTATTTTTGATGTGTACAACTGACTGGTAAATGTATTCACACAGAGAAGTTAAAATCTCCAGTGTTTTGAACAGATCTTTACAATGAGCTTGACTAGTATTTTTGCCTATTATTCTTACGGCTCTTTTCTGGCGTTTGAAAATTGTGTACATATTTTGTGCATTTGCTACCCAAAAAAGAATGCCATAGCTAAGAACTGACTGTACATATGAATAATATGTAACTAAAAGACACTGCATGTTACACACTGATGATAGGATTCTAAGGGCATAACATGCTGATGACACTCTGTTTGCAAGTACCTTCGTGTGTTCACACCACTTCAAATGACAATCAACATTCATTCCTAGAAATTTTGCATTTGTTACATGGTCTATAGAGGTGCCATCTACAGTTAATTTAACACTGTAATTTTTCTCTTCAAACTGAAATTCATGGCATTAGTTTTCTTTATATTCAATGTCACTTTATCGCTTACTGACCAATCATAAACTTCCTTGAGAGTTTCATTTGCTTTCTCAGCAAGGAGTTCTCTTGTTTTCTCAGTGACTATAATATCGCTGTGATCAGCAAAGTGAATTTTTTTCACCATGAGTAACACTACTGGAAAAGTCATTGATGTATATCAGGAACAATATTGGTCCTAATACGCTACCCTGTGGAACCCGTATATTAATGTATTTTGGTTCTGATAAGTATTTTACTAAATGTATAGATCTATTTGAAGTATGTGTAATCTCTACTCTTTGTACTCTACCTGTTAGGTATGATCGAAGCCAGACATTTGGTACTTCTCTTATTCCTAATGCTTCTAATTTATTTAATGGAATCTTGTGGTCGACTGTTTCAAACGCCTTAGAAAGATCCAAAAATATACCTGTGTCACACTCATCTTTATCAAGAGCATCAAGCACACCTTTTATGAATTCTACTATGGCTGACTCTGTATTTTTGCCACTTCGGAAACCAAACTGTGATTCACTTAAAAGATTGTATTTGTTCAGGTAATTCATTAATCTTTCATAATTGATTCTATTATTTTCGAAAATGGTGACAGCAGGGAACTGGGCTGGTAACTTTTTATGTCTTCAGCATTACCTTTCTTAAGCAAAGGTACAACTCTTGCCTGTTTTAACTGCTCTGGAAATGTCCCTGGTGTGAAGGATTAATTTATTTTATTTGTTAAGGGGCCTTGTATAATCCCTATGCATTGTTTCAGTACGCACATTGGTACTTCATCTAAGCCTACTGACTTTTTATTTTTTAGTTCTTGAACAGTTTTATTGACTTCATTCTCTGTGGTTGGAAGAAACATCATTGTATTTACTGCAACATTATTTAGAGGTGTTATATTATTTGTTTTGGGGAATTTTTTCCTCTGCATTACTTGAAAAATGCTCAGTTATATAGTTTGCTAAGTGTAGTGGATCATTTATTACTTTATCCCTCTCCCTTAGCTGTATGTTATTGTGGGTTTGTTTGCCTCTCCCTGTTACCTTTTTTATAACATCTGAGACTACTTTGCTTTTATTCTCTTCCTTATATATTATTTTGTCATTAAATGACTTTTTTGCAGCAATCAAGACCTTCCTATAGATCTTTTTGCATCTGTGATATAAATTTAATAACTCTGGATCATTGTGAATCTTTTTCATGGAACTGAGGTATTTAAATGTTTGGGAAGGCTTCTAAATACCTGCTGTTATCCATCTGTTTTTGTGATATGTTGATACAGACATGCATACTTTTGGAAATGCCTTTTCAAAGTTCAATTTAAACCATGTGGAGAATTTAGAGAATTTCATATTCACATTGGTTTCCTTATACAGTTCATCCCAGCTTTGTTTTTCTAATTCTTTTGAAAAGTCTTTTTTTAGATTTGTGACTGATGTAGTTTGTAGGCTTGTAGTTTAGGAACTTATTCGATGCCTGACTTTACTGTTGTTATTTGACAGAGATGGTCCGATAGTCCAAGATCTTTTATAGTTACATCACATTTTCCCCCGTCTATATTTGTGGCCACATGATCAATTACTGATGAAGTCGTTGTAGTAACCCTTGTTTCACTCTTGACCAATAGGGAAATGCCAAAACTTTGAAGGATGTTTATGAAGGTGCTGCTGGATTCATTTATAATAGTGGTGTTGATGTTAATGTCCCCACAGAGAATTATGTTGACCTTTCTACTTGAGACTTTATCTAGAACTTCTGTTAACTCATTAAAAAAGTGTCCACACTACCACTGGAAGATATGTACACACACAAAATGATTAATTTCTTGGTGATATCAAGCCCTGTTAATTCAATAACTGCTGATATTTCAAAGTATTTGTACTCACTTACTGTACTGAGGTCATGTCTTGGTTTGAACTGAGTTCCTTTTCTGATATAAGTGCATGATCCTCCACCCCTTGAAGTAGTTCTTCAGTAAGAGTTTGCCTTTTCATACAATGATAATTCTACACGTTGGATTTCTGTGTCTCTACATCAGTGCCCAGTAATACAAACTACTGTGCAGTTCAAAGATTGGAACTCAACTTGTAATAGTTGTATTTTATTTTTTTATTGATTGCATGTTTTGATGGAGGATTGTTAAGTCTGTGAAATGCACCATGTTACTCTTTCCAATGGTTTGTTTTTCTTTGTGACATCTGGTGTATGTGATATTTGAGATGATAAAATCTGTCTTGTGAGTGATTGTTCCAGCATTTTTTTTAAAGTGCTGGTGATACTCTTCAGGCAGGGGAACCTGTTGTCTGGATTTAACCTAAGAAGGAACTACTTTTCCTACCTATGACAACAGGTATTTGACCATGTGTGACCCAAGATCCACCCCCCTATACTTTTATGAATCATTTGTACCAATCTTCCCTTTCCAGCCATGTTCAGATGTAGGCCATGCCTACTGAAACCCATCTGTTGATGGGCTTGATGGACACCAGAGAAACATGAGAAAAGTTGGCTGTCCTCAGAGCCATCCCTAACCCCACATTGATTTGCCTCACAGCTCTATCAAGGTTTGGTCTATCATGATGCCGGAACACTTCAACAAAGTCTACACTGGTGCCACGAGTCAGGGAAGCTATCTTGTCAAGGTTACCAACTATGTCATATGCCCCATCCCTGTCCAAACTGTTTCCTGCGCCACCCACTATCACTACATGGTCCTCTTTTGTAAAGTCCTTACATAAAGACCCTAGGTCTTCTATCATGTGACTTAGCACTGCATTTGGCTTGAAGATACTGGTGGCCTGGTATACTGCCCCTAAACTTTCCTGTAACTGAGAGCCTACACATCGCCAATGGCTACTACCTAGCAGCAGCACTTTCTTCTTCCTAAGAGTTTGTATGTTCCTAGGCTTCTTGGCCTCAGTTGAAGTGTACTGTACATTTCCTTCTCGTTCTACCTGAGGCTCTTCTCCACTGAACTCTGGCAGTGGTAAATACCTGTTTTTGGTGTTGATGATAAAAATGTCAGATCGCGTTCTCTTTCTTCCTATCATCCGACCAGCTGCCAGTTCCCAACCATCCTCCTCCCTCCTATCTCCCTTGATCCTTATCAGTTCCTTCCTTGCTTCCTTCAGCTGTGCCTGAAGGGAACAGATTTTCCTTTCTTGTTCCCCAATCAAAATGTTCCTACTGCATACTCTGCAGTTCCAGGGAGAGCCTCTTATGCTCTCCCAACATTCTCGCCACTGCATCTTCCTCACTGAAAAGTTTTCCTGCAAGATTGGCAACAAATCCCTCTACTCACTACCCTATAACAGCTCCCATATTTCACACTCATGGTCAATTTCGAAAGAATGATTAAGTTTAAAAAATGTTTTAAATTTGTCGAGGACGCGAGATTGTCTGTGTGTAAAAACAAAAACAAAAAAAGGGCACAAAGGTCTTATGTGCTGTGGTTGTTGTTTTTGTACTGATTTAGAGATACAATGACAGAAGAATGAATTTGTAATTAATGTGCCTTTAGAGAATTTGCGTTATCAGGCGTGTTTGGTCAGGTTTTTAAACGTTTATAACTCGGGAGATTTAGGCCTAGATCGTGTCTACCTAACTAGCAAACAATACGAAATGTGTTAGTTAAATACGATTTAGAAACGTTTAATTACACTTTTATTGCGACAATAGACACTGATGAAAATAGTACCTGACTTTTTTTAACGAATTTTTCACTACCAAGAAAACTTGAATAGAATTTTTTGTGTTTATGTCATGCAAAATTTCGGGTTATATCACGATTATCGGGACTTCACCTAAAGAATAAGTTTTTTCAAGAACAAGCCATTTCATTTTTCATTAATTTTAATATTTTGTTTGAAATCGGTTTTATGTCACTGGAGGTTTTATTTACGATTTAAGATCTGAGTACATTCTAAGATTTTATAACAAATGGATGTTAAGGATACTGTATGGAAGTTTTGTGGTACACTTCTGCTGCCTTTCCTGTAGATATGTGTGGCTTGGACTTTTTTCCAACTACTGCACACGTCTCTTTGTTGCAGGAATCATCAGTGTATTTGGTTAAAAGAGGAGCAGGAGATAACTCAGACACAAATTTAGTATAAAATCTGTCTGGAAGAACAATCACCACAAAAATATAATTATGGCAATGACAAGCAATGATGCCTTTAGTGCAGATGTATACCAAGCTCGAAATCTTACAGGAAATGCAAGGTACGATGAGTAATGAGACAAACGAGCAGGAGCACTACATCAGTAGTGTGTGGTGTAAGTTCATAATTTGGGGTTAATGGAAGGTGTATTGGAGTAGTTCGTGCATCAATTGTGACAACTGTGTCCAGATGGCGCACTGGACAGCGCAACTGCCTAGTAAGTCAGTTCACTGCCAGTGTCAGCTTGGCATGGACAGCTGTTTATGTTTATGCCACAGATCACTGCACTTGTGAGGTTGAATACCTCTGGTATTTCTCGTGAATAGCTACACTGTAGGCACATCATGGCTCACTCATACAGAAAGTCAACCATTCAGATCAGCTTCAATACTAGATTCACACAACCCAAATATTTCACAATTGAACGATTTGTATGGAAAGAGATCAAAATAGATCCACAGAACCTGACAAGTATCCACCTCTCCATTACGAATAGTGTGGTTTACCTTAAAATGACCAGCAACAGAGAATGTGATAAAACTGTATGTGACCATAAGAATGGGCTAAAATTCAAACATTATGATGGGGACATGGGGACGGTGTCGATCATTCACGTGGATCCCAGGTTCTGCATCATTAGAGTTTTTGAACTTCTCTTCGACGTTGCAGATCACACTGCAATTAATACTTTACAACCATGTGGACGCATACTCAGCCATGTCACCGAAAAAATGGACCACTTTTAAGACATACCCTACTATCAGTGGCATGAGGCGAGTTCAGACTGAGTTTACACGGCATGTCCCATCTTATCTCCTTATTGGTGGTTGTAGAGCAACAATTGTTTATGATGGGCAGGCAAACATGACAATGTGTCCAAGATGTCAAACGAAGAACACTCTGATAAGAAGCTGCAACAGAAGTTTGATGTCACAGGAATGGAGACAAAGATGAAAATCAGCTGGCTGGTGGTACCAACAGCCGCTTTTGTCCCCAACTTTCAAGACAATGTGGCTTCCAAACAGCTTTCGGATTTGGATGTGGTGCATGACAGCACAAACAGAGGTCACCAAAATGGCGAAAGAAAAGATGTAACACACCTTGAGATCATTGCTTTCTTCATACAGGAGAAGATGAACAGGCAGACAATGACAATGCCACAGTAGAAAGTGCCGGGGTCTGCAGCAATGACTGACCAGCGAATGTAATGGCCTTCTCTACTCTGGTGAGACCCTTAAGACAGATCCAAAGCAAGTTTCATAACTTGGCATAGTAGAAGAAGACATGGCCATAGCAGCTCAGGCTGAGGAGGTCTGACCACAGGATTCATCTTGGCAGAACTGGGCAGTTGAGTGAGGAATTCCAGCCACCAGCAGCTGTGGGTATTGTGGTTGAGGCGACATTGCCATATGTTCCAACCCCCCTCTCCCCTCTCCCCCCACCTACACTGCCAAGGATAATGTTAGCCTAACATGCACACCCCTCAATATATAGGACGTCAACAGGTGTTCCACATTACATCCATTAATACAAATACCATACTACCACCGATCAAGACAACCTTATTCAAAGATTCGCTCCTGAGGCACATAAAGATATTGGTCTTTTACAGGAAGTATACATCAACGAACTTCCGTCTCTTTGAGGATACAAAAATTTTCTGTCACTAGCTTCAGAAACTGGTAGTGGCAAGGGCGATAATCATTAAGGATGGCATCATAGTTGAGAACGTCACTTACCTACTACCAGCACACAGAGTGGCTGTAACAGTACTTGGAGTGAGGCTTATCAACACCTATGCTCATCCAGGTAAGGATGGATGAAGAGAACGAGCATGCTACTTTGTGGAGGAAATAGCCTTACTCTTTCAAGGATGGCATGCTCATTACATCCTCAGTGGCGATTTTGTGTGCTGGCACCTAAGGACCAGTTACTACCTTACAAACTGTGCCCAGAATTGAGACCATTGGTATGAGATGTGCAGTCCATGGAATCTGTATAGGAGTTGTAGGGTGTCCTTGAATGTTTACTCTGATTTCAAGATTAAATATTAATTATATTGTTTTTTGTTACAGGTCTACTAGGGAATCTATGAAGTTTCAGCACAGCTGTGTCTCTTTCAACACTTTCACCACAAGAAGCGCTGTATGAGATACATAGTAAAACATGATTTCTTGAAGTGTATATTTTTGTCTGATGATGTTACATTTCATGTTTATGGCTCAGTTAACCACCGTAATGTCTGGATCTGTGGATAAGAATGTCCTCATGTCATATGAGAACATATGGTACAGTCCAAAGGTTAATGTCTAGTGTGGGTAAATGTGTGATTGGCCCATTTCTCTTGCTTGAAAGCAATATATGTGGATATGTTTATCTAGACATGTTGGTGAATTATGCCATTCCCCAGCTACAGAACATGCAAGACACTATCTTTCAGCTAGATGGTGCTCCCTGTCATTGGCTCTAGAAGTCAACAATTTTCTTAATGAAACCTTGCCCAACTGGTGGACTGGCAGAGATGGCCCAATTCCATGGCTCTCGATGTCATCTGAATTAGCCTAGATTTCTTTCTTTGGCGCTAGGTGAAAGATATTGTGTACAAAACGCAGTTCCTGATGTGACATTACAACAATGCACACCATTTATTTACAGAGTGTGTGGCAAGAAATTGAATACTGGCTTGATATTTTCTGTGTTACTAGGGATGCATATATTGAATGATTTAAATTTTGAATGGTATTACCAGAGTTGTATGTATATATAAGATTCAAACCTCAATGAGTACAGGTGTATGAGGTATAATGCATGTTTCATTTACTATATCCAGTGAAGAGTTACACCATTTTGTTATCAGGGTAAACATTTATATACACCCTGTAGAAATATAACTAGCCACTTCGCTAGTCACATTGATCACATCTACATCATATGCTGCCTCAAACCTGTTGTCCATGATGCAGAACTGTGGCGAGCGGCCTTCACTGACTACATGGCACATATCTGCTTGATCGCACTCCAGAGACAGCAGGTTGGTTGGTTCGTTTGTTGATTTTGGGGAGAGGACCAAACAGCATGGTCATCAGTCCCATCGGATTAGGGAACGAGGGGGAAGGAAGTCAGCTGTGCCTTTTCACAGGAATCATCCCAGCTTTTACCTGAAGCAATATGGAAACCACAGAAAAGCTAAATCAAGATGGCCAGGCCTGGGTCTGAACCATCGTGATCCCGAATGTGAGTCCAGTGTGCTAATCACTGCGCCACCTTGCTCAGTAGATAGCATGTGTGGTGAAGCTGTGGCCTAAGGAAAATGAATGTGGTCCACTTTAGAGCTCCAAAGTGTCACCATGTTATTGAAGAAGTCTGGCAATACTGGGAAGAGCATCAACGGATATACCCTACTACGTTATGTTGGTGCTTGGGATGTATCAAACCGGTGATAAGGTGTGCACTGATTGCATTGGGGTATGAATATTCACAGTGGAAATAACAGAATTTAAACCTCTGTTTCACGATTTATTGGAATGTACCGATCAGGGCCCCTCTCTTTAGTGACAGGTTGTAGTACAATGAGCAAGGGCAAAAATTATTGCTATTATGCATTCTCATCTGGGAGGAGCAGTGGGCTGCACAAGGACACTAGACTGAGTTCAGGGTGAACGCTCATTGATGCACCTTATCATTCGTGAACATAAGCAGCGCTGAAGAGCTCTAATACATACCTTTGACACAGAGGATGGCATACATCTGACAACACAAAATGACATAGCAGACACCTTCATTGTCTAGTATATCTGTTTATACACTGAAGAAGAATATGAGAGGATGGCCCTACAAGACAGTACTCAGATGCTTTTCAGGATGCTCAGTTAAGAGGCAGTGGCTATACTACTGGAGGAAATTAACAAGGACAAAGTGTTAGAAGCTATAGATAAAGGGCCACTCAATAAGTCGCCAGGGCTAGACAAAATTCCTTTGGAGTTTTATTGGACGTTTCAACAATTGATGGCTTCCTGTTGGACTGAAATCGGCCATCTCTTAACGTGTCTCTCTCACATGCCCTCATAGAGGGGCTGATGATCCCAATACATAAACCTTCAGGTGGTACCCGACTCCAACTCTACCCCATTAACACTACATAATTGTGATCTTAAGATTTTTAGCAGATTGTTGGCAACAGGACTTACAAGAATACAGCATCGCATAACGTCACTTGACTAGTCATTCCTCAGTGGTGATAGCAACGTCCAGATGGCTCTCATCGAATACTGCAATTCAAATGAAGAATGGGTTTAATGTCTCATTGACTTGAGGTCATTAGAAACAGCACAAGCCCAAATTGTGTCAAGGTTGACCTCTTGAATGGGAGTCCACTGTGATAACCACTGCATCACCTCACTCGGTCATGCTGTTTGATCATATTGGTGAAAGCATGTCAACTACACAGAGCTCTGATATCCATAGAATTCTGTCAAGCCTTTGACAGATTCAGCCATTTATCCATTATGGAAGTGTTGACATAAATGAAGATCCTGCAGTCCTAAATTGCCATGGTGATGCAGTTACCTCATGGAGCTACCTCTAAAGTGCTTTTTAAAGGCCAGTGGGCTGTGTACCATACTATTATGACATTAATCTGACAAGAATGTCCCTTATCCACGATGATATGTGCATTGGCCCTGAAACCACTTCTTAGCGGCCTTTGCCAACTCTTGACAGGACTTAACGATATGGGGACACATTTCTCAGTGCAAGGAGTATGGAGACGACCTATTACTGGTGATTTGGACTGGCTACCAAACATTTTCGGCATTGGATGGAATTAACAGATGCACTACCACTACAGATAGGGGTATGGACATTGAAAAATTGGTCACCTGAATATTGTTGCTGGACTACCTGTGATACCGACGCAGTCTTGGAGATACGGGACAGTGTAAAGTGTCTGGGGACCGTGTTCATGAATGACATAAGACACATCAGATTCAACATGTTGCTGCTAGCTGTTCAGAATGGTGTCAGAGCGAATGGCTTGTGTGCCTTAGAGAATATTTAGCGGGTTGCCTACATGAATACCTATTTTACATCACATAACTCCCTATGCACAGATTCTTCTGATGGTGCAGACATCACTCGATGCATACTGGTAGCCTTAGTGTATTTCGCCAGTACTCTTCAAGACTGATTACAGTGCCCTGACCGTACCCACTGGAAGAGGAGGCCTCAAAATTTTACACATTCATCATCACATGATGGCACTTGATATCATCAGATGTTGAAGACATGGGGTACACAACAGCGAATCTGTCGGAATTGTTTCGAGACGAAATGGCACCAGCTTCCCTACTTGTCCCATTGATAGTGAAGAACATTTCTGAATTATTTCATCATATCAGAGATTTTTTCCTTGAATGTAGGTATTTTATGGCAGATCTGCTGGCCAATAGACCGGCGACAGCACATAACATTTACTGCATACTCACAAGCAGGCACTTCGCAAACCCTGTGGAAACATGGAACTTGCTGATCCGCTGGCTGGTGATATGGTGGACAATTCACCACACAACACTTGACATGGAGACATGAACAATGTTGTACTTGGCAGTTAATGATAAACAAGTCACCAGATGCCACCTCCACGCCATCAATATGCTGAACTCCTTATTATAGCAGTTAAGTACGGCTGGAAATCAAAACACTCACAGTCTTATGTGTGCCCGACCTGCGGAAGTGTGGCATCTAGTGACTAACATGCCTGCCTTTCTTCTCCACACAGGACAACAAGTCTTTGATCCTATGATTGTTATTTTTTCTGAACAGAACTTACTAGCCATGCACCAAGATGAATGCAATGACAAAGCTATGAGCTCAAGCAGTGCATTATCTGCTTTGCGATGACCTGAAGTATGTGCTAGACTTCTGCAACCTCGTGTACAGATGATTTTTTTGGAAATTTGTGGTAAGGTCTTATGGGACCAAACTGCTGAGGTCATCGGTCCCTAAGCTTATGTACTACATAATCTAACTTGAACAAACTGGCACTTTGGACAACACACATACCCATGCTCGAGGGAGGACTAGAACCTCAGGTGGAGGGACCTGCACGGACAAGAAGCCTCAGACCATGTGGCTACCCCAGGCAGCTGCACAGACGTCAAATGGCAGTTGTGTGTAGCCCCAAATACCAACGATATTTTTTTTCTTAATTCCTGGGAAGTGCGCTACAAGGTCCCCCACACAGTTGAAATGTCCCAGATGTGAGAAGCTGATGTTGATCATGATGAAGAGGCATATGGTGATCATGACGAAACTGTTACCTCCTCCAGTTCTATGGGATTATGTGGCCAGAGGTAGATGCACTGGAGAGGACTGCTCTTATACTAACCCACCAGCAGAGATTTTCTTTCCTTCTCTCTTTTCCTTAGTTATTCGAGAGCATGTCTAATTTCCTTAGTGGAGAGCACCGGTGGATGATTAAAAAAATCAACTGGTGTATTTTGCTTAATCAGAGTTGTTTCATTTTCAAAAGTGTTTTGATTTCTCTTCTACTTTTCAGTTAAAAAATAGTGGATCTGTGAAACAGGGTTCATGATATTATTTTCTGTTTGTGAATTTATTTCTTTAGTTAAGGTTGCAGTTAGCCATTCAAACAATGACTTCATGTGGTGTCATTCACTGGAGTGCATGGAAACACCTTGTGAAGAAAAAAAATCATTCCTAAATGAAATTTGAGTTATTCTCTTTTCAAAAGCTTCTTCTACTTTTGAGCTGAAGAAAATAAAAAAAGAAAACAGAGCCTTGTAACAGGGTTCATGATACGAAAAATAAAATAAAATAAGGTAAACAGGAGACCTGGGATCGAATCCTGCTCTGGCACCAATTTTCAACTTTCCCCACTGAAGTAACCCAATGACCACTTTAATTCTTTTGTGTCTTGATTGATAGTGGCTGCATAATCAAAATATATTTTGTTCTTTTGGATGCCTCCATGCACGTACATATATTGTTTTAAGTTTGAGTTATAGCTCCTCTGTATGCATCTGTCCTGAGCTTAATGTTTCAAGTTCCTCATAGAGACATGATGCTACTGCCTCTTTATTTAGTTTGTTGAAAATATAAATCTTTCAACTTGTTTTAGTTGGCCTTTACGCTTTGGTAATCATAGATGCTATAACTGCTTCGTGATCACTGATACCAATGTCAATGTGGTCTTCTGTAAATGAGTCAGATCTACTTGTATACATTAGGTCCAATCTACAGGGCGTCCATATTTAGAGTCCCTGTTTCAAAACGCTATAGAACAAGAACCACCGCACAGAATGACGTCACATCTGAACAGCATATTTTTTGACACAGGGGTAAACGTCATGCAACAAACAAAATTTGATGAAAATTTGACCAATAAATGTGCACTGTAAGCTGTAAGCATCAGAATACACACATCATATCTGTTGCTCATTTTACACCTGAGACGCCTAACATGACTGTCTCCATGAAGGATCGTGTGCTGCTGCTACAGCTCTTTTACAAGAATGAATGGGGGATGCGCGGCAGTAGCCCTGCAGATGTTCCAGACACTAAGTGGTATGAAAGAAGGCTGTGACCACATGTCTGCTGAGGGTCTGGAGAAACTGATTACAAAATTCGAAAAGATAGATTCTTTTGAAATGTAGTGTGGCAGAAGGAGGAAAGCATTTGTGCGACAGCTGTCAAAGAAGTGGCCACAGGACTGTAGGTGGGATCGAAAGGTGGTGTGCAAACATGTAGTGCATGGGGAATTGAACAAACGTTGGACAAGACAGCGAGCACGGTGCATAAAATCCTACGAAACATTCTGCATTCCTATCCATACAAAATCACTCATTTTCAGCAGCTGCTTCCTGCTGAGCTGCCAGCAGGACAAACACTCACTATGGCATTTCTAGCTCACTTGCAAAAGAACAATGAATGGCCATGAAACATTCTGTGGACAAACGAAGTCCACTTCCATCTCTAGCAACATGTCTATGTGCAGAAATTCTGAATATGGCCAATGGAAAATCTGCAATCAGATCATCCAGTACCACTGAATTCTGAAACGGTGACTGTTTGGTTCTGATTAACGGCATCGTCTGTCGTAGGATCGTGTTTTTTCGAGGAACTGAGTCCTGCACGTCCTGTTACGTGTACTGTCTTGGGTAAATGTTATGAGAGTCTTTTGCAACCAATATCATTCCAGCTCTTCAGCGGTGTGGGTGTGTGGGTAGGAACATATTTACGCAAGACGGCGCTCCTCTACACATTGCACAACCAGTGAAGCGGCTGCTGTAGAGGCATTTCGAAAATTCTAGATTATCAGCCATCATTACCCTGCAGCCTGGATGTGCAGATCACCTGTGTAATATGGAAAGGGTGGCAACACCCCACTCTGCATTGTTGCCAAATTTATTCAAGATAGCTGATCCAAGATGGCGGCTATAGATGTGGCAATGTTGCAGTGACGTCATGGTCGGAATTTCAAATTCTGGCGAGAAATAAGTCAACTGGGCTACTTCCTCTAACCTACCCCTCCCTCCCCCATCTGGAAATTGGCAGTAAAAGGACACAGTGTGTGCTGGGCTGCTGGATAGGGCGGACATAAGACTTTAATTTGCATGCATTGCTCCCATCCCCTTCCATCCCTAACAGGAAATTGGCAGGAGAAGGTCTCACTCTGTGCTGGGCTGCCAGATAGGTTGGATGTGTATATGCATTGTTTATTTAAACAATTTGAATTGTCATAGGCAGTAGCTCAATCCAGTGTGTTCACCACGAGGTCTGGAGCCAGAGATTTAGTTCACAGCATTGCCACTGAAGGGTGCTGTTGTCCCTCCCCATCTTATCTCCCATGATATAACCCTGGACAGCCCTCTGGGAAAAAAAGACAGGAAAAGGACTCTGTCTGTGTCTAGCTGCTGGACTGGGAAGATGGACATAATTGTTTACTGTGTTCAACGGACGAGATGTCTGTACTGGTGAAGGAGGAGTGTATTGGCATCTGAGGAATGTGTGAATAACAATGATATTTGGTGAAGACAAATACGCTTCATGAAATAATGAAGACGGGGCTAAGCTACGCTTCACAACTCACACTGATAAATGCATGTGCTGTAACTGTAGATCATTCGTTAAAAGTCGATTCAGTCAGTTTTCCTAAGTGCAAGAGGCAAGACGCTCACCCCCAGTCTCTGCACCCTGCTGGAATAGAGGCAACGCGGTGGCTTACGACACGGCCATGGACCGCACTGGCTTACATCATTGTCACACGGTAGCTGAAGGGCCGTAAGCTAAGCCCTCCATTCGGTTTTGCTGCAGCTCTAATTTCTTTATAAACTTCTTCACCTTTTCGTTTCAAGATAGTACAGTAGCCTTATTACCTTCAAGTGAAGTGTTAAGAATATTTAGTTTCTCAAAAATATCAGTGAGGTAATCCTTTTTAAACAAAAAATCTCAGTTGCTGAAACAGTCTGCCAAAGAGTGACTTCTCTCCGTTAAAAAGCAGAGTACCTTATCCCTCAGTTCAAAGATTCATTTCAATACTTTACCCCTTGAATGTCATCGAACGTTACTAAAAACAGAGCAACTGGGTGTGTTCAGAAAAGCCATCTCCTCACGCAGCACTTTAAAAAGCCTCGAATTTATAGATTTTGCTTTAATAATGTCAAATGTTTGTATAACCGTTTGCAGAACATCATGAAGTAATGGACGAAGTTATTTAGCGACTAGAGCTTCCTGATGTATCATGCAGTGAGTCCATACAGTATCAGGAGCTACGGTTCTAACTTTCGCTTGCAATACACCATGAGTACCAGACATTGAGCGAGCTCCGTCTGTGCATACTCCAATGCACCTATTCCATGAAATACCGTTTTGATTTAAAAAAATATTGAACATACCAAAAAGGCTTTCAGCTGTAGCTGTTTTCAGTATCGGTTCACAGAAAAGAAACCCCTCTCAAATGTTAAATTCATCAAGGAAAGGAACATAAGCAATCAAATGAGCATCTTTGTGAGTATCATTTGCTTCGTCCACCTGAAGTGCAAAATAGTTGTTGCGTAATTTATCGATTAACTGCTCTAGTAAATCGTCAGAAATGTCTAAAATACTTCTATGCACCGTGACATTAGAGTCAGGAATACTTTTCAGCTGTTGAACGAATGAGTCGCCAAACATTGTTGACATCAATCGCTGCTGGTAAAACCAGAGTTCCTGCAACCGTGCGTGGTTTCTTGCATTTAGCAATTGTATGAGGAATCTGGTAAGAGGCTAAAAGGCCCTTAGACGTCACATTCATAGTTCTAGCAAAGTTCTTCTGGGTAGATAATAAAACATTTAGTTTCTTGATAAAAAAATCTTTTGATTCAGGATGTTTGGTTTCAAGATGTCTCTTTAACTTGTTAGGTTTCATGCCATCAGCAGCTAAAATCGTTAAACAAACTACACGCTGCGGACTTTCTTCACCATTGATTGTCCTTCCCCTCTGCCAGTTGACGGACCGCTGCTGTCTCGATGTTTGTCAGTAATCAGGAACCGCTTCATACTGCAGTCAAGTCTTCCTCGCAAAGTCGTCGCTATAAGGATGCGTTGTGATACATGAGTGAAACCTTGCACTGCGCGGGATAGTTACGGAAACAGTAATAGCACAGGCGACAAAGGGTATTCCGCTGACTATCGAAGGAAGCAACGCCACCTAGGAACAAAGCCTACTCAGTTCGCGGGTGTAGGCTTTGTTCCTAGGTGGCGTTGGAGGAAGTCGCGCAGCTCGACCGATCATTGGAAACAATGCTGACAATGTTTGACGGCGGTTTCATGTCGTCGACCACGTCTGGTTTTAACACCGACGTCTTGCGAAATTCAAACCACATCACTGGCATGTCGTTTGTTCGACAAAAGATACACCTAATTGTTTATTACTAAGAACATATTTTTTCTCCTAATGTAACGCGCCTCCCTTGCACGCCATACGCACCGCCTCCTCGGGGTCGCGACCCACTGTTTGAGAACCACTTATCTATACTTAAAGTCGCGGTATTTGTGTGGAAGACCACTTCATTCGGAAGCAGTACCATATTTTGATTTATAAAGCGTGTATAGTTTTTAACATGGACATCGTTAGCAACACTTGTCTGCGCCGGTAGGACGAGGACTGCTTGTGCGTTAGAAACTTAGTTGTTACAATAGTGTTTTCTTAATAGCTGGTCTCTTATAAGACGATTACGTGTCTGGTCCTAAAACACACTGATATCACTCGCAAGAAAATCAAATGAGACATCTCCATCCATTGCAAATTTTCACTCTATATTGTTTGGTATCACCAGCATTCAGTTATTGGCCAAGTACTTTACTTTGTAGGGGATGTGTGATAGATTCGCTGTGATCAGCTGGCTTGTAAAGTATGTGTGTGTTTCTACATGTGCAAAGAAATATAACTATGTTTCTGTTGTAAGGAAGGTAAGGATTTGACATGGAAAACTACGAGGCCTGTTCAGAAAGTAAGCTCCGATTGATTGCCAAATTGAAACCACAGTGAACATCAGAAATGTTTTACTTGTAACAATTAGCTACACGTTTCAGCTACTTCTCTACGTAGTTGCCGTTCTGACTTAGACTTTTGTCATAGCGTTGTACCAACTTTTCAATAGCCTCATCATAGAAGGCAGCCGCCAGTGCTTTCCGCCAATTCTCCACGCTGGCCTACACCTCGTTGTCTGTGTCAAAATGTTGTCTTCAAAGACAGCGGTTCATGTGACCAGAGATGAAACTCAGGGGGAGACAATTGCGGACTGTATTGTGGGTAATCTAACATTTCCATTTGAAAACGATGCAGGAGCATCTTCATTGCCCCTGCAGAATGCGGCTGAGAATTGTCTTGAAGAAGAAACAGCACGACAGTTATGTAATGTTAGCTGCATAGCTTCAGGCGAAATTTCTCACCAGGCCCTCGCACTTGGCGGGAGACACTATTTTCTAGACATCTTTACGCAGTCACTGCGAGCTCAGAAATGAGAAGAGCGACGTGATGCTAACTGGGGTTATACTAGAGACACTACCCAACTCATCTGTGCAAAGCTTTATCGGATTTTCATAGTCGTTTCCATTTTGCGACCGATCGGAGCTTACTTTCTGAACGCCCCTCGTATTATAACCGCAAGGAGAATGAAAGAGGTTTTTAGGTGAAAAGTTATGTTCAGTCATAAGAATGCCATAGATATTTTTATTTCCAGAGCCGAGGTCGTTGGGAGGTGGTGTTTCCGATACTTCGCTCATTGCCGAATGTCATCAAATTGAGACTGCTTTCGTAATATTTAATTGTAAGTACACTGACAAAATATATGTGGCTAGTTTCTTAGGACGATTCTGCCTGGCGTGTGAGGAGTGCATATCGGCTGGGACCGGTGGCCAGAACAATCGACATTTCTGGCTTACGGTGGGAGGTGCCCAGACTGGAGAAGCCAACAGGGGTACAGGAATGTATCTGACCTAAAGCCGTCGCCATCCAGGTGGGTGAATAGTGAACTAATAGTCAGTATGTGTTGGGCGATCATATGTGATGGAAATTTGAGAAGATTCAATACGGGCGTGTATGTTTGCGCTGGACAGTTATTCCCTCCCATGTAAATAGTCCAGTTGACTGCTTCTACACATATCCCATCATTATCATTATTTGGTTGAGAGAACAACGACTGTGGTGTGTGTTGTGTGCATCTAGATGGTGAAAGACAGCTGGAAGACGTTTCCTGGTTCTCTAGACATGAGAAACACCTTAGTTGACTGTGTAAGTTTGCAATCTGTTATATCACTGACATTAGTGGAACTACCAATTTCCTAAATTTTTTCGGGTTTTCACGTAAAGGTCTTCGCAGGCGGGGTAAGTTTCTACCTCTTGCACCTCGCTAAAGTTTCGGGTATGTAGAGAAATGATTTCCACTCTTTGTCTTCGGAATTATACTGTGCAAGTGTTACTGCTATGCAAGCGATGTCCCTATGTGCTTGATATGGAGAATTATCGTGTAAAAGGTTTGATGTTCTGGCAAGCCATGTGAAAATGTATATGTTCTTGTAATCCGAGAGTATGGATACGGTTGTGGAAAGAAGCATGGCAGTAATCTAACAAGCAAGCAGGTCAGGGACGGAAGTAGTAACGCCTTTGTGCCGATGAGAACCAGCCCAGCCTTTGTACAACAGTTCAGAGAGTGAACGCTGTATGTGGAGGGCGCTCTGATCGCTCTTCGGGCCGATGTGTGTGCAGGCGCAGTTGACTCTTGACAATTGGGCATGAGATGACCGACCGATCTCGCGGGAAATATCTAGTGCTGCGAGGGCTATGAACATTGCATGTGCTTATATATGTACGAGAGGCTGGTGGTTGATACTTATATGCAGGCTGCAGAAGTTGTGATTTTTTATGGTGCAAGATACATACTGTATGTTTACGAAATCGATATAGCATGTGGTGATATAATCCGGTTGGAGATAGGTTTCATGCTGAAAAATATTGAAGCTTTCCTCGTCAGCAGCAGAGAAGCGCAATTGCTGAAATGTCTTTTCTTCCATATTTCATGATCTATGGACCACTTTTGCATGGTTTAACTGTCAGTACAATATGGCTGCTTTTTTTTTTTTTTTTTTTTTTTTTTTTTTTTTTTTTTTTTTTTTTTTTTTTTTTTTTTTTTAGATCTGTATGAAATAGTTATGACGCTGAAAGATTCGTGCTGGCAGCAGCAGTTTGGCCGGTTTCAAACCGAAAACTTCAAGCTTTCCTCGACAGTAGCAGATTAGTGTGATTGAGGATGTGTCGTTCTGTATTTCATGTGGTGTGGACCACTTTTGAAGGGTTTAACTGTCAGTGCAAAATGACTGCTGTATGTTTTTCTCGATCTGTAAAAAATACTTTTCCCGGTCTTCAGATAATGGTGGACAGTGCTCCCACACTGGCAGCAGCAGGAGTTTGGCAGGTAAATTAAGTAAGAGCCAGTCAGAATTCTCCACTCAGAATGCTCCACTCACAAGACTTCACGCTATACTATAGTACTATATACGTAAAAAAATAAATAATGCTGGCACAAAAACTACTGATATTTCCTTTCAAGGTTAGTATATCAACTAAAGATTCCATTTTGGTAAGAACAGATAATGAGACAAAGTAAGTTTCTAATTAGTAGCTGATGTACACTATGTGATCAAAAGTATCCGGACACCTGGCTGAAAATGACTTACAAGTTCGTGAAGCCCTCCACCGGTAATGCTGTATTTCAATATCGTGTTGGCCCACTCTCTCAGGATGACGTTCATTCAGCTGCTGGAAGGGTTCTTGGAGAATGGCAGCCCATTCTTCATGGAGTGCTGGACTGAGGAGAGGTATCGATGTCGTTAGGTGAGGCCTGGCACGAAGTCGACGTTCCGAAACATCCCAAAAGTGCTCTAAAGGATTCAGGTCAGGACTCCCTGCAGGCCAGTCCTTTACAGGGATGTTATTGTCGTGTAACCAGTCCGCCACAGGCCGTGCATTATCAACAGGTGCTCAATCGTGTTGAAAGATGCAATTGCCATCCCCAAATTTCTCTCAACAGTGGGAAGCAAGAAGGTGCTTACAACATCAGTATAGGCCTGTGCTGTAACAGGATCACTCAAAACAACAAGAGGTGCAAGCCCCCTCCACGTAAATCACGACCACACCATAACACCACAGCCTCCGAATTTTATGTTGGCGCTACACACACTGACGGATGACATTCACCGGGCATTCGCCACATTGTGTACAGTGATTCGTCACTCCACACTACGTTTCTCCGCTGCTCAATTGTCCAAACTTACACCAAGCGAGGCGTCGTTCGGCATTTACCAGTGAGATTGATGTGTGGCTTTTGAGCAACCGCTCGACCATGAAATCCAAGTTTTCTCACCTCCCGCCTAACTGTCATAGTACTTGCAGTGGATTCTGTTGCAGTTTGGAATTCCTGTGTGATGGTCTGGACAGATGTCTGCCTATTACACATTACGACCCTCTTCAACTGTCAGCGGTCTCTGTCAATCAACAGACGAGGTCGGCCTGCACGCTTTTGCGCTGCACGTGTCCCTTTACGTTTCTACTTCACTATCACATCGCAAACAGTGGACCTAGGGAAGTTTAGGAGTGTGAAAATATCGTGCTCAGACGTATGATGCAAGTGACACCAAATCACCTGATCATGTTCGAAGTCCATGAGTTCTGCAGAGCGTCCCATTCTGCTCTCTCACGATGTGTAACGACTACTGCGGTCGCTAATATGAAGTACCTGGCAGTAGGTGGCAGCATAATGCACCTAATATGGATGACGTATGTTTTTGGGGGTGTCCGGATACTTTTTATCACATAGTGTAGGTTTTGGTCTTAGTGACACAACACATGTACAAACCACTGGGAGTCTATAGCCGTGTAGCGTGGTGTCTTCGAGTAACCGCCGAAATCCACGTATTGGTAACACGAAACACATTCTCATTGACTCCATTAGGGCAGCCATAGTGTAGATCAACCTACAAATAACAGAAGTTTTTGCCATTATTTTAGTGGTATGAATTCTCAGACTTTATTTTTATGGGAGGTGCATCAAACCATGTGATAAAGGTCAAGGCCTTAGTTATTTATCAATCAGTCTTATTCAACTAAACTATTGCAAAAGAATGCATTGGTAGAATTGTACTTTCAAAACAAGGAAATAAAAATATTTCAAACTCAGGATGACTAAATATCGCATTTTGTATAGCCATTTGAGCGCTACGCTACGGATGAATAAAGTGTTGTCAAGATGTTTACAGATCATGGCATCAAAACGAAAGATGCCAAAACGGAGCCTACAGTATTCAATTAACAGCTCTCGATATTGCTTCACCAAAGAAGATCACAACACAGTTTGTAGTTTCGATCGTTACATGGATGCAGAAATGACGCGTTAGATTGTATGTAGAACTATAGATCAATCTCAGTGATGATAATCTGTTATAAAGTAAGGGACCAGCAAAAAGACTGGAGACAGTATAACAGTTTACGTTGAAATCAGAGAGAATGTCTATATTAACAATGAAGTGCAAGAATAGAAGCTATACCTTTATAAATTGCCATGCACCTATTAGTTATGATAAAAGAAGAAATCTGCAGAAAGTAAATCAGTTTAAGGGGCTTTTGGAATCTGAAATCTCCAACATACCTGAAAACAATGTTAAAATACTTCTCAGCGACTTCAATGTGCAAGTTGGGAGGGAAAAGAAATTTAAGATAGTTATAGGTGAATATCTAGCACACTTAAGAACAAACAGAAATGATGAGAAACTGATCATCATGTGTAACATGTTCCAGTTAAAACTGATGTCCACACATTTTTGCAAACTGACGAGAAAGCCAACAGTTGGACACCTCCAACACCAAACCCAAGAGAATTTCAACTGGATCACACAGCCATATCTAAAAGGAATATCATGGAAATTATGAATATTAAAGTAATCAGAACTTGGGAATTTTATTCAGATCATTGTCACTCTAAGATTAAAATCAGGTCTCTCCCATCCAAACCAAAAAGTACAACCAAGAACTTAATCAGATACAACTCCATTACAGCTAATATTGCAATACAAAACATAGAAAAATTTAGAGAAGAAACTGAGACAACAAAAAAAGTGTTCGCATGAACTCTATGTACAAATTACTATAAAGGCAGAGAAAACTTTAGGACTGGCCAAGAATAAAAGGAAAACATGGTGGAACTAAGAGGGAGTGAAATTAAATCAGACGGAAGGTCAAGGAACGATATAGCAAGCCAGATCCATCTGGAAAATGCTGCTTTTAACAAGAGAAGAAACCTTTACACATCCAGCAGCATAGACGAACGTCTTAGGAAAAACCTCATAATGACATTTATTTCGAGTGTGCTGCTGTACGGAAGTAAACAGGGACACAAGAGAAGCAGACAAAATATAAAATAACAGCCTTCGAGATGAGGTGCTACTGTAGAATGCTCAACATTTCCTGCGTGGACAAGACATCAAGCGAAGAGGGTCTCCACAGAGCAAAGGAACAGAAGCCGTGTCTCCTGAAGTTCATCAGACACAGAAGGAACACACGGGTCGGCCATCTGCTGAGACGTGATGGTGTCATTAAAAGCATCATTGAAGAGACAGTAGAAGGGAAAAATACAAGAAGCAGACCAAGACTAGAATACATCAACCAGATCATGAAGATACGAGTTGCACTACCTATACAGCTCTCAAGGGGAAGCCGAAGACAGAAATGCATGGAAAACTGCTACTAACCAACCTGATGGCTGAAGACATAAGAAGAAGAAGATATTGGTATTGCCTGACAGTGAAGCACAGAAACTGCTACATTCCCCAAAATACAAGGATAATTTTGCCCGTTCTTTGACCCCTGTACTGCCATACTGACCGACGCGACTGAACACAGGTCTCGTTTACATAAAAGAAAAAATAAAAAAAGTTAGCTCCTTAGGTAGTGAATACGATTTTTCTTTCGTCGAGCAGAACCTTTCCGCTTTGGAAGAAACTATGTAATTTTCCTATAGCAAGTTGCGTTTACGGAATACAAAATCTTCACCTTCAAGAAGAAGTTTTTAGACGATTTTGTAATTCTCTAGAAAGAAGAATTTCACCAGCCTTGGTGAACAGCAACCCTCAATTGCAGAGAAGTTACGATACATTTGTTCATACGAAACGAATTTTAATTTCAAGTATAATATCCTTTTTAAGAATAGCAATTACAACTGTGTTTTAAGATATGTAGATCTTTTAGTTCTACAGAAGGAGATATTTTCATGTTTTACGATGTTAAAGAAGAAACAACAAAACAACGAAGAAGCGTAGAAGGCAAAGAAGGTGAGTGAATGGTTCAAATGGCTCTGAGCACTATGGGACTTAACTGCTGTGGTCATCAGTCCCCCACAACTCAGAACTACTTAAACCTAACCTAACCTAAGGACATCACACACATCCATGCCCGAGGCAGGATTCGAACCTGCGACCGTAGCGGTCGTGCGGTTCCAGACTATAGCGCCTAGAATCGCTCGGGCACTCCGGCCGGCCAGTGAATGTATGGGCTAAAAGGGGAGATGGGCGGCCCATATGAAAAAAAGAATAAAGGGGTAGAATGTTGGCAGCGCACTCGCCCGCGAAAGACAAACGTTCCAGGTTCGAGTGACGGTCCATCGTACAGTTTTAATACAGAATTTCATGCTTTACTTCCATAACCCAGATCAGGAAATATTCCTCATGATAGCGATTTTTTTTAACTTAGTGTATCTCTTCTGTATTAGTCGTTCTTTTGTGACACAAGGCTAAGTTTCTGCGAGAAACGTACCTTCCTCGAATAAATATTTTAATTAGATATACAATTAGTTGTCAGCAACTTTATTGATCCCAAGACTGTAAGATGAAGAATCAAGAAGAAAAATAAGAACTCTAGTTATTTCATTTTCAGAAGATGATCAGAATAGAAGTACTTCATTGTAACATACGAGTATGCTAGAAGACGGTGAAGTAAGTAATTACTAGGGATATTTCATAAGTAATGCACACGTTGGAATTACTGTGGACTCTTTGATGTAAAAACAGTGAAAATTACGTCACATGTAGTCGGGAGTTTGAGGAAGAAGCATGTGTGTTTGTTTTTTCGCTGTGTACTCTAACATAAAATTGGCTAGAATTAGAAATAGACCCTGCAGGGGTCTCTGGTACTGTGACTGTTGAAAACCAGAGGTCGTACATCAAGACAGAAACTTTATGCGGCAAGAACCCAATAGAAAACCACAGTGCGTTAAGTGAAGTTTGTGGTGAGTTTACAGGGGACCGTAGTACAGTTTCACGTTGGGTTAATAGCTTTCGTGGTGGTCGTATGAGCATAGATGATAATCCATGATCCGGAAGACCAAAAACGTCAACAGATGAACGAAGTGAGAAACTTATGGGACATGTTCAGGAAAGAGATTGCAGTGCGATTTGTAAGGAACTCTCTGAAGCCACGGCAATTCCCCCAGCATCAGTATTCCGTATGATGACGAATGATCTGAAGAAGAGAAAAATTTATGCCAGATGTATCCCACACTGTTTTACTGCTGAAGAGAAGCAGAAACGTCTGGACATTGCAACCTTGCTCAAGCAACGATTCGTCCGTGAGGGTCAAGGATTCTCATGTCCAGTTGTATATATTGATGAAACCCAGATTAGAGACTTTGAACCAGAATTGAAATCGCTGTCCAGTGAGTAGAGAGCCTCATCTTCTTCGTGTCCAAAAAAGTTTCGACGCACTCAATCACAGCTCAAGCAAGTGAAGATTTTTGCTTATGGTCAGCAAAGACTAATCATGACAGATAGAATCCCATGTGGAACAAGCGTTACAGCAGTGTTTTATCGTAACTTCATACAAAACCTGTGCAGAAAAATGTAGCAACTCAACCTCAGTTGCTCGAGCCTCGGTCACCCATTCTCCACGACAATGCTCGCCCGCACATGGGCAATGATGCAGCCCAGAAACTGCGCGAATACGGGAGGGAAGTGTTGCCGCATCCTCCCTACAGTCCGGACATGAGTCCAGCAGACTTCGGCTTGTTACCGAAATTGAAAAAAATCTATGAAATGTCACTTGTGTAATACAAAGAAGTCAAGCTTGGTACTGATGGTAGATAACAGAAAACTGAGATGACATACGAGTATGAGAATAATATTTTTAAAATAAATAACTGTACAGATAATGCAAAATATACAACAAAGAAATTCTGTAGAACTGAAAAGCGACACGATTTTTTAAAATTAATATTGTAAACGGTCAATGCTGTACAGCTAATGGTAAACTTCAAGTCATTTTTCGAAATTAAGATTGGTAGGTTAGATATGTCACAAAATTACGAATTCTAGATGTCGAGCCTCATCAATTTTCTCCTTTACGTGTAACGGTATAACGTTTATTTAAATACCTGTCTTTGTCCTCGAGTGTTGGAAATCTGTCAGTACCAACTGCTTCTTTTATCTCATTGTACACTCGTCCCTGGACATCGGGATGCCGTAACATCATAAGAAATGAAAATCGAAGAGCGTTGCTTGTTTCTTCCAAGCCAGCAACAGTCATGTCGTATAACACACTGAGAAGCTGATCCTCTGGAAAACGAAGAACAATACAACAAACTGGTAGCGAAGAGCTTATCTAATTAAAATGTCCAAGCAAAGTCTGCAGCACCGGTGTACCTGTGAAAATATTTGGGATTAGATTCAAGGGGAGCAGGGAATGAAAGAACAAGCCTTATGAAAATAACACAAATAAAAACAAATTAGTAACAAAAGTAAAGGCAATCCCTTGGAAACTGCACATATGTGAAATCAAAATCTGCATCAGGATAGCATTCAATCGCATGTTGCTGTTCACCACACATTACAACATGGTTTGATCCACTGCGGCTCACTGTCCACGATAGTTGAGCCGAAGCCTGTTTCAATTTTCGATGGCGGCCTCCCGAGTAAGATTCCCACGACTATGCACTGATAGTTTCAACTTGTTCCAAGCATGCATTGTCGGATTCATGTCAGCAAATACCGTAGAACAGGTGCGGCCAAGGTATCAGCTTGCAGGCAATGCCCGGGCCCGAGTGCCAAAGCGCTCAGCCTCGCGTCACAGTCTCCCCCCCCCCCCCCCCCCCCCCTCGACGCGGCGCCGTGCAGGAGGATGAGAAACAGTGGAAGCAGTAACCGCGCCCCCTTTGAAATGGTAGTACACACGTACTGCATATGAATTGGTATTATGATTCACATTTCTCGACAACACAGATTACAAACAAAACAAGTTTTCAGTGTGAATTAATTATTTTTGGCTCTCTGAAGACATAATTTAATTTTTATTATTATTATTTTCATACAAATATGTCGATCGTAATATTGCAGCATTCTTGCAATGTCATTATGAAGACTCGGAAAATCTACCAGAGAAAAGCAATGTAGACGTCCTGGATCTAGTTTTAACGTAAGAAGATCTGTAATTAAGACTAGAATTACCTTGCAGGTCAGTCAGTTACTTCCGAGAAGGACCGAGAAAGCCGAGTGACAAGCTGGACAGCACACGACCCTCACAAGATGCACGCTTGAAGTTTGGCATGCCGCAGACCAGGATCTGTACTTCAGCGAGCATGGATCCTAAGCTAATTTGTATTGGCTGACCTTCGTTGGTCATACGGAATCTGTGGCACAGAGAGCAGACTTAGTGTGAGCAAAAGCTGAATACGTGACATGTTCTCGGATGCGAATATTTTCTCGGTTGCCGGAAGGTTCCAACACTTGTTGCGGGGCTCGAGGTGACTATTGCCTTTGAATTACACTGAAGAGCCAAAGAAACTGGTACACCTACCTAATATCGTGTAGGGCCCCCGCAAGAGCGTAGATGTGCCACAACACGACATTGCATGGACTCGGTTAATGTCTGAAGCAGTGCTGGAGGGGACTGACACTATGAATCCTGCAGGGCAACAATAAATCCATAAGACTACGAGGGAGTGGAGATCTGTCCTGAACGGCACGTTGCAAGGTATCCCAGACATGGTCAATGTTCATGTCTGGGGAGTCTTGTGGGCAGAAGAAGTGTTTACACTCAGAAGAGCGTTGCTGTAGCCACTCTGTAACAGTTCTGGACGTGTGGGGTGTCGCATTCTCCTGCTGGAAATGCCCAAGCACGTCGGAATGCACAATGGGCATGAAGGATGCAGGCGCCCAGACAGAATGCTTACGTACGTGTCACCTGTCACGAGTCGTATCTAGAAGTATCAGGTGTCCCGTATCACTCCAACTGCACGCGCCCCACTCCATTACAGAGTCTCCATTACCTTGAATAGTTACCTACTGACATGCACCGTTCATGTATTCATCGAGTTGTCTCTATACCCGTTCACGTCCATCCGCTCGGTACAATATGAAACGAGACTCGTCCGACCAGGCAACATGTTTTCCCAGTCTTTAACAATTCAGTGTCGGTGTTGACGGGCGCAGGCGAGGCGTAAAGCTTTGTGTTGTGCAGTCATAAAGGGTAGACGAGTGGGCCTTTGGCTCCGCAAGCCCATATGGATGATGTTTCATTAAATGTTTCACAATGTGACACTTATAGATGGTTCAACACAGAAATCTACAGCACGTAGAAGGGTTCTCTTCAGTCGTCGTTGGTCTCGTTCTTGCAGGACATTTTTCCGGCCGCAGCCATGTTGGAAATTTGATGTTTTACTGGATTCCTGATATTCACGGTACACTCGTGAAATGGTCGTACGCGAAAATCCTCATGGAAGTCTCATAAAATGTTCAAACGTGTGTGAAATCTTATGGGACTTACCTGCTAAGGTCATCAGTCTCTAAGCTTACACACTACTTAACCTAAATTATGGACAAACACACCCTTGCCCGAGGGAGGACTCGAACCTCCGCCGGGACCAGCCGCACAGTCCATGACTGCAGCGCCATAGACCGCTCGGCTAATCCCGCGCGGCGTGGAAGTCTCCCTCGGCCAGATGTAATAAGGGTGTGCAAACCCTTGAGGTGCTGTTGGTTGGTATTTATATGCTGGCTCATCTTAATTTTGAGACTAAGTAGATAAAGCATTATCTAGCCAACATTTGGTTGTATGGAACTGTAGGCCCTAAGGTCATTTCATGATTGATATTTAACGAAGTTTTCGAAAAAGTAATTATTAAAATCTGTTATTGGCATTTTGGTGCCGTGTCACATTGCGTGGTGGTGCTCAGCACTATGTAATGTGATAAATTACTCCTGAAATCAGCTGATTCTGCAATTAATGACAACCCACTTAAAAATTCTTTAAAAATTGTTGTTACTGTGTCTGCTTTGGTAATTTATCAGTGACGACTCGTTGTAAGTCAGTGCTGAGATTGCCGAAGTACTGTTTAAACTATCTTATGGAGAATTTAATTAAAAGTTATTATGTCATTTTGCCTCTGTGTTGTATTACGCAGTTTAGTTTTACGGTGACTACGTGTTATTATGTTAGCTGGTAAGTCACTGCTGAGGTTGCTGACGCAGTATTTACCCTGCTTTAAAGAAAAGTTTATAAGAATTATTTTGTCATTTTGCTGCCATGTTGTATTTCATAGTTTAGCTAAATGGTGACTGCTCATTAGTATTTAAGCTGATATGTCACTGCTGATGTTGGAGGGTTGTTCAATTTGCACTTAAAGAAATTTTCTTGAAAGCTGTTATTGTAATTTTGGGGCTGTAATCATCAATTGTTTTTATTCTTTTAGATTTTATTAATTTCTTGCGGCTAAAATGGTTCAAATGGCTCTGAGCACTATGTGACTCAACTACTGAAGTCATCAGTCCCCTAGAACTTATAACTACTTAAACCTAACTAACCTAAGGACATCACACACATCCATGCCCGAGGCAGGATTCGAACCTGCGACTGTAGCGGTCTCGCGGTTCCAGGCTGTAGCGCCTAGAAGCGCCCAGCCACTCCGGCCGGCCTTGGGCCTAAAGTTTTAATTTGTAAGCACAAGCAATTATCAATAAACGCTGATATTCCTGTTGAATATGATTAATTCTTGCAGCCACCACTTCCCAGAGAAACCCACCCCCATATCAGCATTACACGGTCCCGTCGCGTTATTGTGACACCACCAAAGTTCGACATCACCGTGCAATAACCCCTCACAGACGGCAGGTGGCAGCACTAGCAGCGGAGGGTACGTAATGCATGTCGGGGAACACGGAAATCAGTGCAGTTGTTGTAATGCGGAAATGGAGCGATTTAGCTGACGTCTAAAGGAGCATGATCATTGGCTTTAGGCCAGGGCTTAACAACTGGCCGGTTTTGAGCGCGAGTACTCGCGTCTGCTCAGGCACGTGCTCGCGAGCAGGTGCAAGGTCGCGGAGTAGGAAGGGAGGGGAAATGCGCGCGCACGTTTGAATGTGATCTCGCGTTCTTACAAGGGAACCTCCCCATCGCACCCCCCTCAGATTTAGTTATAAGTTGGCACATTGGATAGGCCTTGAAAAACTGAACACAGATCAATTGAGAAAACAGGAAGAAGTTGTGTGGAACTGTGAAAAAATAAGCAAAATATACAAACTGAGTAGTTTATGGAAAGATAGGCAACATCAAGGACACTGAGATTGCAGGAGCGCCGTGCTCTCGTGGTACCGTGAGCAGCTGCGGAACGAAAGGTTCTTGGTTCAAATCTTCCATCGAGTGAAAACTTTAATTTTTTATTTTCAGTTTATGTGACAAACTCTTATGTTTTCATCACTTTTTTGGGAGTGATTATCACATCCACAAGAAAACCTAAATCGGGCAAGGTAGAAGAATCTTTTTACCCATTCGCCAAGTGTACAAGTTAGGTGGGTCGACAACATATTCCTGTCATGTGACGCACATGCCGTCACCAGTGTCGTATAGAATATATCAGATGTGTTTTCCTGTGGAGGAATCGGTTGACCTATGACCTTTCGATCAAATGTTTTCGGTTCCGATTGGAGAGGCACGTCCTTTCGTCTACTAATCGCACGGTTTTGCGATGCGGTCGCAAAACACAGACACTAAACTTATTACAGTGAACAGAGACGTCAATGAACGAACGGACAGATAATAACTATGCAAAAATAAAGAAAGTAAAATTTTCACTTGTGCGAAGACTTGAAACCAAGGACCTCTCCTTCTGCAGCTGCTCGCGCTACCACGAGACCACGGCGTTCCTAAGCTCACGTGCTCCTTGATGTTGCCCATGTAGCCCATGGACTACTCAGTTTGTATATTTTGCTTATTTTTTCACAGTTTCACACAACTTCTTCCTGTTTTCTCAACTGATCTGTGTTCGGTTTATCAAGGCCTATCCACTGTGCCAAGTTATAACTAAATCTGAGGGGGGTGCGATGGGGAGGTTCCCTTGTTAGCAGATTTAACTAGCCATCTGAATGCTTTGAACATTTACTACAAGGTAAAGATCTGCTAATTACTCCTTTCATAGATCGAATACGAGCTTTTAAAATGAAATTGACACTTTGGGTGAGTCAGCTGGAAACAGGAAACCTAGCTCATTTTCCTAAATTATCATCCATGCAAGATGTTCACAAAGACTGTGAACGTTATTCACATAGTTTAGTTGATAAGCGCTTTCAAGATCTGACAGCACTAGACAGTGATTTTGATGTGTTCTCTCCATATTCAACGAATATTTAAGAGATTAGTCCTGAGCTGCAGCAAGAAATTATTGACCTGCAGTGTGACAGAGAATACAGAGACAAATTTCAGAACAAGAAAAACATTTTGGAATTCTACAGACACTTCCCTCAGGATAGATTTCCTCGTTTGCACAAACTGGCGGCTACAATAATATCAATGTTCGGTTCCACGTATGTTTGTGAACAACTGTTCTCTAATATGAAATGTTACAAGACGCGCCTGAGAAACGCGTTGTCTGATCGAAATTTAAACTGCACGCTGCACCTAAAATGCACAAGAACAATTACTCCGAGCATAGACGCAATTGTAAAGGGCAAAAAGTACAAGATAACCGAGAATCCCACACTTCAGTGACACCTTTTGTTGTGTAACAGTTCACAAATTAATGCGAATGTAGAGGCATACACTAAGCTAATAAAATTATGTGGCACGTGTACATTCTCCTTTATTTGTTTCATTTGTCGCAGTAATAATTCGTGAGTGATATCCCTGCAGGTGGCCGCGGGTTTACATCGACTGGCGGCAGCTGTTGTGTACCCCACGTGACTCTCCCCACTCTCCGCTCTGGTCTGGTAGTGGGGGTAGCGTGCTCGCGCTGCTCCGTGCTCGCGCCTTGCTGCTCACAGCTTGCTCCGCGAGCACGTATGTTGTGAAGCCCAGCTTTAGGCCTAAAGCCGTCGGCACACGGACCGTGCATCCGAACGTTGAGCGTTGAGCGTGCGGAGTTTCTGACGTCACAGCATGGAATAGCACGCTCAGGTGTCTTTCCGAACGTGCAGAGCAATATCTGGCATGTCAGATATTCTGAGCGTGCGTATGAGCTTGACCAATGAGATGGCACAACGCAACTTACGTCACAAGCACGCCGTCTCCTTTCAGTATAGAGTTGTGAGGTGCCATATTGGCATTCATTTCAAGCCTATATGTATATATGCCGTTTCTGGGCAGCAGCAAATTGAGAATCACTGGAAAACCCGTTGTTAACTGTGTGATTCGTACAATAAAATAATGAGAAACATCGTATTCGTGGCAAAAGAATTATTGTAAATTGCGTATTATGAGAGTAGGCTATTTGAAGGCAGCGACATACTGAAGATCCACCCAAAACGCATTGTTTTTGGTACAATTTGTTATAATTAAGTTTCAGTTAGTAACATATCTATGAATAAGGTTTTTTGCAAGTGGTAAGATACTACGATTACATTCGGAATACGCGATGTTGGTGTAGCGTAATGAATAGCGTTACTGTCTTGCCATGAGTTTTTTTTTGTTGGCGCGGTGGTTCGCGTCCTGACACAGCCAATTGTTTTCCTAACATTCGCGTTTTTATTAGGTTCTGATATTTTATTATTAGTTTAATATAAGTATAGACTATATATTTGATGCTATGTAAATACAAGTTCACCTTTTTTTTGAGGGGTGACATTGTTCGATTGGCTTTATCTAAACGACAGCTTGCGCTACTTGTATAAAGATATTTTGCTCCTTCTTCTTTTACGCTTCGTAATTCACATGTTGCAAAGATTCTGCTACTGGGTAGGAACAGTGAACAAGTAAGACTGACCTTGGGGTTTTGCTAAAATGTGGGAATGATGAAATAATGTTTATTTTGTAACGCACTGTTCGTAATGGAACTTTTATAAGCCTGTGTCCTTACTGATTGGACATGGTACTTTCCTTTTCATGGACGATGGAAGAAATGTGCGTTTTAATAGAGCTAACGTGGGAATTTTACGCACGCCCGCTGAATAAACAGTGTGATTAACGAACTAGAAGCATCCCTCAACTGTTTCTGGAGTGCGTTGCGATCGCGTAAACCACGTTGGGGCCCACGTACCGTATGCACAAGTCGCATCGTTCCTGAGCGTTCAGCAGAACGTTAAAGTTGGCACGCTCAACGTTAACGCTCCACAACACGGTCCGTGTGCCGACGGCTTAAGGGTGGAAGTGTTTACGAAGCGGCTAATTTGTAAATGGTTCGTATGCTGCCGCGGTTAAAGTGCACTGTCCCTGGGAAAACGGCGCTATCGAAAACTAGCGCCCAAGCAACTGTGGTGCACACGGGCCATAGGTTACAGGGGTGGACTACAGCTGTAAAGGTGTATACGAGCGAACAGACGCGCAGATGTTGAGCGTCTAACCACCGAGATGAAGCAAGAAGCTACCAGTAGTGTCTCCTCAAAGACCGTTCAGTGGACATTGCTACATCTTGGCCTCCACAGTAGGTACCTGGCTTATGAATACATGCTGACTGCTGCTCATGAACAACGAATACAGGATTATTATTATTTCGTTTGGCATCAAGGAAACGAATACAGAAAACAGCACGTTAATACCGCAACTAGGCGTCCACTAAGTGACTTTTCGGATGAATCACGTTTTCTGCTCCATCAGATGGATGGTCTCTTGCGTGGGTGGCGTGAAACTTCTGAAAGCAAACACCCCACAACAAGGAGGGAGCTTTATCATCTGGGGAATGTTTTCATGGCATTCCCCGGGTTATCTCGACTTACTGGAAACAACGCATCTCTCCTTGGGGAATTTGTCCATTCTCCATGCAGTTTGTTTTTCCTTCTCACAATGACATCTATCAACAGGACAATGTAACATGCCACGCAGCTCGCAGTGCACATTTGTGGTCCGAAAAGATGTAAGATGATTTTACCGTACTCTTCTGGCCACCAAACTTCCCTAATTTAATTAGAGTCGATAATCTGTGGGAGCACCTCGATCGGGCTGTTTGTACCAAGGATAATGAACCGAAAATTCTAGCGCATCTGGCCACGGCATTGGAGTCTGCATGGCTCCACACCCCTGTTAGTACCTCCAAGAACTTGATTTACTCCCTTCCTGCATGGCTCCCGTTGCAAAAGGCGGTCGTTGAGGCTTTTGACAAGTGGTCACATTAATGTGACTGGACAGTGTATCCGTAGCATTACCTGCACCAATGATGTCAACACCACTTAAATTAAACACTGGCTTTTATAAGTGGCAAACATCAGCGTAACAAAACAAGTAATTATTTCACAAATGTCATGTGTAACACTCTAAATGCAATCGAACAGAATGATAGTCGTCCTGTGTGCAGAAGTGTCAGTTAGGTCAGAGTGCCTGTTCGCATTAACATTCTCTCACGCGTCCGCCGTTTTCGCAGTTGGCAGTACGACGTAACCACGCAACAAGACGGATTTTATCAAAAAATTAATGCTGACCAGACGTGGTATTGTGAGTCTGACCTAGAAACTAAGCAACGACTCAGCCATTAGAATACTACTTTACCACCACAACTGAAAAAAGCAAAATAGGTCAGAGGCATTGTGGAAACAATGTTGGTTTGTTCCTGGTGTTTTTCATGACAACATCCCTGCATAAAATTTGCCTAGCATGTACGATGTAGCCGACCGCTGTGACCTAGCGGTTCTAGGCGCTTCAGATCGGAACCGCACTGCTGCTACGGTCGCAGGTTCGAATCCTGCCTCGGGCATGGATGTGTGTGATGTCCTTAGGTTAGTTAGTTTTAAGTAGTTCTAATTCTAGGGGACTGATGACCTCAGATGTTAAGTCCCATAGTGCTCAGAGCCATTTGAACTATTCGAATGTACGATGTAGGGTCACGGCAATGTCTCGCAAACAGCTGCAATTAGAAAAGTGGTGCAGTCAGCGAAAGACGACCTTAATTTGAGAGTGCCCTGTGTATTCGAAGTGCCACGCGAATGTGGTGAAATGTACTTAGGGTACACAATCCACATAGTGCTCGAACACTGCACTGAACATGCACTGATTTGACAAAAGTCATAGGATACATCCTAATATCGTGTCGGAACTCCTTCTGCTCAGCTTCGTGCAGGAACTCGTCGTGGTATGGAGTATACAAGTCGTTGGAAGAGCCCTGCAGAAATATTGCGTCATGCAGCCTCAATAGCCGTCTATAATTGCGAAAGTGTTACTGGTGTAGGATTTTGTGCACAAACTCATCTTCGCTTACGTCCCATAAATGATCGATGGGATTCATGTCAGGCAATTTGGGTTGACAAACCATTCGCTCAGATTGTCCAGAATGGTCTTCAGACCAGTCGCCAACAGTGGTGTCCTGGTGACATGGCGTATTGTCATCTACAAAAATTCCGTCGTTGTCTGGGATTGTGACGTCCATGAATGGCTGAAAATGGTGTCCAAGTAGCCGAACATAACTATTTACAGTCAATGATCCACATAAACACAGCCCACACCATTATGAAGCCACCACAAACTTGAACAATGTCTTGTTGACAACTTGGGTCAGGCTTTGTGGGGTCTGCACCACACTCGAACCGTACCATCAGCTCTCGCCAACTAAAATTCCCTAACTATTTCTGTAATGGAATGGCCTATGCAGCTAACTCCAACTACCATTCCGTGATGAAAGCCTGTTAATACCCATCGTGCGGCCGTAATCAAGTCAGAAACCTTTTCACATGGATCACCTGAATACAAATGACGGCTCCTACAGTGCACTGCCCTTTTACACCTTGTGCACACTATATTACCGCCATCTGTATATGTGCATATCGATATCCCATGACTTTTCCACCTCACTGTAACCGACACATTAAGTTCTTGTCTGTAAAGTTCACAGAGCGGGCCGTAACCTTACGAAGACGCGTAAGATCAGTTCTGAAGACACTAAATTCGTGTCTCATGCTTCGTCTTCATGGGGTTCTACAGCCAAATAATCACTACAATTTCACACGTCCACCAGCACATTTACTGGGGACGGGGATGTAATCTCCGTGGAGCCTGGCGACGGGTGCTGGATACGGGGTAGTAGAGACAGTTGAGCGAGAACAACGGCTCTGGAGAGGTGGTGAACAAGTGCAGGCTTGGACAGGAAGCAGAAGTTCAACTGACACAGAGGTAAAATACTGAATCACTTCTACTCTAGTAGATGAGTGTGAATAGGTGGAAAATACTGAGAAATTTTGGCGAAGAGAAGGATGTAGTAATAGAGAACTGGAGAACATAGTTTTCGATTGGAGACTGGTGAGGGACACTCTACAACGTAATGAGCCAGAACATTATGACCACTGTTCAATGCGAGGTTTAATTTCACCTGGTGGCGTTACGGGAACGTGACGCTATGAGGAGTGTATACCGTATTTTACGGACTACGAGAAGCACTTCTTTTCGAAAAATTATCTCCAAAATTCAGGAGCGTCTTGCAGTCAAAATTAATATAAAATGTCCATTGTTTGATTTAAAATTCTCATCAGTCTTATAAATGGCCAAATATTCGATGCCGTGGGAAACCTGTCTCTATCTGGCAACATTGTATTCAATTAGGCAGCAGGAGTGCACCCATGCGATGAACCTAAGTTGCGGCGATTCACAAGCTTGTTAACACTGTCTCCCTGCCGCCTCACCGTCACAAACCCAGAACACTGTCTAGCTTATGACGCGTCATTGCAGTCCACGGTGCCAGTGAACTTGAGAATTGAAAGTAATTTGTGTTATTGGTAACAGTACAATATTGTTGTTAGTGGCTAGTTTCACAACCGAAAAAAATAAAAGGTATTCGTATGAAGTGGGCCATCCGTTGAAAGGAATAGCATATGTAGAAAAACATGAAAACAGAGCAGCTAAGCGGCATTTCGGCCCTCCATCAACAGGAAAAACCATTAGCAATTGGCGGGCTAGTAAAGAACTGAAGAAAAGAGGAAGACTAAATGTGCAAACACATGACTGAATGCAAAATGACGAGAACTAGAAAATGACGTATTGAAATGGATTCAAGGAGACTGTCAAAATGGCAGTAAAGTACAAAAATGATTTAGATACACACTCGTAAGCTTTTGCTACAGTGGAACTTAACAGCCTTTAAGGGTGGAGTTGGTTGGTGATACAGGTTTATGAAGCGTCATGGACTTAGCATGCGAACCAAAACCAAAATATCTCAGAAAATGCCACAAGAGTATGAAGAGAAAATATTGTATTTCTATCGCTTTATTATTTAACATCGAAAGAAAACCAGTATGGAAATAAGCCAGATAGCGAATATGGACGAAATTTCTCTGACATTTGATGTGCTGAGTGACAGAACTGTTGCCATGAAAGGTGCTAACACTGTAACTATAAAAACAAGTAGCCATGAAAAAGTGCGCTACGCTGTTGTTGTGCTGACTGTGCTAAACTTAATCCAATGATCATTTTCAAGTGCAAAACTATGCCAAAATCTTCTGAAACATCGCCAGGTGTTGTTCATGTCCATGACAAGAGTTGGATGGACGAGACTAGTATGAAATCATGGATTAACACAGTGTGGGAGAGAAGGAAAGGTGCTTTAAGAAGGGTTCTCTTCTTGTGCCAGATCAGTTTAGCCGTCATTTGCAAAATTTTGTGAAAGAGAAATTGATACAGAGAAGTACAGAGGTTGCTGTTATTCGGGGAGGACTTGCTTCACGATTGCAACCTCTTAATATCTCGACAAAAGAAAAAAAAGTTTAAATTTTTGTGTGAGATAGGAATGGAGCAATTGGATGATGGACGAAACTCAACATGAATTCAAGCTGAAGGGACTTTTAAAACGACTTGTAATCAAACAAGTGTGTCAGTGGATTAAATAGTCGTGACCTTTAGTGAGAGAAGACATTACTGTTAAATCTGTCAAGAAGTGCGGCTTCTCGATGGCATTGAAGACTATATTATACACGAAAAGGACAATGATGACGACGAAGAGAAAGAAAAAGAAGAAGAAGAAAAAGAAAGTTCACATGACGATTTTCAGGGATTTTAATTGTCTGTTGGGTTTTATAAACTAAGAATGTTTTTAGCCTATCTTTGCAAACTAATAATAAAAATTGTAAAAAATTTTTTAAAAATTGCTTAAATATAAAGTTGCGTCTTGTAGTCCGTAAAATACGGTATGTGTACTCAGAACAGAAACTATTGGGAAATCATTCTAGTGCCGACACAGGTCGCAAATGGGAAAACCATTGATATAAGCGACTTTGACAAAGGGCAGATTGTTATGAGTCTGAATCTCGGACCGGGCATCTTGGAAAAGGCATAGCTGCTCAGCTGCATTTCGGGCTCCTGTCATCATCAATTATGAAAAGTGATTGAAGGACGGTGAAACAACGAGTAGGCGACGAGGCATTGGTAGAGTACGGCTCATAACAGAACGCTGTGATATGAGGCTTAAGTCTTACGTTTTCCTACGCGTGGAAATTTATCGCAGCGCGCTGCAGCATACGGCTGTATCTTTCATTTTCCGAAACAGGTCGCGGAACGCTGCGTGAAACGTTTTCCCAGGTACGGGCGGTGCCTGTCAAAAGATAACAAATTAAAGTGATGTTCTTTTATAATTTGACACGCATGCATGATAGAGTGATACGAGAACTACCTCTGTCATCATCTTTTTTTAATTCAATGGAAATGTTGTGCCACTGAAATAGAGATATGTTTAAGTTCTTAAGAAAAGTTGGTTTATCACACTACTATATATTTATTACGCCACATATCCTAAACTATGTGCCGTACAGTAACATAAATTTGTAGTTGCCTTTAGTAACATATGTCGATAACGTGTACAAGCTTTCTGGTCAATAAACTAGTTAGTAACACTCAGCCGCGCTGGACTAGCCGAGCGGTCTCAGGCGCTGCAGTTATGGACTGTCCGGCAGCTCCCGGCGGAGGTTCGAGTCCTCCCTCGGGCATGTGTGTGTGTGTGTGTGTGTGTGTGTGTGTGTGTGTGTGTGTGTGTGTTTGTCCTTAGGATAATTTAGGTTAAGTACTGTGTAAGCTTAGTGACTGATGACCTTAGCAGCTAAGCCCCATAAGACTTCACAAACATTTGAACTAGTTAGTAGCAGTTAAGTTATAAATTGATATCTTACGTATAATGCAGAGTTTTTAGCAAACCACCATTCGATATGTAGTAAGTGACAAATTATTTCCCTTTACATTGTGTGTGTAAGTGTGTGTGTGTGTGTGTGTGTGTGTGTGAGCGTGTGTGGGAGGGGGGGAGGAGGAGGTGAAAGAGAGAAAAAGTTTCAGAAAGGTTTTAATTTATTGTTACTATTAGTTGGAGATCGGTGGGTGCTACACTTTCTCCAAGATGAGAGCAGTATTGTGTGGTTCAATGGCGCGACGCGAGTTCTATCATTCTACGAGGAACATTGTGCTAGGCGCAGGGCAGTGCGGCGCTACAGTACTAGCGGAGGCAGCGAAGGCCGAACGTGCAGCGCACGCACGATCTAAAAAGCTGTTAATCTGGCACTCAAAAAACTACATGGGATTTAGGGAAGACGCGAAAGACTGTATGATATTTGGAAGGGCACTGTAGAAGCGCAAAGCAGTCAGACAAATGTTCTTCCATCGTGAAGAAGGAGCGTATAACATTTTAGTAACAAAACATTTGCTCGACTACGCGGAGGAATGCCACGTCCCACTGCCTTATAACGCAGACTTTTCAGTACTTAATGAAGTGCCTAAGCACAGCATGATACCCTTTGTAGATGTACATGATTACGCCAAAGCAGAAGGGTAAAATGTGAGGTGCGGATCCACTGTTTACTTCAACGAGTACGTTCATAGTACTGATCACAATGACAACATCCAACTCGTCATAACAATGATTAAAGACTCAGAACAAATATATTTATAAATCTAATCACTTGTTTCATTCATTTTTCTTACGATTTGTGCCCAAATGTACTCGTTTTCTGTTTGGTGTCTCAACTCGGCATCAGGAATGTTCCACAAAATCTGCTATTCAGATACCAACTTGAAAGCTGCTCATCCTCTGAGGCAGAGAAGCGGTCGGCCAACATTTCTGATGAATGTTTCGATAGTTAGATCGGAACAATTAGCTTCTCCGATGGTGGCTGTGTGCACAAAACAAATACTGCAGGTGCCATCTAGTAGTTGGATCCCGCTCTGTCCTTCTTACCCCCTCCACCAACCAAGCAAATCACTGCGACGTGTGGCACAACTCCTCCAGAAGCACGCAAGCATTTTTCGTAGGTGGAGACTACAGCGGCACTGCGTTGTACGCACTCTAGGAAAACGATCTGGCATGTTGCTTTGTGCGAGTGGGGAGCGCGGTCTCGCTTCTCGCTCTGTAAAGATATGCGGCAGTCTGTGGCAGATCTGACGACAGGGCCGTATGGTGGTACAGATAAAAGTGCTTCGGTGTTCACTGTTCAGTGCACGACGATTACAATGGACACAGGATCATCGAGACTGGCCGGTGGATCAATGAAAACGTGTTGGCTGGTCAGATGTGTGGTCGTATCCGGACAAGCCGTCATCCGGGTGGACGGCTGCTCGGAACATGCACCACAGCGCGGATGCAGGTCGACGGGGGGCAGCCCGTATTTTGCCATGCGAGACATTCACCTGATATTTCATGGGATCTGTCGCACTAATCGATGGCACCATGACAGCTTTGGACTGTGCGAACATTATTGCGGGCCATCGGCATCCTTTCATGCTTGATGTCTTCCTCGAGTCGATGGCACCTTCTTCCACGATGGCTGTCCGTAAAACGAGGCCAAGACCGTGCGACAGTGGGAAGCTACCGGCCGACAGCTCTGCGCCCACCACCCACCACCCCGTAATTTACGGCAAGTGTGTGACCTGTACGTACCAAATACCTCCGGAAATCCTATCAAAGATTTGTAGAAGACATACCACGCAAATTGCTGTTCTATTGCATTCCAAATATGGACCAACAAGTTATTAAACAAAAGGTCCTAAGTTTTAACTTTTCATTGAAAGATCTCAGTACTGGGACGTTCTTATACGAGGCGAAATACTGAGTTTTCTAATGCGGAAACCAGTAAAGGTTATTTTGTCCTTTTTGAAATGTGTTTTCGTCACTGTAGCTAGTCAATATTCTCAGTTCCATTAAGAGTATTCATACATCTCATTGTCAACCTTCTGGTATGCTAAAAATTACCCAGCGTTTCTCCGACTCACCGATCTGAAAAAGGTCTATTTGGAGTTTGTTATTTGCATTTTCGAATTTTTGCATTCCTTGGACGATTTTGAGTCGCTTATTATTCGCGCGCAGTCTTTGGTCAGATTAGTTGTGTCACTGGAAGATGTGTTGGTTTTGTCATCGCTGCTTGGCAGCGAGAAGCGCGGGAGTTCCATCGTTTGAGTAATAGCCAGACAGACGCCGAGCAGAGGACTCGTGACAATGTAGATGTAAAGTGAAGTGCATCTATGTTTAAGTAAAATGAATGAATGTTGTGAGATGGAGGAGAAGTATTTGATTAGCGATTTAGAATGAAAAGACTATGAAGAGGAATGAAGGTAATATTGGCAGTACTTTTGCAAGTAGTTAGATTCATTATTGAATGAGATATCCATATCAGGGACGTTTAGATATTTCATTAAAGACTGAGTAATTTTCACTTAAGGTATCTTTCGTGTTTATTAATAATTTGTCTAACATTTGTAAGAGTAAGAGTTTGATACAATATTGCCTATTGTCAGTGTTAATGAGTGTTGTAACATGAATTTCATGCAAGTAATAATGTATCAGATTGTTTAAAAACAGTTTGTTAAAAGAACATATCACATAAGACCTTTGTCCACATCCTCTATCAAAGTCATTTTTATTTAAGGGAATGTCTCGCGCAATGACGTGTGTAAAATAATTTATTCATTGTCTGGAGCATTGCACTAAGCTCTCACCAACTGTTGTTAGAAATTTGCAGCCGGCGCACAGAGAGCAGCAAGCGCCGCGTTTCCACGCAATTACATTATGAGGTAAGATATTTTCACTTCACGATCAGTTTGCTACGAAAATTATCAACGCACAGGGACCATTTCATGAACAGCATTATTAGACAGATCACTAACGCAGACGGACACTTTGTTTAATTAAAGAGATGAATCGTAATATTCGGGATTTAATCAGTTTGCAGCTTTTTTATAAAGATTATAAAACACGGCCAAATTCAGAACGAATTTCAGATATTTGAGACTGAAGTAGACGTGGGCTGCAAGGAGAAGGCACAGTGCCTCCCATGCGCACCGCTGGCCACAACTTGCTCACCGCTGCTCTAAAAGGACTGCGATTATGCCGAACAACAGCTTTATTTTCTACCTTAAAAAGTATAATATTATAATATTGTTGTGTACATAGTTCCGCGTAGTCAGCGCGTACACAACTTTCCCATTAGAGCGCGCCCCGCTAAGCACAACAGCGCAGGCGCAGCGCTCGTCCATCTCCGCACTACGAGATGACGCTGTCTTAGAGACGGACCAAATTCTGCTTCCGCCAATCCGCGTATTAATATGTAACGCAGCCAATGAGATTGCTGCTAATGTAGAACCTTTTCTCCTCGCGGATCACACTCGCGCAGTGATACCTGAACGCGTGAGGTATTATAACGAGTGTACAGACCTCCGATTAGTGTCTGCGTTAGTCAATAGTCAAGTTTCAGTCTGTGTCTAATAAGATTACCATATTCCTGTACATAGCCATGAAGAGGAATGTATAGACACTTTGTCTAGTATCAGAGATATGTGAGAATAAGATTAACGTACCAAGACCTAAGGAACTTCAGATTATCAATTGTAAACAGCATCCAGAATCAAGTTACATAATATCTATGATTGTTATTATTTTAATAAATGTGTGTGAAAATTAATCAAGTTCTGTTTAAAGGTGGTCACCGTCAATCTGCTACTCTAAGCGTGCAAGTGGCATTTCTATCGTCTGACCTAACGGCAGAAGATAAACACGCCACGATAAGACCACGAGACATATTGCTGACACTCGCCTACTTCGTTAGAGCGACAAGTCAAATAATCTGATGGTGTGAGTACCGAAGGTCTTACAGTACGCACACCACACTGGCGACGAGGTACTAGGGAAACAGATGATTTCAGCACAATTACGGATGACCACGTGTGAGCCAAAAATAAAATAGAATTACAGTGGACTTCGGGAAGATACATACTTGCTGTTAACCCGCTCTCTTGAAGCTAAAATATCATTACTGCAGTAATCTAGTCGCACTTGGAATTTTCAGATAACCATGGACCTCACGGCGCAGATCGTAAATCTCATGGGACAAATACAACAGACGCAACAGGCGTTGCTTACAAGGGTGGAACGTTTGGAGTCGCAGCCTGCCGTAGCGTCTCCGCTACAAATTAAACTTCCGCCACCATCTTTCGCAGTTTACAACAGGCAAGGAAGGAGCGTGGCCGGACTATGCAGCACGCCTGGAACAGCACTTCCTCACACACCAGATATCAGGTGATGTAGAAAAAAGATCTTATTTTTTGGCAAATTGCGGCGCAGCTATCTACAACCTTCTCTTAAAACTGAGTCCGACTTGTGAACCGACAAAACAGGGACAAATCTTTGTATGTCACATTACTGGTGAACAAAATACCTATCATATTCCAGATTGACACAGGATCGTCGATCTCTATCATAAATCTGCACGCGCATAAACGGCTAGGTTCTCCTAAATTGCAGCATTGTGACAGCTCACTGTACAGCTATAGTAATGAAAGAATTCCAGTCAAAGGTGCACTGACGACGGAAGTAACTTACAAACAGTTCACCAAGACAGCTACTTGAGCAGTTGTTAACAACCATGAGGCATCCATCTTGCTGGGTCTGGATCTCTTTAACGAATTAGGCTTCACAATCCATGAAGCGAAACAGGTCACACATGAAGTTCCGAAAGGAAAATTACACACAGTGTTGCAGAAGTACGACGATATTTTTTCCTCCGCGACAGGCAGTGTAACGGATTACCAGGCACACATTACGGTGACACCGAATGCAGTGCCGAAGTTTTGCAAAGCTAGACTGTCCCTTACGCAATGAAAGAACGCGTAAAGCAAGAACTTGACCGTTTAGAAGGCAATGGTATTATCGAACCAGTCACATATAGCGCCTGGGCAACACCAATCGTTGTAATAGAAAAGCCAAATGGATCATTACGTATCTGTGGAGAATTCAAGACTACTGTCAATTCACAGTGCATTATAGATACATACCCGATTCCGAAACCGGAAGAACTGATGTATAAATTAGCAGGGGGTGTGTATTTCGGCAAACTGGATTTACAGGAAGCATATCCGCAGATCCCTTTAGACAAAGATACACAAAAGTTTATAGTCGTAAATATTCCATTTGGATTGTACAGATACAAGCGCTTACCATTTGGTATCGCAAGTGCACCAAGCATCTTTCAACGTTACTTGGAACAATTAATTAAAAACAGTCCTAACGCAGTTATCTATCTCGATGACATAATCATGTCGGGAAAAACTCCAAGATTTGCTAGATAACCTGGAAGAGCTGTTCAAGGTTCTCAGAAAGGCCAATCACAGGTGCAACAAGGACAAATGTATATTTTTTGTCAAGAAAATTCAGTATTTAGGACATATATTGTCAAATAGCGGAATCAGACCGACACCACAGCATATAGAAGCAATACAGAAATTGCCTGCTCCGAAAGACTTAAAGCAACTAAGAGCTTTATTAGGCCAAACTAATTATTACCGGAAATTCATACCGAAAGCAGCTGAAATTTCCGAACCGTTGCACAGATTGCTTCGCAAAGGAGTCGCGTGGAATTGGTCCAAAGAATTCCAGCACGCATTCGTCAAACTGAAACAAAGTTTAGTAGACGCAAAATGCCTTACGACATATGACCCGCAAAAGTTGATCACTATTGCGGCGGACTCGTCAGATTACGGGATCCGTGCAGTCATGTCCCATAAACATCAAGGAATTGAACGACCGATTGCATACGCATCGAAAACAATAAATTCAAGTCAACGGAACTATAGCAAAGTAGAAAAAGAGGCACTAGCAACTATCTTTGCAGTGAAGAAGTTCCATGACTGCATATACGGACGAAAATTTATTCTGCTCACAGACCATAAGCCATTGGTGACAATATTCGGACCACATAATAGTGTATCCACTAAGACAGCACAGCGTTTACGACGTTGGGCATTGCTACTGTCTAATTACAACTACGAGATCTTTTATAGATCGACGGCAAAACATGCCAACGCCGATGTACTTTCACGTCTACCGGCGGGTCACAATGAACATTTTGACAAATCAGAGGACGTATGTTTAGAGATAGACGTAATCAGTGAGAACGTCGTGGAAAATTCCCCCGTCAATGCCACCTTAATAGCTAAGTTAGTGCCCAAAGATCCAGTGTTATCAAAGATAAAGCAGTATATTCTTACGGAATGGCCAACCGATAAGAACATGTTAGCTCAGCCAGAAGTGAAATCTTATTGGAACATGAGACATGCTCTCACAGTGCACAAAGGCGTCATATTAGCTCACAGTGAAACGGGAAAAACAAGAGTAGTTATACCCAAATCTCTCAGGAATAAAGTGTTAAAAATGTTACACCAACGTCATTGGGGCATAGTACGCACGAAACGCATGGCCAGAGAACATTGCTAAAGGAATAACATTGATAAAGATATTGAAACAATGCTTTCTACCTGTACATTATGTCAGACGCATCAATGTTTTTTTTTTTTTTTTTTTGAAAGGAATTCAGGATAGGATAAGAAGTTCTTTATTTTAATTTCTGTAATAATGTGTTACATCTCCAGTAACTTGTATTTTAGCACATCTTCCTGCACCTTTAATCCAGACACACACACTCTCTTGTTCACTTATTTTACGGTGATTCCTTGTTCTAAACCAAAATGCCTGGTTAGATGTGAAGTAGGATATACCCAAATCTCTATTGAACACTTCTCCAACATGGAAAGTGCGGTAGGCTATAACATCTCTTGCATTAAATCCTTCCAAACCAGTAATATTTTTCACTTTATCACCATTATAACGAACAACAGCAACAGTAATCCAACCATTACCAGCTTGATGTGCGTCTAATTGGGTAAGTGTAAAATTAATAACACAACCACAAAACACAGATGGACCTTGCAAAATGACCTGTGCTCCTTTGTTAGCAACTCTGATCTCCAGATCGTCTAAACCCTTATAAACAGTCAGACGCGAACGTCTATATCTTCTCCTGTAAGGTGGCATCTCAAATAATAGTACGGTGCTGCTGCACGCGCTGCTGCACGCCGACTGACGCCGGCTTAGACTGATACACACTCGCGTCCTCACTCACCAAGCGCTGGGCTGCAACTGGCAGAGGCTTATCCCGGCGGCGCGCGGTAGGATCTCTAGACCGCGCGCGGACGGGATTCAGCTCGGCGCAGCGGCAGTGCTCTTCAAGGTCATGCGTAGCTTACGTCATGCATTGCGTAACGAGCTAAAAATACTGTTCTCGCTCTATGGCCTCCGGTCAATGGAGCGTACGTCTGGCGTTCAGAATCTAGCCGGTCAATGTTTTTTTTTTTTTTTTTTTGAAAGGAATTCAGGATAGGATAAGAAGTTCTTTATTTTAATTTCTGTAATAATGTGTTACATCTCCAGTAACTTGTATTTTAGCACATCTTCCTGCACCTTTAATCCAGACACACACACTCTCTTGTTCACTTATTTTACGGTGATTCCTTGTTCTAAACCAAAATGCCTGGTTAGATGTGAAGTAGGATATACCCAAATCTCTATTGAACACTTCTCCAACATGGAAAGTGCGGTAGGCTATAACATCTCTTGCATTAAATCCTTCCAAACCAGTAATATTTTTCACTTTATCACCATTATAACGAACAACAGCAACAGTAATCCAACCATTACCAGCTTGATGTGCGTCTAATTGGGTAAGTGTAAAATTAATAACACAACCACAAAACACAGATGGACCTTGCAAAATGACCTGTGCTCCTTTGTTAGCAACTCTGATCTCCAGATCGTCTAAACCCTTATAAACAGTCAGACGCGAACGTCTATATCTTCTCCTGTAAGGTGGCATCTCAAATAATAGTACGGTGCTGCTGCACGCGCTGCTGCACGCCGACTGACGCCGGCTTAGACTGATACACACTCGCGTCCTCACTCACCAAGCGCTGGGCTGCAACTGGCAGAGGCTTATCCCGGCGGCGCGCGGTAGGATCTCTAGACCGCGCGCGGACGTAAGCTACGCATGACCTTGAAGAGCACTGCCGCTGCGCCGAGCTGAATCCCGTCCGCGCGCGGTCTAGAGATCCTACCGCGCGCCGCCGGGATAAGCCTCTGCCAGTTGCAGCCCAGCGCTTGGTGAGTGAGGACGCGAGTGTGTATCAGTCTAAGCCGGCGTCAGTCGGCGTGCAGCAGCGCGTGCAGCAGCACCGTACTATTATTTGAGATGCCACCTTACAGGAGAAGATATAGACGTTCGCGTCTGACTGTTTATAAGGGTTTAGACGATCTGGAGATCAGAGTTGCTAACAAAGGAGCACAGGTCATTTTGCAAGGTCCATCTGTGTTTTGTGGTTGTGTTATTAATTTTACACTTACCCAATTAGACGCACATCAAGCTGGTAATGGTTGGATTACTGTTGCTGTTGTTCGTTATAATGGTGATAAAGTGAAAAATATTACTGGTTTGGAAGGATTTAATGCAAGAGATGTTATAGCCTACCGCACTTTCCATGTTGGAGAAGTGTTCAATAGAGATTTGGGTATATCCTACTTCACATTCTGTAATAATGTGTTACATCTCCAGTAACTTGTATTTTAGCACATCTTCCTGCACCTTTAATCCAGACACACACACTCTCTTGTTCACTTATTTTACGGTGATTCCTTGTTCTAAACCAAAATGCCTGGTTAGATGTGAAGTAGGATATACCCAAATCTCTATTGAACACTTCTCCAACATGGAAAGTGCGGTAGGCTATAACATCTCTTGCATTAAATCCTTCCAAACCAGTAATATTTTTCACTTTATCACCATTATAACGAACAACAGCAACAGTAATCCAACCATTACCAGCTTGATGTGCGTCTAATTGGGTAAGTGTAAAATTAATAACACAACCACAAAACACAGATGGACCTTGCAAAATGACCTGTGCTCCTTTGTTAGCAACTCTGATCTCCAGATCGTCTAAACCCTTATAAACAGTCAGACGCGAACGTCTATATCTTCTCCTGTAAGGTGGCATCTCAAATAATAGTACGGTGCTGCTGCACGCGCTGCTGCACGCCGACTGACGCCGGCTTAGACTGATACACACTCGCGTCCTCACTCACCAAGCGCTGGGCTGCAACTGGCAGAGGCTTATCCCGGCGGCGCGCGGTAGGATCTCTAGACCGCGCGCGGACGGGATTCAGCTCGGCGCAGCGGCAGTGCTCTTCAAGGTCATGCGTAGCTTACGTCATGCATTGCGTAACGAGCTAAAAATACTGTTCTCGCTCTATGGCCTCCGGTCAATGGAGCGTACGTCTGGCGTTCAGAATCTAGCCGGTCAATGTTTTTTTTTTTTTTTTTTTGAAAGGAATTCAGGATAGGATAAGAAGTTCTTTATTTTAATTTCTGTAATAATGTGTTACATCTCCAGTAACTTGTATTTTAGCACATCTTCCTGCACCTTTAATCCACACACACACACTCTCTTGTTCACTTATTTTACGGTGATTCCTTGTTCTAAACCAAAATGCCTGGTTAGATGTGAAGTAGGATATACCCAAATCTCTATTGAACACTTCTCCAACATGGAAAGTGCGGTAGGCTATAACATCTCTTGCATTAAATCCTTCCAAACCAGTAATATTTTTCACTTTATCACCATTATAACGAACAACAGCAACAGTAATCCAACCATTACCAGCTTGATGTGCGTCTAATTGGGTAAGTGTAAAATTAATAACACAACCACAAAACACAGATGGACCTTGCAAAATGACCTGTGCTCCTCACTCACCAAGCGCTGGGCTGCAACTGGCAGAGGCTTATCCCGGCGGCGCGCGGTAGGATCTCTAGACCGCGCGCGGACGGGATTCAGCTCGGCGCAGCGGCAGTGCTCTTCAAGGTCATGCGTAGCTTACGTCCGCGCGCGGTCTAGAGATCCTACCGCGCGCCGCCGGGATAAGCCTCTGCCAGTTGCAGCCCAGCGCTTGGTGAGTGAGGACGCGAGTGTGTATCAGTCTAAGCCGGCGTCAGTCGGCGTGCAGCAGCGCGTGCAGCAGCACCGTACTATTATTTGAGATGCCACCTTACAGGAGAAGATATAGACGTTCGCGTCTGACTGTTTATAAGGGTTTAGACGATCTGGAGATCAGAGTTGCTAACAAAGGAGCACAGGTCATTTTGCAAGGTCCATCTGTGTTTTGTGGTTGTGTTATTAATTTTACACTTACCCAATTAGACGCACATCAAGCTGGTAATGGTTGGATTACTGTTGCTGTTGTTCGTTATAATGGTGATAAAGTGAAAAATATTACTGGTTTGGAAGGATTTAATGCAAGAGATGTTATAGCCTACCGCACTTTCCATGTTGGAGAAGTGTTCAATAGAGATTTGGGTATATCCTACTTCACATCTAACCAGGCATTTTGGTTTAGAACAAGGAATCACCGTAAAATAAGTGAACAAGAGAGTGTGTGTGTGTGGATTAAAGGTGCAGGAAGATGTGCTAAAATACAAGTTACTGGAGATGTAACACATTATTACAGAAATTAAAATAAAGAACTTCTTATCCTATCCTGAATTCCTTTCAAAAAAAAAAAAAAAAAAACATTGACCGGCTAGATTCTGAACGCCAGACGTACGCTCCATTGACCGGAGGCCATAGAGCGAGAACAGTATTTTTAGCTCGTTACGCAATGCATGACGTAAGCTACGCATGACCTTGAAGAGCACTGCCGCTGCGCCGAGCTGAATCCCGTCCGCGCGCGGTCTAGAGATCCTACCGCGCGCCGCCGGGATAAGCCTCTGCCAGTTGCAGCCCAGCGCTTGGTGAGTGAGGACGCGAGTGTGTATCAGTCTAAGCCGGCGTCAGTCGGCGTGCAGCAGCGCGTGCAGCAGCACCGTACTATTATTTGAGATGCCACCTTACAGGAGAAGATATAGACGTTCGCGTCTGACTGTTTATAAGGGTTTAGACGATCTGGAGATCAGAGTTGCTAACAAAGGAGCACAGGTCATTTTGCAAGGTCCATCTGTGTTTTGTGGTTGTGTTATTAATTTTACACTTACCCAATTAGACGCACATCAAGCTGGTAATGGTTGGATTACTGTTGCTGTTGTTCGTTATAATGGTGATAAAGTGAAAAATATTACTGGTTTGGAAGGATTTAATGCAAGAGATGTTATAGCCTACCGCACTTTCCATGTTGGAGAAGTGTTCAATAGAATTTCTGCCGAACAACAGCTTTATTTTCTACCTTAAAAAGTATAATATTATAATATTGTTGTGTACATAGTTCCGCGTAGTCAGCGCGTACACAACTTTCCCATTAGAGCGCGCCCCGCTAAGCACAACAGCGCAGGCGCAGCGCTCGTCCATCTCCGCACTACGAGATGACGCTGTCTTAGAGACGGACCAAATTCTGCTTCCGCCAATCCGCGTATTAATATGTAACGCAGCCAATGAGATTGCTGCTAATGTAGAACCTTTTCTCCTCGCGGATCACACTCGCGCAGTGATACCTGAACGCGTGAGGTATTATAACGAGTGTACAGACCTCCGATTAGTGTCTGCGTTAGTCAATAGTCAAGTTTCAGTCTGTGTCTAATAAGATTACCATATTCCTGTACATAGCCATGAAGAGGAATGTATAGACACTTTGTCTAGTATCAGAGATATGTGAGAATAAGATTAACGTACCAAGACCTAAGGAACTTCAGATTATCAATTGTAAACAGCATCCAGAATCAAGTTACATAATATCTATGATTGTTATTATTTTAATAAATGTGTGTGAAAATTAATCAAGTTCTGTTTAAAGGTGGTCACCGTCAATCTGCTACTCTAAGCGTGCAAGTGGCATTTCTATCGTCTGACCTAACGGCAGAAGATAAACACGCCACGATAAGACCACGAGACATATTGCTGACACTCGCCTACTTCGTTAGAGCGACAAGTCAAATAATCTGATGGTGTGAGTACCGAAGGTCTTACAGTACGCACACCACACTGGCGACGAGGTACTAGGGAAACAGATGATTTCAGCACAATTACGGATGACCACGTGTGAGCCAAAAATAAAATAGAATTACAGTGGACTTCGGGAAGATACATACTTGCTGTTAACCCGCTCTCTTGAAGCTAAAATATCATTACTGCAGTAATCTAGTCGCACTTGGAATTTTCAGATAACCATGGACCTCACGGCGCAGATCGTAAATCTCATGGGACAAATACAACAGACGCAACAGGCGTTGCTTACAAGGGTGGAACGTTTGGAGTCGCAGCCTGCCGTAGCGTCTCCGCTACAAATTAAACTTCCGCCACCATCTTTCGCAGTTTACAACAGGCAAGGAAGGAGCGTGGCCGGACTATGCAGCACGCCTGGAACAGCACTTCCTCACACACCAGATATCAGGTGATGTAGAAAAAAGATCTTATTTTTTGGCAAATTGCGGCGCAGCTATCTACAACCTTCTCTTAAAACTGAGTCCGACTTGTGAACCGACAAAACAGGGACAAATCTTTGTATGTCACATTACTGGTGAACAAAATACCTATCATATTCCAGATTGACACAGGATCGTCGATCTCTATCATAAATCTGCACGCGCATAAACGGCTAGGTTCTCCTAAATTGCAGCATTGTGACAGCTCACTGTACAGCTATAGTAATGAAAGAATTCCAGTCAAAGGTGCACTGACGACGGAAGTAACTTACAAACAGTTCACCAAGACAGCTACTTGAGCAGTTGTTAACAACCATGAGGCATCCATCTTGCTGGGTCTGGATCTCTTTAACGAATTAGGCTTCACAATCCATGAAGCGAAACAGGTCACACATGAAGTTCCGAAAGGAAAATTACACACAGTGTTGCAGAAGTACGACGATATTTTTTCCTCCGCGACAGGCAGTGTAACGGATTACCAGGCACACATTACGGTGACACCGAATGCAGTGCCGAAGTTTTGCAAAGCTAGACTGTCCCTTACGCAATGAAAGAACGCGTAAAGCAAGAACTTGACCGTTTAGAAGGCAATGGTATTATCGAACCAGTCACATATAGCGCCTGGGCAACACCAATCGTTGTAATAGAAAAGCCAAATGGATCATTACGTATCTGTGGAGAATTCAAGACTACTGTCAATTCACAGTGCATTATAGATACATACCCGATTCCGAAACCGGAAGAACTGATGTATAAATTAGCAGGGGGTGTGTATTTCGGCAAACTGGATTTACAGGAAGCATATCCGCAGATCCCTTTAGACAAAGATACACAAAAGTTTATAGTCGTAAATATTCCATTTGGATTGTACAGATACAAGCGCTTACCATTTGGTATCGCAAGTGCACCAAGCATCTTTCAACGTTACTTGGAACAATTAATTAAAAACAGTCCTAACGCAGTTATCTATCTCGATGACATAATCATGTCGGGAAAAACTCCAAGATTTGCTAGATAACCTGGAAGAGCTGTTCAAGGTTCTCAGAAAGGCCAATCACAGGTGCAACAAGGACAAATGTATATTTTTTGTCAAGAAAATTCAGTATTTAGGACATATATTGTCAAATAGCGGAATCAGACCGACACCACAGCATATAGAAGCAATACAGAAATTGCCTGCTCCGAAAGACTTAAAGCAACTAAGAGCTTTATTAGGCCAAACTAATTATTACCGGAAATTCATACCGAAAGCAGCTGAAATTTCCGAACCGTTGCACAGATTGCTTCGCAAAGGAGTCGCGTGGAATTGGTCCAAAGAATTCCAGCACGCATTCGTCAAACTGAAACAAAGTTTAGTAGACGCAAAATGCCTTACGACATATGACCCGCAAAAGTTGATCACTATTGCGGCGGACTCGTCAGATTACGGGATCCGTGCAGTCATGTCCCATAAACATCAAGGAATTGAACGACCGATTGCATACGCATCGAAAACAATAAATTCAAGTCAACGGAACTATAGCAAAGTAGAAAAAGAGGCACTAGCAACTATCTTTGCAGTGAAGAAGTTCCATGACTGCATATACGGACGAAAATTTATTCTGCTCACAGACCATAAGCCATTGGTGACAATATTCGGACCACATAATAGTGTATCCACTAAGACAGCACAGCGTTTACGACGTTGGGCATTGCTACTGTCTAATTACAACTACGAGATCTTTTATAGATCGACGGCAAAACATGCCAACGCCGATGTACTTTCACGTCTACCGGCGGGTCACAATGAACATTTTGACAAATCAGAGGACGTATGTTTAGAGATAGACGTAATCAGTGAGAACGTCGTGGAAAATTCCCCCGTCAATGCCACCTTAATAGCTAAGTTAGTGCCCAAAGATCCAGTGTTATCAAAGATAAAGCAGTATATTCTTACGGAATGGCCAACCGATAAGAACATGTTAGCTCAGCCAGAAGTGAAATCTTATTGGAACATGAGACATGCTCTCACAGTGCACAAAGGCGTCATATTAGCTCACAGTGAAACGGGAAAAACAAGAGTAGTTATACCCAAATCTCTCAGGAATAAAGTGTTAAAAATGTTACACCAACGTCATTGGGGCATAGTACGCACGAAACGCATGGCCAGAGAACATTGCTAAAGGAATAACATTGATAAAGATATTGAAACAATGCTTTCTACCTGTACATTATGTCAGACGCATCAATCTGCTCCGCCAAGACAATATTTTCCGTGGCCACAGGCAACAGAACTTTGGTCAAGACTGCATATTGACTCTGCAGGTCCTTTTCTTGGAGCTTCTTGGTTAATTGTGATTGATGCATTTTCAAAATTCCCTTTTGTACTAGAAATGTGTACAACTTCTTCTGCGACAACAATTCAAGCGTTGTCAAAGATCTTTTCCATTGAAGGATTGCCTCAAACCATAGTGACCAATAACGGCACACAATTTACGTCGCAAGAATGCCAGTCATTCTGTCAGATGAACGGAATTGCACATTACAGGACGGCACCATTTCACCCTAAGGCTAATGGACTCGCCGAACGATTCGTACGAACGTTCAAGGCACACATGACAAAGCTGGTGGAACAATACAACAAACAGACTTCCTTATTAATTTTTCTGTCACAATACAGAGCCACTCCGCGCGAGTAGCAGTCACCAGCAGAAAAACTGCATGGGCGACAACACAGGACTTTGATGTCTATCCTAAAACCCACAATGCATCCAGAAAATGATCAACGAAGTCGAAAGGACGACGATTCCACGTAAACGACAAAGTCCTCGTAACTGTCTACAGTCGAGGAAAGCGTACTTGGACACAAGTAATCATTGTAGAATGCATTGGAAATGTCATGTATAGAATAAGAACAAAAAGCGGCATAGTTATTCGCCATACTAATCATTTACGGCAGCCAAGACAGCAGTCACATATAGGCAGAGCTCCTAGGCTGTTTCATTTTGCAGACTCAGTAGCAGATGTCAACCCCGAGCAGCTCACAGGATTCCAGACGCCGTCACCGGCAGCCGATGACGCGGCCGCCGCCGCCGCAGCCAACGCAGACACCGCCGCCGATGCCGACGCAGCACCTTCATGAGCAGCCGACTACACCAGCCGTCCACAGCCGACATCCCCAGAGAAGATGGACGTCGAAGAAGAATTAGATTTAAACTATGATCAATGTACCGATGTTGATATGTAATTATGTAACAAAACTTTTGCTTCTCCGGTTCCCTGTTCCATAGGTTTTGAGTGGGTTTTCCTAGCGGACCGCGGGCGAATGCCACGGGGAGCAACATGTGTGCACCCACAGACATTCGCACGCCTGAAAGCAAGGACGCAGAAAAACAGGCTTTTCAAGCAAACTTCAAAAGCTTTTTTTCTTCCCCCGGAAGGGAGGGATGTTGTGTACATAGATCAGCGTACTCAGTGCGTACACAACTTTCCCACTAGAGCGCGCCCCGCTAAGCACAACAGCGCAGGCGCAGCGCTCGTCCGTCTCCGCACTACGAGATGGCGCTGTCTTAGAGACGGACCAAATTTTGCTTCCGCCGATCCACGTATTAATATGTATCGCAGCCAATGAGATTGCTGCTAACGTAGAACCTTTTCTCCTCGCGGATCACACTTGCGCAGTGATACGTGAACGCGCAAGGTATTATAACGAGTGTACAGACCTCCGATTAGTCAGTCTGCATTAGTCTATAGTCAAGTTTCAGTCTGTGTCTAATAAGATTACCATATTCCTCGACACGCAGGTCGCCGAAGTGGCGTCAAATCGAAAGACCTGCACCAGGCGAACGGTCTACCCGGCGGGAGGCCCTAGCCACATGACATTTCCATTTATACCATATTCCTGTACATAGCCATGAAGAGGAATGTATAGACACTTTGTCTAGTATCAGAGATATGTGAGAATAAGATTAACCTACCAAGATTAAAGGAACTTCAGATTATCAATTGTAAACAGCATCCAGAATCAAGTTATGTAATATCTATGATTTTTATTATTTTAATAAATGTGTGTGAAAATTAATCAAGTTCTGTTTAATGTTGGTCACCGTCAATCTGCTACTCTAAGCGTGCAAGTGGCATTTCTATCGTCTGACCTAGCGGCAGAAGATAAACACTCCACGATAAGACCACGGGACATATTGCTGACACTCACCTACTTCGTTAGAGCGACAAGTCAAATAATCTGATGGTGTGTGTACCGAAGGTCTTACATTACGAACACCTGAAATATGTTTTGTTTTCCTTGAGTAGGTGAGTTGCAAACTATTTAAAAATTTGTTAATGAGACATTACTAGAAACCTCTTAGGATACGAGAAACACTGCTCAATAATCTAGAATTGATGACTGGTGTTGTCCGCAGAACGAGGCATGATGCAAAAGTTGGTACCTCAAGATGGCACCACAAGTAAAGACACACCTTGCCAAACGCAGCAACGAATCGGAGGCATCACCGTAGACACGTCTCCTGGTGCTTCCTTACGTCGTTGCAGTCTGAAAGCTATTTGCACGAATGGAAAAAAATTGCAACACCAAAAATAATCAATATAGAGAATGAAATGTCGGAAATACATTTGTCTAGGTAACACTGCAAGATCACAGGTTGATGTGAGAACGCGATAAGCCATTGCAAATGTGAAATGCTGGCACATTGATAACAGGTGTAACTACCAGAATGTTGAATGCAAGTATGGGTGCTGGATGTTAAGTTTGTGGGACGGAGTTCCATGCCTGTTGCACTTGATTAGTTAATACAGAGACACTAGGGTTGTCGCCAGATGATGTCCCATATGTGCTCGACTGGAAACAGATGTTACAAGAGCGATATGTGGGCGAATGTTATCCCGTTGGAAAACGACTCCTAGAACGAGTTCCATGAATGGCAGTACAACAGGTCGAAACAACAGATTGACGTACAAATTTGTAGTCAGGGTGTGTGGGATAACCAGGAGAGTGCTTCTGCTGTCACACTAAAACATCAGACGATAACTCCAGGTGTGTATACAGTGTGTCTTGCATGCAGACAGGTTGATTGCACACCCTCTGCTGGCCTCCTTCTAACCAACACATAGGCATCACTGGCGTCGAGGTAGAACCAGTTTTCATCAAAAAACACAAGAGACCTCCATTCTGCCCGCCAGTGAGCTCTCGCTAGAGGCCACTGAAGTTGCAAATGGGGGCGGTTTGGGGTCAGCGGAATGCACGAATAGGGCGTCTGGCTCGGAGCTATCCTTGAAGTAACTTATTTGCAACAGTTCGTTGGGTCACTGTGGTGCCAGTTGCTGCTCAGATTGCTGCTGCAGACGCAGAGCGATGCGCCAGAGCCACAGGCAAACCCAATGGTCTTCCCTCTCGGTGGTGGCACATAACTATTCGGAGCCCGATCTTCTCGTGACCACCCCTGGCGGCAATCATGTACAGTGGCTACATTCCCGCCAAGTCTTTCTGCAATATCGCGGAAGGAACATCTAGTTTCTTGTAGCCCTATTACACGACCTCGTAGGTGTGTAGGAGTGTTGATAACGGCATCTTTTTTGTCTTGAAGGCGTTCTCAACTAACATCAACTCACCAAATTCAGTCTCAAAGGTAACTAACGCTCACGACTGTTATAGCGCGTATTAAAAGCAAACCTGATTTGCATCCCCTTAGCGGCGGTACTAACGCCACTCTTATGCGACTGGTGAGAAATTTGAATAGACGACACTTTTCAGTTGTAGAAAAACGCTTATCAATTTTCGGTTATGTCTGACATCATCTTCTTGGTGTTGCGACATTTTTTTCCGTCAGTGTACGTCCGAGAGCAGTGCCGCTCTGACCGTTGTCTATGTAATCAATGATCAAATGTAATCATCGCTTACGACGACATTGTACTCGTGCTGCAGATCTGACCACGTGCGACTAGAACATTTATACTGAATATTATGTCATGTCAGAGACAAATAATTGGACTCTGATGTCAAACTATCACTCTGTAATAAAGTGCCAAATGTCCTAAGTGTCAGCAGCAGCATCAGTTTCGTGTCATCTGTGTGAACACTTCTCGTCTTAAAATTTAAGTATTTACCACGCTCAAGTTTTAAGAAATTACTAGTAATTTGTTACCCTGTTGTAGTATCCGATCGATCTCCCCTTGAACTAGACTTGTTGCAATACACTACTACGTCCCCAGTCGAAAGACACGGAGTGCTCCAAAATGCATTAGGCTCACACCTACGAGTCACTGGATTCTGAGCATGATTTGTTCGTTTGTGGCTCAGGACGAAATGTGTTGACGAACACAAAACGAAGAACGCAAGAATCGAGGTATGCCGGCCGGAGTGCCCGAGAGGTTCTAGACACTTCAGTCTGGAACCGCGTCACCGCTACGGTCGCAAGTCCGATTCCTGCCTCGGGCATGTGTGTGTGTGTGTGTGTGCGTGTGTGTGTCTGTTGTCCTTAGGTTCCTTAGGTTTACGTAGTTCTAAGTTCTAAGGGACTGATGACCTCAGATGTTAAGTCCCATAGTGCTCAGAGCCATTTGAACCATTTTATAGAGGTGTGATCAACATCTGAGCACGCATGGAGCAAACTCATCTCAGGCTAATGTGAGGAAGTTGGTCAGTGTATCATGTTATAGCTCCTTACTTTCCTTTCCTCTCTTTCTTTCACCGAATCACTCCACTGTTGTTCAGTCAATAACGCATTATAAACGCAGAGAGTTGAGGACCACACATTCACACAGAACTGACACAGAATATCCATAGAAACTGTTTCAAATTGTTTCTCAATTAAATTGCAAAATGTACTGATCCTGTACAAAAAAGTAGTCGTTTGCATAAGTAACACCGACGCAACTGTTTTAGATGATATTGTTTGGTTTTCTACAAATTTTTAGACTCTCTCTTGAGAACAGCTGAAATATTTACTTTGCTTATGGACAGCAGATCTCTTTTACAGCGCTTTGCGAATAAACGCACCGTACAAAGTACTAACCACCGCCAGGAGATACCTCGCTCCTTCCGTGTAACGCACCTCTACTTAGCCCAGATAATAGCCTCAATTCAGCGAGAGTCCAAGTCTCTTCAAATATGTTATATCCAGTTGAAGGCACTCTAGTCCGATTAACCAACGACGACGGTTCGCGTAGGTCGAGGAGGAGGAGGAGATTAGTATTAACCCTCCCGTCGACAACAAGGTCATTACCGACAGAGCACAAGCTCGGATTAAGGAAGGATGGAGGAGGAAAGCGGTAGTGCCCTTTCAAAGGAACAATGCCTTAAGCGATTCAGGGAATCAGGATTCAAAAGCTGCGACATGAACGTGAACAGAATAGTGATCCGAAAATGAAGAATAAATTTATTTCACGTTTATGATCAGAAATATTGCAGGGCCTCAGACTACCGGTTTCGGTCAGGAAATATCATCTTCAGATCTGCAGCAAAACACAAATACAGCTAGTGGGTGTCTACAACTTAAAATAATAAAATAGGCAATGATGAAAAGAGTTACTGAAATATATGCGAAAATTATGCGCTTTCAATATGACGAGGAATACTTATTTATAAAAAAGAATGTCCTAATGTACTGGAGACGTAGCGGCATGGTCGCACAGGGTAGTCGCGTGGTCTTAGGCGACTTGTCACGGCTCGCACGCCTCCACCCCCCCCCCCTCACCCCCCCTTCCCCCCGTCAGAGGTTCGAGTCCTCCCTCGGGCATGGGTGTGTGTGTGTTGTCCTTAGCATAAGATAGTTTAAGTTAGATTAAGTAGTGTGTAAGCTTAGGGGCGGATGACCTCAGCAGTTTGGTCCCATAGAACTTACCACAAATTTCCATTGTTGCATCGTCAAATGTTAAACACAAAATCAGCACCAGCATCGTCATACGTGTATAAAATATGGTATATACTATAGTCTTCTTGGCAGCAGTTGGACTGTTCAAAACAAACTGCCGTGCAGAAGCCACAAAATGTTTGTCTCGCAAGCTCGTCAGATGTCGCTACTGTATGCGTGCACACGTTCTTCAATGATGTAACTATGCGATATAAATAAAAAGAAGAATACAATTAGTAAAGTCTGTAATATGCTTACCAGATGTAAAAGTCATTTTAGTAATAAAATCCAGTAACTTAAGACATGACAAAAGTTAGATTGTTTACAACGAGAAACTTAAGCGATAATAATCTGATACGCTCCGGTGGCAAATTATGGATGAAAATATAAAGCCGTAAGTATAATAAAATAAAACGACTAAAACAAAGATCGAAAGAAGTCCAATGAATGAAAACATACTGTAGCAAATAATCAGCGCTCTCTGTTGACGCTACTGACAGAATGCCGCATAGGCGAGGCGTGGTTAGAGGAACGCAACCGCCAGCACGGCCCTCGTACTCTGCGACGCGCCGTTCCAAGAAAAGAATGATAAATCCCAGTACCAGTCCATTAACAGGATTATCTAGTTAGTGAAACATGTTATACAAACCGAGAAGGGAGATGAAAAGACTTGTGTTACACGCTCAACGTGAGAAAAACGAAACGAGTTTGTAAAGCACTCTATACTATGTCGTTTCTCTTGCGTTTCGCATATACCTCGAGTGTTTTCTTGTCCCTTCTCTGTTTATGTAACATGTTTCACTAACTAAATAATCTTGTTAATGGACTGGTACTGGGATTTATCATTCTTTTCTTGGAACGGCTTGTCGCAGGGTACGAGGGGCCCTCTGGCGGTTACGTTCGTCCAACCACTTCTTGCCTATGTGGCATTCTGTCGGTAGCGTCAACAGAGCCCGTTGATTGCACAGGCCAACGAAAATTTTTTTAAAAAGCTTTTTTGCTTTTGTAGCTGATCTTTATAGATTTTTCCGAGTTGAATCCAAATCTTGCCTTAGCTTTTTTGTTCCACCCACAGTTTTCGAGCAATATGCTTTTTATTATATAGTATAAAAATCTTATGCTGTACGGTAAACGGGGAAATTAATGAAACGCTTTGTTACAACATAAGCATTTACAGCAAGCTACCTAAAACAATGATATGTGTTAATAGAGGTTTCACTTGTCAGTTGGAATTGATTTGTATTTTCTTTCTCTTTTTTCTTTCAAGCTTCTTTTGTAGCTTTTTCCACGATAGGTCGCTTGCTGAACTTCTCGGTGAAGTGACCAACAGTAGTTCCCCATCATGTTGGTAGTGTTTTTCCATCACTTTAATGTCCTGGTGAAAACGCTCTCCATGCTCCTCACTAACATCTCTCATATTGTCCGGGAAGTACTCATGGTGACTGTTCAAAAAAAGAACTATCAAGCTCATTAAATATCCTGAAGTTTTAAACTTCTTTAACATTGTAGCTACAATAGAAACACATTCTGGGTCTTTTTCATGTCCTAAGAACTTTCTAACGCTTTGCTTGAATGATTCCCATGCTTCTTTCTCATTTAAGGTCATTGTGGATTCAATGTTAACATCAAACATCAATTTTCTAATGTCATATCCGACAAAGACGCCTTCTTTTAGTTTAGCTTCTGAAAGGTGTGGAAATTTTTGGCAGAGATACTTAAAACATGGTCCATAATTAGGCAAAGCCTTTACAAACTGTTTCATTGCTTTATATGTAGAAGTGGTAGGAGTACGTTTTTTGGACCTACAAGGTTTTTTCGTAAAAGGTTTAAAGACCCCCTCACGGACCAGTTCTTTCTGCACCAGTGTTGATGCCTAGCCCTACTGTCCCATTCACACAAGAAACATGGAAATTTGGTAAAGCCACCTTGCTGACCAAGGAGCATGCATGTTACTTTTAGATCGCCACATATCATCCAACCATGAGCAGAATAGCCTATTTTATTTAGCACTATTTCTAGGTTTTCGTAGCTTTCTTTCATACTTACAGAATGTCCAACAGGTGTAGAAGCATACATATTACCATTGCGTAAAAAAGCAGCCTTGAAACTGGTTTTTGATGAATCAATAAACAGTCTCCAGTCTTCCTTTTTGTATTCAATACCAAACTCATTCATCAGACCGAAAATGTCTGAACAGTACACTAAATCACCTTCTTGTTGAAAAAACTTGGAAAACTACTGCTCTCTCTTTCTATAGATGTATATGTGGTTCCAACTGTCAATAAGTTCTTTTCTGTTAATCTAGAGCCAAGCAATTCAGCTTTTTCTTTCGCTAAGCCCAGATCCCTAACCAAATCGATAAGCTCGGTCTGAGTAAACAATGTGGGCTCTAGAATTTCTGAATTACAATGGAATTCATCATCTGGTTCATATAAATCAGATTGTACATCAGAAAATACTTCTGTTGGAATAGAATTTAAATCATCTGGTGATTCAGGAACAGGCAAATCTGCACCATGCCCTACTGGTCGGATGGCGGATGGAAGGTTAGGGTAGATTATTACCTTCTTGTTTTCGAATTATTACCAGTAATATCAACACTGCAAAAGTAGCAATCATTGGAATGATTTCTTGGCTGCCTCCATGTTATAGGAACATTAAATCCAAAGGCTTTTTTCTCCTTTTTGGACCATTTTATAAGATCTTCAACACACACATAACATACCTTATGTGGAACCCAAGATTTATCTTGATCACCAAGTTTAGATCCAAAGTATGACAGATAAAACTTTTTCACGTAGTCTGTAATGTTTCTTTGTTGTTTTGTAATCACAAATTCACCACAACAGCAAATGTTTTTCAGCAGTGCTAGCAACGTCATCTACATTCATTACACTGCCTTTTAAAATTATTTCAACTATATGAAAGCTGTTAAATTCTTTTAAAAAATCGCTTAATTTAATATATTTAACTGTAAAATGTGAAGATATGGTGGTTAATACAGTTTTTTAAGTATCATATTTGGATTTACCATCCAAAAAACATAAGAATAAGGTATTTTCAGCAAAAAAGTTCTTCCATTGTTGGCCTATGTTATTTGCTACAACATGTTTTCATTCAATGGGCTTATTTCACTGTTTGTGTCTGTCACTTTTAAATTATTCTGTGTACTCTGTAAGCTGGTTATTACTTACGCCTTTATATTTTCGTCCATAATTTGCTACTGGAGAGTATTAGAATTATTTTCGCTTATCTATTTCCTTTTTAACAACCAAAATTTTATCGTGTCTTAATTTATTGGATTGCATTACTGTAATGACTTTAACACCTGGCAAGTGAACAACTGATTGTATTCTTCTTTTTATGGTATATCGTATAATTACATCATTGAAGAATATGTAGTGACATCTGGCCAGCTTGCGAGACAAACATCTTGTGGCTGCTGCACGGCAGTTTGTTTTTAACAGTAGCACTGCTGACAAGATGACTATAGCATAAAGCATATTTTATACATGCATGACGACGGTGGTGCTGCTTTTGTGTTTAACATTTGACGATGTCACCATGGCTCCAGTACATTACAACATGCTTTTCTATAAAACAGGTATGCCTCGTCATATTTAAAGTGCATAAGTTTCACATGTATTTCAGTAATACTTTTCGTCATGATCTATTTTATTGTTTTAAGTTGTAGACATCCACTAGTTATATTTGTGTTTTGCCGCAAATCTGAAGATCGTCATTGCTGACCCAAACCGGTACTCTGGGGAGCTACAATATTTGTGAACATAGACGTGAAATACATAAATTTACTCTAAAACAGGATGGCCGGATGCGTGTTTGAACCGTCGTCCTGCCGAATACGAGTCTAGTAGGGTAACCACTGCGCTACCCCACTCGGTCGTGCAGGTCGGGGCTTCGACGGAGTTTGATTTATTGCCGGCTCCAAGCGACAGTTGCGGTGCTCGCATACACGTGCTATGCGTTTGAAGAAAGCGTTTATCCTGTATATTATGTCTCTCGCTTGCTTAAATGGAATTTTTTGCTTAACCACTAACACGAGAGTTGATAATTTGCAACAAACAGCTACGAGATTCAATGCAGAGCGTTCAGAATACTGGTGAACGGTCATTGGCTGTCGAAGAATGCCAACAAGCCTTAACTCCACCTCCATCTTTCGTGATTCCAGCTGGAAGTGTTGATTAGATCCCGTAGAGATTCTGAATTCTTCTGGGCCGGCAGAGTTATAGATCTCGTGTGAGGACATTATATATTTAGTAACCCAAAATGCTGCTAGACAAAAACTTTTTATTACGGTATTAGTTTTACTGCTGTAAGCTTATTTCGGCTTCATGGCCATTATGAGGCTCAGAAACACATGCAGTTGTTAGTGCATACATCTGTATTCATTTGTAACTAATAACTGTTTTATGTATATGTTTCGTGGTACTTTCTTCCTGACACATCGTTAACGCTTTCACTGTCGAATACCTTGTACTACTCTGAATCGTAGGTGTAGCGCAGACGAAACTGAAGATACGTAAAGTCTCAGCAGGAAATTGTTGCTGAGCAATATTCGTTAACAGGTATTTAATATTTTCCGTAAGTTTAACAGCTTGATTTGACAACGAAGTCAACGGTTTTATATGGTTACATAATTAGCTTTTCCATTTATGAAGTTTTGAGTGGTTGCAGCAAATTCTTTGCTAATGTTTTATCCATTGTGGTGTTCTGCAGTTTCAGTAAAGTTGTGAATATAATTTTTATGTTTTAAGTCGGTACTACGTTAAAAATTTTGTCTAGCTGTTTGTGTCTGTGTATACTGATTTCTATTTCTTCTAAAAAGCCCTTTATTGGGCCCTTTGGTGCTATGTGCAAAATTTGCATCGCATTTTCGATCTGGTTTACACTGTAGCTTTCTGTTCGTATGTATTTGAATTCTGTGAATAGGTTTGTGGCACTGTTTATGGTATGATCTAGGTATGTAATTTTGAAAATTCTGCCTGTTTGGCTTATGTAGAATTTTTCACATTAATTACAATGTGAATCAGATCAAAAATTCGATGAAAATCCTCCACATAACAACAAAGGACCCAATAATTAACTCTATGGAATAAATAGAAATCTACATAAAGACGCGTAAATATCGAGACAAATTTTCTGACGAACAAACTGACTAAAAATTTTAAAATGATACAACTTTACTGAAATTACGAAACACAATAACGGATAAAACAGGGAAAGACAAAAGCAACGAACATTAGCAAAGACTTACTACTACTGTACATAGCTCCATAGATGAACAAGACCATTATGCAACCACATAAAATCGTTGACTTAGTTGTAGAATAAAGCTCTCAAAGCGATTCCGTAGAGCTACCAAATGACGGTGAGGTTGGTTGCTACGTTACACTCACTGTTTCAAATGGTTACAGACATTTGCCATACGATTACATTCCATGATTCATCGAGCCAGTCTAGGACGCCTGACGAACGTGAGTTTGCTCAAATGGTTCAAAAGGCTCTGAGCACTATGAGACTTAACATCTGAGGTCTTCAGTCCCGTAGAACTTAGAACTACTGAAACCTAACTAACCTAAGGACATCACACACATCCATGCCCAAGGCAGGATTCGAACTTGCGACCGTAGCAGTTGCGCGGTTCCAGACTGAAGCGCCTAGAACCGCTCGGCTACCACGGCCGGCGTGAGTTTGACATGTAAACCTTTTGATGAAAACAAGAGTTGTAAGTATAACATTTTTACCGTCCTCGAAAAACTTATGTATGTCTCTTTTATGCATCATTCGCCCTTAATAAAGAAATGTTATGTAATTGCGATGATCCCCATTTTAGGAAATTGCAATAATTGTAATTGTCAGTATCCGCTTAGAGGAGGGAACTTTGGAGGCAGTTAAAGACTTTGCAGAGACTTATCATAGATGCAGGAGCAAAATCCGACAGGGATGAGTAACATCCAATGCACCCGATCAATCATATTTAAAACAAAAGCGTGTAATAAAGTTTATTGCGCATTACTTACCCATAAATGTTCTGTTATTAATTTGGGCTTCTTCAGCTTTTGCAATTTCACACAAATATGCATCTATGAGATCCCTCTTCTTCCCTGGAACATATGTGGCCTTGTGGTCTTCAATAAGTTTCTGGAAAAGAGTAAAGGATTTTTGTTAAATATAATTGTGTAGGTTTTTACGACGTGAGTCACTTAACATAAAAGTTTACTGAGTGTCGTACCGCTTTATAATGTGAAAAAATACTATGCTGGAGAAACCAAAAGAATGCCACTGCAACCGCGACCGTAACCTTGGTTTCTCCAGGACAGCTGTTTTCTTTTCCTTTGTTTACATTATGACGCGGTACGATACTCAGAAAACTTTTGTGTCAACAGTGAATAAATAGGTGTCTCTGGGTAGATAGTATTCATACCAACACGAGCAAGGAGAAAATATCTTTCAGAAATTTAATGGAAGAATTTTTTCCTTTTACTTATAATTATACTTCCTTTCCAGGAACATCTGCGAGTTTTGTAACCCAGTGTACAGTGAGCAATCACCTTCAAAATCTTTTGTTCACCAACAAACTGTTTCCTTTTGATGACGTCGCTACGTTATTATACCAAAAAATCTCTCGTATTTAATACAAAGCAATGGTGGGAATTTGATTTAAACGTGTGATAAAGAGTGAGGGCATATGTTGTGACACCGGATCCGAATTCAGAGAGGTGGGGTTACATGCCTCGAGCGGTCAGTCTTGTTTGGATTTTCCATCAGATTTTCTAAATTATTTCAGGCAGTTGGTAGGATGATTAAGGGACAAGTCCACAATCAATACATTACATCATCCTTCTCCAGTAAGTCTAGTGGCCAGTCTCACTTATCCCCTTGTGGAAGGAACACGAAACCTAACATTCCTTCCCTTTAACCTGCATCTGCTTGTACGCAGGGGCATGATAGACAGTTTCTTTTATTGCTATACACTCAGACAGAGAGCACAGAAAGAATTATTGTTACTATGGTCCCTTTTTCTTTATTCTCCTTTAGGGGCAGTCTGGCAATGGCTGTTTAAACTTTCTGGGCATAGGATTGCAATTTAATTAGAAGAGATTACAACATTAAAGAATTAAATAAAGTGGGTAGGAGAAGTGATTCAGCTTAAAACAGGTGAGAAAGGACCCATCTCGGCAAAATTACGGAAACTGAACTTAGTATTTTACTAAAAACTAGATGTCTGTACTGAAAAGTCGTTCCCTAAAAATTTACATTTACCAGATAGTTAATGGGCCAGAATTCACATAAGCATGGCAAACACTCATTTTAAGTTAATAAAAGGAAACAAATAAATAAAGATTGTAGAGAAGATTTTAGGAAGTACGCTGACAGTACAGAAATAGTCCCATACTCAGGGAATAAGTGTAGGGGGAGGAGATTCAGGAATCTTGCATTTCTGTTCGTGGCAATATCCTAGTGGAGGTGGTTTGGCATAAAGATGGTAGTAACATTTAAATTAATAAGTAATATAGAAGTATATAACCGTGAAGAAAGAAATAGACGAAATTAGTAAAAAACAAGTAATCTTATATCGGTCACACAGAATGACTCATAGAAGATAGATAAGAAGGTAGAGCAGTCTGAAAAATTAAAAGGCAAATCCAAACGGCTTCGCAAAGTGGAAATTGGCTTAAATATGCACGAAACTGAAAACGGAACAAAATTTAGAAAAATAGTAATAGATGGGACAGTATCCAAGGCAAATCTGTTCCAAAAATTCTGGGTAGAAAATGGACAACGCAAGAGAGGAAAGAAGAAAGTGAACAGAAGGTGTATTGCAGAAACCTCAAGCTAACTTAGTGGCTTGAAAGTTGTACTTTGCGACCTGTAACAATAGCGGAAGAAATAAACAACAGATGGTTGTTTAATGTAAGTACTGTGCCATTTCTTGCGTAAGTTTAACTTACACTCATTTATCTTGCAATCTGCATGCGGTGATGGTGAGGTTCTGTGTTGTTTCGGAGAGGGCGATACTACTGCCAATGCTAGTGGAGACAGCAGTGTTGTTTGTTATGCATTAAAACAAATGTGATACAAACACCGTCATATATTCGACAGAGCGCAGATTTTTGACTAGAACTATGATGTACAGTATGTGTTGTGCGGCAAAGCTATGCACTTTTGAAGAGGAAGACCTGCTCACGATCTTTTACAACTTCACACAATTTGTAGTCTGCTGCCAGAAAATAACAGAAGTAACATGATGACCTGGCTTAAGAATTGTTGAGTTGTTAAACAGTGAACTTAAAATTACGCGCAGTATTATCAGTAAAAACACAAAATAGTATTGTTTTTGAGCTATTATATCTAATAGTACTAAATTGCAGATGTGTTGTGTGTGTGTGTATATATGTGTTTATGTATGTGTGAAACCCTTTGTGGCTAAGATATTTAGGTGGTGTTCCTTTGTTGTTGTGTGAATGCCGGACTCGAAATTCCCTGGGAATATATCGAATTGGGAACCCATTTATCCTCATTACAAGATAGTAGTGAAGCAAATGTGATGTGGTGCACTTTGTTTGTATGGGTTGCATACATTCAGGAGGAAGATTACATTCAGGGGTAAACTATCCCCTTCCCCTTAACCTATTGTTATGCTAATTCATTTATAACAGCCAACCCATCCCCTTCCTCATCCCATCCCTCTGGGAAAAGAGATGCCAGTACTGGGGCACTTTCTTGTCACCCCTTTTCAGTTCAGTTCTGGGCCACTTTTCCCCATCATGAGAGAAGCTCCCAACCCTCCTCTCCACTCCTCCACTTCTCCCTCCCTACCCCCACTTCCCCTGCCCTTCTTCCACTTGAGAGTTAGCAGGAAAAAAGACTTAGTCTGTTCTGTGCTGCTAGAAACAAGGATCACATGACAATAAATTCAGATCAAAGTCAATTACATTACAGAGGACATATTGTTGATACATAAAATTCAGTTTGCATATTTTTTATTTAGTCAGTTTGCAGGAGATAGTTCACCAACCTTCCCTATCCCCATTCCCCCAGCAAGAAAGATTCCCAGCCATCCCCGTTGTAACCTCCCCCCAGTTTCACACCGAACTAAATTATTCGCATACGCTGTAGGTGAAGTTATATTTTAATTATTTTAGCATAATATACATCTTTCCTCCTTACCAGGAGACTCATTGTTGTCCACTTCCGTTATTGTGAAAACTACTAAATGATAACATCGCCTTTCTTAAATGCTGGAATTTATTAATTAAATCACTGAATTTATAAACATTTATGAACATCAAACACTGTGTGCCATTCTGCCACTCATCTCTGTCCTTGCTATCGAGCAACCTCTCTCTCCAGCCTCTCACACCCGACTTCCACCCACGGACTCCATCACTCAATTACTGCTACCCACTCGCACATTGTTGACTACACTCCAGTCTGTGCTTAAACCATGTATGATATCTGCATAGTGCATAATCGATACTACACAAGGGTACTGTATCCTTACATATCCCCACCAAAATAACACTTAAATATGAAAAATGTAACAGTGATATTAGATTTGAATATTAAAGTAGAAAAATATATAGAAAGACAAAAAAGAAAAAAAATGTAAAATTACATTATTTAGTCAAAACTATTTGCTTATTAATGGAGAACCTCAAGTCATTAAGAATAATTCTCATTTGTGTAAGGAAAATGGTGCTTAAGAAATTCAAGTATCACTTAATCACAGTACATTAATCAAATTATATCATTAAATCACTCACTAATTAGCAACAAGATAAGTCAGGTTAATCGCAAATGCTTGTGCACACTGCATAATGTCATTGAATTAACATAGCAACATGAATCATAATGCTGTGACGTCCCAAATAATTAGAATGGCTAACTGTGATACACGAATAACAAGTGTCTATTAGCTTGTTCATGAATATTTTTTTTTGTAATTAATTAAATACTAATGATCAGATAGTCACTGTATTGAATTAATAGAAACATAGGCCTAACTGAATTAATGTGATCAAAAAATAAACAAATAATAAACAGACAACTCTAACTACTACACAATATTCACAGGAAAATATTCTATTGCTACGCCACATAAATTAACACTCCAAGTGGCAGCATATTTTGAAAATGCGATACTGTTATATTTATGGCACACAGTTTACAGGGTTAGTAATACAAGAAATTTGACAAAAGGCACATACCTCGGAAAGTAATCCATACACAAATAATCACCTTGTAAAACACTTTTTTTTTACGAGCGCTTCAAATCTAATTACTCTGCTTTAGGTCCCTGCCTATATGTTGAGTCGTAAATCACACGCTGGTTCACTACGCACTGGGCTGTGGCATCGATGCCGCCGGGGATATACCATCACAACAACAATAACACTTTCACTGTTTACTCTGCTTTTTCACTACCCTATATGACGCGATGCAAAGCACACGTATTCGTAGCTTTCGATGAATTATAGGGCTGTGGCATCGAAGCCGCTGGGGACTGTAGACTCGTTGTCTCTGAAAATTGGTAGAATCTTAGTAACAGTGTCATAACAGCGACTCCCGCGCCGTGAAGCTTGTTGTTGTTGTTGTTGATCAGCTGGTCGCTGACGTCAGCATCCCATGGTTTCGCGTGCCACACAGCTCGCCAACCTGACAGGCTAGCGCAGCGCTGGAACAGGCGACAGTCGCGCTGCGTGCTAGGTCCTGGTCTTCGACCATAAATATAATAGACTGGCCCTGACGTCATTTTCGTGGCTCGAACATCTCTGGGCTGAAGTCACGTGAATGTTGGCAAAACATGGTTGTTTCGTGTTGCGCTTATGGCTGTACTCAGCGTTTTGTCGGGGAAATGGCATTACATTTCACGTGTAAGTGTTTCTATGATAGTGCAGATGCGTTTATTGAAATGTGCTGAAGTGACTTTTATATGTTTTTTACACTTGAAATAGAGTATCACGTAAATTAAATTGTTGAAAGTGATGCCTGTAAAGTCAGACTCATATTACATTTTGGAAAGTATCTGTGATAATTCGGTTACAGAAGTAAGTATAATCGTTTCTCATTCCTACTCATAGGTTCCGTAAGGATGAAAACCGAAGGCAGCTTTGGATACAGGCTCTGAAATGGAAAAACTTTAAGCCATTTGCACATACGCGCCTTTGCTCGAAGCACTTCGCGTAGAAGTGTTTTGATAGGTTAGTTATTATTTACAATGTATATCTATAATTTGTATTTACAGTGTCTGTCATGTTTAAACCTAGGCTCCAAAATTATTTTCTGAAACTGCAGAGTCTCACCTTTCATCTAAAATATCATTTTTTTAAACTGATAGTTTAAACTTTTGTAAAAATAGTGGGAACTGAACCTTTGAAGTGCACCTAAAATTGATACTCTAAAATGGAACTGCTCCTAAAGTAAACAATTTTGACACCTATAGTTGACATAATTCCCATAGCCCACTTTCTTTTATAAGTGACTAGAGCTCGAAACGTGGCGAATACAATGTTTAAAGTTTTGACACGAGCCCACTCTTACTGTTTAAAAGAATTTTAACGACATTTTACTATAATTGATAGTTTATAGTAATTTCGTCCCGCTGCCCACCGGAGTGGCGTTCGATGTATTTGTTAGATTTTATAAGTGGTACTTTGAACAAATCCAGGTCAAATGTAGTTCTGGCATAATTTTTCACAAATAAAAAAGTAGAGTTTGTTGGAAACGTTTGGTAGTCAATTGAGAAATGTGGGGAAAATCCGATACGAACATAGGATGGTAGACCGCTGATTTGAAATCCCGCCACGTTTTGCCAACAGTCACGTGGTTTATGTTGGAGCCACACTAGCACCATAGCTTCTGCACAGCAAGGCCAGTCTACTAGTATCTATGGTCGAAGGTCCTGGTAGGGATTGGTACATCCTCTGCTGCAGTTGTAACATGTGACGACCGCGCTGCGCGCGCATCGCTTCACGTCGGTGGCTCCATATCGACTCGCCAACATACTAACACAAAACGGAATTACGGCAGTGGGGAAACAAAATACACTGCGCGCGCACGTCAATCAGTCTGTACTAACCACAACACTCGCGCCACGCTTTCCTATTATTGCTTATAGACGTGTCTCTGATTCAAGCACTGCACAATGTTTACGCGACAGCATAAAATGCTTAAAACTGATTGCATCTAGCTCACAGTAGCAATGTTTTGTGCATGTAGGCTATGATACTGACCGGACTGCACCATTTCAATTTCAACCGAATTAGGGTGAACAAGTTTTCTAATTTTGAATGGTCCTCTGTAGTAGTGATGAAACTTTTGTATCTCTTAATTTGCACTTGATGATTTCATATGAGTTCGAATAAGTAGTAAATCATCGACTTTGTACGTAATGGGCTTCACTATCTCGTCATGTGCCAGCTTCTATTCTTCTGCTCGTTTTTCCATCGTCTCCAACGCGATTTTAAAGCGCTCCTCTTTCGTAATTTCCTTCTTTTGCGGAAAGGAAATGTATTCATGAAAGATACTGTCAGGTTTCTTTCCAAAGAGAACTGTACATGGCGACAATCCCATTGAATCATGTGACAAACTATTAATTACTGTTTCAAAATCTGTCAGTCGTTCTATCCATCTTTTATGTTTCTTCCCACCATGTGCATGAAATAAACGTCCGAGTTCACGCATTTGACGTTCAGTCGGGTTGGACGCGGGTCTTCATCATTAATAAAATCTTTCCATAAGTGTGACCGAAATTGTCGACCATTGTCCGATAAAATGCACTCTGGCTTGACAGTATTTACTAAGTATTCTTCCCTGAGTTTCTTGATTATGATCTTACTGTTGGCTTTCCTGAGTGGGTAAAGGCGTACAAATTTCGAAAAGACATCCATCACAACCAAAATTTGAGTAAAATTCCCTTTTGATCCGGGTAGCGGTTCATAGAGATCAAGAGCTGATATTTTTCCAGGATTTTGAGGTATAATGCTATGCATGAAACCTTTGTGCTGAATCGTAGACACTTTAGTTTTTTGACAGAGATCGCAAGATTTTAGAATTGATCGTACTTTTCGTGCCATGTTATCGAAGATGACGTTCTCCTGCAATTTTAGTATACATTTACGTGGCCCAAAATGAGCATAGCTCACGTGAACGTATCTTATTAATTCATCCACTACATGATTGGGTATATATAGCCTCCAATGATCAGAATTCAAGTTGCTTCGCCGGTAAAGGATACCATCTTGTTTTAAATAATATTGACATATCTTGCCACTACTCTCGGCATTCGGATCATCATATTTTTCTTTAACCATCCTCAATATTTCGTCAGCGTCTTGTTCCTGTTTGATGTTCCACAGAATCTTGGATATATGATGTTCGCCTTCAACACCTCGCATAAAACGAATCCTTATATCTTTCTGGCGTGGATGCGCAACATTAACTGAATCTTGTCCTTCTGATAGCCTTGGCAGCGCATCCGGTACGACGTTCTGCTTTCTTGGTATGTAATGAATCCCAAAACTGTGTTGCTGAAGCATCAACGACCACCGGTTTAACCTATTGTGCATCAATTTGCAATTCATCAAGAATAATAATGGTTTGTGATCTGTCACTACGACAGTATGCCTTCCAAATAGATAAAAGCGAAACTTTTCGAAGCTCCAAACGATGACAAGTGCTTCTCTTGCCGCGATAGTATATTTTCGCTCCCAGCTTGTGAGTGCGCGGCTCGCAAATGCGATAGTATGATGTTCAATAACTCCATCGACTTCAATTGATTGATATAATTCTGCGCCAAGCGCATAATCACTTGAATGGGTGCCAAGGTAAAACTTTTCACTTAAATCAGGGTGGTGAAGGATAGATGCTTCACACAGTTGGTTTTTTATTGAATCAAACGCTTCCTGATGTTCAGAAGTCCATTTCCATGTAGAATCCTTTCTCAGCAAGTCCATTAAGACAGGAGAAGATAGGCAGCATCCAGAAAGAAAACGACGATAAAAATTACGGAAACCAAAAAACCACTTAAGTTGCTTACGGCACTTAGGTGACGGAAAATTTCTTACTTTGTCCATTTTTGTTGGATCCGATTCAATCCCTCGCGACGAAATAATATGCCCATGGAATTTAATTTGCGACTTGGCAGATTCCGTTTTTTTCCAGGTTAACAGTCACTCCAGCTTTCCTAAATGCTTCAAGTATCCGATGAATAATTTCCTAATATTATTCCCATGAAGCTGTGCTAATCAAGATATCGTCAACTTAAAGCGTTACGTGTTTCAACAACTCTTCGCCTGAAACTTTATCCAGTGCTCTCATAAAAGCCGCTGAAGAAATCGAGAGGCCAAAGGGCATTCTCTGAAATTAGTAACTTCTACCATTATTAAGAAATGCTGTATACTTTCTACTATTCTCTTCTAGCATTAACTGCCAGTAACTACTACTCAAATCAAGGCTACTTAGATATTTGACTCCTTTGAATCATTGTAACAAAAACTCAGGTTTTCTGGCTGATCATGCTGTGGTAAAATTATGCGATTCATTGCACGGGCGTCAAGAACAATGCGAACTGTGCCATCCTTCTTTGCTACAGCATGTATTGGGTTCTAATATTCGCTATCTGAGCGCTCAATTATTTGATTATTCAACATCCTCTGTATTTCCTTGTTAACAGCTTCCCTTTTTGCCAATGCTATTGCGTATGACTTACTGCGAAATGGTTCATGGTTCTTTACTTTAATTTTACTAACATATCCATTAATTAATCCTGGTATCTTTGAAAATATATCGACGTAGCATCTCAGTAGTTCCCTCAGTTCTTCTCGTTCTGCTTCAGTCAAGTCCACTCACGCTCGAATCTTGGTTTGAATACAATTTAGAGTATCCTCCTCGTTCCTGTCCCGCAGCTCAGCGCAGTTCTCTGAATTGTTTAGAGTGACAGCTTAATATTCTCCTCTATAACGCATCATCCTTATTTTCACGCCCGCAGCGACCTTATTATCCATAATAAACCCTTTGAATACAATACTTCTTTCTTTATTATCTCTCCACGTCCGCAGACAATTCTCCTCAAAATTAATACAGCATCTCATCTCTGACAACCAATTAACTCCGAGAACTAGCCTAACATTGAGAGAACCAACGATTAACACACTCTGCTCGTATTCGTCCCCTTGAATACAAAATCTTAGTAATGCTTGTCCTTTAATTGGTTTGCTTCGGTTTCCAACTGCACTGACAATACGTACGCCGTTAACAGGAAATGTGGGAATAGCCACAAGATTGCTTAATTGCGAAAATAGATTTTCAGAAATAGCACTTGCCTCGCTAGCTGAATCAATTAATGCATCCATAACAATACCACATACTGCGACTTCCACAAATGGCATCAAAATTTCTTTATTAGTTTCTTCATTTTCTCGACACAAATCTTCGTTGACATCATTTACATGTTCACACTTTATGGCATTTATCATAATATCCGACCCTTGTCCCTGTGACAGAGTTCCGCAGCGGGTCGTCTCCGAAACTTTGCTTAGTTTAACTGTTCAGAATCTCGCTGATTGTGATTGCGGCTTCTTGCACGTTCTGGCGATCGACACTGTCCTCTGTCTCTGTCATTGTGTGGCCGGTTCGGCGGATGATTTGACCTGAATCTGTCTTGTACATTGTATTCGTTTCTCCTGTGTCTATCATCGTCACGGCGATCAAATCATTTCGGTCGTTCGTAACTTGGGATTCCTTCCCGCGCTGGGCCGTTGTGACGATTGCGGTAATTGTTATTACTGTGTCGTTCACGTTGATCGCGTTCGGCATTGAGCAATTCCATTCGGTCAATTAGCAAACACACTTGCTCCATTGTTAACTGTGGTGTGAGTGCTAACTTCTCACGCGCCAAAAATGGTAATTTCTGAATTAATATAAGCATTAGCTCTTCTTCTTTAACCGTATCATCCAAGCATGCATAGACGTTCCAGTACCTTTGCATAAACTCACGCATTGTACCGTGATGTCTTGCATAATTTGGCGGTGTGAGAATTTTTGATTTTACGTCCCACTGTTTTTCTTTCGGCCAAAATTTTTTAAAAATGCTGTTTCAAATTCTTCATACTTGGTGTAATTGTCGTATACACTTATACCCCAAATATGTGCCTCACCCTTCACGTGACTGATGCAAGTATCAATTTTAGCACGTTCCGTATAATGCCTCGGAAACGCATGTTTAAATTGTCTAATGAACGCAACTGCGTGGATGCCTTGTTTCGGTTCATATTCATGAAATTTTCGATTGCTCAGTCCATTGTCAACAATTACTTGAAGCAAAGCAATAATATTGTTTTCTGGTTCACGTAATACTGCATTAATTTCATCGCGCAAAATTTCTTTATTAATTCCATTTGACATTGTGTCGTTATTCGTTACCTTTTGTCGTATCTCATGTACCTCATCACTTAGTTCATCACGTCGCGTTTGTACGCCGTTAACCATCTTAATTATCGACTCTTTCTTGGCTTTACAAGAACTTTTAATTTTGACGATTTCGTCATCTTGAGCCTTAACTGTGTCATTAACTTTGCAAATAAAATCTTCCGTTTGCCTACACCGCCCGTTAACTTGAATTTTAAGATCTGTAATTTCGCTGCCAATGGCCTCATGTTTGTCTTGACATTCTTGTCGGAGCTCATCATGCTTTTGTTCAAATGAGCTGGTGAGTGCCGTTCGCAAATTGTTAATCGCATTAGTTAGTGTCTGATAATCATTTTTGATTTCCTGATGAAACTTTCCTGTTTCCTCATAAGATCTTGCTATTCCCTCACGCACCTTTTTATTTTCCTCATGAAACGTTCTAGCTTCTGCACGCGCCTGTCTATTTTCCTCATGAACATTTTTGATTGCTTCTAACAATTGAGATATACAATCTTTACTGACAATAGGAGTTTCTGTTTGCTGGATAACCATTGGTGTTGAACTTCCGTTAGGCAAATGAAAACTAAGAGTACCACTGTCCTCTGTCGACTTAACTGTAGTGTTTTCCATCACATTAATTTGTTCTCCGTCGAGCACATTATTAAATTCTCCTACCTCGTCTTTAGTAACACTACCGTTTTGTTCTGAATTAGCCATATTAACACTGTTCACAACAATCACTGTTCGTTATAACTTATGCTTGCTCTACATTGAAAATTTCACTCGCAACTTAAAAGTCAGTAACACTATTGATTATTCCTATTCATGTTCATTTCCACACATCGTCGAGTTCACTTAATTTCGAAACGCTGCTGTGCTGAAAAGCTGCGGACTCACTATTTGCTGTGTTGTCTTCTCTGTCGTTTCCGAAGATTGCTGTGGAATCGAAGTCCTGTCACGGTCGCCATATGTAACCTCCCCCTAGTTTCGCACCAAACTAAATTACTCGCATATGCAGTAGGTGACGTTGACTCATTGTTGTCCACTTCTGTTATTGTGAAAACTACTAAATGATAACATCTCCTTTCTTAAATGCTGGAATTTATTAGTTAAATCACTCAATTTATAAACATTTATGAACATCAAACACTGTGTGCCACTCTGCCACTCACCTCCGGCCTCGCTACCGAGCAACCTCTCTCTCTAGCCTCTCACAGCCGACTTCCACCCACGGACTCCAACACTCGACTACTGTTTACCCTCTCGCACATTGTTGACTGCACTGCAGTCTTTGCTTAAACCATGTATGATCTCTGCATAGTGTATAATCGATACTACGTAAGGGTACTGTACCCTTACACCCACCCTTTCTCCCATGTGAGAGTGCTACCCACCCCTTCTGCTCCACTTTAAACCAGTATGAGTGCAATTCTGACAGCCATCAATCGACTGATTGATGGATTTATGACCCCTACTGTTCTGCTAAGTGGTAAAGGGGTGGCTGATACATCTCTAAAATGAATAAAGATCGCACACTACCATACATTCTTCCACTTTAACAAATAAAAATGGCGGAAAATTCATCCCACTCTTGGAAATACTTCATATAACTTATAGATTGACTATTAATTTGCAGTAGCAAGGTGAAACTCTCTATAAATATGTAACACGTGATTACATGATTACCCAAGCACTCTCCTCCACTCGCTGCCAATTCTCCACACCGCTGCACTGAGATTGCAGAGGAATTGGTATCGTGAGCCACATAGTCCACCGCTGCACTAAATGAGAGATCACACAATGCACAGAGAAACTATTGCTGGGGGCCACGCTGTTAGCTGACAGGAGCCATGCACGCTGATACCAGTCTGAGGGAACACAGCCGGCCGGACTGGCCGAGCGCTTCTAGGCGCTACAGTCTGGAGCCGCGCAACCACTATGGTCGCAGTTTCGAATCTTGCCTCAGGCATGGTTGTGCTTGATGGCCTTAGGTTAGTTAGGTTTAAGTAGTTCTAAGTTCTAGGGGACTGATGACCTAAGCAGTTAAGTCCCATAGGGGACACACAAACCTACCCATCTGAGGAAGCTTGCATTGTTTTTGCAGCCAGGGCGGTGGCATTCCACTGACCAGGGAATTCTAGACTCTTTCTCTCTCTCTCTCATGGTTACTTCCTGTTTGGGTGAACACCTGCATGAACCAAAGTTTCCAACTATGCAGGCCGAGGTTTCCATTCCTCCTCAGAATACTATGTTCCTACTGCCTGATGCTGAATCAGGAAACTGTAGAACTCAGCTCGCTCCGTTCCATCTGATCAGTTCCAAATTATATTGGAGACCCTGTCGCATGGAGTGTTAACCAAACAGATTGCTTATAACACTCACCACCAACTACAGTGATTGTTCTTCATAATAAAACATATTTTTAACATTTGAGAATCACACAGATACACGTTGCAAATGCAGTAATTACATTCTGCCACAAATGGATTATAGTGATGTTTGAGAACACGAGCACCTTTCTTCAGCCGCCGCCCTACTCGCCACCACCGAAACGTTTCCACCCTACACTAAACATATCTGGCAAAAAAACCTTTCGATCGCACACAGTAGAGTAGTATTTTGGTTATCATTTTCTTTTTATTGTCTTGCACTCTTATCTGGCTTGTGCCATCACAAGAATAGTTGTGCTTCTTGTTGTTGTTGCGTTTGAAAATTAGTGCACGCCAAGAACGCGTATTTTTGTTAAAATAAAGTGTATTCAGACTTGATCGTTAGTTCTTTCCTGCCGACCAAAGGACACTACAGTTATTGGCGACGGGGATAAAACTTTCATTTTCGGAAGAATTGACTTCCTCAGAGGAATTTCTTCAGTCCTTGATGGAAACTGTACGAGAGATTCAGGCAGCGCACACAAGGTCAGACCACCGCCCACATTCCCCAGCGTTGCTAGAGGTAGCTTGTAGAGTTGATTCCGTCACGGGTAATATGAACACTTTGCGTGGCTCCACCGACGTTTCCAGATTTCGATAGGTCTGTCGAATCACGGTCAACTTATTTCGAACCGTTGGAACAACAATTACTGTTACATGGAATCCACGACGAAAATCTAAGTTGAGCTTTTTTATTTAGCAACATCTGTCCACAGATGTATTGTTTAATTCAACAACTGAACCCTGAGCAGTCCCCTCGGGATCTCTCCTTTACCCGTATAAGGGCTGCCTTTTTGAGTACTTTGACGCACAATACACGTTTACCGCCCGTCAGTCTTTCTTTCCTTGTCGAAAGTTCCCAGATCAGACATATCGGGAATGGATTAGGACGCTCCAGGATCTCTCCCGCGATTGCAAATTCCAGTGCGCCAACTTTGAATGTAAGCAGTCTTATGCCTCTTCGTTGATTCGTGATATGGTGGTGTTCCACGCACCAGACGAGGGTCTTTGGGCTGATATTTTGAAGTTACAGGACCTGTTCCTCAACTCCTGTCTGCCGATCATTCCTGCGTTTAAACAGTCTTACTGGCTACAACCGCCGCGTCTTATTCGGATTGTTTTTGCGGCTAGCCAGTTGCGTAGCGCTGAGCAGGAGTTTCGTCAGTCTGTTGGTACATCCGGTGACAGCAAGTCTTTCGCCTGTTTTCCATTACGTCCGGACTGTTTCCGAGCTCACCAGCGGTCGGACTGCCCCCACCAGTGAGCAAGGTGCACGGTTTGCAGCCGAACAGGCCCCATCGCAGTTGTGTGTCAGGCTTTGCAGAAACTTCGCGTCGATGCAACGGTTCCCGCGGACGCACAGGCTCGTCACGAATCATCAGCGCTGGACCTGGAAGCCTTGCATTCCATTGACGGACAAGTATTCTCCATCATTCCTCAGTCGGGAGCTAGTTTCGTCCTTACCTTGGAGATAGCGCATATTCATGTGGTCTTCCAGATTCACATGGCATCCTTTGTTTCTGTTGTGGGTGGTACCCCATACCAATGCTTGGGCTCGCCAGTTTAGTCTCCGGACACTTGCGCCTTACGTAGTCTCAGGAATCACTATATATCAGCCGACGGCGTTTTCTCGACACAAACCTCCTACAATGGTCGTTCCTTCACCGCTCAGTTTTTGGTGGTCGGCTCCTCCGCTGCTACTATCCTTCTGGGTGTGGACATTTTTGCTCGTCTGCGTTTGTCAGTGAAGCATGAGGTACAGGCGGTTGGAATACCCTCCTTGGATACCCTCCTTGCCCTTTGCTCAGCAAATACGAAGCGTTGTTTTCATCCTCCACACCAGGGGTTAAGGGTTTCACTGCGCGTGTTCAACTTCTTCCTTCTGCTTTGCCTCGTTTTAAGGCCTATCTAGTTCCATTTCCTCTCCGAGACAGGCTCCAGGTGAATCTTCGCTGCTTACACGACGATGGCATTCTTTCTCCCGTCACGCACAGCCGCTGGGCGACGCCTATCGTGTTAATCGAGAAGCTGAATGGTGCTTTACGCATCTGTGGCGATTTTAAGGTCACGGTAAATTCTCAGTTAGTCATCGATTCTAATCCAGTCCCATCGGTGGATGACATACTCGCACGTCTTGTGGGCTCCACCGTTTACGTCAAAACTGATTTGCGCGATGCTTATTTGCGGCTGCCGTTGGACGAAGAATTACAGCAGATCCTAGTCATCAATATCAGTGTGGTCTTTTCTGGTACAACCGCCTCCCGTTTGGCACTGCCAGCGTCCCCGCCATTTTCCAACGTTATTTGGAACACCTCAAAAGTCAGGTGCCCGGTGCAGCAAATTATCTGGACGATGTCATTGTCGGTGGCTCGTCCGCATTGGACCACGTGGATAAGCTGGGTAGGCTGTTTCATACTTTTTCCGAGACTAACCTGCATTGCCATAAAAAGAAGTGTGACTTTTTTGTGAGCGAGGTCAGTTATCTCGAGTTCACGATTGATGCCTGTGGCCTACATGCCTCTAAGGAGTATGTCTAGGTGATTCAGAAAATGCCTCTACCCACCAACGTGAAGCAACTGCAATCCGTCCTCGGTCAAATTAACTATTATCGGCGTTTTATACCCAACACTGCCCAGATTTCGGCGCCCCTGTCCGGATTGTTGCACATGGGTGTGCGTTGGGTTTGGGATCCAGCATGAGAGCAGGCTTTCACAAGTGTCAAGTCAGCTCTCTCCCGCCCTCCATGTCTGGCCACTTACGACCCTTCCCTGCCCATCATCGTCGCCACCGATGGCCTGGGTGCTGTCCCCTCTCAAGTGCTCAATGGCGTTGAGAGGCCGGTAGCTTTCACATCCAAAACATTGACCGACGCTCCAACCAAACATAGTTAAATTGAAAAGGAAGCTTTGGAGCTGGTCTTCACCCTGACGAAATTCTACTATTTCGCATATGGTCGTCATTTCACTCTGCAGACCGACCACAAACCTTTGGTTTCTTTGTTTCACCCGAGTGCCGCAGTGCCCACCTGGACAGCGCGTCCCTCTTCCTGGTGATGTTCGACTTTGATATTGTCTTTCGCACCTCTGAGTGGCATCTGCGATGCGGAAGTCCCGAATTTTTGGGATCATTGGCACAATCTCTTTCTCCGCAGTAGCGTCATATTTTTGGATAGTGACTCAGACATTCCCAGGGTGGTCGTACTGCATGCATTGGGCCGCCGTGTCCTCGTCCTCCTCCACCCTGGTCAGTGGGGAATCGTCCTCACCAAACAGTTGGCCTGCCGCCACCTTTATTGGCCCAGATTGGATAAAGACATTGCCTCCCTCGTGTCGGCCTGCACCATGTGCCAAACCCGTTAGGCAGCATCCACACCCCAGTATTTTTCGTGGCCTGATCAGCTTCTCCATGGGAATGTCTCAACTTGGATTTAGCAAGGCCATTTCATGGTACCCAGTGACTCATCCTGATTGACTACAGGTTGGGATACCCTTTCATATCCTGCATGATGAACACCACTTCCGCTAAGACTATCAAAATTCTCTGGTGCCTCTCTGCTGTCAAGGGACTCCCCAAAACGATCGTTATGGGTAATGGTCCACACTTTAATTCGACCGAGTTTCAGCAATTCTGTGCTGCCAATGGGATTTCCCTCGTCCGCACTTCCCCATTGAACCCTGTGTCAAACAGCCATGCACAATGTTTTGTGTGGGCGTTCAAGAACCAGCTTGATAAGTTGCTGAGCCATCACCCACTGGAGGAGGGCATGCTTCTTTTTTTGGCTACATACCGTGCTGCCCCCATGTCGTTAAAAGTCCAGTAGAGATACTTCACGGTCCACCATTCCACTCTCGCTTATCTGCCCTTGTTCCCGAGACTTCTCAGCCTCCCGGTCGCACTTCGGCGTATTCCTTCCACGTCAGGTAGGAGATCTGGAAGTGGATCTTATCCACAGGCACGCTGGGAGCCTGCTGTCATCACCAAGCTCTGTGGATGGCGTTTCTACGGTGGGCCAACGGTTCTGCTGCTCGCTGGCAGCTCAACCAGCTCTGCCCCCGCCTGGTGGACCATGACGTCCCAGGGAGCTGTCATTGCCTGTCGCCGGCCACCCTGTGATGGAACATCCGCTTCTGCCTCTGCCTCAGCTGCCAGCTGCCACTGCTGCATTGCCGCCCCCTGCCCCTGCTGGCCACAAACCTATGGATGTCGGCCTGGATGCCCCTACTCCTCTGGACGTTTGTGGTACGGTGCATTCTTTTTCCAGGGGTAGAAATGTCATAGCGACCCCTTATCAGTCAGAGGGCCCACACAACAGATAAGCAAGGTGGACGGCTAACCTCCCTTCCAGAGCACAGATCAAAACATCGACAGTGGATGTAAACACCAACAGACTTTCCGCATTAACACGGAGCTACTTTGTGAAAAGCCATGTGACAGAGATCCACCAATTGGAACTAATGTGACTACATGTAGCTCTCCGCCGAATCGGCGTTATAAGCGCGCCAGCAGTCAGACCGGCACAGCTAAGACAGCTCAAGCCAATACTTATGACAGCACCAGCATAATTGACATTCGCCGTAGCTTGCAGTAGAAAGTTGTATCTTTGTAATTGTGTAGAGTAGTATTTTGGTTATTATTTTCTTTCCGTTGTTCAGATGTTCAAATGTATGTGCATCCCTAAGGGACGAAACTGCTGAGGTCATCGGTCCCTAGATTTATACGCTACTTAAACTAACTATGAACAACACACACACCCATGCCTGAGGGAGGACCCAAACCTCCAGCGGGCGCCTCAAACCACGTAGCCACTCTGTGTGGCTCTTTTCGTTATCTTATACTCTCATCTGGCTTGTACCATCTCAAGAATTGTTGTGCTTCTCGTTGTTCTTGCGTTTGGAAATGAGTGCATGCCAAGAAGGCGTATTTTTGGTAAACTAATGTGTGTGTTCAAATTTGATTTAGTTCTTACCTGTCGACCGCAAGACACTACACCACTCAGCACCGCTTCTGCACACATAGTGTACACAGGGGATCTAAATTCCATGTGGGATTTTATAGCTGAACATTGTTACTTAGTCACTGTACCACGTGCTAAGGAATTAGCAATTTGTTAGGATAGTCAGCCCACTCACAGTGGGGGAAAGGGACCAACAAACATTTGATATCCGCCCATTTTAACTTTGCCACCTAATTATTCATGGAAACTTGTTGCACTTGTTATGCACTTCACTGGTCATGCATTATCATAGTATCTGAGTATTTGGTTCATTTGTGCATTAAATCAATAAATCTCATTGTTATACTAAATTTCACTTCCATTTCAGTAATTTATAGAACAACTTCATGTTTTCCCATATTAACCACATTTTTGGGAGAGATTATTCAATATATTGTAAATTATGCAAAGTGGGTCAACCCATGAACTGTCATTAGAGACAGTGCCAAATAGATTCTTATGCATTCTGCCATCCTTGCGAGTGATGCGGAGAGTGACAATTCCTGGGGGTGTGTGTATCTTCACAGCACTGACATACGGGTTTTATTCAAGCCAGGCGACTAGCTTTACCTCGCCACCAGGCAAATTTTCAAGCGCTTCGGTTTCTTTACCCCAGTTAACTACAAAGTTTTACCTTATTCATAGAGCGCGTGCTTCACGACTTGACTACCAGTACTTACCATACAGAAGGCGCTTGTTATCTCGTTGAACTTGGTGATCGCGTTGTAGCCCGTTGCCGCGGGCTGGATGAAGCGCAGCCACGGCATGGCGCTGAGTTTGCCTCCAGTCATGTCGAAGGCGCGCGAACGCACTTCCTGCAGATCCATCAGCGTCTGCACCAGCTGGTCGCCGCGCGGGAAGCGGTAGCCTGCTCAGAAACCACGGCCAGACCTCAGTCTACGGTGTACTCACCACCGATAACAAACAATACTGTTGGCGAAGAGTTCTCGGGCTTCCAGCCGGGTAGCGGTGTCTTCAAACTGCGACGTTTCGACGAGTGACATACTCGTCATCTTCTGGCGACGTGCCGAGACTTTGCGGATGCCGATCCCTTTATACCTGCGGCGTGTCCCCCACCACCTGGCCGCGGCAGGCTGGGTCCTGAGGAGCCGGCGGGCGGGGTGGAGGGGGAAGCGGGTGCGCCGTTCGTGTCTCCGTCAGAGCATTCCGGTCGCGTCTCGTGAGCTGGACGGTTCTTGGTGCGTTCCTGGCGTATTGCGGCTAATACTGGATTCGAGGCCGCGCTCAGTTGATAACCTTCGTTCCTGTTCGCAAGATTCTCGTGGACCCGTATTTCTATTGATTCTTTAATGACGCTGTCCCAATAGCTCCCGGCTCGGCACAGCACCCTGGTGTTCTCGAAATCAAAGATGTGGTTTTCTTTGATGCTATGTTCAGCTATAGCAGATTTCTCTATATGTCCAAGTCGGACATGCCTGGTATGTTCCTCGCACCTTTTCGAGATGCAGCACTGCATTTGTCCAATGTACTGTATGTACTGTACACCACATTCGCAGGCAATGCTGCATATACCAGGTGTGTTGAGTTTGAGTCGGCCTCTAGCTGAGCCCAGCAGCTCTTTCATCTTCGGTGGTGGTCGGAAGACGGTATTTATGTTTGATTTTCGCAGTAGCCTCCCGATTTTGGCTGATATGGGCTCCAAATATGGAAGAAAGGCGAGTCTCTTGTTAACTTCCTCTTCCTTTTCTTCCTCTTCCTGAAATTTGTCAGCCTGTCTCCTCTTGAAGGCCCTACCAATCTGTGTTTCACTGTACCAGTTTTTCCGAAATACCTCTCTTAGGTGGTGTAATTCGTCTGAAAGGCTTTCTTTGTCACAAATGACGCGCGCCGTATGTACCAAGATGGTCAGTACTAACTGGCGTTGCGCCGGATGGTGGCAGCTGGTTGCATGGAGGTACAGGTCTGTGTGCGTCCTCTTTCTATAAACTGAATGGCCCAGCGTGCCATCCGCTTCCTTCCTGATCAGTATGTCCAGGAATGGAATACAGCCATTCTCTTCTACTTCCATCGTGAAGGTGATATCCTCATGTATGCCGTTTAGGTGGTCCATAAACTCCTCCAGTGCCTGCCTGCCATGCTGCCAAATCACGAAAGTGTCGTACACATAGCGGCCTCGAATCCAGCATTAGCCGCAATACCCCAGGAACGCACCAAGAACTGTCCAGCTCATGAGACGCGACCGGAATGCTCTGACGGAGACACGAACGGCGCACCCGCTTCCCCCTTCAACCCAGCCCGGCGACTCCTCTGGACCCAGTCTCCCGCGGCCAGGTGGTGAGGGCACGTCGCAGGTATAAAGGGACCGGCATCCGCAAAGTCTCGGCACTTCGCCAGAAGATGACGAATATGTCACTCGTCGAAACGTCGCAGTTTGAAGACACCGCCACCCGGCTGGAAGCCCGAGAACTCTTCGCCAGCTGTATACGCCGGGAAAGCATACATTCACATTTAAAACAATACTGTGTTCACGTTTTGTTTGCAGAGCTGAACAGAGCATGTGCTCCTGTGTTGCTAGTTCTCTCATAGTTTAATATGTCATTTTCTAGCGGTACTTGTAATTTATTACTCGTGTTCACTAATTATGGGTGTAAAATGCAAAATCAGAAATGCCTTCGGCCGTCTATGATTTGAATATAATGCATTTATGCCACGTGTTTCGGCTTTTCGCTACGCCATCTTCAGGCCCCATGACCAATGTGTAGGTATAATCAGCTCCAGGTGCAGTCGAAACAGGGGCCACCATTAAGTAACTGGCATTCGTAGACTTCTGGTTTCAACTCAGGGATCCCTACAGTTCGGTTTGAACGTTTGCTTAGCAATCTTCAATTGATGAACGAAGGGATTGCGTTATTAAAACCCGAAGTCTACTGTACCGTCTCCTGGAATGTAATAAATAAAATAACCGCATAATTATACTGAATGTACAGTGCTGTGAGGTCAAAGAGCTATCAGTAAGCAGCGAACGAACAGTCTCTTGGAGATGATAAAGACGTTATCAAAAAATGAAAGGCGTTGTCTTTTGTTGTATGTGGACATAATCATGACTTCACGACTGATCATTATATATATATATATATATATATATATATATATATATATATATATATATATATTGGACTGAATGCATGCAATGTCTGATTTCTGTCAACTGCCTCTTATGGTCTGTAATATATTATAATGCTAAGTGCGTTTGAAAATAAATTAAGTCTTGTTAGTTACAAAAGCCTTTCCTTATATAGAAATAGTATCCTAAACCAAATATCGGACTAATAACAGTGTTTAAATTAGTTTGATTGTTGTCTGCCATTGAAGTGTATAATAAGATTTTTATTAAATACAGCCCAGAGGCGAGTTCTTCTAAAGATTAACAATGGATATTCGAAACATGGTAAAACTCTGCATATATGTTGCAAATATTTTAATAATTTTCATTCTGTGTGTCCGCATCGAGGTACATAAGCCGAGTACATCATTACGTAGCAAGCTCAAAACAAATCACCTGTTTTATTATTTCAGAAATATTTCGTGAGTAATTACTTCAATGGTGTTTTTCTGTACCTACATAGTTTAACGAACTCTGGTCTATGAATATGCATCAGATCATGGTCTAGATTTGTGATAGCAGATGTAAAAATAGTTTCACGCCCTACATCAGATTACAAATAATTTACAAACGTCACTCGAAATCATCACTATTTAATCTTTATTATGAATAACTTACAGTGAATTGATTAAAGATTTCTGTATGCATTCAACAGATTTGAACCCACTACAACCAAAGAATAAAAATAACTTATCTTGTAGTCGGTGAATGACACAGTCAACCACAAGTATTTTTTGAATGTCTTATTTTACTGACATAACCTGTTTTATGGTACCATGCTCATCTTCAGATGGCTAATATTTCTCGTTACATAGATGTCTTGGTCAACATCTTGTCTGCTCCACAATACGTTTCAGCAGATGGCTGTTCGTTTCGTTGTGGTTCATGTGGTTTTCTAGCTCGATGTATACGTTCTTGAATTCCACTACAGCACACATATTGTAAATAAGATACTGTGGCAACACTTCGTAATATTCTTAAAATGCCTGTTGAGGATCGAATTAGAAAACCACGTGAACCACAACAAAACGAACCGCCATCTACTGGAACGTATTGTGGAGCATGCGACATGCTGTTCAACAATGCACCTATTTAACAAAAAATGTTAGCCATTGGAAAATGGACATGATTGCCGAAACCGGTGATGACAGTAAAATAAAACATTCAAAAAGTATTTGTGACTGGTTGCGTCATTCATCGACTATCGTTAACAGTCATGGAATTCATAAGATCCAAAATGGATAAAATACCATAATTTATCATTACTTAAACACACATTGAGCGCGTCACACTACGATATCATTTACTTAACGTAGGCCCCATCTCAACTGTACAAGACGCTGGATTCTTCCGCCCCGTTGGTCAGGGGGCCCTAAGATGGCGCCGTGAAACGCCGAAACTGGTCGCATAGATAAATTATATTCAAATTATAGACAGTGGAAGGTGTTTTTAATTTTAAGTTATATGCTGAACAGCAGCTGTTCCTCAATCAGCTTTTACAAAAACTGACTTTCAGAGACCCAATTCTGGATGTGGTTCTTTTACTCAGAGGATAAATGTCAGATTGAAATTGAAAATTAGCTAGTCTGGGTTTCAATCCATTGCTGTCCATAGCATTTTCTACTCACTTGTCTTTTGTTTATTTCACCTTTGACAATGCTTTGCGTGTGTGTGTGTGTGTGTGTGTGTGTGTGTGTGTGTGTGTGTGTGTGTGTGTGTGTGCGTGAGAGAGAGAGAGAGAGAGAGAGAGAGAGAGAGAGAGAGAGAGAGAGAAATGCCAAGCTACACTGTGTTTTGGAGTGTACCTTAACTATAGGTCCCTCTCCCTCTACAACGAGCTACGTGTAAGCTGACCATATCTTTGGAAACCTTTAATCTCACCTCACATTTCAGTCACGGGTACCCCAAAAATGATCGGAACGAGAATGATTTTTTTGGAACGCTGATACAGCTCTGTGTTATGCTCCTTTGCGGTCCTAACAAGCAGAGAAAATGTATTTAGGAGACGAGAGTTAAGCAAGTCCAATCATTCAGGGAATGTGAACTAATTTACTTGAGTTTGCATCTTGTAGGATAATATCATTCCATTTAGAAAAAGAAAACGGAGTTGTTGCATCAGTTTCTACTACAGTAAGTGAGAATCAGAAGAAGCTGAATTCAGTTGTTTTAATTTAATACTGTGAACAAACTGAGGAAAATGAAGGCTCCAGACATTACAAGTCTGTGTTCCCGTTCAGTGACTGTCTATAAAAGGAAGGTACAAGCTCTAAACTTAGGTGATTCCTGTGGAAAAGTACAGGTATCTTTGATCGCTATCATTAACATCAACTACGATCATTTGTTTATAGACTAATACTTAATGAACAATGGTACTGCGAAAATATGCTGTTAGTTTATATAAGAGTTATTACTGAAACCATTTCAATGAAGGTGCTTTTCATACGGGCTATCTTTCGTATAATGGTTTATTGAAGAGTTTAATAATCGAAGCAAAACATGGATCCGTAATCGAGCCATTTGCAACATTTTTACGAATGTATTTTTATGAGCCAAGCCACCATCGAATTCGGTCTCAAGTATTACCCAAGTCGGAATTTGAGCCCAGTTAGAAAGGAGGCTCAATAAAATAGTTTACATTTCAAATAAGTTTGTTCTAACTAGGATAAAATCACTTATTAAAGTCTGTGGTGGCATGTAACCACACATGCACAAGTATATCACAGAAGGCTTACTCGAACGTTTTGGCTTCTGTTGTCAGATATTTTACATTTGTGAGTTTTGACTATTAAACAAATAACAAATCTCATGTGGCCCAAAGCTTGGTGCAAACATTTTATCTGACACCATTTTAGTGATGGACATGTCAGTTTAAATTGATTCTGTCACCAGCAGTCGATACCAGGTCCACTGAGCAATTTTTCTTTCATTCCACTCACAACTTTTTATTATCCTTTCCAATTGTATACACAAACATTTTGACCATTTTCATCGGTTTTCAATTCCTTTCAAGACAAATTTCTTAAAATTTAAGTACTTACTGCTGAGTTTCCTTCACATGTACCCTACTACTTACAAACTTAAACAGTGTCCTATCTCTAACACATCAATATAAAATTACGTGATATTTTGTCCAACTTTTCTCATGAAAAATGAAACTGTAAGTAAATAATAGAATTAAAAAATTCACTTATCAAACAAAAATAACATAAATTTTATATTTTCTTTCTTTTCCACGCATTTTAACAGATAGAACAATTTTATTGAAACTAGAACAATACAGTAGGCCTACCTAGAGAGAGGTTTTTAAAGGTCTCAAGGCTCATCTTAGGTGGAAATACTCTACACTTGTAAAATGTAAACTTTCACAGCCGGAATTGTCACAATTATTAAAATATTCCGGGCTCTTAAGCTGGGTTTTGAAGTGAAATCCCTTACACTGCGACATAATAGAACGGAATATTTTATTAATTGTGAATGCTGTATACTGTTTCTTATTTTAGTATTTAGCAGTGGAATGAGATTTTTACAGAGGAATAAGTACTTAGAACTTATTTTGAAAGATAAAAGAATTCCATTTGCATAGTTAGTTTCATTTTTAAGAGGAGACATTACCAAATATACCCACAATGCGAAATTTGTCAATTTTACATACATTTTCTCATTAACTGTTTATGATAATGTTACAAATTGTACTGGCTGGTAGAGGAAGGGTTTCTCTTCCTTGATCTACTTTTGTAAATAAATAACTTGTGTAATTTATATTTTAGAGAATTTTTACAAGTTCTAAAAAATTTCAAAACATTTCACTTTTCTTAATTCATAATTTAGGAAAACTGTGCCTACCATCGCTTTCAATATATGTTTTCACTAACATATCGAGGGTAGATTGAAGTCCCCACCAACTACAATTACATGAGTCACGTACCATTGCTCAAATTTCCCTTGAACATTTTCATGGAATATTTTGTCTGAGTCAGGGAGTTTAGTCTGTCCTTCCTGAACACCGATAGGTCTCTGGTAAATACTTCAGTCTTCTCTAGCCTCAGCCAGCTTTAAGAGTTTTCTTTTCAGTGCTTTCTATGAGCGATTATAGCTCCAACAGAGCTCCAACAATTTACAACTGCGATACAGAACTTCTCTAGTTCTAATCAATGTCTTGTGTTTGACCTGATGCCTTTGATGCTGTGTCCCTGTTTGAATTTTTCTGAGCTGCTCTAAAATTTAAAACCCCCAGTCCACGCTACACAGTCTCCACTACTGGTGTAGTCACCTCCTTTGATTAGTGGACTTGTGATCTATTAATAGATCGGGAGTCCACTACACAAAAGAAGTGACTACAACAGTAAACTGCAAATGGTTGCAATGACATACAAGACCTGCTAGCCGTGTACAGTCGTGAACAAACGAAGAACCTCACGCCAGTTAAAAGAATTACTGAACACAAGGTCAAGGTAGCAAGACTGAATATTGAACCACACAAAACTACAAAAAATAAGTGCAAAATATATCTATTAAAGAAAGATAAAAATTCGCTTGAGGCCTTCCGCAGAGACAGTCGCCACACTTTCCATACTATGTATGTGTCAACCAAATATGGTTTGACTTCAAAGAAATATTATTGACGACAGTTGAGAATTTTATATCAAGTAAATTAATAAGATATGGAACAGATCCCTTGTGGTACACAAAAAACGTCAAGACACTGTTGTAGAAACAACTTAAAAAGTATGCCTGATTTTAAAGAACGCACAGTCTCCAAGATTGGCAACTGTTTGCAGAGCTCAAATACTAGATCCAACTTTCAGTGCGAGATGCCTTTAACAGCTTCCACAGCAAAACTTTATTTCGGAAACTTGTCGAAAATTCCAAGAATTTCTAGTCGTATGTACAATATATTATCGGCAAGAGACAGTCATTACCTTCACTGCGTAATAGGAATGATAATGTTACCGACAACAACGTCATTGAAGCGGAGTTACTAAACAATATTTTCCACAATGAGGTCAGGGGAGACGATTATATGCTATACCGAGGTGTGGAAGGAGAGATTTATGTGTTACAGTAATGTGTGGACACGGGATGCATGTTGAAATGGTACTCATAACAGTGTCAGTGCGAGAGATCGGTAGAGGTTCATATTCAGGACAAGTGTGGGCGATGAAGCTATTTTTTGGAGGTAAGGGAACAGTCTCAAATAAAAAAAGGTAAATGGAATTTCTACACGCAAAAAGTGAGGTATAATTCTCTAAACTTGTTAACTAGAACAGAATAGGGATGAACAGAAAGAAATAAATGGAAGAGATATTGCTCAAATATCCGTTTAGCTGCAAAAAAAGGTTGCAGGGAAGCAATTTTGACTATCTGTTTTTTTAATGGAAGCAAACAAATACCTATATAGAATTTTGTACTTTGGGGAAATACAAGATTGTAAAGTGGAGTAATGTAAACGAAATTCTGATCCAAATTCAAGACGTAGTAAAACAAGTGGGACATAAAATCATTTTCGATTGTGAGAAGGTCAATTTGAGTTTGATGTACCATCGATGACGTCATTAGAGCCAGAGCACAAGCTTGAATAGTGAATAAGGTCGGGGGGAAAATCAACTGTGCCCTTTCAAGGAACCATTCTGATTCTGTGCAACAAATGCGGATCTTCTGTAGGTCTTCCACAACAGTGCTACAATTTTCTAAGATTGAAACTTCTATTTGTACAACAGCACAGTCTTCCTATAGTACCACTAGGTCGTTTACACAGTGTTATTCATAAGTAGAGTTCATGCAGAATAACGTGGCTGGTAGACGCGCAGTCAGCTGGGCAAAGAGTGGGGAGCGGTAGTGGTGGGGCTTGTGGGTTGGCCATCAATGCACTGTAGGGGAAATTTTGTGTGCTGGAGGGGAAATTCATTCTAAACTGAAACCTCCGCTTGTATTTTGGTAAATATTGTGTTAAGCCCTACCAAACCTACTCTTGCATGGTGACCATCCAAAAATATCTACTGTCACCTCTGGCTTGGTTAACAACGAAAAAGAATTCGGCTTAATACGCAGCGAAAGCAGTGATTTATTTTCACGTTCCATGTCAACCATTTGTAACTTTAAGAGAAGCACCGTGAGCGGCAAAATTTCAGTACACCAACATTTCTCTTTTTGCCATTTTAAAATCTGCTTCTTTCGCCAAAACACAGCGGAGTTTACAAACGTCACTTCAGTAAAGTGCTGTGCAGATGCAGCTGCATCAGAATCGTTAAACAATGATTTATTAAGTTTATTGAGGAACTAAGGTCAAGGATCGTCAATAGCTTATGAAAAAGCGCATCCTTGGTACAAAACTAAACGTGTAACGTCTTCACTTATGTTATTCTAAAACTCATAGCAATTCTCATTTCACCAGCTACCGATGGCACTTAAAACTTAAACTGTCTCGTCGAAACAGTCTGTAGTTAGTTGAATAACAAAGTTAGTAATGAAGCCTCACATATTAACCATATGACAAAATACTTTCCTTTTTGTGTACTATAATTTGCCAATATCTCGTTTTGAGATGTCAGACTATTTAAGTGTTATGAGGAATGTTATAAATATTTCATTCTGGCGTTGTGGCTGGTGCAGGAGGTCACAAACAAGTGTGCTACATAATATCAATTTTCTCTAGATTAGTGACAGATGGAGACCTCCACTCAAGTCTAAATAAAAATTGAATATACTAGCTATATTTCATAACCAGCAACATATGGTGTAATATGCACCAACCGCAAATAAATACGGATCCCTATTTTTAATTGCAAACTTTTCGGAATTTCGTGCAGTGTCTTATTTAAATGCATATATTACAATAACTATGACCAATAACAAAATGATGTGCACTTCATCAGGGAAGCTGACATATTAAGCTTTAAGTGACATGACACAAAAATGAATTCTTTTACAGATTAGTTTTTGTAAAATCGTTTCAGAAAGATTGCAGGGCATGTGCTTCGATTACATCAGTGCAGCGTGTCGCCAACTGTCCGAGTGCAGGCAAACAGTGGCGGCCTTCCGTCCAGAACGAACGTAGGAACTTACCTGGCTCTTCGGACGAATATTCGTCGCTGTGCACCGGCCACCATATCCTGTGCGTACTTTACCTCCTGAATTTCACAAGAAGACTGTGTAGAAACCAGAAAACATACAAAAAACAGACACCTATCAGTGGACATAGCATCTCTCTAAGTTCTTAACTCACATTTGAAATGTTTAATATAGATACCATTTGCAACATGTCAAACGGCAACATGTGCATGCAGTTAACTGAAGTCACTGATGCTGCTACCTAGGAATGTGCAAAGACATCATGTTGCCCTTCAAACCTGTACACTGGTTACCTGTCTGTAGGCACAGACCAATTCCATGCGACAATACAGAGTGGTTGATTGTATACATGTTGTGAAACGCCTGCGACGACGTAGTTGCGGCTCTGTAACAACACCATGGCACGTATTAAGAATCGAAGCTCGTAGGGATGCTCTATACACAGATCTGTGTCATTTTTCTGTGTCTTTTTGTTTTCTAGCTGTCACCTTTTGGAACAGCAGAAGTACTTATGAATAACCATGAACATATTGTGAACAGTAATGGGCCTGTAATACTTCCTTGGGGTGCACCCAAAGTTGCTTTCACATCTGGAGATTCTGCTAGGCATTGTTCAGTCCAATAAAAAAAGCTGGTATGATTTTCTGTACCTACGTATTTTCTCAGTACACGAGAGCAAATAACTGCATAAAATACCATCCGAAAGTCAAGGAACAATTTACCATCCTAGGGGTCGGTATCTACTGCTTTCTGGGTCTCGTGAACAGAGGGACCTGGTTTCACACGATTGTTGTTTTGTGGAATCAATATTGATTTTTACAGAGGAGATTTTGCTTAAAACAATAACACCATATTTAAATACCCAACAGGCTGCTGTGAATTCAGATTTAATATACAGGGCGAATCACATAAAAGCTGCGCAGCAACTATTGTGAAACAGAAATTGCTATTTATGGTGCAGTTTTCACACTGTGGATTGGTAGTCAGGGGGTCGCATTGTCAGCGAATAAACAGATTGTAATGACACTTAGAAAGTGCATTTTTTGAGCAAATGTATACTTTTTTAAATGGAAAAATGCCTACTGACATTAAAAAACCATAGGTAAGAGAGCCATGTTGTGGCTCGCGCTGGTGCTGTTGTAGATTTCCGCCTTCTGTTGAGGCCCGACGGTATCGTTTAGTTGGCATGGTTGTGGTTGTTTGTCTTCTTCTTGTGTTGACTGGGCGCCACTCGGTTTCGCAAGCATTGCCTGTCCTACAGTGGCAGCAGCGGCGGTTATCGATATGTAGTAACTGTGGCCCTATATTTGGGGCGACGTCGGACGTCGTTGTTTACCGGGTCGTGTGAGAGGGCCAGTTCGGTTGGGTACGGAGGAGAATCCAGGACCGCGCAGTGTGGAAACACGCCGGGACCGCTGCCGGTACGCATGGTCTGCCAGATGGAAGGGCTGTGGTCACGAGGGTGGACGACTTCGTCGTAAACCGGATCCAGCGAGCTTTAAGATAAGTGCATTTCAATCCAAGTAGAGAAACCTCCACCATTGTGATATCCCGCGATTCTCCAGTGACTTGGATTCCTGTTACTGCTCCTAGCGCCGCAGAGGAGAAGAGCAGCGATTGGAGTGGTTGGGGAAGGCCTATCTGATTAGCTCTCCTCCACATCTTGTTGCTGTTTACTGTGTTCAACTTGTTACGATTTGTTAAGTTCAACCAGCGGTATTTTTCTTGCCTGGTGGCCGCTAATGCCCCAGTTACCTGTCCTGCGGGGTTAGTATATGTAACGGCAGTGTACGTTTCCTCGCCTTGCCGCTGCTGTCCGGTAAGGAGTGTAATTTTGACAGCTTTCTTGATTGTAGGTCGGTTGGTGATTCCTCTACTCTGGTGGTAATGATTCCTTTCTCGTTCTGGGGGTTCTAAGGACAATATTCTGGACGCAGTGCAGACCGCTGGTTCCGGATTTGACGGATTGGTCCATCGTTGCATTTGGTTTATCGGACGTCAGGTAGATTCAGCAAGATTATCATTAGTCATTCGTTAGACTGACACTTGTCCGAGTTACCATCTTCTGAAGTGAATGCAACTCTTATCTCGCTCGCGAAAGTGTTTGTTGCCGGACCTTCTCAGAGGCCAATTCCTGGAGCATCGTCTGGATCAGTTGCTTGTTTTTTTTTTTTTTTTTTATTAACTTTTGCTAATGTATTCCGCCCCCCCCCCCCCCCCCCCTCATGAACCATTGACCTTACCGTTGGTGGGGAGGCTTGCGTGCCTCAGTGATACAGATAGCCGTACCGTAGGTGCAACCACAACGGATGGGTATCTGTTGAGAGGCCAGACAAACGTGTGGTTTCTGAAGAGGGGCAACAGTCTGGATGATTGGCTGATCTGGCCTTGTAACACTAACCAAAACGGCCTTCCTGTGTTGGTACTGCGAACAGTTGAAACCAAGGGGAAACTACAGCCGTAATTTTTCCCGAGGGAATGCAGCTTTACTGTATGATTAAATGATGATGGCATCCTCTTGGGTAAAATATTCCGAAGGTAAAATAGTCCCCAATTCGGATCTCCGGGCGGGGGCTAATCAGGGAGACATCATTATCAGGAGAAAGAAAACTGGCGTTCTACAGATCGGAGCGTGGAATGTCAGATCGCTTAATCGCTTAGGTAGGTTAGAAAATTTAAAAACGGAAATGGGTAGGTTAAAGTTAGATATAGTGGGAAGTAGTGAAGTTCGGTGGTTGGAAGAACAAGACTTCTGGTCAGTTGAATACAGTGTTATAAATACAAAATCAAATAGGGGTAATGCAGGAGTAGGTTTAATAATGAACAGGAAAATAGGAATGCAGGTAAGTTACTACAAACAGCACGATGAAAGCATTATTGTGGCCAAGATAGATACGAAACCCACGCCTACCACAGTAGTACAAGTTTATATGCCAACTACCTCTGCAGATGACATAGAGATTTATGAAATGTATGATGAGATAAAAGAAATTATTCAGATAGTGAAGGGAGACGAAAATTTAATAGTTATAGGTAACTGGACCTGGATAGTAGGAAAAGGAAGAGAAGGAAACGTAGTAGGTGAATATGGATTGGCGGGAAGAAATGAAGGAGGAAGCTGCCTGGTAGAATTTACACAGAGCATTACTTAATCGTAGGTAACACTTGGTTCAAGAATCATGAAAGAAGGTTGTATATATGAAAGAAGCCTGGAGATACTAGAAGGTATCAGATAGATTATATAACGGTAAGGCAGAGATTAAGGAACTAGATTTTAAATTGTAGGACACTTCCAGGGGCAGATGTGGACTCTGACCACAATCTATTGGTTACGAACTGTAGATTAAAACTGAAGAAACTGCATAAAGGTGGGAATTTGAGGAGATGGGACATAAATAAACTGAGAAACCAGAGGTTGTAGAGAGTTTCAGGGAGAGCATTAGGGAACGATTGACAAGAATGGAGGAAAGAAATGCAGTAGAAGTAGAATGGGTAGCTCTGAGGGATGAAGTAGTGAAGGCAGTAGAGGATCAAGTAGGTATAAAGACGATGGCTAATAGAAATACTTGGGTAACAAAAGAGATATTGAATTTAATTGATGAAAGGAGAAAATACAAAAATGCAGTAAAGGAAGCAGGCAAAAAGGAATAAAAACGTCTCAAAAATGAGATCGACAGGAAGTGCAAAATGGCAAAGCAGGGATGGCTGGAGGACAAATGTAAGGATGTAGAGGCGTATATCACTAGGGGTAAGATAGATACTGCCAACAGGAAAACTAAAGAGACCTTTGGAGAAAAGAGAGCCACCTGCATGAATATCAAGAGCTCAGATGGAAACCCACTTCTAAGCAAAGAAGGGAAAGCAGAAAGGTGGAAGGAGTATATAGAAGGTCTGTTCAAGGACGATGTTCCTGAGGACAATATTATAGAAATGGAAGAGAATGTGGATGAAGATGGAATGGGAGATATGATACATCGTGAATAGTTTGACAGAGCACTGAAAGACTTAAGTCGGCCGGCCGAAGTGGCCGTGCGGTTAAAGGCGCTGCAGTCTGGAACCGCAAGACCGCTACGGTCGCAGGTTCGAATCCTGCCTCGGGCATGGTTGTTTGTGATGTCCTTAGGTTAGTTAGGTTTAACTAGTTCTAAGTTCTAGGGGACTAATGACCTCAGCAGTTGAGTCCCATAGTGCTCAGAGCCATTTGAACCATTTTGAACTTAAGTCGAAACAAGGCCCTGGGAGTAGACAACATTCCATTAGAACTACTGACGGCCTTGACAGAGCCAGACATAACAAAAATCTACCATCTAGTGAGCAAGATGTATGAGACCGGTGAAATACCCCAGACTTCAAGAGGAATATAATAATTCCAATCCCAAAGAAAGCAGGTGTTGACAGATGCGAAAATTACCGAACTACCAGTTTAATAAGCCACGGCTGCAAAATACTAACACGAATTATTCACAGACGAATGGAAAAAACTGGTAGAAGCCAACCTCGGCGAAGATCAGTTCGGATTCCGTAGAAATGTTGGAACACGTGAGGCAATACTGACCCTACGACTTATCTTAGAAAATAGACTAAGAAAAGACAAACCTATGTGTCTATCATTTGTAAACTTAGAGAAAGCTTTTGATAATGTTGACTGGAATACTATCTTTCAAATCCTGAAGATGTCAGGGGTAAAATACTCGGAGCGAAGGGCTATTTACAATTTGTACAGATACCAGATGGCAGTAATAAGAGTCGAGGGACATGAAAGGGAAGCAGTGGTAGGGAAGGGAGTGAGACAGGGTTGTAGCCTATCCCCGATATTATTCAATCTGTATATTGAGCAAGCAGTAAAGGACACAAAAGAAAAATTTGGAATAGGAATTAAAATCCATGGAGAAGAAATAAAAACTTTGAGGTTTGGCAACGACATTGTAATTGTGTCAGAGGCAGCAAAGGACCCGGAAGAGCAGCTGAACGGAGTGGACAGTGTCTTAAAAGGAGGATATATGATGAACATCAACAAAAGCAAAACGGAGATAATAGAATGTAATCGAATTAAATCGGGTGATGCTGCGGGAATTAGATTAGGAAATGACACGCTTAATGAGTTTTTCTATTTGGGGAGCAAAAAAACTGATGATAGTCGAGGTAGAGAGGATATAAGATGTAGACTGGCAATGGCAAGAAAAGCGTTTCTCAGCAAGAGAAATTTTTTTAACATCGAGTATAGATTAAAGTGTCAGGATGTCGTTTCTGAAAGTATTTGTATGGAGTGAAACATGGACGAAAATAGTTTGGACAAGAAGACAATAGAAGTTTCCGAAATGTGGTGCTACCGAAGAATGCTGTAGAGTAGATGGGTAGATCACATAACAAATGAGGAGGTATTGAATAGAACTGGAGAGAAGAGAAATTTGTGGAACAATATGCCTATGCGAAGGGATCGGTTGGTAGGGCATATTCTGAGGTATCAAGGGAACACCAATTTAGCATTGGAGGGCAGAGTGGAGGCTAAAAATCGTAGAAGAAGATCAAGAGATGAATACACTAAACAGATTCAGAAGGATGTAGGTTGCAGTAGGTACTTGGAGATGAAGAAGCTTGCACAGGATAGAGTAGCATGGAGAGCTGCATCAAACCAGTCTCAGGATTGCCTTTCCTGGAGTGTAAGGCCTTCTGCCGTGATTGTGGTCATTTGCCTTAAAATTCTAATTTGGTATTTGTATTTTAGCAGTAAGCCTTAAAACCTTATTTACTGCCATTCCTGGCGTCTGATGCCGTCTACTGTGTTTGTGGCGACTTGCCTTTAATATTTCAATACCTATAATTTGCAAGTTGCGACGAGTTTTAAACAATTCTTAATTTACTGTCATTCCTGGCGTGTAAGGTCTTCTGCTCAAAAGCAAGTGGCTTGCTTATAAAACATTATCTGTTGTATCTGTTTTTAGTGGAGATTTGCTAAATTGTAACTCGCTGAAAACACTATTACACTACCGGCCATTAAAATCGCAACACCAAGAAGAAATGCAGATGATAAACGGGTATTCATTAGACAAATATGTTATACTAGAGCTGACATGTGATTAATTTTTCACTCAATTTGGGTGCATAAATCCTGAGAAATCAGAACCCTCAACAACCACCTCTGGCCGTAATAACGGCTTGATACGCCTGGGCATTGAGTCAAACAGAGCTTGGATGGCGTGTACAGGTATAACTGCCCATGCAGCCTCAACGCGATACCACAATTCAGTAAGAGTAGTGACTGGCGTATTGTGACGAGCCAGTTGCTCGCCCACCACTGACCAGACGTTTTCAATTCGTCAGAGATCTGGAGAATGTGCTCGCCAGGGGAAGCAGTCGAAAATTTTCTGTATCCAGAAAGCCCCATACAGGAACTGCAACATGCGGTCGTGCATTATAATGCTGAAATATAGGGTGTCACAGGGATCGAATGAAGGGTGAAGGCACGGGTCGTAATACATATGAAATGTAACGTCCACTGTTCAGAGTGCCGTCAGTGGGAACATGAGGTGTCCGAGACGTGTAACCAATGGCACCCCATACCATTACGCAGGTGATACGCCAGTATGGCGATGACGAATACAAGCTTCCAATTTGCGCTCACCGCGATGTCGCCAAACACGGATGCGACCATCATGATGCTGTAAACAGAACCTGGATTCATCGGAAAAAATGACGTTTTGCCATTCGTGCATCCAGGTTCATCGTTGAGTACACAATCGCAGGCACTCCTGTCTGTGATTGAGCGTCAAGGGTAACAGCAGCCATGGTCTTTTTTTTTTTTTTTTTTTTTTTAGCACTATGGGACTCAACTGCTGAGGTCATTAGTCCCCTAGAACTTAGAACTAGTTAAACCTAACTAACCTAAGGACATCACACACATCCATGCCCGAGGCAGGATTCGAACCTGCGACCGTAGCGGTCTCGCGGCTCCAGACTGCAGCGCCAGAACCGCGCGGCCACTTCGGCCGGCCCATGGTCTTCGAGCTGATAGTCCACGCTACTGCAAACGTCGTCGAACTGTTCGCGCAGATGGTTGTTGTCTTGCAAATGTCCCCATCTGTTGACTCAGGGATCGAGACGTGGCTGCACGATCCGTTACAGCCATGCGGATAAGATGCAGGTCATCTCGACTGCTAGTGATACGAGGCCGTTGGGATCCAGCACGGCGTTCTGTATTACCCTCCTGAACCTACCGATTCCATATTCTGCTAACATTCATTGGATCTCGACCAATGCAGCAGCAATGTCGCGATAAGATAAACCGTAATCGCGATAGGCTCTAATCCGACCTTTATCCTCCTTAGACGAGGCATCACAACAACATCTCACCAGGCAACGCCGTTCAACTGTTGTTTGTGTATGAGAAATCGGTTGGAAACTTTCGTCATGTCAGCACGTTGTGGATGTCGCCACCGGCGCCAACCTTGTGTGAAAGCTCTGAAAAGCTAATCATTTGCATATCACAGCATCTTCTTCCTGTCCGTTAAATTTCGTGTCTGTAGCACGTTATCTTCGTGGTGTAGAAATTTTAACGGCCAGTAGTGTATTTTTTTACCGAATAGTTTCCTAAAAATCGAATGAGAACGACAGCACAGTTGAGCACAAGAGCGAATCCGAAAATAGTGTATTTATATTTTTATGTGAAAACTAAGTTTTGCGTGGGGCGACCAGTACCTCAGTGGTCGTGGGCACACAGATGGAGGGCGAAGCTTGACACATCTTGTGCAGCCTATTTACTTCTATCCTCTGTGGCTACAATCGACTTTCAACGCACCCATCTGGTGTCTGCCGTCCGGTGTTATGAATCAGCTAATTTGTACCTCTGTCATTGGGTGTTTGTATTGCTAAAAGTGTTGTGTGGTTAACTAATACGCCAAATACGTTTATTTTGTGAGTGTATTGATCCACAAAAATTGCCTAAAATTTGCATTAATTATATTTTTTATTTTTTCAACCGCAGATACCACATTTTCTGCCTGTGTTTCATTACTTACACAAAAATAAACCTTTATTTCTGTGTGTTAAGATAACAAATATACTTAAACAATTATTTGTAGTATATATGGTGACAGCATGCTGTTTGCTCTTGAGATATAAATATTTTCCACCTTTGCCTCTCTTACTATATATGTAGCAATACGCGGTAAATATTACTCTTGATTCCTTAGAAAATGCTGAGCAGCAATAATATTCGTTTGCTTAGACTGATCAGTAGTGGAATACAAAATACCATTGATGTAATAATTTCTGATGTTATGGAATTGTGGTATTGAAGTATTTTATACAGAGGTAAGAAGTATTATCAGTAACTTAACGATTTGGTAATGGGACTTCCTTTGTGTACAATCATTGCACGTAATTTACATAGATTTATATTAATAATCATTAACAATAGTATGATTAGGATGTGGTACATGCCGGAAAGGAATTTTTATATTTTCTTCTAATCATTCTCGCAATAAGACAAAGTTGATTTCTTTGTATGTTGATTACCATCTAATACATAAACAAAATGTAAAGTTCATAATTTTCAGCGTAGGGACGAGAGAATGCGAATGTACATGATGTTTCTGCTGGATTTCAGTGTGATAACTCAGGAAGGAGAAATTGTTGGGTTGTTCATCGATTATTTCTTTGCTTGTTGGATTTCTATTTTATTCTCTATTGGTTATCAAAAAAACCTGCTTTCTCACATTTTTGAAAAAAAAAAGGGGAAGGGGAATATAAATGAACACTGAAGTCTTTGATGTCACAGCGCACTGATATTGCACACCTTCCTTAACTGCTCGCACCTGTTTCTCCGAAAAGCAGTGCCTTGCTGTATAATGACAACAACGCCCCAGCGCTAGTAGTAATGCACGGTCTTTTCATTAGAAGGAGAGTCAATGTTGAGCTTCCTTATGAAGTGGTCATGCGCTGCTATGCCCATATGAATAACGTGTAGAACTTGGTAGAAAGTATAATTAATAGTAAAAAGTGTTACTTCGGTTTGTAGATCGGAAAATATTTTAGTTATTTAGCAGAAAGCTGCTTGGTATTAATCAAGAGAATTATGTTTGATGCAGACCCTGTCTGAGAATCAGTGACTGTCGTGGAGAAGCATATTGATAGCAGAACGAAAATGGAAAGGCCTTCATGATCAGCGATTACCTGATTAATTAATGAGGTAACGTAATGTAGCAATGGTTGCTTCAGTGTGAATGTTAAACAAAGGTAACTGTTAAAAAAGAGTGGCTGAGTGTAGATATTTTTAGGGAAGAGTGTTGTGTGCGAAAGGAATAACAAAACAAAATATTTTGAGTTATACTGTTACCATTGCAAAGTGATATGTCCGAAAGAAGAGACACTACACATTCATATAATTGCTACACCTCAGCGGGCTATGAATGCACTACCATCAGTGCGGGTGCACATTTACATTCGATCTCCAATGAGAATCCAAAATTAGTGAGCATGGAGGACATGGACAGGGACTATGGAAAAGTGGTGGGAGGTTGAGTCAGCTGAGGCGCGTACCGAGATAGCCCGCGCACTTTACCATTAACACTGTGTGTGTCTGGGTGGCATAGCGGCTAATGCAACTGTCTAATTGGCAGGAAGTCCCGGGTTCGAGTCTCGGTCCGGCACACAGCTTCATTCGTCGCCGCTCACTACACAGAAAGTCCCAATGCAGCTGATACCTTCAGTTCCATCCCTTTCCTTTTCTTCCTCTCCCCCTCCACCTTCAATTTACATAATACATATCACAGCTGCGGAATCTGCTAGGTGTCTGGTCTTTCAGACATAAAAGACTGCTTTTGCTTGAAAAGTTATTTTCCTGCCACAAAGATGATCTTCATGAAACTTTTTGTCATTTTTAAACCACACGTAATAAGTTAGATGCACATCATTGTGGTTGTTTGTAGCTTTACCAAAGAGAACAGAGAAACACAACTACCTGTGAGTTTTTCAGGCAGTTGAACATTACAGTCGTCAGCTTTATTCAGCATTCGATGGCTAGTACTATGGTCTGACAAAGGTACCCTTACCAGTGGCTTGGCACCTATGTAAATTATCATAATAGGTACCATGTGCAGAGCATCTAGTAGAATAAGGTCTTTCTTTCTCTTTGCCACAAAGTAGGCAACTTTCTTAGATGAATGAAGAGCTTTTATAGGAATCGTAACATCTTTAGTGTAAGTTTTTTTTTTTAATTTGTGGAAGAGTATTCTCATGGATTGTTGACCACACTACCATGATTTGAATGCAATCATTGTTTCATTTTATTAGGAAACATGCTTAAAAAAATGACACCCTGAGGTCGATCTTCATTTCCAACATTTAAAACCGGAATTCAAGAATCTGTCGTCGCATTTCCTACATTTACGTCTGTTCGTCTCTTTACAATCGCTTGATACATTTGAAATATCAGGTTTCGTACTTGCATTTAATGATTTGTCCATGCTGACAGAGAAAAACAAATCACAAATGCAAACAACAATTTAAAACGGATCCGTATTCGACAAAAGTTGCCTTTAAAATTTCTTTGCTAAAAACAAATGAGGTATATAGTAGGATTTAACTGTCATAGCAAAAGCACTTCATTGCCAGCCTGCTAGATATCAATACTAGCGCACCCTTGTTCCTTTACTCATGAAGCAAATGAACGAAAGTATTGTTTTTATAAAACCACTTCGACTACTGAAAGGCCGCGATGGTCCTGGGAGCAGTAATTCACAGCTTGAGAACGCATTGGTAAGCTGAGCTTGTCTTACAATTTGAGTGCCACAGCAACATGCAACTACAGCTCCGTATTTTATGTGACTGGATAAATTAAGTGAGAAGGAGAGGAAGAACCACAAATTATACACTGGTTAGCAGTCGATGGAAGGTTGGGCACACTCACCAGCGCAGAAGTGGAAAATGACGTTGAGCACGGAGGGCCCCAGCAGCTGCTTGAGCTGTGTCGGCCTCCCACGGCTGTCTCTCAGCTCTTCCAGCAGGGCGCGCACCTCCTCACCCACCAACGCCTGCATAGCAGCCCCACTGAAGCCCAGAGAGCGCAGGTGTCTCATCACGAAGGTGCGCTGCTCCTGCCACAACTTGCCATCCACCAACGTTACTCCTGCACAACCAAAACACCTGCCAATCAGCTCAATGTTTCACGCTCTACCCAACCAGATATTCAGTATCAAGTCAGAAGTACAAAGAAAAAAAGAAATATCTGGGCATAACGACTCGTCGACATTGAGGTCATTGGAGACAGAGCACAAATTGCGATTGGGAAAAGCGTTTCTACTTGTCATTTTCAAAGTAGGCATCGTTGCTAATCATCTTTTTGGGGTTGGAAGCTTCAGTTGAATTCTTTTTCATCAATTAAATTTGGTTTTTTAAACTTTGTGTTTTGAAAAACACAACGTATTTCTTTTTCTACTTATCCAAACATATTCGGACGTCTATGGACCATATTCTGTAGATGTCGCTTTATTTCTGAGAATTTATTATACAACAACCGTAGCTCATGGTAATGTTAGGCCTAAAAATTTTAGCACGTGAATTTTTGGTATTGAGAATGTTAAGCCATCAGTTGTCTTCTGTGTGAAATTTTTAGCAGAATATGTTTTGAGACAATGTACTACCATTACAAGTGCTATAAAACAAGGAAACCAATCAATAAATGGCAACACAACATGTACTTGCTGTTATATAAAATAATTATATCGTCCTGTAGTATAACACATAAGCTTCTGTGCCATTAGACACCATCAAAAGTAAAAACCCAGTAATAGACAAGTTTTTTCAAACATAAAACTCTTCTTAAAACATTTTAAAACATCTCAAATCGCAGTTGCAAACTAAAGGTAGCCGCTTTCACCAGCCAAAGATAGTACTTTCCTGGGATGCATAGATACAGCCCCCAACGATGTAACTCTATCATAGAATCTATGAACTGTAACGGTGCCAGGTGGAGACACCTCAATATTGTCAGGATATGGGCCTGTAGAATATCTTTTGGCGCTAATAAAACATGATTAGCATGTTAAAATTTTTGGTTCAGATTTATTATTGAGTTTCTCCTCATCACCAGCAGCTGACATTTCATACCAGGGACCTTCTGGAATTCCAGTGACTCCTGTTGTTGGCCTGGCTTGGCTGTCACCAGTGCCACTTCTCCAGCAGTTCAGCTGATGTCTTGTGAGCTGCTGCCTGCCTTTCTGCAGGTGGAGCTATAGTGTGAGAGTGTTCCTACACTATTTAGGGCACTCTCAATCCCACTCTGTAAGATGACAATGATCTGCGTTGACCTATTGAGATGTACCATGCTGCTGGATGTCATGTAGTTGGACAATGCTGGCCCCATTGGACATGTAGGCTGTAGCACCTGCAAGGTGCCTACCATGATGATTAGAAACTGAGGCACTGGATGGCTCTTTGACCCTGCAGTGACGATATGTTAATGTGATAACCACCATGAAATGTACTGGTGTTGGAAGACCCTCAGCATCCATATCATCAAAATGATAGATGGCTACCAATGGTAAGGCCGATGAGCGAGAGGTCATGGTTACCTGAATGTTGCCTTCTCAGAAATAGTAAGCAGCATGTTTATGAGGATTGCTGAAATATGTAAAACATAAATGTCATTAAACCATAACATCACTGAATTGAATGCTATTGGTATGAACGCCATCACCACTAATGACCAACTGCATTCAGATCTGGGGAACTGAGGTATTTATGGATTGAGGTAAGATGTGAAGCTCTGATCATTATGACTGAATGTGGCCCATTTCTTTACCAGAAGTCAGCAGTCCTTGTTCCACAGTAAAAGTTGTTACAGGTGCTTAACTGCAGTGTTAGGTCTCTGAAATGCATTATTGCATCTGAGGTAACGCTTGTTTTTTCGCATCACAAGGGCTAACAAATATTAATCTCTCTGTCCATTTGTCTCAGCGCACATTTTGCTGAATGTGTAACTTGTGCTTGTTGGTTGGCACCAATGTAGCAGTGTGTGCTTACGTACATGACCGATTTACAGTGCTTATTGTTCCTTTCTGCTGCACAGCTATGCCAACACTTCTGTCTGGCACCACCTGTGGCTGTGCTAGTGTGATCTTAAGAAAAATTTAATTCCTTCCCCTTTTCTATTTTGGGGTGTAACAGAAATTACACTGAGGTGACAAACTTCATAGTATAGCAATATGAACATATACAGATGGCGGTGGTATCGTGTACACAAGGTGTAAAACGACATACATTGGCAGAGCTATTATTTACACTTAGGTGATTTATGTGAAAAGCTTTCCAAGGTGGTTACTGCTGCACGAAACGAATTAACAGACTTTGAATGCAGAATGGTAGTTGGAGCCAGGTTCATGGGACATTCCATTTCGGAAATCATTAGGGAATTCAATAATCTGAGATCCACAGTGTCAAGAGTGTGCCAAGAATATAAAATTTCAGTCATTACCTCTCACCATGAACAATGCACTGGCAAGTGACCTTTACTTAACAAATGAGAGCAGTGGCATTTGCATAGAGTTGTCAGTGATAACTGACAAGCAACACTGCGTGAAATAACCGCAGAAATCAACGTGTGATGTACGACGAATGTGTCTGTTAGGACAGCGAGCCGAAATTTGGCATTAATGGGCTATGGTAGCAGACGACTGATGCGAGTACCTTTGCTAACGGCAAGACATCACCTGCAAGCCTCTCTGGGCTCGTGACCACTGGGCCTTAGACCACTGAAAAACCGTGACCTGGTCAGATGTGTTCCGATTTCAAATGGTAAGAGCTGATGGTAGGGTTCGGCGCGGACCCCACAAAGCCATGGACCCAAGTTGTCAGCAAGGCACTGTGCAAACTGTTGATACCTCTACGATGTTGTGTGGTGTGTTTACATGGAAGGGAGTGGGTCCTGGTTATATTTGGCTACTTGGAGGCCATTAGCAGCCATCCATTGACTTCATGTTCCCAAACAACGATCGAATTTTTATGAATGACAACGCGCCATGTCATCGGGCAACAATTGTTCACGATTGGTTTGAAGACCAGTCTGGACAATACGAGAAAATGATTTGGCCACCCAGATCACCTGACATGATTCCAATTGGACATTTATGGGACCTAGTGGAGAGCTCAGTTCATGCACAAGATCCTGCTTCGTAACACCTTCTCAGTTATAGACAGCTATAGAGACAGAACTGCTCAATATTTATGCAGGAGACATCCAACGACTTGTTGAGTCCGTGCCATGTCATCGTTGCTACACTATGCCAAGCAAAAGGAGGTCCGACACGGCATTAGGAGATTTCCTCTGTCACCTGAGAGTATATATAGGGTCATAGAAAATTCTAAAAACCGACACTACACATGTGTTGCGTGATGTACGTCCATATAGAATGGCCAACAGAAAACATACAACCTATACAAAGGACATGAATGCAAGTCTGAAGGACATTGTATTATAATAAATGCAGTTACTTTATCAACACAGACACTGTCACCATTAATTATATAATCAGGCCTCGTGGGTCTGAAATGACGATACAGAATAATAACAGATATCTTCCTGTTCTTAGTTTCACGAAAGTGTGAGCATTTGGATTGTGACTGCGTGACATCTGGAGGTTTGGTGTCACAACTACCTGACACTAATATGTATTCACAATGCATGAATCCATTTAACGACTTTCACAACTGCAAATTGTGAAAGACAGTGTCTGTTTCTTCATACATGCATACATGTTTAAAAAATGTTAAAATGTATGTGAAATCTTATGGGACTTAACTGCTAAGGTCATCAGTCCATAAGCTTACACACTACTTAACTTAGATTATCCTAAGGACAAACACACACACCCATGCCCGATGGAGGACTCGAATCTCCGCCGGGACCTGCCGCACAGTTCATGACTGCAGCACCATACACCGCTCGGCTAATCCCACGCGGCATGCATACATGTCTGGCGGACATTTGCGGTTGCTGCATAAACACACAGACTGTCGCCATTAGTGATATTCTCAATACAGCTTCATGAGACAGTTGTAAGGTAGCTTCACAAGAGATAATGTGCATTTTTAATTTTATTTTGATTACTCACCTGAAACTACCTTAGTTTTTAAAGTGCATTTGTAATGTCGCTTTGCTTTTATGTTGTTTTATGACTTGAAAGCATGTCATCGGCATGGTAGTCGGAAGAATTTGCTTAAAGAGTTATCGATTTTCAGATACTTTTTTAGAGAATAATAGTGGTGTGTGTTCTGTACTTAATTTTCGGGCCTGTTGTACAACACTAGCGTGCTTTCTTTTAGATTTTAATTACATCCACTGTTTTCGTATCTTTCACACTTCATTCTAAGCTTGTAACACACGAGATTTGGGAGAAAACTAATGTCGCTATACCCATCGGGAAACACTACGTTATTGTCACCGCTCGCTAGTATATCGTATTGTTTTTGTCCAGTGTGGCGCTAATTTTGAAGTAAATGTGCGTCATCATGTTTGATTTAATATATGTGTGTGTGTGTTTGTGTGTGTGTGTGTGTGTGTGTGTGTGTGTGTGTGTGTGTGTGCGCGCGCGCACGCGCGCGCGCGTGCGTGCGTGCGTGCGTGCGTGTGGGTGTGTGCATGAGACAGAGAGAAAGAGAGAGAGAGAGAGAAGAGTTGAGAAGCAGGTATTTTTGGGTTATCGAGGATGTTTGTTATACTAATTTCTTTGAGGAAGCGTCTTTGTGTATTTATTAAACAGTGTTTGTGTTGCATAGTGTCGTGTATTTGTTCAGAACTGCCTCTCCTTATGTTATCGATTTTTGTATGTCATAGTTTCGATATTTTGTAAATTTTCCGTAGAAACTCATCTCACGGTCCTCACAGGACGCAACAGTCTCGCTTTCAGCGTTACGCGATTTAGGAAAACCATATAGAAAACGTAAATCACTATATCCGGAAGCGATGTTGAGCCCCATTCTTCCAGAAGGCGAATCCACGGTCTTATAAACCGAGTCACCTTGCTGTAAATGGCTAACTGTTGGTATGACGGCATGAGAGCAAAATATAACACTGTAAGTGCATATTTCGTTCACTCAAAGGTAACGTCACGTGTAAATATATGTTTAATGTCCAGCGACACAGAAAATTAAAAGCAACCACATTCTATTCATTAAATCTTTCCCGAGATGTGACTGCGTTGTCGTATTGTTATGGTATCTAAGGTGTCCATGGACCGTAGACCTTGTCACTGGTGAGGAGGCTTTCGTGCCTCATCGCCATAGGTGTATCCACAACGATGGGCATCTGTTGAAAGGCCAGACAAACACGTGGTTCCTGAAGAAGGGCAGAAGCTTTTTCAGTAGTTGCAGCGGCAACACTCTGGATGATTGACTGATCTGGCCTTGTAACAGTAACCATAACGGCCTTGCTGTGCTGGTGCTGCGAATGGCTGAAAGCAAGGGGAAACTACAGCTGCATATTTCCCCCGAGGGCATGCAGCTTTATTATATGATTCAATGATGATGATGTCCTCTTGGGTAAAATATTCCGGAGATAAAATAATTCCCCATTCGGGACTGCTGAGGTCGTCGCTATCAGGGGAAAGAAAACTGGTGTTCTACGGATCGGAGCGTGGAATGTCAGGTCGCTTAATTGGGAAGGTAAGTTAGAAAATTTAAAAAGGGAAATGGATAGGTTAAAGTTAGATATAGTGGGAATTAGCGACGTTCGGTGGCAGGAGGAACGAGACTTCTGGTCAGGTGAATACAGGGTTATAAATACAAAATCAAATAAGGGTAATTCAGGAATAGGGTTAATAATGAATAAAAAAATAGTAACTTGGATAACCTGCAACGAACAGCGAAGCGGACGCATGATTATAGTCAAGATTGGCACGAAGCCAACTCCTACCACAATAGTAAGTTTATATGCCAACTAGATCCGCAGAAATGTATGATGAGATAAAGGAAATTATTCAGATAGTTAAGGGAGACGAAAGTTTAGTAGTCATAGAGACTGGAATTTGATAGTCGGAAAAGGAAGAGAAGGAAAACTAGTAGGTGAATGTGGACTGGGGGGTAAAGAATGAACGAGGAAGCCGCCTGGTAGACTTTTCCACAGAGCATAACTAATCATAGCTAACACTTGGCTTAAGAATCATGATATATGGTTGTATATGTGGAAGAGGCCTGGACACACTCGAAGGTTTCAAGTTGATTATATAATGGTAAGACAGAGATTTAGTAACCACATATTAAATTGTAAGACATTTCCAGGGGCAGATGTGGACTCCGACCACAGTTTATTGGTTATGAACTGTAGATTAAAGAAAAAGAAACTGCAAAAGGGTAGGAATTTAAGGAGATGGGGCCTGGATAATCTGGAAGAACCAGCGGTCGTAGAAAGTTTCAGAGAGAGCGTTAGGGAACGATTGGCAAGAACAGGGGAAAGAAATGCAGTAGAGGAAGACTGGATAGCTTTGAGAGATGAAACAGTGAAGGTAGTAGACGATCAAGTAGGTAAAAAGACGGGGGGTAGAAGAAATCCCTGGGTAACAGAAGAGATATTGAATCTGATGAAAGGACAAAATATAAAACTGCAGTAAATGAAACAGGCGAAAAGAGTACAAACGTCTCAATAATGAGATCTACAGGAAGTACAACATGGCTAAGCGGGGATACCTAGAGGACAAATGTAAGAGAGTAGAGGCCTGTATCACTAGGAGTAAGGTAGATACTGCCTACAGGAAAATTAAAAAGATCTTTGGAGAAAAGAGAACCACCTGTATGAATATTAAGAGCTCGAATAGAGCAAGTCCTAAGCAAAGAAGGGAAAGCAGAAAGGTGAAAGAAGTATATAAAAGGTCTATACAAGGGCGATGTACTTGAAGGCATTACTATGGAAATGGAAGAGGACTTAGATGAAGATGAACTGGGAGATATGACACTGCGTGAGGAATTTGACAGAGCACTGAAAGACCTAAGTCGAAACAAGGCCCCGGAAGTAGACAACATTCCATTAGAACTACTGACAGCCTTGGGAGAGCCAGGCCTAACAAAAGTCTACCATCTAGTGAACAAGATGTATGAGACAGGCGAAATACCCTCAGACTTCAAGAAGAATATAGTAATTCCAATCCCAAAGAAAACAGGTGTTGACAGGTGCGAAAATTACCGAACCATCGGTTTAATAAATCACGGCTGCAATATACTAACGCGAATTCTTTACAGACGAATGGAAAAACTAGTAGAATCCGACCTCGGGGAAGATCAGTTTGGATTCTGCAGAAATATTGGGACACATGAGGCGATACTGACCCTACTATTGATCTTGGAAGATAGATTAAGGAAAGGCAAATATACGTTTGTAGCATTTGTAGACTTAGAGAAAGCTTTTAAAATTGTTTACTGGAACACTCTCCTTCAAATTCTGAAGGTGTCAGGAGTAAAATACAGGGAGCGAAAGGCTATTTACAATGAGTACAGAAACCAGATGGTACATATAAGAATCTAGGGGTATGAAAGGGAAGCAGTGGTGGGAAAGGGAGTGAGATAGGGTTGTAGCCTATCCCCGACGTTATTCAATCTGTATGTTGAGCAAGCAGAAAGGAAAGAAAAGAAAATTTTGGAGTAGGATTTAAGATCCTTGGTGAAGAAATAAAAACTCTGAGGTTTGCTCATGACATTGTAATTCCGTCAGAAACAGCAAAGGACTTCGAAGAACATCTGAACGGAATGGACAGTGTCTTGAATGGAGGACGTAAGATGAATATCAACGAAAGTGAAATAATGATAATGGAATGTAGTCGAATTAAATCGGGCGATGCTGAGAGAATTAGATTAGGGAATGAGACTCTTAAAGTAGTAAATGAGTTTTGTTGTTTGGGGAGTGGATGATGATCGGAGTGGAGAGGATATAAATTGTAGACTGTGTATGGCAAGAAAAACGTTTCTGACGAAGAGAAATTTGTTAACATCGAGTATAGGTTTAAGTGGCAGGAAGTCTTTTTGGAAGTATTTGTATGAAGTGTAGTCATGTATGGAAGTGAAACGTGCACGATAAATAGCTTAGACAAGAAGGGAACAGAAGCTTTCGAAATGTGGTGGTGCAGAATAATGCTGAAGATTAGATGGGTAAATCACGTAATTAATGAGGAGGTACTGAATAGAATTGGGGAGAAGAGGGATTTGTGGCACAGCTGACTAGAAGAAGGGATCGGTTGGTAGGGCACATTGTGAGACATCAAGGGATCACCAATTTAGTACTGGAGGGAAGCGTGGAGGGTAAAAATCGTGGAGAGAGACCAACAGATGAACACAGTAAGCAGATACAGAAGGATGTAGGTTGTTGTTGTTCGGAGATGAAGAGGCTTGCACAGGATAGAGTAGCATGGAGAGCTGCATCAAACCGCCCTCTGGACAGAAGACTACAACAACAAAAACAACAAGCCATATCATAATTAATGGCATATAAGCATATAGTTGAAAGTACACTACACTCCAAGTAAACACAGGTTCGCAAACGAACTGCTTGCGAAATAATTGCGATTTTGTGGTTACCAGCCATTACCGATGTGATTCTGTGTAAACACCACATGACAGTCCGTGGCGTGGTCTTTGTTTACATTTTCGAGACGAGTTGTATACAGAATGAATGCGACTGTACAGAGCATAGTAAGAGTGCCACTCAAGTCAGTTGTCTACGGAGCATCAGTTGTGTCCTAGAAATGTTGATGGTAACATGGAACATTACAGAAACGAGGATTGTGCGGATATGCATTTCATACATGGCATCGCTAACGGCAGTTCACGGGAGGGCTGCATGATCGTACCAAGAAGCATACCCTGCACGTAGGTACCACGCGAGTTGAATGTTTGCAAGAGTGAATCAACGCCTCCGAGAAACTGAGAGCGTTCCACATTCTACACGAGCACGAATTGCACCTGTGCTTAAAAATGTGCTGCTGGAAACAAATGAACACTCTTCCTTGAATGAGCCACAATAGTGGTCGGAGAATAACTTTTTGCAAGCCAATGTACACGCGTCACCTCGAACTAGGTCAGTGACTTAGTGAGGCGAACCTTAGTCCTGGACTAACGTTCCGTCAGTGGACGGAACAATCAAGTGTAGGCAGCCCTTCATTTTAAAAGCCCAGTTCGATTTTACGGGGAACTAGATTGCATTCATCGTGAATCTCTTATCGAGCGTAAAGCCCCAAACGACTGAAAAAATCAGAGACGATTTCAATATTTAAGGACAGGACAACGGACACCCAAAATTACAGGCAAATATCCTTAACATCGGTTTGCTTGCAGGATTCTTGAGCATAGTCTGCGTTCGAATATAGTAAATTTCCTTGACAGAGAAAAGCTTCTGTCCAAAAATCAGCGCGGATTGAGAAAGCATCGCTTGTGCACGGTGCCCTACGACCTGTTGGTGAATGGCAATAGGCAGCTTCCATATTACTAGATGTCTGGAAAGCGTTTGACACAGCGACCTACTGTAGAATGTTAACGAAAGTCAAGCACACAGAATGGGTTCTCACATACGTGAGTGGCTCGAAGACTTGTTGAGCAATAGAACCCAGCCCTCAATGTGAGCAGCAGTTTACGGCTGTTGGCTGATGACGCTGTGGTGTATGGGAAAGTATCGTTGTTCAGTGTCTGTAGAAGGTGACAAAAAGACTTAGACAGAATTTCTATTTTGGCGTGGTGATTCGAATGTATAAAAATGTAAGTAAATGCAGATGAGTTGGAAAAACAATCCTGTTATATTCGAATACGTTATTATTAGTGTGCAGATTAGCACAGTCACGTGATCACGTGAGTTGGTGTGACGTTACAGAGCGATATGAAATAGAACTAGCGAGTAAAATCGGTTGTAGGGAAGGCGAACAGCCTAAGTCAGTTTATTGAGAGAGTTCTAGGAAAGTGTAGCGCATCTAGAAAAGGAGAACGCTTATCGAACACTAGTGCGACACATTCTTGAGTACCGTCCGAATGTTTGGGAGCCCACCGGGTCGGATTAAGGGAAGTTGTCGAAGCAGTGCAGGCGGGTGCGGCTAGATTTGTTACCGGTAAGTTCGATCAGCATGTGAGCATTACTGAAGTGTTCCTTGAACTCAAAAGGGAATCCTCGTAGGGAAGACGGCATTCTTTTCGTGAAACACTGTTGAGAAAATTTAGACAACCAGCATTTGCAACTGGCTGCAGGACTATTCTACTGCGACAAACGCACATTTCGCATAAGGGCCCTACCGTGGTTTGTGGAATATGTGTAGGCACTTACCCACGGAGTCACTTTATTTTGTGTTTAACTTTTATACCCCCCCCCCCCCCCCTCCAATCACTCGGATGAACTTCCACGCGTTTTATTTATGACTTGCAGTTTGCGGAAGAGGAGGAGGAGATTAGTGTTTAACGTCCCGTCGACAACGAGGTCATTAGAGACGGAGCGCAAGCTCGGGTGAGGGAAGGATGGGGAAGGAAATCGGCCGTGCCCTTTCAAAGGAACCATCCCGGCATTTGCCTGAAGCGATTTTAGGGAAATCACGGAAAACATAAATCAGGATGGCCGGAGACGGGATTGAACCGTCGTCCTCCCGAATGCGAGTCCAGTGTGCTAACCACTGCGCCACCTCGCTCGGTACAGTTTGCCATTTTGGGCGGTGTGTAGTAGTAGTTGTAGTGAAGCCGAACATGAAACTGATCTATTCGCATATAACTTCCTGCAGTCGTGCTATATTACGTTAACAGCAGTACCACTCACCTTTCCTCAGCCCCAGGCTGCGGAGGCGCACGAAGAAGTTCTGAGGCCGTCCTTCAAATTCGGGTCGCGTGAGCACCTCGCGTATGAGGCTCCTGGTGGAGACGATGACGGTCAGCTCGCCGCCCAGATGTAAACCAATCACGGGTGATCCGTACTTCTGGGCTAAGTACGTGAACGCCTCGTGCTGCGATCCCAGCTTCTCGCTCAGCCGGCACATGTCCTGGTAGTTGCCCACCAAGGGAAGCCAAGTCGGACCTGCGGAAGTAAACAGTAAGTCGTCTTTAGAGTCGTTCTTTATTAGTGCTTTAGCGATATTTTCCAACTAACCTGTCTTCTACGTTATACGTTTAATTTCTTGAAAGCAGGGTGAGTTCATGCACATTCTAGGCGCAATATTAAATACTGCAATCAAGCATGTATTCATGAATGAGTCTGCTACAACCATTCAACTGTTTGACTGGCGGACAAATGTATGATACTATGGTAAGTATTCCCTGTATATAAAATAATTAATGCAGAAACATTTGTCGGGTTTGCCGCCTGACAGTATTGTGCAAATCTCACAATGCTCCAGCGATACAACTGTTCGACGTCTTCAGGTTGTGAGAGTTTCTGTTGTCACTGATGCGAAACGCGACTGATGATCACCGCGCGGAGGCGATGAAATTTGTCAGGCAAGGAGCAGCAGATACTCGTGCGCGGGGAGGCACTGGTTTACAGTTACCGTGGAGAGACCGCTATAAAACATGTTTACGTCCGTTTTATTTGCACACCACTGCGCATTCAAAGGAAAGTAGCATACTTTCAATGAGATTTCCCGCTCGCATTCAAAGAGAAATGGCATGCGCTTTATTTATGCGATTTCCGGCTAGCTTTGGAAGAGAAATGGCATAATTTAAGCGATATTTGCGGTCTACTGTAGCGCATTAGCACATGATCACCACCCGCTACTGTTTATCCGTCTACTTTAACAGCCGTCTGCAGCACGATAGCTCAAATGCTTCAATATACACTATGTGATCAAAAGTATCCGGACACCCTCAAAAACATACGTTTTTCATATTAGGTGCATTGTGCTGCCACTTACTGTCAGGTACTCCATATGAGCCACCTCAGTAGTCATTAGACATCGTTAGAGAGCAGAATGGGGCGCTCCACAGAACGTGGTCAGGTGATTGGGTGTCACTTGTGTCATATGTCTGTACACGAGACAGACAGTTGAAGAGGGTTGTAATGTGTAATAGGCAGACATCTATCCAGACCGTCACACAGGAATTTCAAACTGCATCAGGACCCACTGCAAGTACTATGACAGTAGGTAGGAGATGAGAAAACTTGGATTTCATGGTCGAGCGGCTGCTCATGAGCCACACATCACACCGGTAAGTTCCAAACGACGCCTCGCTTGATGCAAGGAGCGTAAACATAGGACGATTGAACATTGAAAAAATGTTATGTGTAGTGACAAATCACGGTACACAATGTGGCGGTCCGATGGCAGGGTGTGGGTATGGCGAATGCCCGGTGAACGTCATATGCCAGCGGGTGTAGTGCCAGCAGTAAAATTCGGAGGCGGTGGTGTTATGGTGTGGTCGTGTTTTCCATGGAGGGGGCTTGCACCTCTTGTTGTTTTACGTGGTGTTATCACAACACAGACCTACATTGATGTTTTAAGCACATTCTTGCTTCCCAGTATTGGAGAGCAATTCGGGGATGGTGACTGCATCTTTCAAGACGATCGAGGACTTGTTCATTATACACGGCCCGTGGCGGAGTGGTTACATGACAATAACATCTCTGTAATGGACTGACCTGCACAGAGTCCTGATCTGAATCCTATAGAACACCTTAGGGATGTTTTGGAACTCCGACTTTGTACCAGCTCTCACCGACCGACATCGACACCTCTCCTCAGTGCAGCACTCTGTGAAGTATGGGCTGTCATTCTCCAAGAAACATTCCAGCACCTGATTGAACGTATGCCTGCGAGAGTGGAAGCTGTCATCAAGGCTAAGGGTGGACCAACACCATATTGAATTCCTGCATCACTGATGGATAGCGCCACGAACTTGTAAGTCATTTTCAGGCAGGTGTCCAGCTACTTTTGATCACATAGTATATTAGTTTCATATTTCACAGCCGTAAAGTTCTAATTCAGCTCTTAACCAGCTCTTTCCTCACACACTATTTACGCGAGCTTCAACGACATTGCATTCCTTTCCACACGAAACGACAGTTTGAAGAATGAAATAGAGTTTCGAATATTTGCAGGGGGCTACAGCTACACACCCAGGGGAGATGTCGGACACCGGTCCTCGAATTTCGAAGGCACTGCACTTCCAAAAACATTGCTCGTATCTTATTCTGCCCATTGTTGATCTTGGGTGCTGCAGGCGTATATACAGGGCGTATTATAATTATCAGCGGAAACTGACGCGGGTGAAAATATCCTATAATAAAGCAAAACCGTTCCAGTAAACAATGGTCCACGTCTGGTGTGAGGTCGGTTGCTTGACGGTGCTCTTGGTGCGGCCGCGCCCGTTGTCAGCGCGACGTAAGGCACAGAGGCTCGCACTAGTCATATCGCTTCTAGTCGGGCGTGCCGCGACAGACCTCACAAGGCGAAGTGATACGTCTCTCATAGCCTCTCCTTCCCAAGTGGCTCTTTCCGCCTTCCCGTGGTGGCAGACGTTAAGGTCGACATTTCTCGGGCCCGCCCGAACGCTGCCTTGCGACAAAAGGGAGAGCTGCGACCCAACCCAATACGAAAGCGAGGGGTGCGTGGCACAGGGGGAGCTGTGTCTGAGGGACCGAAGATCAGTCCCTTTTTCTTTTCATAGGGCACAGACCAGCAGGTGCTCTGCATGCCGACGACCTCCTTTGTCGGCGTGGGATCGCGGCGCGAGTCGACAAGTGTGCTTCGCCGCGCCCGTGGGTAACCTGGAAGTGGGTAACCAGGAGGTGGTGACATCACCTGGGCCAGGTTAGCTGGGTCCAGACCGCCGAACGTCTGGGTGACCGGCCCACGACCTGAGTAGGAGTGGGTCCTTGGCCGAGAGGTGAAAGCTCGGGCTAGTAAGCGGCGAAGGACGAGAGGTGGATCCACCTCTCCGGAGTGCGTGTTGCACTTGCCGAGGAGCGTCAGGTGAAATCGTCGGTGACGGGGCCACCGAGGGGGACCAGTGTGCTGGCGACGGCGGGTAGAACCCAGCAGCTCGAAAGTGCCCTTGGCCTTGGGGTGAGGCCGGTGGGCGAGCTGCATCAGTCCCCCCCCCCCCCTTCCTCCTCCTTGCTTGAGGAGGCGGTCCGTAGCAAGAGATGGGCTCCCACTTTGCCATCACTCGTCACAAACATGGCTGAATCAGAGACGAGTGAATCGAGTGCGTTTTCGAGGGCGAGTATGTCTGCTGTTCCTACCTCACAGGAGGAAGTGTGACGGAACGATGAGAACGTATATGAGAGACACACAAGAATCAGTCAGATCCTAGATTCTAGTGTTAAAAATGGTAAAATCAGCCAAGCTGCAGTCTTGGCAATAAAAAATGAACTTGCCGCCTGGGCTATTGCTAGTGCGAAGCTTAAGAGGTGACTTGAAGAACTGGAAAAGGAAAATGAAAGACTGAGACAGTAACCAACCAAAACATGGGCTGGAGTGGTAGCGCAAGCAGCCACAAAGGCCCAAACCACGAAAGAGACGATAGCGAAAATTTCAAAAAGACCAGACATGGCAGTCTTTCTAAGACCCCTGCCTGGCCAGACCACAAAGAAGGTGCAGGAGATCAGTACCACCATTGACCCTGCTAAAAACAAAATTAAAATTAATAAAGTCGAAGCAACCAAAAATGTCATAGTAGTAGATGTTGCAACCGAAGAGGATGGGGACAAAATTCTAAAAAAATCCCAAACTAAACCAAACTATTAAATGTGAACCACCAAAAAGGCGTAAGCCACTGGTGATTCTGTATGATGTGCCAGTTGCACTAAAGGATTGTGACATATACGAGACCACGTACAACCAAAATTTTGACAATGTGGAATGGGAAACCTTTAGAAATGCTCACCTGCAGGCTCACCACCTCAGAGAGGAACGGGAATTGATCCTGCAAGAATATACCCCAACCTGGAGCACACTCTGCAATTGTCTCGTCTAGAGGAGCCGGTTGTCCTCACCACAACCTTAAGGCATGTGGTGCGTTTTGGCCACGAATACGGTCGAGACATCACCTTCCCGATAGTGGAGGCTGTAGATAGAATTCAGCTCAAGAGATAAAATCTCCCCACTGACTCTGGGGCCCTGTGGCACTTGGTTAATAAAGTGTTTCAAAGACGTAACGAAAAATTTGATCTTGATGAACTATAGGGGCCAGAGTCACACATCCATACATATTTTACACGTGAGCCGTTTAAACGTGGGACAAATTAAGAGTCAAAATAGTAAATTACTCCTGCAGGAACTCTGAAATGTGGTGGAGGAGAAGAGTCTGGTCATGCTCTCTCTGCAGGAGCCGTACTCCCAAACTGGGCGGATCCCATTCGTGACTGCCAATTGACAAGTGATTTACTGTGGAGCGGAACCAAAGGCCGCAGTCATAATCACCAACAGAGCTTTAAGAGCCACAGTCCTTGCGCAATTTTCCAGTGACCACTGCAATGTCGTGGAGCTACAATCACCTGCAGGAATGTTATACGTCATCAGCATGTACTTCCAATATGGAAGAGGAATAGATGAATTCTTTGATAAGTTAACACAAGTAGCCACGGCATTGTGGGGGCGTAAATTTATCGTGACTGCAGACACAAACGCGAAGTCCCGCCCTATGGTTCAGTGGCACTCAAGACGACAGAGGGGAAAAAGCAGAGGAAACGATCATGGCACTGCAACTTGTGGTCGCCAACAGGCAAGGGAACCCCCACCTACTCTGGCAGAAGGGGGGGGGGGAGGTACAAACATTGACGTTACATTAGTAACGCCAAATCTTGTCACAAAAATCACAGACTGGAAAGTATGGGACAGGATAACGACAACACAATCTAATAACCTTTACTACAGGGGACAGGGAGTGCCACTGGGACATAGGGTGAGAGATACAGCTTAATTATAATAAGACAAACTGGGACCACTTAGCGACAGAGTGCAACATCCCGATATTGCCAGATGGTGATGAAAACGTGGAGGAATACGCCGAAGAACTGGCACAAGCAATTACCAGGGCAGTACGGCAGCTGTACAAACCAGGAGTAGAGCTGTCGCAGCCTCCCCCACACCATGGTCTGCCGAACTGGGACAGATGCGCCAGGCTGCAAGGAGGGCGAGGAGGTATTACCAGCGGAGTGTTGTCTGGGGAGAAAAGCAACGATGGCTGCAAGTCTATAGAGAGAGCAAAGACCAATTTCAACAGGAGCTCAGGGCAGTCAGGATGAGGAGTTGGGAAAACTATGTGCAAAGCCAATTAGCTACAGACACTTGGTGTGTCCTGTACAAACTTGTAAGGGAAAAAATAAAATCACCTATATTGTTATCCACCACCAGGGATGGGGACCAGATGATGGACACTTGGCGGGAAACCGCCAAGGTCCTCCTTCAGGTCCTATTGCCCGACGATGAAGAGGACTCAGAAGAACAAAAAAGAATCAGAAGGGAAGACCGAAGGGCCTATGAGAACAACAATATGCTCTACTCTTTCTCTGAAGAAGAAGTAGCTGCCCAAATCAAGGCCCTTAAGAGGGGTATGGCTCCTGGCCCAGACGGCATTACAGCGGAGGTGGTACAAATCCTCGCCTCCCAACTGCTTGCACCTCTCACTACATTGTAAAACGAGTGTCTACGACTCGAGAAGTTCCCAGCAATTTGAAAAAAAGCAAATGTAGTAATAATCAAAAACGGTCTGGAAAAAGATCCCACAGAAATTAAGTCATACAGACCCATCAGTTTATTGGACTTACTGGGCAAACTTTTTGAGAGGTTGCTAGCAGAAGACTGACAGCACACCGTGTACAGTGCGGGATGAGTGACAGACAATTCGGATTCCAGTCGGGGCGGTCGGCGTCTGACGCAGTTGCCCTGGCTGCCGATGTCTGTGACTCTGCCCCGCACAACTATGTCGTCGACATCATGGTGGATAGCAGTGGCGCCTTTGTCAACCTGTGGTGACCCTCACTCTTCTCCTGCTTGTGGGAGAAGGATTATCCAGGGCCGCTATATGGCAGTCTGAGGAGCTATTGTGAAGACAGGGAGGTCTGGCTATCGGCCCCTAGCGGAAAAGTCAGTAAGAAAGTAACCAAAGGATGTCCTCAGGGCTCTGTCCTGGGACCTCTCTTTTGGGACATCAATATGCAACCACTTCTGGAAGACCTAAAGAGCAGTGACGACGTTCTGGTTAGCGGTCGGAGCCGCGAGGACTTGGAGCCCAAAGTAAAGAGAGCCATAACTATTCTGATAACATGGTGCCGCAAGACAAAACTGACAACTGCGCCTAGTAAGTCAACATATCTGTTACTCAAAGGTCAACGTGCTAGAAATTCAACTGTAAGAATTAACAGCTCACCAGTTCTTAGGCGCCGTGAGGCCCAATATCTAGGTGTAGTCATCGATGAGAGGTGGAACTTAACATCACACATTGATACCGTATCACAAAGATCTCTGGTACTGCTAAACAATCTTATCGGAATAGGTCACAAACGTTTCCATCTCCCACCTAACCTAATAAAACTGTGGTGTCACCGCCAGACACCACGCTTGCTAGGTGGTAGCCTTTAAATCGGCCGCGGTCCGTTAGTATACGTCGGACCCGCATGTCGCCACTATCAGTGATTGCAGACCGAGCGTAGGTGTAGGTGAGTCAAATGCTTTTCGGAAATCGAGAAGTACTAGATTTACCTGGCTCCCTTGACCCATGTATTTCAGTATGTCATGTGAGAAATGTGCTAGTTGTGTTTCACATGATCAGTGTTTTCGAAATCCGTGCAGGTTGGTATGGAGGAGGTCACTGTGTACGATACTTCATTATGTTTATCTTTTTGTAGAAGGGTGACCTGTGCTTTCTTCCAGTTACTAGGAACGGGTTTTTTCCTCGAGGAATCTACTGTAGATTATAGTTAACAGAAATGATAACTCAGCCAGAAACTGGGAGAAGAATCTGATAGGGATGTCATCGGCCCTGGCTTTCTTCAGTTTAAGAATTTCAGTTCTTTCTTAACACCACTGATACTAATATCCATCTCACTCATCTTTTCAGAGGTACGAGCATTCAGTTGGAGCATTTGGAGAATCACTGAATAGGATTTAGTGTTGCGTACAACACCTGACCAGAAGTATCTTATGGGATAGGAGTTTGTGTTAGCTCTTGTCCGTCATAATTTTAACATGCTACGACTGCAGCAAGAAGTCGATAAATATATCACACCATAGGAACAAAACAGGGTATTTGGTATCCCATAATGTACTCACACTGTGTAGGTCCCACAACAATTACTTAGAGCTAACTCGATCGTACCCCTTTAGTATAAAGCGAATCTGCGATCAGTCCGACAGGAACACAGCTATGCTGACTGGCCAGCGTATCATCCTGCGCCTTATGGCTTCATTTGAGTTCAGTACGGAGTTACATGGAGCCTGCATACTGCTCTCCAAGCCGTTGTCAGCTGTCGAGATCTTTCAGTCGTTAGTTCTCATTCAAGTAACTCCTCAATTGGCCTCACAAGACTGAGCGCACGCTATTCCAATCATCGCACCAAGGACAGATCAGTCAGTGGCAGAACCGAAAAATGAATCCGGGCTGTCCATATGGATATCAGCCACGCAGACCGGTCAGATACAGAGGTGGACTCACCTATAACTACACAGGAATTAGTTAAGAGCATCAAATGGAAGCAACAGCAAGATTAAAAATCAATCGATAAAGAACATGTACACCTGGAAACAATATGTGATAATTACTTTTCGCTTTGTAAAGTTTTCAATGTTTCACAAATTGTCGCGAATCATATCTTAAATACGCCTAAGAGTAATATATAACAAACATCATCATTTCTACTGCGACAGTAGAAATGCCGAACTGTCCAGCAGTTTTAGATATGCCATTTTTTTCACAGTTAAACACAATGCATAGATTAAGTTTTCTTCTTGATGCCTACTAACGATTTTCATAATTGACTCAGATTTTAATGTTGGTTACAAAGACTATACTGGTATTTTGATTTTCACAAACAGCACCAAATTTACTTTGACCATTAGGTAAACTGCAGGGTTTTAAAGAAATCCACGTCACCTAAAAACGTGCCCATAGGTATTAGCTTTTAATAACAACTATAAGTAAAATGTCAGTCTTGCACATGGAGTTAGAGTGAAGGGACAGACTTACGCTGTCCGTTGCTCTGAAGCCAGCGCCGCCATGTTAGATCCTTCACAACATTAGCAGACTAAAGTTTACGATTGTTATTGTTCTCAATTTCTCTCGTGTGCATGCAACAGGTACTTTAAGTAGAAACTGTTGCAGTGATTTCGTGAATTACGAAGTCCTTTTCGGTCTTTTTCCTGCTCCTAAAGGCGCATTTGATCCAGTAATATGACGCACTTCATCTCGTTAATGTAACTTCCTTTATATATATATATATATATATATATATATATATATACAAATAAAGGAAAGATGTTATGTGGACATGTGTCCGGAAACGCTTAATTTCCATGTTAGAGATCATTTTAGTTTCGTCCACCTACGCTCAATGGAGCACGTTATCATGATTTCATACGGGATACTCTACCTGTGCTGCTAGAACATGTGCCTTTACAAGTACGACACAACATGTCGTTCATGCACGATGGAGCTCCTGCACATTTCAGTCGAAGTGTTCGTACGCTTCTCAACAATAGATTCGGTGACCGATGGATTGGTAGAGGCGGACCAATTCCATGGCCTCCACGCTCTCCTGACCTCAACCCTCTTGACTTTCATTTATGGGGGCATTTGAAAGCTCTTGTCTACGCAACCCCGGTACCAAATGTAGAGACTCTTCGTGCTCGCATTGTGGACGGCTGTGATACAATACGCCATTCTCCAGGGCTGCATCAGCGCATCAGGGATTCCATGCGACAGAGGGTGGATGCATGTATCCTCGCTAACGCAGGACACTATGAACATTTCCTGTAACAAAGTGTTTGAAGTCACGCTGGTACGTTCTGTTGCTGTGTGTTTCCATTCCATGATTAATGTGGTTTGAAGAGAAGTAATAAAATGAGCTCTAACATGGAAAGTAAGCGTTTCCGGACACATGTCCACACAACATATTTTCTTTCATTGTGTGTGAGGAATGTTCCCTGAAAGTTTGGCCGTACCTTTTTGTAACACCCTGTATATATATAACCAGGAAGAGCTGTATGTGATGTGAAAAGGTTGCATTCGTAATCTAGAATTTTCCTAAATACAGACTGACGAAACTTGCTTTCGGTTCATGTTCTCTTTCTGAAAATACTGAGAACATATTTTCTTATGTTTGGTCGGTTTCCAGTCTTTCATTCTCACAGCGTTCACTCAGGGGTTTGCGAGCTGGACTGATGGGAAATCTAAAGTTAAACGACAGAGGTAAATTCACTATAGTAAAACTGAACAGCAAACCAGAATTCGTGTATACAAAAGAAAAGAGTTTGAAAGTGTCCACTCACGAAAAAAAGGTGATTCGTCATACTTAGTACTGTAATTAGAATGATTAGTACACCGGTAAATGACGCAAGCTGACATTTTTTATCAAAACAATTCCACCGGAAGTGAGTGTTTGGGGAGCTAACACGGTGGAATTCTGCTTCAAGTTGGTAACATATGACAACTCCCCTTTGTATATTTCCATAGTTTTGCACATTGGCAAAAGGATTCGTGCAGGAAGCAGTAAACAATAATTTGGATTGCAAACACACAAGATAACTTCTCACATGTCTACCCATTTTATTTGCCCTAGTGCGAAAGAACGTGGCAAGCTACATTTATCATACTGCCCGGACATGATTAGGCCTAATTTTACACAATTGTACATGCAGTGCATATATTGTGCCTATAAACCGTGCCATTGTATCTGTATGAAGATGTTCCTAACAATGATGCAACCTGTTCAGTATAATTTTCATTCACAATTACTCGCGATGAAACTGAAGTAGTCTGTGCTACACAATTCTCTTAATAAAATCGTGGTTAATTTTTGTAATACAACAGCCCAAAGCGAAATAATGAATGAGTCGTACAATTATAAACTTAACGACTTAAATTACAGTTCCGTGACAGATGCTATTACCGTCTTAGTATATTAGTACTGACTATCCGAAACACTTTATTTCACTATGATGGGATGATGAGGTCGTATACGCCTAGGAGCGTAGGGAACGATGCGGGAGACCCGCACCGCTGACTAGGCAAGGTCGTAGCCGAGGTGCCTTCCTCCGACCGTAATGAGGATAGATGATGAAGACAACACAACAACGCTCAGTCATCTCGAAGTAGGGAAAATCCCTGACCCCACCGGGAATCGAACTCGGGACCCCGTGCGTGGGAAGCGAGGACTCATTTCACTCTAGCAAAATATTAAACCTTAGGTATACATGTCATGTTATTTTCTCAAATAAATGGTTTTGTAAGTATAATAATTTATTTATATAATTTGAGAAGCGTGAAATCCTCGGCAGGAACTATGCCACGGAATTTCATTCTTTCTCTAATACTTGCAAGTAGATCGTGCAGCCTTGTTGTATCAGTCGCGAGTTCCATTCTCTTTGTCTCGTATGGAAGTCCCAAACTTCAACTCGTTTCCATGGTAACCTGCAAGATTTCTTTTTCTTGAACTCGTTCTACAGCCCCTATGAAGTCTTTAATACGCAACTACGTAATTCATATTTATGTCGGGCCGATGAACTGACTAGTAGCGGCTCCGATGGAGGGGTATTAAAAACTCCATTTAGCTGTAGGAGCACCTCCTTCCCCGGCCACTGTCGTACTAATTGATTTTCATATGAGTTACCATAACAGACAAAATGGTTTTGGGATATGTCGTCACAGCACGATGCAGAAGCGTGCAAGCAACCTGCACGTGTCAGTCATTTGCATGACAAACCCGTAGGATAACAAGCTTTTCACCTGGTGTAGACAACGTACCTTTAAATTCAGGTGCTTTTATATGTCACGGAAAGAGGTGCAGTAAGTGACAACGTGTGTGGAGTATAAATTAATATTTAGAATGGACCGTGATGGTACGACGCTGGTCGGCCTGTCTAATTCGACCCTTGTAACTTATGGTACAGTGCCGATGTGACAGAGACAAATGGTGGTGTCACATTGTATGCCACACTGGACTTGCATACAACCGTGCGAGGTGGCACAGTGGTTAGCACTCTGGACTCGCATTCGGGAGGACGACGGTTACAAACCGCGTCCGACCATCCTGATTTACGTTTTCCATGATTTGCCTAAATCGCTTAGGGCAAAAGCCGGGATGGTTCCTTTGAAAGGGCACGGCCGACTTCCTTCCCCATCTTTCCCTAATCCGATGGACCTATGACCTCATTGTTTGGTCTCTTCCTCCAAATCAACCAACAAATTTGCATACAGAGACAAACGTAGCAAAAGTATCACCTTACTTTATACACTAGCTCAGATGGATGTAGAAACCGCATTTTTTAATATTTGTTTATGTTAATTGTGATCTGTATATATTGTGTATTAATATCTAAATTTTGTCAAAGTGTTACAGGAATTTGCTGAAGGGAAAGAAACGCCATGGTTAAACAAGTGGAGGCGATCTGCAGTACTCGTCTAGGCGCCAAAGAAATGGCCTCATCAAACAAGATCGTCCACTTCAGTGAAGCTGGCGCAGCAAGAGCTACATGACAGCCAGTTTTGTTACCATATCCCATTGTTTATAAGGAAATACAACGCTGCTCTTTTGCTTGTCTATAATTCTTACACAAGAACGAATAACCGTACTTCAGTTGGTAAAGGATAGTCGAAGTTCAGTTGATTCTGAGTTGCCTTGGAGCTGTCATCCATCTACATCTACATCTACATTGATACTCCGCAAGCCACCCAACGGTGTGTGGCGGGTATGGGGAATTATTTCGCTTGGTGTTTGATTGTATGGAGACTACTAACGCTATATAGGCAGTTGAAGTCTAGGTTGTGGCCGAATTGAACTTATATTTTTCCTGTGTGATTAGAAAAAATATATTGCCCCTAGAAGTAAAATAGCATCCGGGTCCTGGGAAATGTGGTTTGGTAAACATATGATTGTTAGCCCGTCACAATGGAAAGCGTGTCTCGGACTAATTGAATAGAGCGTTAATGGGAAAGAATAATTTTTAACGGTAATTTCACGTGATCGTAAAGTAGGTTCTTGTATCGTTCGCCCGAGAAAGGCGATGACAGAACATTAGCTCTCCTATGAGCATGCAGAAGTGCCGCAACACGACTTGGCATGGACTTGAATAATGACTGAAGCAGTGCTGGAGGGAATTGACACCATGAATCCTATAGGACTGTTCATAAATCCATAATAGTATGGGGGGTGGAGATCTCTTCTGAAGAGCATATTGCAAGGCATCCCAGATATGCTCAGTAATGTTAATGTCTGGGGAGTCTGGTGGGCATCGGAAGTGTTTAAACTCAGAAGAATGTTCTGGAGCCACTCTGTAACAATTCTGGTCATGCGGGGTGCCGCATTGTCCTGCTGGAATTGCACATGTCCGTCTGAATGCACAATGAACCTGAATGGATGAAGGTGATCAGACAGGATGCTTACGTACGTGTCACCTGTCAGAGTCGTATCTAGCTGTATCAGGGGTCCTGTATCACTCCAACTGCACACGCCCACACCATTACAGAGCCACCACCAGCTTCAACAGTCGCATGCGGACATGCTGGGTCCATGGATTCATGAGGTTGTCTCCATACCCGTACACGTCCATCCGCTCGATACAATTAGAAACGATACTCGTCCGACCAGGCAAAATGTATCCAGTCATCAACAGTCCAGTGTCGGTGTTGACGGGCCGAGGAGAGGCGTGGTTTTGCGTCGGCTCCGAAAGCCCATACCGATGATGTTTCGTTGAATGGTTCGCACGCTGAGACTTGTTGATGGGCAAGCATTGAAATCTGCAGCAATTTGCGGAACGGTTGCGCTTCTGTCATATCGAACGATTCTCTTCAGCCATCGTTGGTCCCGTTCTTGCAGGATCTTTTTCCGGTCGCAGCGATCTCGGAGATTTAATGTTTTACCGGACTCCTGATATTCACGGTACATTCGTGAAATGGTCATACCGGAAAATCCTCACTTCAGTGCTACCTCAGAGATGCTTTGTCCCACCGCTAGTACGCCCACTATAACACCACGTTCAAAACCACTTAAATCTTGATAACCTGCCACTGTAGCAGCAGCAACCCATCTAACAACTGCGCCAGACACTGGTTGTCTCATACAGGCGTTACCGATCTCAGCAACCCATTCTGACTGTTTACGTATCTATGTATTTGAATACGCATGCGCATACCAGTTATTTGGCGCTTCAGTGTTATTCTTACATCAACTGCGTGTTTGTTACTAAGTTTTGCGGAGGGATATTTTCAATTCGGGTACTCTTAAACGCAATTTCTATGATGTCACGCTACAGCAATGCATTAAGCATTGATTCAAACAAAATAATATTATTACATTACAACGTTATCGGTTACCCGAAGCTGTGCTCACATGTCAGTAGCTTTTTTATGATGAGTGATGGCGGGTAAGCAAGCTACTGATTGTGCAGTAACATTACCTGCCCTCACGTGTCTGCGTGTTCAGGTAAGCATCCGCTCTCCCCCTCCCAGGCTGTCCCAACGCACAATGCGTTGGCATGTGCATGTGCAGCGTCGCTGCAGAGCAGTGCATAGAGAGGGATATAGGCAGGAGCACGCATCTATGTATCATGCTATTACTAATTATTATACAATGTGGCCGTTATTCGACAAATGGTGTGGAAGTACGGATTAAACACAATAATGACTGTAAAAGCATTGTATTCATTAGTTTGTATCGTATCATGTAGCCCACATCAACAAATGAAGGCATTTTCAAAAATATGACAACTATCAAAAGTCGAAGAATATACACCTTTCACAAGAGTAAATATTTTCCCCTAGTTCGTGTAATATTCTTCAAATCAATAGGTGTCTGTACTACACCCTTTCTAAAGTAGCCTATGTTCTTCCTCAGGGTTCAAGCTTCCCCATACCAAATTTATCGAAATCGACTCATCGGGTTGGTTGTGGAAACGTAACAGACAGAGCTACTTTGGCTTTTGTACTATTAGTGTGATAAAACTTTCAGTTACGACTTCTTTTTTTGTGATCCGATTTTGATGAAATAAAGTCAATACAGTGCCCCAAGCTGTGCTCAAGTCACCTGTGAAATCCCCATGCAAGAGATTAGTGTGTTCAAACAGACAAACAAATGGACACAGCAGTTTTACAGATTTTTTATCAGTATAGATTTTATGTATTATTATTATTATTATTGTTATCATGGAGATCCTGCACATTTGCGGCACGTTAAAACTGGGGTAATAGCAAGTTGTATTTGTAAGGTGAAATGGTGAGTAATGTTTAATTTATAGCACACTTTTAGAATATGTGAATCATGAAAGTAATGATATTTGTATGCAAATTAAACATAAATGAAGAAGTGAAGTGTCGTCGACTATTTCTCATCTTGCCTTAAGAAAACTGTATTGCTGCATAAGCTCTGAACAAACTAATATGATAACTGAAATGCGACCAGAGATGCGCATCACACCAAGGAACGCAGAATTGTTCTACGTGTATCGTACACTGTCAGCCTGTGGCAGCCCGCTGGAGGTGGGCTGGATTACTTATAATCTGTTTAAAGTTACCTGATAGTTGACATCTGTCGCTTGGCCCTACAGTGTTGTCGCATGTCGCTCGGTTAAAGGCGGCATGCAAACACTGCCGGTCACTTAGCAGGTGCCGAAATGCTGTTCATGCAACGCAGAGTGGTGTTGGAAGCTGCTGCCATCATGAACGTCGGGAACGCGAGATGCTCTGTCCACAGCTGATTTTAAATGGCCAGTGACCGAACTGCGGCAGACAAAGCATTTTGTAGCCCTCAGTTTACACTCATGTCCTAACTTAACCAAAACCTCTTGATATGAAAATGATATCTGTTCATTCGGACATGTCCGAATGAACAGATACCATCGGTGACCGCGCAGCTCTTTAGAATAAAACGATAATTAAACCAAGACCCTAAGCTTCGAAAAGACGTGGATATACATCAACGGGGACAGCTGAAAATGTGTGCCCCGACCGGGATCTCCTGCTTACATGGCAGACGCTCTATCCATCTGAACCACCGAGGGCACAGAGGATAGTGCGACTGCAGGGACTATCTCGCGCACGCCTCCCGCGAGATCCACATTCTCACCTTGTATGTCCACACACTATATTCGTAGTGCCCCTGCCCATTACACTCATTACTCGCGGCAGACAATTTGACCGATTCCCGTAAGAGTTAGGGCAATACGTGTGCATCCGCACAGAAGAAGGTCAATGGCCGGTCAGCCTTAACTATATGAAGATGATATCTATTCTTTCGGACGTGACCGAAAGAACAGATACCATCGGTGACCGTGCAGCTCTCTTGAATGAAACGATAATTATTAGATTAAAATGGGGAGCTTGCAAGGCATAAGTTACTGCAGTCGCACTATCCTCTGTGCCCTCGGTGACTCAGATGGATAGAGCGTCTGCCATGTAAGCAGGAGATTCCGGTTGGAGTCCCGGCCAGGGCACACATTTTCAACTGTCCCCGTTGATGTACATCAACGCCTGTGGCCAGCTTAGGGTCTTGATTTAATTACCGTTTCACAACCTCTTGATGTGCAATCTATCTGAGAAAACGACGGTTAGCAACCTGCAGTCGAACTCTTAATCACGCTCGCTTTGCTCATGGTTATTAAAGCTGACCTGTATAGGCAAATCCAAGACAGAAAAAATTCAGTTTCAGAGACAATAGCAAACTGTAATTTCTCGATCCTGGTTAAAAGCCATTTGCAGATTATAGGGACACGCGGATTTCGAATGAAAGGAGAATGATAGAAAGAAAATAAGAGCAAAAAAAAAAGATAGTACGACGATGAAAGTGATACAACCAAAGATTAAAAATAAAAAATAGATTAAAACTAATTATTTGAGAATAAAAATAACCAGATTTAAAAAGAAAAGAAGTGTTACCATCTGATGACATCAGAACACTTATCTTTTGCACCACAGACTGTGACGTTACCACTGCGCAGTGGAAGACCTAAGATTGTAGCATTATATTAATTTATCTGTAAAACCGATAACAACATAATTTTCTGCTTTCAAAAAGTTCAGTTTTACACCATGTCATATGAACTTTACCTAATGTAGGCTGATCCCGGTGATGGTTGAATATGTGAAGCCGAATGGCGTCTTGTGCAAAAGAATCCAGCAGTCTGTGGTTAGCGGTACGTACGAAATGTGCGTATTTCGTTACCAACGTTTAGCGTGTGTGTTTTGTTCTGGGGGCGTTTATTATGTGTGATGAAATGCGAAATAAAAAGGCTGGGCACAGGACTCGGAATCAAAACACAACAAGAAAGAAAGCCAGACAAGGAAATGAAAGTTAACTGATGATTTGTTGGGGCAGTTTGGCAACAGCGTTGAATACTCTGATTGGAGGAAGACACTTCCAACATGTGAAGTGTCAGCTATCAACTAATTTAATCAGACTATAGCGTGAGCAGGCTTAGTCCAGCCTGGTGCACCAGATCGCGCTCTACGTCGGCTGACATTTACCGGGCTGGCCCATCGGCCTGCTGGGCTGACAACTACTTATGAGCTACAGTGTAGGCTGAACTCACTCTCAAGGGACCCTTTTGATTTCGAACACTCGGCACGGCACGAAACAATGCTTAGAATAACATTCGATCATAAAAACAACATTGGCCTATGTCATTGCCATGCAAAACTCAGCACTTTTCTGCTAAGCCATCAGACAGCGACCTGTTGAACCAGCACGAGCAAGTGCTAGAGGTTGCATGAATGGTATAGCTGCAGCACGAATGTATCTTTTAGAGTATTCCCATGTGGGCTACTATGTAAACCGTGTACTGCGATATGAAGAGAATTAATCGTACGAATGCGGTCCAAATATTGGTGACAAAGATGCGACGTACTGAATATTGAATTAAAATCGGTGTAGAGGATAGCGAGTTCGCTGATATGTTATACAACATAATATCTCAGTAATACAATGGGGAAGACACAGAAATACACGATGTTACGTTGAAGAGATACACTGATTTTGAAGAATAGGAAGAATCTGAACCTAAAGGCGGCTGTCCAAGCAGTACACGACGTTCATCTCCAGAGCAACAAGAGCAGCTCAGTCAAAGTGAGTAGGAATTATCTCCACCAAAAAAGTCGAACGCCAGAAGATACTGATGACAGCGTACTTCGTAACATTTATAAAGAGTACTAGCTATTCCGGCAATGCATTGCAACTGCTAAATATGTATGGGAATTGCATGTACATCCTAAATTCCTTGCTCCACCCCCCTCACTCTAGCCACTTTCTTTTCTTCCCTGTTTATGCCCATTTCCGTGTGAATGTTCAATAGGGTATCGTGTAAAAATTTGAAGTAAAAACGTCAATATCACTTCTAGTTTTTTGGTAATAGCCTTTTCCCTTTATGTATTACATACATAATATAGTACAAAAATATATAGCCTGTGTCCATCACATTGTTCATCAGAGTATCGGGTAAAAGCAAATAAAGTAAATTGGTCAGTAACTGATATATATATTTAAAAGTTTTGCATCACCTCGGTTCCGAGAGTTCCGGAACGCGTGCAGAAAATTGCAATAGAGATCAACATTAACATCATTTCCGCCCTTTTTGTTGCTCATGAAAATCACACATTGCATGTTGTATCACAATACAGCGAGACCTTCAGAGGTGGTGGTCCAGACTGCTGTACACACCGGTACCTCTAATACCCAGTAGCACGGCCTCTTGCATTGATGCATGCCTGTATTCGTCGTGGCATACTATTTATAATTTCATCAAGGTACTGATGGTCCAGATTGTCCCACTCCCCAACGGCGATTCGGCGTAGATAAGTCTGAGTGGTTGGTGGGTCATTTCATCCATAAACAGCCCTTTTCAGTCTACTCCAGGCATCTTAGATGGGGTCCACGTCTGGAGAACATGCTCGCCACTCTAGTCGAGCCATGTCGTTATCTTGAAGAAGATCATTCACAAGACGTGCACGATGAGGGCGCGAATTGTCGTCCGTGAAGACGAATGCCTCGCCAATATGCTGCCGATATGGAATTCATGGCGGGTCGCATCAAACCAGTCAGAAGACTGATGAAGAAAAAAGATTGCACTATCGGTCGTCATTCACGTAACATACAGCCGTTACGGCGCCATACATGACCTCCAGCGGTGTACGCTGGTCCCACATAATGCCACCCCAAAACAGCAGAGAACCTCCCTCCACCTTGCTGTACTCGCTGGACAGCATGTCTAAGGCGTTCAGCCTGATCGGGTTGCCTCCAAAGACTTCTCCGACGATTGTCTGGTTGAAGGCATATGCGACACTCATCGGTGAAGAGAACGCGATGCCAATCCTGAGCGGTCCTTTTGGCAGGTTGTTGGGCCCATCTGTACTGCGGTGCATAGTGTCGTGGTTGCAAAAATGGACCTCGCCATGGACGTCGGGAGTGAAGTTGCGCATCATGCAGCCTAATTCGCAGTTTGAGTCGTAACACGACGTCCTGTGGCTGCACGAAAGCATTATTCAACATGGTGTCGTTGTTGTCAGGGTTACTCCGAGCCATAACCCGTAGGTAGCTGTCAGCCACTGCAGTAGTAGCCCTTGGGCTGCCTGAGCGAGGCATGTCATCGACAGTTCCTGTCTCTGTGTATCTCTTCCATGTCAGGACAACATCGCCTTGGTTCACTCCGAGACGCCTGGACACTTCCCTTGTTGAGAGCCCTTCCTGGAACAAAGTAACAACGCGGACGCCATCGAACTGCGGCAGGGACAGTCTAGGCTTGGTTGAACTACAGACGCTGCTCATGCATGCGGGTTTAGTAACACTTCAGAACAGTCAAAGGGACTGTGTCTGTGATACAATATTCACAATCAACGTTTAGCTTCAGGAGTTCTGGGAACCGGGGTAATGCAAAACTTTTGATCCAGGGCAAAAACACCACAAGCGCAAAGAGCTGGTGCTAGTGGCACTTATGGGCCGATTTACTTCAAACTATTATATTTTTACAGGATACTCTAATGAATTCTTTGATAGACTTTTACAACATCTTAAAAAAATATATAGCCTATGTCCGTCCGAACGTTCATTAGAATGTCGTGTAAAAGTTCGTAGTAAATCGGTTAAGAACTTTTCGAGATTTTCGGTAACAACGTTCCCTCTTTATACATTACATATGTATTTATATATTATACACATAACTATCAAAGATTTTTTGTTATGTAAATACATAACAGCATAACTGTCAAACTGAGAGAATTTTTCTGTTTGCTTTTTCATACCAAAAATACCATTACAATCAAGAATTAAGAACACACATAAAAAAACGAATCGCATGGTTCGAACCGTTCTCAAATAATGGCTTTTCATAATTGATTTTAATTTTCGACTTTTCCGTGGGATTTTACAAAAATTTCCCTTCACAGAAACGAGCACAAAAACAAAATCAACCAAAGTGGTCAAGCAGTTGTCAGGTGATGACCTTTCATACATACGGCAATTGATTTTTATTTCCATAGAAGAAGCTTACAATGATTTCGATGACAAACTGAGGCGCTATAAGTGCATTAAAAGTAAAACATATTGCTCATTAATTCTAAATTGTGTGTCTAGCAAAAGGCGAGCAGGAGTTCGTTTCAGAGGAAGCAGACTCTGCAATTACAAACAGTAAAAGAGCATGTAATATCGCAGTTTTCTTGAGCAGGTTCGTATGAATCTACAGGCTTTTTCAGATTAATCATGTTCTGTGCTCCATCGGTGTGAAAGTCTGAAAGCAGACACCCTGCAACAGTTATCACAGGGATCCGGGCCAGAGGAGGGAGCGTTGTGGTCTGGGGAATATCTTCGTGGCATTCCCTGTGCTATATCGTCATTCTGGAAGGCACAATGCATCAATACAAGTATTCCTTTACCCTACAGTCATCGGAGGGATCCGGGCCGGAGGAGGGAGCGTTGTGGTCTGGGGAATATCTTGGTGGCATTCCCTGTGCTATATCGACATTCTGGAAGGCACAATGCATCAATACAAGTATTCCTCTACCCTACAGTCATCGGAGGGATCCGGGCCGGAGGAGGGAGCATTGTGGTCTGGGGAATATCTTCGTGGCATTCCTTGTGCTATATCGTCATTCTGGAAGGCACAATGCATCAATACAAGTATTCCCCTACCCTACAGTCATCGGGGGGATCCGGGCCGGAGGAGGGAGTGTTGTGGTCTGGGGAATGTCTTCGTGGCATTCCCTGTGCTATATCGTCATTCTGGAAGGCACAATGCATCAATACAAGTGTTCCCCCACCCTACAGTCATCGGAGGGATCCGGGCCGGAGGAGGGAGCGTTGTGGTCTGGGGAATATCTTCGTGGCATTCCCTGTGCTATATCGTCATTCTGGAAGGCACAATGCATCAATACAAGTATTCCTCTACCCTACAGTCATCGGAGGGATCCGGGCCGGAGGAGGGAGCATTGTGGTCTGGGGAATTTCTTCGTGGCATTCCCTGTGCTATATCGTCATTCTGGACGGCACAATGCATCAATACAAGTATTCCCCTACCCTACAGTCATCGGGGGGATCCGGGCCGGAGGAGGGAGTGTTGTGGTCTGGGGAATATCTTGGTGGCATTCCCTGTGCTATATCGTCATTCTGGAAGGCACAGTGCATCAATACAAGTATTCTCCCACCCTACAGTCATCGGAGGGATCCGGGCCGGAGGAGGGAGCATTGTGGTCTGGGGAATATCTTCGTGGCATTCCCTGTGCTATATCGACATTCTGGAAGGCACAACGCATCAATACAAGTATTCCCCTACCCTACAGTCATCGGAGGGATCCGGGCCGGAGGAGGGAGCGTTGTGGTCTGGGGAATATCTTGGTGGCTTTCCCTGTGCTATATCGTCATTCTGGAAGGCACAATGCATCAATACAAGTATTCCTCTACCCTACAGTCATCGGAGGGATCCGGGCCGGAGGAGGGAGCATTGTGGTCTGAGGAATATCTTCGTGGCATTCCCTGTGCTATATCGTCATTCTGGAAGGCACAATGCATCAATACAAGTATTCCCCTATCCTACAGTCATCGGAGGGATCCGGGCCGGAGGAGGGAGCGTTGTGGTCTGGGGAATATCTTGGTGGCATTCCCTGTGCTATATCGTCATTCTGGAAGGCACAGTGCATCAATACAAGTATTCTCCCACCCTACAGTCATCGGAGGGATCCGGGCCAGAGGAGGGAGCGTTGTGGTCTGGGGAATATCTTCGTGGCATTCCCTGTGCTATATCGACATTCTGGAAGGCACAACGCATCAATACAAGTATTCCCCTACCCTACAGTCATCGGAGGGATCCGGGCCGGAGGAGGGAGCGTTGTGGTCTGGGGAATATCTTGGTGGCTTTCCCTGTGCTATATCGTCATTCTGGAAGGCACAATGCATCAATACAAGTATTCCTCTACCCTACAGTCATCGGAGGGATCCGGGCCGGAGGAGGGAGCATTGTGGTCTGAGGAATATCTTCGTGGCATTCCCTGTGCTATATCGTCATTCTGGAAGGCACAATGCATCAATACAAGTATTCCTCTACCCGACACTCATCGGAGGGATCCGGGCCAGAGGAGGGAGCGTTGTGGTCTGGGGAATATCTTCGTGGCATTCCCTGTGTGATATCGTCATTCTGGAAGGCACAATGCATCAACACAAGTATTCCCCTACCCTACAGTCATCGGAGGGATCTGGGCCGGAGGAGGGAGCGTTGTGATCTGGGGAATATCTTCGTGGCATTCTCTGTGCGATATCGTCATTCTGGAAGGCACAATCCATCAATACAAGTGTTCCCCTACCCTACAGTCATCGGAGGGATCCGGGCCGGAGGAGGGAGCGTTGTGGTCTGGGGAATATCTTGGTGGCATTCCCTGTGCGATATCGTCATTCTGGAAGGCACAATGCATCAGCACAAGTATTCCCCTACCCTTGGGAACCATGTTCATGTTTTCGTCACAATGGTATCTACCAGTAGGACAATGCAACATCTCACACCACTTGCCGTGTACGTGCGTGGTTCGAAGAGCACCAAGGTGAGTTTACCATACTCCTGTGGCCACCAGGCTCTCCTGATTTAAAGCCAATCGAGAATTTATGGGACCACCTCGGTTGGGCTGTTCAAGTCCTGGCTCCTCAACTGAAAAACACCGTGCAGTTGGCCACGACACTTTTTGGTTGCACATCATTGTCGATACCTTTCAGAATCTCACTGACTCCCTGCCTGTAAGAAAGTTGTTATTTAGACATTTGGCAGGTGGTACACTAATGTTACTGGACAGTGTGTGTCTATAGCTAAAACTAGAAACAGTGTAATGAAAAGCACCTGGATCGTCTCCCATGTCGGCTACATCAGTGTTTGACCTTAGGGCTAAAAACACTGTATGCTGAGTTATTAAATTGTGTATTCAGACTATGAATTTGAAGCTACTAGTCTCTAAAATCTAGATCGCTAGATATAGTGTTCAGTCTAGAAATACTTTGCTAGAGGTTGGTGTTGGAAGAAAGTTTCATCACTGGAATTATTTTTTTATCACCAACATTGTGCCTTTGCGTTAGGTTAAATTCCAAACCATTCTGCAAAGTTTCATGGAGCGTGAGAGAGCGTGTGAAATTATTTATGTTGGTCCGTCCATCGAACAGAACTTTGTGTCCAATGTTAACTATGTTGCTGTAGGCCTTACGTCGACACTGGGCTCACTCTTTCCCTTCGTTCAGCATCACTACTAACCCAAGCACAAAACACGATACTCTACAGGTGCAAGTATACTTAACAGATAACGGCACGTGTAACATCCACTTTCCACTTAGGAGCACAGATGTCCGCGGCGGAGAGGCAAGAGAGGGCACTTTTCACCTCCTGGCCGATTCGTTGATGCGGCTGCCATTTCGGCGTTTTATTACTGTGAAAATGGATGAAAACCTTTACAGATCATGTCGGTAATAGCGTCTACACGGTGGATTGACAGACTGAGTGGGAAAAGCTTTCTTTTTAATCGAAATTTTTAGTTATAACGTGGATCTGCGTTTCACTGCAGAGCTATTGGTATACATGGGCTGGTTCGGTACCGGGTACCGCTGGATATCGTCGCCGGCACACACCTTCTTCACGTGCATACCATTCTCAAAGCGAGTATCGCTGACGACGTGATGTTTAGGTGAAGCGTTGCTGACGACTGTACGCTTCCAACATACCCTCTACCAGCCAGTCAGAGGGCAGTGAGTGGCCACGTAGAGGCCACAGAGCTGGCTGAGGAGAATGATCCTGGATCGACCTGACGCTCTTTTCGTAGTCACCTTTTGGTCCATCCAGACATGCCTTCCGCATTCTTCTCTCGGGCAGTACGCCCTCTGGAATGAATCTGGTACACCAGCCAGTTTTTTAAACTCATTCAGTTGTTCTGCTTTAGCATTCCCTCAGATTATCCAGTCCTGAACACCTTTATCTCGCAGTCTCCCGTCCCTCGTCAAGTCTTGAAAAAACGTCTATTGTCTTCTTCTGTCGCTTTCTCGTTCAGTCGTTACGGACTTGACGAAAGAAACCAGTCCAATACACAGGCGCATGGATTCCGTCGTATGTTTCCGACACATCATAAACGTGAGACCCGCTTATGTGCAAGTCATCCATCCCCGATTCCCGTAAGGCTACGCTTGCTTCGCAGTCGAGTCACCACACTACCATTTCTTTGTGGACAAGGAAAACACATGTTATTTTGCTGATTCTATATCCAGTTTTACACGACTCAGCTACTTATTGTGACACAGCTGCAACAACACAAGCATGCTATGGTGTAGATGTGTACATCTGTACTTAATTATACACTGAAGAGCCAAAGAAACTGGTACATCTGCCTAATATCGTGGACAGCTCCCGCGAGCACGTAGAAGTGCTGCAACGCGACGTGGCATGGAACCGACTGAAGTCTGAAGTAGTGCTGCAGGGAACCGACACCATGACTTCTGCAGGGCTGTCCGTAAATCAGTAAGAAGACGAGGGGGTGGAGACCACTTTTGAACAGCACGTTGCAGGGCATCCCAGATATGCTCAGTAATGTTCATGTCTGGGAAGTCTGGTGACCAGCGGAAGTGTTTAAACTCAGGAGGATGTTCCCAGAGCCACTGTGTAGGTATTCTGCACATGTGGGAAGTCGTATTATCCTGCTGGAATTGCCCAAGTCCGTCTGAATGCACAATGGACATGAATGAACGTAGGTGATCAGACAAGATAACTATATCCGTGTCACCTGTCAGGGTCGTATCTAGACGTATCAGTGGTTCCATATCAGTCCAACTGGACACGTCCCACACCGTTACAGAGCCCCCATCAGCTTCAACAGTCCCCCACTGACATGCAGAGTCCGTGGATTCATGAGGTTGTATCCAAACCCGTACACGTCCATCCGCTCGAAACAATTTGAAACGAGACTCGTCCGATCAGGCAACATATTTCCAGTCATCAGCAGTCCAAATTTGGTGTTGATGGGCCGAGGCGAGCGAGGCGTCAGGCTTTGTGTCGTGGAGTCATCAAGTGTACACCAGTGGGCCTTCGGCTCCGAAAGCCCATATCGATGATGTTTCGTTGAATGATGCGCACGGTGACATTTGTTGATCGCCCAGCATTGAGATCTGTACCAGTTTGCGGAATGGTTGCACTTCTGCCGTGTTGAGCGATTCTTTTCAGTCAACATTGATCCCTTTCTTTCAGGATATTTTCCGGCCTCAGTGATGTCGGAAATTTGATGTGTTACCGGATTCCTGATATTCACGGTACACTCGTGAAATGGTCATATGGGAAAGTGCCCACTTCGTCGCTACCTCGGAGATGCTGTCTCCCATCGCTCGTGCGTCGACTGTAATACCACGTTGAAACTCACTTACATCTTGATAACCTGCCGTTGTAGCAGCAGCAACCGATCTAACAACTGCGCCAGACTTTTGTTGTCTTATATAGGCGTTGCCGACCGTTGCGCCGTATTCTGTTTACATGTCTCTGTATTTGAACACGCATGCCTGTACCAGTTTCTTTGGCGCTTCAGTGTAGATCTAAACATATTAGTCGATAAAGGCAAATACAAATCTGAACACAATAGTCGAAAAAGGCGAATACCATTTTGTGTGCTAGATCAAAGAGGAAAAAGTGTGACATTTAAAGGTCGGAAAACGTGGACTCCAGGATTGGGCCGGAACGCCTCCTGCAGTCCCAGAGCTACGAATTTTGCATTCCAGTCAGCATGCTGAACGCTATTGTGATGAACTGCAAAGACGAGCCTATTGTAGGTTGTTAAAAACTCATTCTACAGGCCAGTCTGAGGGTGATTTTGGAGGTTTCCCACATTGATGTAGTCGGAAATTGATTCTGAGCTACTCGTTGCCTACTAAACCTAAGAAATATAGCTTTCCGGGCACGTTGTTTTTTTCAACTGCAGTTACGTCAGCCGGCACTAGAAACCTCGAACGTAATGCAATAAATCTATTGACACGGCCAGTCTGTACATGGTTTTAGGCGGTTTCTTACATCTGACTAGGTGAATATTCGGCTGGTACCCCGCTGGTACCCACCTCATTTACACGATTCGCAACCATTTAGTTAACGTTAAGGAAATTTCACGTGGGATGACACTAGGTGCGGTCAGCGGAGGTACACAAATTCCATCGCGGGGGTTGTCTTGGAAGGGGGCAGGATTATTTCAATCATTCTGACTTTTTTTTTACTATTTCTGACTTTCAATTTCAGTTTCACTTAAAATTATGGGAATATGAATGAAACACTTTTTAAACATTTTCTAGCTTTATTTGGTTGGCTGGTTGGTTCGGGAGAAGGGAGCAAACAGTGAGGTCATCGGTCCTATCACTTTAGGGAAGGATGGGGAAGGAAACTGGCAGTGACCTTTCTAAGGAACCATACCGGCTTCTACCTGAAAATCTAAATCGGAAAGGCCGGACTCAGGTTTGAACCGTCATCCTCCCGATTGCGAGTCCAGTGTGGCAACCACTGTGCAACCTCGCTCGGAAGTTTTATTTCATAGCTCGTAGGACATCCTGGATTTAATCATGGGAGCGTGTAATTTCACACTGTTGAATCAAAAAAGTGGTATCCATATTCAAACTAAAAATTTTGCCCCCTCTTGAAAAAATTTCTGCAAATGCCAATGCTTAAATGTTTGGAAATGGAAAAGAACTGCTAAATTGAAGCTGCTGAATGGCTAGGAGACTTTCCACACAATATTTAACATCCATACTATTTGCGATGTTTGTGATGTGGAAGGAAGGAAGACTGAAGAGGAGAACAGCAGTAAAAGTAAAAGGTTCAAATGGCTCTGAGCACTATGGGACTTAACATCTTAGGTCATCAGTCCCCTAGAACTTAGAACTACTTAAACCTATCTAACCTAAGGACATCACACACATCCATGCCCGAGGCAGGATTCGAATCTGCGACCGTAGCAGTCCCACGGTTCCGGACTGCAGTGCCTAGAACCGCACGGCCACCGCGGCCGGCAAATGAAAAAGTAAAAGGATGGAGGGGAGTAATACATTATCGTTTCTATAAGCTCCAGACGCTACAGAACTGTTTGAAGAGCACTTGACCGCGAAAGGCAAAAATCCCGAGTTCGAGTCTTGGTCCGGCACACAGTTTTAATCTGCCAGGAAGTTTCATATCAGCGCACACTCCGCTGCAGAGTGAAAATCTCAGTCTGGAAACATCCCCCAGGCTGTGGCCAAGTCATGTCTCCGCAGTATCGTTTCTTTCGGGAGTGCTAGTTCTGCAAGGTTTGTGGGAGAGGTTCTGTAAAGTTTGGAAGGTAGGCGACGAGGTACTGGCAGAAGTAAAGCTGTGAGGGCGGGGCGTGAGTCGGTAGAGCATTTGCCCACGAAAGGTAAAGATCCCGAGTTCGAGTCTCGGTCCGGCACACATTTTTAATGTGCCACGAAGTTTCATATCAGCGCACACTCCGCTGCAGAGTGAAAATCTCATTCTGGTAGGGCATATGATGTCATATGAATCCCCACCACCGCAGAACGCACTGGAAACACCAACAGAAATACCTCATCCTTCTTAACAAATGTCATTCCTGATTGCTGAGAGACGACTGCCGATTGCCCTTGCGTCAGCTGCAGCTACTCAGTGTGAGGGGAAGCTATGGAGGTCCACCTTCAGTATGCCTAGCAGTCTTCTATGGAACAACCATGAAGGTAACAGCAAACAAGCACACATTGCCAGCCTAATGTAACCAATGAACCGACTGTGAACGATCAGACATGTGACATGGGCTTAAGAAATTAAATGGGACGTATAAGAGCCGTGAAACGCCAATTTGTGAACCTCAGTGGTTATATATGCCACCTCCGGAGCTAATGCCGAGGGCGGGAGGGACCACCGAAGAAATCGTAGCTAACAACATGGCCACACCCCCACGTTTTCTCCTGAACGCCATCCACTAATAACAGCGCTAAAACCAGCTTATGTATGCATGGCATTAGCTAAGAAATGCCTGTGACAGAGCAAACAATAAAAGTAAGACATGAAATGTATAATGTAGCTCACAAGAAAAAAAGGAATAAAATATATAATGAAATTGTCAAGAAATAAAACCATAGTACGAAATATAAAATTAATAAAACTGCAGAATAATATTAAAATGTCCAAACTGACATACCACAAATTAAACATAATAGTGGAAGATATGTGAATCTGCAGAATACTTCATATTAATAGAGCAAGGCTATGGATGCAGATAGTGCGACACCACATGTAGGGTAACCTACGTAATAATCGTGCATAAAATCTCCAGTAATGGAGAAGCCAGCGTGACTAGTAAACTCCAAAAATTATTAACATATACACAGCGACAGAGCTACACATTACGTACTATGAAGAGGAACAACATATTACGTACAACACCTTAAAAGAAATGTCGATCTTAGCTCTGAAAACTTCTTGTATAAATAATAAACAGCCAATCTGTTGCAAAATGGAACATTTGTTATAATCCCTTTACCATGGTCTCAGCGTTTATAAAAACATCTTATTCAGAAGGAGATACTGACAACTGTATTACATGTTACGGTGGAGGTTGGTTAAAATATAGTCAAAATGTGTCAGTCAAATATAAACTTTCACCTCCACAATAAATTAAATTATGGGCAACAAGGTTGTTGTCATATAGTATTTCCTCATCAATGTACAGCTAGTACATATATCATATTCCTTAGATACATTTAGTGCAGCTAGTTTCGGCCACAGCTTCTCTAGCCAAAGGAACACTACACATTTTCTAACAGAGCGGCGTAGGCTGCAGAAGAAGAAATCGCTGACAGAGGAGTGGACCACTTCTGTAGGCGAGACGATGCACGTTGAGCTTTTTCGTCCGGGCAATACAAAAGCTGTAGTAGCTCGAAAGCTCGATCGAGAGTGATACTGAAAGGGGACAGTGTAGCACAGTGGGCGAGAGACAGCATATTACAGTGAATGAGAAAGTGAAAAACCGAGATAGATGCAACCAGATTTGGATCTTTGCGAAGGCAACCCAACCATCATCCATACGATGGGAGACACATCATAGAAGTGTGGAAGAGGTAGCGGCAAATTTTTCAGTTAGTTACCGGTGGAGCACACCGTCACTGAAGGCATATGCAGTGAACATGGTCCTGGAAACTAGTTAAGCAGAAGGTGGAGTTTGGACACTCAAAGGCGACACGCCGCAGCTATGGCAGACAACTGGAGGTTTATTGTGGCTGGTATTTGCTTCTATTAAAAGACTTGCCATGGTGGAGAAGAGCGACAATTCTGTAAGTGTGCAAGAAAGGGACATGTCCCAGTTCAGTGTGAGTGCCAAGGAAGGCAACATTTCTGAACAACGACAATAGATAATAATGACGCTTCAGTCGTTAAGGTACAACAGTTATGTCCAGATGAGAGGGTAGAACTAGAACAAAATTCTTCAACAGGTGCAATAATGGGAAATGCTTTAAATTTTGTCAATAATCAGATGAATAATTTCAATAATACTAATTTGTTCTGATGTTACTCTATTTAAGGTAAATAAGCAAGAAACAATGGAAGCAAATGACAAAATTGGTATACTGGCCGTTAGCCAAATTGAACTAGAACTGTACATGAAGAAAATAATTGAGAAAAAATTCAGAAAATGGTAGCTAAATTAACGGTGAGAATAGGCCAGCAATCTGGCAGTATTAAAAGTTTGGCTAGTGATCTCCGTAAGAAAATTGGTCAGCAGTCTGGAAATATTACTAGTTTGGCTAATGATCTCAACCAACAGTCAATAAATATGAATTGTTTGGCTACTGTAGTCAAACAACAAACTAATAGCATCAACCGTTTCCTGGTGATCGTTAAAAGTTAAAATTTGAGATTAATAGAAAAATTGAGCGTATTACTGATGAATCAGGGGAAATGTGGAAGAAAGCTATGTGTTTTTTTGACACTAGGATTGAGGAAAGAGTGTCTCAAGTTGAGAATAATTGTAAGAACTCCTCCGAAAGTATTTGAAGTCTATTAACAGGGATTATTAAAAAGGTGGCTCTTGGGAACAAGAAGTGAATCGATAAAGGATGATGTACATAAAACCAAGTACAAATAAGCTGCTGTGGAATTTGTGAAAATAGTCATAAAGCTTTGGATAATAAAATTAAATCTGCACCTGAAAATTGTTTAAAATCTGTGTAAAAGTTGTATCTGATCGTATGGAAGTGGTAGAGTCTAATGTAGATCAGGTACTGAGACTGTAGAAAATAAACTGCATAAGCATGACAACAGACTGTCTGTGGAAGAGCACAACATTAGAATAGGCACTAATAACATTAGAATAGGCACTAACAGCGTGGAATGTAATCTTGTTATTGAATCAACTGGATTTTCGTATACTGCAGATAATTCTAACGTTTTGATCCGCCAGGAAATGTGCATCGGAAGGAATTTTTGAAAGATTTTGAAAAAGGTTTTTTGCCCGGAGACGACATTCGAATTTATCAATTATCTGGAAAGGATAGATAAGTTGTGCAGGAAGAGGAGCAAGCTAACAGAAATTTAAGGCCGCAGGGGGGGGGGGGGGGGGGACTGTAGGAACTCATCAAATGGTTTATGAAAACAGAATGCGTGGATTCTCGTAACATAGCGGTAGAGAAGCAAGCAGATGGCACCATGCTGCGGCAAATAGGCCAACTAATATAGATGCTGCTGCTACCCATTGCACTGCCAACTTCCTAGACCACACTAATGGGGCACAGACGCCGCCGTAACGCTGGCAGGCCTGCTCAAGAGGCTTGACCTGCGTGTACTGGATGCTGTCCGTCATCCGCCTTCGAGTGCGTGTGTGCTGCTGCAGCTCATCCCGTTCCTGTGGCAGACACCAACGCTGCCGGCTCTTATTTCCTAAATGGCGGCTGAGAGTTGACCCCTTTGTGCAGCAAGTACTTCTGGTGGACCTGGGTCGTAACTCCCGGTTGAAATTCTTCGACGACCACGAGTGCACTTTGGAGATCGACACACAGAACTGGAGGCCGGCGGATCCCGTGGTCGATGGCCGCCTGTGATGCAGCAGCTGCTACCTCACAGATCACTGTGCTGTTCAGTACTGCAAGACAAGAGCAAGACCGCCTTCTGTCACTGACAAGGCGCTGCTCCGCCAGCCCGGCTGCAGTGCGGCACTTGGAAAGACAACCCTTTATTACTCCATAATAAATATATTATTGTCAATGAAGTTTCCTTGGCGCTCTGTAGCATAACTAGGATCTCACCACAACATCCTGCCCGGCTCTCTCCTGACAGGTGTAGGAGTCTGGGACGGGACCCCTGCACAATTAATACACTCTGTGGGACATTCAGAACTGTTGCTAAAATTTCTCATGATGAATAAATCCCTTCGAGGTGTACGTGACAAATCCTTTATTTGAATAAAATCGTACACAAGACATGGTTTCACGGTGTAAATCCCATCTTCAGGCTCTTTAAAAAGCAAGGAGAACTAAGAGGGAGTCTACACAAGTTAACTATCAGTGAAAGGGCCCACAGAAATGTAACATCATGTCATACCATCGTTGCGTACGAGAAAATCGTACCAGTCAAGTAGTTTATGAGATACCACGCAGAAGAGGCATGAAAAGGTTGTCTGAGTCAGCCACTACCACACCGGGTAAACGAGGCCTAATCAAGAAAAACCATGAAGGTAACAGCAAACAAGCACACATTGCCAGCCTAATGTAACCAATGAACCGACTGTGAACGATCAGACATGTGACATGGGCTTAAGAAATTAAATGGGACGTATAAGAGCCGTGAAACGCCAATTTGTGAACCTCAGTGGTTATATATGCCACCTCCGGAGCTAATGCCGAGGGCGGGAGGGACCACCGAAGAAATCGTAGCTAACAACATGGCCACACCCCCACGTTTTCTCCTGAACGCCATCCACTAATAACAGCGCTAAAACCAGCTTATGTATGCATGGCATTAGCTAAGAAATGCCTGTGACAGAGCAAACAATAAAAGTAAGACATGAAATGTATAATGCAGCTCACAAGAAAAAAAGGAATAAAATATATAATGAAATTGTCAAGAAATAAAACCATAGTACGAAATATAAAATTAATAAAACTGCAGAATAATATTAAAATGTCCAAACTGACATACCACAAATTAAACATAATAGTGGAAGATATGTGAATCTGCAGAATACTTCATATTAATAGAGCAAGGCTATGGATGCAGATAGTGCGACACCACATGTAGGGTAACCTACGTAATAATCGTGCATAAAATCTCCAGTAATGGAGAAGCCAGCGTGACTAGTAAACCCCAAAAATTATTAACATATACACAGCGACAGAGCTACACATTACGTACTATGAAGAGGAACAACATATTACGTACAACACCTTAAAAGAAATGTCGATCTTAGCTCTGAAAACTTCTTGTATAAATAATAAACAGCCAATCTGTTGCAAAATGGAACATTTGTTATAATCCCTTTACCATGGTCTCAGCGTTTATAAAAACATCTTATTCAGAAGGAGATACTGACAACTGTATTACATGTTACGGTGGAGGTTGGTTAAAATATAGTCAAAATGTGTCAGTCAAATATAAACTTTCACCTCCACAATAAATTAAATTATGGGCAACAAGGTTGTTGTCATATAGTATTTCCTCATCAATGTACAGCTAGTACATATATCATATTCCTTAGATACATTTAGTGCAGCTAGTTTCGGCCACAGCTTCTCTAGCCAAAGGAACACTACACATTTTCTAACAGAGCGGCGTAGGCTGCAGAAGAAGAAATCGCTGACAGAGGAGTGGACCACTTCTGTAGGCGAGACGATGCACGTTGAGCTTTTTCGTCCGGGCAATACAAAAGCTGTAGTAGCTCGAAAGCTCGATCGAGAGTGATACTGAAAGGGGACAGTGTAGCACAGTGGGCGAGAGACAGCATATTACAGTGAATGAGAAAGTGAAAAACCGAGATAGATGCAACCAGATTTGGATCTTTGCGAAGGCAACCCAACCATCATCCATACGATGGGAGACACATCATAGAAGTGTGGAAGAGGTAGCGGCAAATTTTTCAGTTAGTTACCGGTGGAGCACACCGTCACTGAAGGCATATGCAGTGAACATGGTCCTGGAAACTAGTTAAGCAGAAGATGGAGTTTGGACACTCAAAGGCGACACGCCGCAGCTATGGCAGACAACTGGAGGTTTATTGTGGCTGGTATTTGCTTCTATTAAAAGACTTGCCATGGTGGAGAAGAGCGACAATTCTGTAAGTGTGCAAGAAAGGGACATGTCCCAGTTCAGTGTGAGTGCCAAGGAAGGCAACATTTCTGAACAACGACAATAGATAATAATGACGCTTCAGTCGTTAAGGTACAACAGTTATGTCCAGATGAGAGGGTAGAACTAGAACAAAATTCTTCAACAGGTGCAATAATGGGAAATGCTTTAAATTTTGTCAATAATCAGATGAATAATTTCAATAATACTAATTTGTTCTGATGTTACTCTATTTAAGGTAAATAAGCAAGAAACAATGGAAGCAAATGACAAAATTGGTATACTGGCCGTTAGCCAAATTGAACTAGAACTGTACATGAAGAAAATAATTGAGAAAAAATTCAGAAAATGGTAGCTAAATTAACGGTGAGAATAGGCCAGCAATCTGGCAGTATTAAAAGTTTGGCTAGTGATCTCCGTAAGAAAATTGGTCAGCAGTCTGGAAATATTACTAGTTTGGCTAATGATCTCAACCAACAGTCAATAAATATGAATTGTTTGGCTACTGTAGTCAAACAACAAACTAATAGCATCAACCGTTTCCTAGTGATCGTTAAAAGTTAAAATTTGAGATTAATAGAAAAATTGAGCGTATTACTAATGAATCAGGGGAAATGTGGAAGAAAGCTTTTTTTTTTTTTTTGACACTAGGATTGAGGAAAGAGTGTCTCAAGTTGAGAATAATTGTAAGAACTCCTCCGAAAGTATTTGAAGTCTATTAACAGGGATTATTAAAAAGGTGGCTCTTGGGAACAAGAAGTGAATCGATAAAGGATGATGTACATAAAACCAAGTACAAATAAGCTGCTGTGGAATTTGTGAAAATAGTCATAAAGCTTTGGATAATAAAATTAAATCTGCACCTGAAAATTGTTTAAAATCTGTGTAAAAGTTGTATCTGATCGTATGGAAGTGGTAGAGTCTAATGTAGATCAGGTACTGAGACTGTAGAAAATAAACTGCATAAGCATGACAACAGACTGTCTGTGGAAGAGCACAACATTAGAATAGGCACTAATAACATTAGAATAGGCACTAACAGCGTGGAATGTAATCTTGTTATTGAATCAACTGGATTTTCGTATACTGCAGATAATTCTAACGTTTTGATCCGCCAGGAAATGTGCATCGGAAGGAATTTTTGAAAGATTTTGAAAAAGGTTTTTTGCCCGGAGACGACATTCGAATTTATCAATTATCTGGAAAGGATAGATAAGTTGTGCAGGAAGAGGAGCAAGCTAACAGAAATTTAAGGCCGCAGGGGGGGGGGGGGGGACTGTAGGAACTCATCAAATGGTTTATGAAAACAGAATGCGTGGATTCTCGTAACATAGCGGTAGAGAAGCAAGCAGATGGCACCATGCTGCGGCAAATAGGCCAACTAATATAGAGCAAGGACCTGTTTATAGATCACGTTCTCTAATGCGTGGCGATGATGACTTTCAAAATAGACGGCAGGTGGGGAGGCGAGTAGGGAATGATGTAGAATCACAGAATACGGGAAACTGCAGATGCTGGACAAAAATAATGAAACAACAGAATCAGAACACATTACCACGCCTAATAAGATGTAGGAAACTCGTTGACATTCAAAACGGATTCCAGTCATCTCCGCATGGATAAATACAGGTCCTGTATGGTTTTCTAGGGAATATTATGCCATTTTCCTGCAAAGTAGTGGCAAGTTTAGGAAACGATGGAGGTGAATAGCGATCATGCACCATTCTCTCCACAGCGTACTACAAAAATATTGAGATATGGTGACTGTAGTGGCCAAGGAAAATGTCCTAGTGGTCACAAAAACACTCCTGGATGATGTGAGCTGTGTGAACGGAGGTCATGTCGTTTTGGAACGCAGCATCACCATTGGGAACAAACGTTGTACCATGGGTACAAAATGGTAACATGATCCTTGGCAGTGATGCGACCTTGCAAAGTAACCATGATATGGCTACCCAAATCATCGCCGAACCCCCACCACAATTGGGACGAAACCTCGTCCAGAAGTTGAAAACAGCTTGAAACAATGTCTGTCTTCTATTGCCCTGTAGTCCAGTTTTTATGGCTTCAACACTACGCTATCTTTTCAGGCAGTTGCATCAGTGATGAGTGACTTTGGAATTCCATCTCGCCGTGAAATTCCCTGCTTAGGGAGCTCCCTTCCTGCTGTTTTGGTGGCGACAGTGTTCATCAGTGCGAAATTCAGTTCTGCAGTGACTTTTGCAGATGGTGTCCACCTGTTTTTCGTCGCAATCCACGTCAATAGCCGTCTCTCACGGTCACTCAACACACACTCTCGTCCGCGTTGTGTCTTAGCGGGTGAAGTTTTTCTGCTTTCTCTGTACGTGACACACATCTTGGATACAGTGCCTCTTGAAACACCAAAGACTTTGGGTTCCTTGGTTATGGAAGCACCCACCATATGAGCACCAACAATTTGACCACGTTCGAATCCAATTAGCTTCGAAATGATGCACTCACAGCTACATGGAACACTGTCCTGACGGAGATTGACACTTGCAACGTTATGACAGCAATGCATAGGGCCATTCATCGTCTACAACAATGGAATCTGCAGGTTCAATTATCATCTACATTCTTGTTCAAGTAGGAATTTCTCGTACTGCAATAAAATGAATATCCCTAGCTTCATACAGGCCTTGACAGGGACAGCTGAAAATGTGTGCACCACCCGGGACTCGTACCCGGGATCGCCTGCGTACATGGCAGGCACACTATCCATCTGCACCACCGAGGACACAGATGACAGTGCAACAGCAGGGACTTGTCTCTGGTTCGCCTGCCGTGAGACCCATATTCTCAACTTATGGTCCCGCACTATATTCATAGTGCCCCTGCCCATTATACTCATTAACCGCGGCTTTTTGCCGATTCCCGTAAGAGTTCCGTCAGTGTTTGTGCATCCGCACAGAAGAAGATGATCAAATGGCCGGTGAGCAGTAACTTATATATTTATATATGAAGATGGTATCGGTGACCATGCAGCTCGTTAGAACGAAATTACAATGAAATGTATACCCCTAGTTGTATACAGGCGTTGATATAAGTCAACGGGGACAACTGAAAATATGTGCCCCGACCAAGACTCGAATACGGGATTTCCTGCTTACATAGCTGACGCTCTATCCATCTCAGCCACCGAGGACACAGAGTATATGTCCGAAAGAACAGGTACCATCTTCATATGTATATTTATCGTATTATTTCCATACATTTGTTCAACGCTTGTAGATCCCGTCTGTGAAGTGGCTAGCATTTGCAGAACGCATAATTTGAACTTTCTGTTTAATAACAACCAAATGTCGGAATCTAGAAATAATGATGGAGGAATGCAACTCAGGCAAATGAAATTAATAAAGTTAGGATATGCATGATTAACGATGGTTTGGGAGAGGTTTTGAAAAGAAGTGGGCTAAGTAAATACTTTAGTATAGATACTTTGTTAGATAGTTTAATTGGAAATGATGAAGAACTTCATAAACAGGAAATGTGTACAATGGACCGCCTGAGAAATCTTGCTTGAAGAAAAAGAGGATAAATGTAATGAAGGTGATTACAAGATGTAGACGAAGAAAAGAAGGAAAATCTATTGGAGACAGTTAAGATGGATTTATTGGTAGCAAAAGGGAGGATGATCATAATGGAGGACAATCAGTTAATGGAAATGAGAAGGAGGATGAAGTTGAAAGTGAATTGGAGGAGTTAGTGGACACACTGATTACTTTCAAAAGAGATAAGAGTGATTTGTTGAAATGTTTTGATCTGTTGTTAGTGGACAGATTAACTTATGTTAAGAAAGTGAACAGAAAGAGCAATCCTAAAAATACACTCCTGGAAATTGAAATAAGAACACCGTGAATTCATTGTCCCAGGAAGGGGAAACTTTATTGACACATTCCTGGGGTCAGATACATCACATGATCACACTGACAGAACCACAGGCACATAGACACAGGCAACAGAGCATGCACAATGTCGGCACTAGTACAGTGTATATCCACCTTTCGCAGCAATGCAGGCTGCTATTGTCCCATGGAGACGATCGTAGAGATGCTTGATGTAGTCCTGTGGAACGGCTTGCCATGCCATTTCCACCTGGCGCCTCAGTTGGACCAGCGTTCGTGCTGGACGTGCAGACCGCGTGAGACGACGCTTCATCCAGTCCCAAACATGCTCAATGGGGGACAGATCCGGAGATCTTGCTGGCTAGGTTAGTTGACTTACACCTTCTAGAGCACGTTGGGTGGCACGGGATACATGCGGACGTGCATTGTCCTGTTGGAACAGCAAGTTCCCTTGCCGGTCTAGGAATGGTAGACCGATGGGTTCGATGACGGTTTGGATGTACCGTGCACTATTCAGTGTCCCCTCGACGATCACCAGTGGTGTACGGCCAGTGTAGGAGATCGCTCCCCACACCATTATGCCGGGTGTTGGCCCTGTGTGCCTCGGTCGTATGCAGTCCTGATTGTGGCGCTCACCTGCACGGCGCCAAACACGCATACGACCATCATTGGCACCAAGGCAGAAGCGACTCTCATCGCTGAAGACGACACGTCTCCATTCGTCCCTCCATTCACGCCTGTCGCGACACCACTGTAGGCGGGCTGCACGATGTTGGGGCGTGAGCGGAAGACGGCCTAACGGTGTGCGGGACCGTAGCCCAGCTTCATGGAGACGGTTGCGAATGGTCCTCGCCGATACCCCAGGAGCAACAGTGTCCCTAATTTGCTGGGAAGTGGCGGTGCGGTCCTCTACGGCACTGCGTAGGATCCTACGGTCTTGGCGTGCATCCGTGCGTCGCTGCGGTCCGGTCCCAGGTCGACGGGCACGTGCACCTTCCGCCGACCACTGGCGACAACATCGATGTACTGTGGAGACCTCACGCCCCACGTGTTGAGCAATTCGGCAGTACGTCCACCCGGCCTCCCGCATGCCCACTATACGCCCTCGCTCAAAGTCCGTCAACTGCACATACGGTTCACGTCCACACTGTCGCGGCATGCTACCAGTGTTAAAGACTGCGATGGAGCTCCGTATGCCACGGCAAACTGGCTGACACTGACGGCGGCGGTGCACAAATGCTGCGCAGCTAGCGCCATTCGACGGCCAACACCGCGGTTCCTGGTGTGTCCGCTGTGCCGTGCGTGTGATCATTGCTTGTACAGCCCTCTCGCAGTGTCCGGAGCAAGTATGGTGGGTCTGACACACCGGTGTCAATGTGTTCTTTTTTCCATTTCCAGGAGTGTATGTGTGTAATCTGTAGACACAGAGAAGGGAAATTGTGCGAGATTTTCTAGAAGAATCTGAAGTCGATAACAGTGAAGAAAAAACCAGGACATCTAGTTATGACTTCGATGGTAAAGTATGAAGAAGGGCAGTGTTTTGCTGACAGTAGCAGATGGACTATGACTGCTTAGTGCTAGTTGCTGGACTGAGCCAAGAAGACGTGATGCCGCCCAAACGATCTGTCACCGTGATGCTCTCGGTGGTACTGTGCCATCATCAATGCTTATACACCAAGGCGCTTGCACCACGCAGCCGTACGTCACACGTCACACATTCCCGGCTCATACACAGCTCCGCTTAGCTGACCAGCGCAGCCACGCCCCATGCATATAGCCACCTCCGTGTTAATGTAGCAACTCACGTCATGTACCTGCATAATGATACCGCACCAATCACGTTGTGCTATACTGTCGTAAACTTGTCGATGGCGAACATATTCCTATGCCGCCAGGGCTTTATATGCACACGTGGCACCTCACGCTGGCAGCCTCGTCTTTCCCGGACTTCACTACTGCTGATACCTTGACGCTACACCATTCGATTCGCGCTAATAAGGAGATCGACTACGCTTGGATTTTTACTACTTGGCACTCCACACATCAGATTCATCCACGGACCTTTCTTATCGCCATTCCAGTGGCAGCACTAGCCTCGTCACTAACGTGTTGTTTATTGTGTTTTCTGTCTTCACTGATAAACGTTGTTGATCACTTACACCTTCTGTTATTTGTCGTTCCACCATTCACGGATGCTACGTTTTACCTTAATTATTTTCTTATACGGTCACCTTACTTGAAGTTTCTTGATGTAGTAGACCTGCTATGCAGTGCCACCAATTATTGCCACGTTACTTCGTCACCTCTTGCATAGGCTCGGAAACTGGAAGAAGGAAACTTTGTGGTATTTAAGTTACGTAACTATTTTTTAAATATGTCTTCTATATTTTGTAGCTCTTATGTAACAGTTACAACGTTGGGTGAACACATCTCTTATTACATCAACGTCTCTGAAGAGAGTCCTCAAACGGAACACAATTTAATCTCAGAATAGAAAACAATGTCATTTATCTTAACCCTTAATCAACTGTTTTATGCAATTTGTCACTGTCGGCAGCTCCTCTTGTTCTCTGTCTTCTAAAATATTGTCAAGCCACGATGCCAGTAGGAGCTACACCACAACAGCAGGTGGGGGCGCTCGATTTCCATCGCGCTTCGCGGATGTCCTGCCATAGGTGGATGCTCTACCTGATAAGGAAACAGTAGTAATAATGCCTGTTATGGGTATTCAAATAATTGCTGTCACAGTAAAGGTAAAGATGTCCGTGAACGTGAAATGATGTTGCCTATTAAAATAAATTGTATGCAGTTGTATCAGAACTTCTTCATGATTTCTGGCTTGAGTGTTGACATATTAATGGGTACAGACTTTCTCTGCAAATAAAAAGGGCAGTTGGATTGTAATGTTGGAAATAAATGGGAGAAATGTGAGTGTACTATTTTCTAGGAAAAGAAAACTGACAACAGAGGAAAGGGATAATATTCTCGTTAGGTACTGTAGGATAAAGCAAAAGTTGTAAGTGTATGCTGAATACGGTGATGAAGTGGGAATGGATCCAAAGAAATTTCTGGCAGTGCAAAATAAAATAGATTGAAAACAGAAACAACTTTTTGAATTAGGTAGGAGCTTGGGATAAAGACTTAAGAGAGCATTGCAGTCTTTGCAGTGTTAGGTGACAGACATCACTTGACACGCAAGTTATTGGCAATATTACTTAAGTCCCTTTCATAAAGTCAATCTTCCTCTTTTGTTATTCTGAACTGTATCCATCACCTTTAGCCTCCTTTGCTGTCGGAAGTTAGTAGAAGTGTCAGATTGCACTGTCATGTTGAAAGCTAACTCTTGATGGCAATATGTAAACAGAGGAATGAAGAAAGTGTTAATGAACTTAGAAGTATGTAAATAAAGGAAGTAGTCTATGAAACAAGAAATTAATGATGAAATAAAGTAACTTTTCGTTGAGAGGTGTGTTGTCGAATGGAAAAGTAGGTACTCAATTTTGAAGATGTGACATAAAGAATACCAAATGTGACCTGTAAAGGATCTTATTAATATGTGGAAACTGACAGTGAATCTGAGAACTGACATAAGATCTGTTGCAGGAATAGAACGTGACCAGATAAGAGGTAGCAACCAGAATTTGAGAAAACAATGTAGTGGTGCAGGAAGACAGTAATTTGCTTTATAGTGAGGGAAGACTGAATTTATAAAAGCAGATGGTAATGTAAGGGTTTTAGTGAGAAAAAAAGTGGAATAGATATCTTAATGATGATATGTTCAACCTAGAAGTGCGAGAGAGTAAGAACAAAAGAATGTGATAAGAACATTTTTATAGGATAATTTCACGATTTAGTACGTAATCCATTTTTGTATTAAGTAAAACTTTTACTACAAAGACTCTGAGCAGCATCGTGGCTTACCTACAGTATACATGACTGTGTACAAAACATGAAGAAGAAACTGTTAAAAATAATGGTAACCATGACATGTTGTAAATTTCGTAAAAGAGTGATTTGTGCTATATTTAAGTTTCTTTCGATAATTTTGAAAAACTAGTATAAATAATAGTCTGTATTAATTTAGTACGTATAGAAGATGCTGGCTTCAACAACCCAATTATTCCTTAGGTTATTGATTTTATTCCTCAGTGTGAGAGGAATAGTATTTATAAGTAACTTCTGTTTTGTGCCATTTAATAGAACTGTTGTTGTTGTTGTTGTCTTCAGTCCAGAGACTGGTTTGATGCAGCTCTCCATGCTGCTCTATCCTGTGCAAGCTTCATCTCCCAGTATTTACTGCAACCTACATCCTTCTGAATCTGCTTAGTGTACTCATCTCTTGGTCTCCCTCTACGATTTTTACACTCCGCGCTGCCCTCCAATGCTAAATTTGTGATCCCCTGATGTCTCAAAACATGTCCTACCAACCGGTCCCTTCTTTTTGTCAAGTTGTGCCACAAACTCCTCTTCTCTCCAATTCTATTCAATACCTCCTCATTATTTATGTGATCTACCCATCTAATCTTCAGCATTCTTCTGTAGCAACTCATTTCGAAAGCTTCTATTCTCTTTTTGTCTAAAATATTTATCGTCCACGTTTCATTTCCATACATGGCTACACTCCATACAAATACTTTCAGAAACGACTTCCTGACACTTAAATCTATACTCGATGCTAACAAATTTCTCTTCTTCAGAAACGCTTTCGTTGCCATTGCAATTCTACATTTTAAATCCTCTCTACTTCGAACATCATCAGTTATTTTGCTCCCCAAATAGCTCCTTGATTACTGTAAGTGTCTCATTTCCTAATATAATTCCCGCAGCATCACCCGACTTAATTCGACTACATTCCATTATACTCGTTTTGCTTTTGTTGATGTTCATCTTATATCCTCCTTTCAAGACACTGTCCATTCCATTCAACTGCTGTTCCAAGTCCTTTGCTGTCTCTGACAGAATTACAATGTCATCGGCGAACCTCAAAGTTTTAATTTCTTCTCCATGGATTATAATACCTTCTCCGAATTTTTCTTTTGTTTCCTTTACTGCTTGCTCAATATACAGATTGAATAACAGCGGGGAGAGGCTACAAGCCTGTCTCACTCCCTTCCCAACCACTGCTTCCGTTTAGTGCCCCTCGACTCTTATAACTGCCATCTGGTTTCCGTACAAATTGTAAATAACCTTTCGCTCCCTGTATTTTACCCCTGCCACCTATAGAATTTGAAAGAGAGTATTCCAGTCAACACTGTCAAAAGCTTTCTCTAAGTCTATAAATGCTAGAAACGTAGGTTTGCCTTTCTTTAATCTTTCGTCTAAGATAAGGTCAGTATTGCCTCACGTGTTCTGACATTTCTATGGAATCCAAACTGATCTTCCCCGAGGTCAGCTTCTACCAGTTTTTCCATTCGTCTGTAAAGAATTCGCGTTAGTATTTTGGAGCTGTGACTTATTAAACTGATAGTTCGGTAATATTCACATCTGTCAACACCTGCTTACTTTGGGATTGGAATTATTATATTCTTCTTGAAGTCTGAGTGAATTTCGCCTGTCTCATACATCTTGCTCATCATTTGGTAGAGTTTTGTGAGGACTGGCTCTCGCAAGGCCGTCAGTGCTTCTAATGGAATGTTGTCTACTCCCGGGGCCTTGTTGCGACTCAGGTCTTTCAGTGTTCTGTCAAACTCTTCACGCAGTATCGTATCTCGCATTTCATCTTCATCTGCATCCTCTTCCATTTCCATAATATTGTCCTCGAGCACATAGCCCTTGTATAGACCCTCTATATACTCCTTCCACCTTTCTGCTTTCCCTTCTTTGCTTAGAACTGGGTTTCCATCTGAGCATTTGATGTATATACAAGTGGCTCTCCTTTCTCCAAAGGTCTCTCTAATTTTCCTATAGGCAGTATCTATCTTGCCCCTAGTGAGATAAACCTCTACATCCTTACATTTGTCCTCTAGCCATCCGTGCTTAGCCATTCTGCGCTTCCTGTCGATCTCATTTTTGATACGTTTGTATTCCTTTTTGCCCACTTTATTTACTGCATTTTTATATTTTCTCCTTTCATCAATTAAATTCAATATTTCTTCTGTTACCCAAGGGTTTCTACCAGCCCTCCTCTTTTTACCTACTTGATCCTCTGCTGCCTTCACTACTTCATTCCTCAGAGCTACCCATTCTTCTTCTACTGTATTTCATTCCCCCATTCCTGTCAATTGTTCCCGTATGCTCTCCCTGAAACTCTGGACAACCTCTGGTTTTGTCAGTTTGTCCAGGTCCAATCTTCTTACATTCACACCCTTTTTACAGTTTTTTCAGTTTTAATCCACAGTTCATACCCAATAGATTGTGGTCAGAGTCCACATCTGCCCCTGGTAATGTCTTACAATTTAATACCTGGTTCCTAAATCTCTGTCTTACCATTATATAATCTATCTGAGACCTTCTAGTATCTGCAGGATTCTACCATGTGTACAACCTTCTTTTATTATTCTTGAACCAAGTGTTAACTATGATTAAGTTATGCTCTGTGCAAAATTCTACCAGACGGCTTCCTCTTTCATTTCTTAGCCCCAATCCATATTCACCTAGTATGTTTCCTTCTCTCCCTTTTCCTACTCTCGAATTCCAGTCATTCATGACTATTAAATTTTCGTCTCCCTTCACTACCTGAATAATTTATTTTACCTCATCATACATTTCATCAATTTCTTCATCATCTGCAGAGCTAGTTGGCATATAAACTTGTACTACTGTAGTAGGTACGGGCTTCGTATCTATCTTGGCCACAATAATGCATTCGGCATGCTGTTTGTAGTAGCTTACATGCAATCCTATTTTTTATTCATTATTAAACCTACTCCTGCATTACCCCTATTTGATTTTGTATTTGTAACCCTGTATTCACCTGACCAAAAGTCTTGTTCCTCCTGCAACCTAACTTCACTAATTCCTACTATATCTAACTTTAACCTATCCATTTTCCTTTTTAAATTTTCTAACCTACCTGCCCGATTAAGGGATCTGACATTCCATGCTCCGATCCGTAGAACGCCAGTTTTCTTTCTCTTGATAACGCCGTCCTCTTGAGTAGTCCCCGCCCGGAGATCCGAATGGGGGACTATTTTACCTCCGGAATATTTTACCCAAGAGGACGCCATCATCATTTAACCATACAGTAAAGCTGAATGCTCTCGGGAAAAACTATGGCTGTAGTTTCCCCTTGTTTTCAGCCGTCTCAACGGATACCCATCCGTTGTGGTTGCACCTACGGTACGGCCATCTGTATCTTTGAGGCACGCACGCCTCCCCACAAATGGCTAGGTCCATGGTTCATGGGGGGGTTCAGAGAACTAGTTGCAGAAAATCCTCTATTAATTTATATACATTGAGGAGAATGACTAAAATATTTAAAAGTGTAATGAATACTGTCAGGGTAAAGATGTAGAGAAAGAATATGCACTAATATTTATCTTTCACGAAGGTACTATGTAAATTAAAGTCTCAGACGAAACTATGATTAAAGGAAAAGTCGACATGTAACTGAACCATGGACTGTATTTAATATGAAGGTGGAGTGTTACGGAAAACTAAGGTGACATACTGATGTGAAAAACAAGAAAAAGAGTCCAAGTATAAAAGGATGCTAAGAAAGGTAAAACATGAATTCATTTATGCAGAAAGAGCTATAGTTTCAAACGGTGCGGGACGAACACAGGAAGAGAGTAGACACAGGAATAATCAATTATATAGTTGTAAACTGTCGTAGCTTTGTTGGAAAAGAACCAGATTTCCAATAATAGAAATCATTGAATCTCAAATCGTTACAGTTACGGAAAGCTGGCTAAGGCCGAAAATAAATTTTTAGAGGGGATCTAACAGTGTTCAGAAAGAACAGATTATCTACAATATGTACCAGAGTATTTATTGCCGTCAGAAATAGTTTACCTTGTAGTGAAATTGAAGTAGGTAGTTTCTATGAGCTCCTGTGGGTAGCTGTTATACTTGACAACCGGAAAAAATTAATGAATAGTTCCATTTACCGACCCTCCAACTCACATGGTGCAGTTTCTGAAGAGTTCAAAGAAAACTAGAGTTTCATCGCAAGTGAGCATACCACTCATACAATTATAGTTGATTGTTTATAACAAATAATCCTGATTAAATAGGGAGAATCATGACAGAGAGAGAGCGATTAGTGACTACAACGTGGTTGTAGCTAGACTGAATACTGTGACATCCAAACCCAAAAAAAAAAAAAAAACGCAAAATACATCTATTTAAAAAAGCGGATAAAAGTTCGCTTGACGTTTCCCTAAGAGAGGGTCTCCACTCCTTCAAATCTGGCTATGTAAGAGTAGAGCAGATATAGTTTAAATTCAAAGAAATAGTGTCGACGGCAGTTGAGGGGTATATAACAAAAAAATTAATAAAAATGGTACTGGCCCGACATGGTTCACAATACAGTTCAGAGCATTATTGCAGAAGAAACGAAAACAGCATGCCGGATTTAAAATAACACAAAATGCCCAAGATTGGCGTAGTTTTATAGAAGCTCGAAATTTAGCACGAACTTCAATGCAAGATGCTTTTAACAGTTTCAATAACGAAAGTCTGTCTCGAAATCTGGCGGAAAACCCAAAGAGATTTTGGTCGTATGTAAAGTACAGCAGCAGCAAGACGCAATCATTACCTACAACGCGCGATACCAATGGTAAAAATGCCGATGGTAACTAAAGCAGAGTTATTAAACACAGTTTTTCGATATTCCTTCACAAAGAAAGACGAAGTAAATATTGTAGCACCGAAATCAAGAACAACTGCCAAGATGAGTAATTTAGAAGTAGATATTCTTGGTGTAGCGAAGCAGTTTGAAACAATTACGAAAGGCAAGGCTTCCGCTCCAGATTGTGTACCAGTCAGATTCTTTTCAGAGTATGTTGATAAAAGAGCTCCATATTTAGCAATCATATACAGCCGCTCGATCGAATAAAGATCCGTACTCAAAAACTAGAAAATTGCACAAAACAGCCAAAAAAGAAAATAGGAGTAATCCGCTAAATTACAGACCCATATCAGTAACGTTTATTAACGATAGGATATTGGAACATATACTTGTCTCGAAAATTATGAATGTGGATTTATTGACAAGTAGCGAACACAGATTCAGAAAATATTGTTCTTGTGAAACACAACTAGCACTTTATTGTCACAAAATACTGAGTTCTATCTATAGTGGACGTCAAATTTTTTCCATATTTTTAGACTTCCAGAAGCTCTTTATTTGACACTGTTCCTCGCAAGCAACTTCTAATTAAATTGGGTACCTACTGAATATCGTCTCAGTTGTGTGTATGGATTCTTGATTTCCTGAGAGAAAGGTAATAATTGACGGAAAATTATCGAGTAAAACACAAGTAATATCTGGCGTTTTCCAAGGAAGTGTTATAGGCCCTCTTTTGCTCCTGATCTACGTAAGCGGTTTAGAAGACAGCCTGAGCAGCCCCCTTAGACTGTTTGCAGATGATGCTACTATTTACCGTCATGTAAAGGCAGCATATGATCAAAACGAATTACAAAATAATTTACACAAGATATCTGTATGATACTAAAAGAGACAATTGACTCTAAATGATGAGAAATGTGAAATCCAGATGAGCACTAAAAATAATCTGTTAAATTTCAGTTACTCGATAAATCAAAACAATCTAAAAACTGTAAACCAACTAAATACTTAGGGATTACAATTACGAGTAGCTTAAGCTGCAACGATCGCGTAGATAATGTTGTGAGGAAAGCAAATCGGAGATTGCGATTTATTGGCATAATACTTACAAATATAACATGTCTACTAAAGAGACTGCTTACACTACGCTTGTCCGTCATAATCTGGAGTTCTGCTTTGCGTTGCGGGATCCTCATCAGAAAGAATTGAAGGAGAACATCGAGAAAATTCAAAGGAGGGTAGCTCGTTTTCTGTTATCGCGAAATAAAGGAGAGTGTCCAGGAATAGATAAACAAATTCGGGTTGCAGCCACGAATACAAAGCCGTCTTTCGCTGCGATAGAAGCTTCTCATGAAATTTCGACCACAGACTTTCTCCTCTGACAATATTTTGTTGGCGCCAACCAACTAAGGGAGAAATAATCATCATAATAAAATAAGAGAAATCCGAGCTCGCGATGAAAGATTTAAGCGTTCGTTTCTCCCGCGCGCTGTTCGAAGGGGAACGGTAGAGAAGTAGTTTATAGATGTACGATGAACCCTCTGTCAGGCACTTCATTGTGAATTGCAGAGTAATCATACAGACGAAGATGTGTAGCATGACACAGGCTCACTGTAATGCTAAATGGGTAGGAAAATTTGATATGGAGTGATTAACATTCTAGAGATGCACTCCAGAGGGCGTGAAAAGAAATAATAAGCCATGCGGATTTAAGTTATTCAAAAGGTCACAGTTCATACAGAAAACCCATAATTTGCAAATTCGGCTTTTGCTTTTCGTCACTCCACAATCTTTTTAAGACTTTAATTCCTTAAAATTAAAACATCTTTCCAGCGTTTAATGTAAACTTAGCCGATCGTCATATTGCCTGTGTCGTGAATTTATTCTAGACTCTACAAAGCAGTTCTCTTTCCCACAAAAAGCGCGTGAATGCTCTCACTTCTGACGGGCTGTGAGTTACCATAGCCAATCAGGTTGCAGTTATTGACCTTGCTATTCCATGTACATTTTAAAATCGATTTATAAACAAAGAATTTCAATAAACCCACAAACAGCTGAATAATTCGTTCTTTACATTCATTATATAACTGAATTATTGGAGTATGTTTATCGTTCCCCAATACCATAAAGACAGCGAATTTTACATTACCAATTTCCGTTGGTGTATATAACTAACTCACATTATGCAGTTACGAATCCTCAAGTTATCATATACTCAGTTAACAGAAATGCGAACATGCACATATCGCATATTTCACATTCTTCTCTTCTTTCACTCTAATAATCAAACACGTGAAATTCGCAATAATTAACATAAGACATATTAGCAGAAGATAAACGATTTTGCGAAAAATACGTTGTTCGACAGCTTAAGGTTTCATTACCCGTTCAACAGTGATACCTCTCTGTAGGAACCGTAACTACTAGCACCTAAATAGACTATAAGAACAGACATCTGCCGCAAAAGGGTCGTGACACAGCGTCTGTATACGACTACATGTTATTGTCAGACATGTTGTATGAGTCAGTTATATTACTCTGTAAGTGTAATTGTTTGTGACTTTTGTGTGTAATGACGTTTGTTGCAGAAGGGGAAGTTTACTCTCTGATGTTGTTGTTGTTGTCGTCTTCAGTCCAGAGACTGGTTTGATGCGAACATGTACTACCAGCCGATCCCTTCTTCTAATCAAGTTGTGCCACAAACTTCTCTTCTCCCCAATCCTATTCAATACCTCCTCATTAGTTATATGATCTACCCGTCTAATCTTCAGCATTCTTCTGTAGCACCTCATTTCGAAAGCTTCTATTCTCTTCTTGTCTAAACTATTTATTGTCCATGTTTGACTTCCATACATGGCTACGCTCTATAGAAATACTTTCAGAAACGGCTTCCTGACAAATCTATACTCGATGTTAACAAATTTCACTTCTTCAGAAAGGCTTTCCTTGCCATTGCCAATCTACATTTTATATCCCCTCTACTTCGACCATCAACAGTTATTTTTCTTCCCAAATAGCAAAACTCCTTGATTACTGTGTCTCATTTCCTAATCTAATGTGAAACAAATCATTATAAGTCAGGGATCAGAAGTGTAAAGATGGTTGGAAGGAGCATGTTTGACTGGGAGGGACTTCTTGAATGAGATGTGTAAGAATTGTCTGTCGACATGTTTTCAGAGAGCCAAACAGACACAACACACTGTCGTTGTTAGTGGGACACACACTGACACTATTGGTTGTGTCTGCGTGATAAGCGAAACGGGTGAAGAGTGATAAGAGACAGTGACGTACACTACGATTCCAGCCTTTGTCTTTCACCGCTGATGTCTTCCTCCCTTTAGAGTTTACGTCCTTTTCCACATGCAAGTCAGACGGTTTGACGTGTTTCTTGCAGAACAATACAGATAGTTATTGTCCTGGGGTTGGATCTAGAGCTCCTCTGCGTGAGTACTCTTATGTTAAAATTTCACTAAAATAAGGGTGTCATCTTTCAGAAATCTTCCCATATTCTCTTCTTCGTCACTGTAGCTCAACGAAAAGGGAGGAGGACCTGGAGAAGATGATTCCGTTACTAATTTTCTACTTCTACAGATACGTCATCTACAGGGTGACCCAAAAATTTAGGATTAAAAGTATATAAAAAATAGAGGATAATAAACAGTATTTTTACACACGGAATCAACCGACCGAATGGATTATTTCATGCAATACGATATCTTGAAAGACAACCGTGTATTACCTATGTTTAATAACAAGCAACTGCCTGCCATACTGACTTTGACCGCGGTACCAAGAAAAATAAGATTCATTTATCTGTGACGTGCCCACCGTGGAGTTAACGACAGTTATTTGTTCTTGAGTGATTGTCGGAAATGGTTCACTACAAAAACTTGCAGACATGTATTTAACAACGGTAGGGCAGGTTGTAATGCCAGCAAAGACAAGCCTTCGCCTTTCTAAGATAAGGGTGGTAAAGATATGGTGAGGTAGATTACTGCAGTCCTTTCTTGTTTGGCGAGTATTGATTTATGGCCCTGTTTAGTTGCCTGAATGACTTTGAACCCATAAAGGAGCCCCATTTCCCAACGGATACAAATTGACATGTGCATCTGCACGTGCAGATATTAGTTTCAGCGTTTATAGTTCCTGTTAGTTATGACGCGTGGGCATTCATTGTTGAATTCAAGAGTGTAGGCGCAGAAGACGCCCTATAGTGGCGTAGTTCCACCTTGAGTACCCTTCTAACTAAAAAATACGATCTGGGTCTTGCTGCTTGAATTTCCTATGCATTTTTGTCCTTCATTGAACTTTGGGAATATCCGATTCCACCATGGCTGTGTGCTGTTCATGCAATGTGGTGGGGCAAGCATATGGTGCCTGGTTTCAAGTACTGTTTGACACGATCTTCCGCTGCTTGCGAGGTCTTTCTATCACAATATAGTATGGGAAGCCTGTGGCCACTGTAACATTATAGGGGATTTCGAAAAATCGTCTCACTTTGAGTCTAATGTAGTTTGTCTTAAGAGAACCTGGTAACACAGGAGTATTAATATTATAGCAAACGTAGCAGTTTTTTCCACAATACAACCTGTATTCTTTCATGTATATCACATGCTTCTGTGACACATTCTAATTCTTATTCTTTCTGCAAATTGGTTGTTGTTGTTGTTGTTGCTGTTGCTGTTGTAGTGACGGTGGTGGTAGTGATCTTCAGTCCGAAGACTGCTATTCGGTCCATCTTCTCTACATAATTACTGCGACCCAAATCCAACTGAACCCGCTTACAATATTCATGACTTTATTCCCTTTACTCTGCACTTATCTGGCCAAAGATCCTGTTATTCCTTCCATGCACCTCACTAATTGCCACCATAACTTCAACCTAACTATTTCTATTTTTCAGTTTTCTAATGTTTCTTTCCGTTTAAGAGAGTTAACATTTCACACTCCGACACGTAGAGCACCTGAATAGTTTTTTCTGATGACGACTTTCTCCTGAGTAATTTCCGACCGGAGATCCAAATGGAAGACCATTTTACCTTCGGAATATTTTACCCAGGAAGATGCCATAATTATTAAGCCATGCAGTAGACTTACAGGTTCTTGGGAAACATAACACCTGTAGATTCTCCTTCCATTCAGGCGTTTAGTGTTACAAGGCCAGATCAGTCAATCACCCAGACTGTTAAGCGTGCAGTTACTGAAAAGGCTGCTGGCCGTCTGTAGTAACCTCACGTTTCATCTGGCCTCCCAACAGATGCTTCTCTGTTGTGGTTGCACCTAGGCTACAGCTGTCTATATCTTCGAAGCACGTTAACATCTCACCATGACAGGGCTCGTGATCCAATATCCGTTATATTCTAGCACGTCGAAACTTTAATTCATTATACTCCAAGACTTTTAGTATTCATTAACTATATGATGAACGGTTGTCGTTTCGAAAAATTAGGCCACCTTTCTTTTCTCTTAAGAGATTTCAGTGCCCCAGCCATCTCCTCTCAAACATTTCCAGTGTAGAATGGAAATACTTTATGGAATGAACCTTCTCATGGTTTTATAATTATAAAAGCGTTCATTAGCACTGGAGAGTTTCTGTCTCTAAGGGAAGCTTGATAGGGAGTACTAGCTTCCGAGTACTCTTGGTTGTGGCGGGGGTGGGGGATGGAGGCAGGGGTGTTTATGCTCTCTCACGGCACACCAGTCTTGCTGGGAATGTTTTATGTGCCAACACTATGGTAAATATCCATGTACAACAAGATGACACAACTGTCGTTGATTACGTCGGGTTGCAGTTTGGATATCGGATTATAGTGTCGAAGTGTCGAAAATCGTTCTTCAAACCGACATCGGGCGAATTGAATAGTCATAAAAATAGGAATGTCCCGTTATTTTAGGGTATGAAAGCTGTTTTTCCCTAATAGCAAGTGATATAGCTACTCGTTGCAAAGTACAGCCGTCAGCATGGTCGTTGAAATATATTCATCAGATGTTCAGTGTTTGAAAAGAAGATAAGTTTAACTGATTTGTAGTTTTACGTTGAAGTACACGTCGATGAGCCACACATAAGAAAATCAAGTTCCTTCGACAGTTTATGAACAGTTCGTGCTAGTGGTAGCTTCTTCAATGAAGGACTGCTTCAGTGCGAGAAATAGAAACCTTAGCATCACTACAATTGTCCCTCACAGGCGAAATAATTGTAACCAGAGATAATCGTTACCTCCTGTTCACAGGACGAACGGATGCACAGACTATTGAAACTGGTTCTATGTTAATACTTAAGTAGTGTGTGCCACTGGTATTGCGATACTTACGTACTTTAAGAGAAAACAACCAGACCATGAGCAACAAGCAAACAGTCATCAAAAGAAATAACGAATGTTTTGCCATAAAATCCGGAAATATCGAATTTTCCAAGTGTGTAGACAAACAAAGATCCAGAAATACGAGAATGCTAAGCTGCAGCTGGAAAAATTAAAAGCATAATTTCAAAACCAAGACTTTCAAACGTGAGACAATCACAAAAATGGTCTGATCAAGGCAGCAGTCAAAACGGCATCGTAAAAAAAAGAAGAAGTAAGAAAAACAGACATGTTAGAACGATCAACGCGATAATGCTCTACAAGTAAGACAGCAGGCAGGAGAAAAGTGGAATGCAAATAAAAGTCAGGAAGACAGAAACAACCTCATAAAAAGAAGAAGAGAAACCACTAGAACTTTCAGTAGAGATAGAGAGAGCCCGTTATGCGAATGCTGTGGACAGGACATACATCCTAACGGAATATCTGAGATTGGCTCGGGAGGTGTACTGCAGATTGCTCAGAACAGTACTTGGTGGTTCCGTGACTAGAAACACCACCACTTAAGATGGGCGAAATTTTTCTCGGTATTTCGCCAATAATCATTCTGAATCCATTCTACGCTGTTAATAAGCAGAGTTTCCGGTTCCCTGCTGTCAGATCTGGTGTTAGGGGACAGCAGTGAGAGTCGCTTCGCATGTTTCTGAGATGTTCCACATAGATTCTCTTTCTATTATCATTTTTCTTAAGTCATCGCAGTGCTCAAATCTACAGAAAGACAGTGCTTTTCTGATTCACCAACATAGCCCAACTCCGAGGAGGACTGAATTCAACCTTCTACTGGATTCAAGGGAGACGAGCTGTTGCAAACTGAAGCACTGAATCGCACCGGGCAACTGTTTCTATTACGTAATTCAAAGATTACCATAGGCAAATGTAGTAATACTGCACTAATCCAGTGTTTATAAATACTGCCATAGAAACACGAATTTCAGGTCTGCAGTAACATAGACGAAAATATTGGGTGATCGATATTAGTATTCTCTTTTTGATTTCTGTTTATTTTTTCCAGAGGTTAGGCCGTGTGCTGGACCAGGATTCTAATCTATAGACAAAGAGTGCTCCTCCGTTGCCGTCTTCATTTCAGTATAAGTGCTGAATCTTGCGTCATCAACCATCTGCTTTATAACAGCCATATCTACACCTGCCTCTGTCAGAATTGCCTCCATGATCGTCGTACTATGTGCCCGAACGTCCATCTTCTCGATTCATTACGTTCTTTAAACGATGCGACACACTACAGAGGCTTACCACAACTTGTTATTGGATGTTGTCGGGCTCCTTCTCTCTGCTGAACGTAACATCTTGCTTTTATCGATGTTTAAAGAGAACTGGCATGCAGAACATCAAGTTGAATAGCTTGTTCTGTATTTCCCTGTCACCTTTCAGCGACGATGCTTTTCTGTAGATAACAGCAATGTTAGTGAACCATTTGAAGTTGCTTCTGATCGTATATGACAAATCATTTACATGTTTTTGTTGAGGTATTCAGTCAGAGGCTTGGTTTGATGAAGCTCTACACTCTACTCCCGAATTCAAACTGATATTCCCCGTGGTCGGCTTCTATCAGGTTTTCCACTCTTCTGTAAATGATTTGCGTTAGTATTTTGCAACCATTACTTACAACCCAGTAGATACGGCATTTCGGATTGCGAAATGTGAAGAAATTTTGATTTTCTGGTGTGTTGTAAGTATTATCCCTCTGATGAGAAATCCAAGTTTTAGATGTTCTCCCCCTGGTGCGCTATCCACCATCTTGAACAAATTGCTGTGAAATAGTACTTTTCTTAGTTTTTTCCACTTTCACTCAAATTGTTAATGCAAAAATTTGCACTAAAGTAAATTACTAAGGAGAAACCACCGACATATCTAACTTATTGAGATTTCTTGACTTTTTGCAGGTTTTTACAGCGTCTTATCTCAGTAGCTATTTCGAATTTTCCAATATATTATGTATGAAACTTGCATGAAGTTCAACGCTCTTTAAAACCGATAACTTCAAATTTTTGCCTTAAATGCACTGAAAGCGAGTCACCGAAGAAAACCTGAAAAAAGTGCCATTCTTTAGCGGTTTTTTCAAGATGGTGGATAACGCATAAGGGGGAAGATATAAAACGTAGATTTTTCACAAGAGGGAGAGTACATACAGCATACTTAAAATCAAAAGTATTCCACATTTCGCAACCCAACCCCTTCGTCTGATGTAACTTTACTAGGCTATTATTAAACTGATAGTTCGGAAATATTAACACCTGTCAGCACCTGATTTTTTTGGAATTGGAATTATTACAGTTTTCTTGAAGTCTGAGGGTATTTCACCTGTCTCATAGTTTTGTTACGGCTGCTCTCCCCAGCTATTCCGATGCAATGGCATACGGTTACGGAACGTGATATACCATGAAAACCTTGAAGAGTATTTCTTTGCCTGTGTGATACGTTGATTAAAATTCCATTGTTGCGCGATATTATCTGCAGTATAGAGAAAAGCCATTTCCACGTATAAAGAAAGGTGTGAGTAGGTCTATCGGCTATTGGGTGAGTATAACGGTAGTGGAACTTTTCAGATGGAGATCGATACACATCACGCCTAGATGACATACACGAGCAGATTATTGTCATCTTTCCGACTTTGGGAAAGATTGAGTCATTGCCATGTGAGACCATGGATCATATCGCACAGACAGTTAGCTGTGGTACAAGTATTGCAGAACGAGTCGTGACAACATGGACACACGACAACAGTACAGGGAGGTGAGTAGGCATAAGTCCTTCCACAAGGACTACTAGAAGATCACTGGATTGTTCGACAGGCTCTCAAGAGTAGACTTATGACAACAGCTGAAATCCGGGCAGATTTTGCTGGCCAGAGTGTCACCATGAGATGTCGGACAGATGGGTTGAAATCTTGAGTTGCCATGTGTCGTTTCCCGGTGACATCATATCACAAATACGAAAGACGTAGATGACGTAGAGCCAGAGTCGACTGGGACACTGAGTGGTAACCTGTGGTGTTCAGCGAGTCTCGCTTCTGGCTGTGGCGGCCAGATCGAGGACAGTGTGTCTACAGACGACCTGCTGTAAGGTCACAGGAAGCAGCGACTCTCCAGACTTATACCCTCCAAGTCCTAGAATCATTGTGTTGGAAGCTAATGGTCTTGACAAGAGCACTAATTTGGTAGTTGTTGAAGGGTGGATGAATGCTCACCTGTATGTGGAAAGGATGCCAAACCCTGTTGTCATATCCTTCGTGATCAGAATACCAAATGGCATATTCCAGCAGAACAATGCTAGATCACACAATGGACCGCACACCACAAATGTCTGAGGAATGTAAGAATCGTTTGTCGGCTATCTTGGTCTCCTGATTTTTCGGATGTCGTCCTTGCACTTTTCAATTCATTGTCAAATATTATTAAATGTACAAGAAATAATATATCTTTACCAGATAATACCTGCGGCTGTGCACGCATACCAATAGTTTTGTTATGGTGAGTGACTGTGAGTAAGTAAGGTATTGCGTAGGCAATAACGTCAGCTCTCCTCAGGAGACTGCCTGAAGTAGCTGTACGTTATCCAACGTGTGCTTTATGCAACAAATTTTATAATTTCTTAACATGGCTTATCTTTAATGAAGCAAAAAAATATGTTGCATTCCCTACTTCACCCTCTTAGGAGACGATTTTCTTTTATTTTCTAATGTAGCCTATGTTCTTCCTCGGGGTTCAAGCTATCTCCATACCAAACTTCATCGATATCGGTTCAGCGGTTTAGTATTGGAAACGTCTCGTACAGAACTACTTTCACATTTTGTCAGCATGGATAAAACTTTAAATTGCAATATCTTTCTTTTCCTTATCAGATTTTAATGAAGTAAAGCTTATGTCTTACCCCAAGCCACTCTCAAGTTACCTGTGAAAAACCCATAAAAATATGTCTAGTAGTTTTGGAGACTAGCGTGTTCGAAGAGACAGACTGAGAGACGCCACCATTTTACTGTTTTATTGTTAGTAATGATTTAAATCTAATGTAAAAAGTACCTGCTTGAACCCCATTTTAAGCAACGAAATAATTGTTTTGTAGTAGGAAACAGAAGCTTTTGTCTGAAACTGTCATGTAACACATACAATTGCAAATTCCTGTTAACTGTATGTGACAATATGTATTTTGATCTAAGGTGGCAAAGAAAAAATACTGTGCGCTACGACACTATTTGTAATGGTCAGTTCTAAAAATATGTTATGTTGTGTATCTGTATGTTACCGTTCTGGACTGTTCCTTTTTTAACATGTGATACAAAGTGCAAGACACTTTCATTGCCGTTATCAGGCTATAGACTTCTGTGCTATAGAGTTTTCATTCAGTACAGTATTATCACCTATTTCTAAAAATCATGATCTGCGATTCTACTAAAAAGCATATTACACGTTGCGGAGTGCGACGGGAACTATTGCGTCTTTCGTTTGTGTGGTGCCACGTTTTCCACGTTTTGTTGGCGTGGCTGCGGTTTCTGCGCTCTTTTGCAGCCAAGACAGATGCGAAGCTTTAGAGAACAGCATCGAACTGGATTCCCCAACATTTTCTCCTCGCTTCTTCGTACCTACCCTTACCGCGTTGCAGAAATAGGACCAGTCCCACACTGTGTCGTGCGGAGGTCAACGCCGTGTCCCTGGACACCCCTTTCCTTCCTCATCAGCACTATATGAGGTGTTTCAAAAAGTACTTCACAACTTAAGAAATTCACATAAATTTATTGAAACAAGATATAGAGCTAGGTTTAGTGTTATCAAGTTCTTTGACCTTCGACTAAATATGCATGTGGTTTCCGTTGGTTATCCTTCACACATCCCATCGGAAGTCAATTTCTTCCCAATCTCGCTGTAGCATTGCAGGTGTAACTTGCTCAGTGGCTGCGTAAATTCTTGCTCTAAGTTAAGGTAGAGAAGCCGGGGCACAGAAGGTACAAACACGGTATCCTTTATGAACCCCATAAAAAAATCAAGTGGTGACAGGACTGGCGAACGGGGCGGCGATGCAATTTTCGCATCACGGCCTGTCCATTGACCTGGGAAGCGGTCACTGAGAAAATTCCGTACATCAGCCAGTTAGTGGGGTGGTGCACCATCTTGCATGAAGTAAACATTTCGTTCTTGGTCATCCTCATCGATCTGTGGTATCAAAAATTGTTGTAACGTATCCAGGTACACTATCACGTTGATGATTCTCTCACGGAGCACCCCGTTTCTGCAAAACAATTATGCCACTCATAAAATGTAGGCCTACTAGAAGGATCTTTAGCGTACTTGGTACGGAAACTACGCTGAACTGTTGTCGCCGACTTCGATTATTCAAAACAAAACAAACAGCTAGCACGCTCAGGTCCAGTGAAGGGTACCATCTTAAACGCAATTCCCACTAGCGCTGCTTAGGGTGCTATTCGGCTCTATCGAATTAAGCGAAACAAAACTTGATGTATTTCTCTTCAAACCGACACTATAATTACCTCTGTAGGTACTATGAATTAATTTATATGAATTTTCAAAGTTGTAAAGTACTTTTTGAAACACCCTGTACAATCAAAACTATAGTACACTCGGCCAGCATCTTCCACGATCCCAGAAACATACCTTAGAGCAGATATTACATTTTGTTCATGCACATACAAAACCTGAGGCGGCTTTCTCACGGTATATTCAGTTTCAGACGGTAGAGCCGCTGAAATAGTCTCTGAAGAATATGGACATGTTATTATGTAGATGTGTCCATCTATTATTTAGTAAAGAAAATATTATTTTCTGTGATACAGGTGAGGCAGAAAACTGAGATTTCAAGATCGACAACATGTCTTTTCCCAGAAGTTGATACCTTCTCTGTTTCAACGGGACTATACAGCGCAATATTGAGCAGTACAGTTACATATTCTGCAGTTCAGTTAGCATAGCTGTATAGAAAAATGTGAAACTGGGGACACGAGAAACATCTTGGTCCATTCCGACGCTGTTACGTCACTTCTACAGGCCAGGCTGAGTGAAGTTTAGGCCTTCGCCCACGCGCATGTAGTCTAGTGCTGAGCATTGGTTATATTTATCACGAAAGCTTAAAACATCCATCTTCGTAAACACATTCATTCAGCTTAAATTAATCCAGTCAAAATAGCAAAGAAAGAAAGTCTGAAAATCGTACAAAGCACTTATAAAATGAAGTTTAAGAACCAAACGATTTCTTGTAGATATCAAAGGTGTAAAAGTGGTTTTTTCCCTAAGATTATATCCTGCTCCACCGCCTTTGAAGAAATTAAATTCTATGCTTGTTATTATCGTTGATATGCAACATGATTTTCGCTCCTACTCAGAAACTTATTTTTAGAGTTTTAAATTTTTGCGTAAGATAAAATTATTGCCGTAAAGTAAAAATATTTTAATGAAAATTTTCTAGTCTTAAGAAATTTTTCTTAACTTGTTGGAAGCACTAGATTTACTCATTTGAGTTCCAGAAGATTAACTAAAAAAGTGACCTCCATAATAATCTTGATAACATTGGTACCAAGCACTCTCTGCTACGGGACATTCATACGAAGCACCCCCTCCCACCTAACACTGGTAGGAAGTATCCTCTACCAGCAACATTTCACTGAGCACCATATGCCACGCTACATCGGTGGAACATTTCGTGTGTACTAATTCGATGTTGTTAGCTTTTAAATATCAAAGCAATTTACCTGCAGAAATGTATTGGGTGTATTACCATTTTTTGAATTGAATTGGTGGTAGACTTAAGGATTAAATGACGAGAAAGGAGAGGAGAAAACGGCAAAAAAGGACTTTACAAAATATAGCGTGAGAAGAAGGTATTTTTGGAGAGAGAAACGAGGGACTATACGGGATATGGGAGACAACAAAGGAAAAGAAAGTGTCTGAGTGTTAAAAATGCCAGATTACAAGTACAAAGATCTTGGGTTCGGTCCTGGTCAAACCTAAGATTTTTGTCTGCCACTTACCGCTTCTTTCATCTTTGGCTGTATCTGTTGCTATGGAAAATGCCGTGGTTTGGAATTCACTTTAAACTGTAGGCCGGTCCGTAGGTCGGAGGCAGGCAAACACATACACTCTCCAACAGGACCATGTCTCGTAAAACACTGTGATGTCCAAAACAATCTTCAGATTGATAACGATCATTGATGAAAAACTTTTTATTGTATATACAGGGTGATTCTTATGAACGTTTAAAAACCTCTTAAGCGACAAAGGTAAGCTGAGACAAGACGCATAGGGCCGCAGATGTCGGGAAATACCCCAAAAGTGGATGTGACGTCAGCAGATGACGTACCTCTCGCATGTGCTTGGCTCCATGTGTCTCATATTAATTTACTTTTCTCCTCGTCGTATGCATCGCTTCGGGGTTTTTTAAACGCTAAAGAGAAACACCCCTTATAATGACAATGGAGCGTGGTTTTTATATGTTTTTTAATTAACCAAACCAGTGTCGAGCACTTGTTCGTCGTCGGTGCTACTATATTTCACTTTTAAGTGTTCATAGAATCATTTCAGCCGGCCGTGGTGGTCTAGCGGTTCTAGGCGCTCAGTCCGGAACTGCGCGCCTGCTACGGTCGCAGGTTCGAATCCTGCCTCGGGCATGGATGTGTGTGATGTCCTTAGGTTAGTTAGGTTTAAGTAGTTCTAAGTTCTAGGGGACTGATGACCACAGATGTTAAGTCCCATAGTACTCAGAGCCATTTGAACCATAGAATCATTTCATATCTTCTATTTGATTATAAAAGCGGAGAATTTTGCTTTCAAACATTAGTGACGTATTTTGTTGCAAGTCTCTTGAGATACTATTAGTTGTAAACCTCCGATAAAGTTCTTGCAGTCCTACACATCTTCAGACTCAGCTAATCAGTCGTACCGAAATATGCAATTTCTAGATTCTTGCTCCCAATTTACAACTGAGTACGTTATACAGTAGGAGTTAGCGCAGCAACAAGTGTTATCCGCCGTCAGCAACTGATACACAGAAGATGTGTAGGGCGTACCTCCCGGCGCCACTATATAGGGTGATTCTACACTTATGCTCATAAATTAAGGATAATGCTGATATATGGTGAAACAACGCTCTTGTGGGCGGTCTGCGGATTTAAATCACCTCGGGGTTGACCATGCGGTGCATTTGACCTGCGGTCGTCGCACGGTGCCGCTGGTAGCAGTCACATACGCAGAGGTGTGTTGATGCATGTCAGAGTACGGTGCAGCGAGTAAGTGTGCAGACTCCTTCAGACGTGCTAATGCCGACTGTGTTGAAAATGACCCAAAGAACACACATTGATGACGTTATGAGGGGTAGAATACCAGGGTGACTAGAGGCTGGTCAAACACAGCAGGTCGTAGCACAGGCCCTTCGTGTGACAAAAGTGTGATCTCAAGATTATGGCAACGACTCCAGCAGACAGGAAACGTGTTTAGGCGCTACAGTAAGGGACGGCCAGTGTACAACACCACAAGAAGACCGATATCTCACCATCAGTGCCGCAGATGGCCAAGGAGTACTGCAGGTAGCCTTGATCGGGACCTTACTGCAGCCAGGAGCAGTTGTCTCCAGACACACAGTCTATAGACGACTAAACAGACATGGTTTATTCCCCCGGAGACCTGCAAGGGGCATTCCACTGACCCCTGGTCACAGGCGAGCCCGCAAAGCACGGTGTCAAGAACACAGTACATGGGCATTGGAACAGTGGTCCCAGGTTATGTTCACGGACGAGTCCAAGTATAGTCTGAACAGCGATTGTCGCCGGGTTTTCATCTGGCGTGAACCAGGAACCGGATACCAACCCCTTAATGTCCTTGAAAGGGACCTGTATGGAGCTCGTGGTTTGATGGTGTGGGGTGGGATTATGATTGGTGCACGTGCACCCCTGCATGTCTTTGACAGAGGAAATGTAACAGGTCAGGTGTATCGTGACGTCATTTACCATTAGTATGTCCGCCTTTACAGGAGTGCAGTGGGTCCCACCTTCCTTCTGATGGATGATAACGCACGGCGTCACCGAGATGCCATCGTGGAGGAGTAGATTGAAACAGAAGATATCAGCGAATGGAGTGCCACCACATTCTGCAATTATCCTTAATTTATGGTTCAAATGGCTCTGAGCACTATGGGACTCAACTGCTGAGGTCATTAGTCCCCTAGAACTTAGAACTAGTTAAACCTAACTAACCTAAGGACATCACAAACATCCATGCCCGAGGCAGGATTCGAACCTGCGACCGTAGCGGTCTTGCGGTTCCAGACTGCAGCGCCTTTAACCGCACGGCCACTTCGGCCGGCTTTAATTTATGAGCATGAGTATAATTAACGTTTAAAAACCTCCGAAGCGAGGTAGTTGACGCTCAGACATGTAATGTAAGGTAAGATACATGGGGTCGCAAATGACAGGAAATATCACAAAAGTGCATGACAAATGTTGAACATGTGACTTCAAAAGATGACGTAACTCGCCGCATTGCAATGGTTGAGCATATCTTACTGCCGTACCTGGTCATACCAACCCAAGTCTTGCAGAAAGTATTTTTTTCATTGCCTGAGACAACTGCGTTTTTACGTTGAGGTATTAATTTATTTACCGGTCTCGCGGTCTCCGCAGGTTTATCGCAAAATACAGCACAACAAAAATCTACCGTATTGTGTCACAAGTAAATGAGTACTAGCGTCCGGATTGCTTCATTACCACTAACTGACCTGCGTTTTCTTTACTACATAATGTCTGTAAACAAGGGAAGAAGGGGGAAAGTAAAGGAACACAAAATAAGAGCAGCTTTTGCTTGATGACAGCAAGGACGATTATGTAACATCTACATTTACAACAGATCACATTTACAGCAGATGTTCAAAATTTGCACCTTCTGCTTGAATGGAATAATTGAGTAGCTCAATCACCCCTTCGCACATGCGCTTGAGAATACCCTCCGTATTTTGGTTGTGATGTCACATATTCGACAATTGTTATCCAGCTTTGGGGTATTTCGCGACATTTGTAGCCCCATATGTCTTATATTAAATTACTTTTCTCAGCGCCATCTACATCAACAGCCGTGTTTGCGTGTTTTGACAGACCGACCTACAAATTAACTTCGTCAGGATGTCGCGCAAGTCGGACCACACGACAGCCGAAGCCTCCCACCACTTCACCTACGCCGGCCGCGGTGGTCTAGCGGTTCTAGGCGCTCAGTCCGGAACCGTGCGACTGCTACGGTCGCAGGTTCGAATCCTGCCTCGGGCATGGATGTGTGTGATGTCCTTAGGTTAGTTAGGTTTAAGTAGTTCTAAGTTCTAGGGGACTGATGACCACAGATGTTTAGTCCCATAGTGCTCAGAGCCATTTGAACCATTTGAACTTCACCTAACAAATTATGCCGTGTGTAGTGCTGTCGTGCCAACCACCCGAATAAACTTCATCTTTTGTCACAGTGCGCGGTATTCAATGCTGCTCTACAGAGTGCGAAGCAGACGAAACTGTGACAGAGTTTCTGAAGAAATTTAATGACTATAGACGTTTGTGGCAAACGTCATGCGACAACTATAGCAATATAGATACAAGAAATGAAGCATTTTTTTTCTTTTTTAATGAATTCATAATGGTTTCATGTGGCATATAGAGAGAATAAATGTCAGTCCACCTTTCGCATTTCTGTTTTTAGGTTTTATTGCCGATGTTTGTCGTAAACAGAATCTAAAACCCGACATATCTACATTTAATGGACGTTAATTCAATAAACATCCTTGCTTCATTGGTGTGTTACAGCAGGCCCAGTCTATATCTAATCCCAGTGCTACGAAGGGCAAAGTGCGCTTTTTTTCCATTTCTAACTGTTGCCAAATGCCACTAGACGATGTGCGCTAGCACCATGTTAAGTCTTTCATGTTCGAATGTGAAATGAATTTCTCTAACTTACGGGTTATCCTTTAGGCTACGTATATAAATAAATTAATAACGTTTACGTGAACTTCTTTTGTTTTATCTATCTTCCTTTACCACGAGATGTTTCTTCAGTCAATGAAAAACCACACTGCAGGTTTCAGGAATAATTTTAGTAGATAATTGTGGGAATGCAACATCACTGTACCCTCTTATCTTCTGCTATTAAACAGAAATCGTAATGTAGCTAGCAACCTCTCCTTGCAGCTTGCAGCCTCTCTCATGACTGTACTGTTTGTCATTAAGAATGGTCTGATGATGTTCAGCAGCGCCGAAATGCATGTTTCATCCGTTGTTAGATAATTACGAAAATCATTGGCTTCCAGCTTCTTAACCGTTCAAGACCTGAATTTTTCCTGGAGGAAGGAAAATTTTTCTTTATTTAGCTATGCTCTTAGGTGACTTTTTAATGATTTTTATGCAAGATTAAACACAAATACATACCCGTTTCCAAAACATACATTGTGTATTTGGCTTAATTTTATGGAGTGAAATAACTAATTACGAAATATTCTCTATTGTGACCCGCCAGGTTAGCCGAGATCGCTAATGCGCTGCTTCCTGGATTCAAGTAGGCGCGCCGGCCCCGAATCGAATCCGCTAAGCACATTAACGACGAGGGCTGGTGTGCTGACCAGCCTGGATGCAGTTTTTAGGCGGTTTTCCACATCCCACTGGGTAAATACTGGGCTAGACCCCATGTCCCCCCCACAGTTACACGACTCTCAGACATTTCAAAACGTTCGCACTATTTGATGGCTTACACTAGACGCAGACAGCTGGGGTACACTACTGCCAGGGGTACAGGGTGGTGACAGGAAGGGCATCCAACCACCCACTGACATGAACATTGCCACATACATAGTAACATGTACGACCCCGCGTTGAAGTGGGACAAAGGCCCAAGAAAATGATAATGATGAAATATTCTCTATTGTGATAAATAATAAATCGATCATTCAATAGTTATCCTGCAAAATAATAATGTTGTTGTTGTGGTCTTAAGTCCTGAAACTGGTTTGATGCAGCTCTCATGCTAATCTATCCTGTGCAAGCTCCTTCATCTCCCAGTACCTACATCCTTCTGAATCTGCTTAGTGTATTCATCTCTTGGTCTCCCTCTACGATTTTTACCCTCCACACTGCCCTCCAATGCTAAATTTGTGATCCCCTGATGTCTCAGGACATGTCCTACCAACCGATCCCTTCTTCTAGTCAAGTTGTGCCACAGACTTCTCTTCTCCCCAATCCGATTCAATACCTCCTCATTAGTTACGTAATCTACCACCTAATCTTCAACATGCTTCTGTAGTACCAAATTTCAAAAGCTTCTATTCTCATCTTGTCCAAACTATTTATTGTCCATGTTTCACTTCCATACATGGCTACACTCCATACAAATACTTTCAGAAACGGCTTCCTGACACTTAAATCTATACTCGATGTTAACAAATTTCTCTTCTTCAGAAACGCTTTCCTTGCCATTGCCAGTCTACATTTTATATCCTCTCTACTTCGACCATCATCAGTTATTTTGCTCCCCAAATAACAAAACTCCTTTATTACTTTAAGTGTCTCATTTCCTAATCTAATTCCCTCAGCATCACCCGACTTAATTCGACTACATTCCATTATCCTCATTTTGATTTTGTTGATGTTCATCTTATATCCTCCTTTCAAGACACTGTCCATTCCGTTCAACTGCTCTTCCAAGTCCTTTGCTGTCTCTGACAGAATTACAATGTCATCGGCGAACCTCAAAGTTTTTATTTCTTCTCCCTGGATTTTAATACCTCCTCCAAATTTTTCTTTTGTTTCCTTTACTAAATTATACAGTGGAATATAGTGAACCAACCGCATCCATGTACTCTGGTGGTTATGAGTTGCTGTGCATTGCTATATTGACTTGCTGATATTTTTATAGTGATGTTCAACAGTTGGCAGCACTTGCACATGATGAAACTGTTAAATATTCACAAATGTGTACCCTAGGTTTCTATGGGCAAAAATACTTCTGTTGAAATTATGACACAGTAAAAGTTAAGATACACAAATGCAGCCAGAGGGACTGAAAGGGTTAAGTAATATAACATAGATAAATTTCATTCATTGCATTAGCCACTTCCGTGCCCACAGCTTTCTCTCAGCCTATTTTTTGTTTGACCTTGTTACCTCTAATATAGCCAGGGGAAACCCCCGGTTTTTGTTTCTGTGTAAAACCAAGCGGGACCTCATAAAATATAAACAATGAATTTAAGATTAACAAGTCACAACAATAGGGGCTGCGGCACTGTAATCGCTGAGTGGAGTGGTCGGGACGTGTGTCGGCTGGCATGAAATTGATCGGGAGGTCTATCGGACGAAGGGTTGGTATGTGTGTAGGGGTCTTCAATAAGAATCACGCTCCACATCAGCAGGTGGCGCCTTACCTGGCGGGAATCGCGGAGGGCGCCTCAGCTGCCCCCACAGCCACACGACCAGGGCGACTGAGGCGAGCAGCAGGGGCAGCACCAGAGAAAGCATGTCGTCTCTTCCCATCGCCCGACGAGCACTGGACTGACGCTGCGTCCAGGGACCGACTGCCCGTCCGCCCAGAGCCGCCGTGGAGGGCGGGGCAGGGAGGGGGGTGGGGCTCAGCTCACCCAATCCCGCTACTGCACGGCTCGCCGACACTGCTGACGCACTTTTTGCCGCTAGTGAGGACAGATGGCTCTTTCCCTCGTGTTATCTATATATGTCAGCTCCAAATCAACGTCTACTTAGCATGACACTCTGACCACTTCCAATACAGGTGGAAAACTTCCACTTACGCACTTTCTGCCTTACAGTTTCTACTTTCATTTCTACATCTACGTTCATACACCGCAAGTACAAGACGCGATCGTGTTTCAGTCGAATCTGCTTACTGTTTTCAAACCTTACTCTCTCCCTATAACCCTCCCCCCACCCACCCCTCCCTTCCCATTTCCTTCTACTGCCAAACTGAGGATTCCTTGATGCTTCAGAATGTCTCCTATTAACCATTCCTTCTTTTAGTCACACATGTACATCTACATTAGAAATTGGACCTTTTGGTCCATCCTGTCATCCTCAAAATTGTTCAAGACATTTCTGTATTGGTCTTCCTAAAGATCTTTTGCTTCTTAGTTTGTATTGTTTTATTGTTTTAGTGATTCTTCCACCTGCAATACTGTATATATATTCTTCCTATCTTAACTTATATTCTTTAATTATTTTAATTATGTTTTGAATGTTCAGATTCAGCTCGGATGTCATCATTTCTCTTTTTATTCATCAAGGTATACCCAGGCACGTGTCTAAGGTAATTCATTTCATATCCTTGTTCCCATTTCATCTCTCTTCAAACAGTCCAGTTATCGCATCAATTGAGCAGTGCTGGTAGCCAGAACCTTCTTGAACTTCAGTAGAGTATCTATGTGAACTTTCTTTCCCAATATTCTGCGAAAATTTCCATACAAATAGTTAAACAGGTCTAACTTATTTGTATTTCATTGTTTGCACTGTATGTAATACTGCACCCTAAATGTTGAAATTTATTAATTATCTCTATGACCTACTTATCAATTTCCATCTTGAACTCGGATGGGAAGATGTCCTAAAAATGCCTCTGGTTTTGTCTTTGTGATGGAGACTTTCAGATTGTATTCTCTGGCTATTTTAATTAGATCAAATACACCTTCTTGTAAGTCATTTTCATTTTGCTTAATATTTACTTGACCATCAGCAAGAAATAGAGTACTAATTGAGTGGGTGCGAATGGACACTTTTGTCTACCTTCTTGTTTTATTTCAGTCATATTATGTCTGCTGCTTGCCATTTTCATTTGTATTTTGTTTTTAAAATACAACTCTGTTTCTTAAAATTTCCCGCAATTTGTTTCAATTTACTTTACCAAACGCCTTTTCGTAGTCAATGACGACAAGAAACGTTGGTTAATTGAATTCACATTTTCTTCTGTTAGTTATGTCGTGGTGAAGATTCAGCCCAAACATGCTCTGCACTTTCGAAAACCAAGTTGGGCATCATATAGCACAGTCAGCGATTGGCGATTTTGCTTTCTGAAAATTCTAGCATATAATTTATAACATAAATTCGCAAGGCTAATACCTCAGCAGTTCTGACATTCATGTCTGGTTCAAATGGCTCTGAGCACTATGGAACTCAACATCTTAGGTCATAAGTCCCCTAGAACTTAGAACTACTTAAACCTAACCAACCTAAAGACATCACACACACCCATGCCCGAGGCAGGATTCGAACCTGCGACCGTAGCAGCCTCGCGGTTCCGGACTGCAGCGCCAGAACCGCACGCCCACCGCGGCCGGCACATTCATGTCTGTTTCCTTTCTTATCAATTGGGCATATCTGGGCTATATATTCCACACCTCAGGTATATAACCACTTCGCCAGAAAATATTCATAAAATCGAATGTTCTTATTTTTGCAATATTTGGTGCACATTTTATTAGTTCTGTATCGATTTTTTCACATCCTGGAGTCTTCCTCTTCTTGCTAGGCGTTGAATCCTGTAGCTCCTCCAGAGGTATTAACTCTACATTCCTATGTGGTTCAGACTCAGACAGAATCACCTGTATATCTAGCACATCTGTCCACACTGATTTATAATATTGTAACAAATTAGGTTCAGATGCTGTGTTTGTTTGTAGATTGCCCTTATCCCCTTTGTTTAAATGTTTCATTATCGTGTATGCTTTGTTTTGTTCTCCTCCAACTTCATTTTTCCCAATTAATGTTTTTAACGTTTGTGACTTTCCTTTTGACTTCAGCTGATTTAGTTTTATAATCTAGTCTCTGATCTTGATTGTATAGGTAATTTAACATTTTTAAATAGGCATGTTTCTTATTTTCAATTAGACTATGTATTTCCTCATTCCAATATAGCAGGCCCATTTTAAAAAACTTTTCTTTCTTGTGCCAAGTGCTTCTCTTTCTGCTTTAATTACTGCTTCCTTTACATTGTTTCATTCCTGGTTAATTTTATTGGCTTTTATATTTAAACTTACATATTCTTCAAGCTTTTTTAATATAGTAACTGGTATGCTCTCCTTGAAGTAGTTGTACTTCATATGTAGCATCAGCTTTATTTTGTTTCTGTTTGGAAGATATCTTAGTCATATTGTGCTACAAATCTCTTTTTTCTCATTTCGATTCAGGTACCTCCTCATTACTAACATAATCTACCTACCTAATCTTCGCCTTTCTTCTGTATCACCACATTTCAAAAGTTTCTTTTCCTTTCTAGTCTGAACTGTTCATCTTCCATTTTCCACCTCCATAAAGCCTAGAAAAATATCTTCAAAAATGACTTTCAGACACTTCGATTTATATTAGATGTAACAAATTTTGTTGCGACTGCTAGTGTGTATTTTACATTCTCTCTATTTCGGCCATAGCTAGTTATTTTGTTACCTAACTAGTAAAACTCATCAATCTATTGCTTCTAGCATCAAGTCTCCTAATCTAATTTACTCAGCATCGCCTCATTTAATTTGGCCATATGCCATTCCACTTTTTTAAATCTTTTGTTGATTTTATCTCATAATCTATTTCCAAAATTCTGTCTAACTGATCTTCCATAGCCTTTGCCATCTGTGGCAAAATGGCAATGACAATGGCAAACGTCACTTTAATTTCTTCGATCTGAACTTTAATTTTCTCTCTAAATTTCTTCCTGGTTTCCTTTACTGTTTGCTCAATGTACAGATTGTATAACGTCGTAGGCAGGTCACAACCCTGGCGATATTACAGCCTCTCTCTCATGTTCTTTGACTCTTATAACTGACGTCTGCTTTTTGTGCTAATTAAGAATAACTTTTCGCTTCCTGCATTTTATACCAGCTACCTTCAGGATATCAAAGAGTATATACCACTGAACATTTTGAAAAGTTATCCCTAAATCCACAAACACTATGAACTTACGTTTGCTTTGCAGACATAAGCATCGAAAAACTAGTTTCCATTAGTGCATGGCATAATTTGGTTTTGCTTACATTAAATAATCTCTCCTTTCATACTAAACAAACTTTGCCGAATCTAGAAATATTTAATCAAGTGAAGGAATAAGCCGGCTTTAGGAGTAGGTATATTAGATGGACACCTTGCAAGTCATGAACGAAATCATACCGCACACCAGCAATAACAATGACACAACTAAAAAATGCAATACTTCAGAAAAACCGACTTAAAGAACTCCATAAGGCTTATGTTGAATTACTATAAGCTTCGTTCAAATTTCAAATAAGTTTTTTGGCAGTAAATTCTGTTTTATTTGTTCCAACAGTCATATGGACATGTAGTTCTGTTCTCGTCGAATGTCAGGTGAAATCAAGAATTTTTTTAAAAATTTCTTTAAGTTGTGTCACTTTTCTTGCTTTTCTAAAAACTTTTTTGTTTTTTTTATAACCGCCCACGTAACACATTTGCCACTTTTACGGCAGTATACGTAATATACTACAATATTCGAACTTACATCAGGCGAAATTAATTAGTACTTAAGTTAGAATAAAAAATGAAAAACAAGTTAAAATATTATATTAGGAACATATAAAATTATAATTTATAAAAATTAATACACTTTAATAAGGGACATCGAATAGGTACAATTTAAGGAACATAATTTACGAAAACATAGAATCATAAATGGGCATATATATTATAAGAACACTTTTCGCCAAGAAAAGGGATTCTATGTCTTTTTTTTGTTGTAAGCTACAACGCACGAAATTTAGTAATATTTACAACAGCTGTAATAGTCAAAACAGTGTCTGTTTCTTCGGACATGCATACATGTCTGAAGGACATTGTAATGTAAGGTACAGACAGTGTGCAAACGCGGACCTTGTGATAATCATTGACCTTAAAAATTTCGTTCATCTTGCCTTATGAATGAAAAGTGTCACAACTCAGAATGTGCCGCTCTTCTTGGATGACCCGGGTACACCTACCAGTAACAGTGCTGAAGCGACACTGTTCTTGCCGTGGCGTATTACGAAATATATGGGATGTAACGGATTAATAAATGTTAGTTAATACCCTAAGTTCAACAAAGCTCTTTTCTCAGTTAGAAAAAACGTGTACTAACAGCCTTTGAGAAGAAGGCGTTAATTCACTCTACATCGGAGCAGACGAAACATCGCAATTAATAACGAAAACTGAAAAAAATGTATGTGATAATACAAGCAAAAAAGGAGGTCAAGTAAACATGCGTCCGTATACGAACCGACTGCGAGATACAGGGTGACAATTATTGAACTGTATCGAAAAAACGTAAATTAATTAAAAACTACGGCGTGCACACACTTTATTCGTCATTATAGATGCTCGGATTTAGGTTATGACATGTTCGATGTGCCTACCATCATTGGCGATGATGTGGCGCAGACGGAAAGCGGATTTCTGCGTGGCCCGCTGAATTGTAGAAACATCGATGCTGCCGATGACCTCGTGAGTGGCTGTTTTCAGCTCAGCAATGGTTTTGGGGCTACTGCTGTATGCATTGTCTTTAATATAGCCCCATAAAAAGGAGTCGCATGTGTTGAGATCCGGAAAATACGGCAGCCAATCGAGGCTCGTGCCAGTGGTCTAATGTTATCCCAAAGCGGGAATGCGGTCCCCAAAGTGCTCCTCCAGAACATCAAACACTCTCCAGCTTCGATGGGGTCGAGCTCCGTCTTTCATGAACCTCATCTTGCCGAAATCAGATTCACTTTGGAAAATGGGAATGAAACCATCCTCCAAAACCTTCACGAACCGTTCGGTAGTCACCGTGCCATCAAGGAATATCACACCGATTATTCCGTGACTGGACATTGCTCACCACACAGTCATGCTCTGAGGTTGAGGAGACTTCTCGATCGCGAAATACGGATTCTGAGTCCGCCAAATGTGCCAATTTTGCTTACTGACGAACCCATCCAAATGAAAGTGGGCTTTGTCGCTAAACCATGCGCATACTAATTCCCATCCTGTCCTGCGGCCAACAGTGCAGTTTGATAGTTCTAACGCAAACCGTTCAGAAGTTATGACGATTTTAATTCATGTAGTCCATTAATTGTCACCCTGTATTTGCAAATGTGTGTTACGAGCCACCACCGATTTCGGTATGAAATATTGCCCTAGTTAGTAGAAATGACCGGACACGAAAACTGACAACGGCCGGGAGAGCGGTTTGCTGACCTCATTTCCCTCCATATCTATATCCAGTACACGTGTCGGCTCACTACGACGCGGCGGTCGGTGTATACCGTTGGGTCTTCCGAGGTCTCTTCGGGTGGCGTTTAGTTTAGTCGAAATGTATTTGAAACGTAAACTTTGCGATTAAGTCCCCGACTGATTGGGCTCAACTATGTCCTGCCTTAACAAGAAAAGCAATACTGTAAGTAGGCTGTTTAGGTCTTTATGTTGCTAACACCACGTAGCGCTCTGTACTAAAACCGCTGACTGCGCTGTGTGCAGTCTGTGGCTGGTAGGACTCGTTGTTGGAAGTTATTCGCCAGTGTAGTGTTGGGCAGTTGGATGTGAACAGCCCGTAGCGTTGGGCAGTTGTAGGTGAGCAGCCAGGAGTGATGGATGTGAGGAGAGAAATCCCAGAGTTTTGAGATGTTAATATGAGCGGACGATCTGGACCTTTATGCGAGTTGCTCTCGCATTTTAGTAGTACTTTCCAGTCACCTCTGCAATTAGCTACGAATCAATTAAAACACGACCGGATTATCTTGTCAGTGTCGATAAAACTCCTCAATTCGGTGCTCCGAAATTCGAACGTGGACTAGTCATTGTATGTCAACTGAGCAACAAATCCATTAGAAACATTTAAACCCTCCTACAGCTGCCCAAGTCGATTATCAGTGACGTGATAGTGAGGTCGAAACGTGAAGGAACAATCACTAGCTAGACGAAGACCAGGCAGACATTATGTAGTGATGGACAGGGTCCACGGAAAATGCGGAAGGTGATGGTAAAAAAATCACATGAAATCAGCAGAAGCAGCTGCTAGTGAGTTCCACAGTGCCACCAGAAGTCTAGCTAGTACAATGACTGTGCGCGTATGGAGTTGAGAGAAATTGGGTAGAATCGTCGAGCACTGCTCACACTCCATACATTTCTGTAATCAATGTTAAATTATGCTTGTGATGGTGTAAAGAGCAGCGTCACAGGACAATTGATGAGTGGAAACATGTTATTTGGAGTGATAAATATCGGTCATACCCTGTGGCAATCCGATGGAAGAGCTTAGGTTTGGCACACGATTGGAGGACGTTACCTGCCATCATGTCTAGTGCCAACAGTGAAGTACGGAGGAGATGGTGTAGCGGTAGGAGAGTGTTTTTTGTGGTTACATTGAGGTCCTCTTATTGACCTTAAGAAAACGACAAACGCGCAAGGATATGAACACATTTTACACTATTGTTTATTGCGTAGAGTAGAGGAGCATTTCAGAGTCTACGACTGACTGTATCAGCATCTCTCTCATAAAGCAGCATTTGTGAAGCAACAACCGTTTGTGGACAATAGTGTTCCTGAGATGGACTGGCCTGCCCAGAGTTCCCACCTGAACCAAACAGAATTTCTTTGGAGTGAACTACAACGTCAACTTCACTCCAGACCTCAGCGGCCAACACCTCTAAGTTCTCTGGTTTCGGCTGCTTCAAGAAGAATCGGCTGCCACTCCTCCACAGACATTCAGACACTTCAAACACTGAAAGTGTCTTCAACATAGTTAATGGTATCATAAAGGGAAAAGATGCACACACCCCATATTAATGTCCATTAATAGGTGTCCAGACAGTTCTGATCAGTTAGTGTATTACTTACTTAAGCAGTGAGGTGTCGGAAATGCATATCGAATGAGCACCGTGTATCCGTAAGTACGCCCACTGGAACTAGATGAACAAAGTGTACCTTATATGCAAATGGAAGTTGAATGGGAGGAGAAAGGAAATGGAAGGTGTTACTGATGTCAGCTGCATCGGGACATTACGCAGAATCAGCGGCGATGAGTGAAAATATGCACCGGACCAGGACTCGAACCTGGGATCTCTGCTGGAGTGTGACGTATAATTATATATATATATATATATATATTCGGTGCCTGCAGTGTCACGTCTTTCAGTTTCACACAAATTTTTACTTTTAAAGCGGATCACTTAAGACTATTTTCGTGGGTTCGCCCCTCACATTTCTCCCTCATATCACAAAATTGCCGTCTGATGTAGTTCAAGCTGAAAAAATAAATTCCTTTTAAAGCACAGTTTCGTATATAATTTGTATTCAAAACCTCACACCTGTATTACTGCTGCTGCAGCCACTAATAATGATAATAATAATAATAATAAAAGTCATAACAATAATTGTGACATTAATAACCATAATGATAATGGCAGATATAAGAAGAATTTATAGGTCTACAAAATAGATGTTTCCTGACATAGTGAGTTCTGCAGAAAGGAAATTTAGGGTGACTACTTCGGCTAAGAGTACTGGGAAATGAGGAAGATCAGGCTGGAAAAAGGGATGAGTAAGGATTACAAGTGTGTACAGGCACAATGGAAGTCTTCTTGTTGCTTTAATAGATATGTCATTACCTGTATTTTGAAGGTGGAGATGTTATTTAGTTCCCAGTAATAATGGGGGGGGGGGGGAGGTTGTTTCAGAGTTCGATTCCTGTTGCTGAGAATGACTTCTAGAACGTGACTGAATTATGGAGACAGAAAGGATTTTCTCAAATTCGAACGAGTGTTTCCGCCGTGTTGTTCAGACAAGAGCGTTAAGGTCGAGGAGGGATACACCGAAGAGCCAAAGAAACTGGTACACCTGTTTAATATCGTGTAGAGCCCGCACGAGCACGCAGAAGTGCCGCAACACGACATGGCATGGACTCGACAATATCTGATGTAGTGCTGGAGCGAACTGACACCATGAATCGTACGGGCCTGCCAAAAATCCATAAGAGTACGAGGGGATGGAGATCTCTTTTGAACAGCATGTTGCAAGGTATCCCAGATATGCTCAATAATGTTCATGTCTGGGGAGTTCTGTGGCCAGAGGAAGTGTCTGAACTCGAAAGAGTGTGCCTAGAGCCATGCTGCAGCAATTCGGGACGTATGGGGCGTCGCATTGTCCTGCTGGAATTGCCCAAATCCGTCGGAATGCAAAATGGACATGAATTGGTGCAGGCGATCAGACAGGATGCTTACGTACAGGTGTGTCAGAGTCGTATCTAGAATTATCAGGGGTCTCATATCACTCCAACTGCACACGCCCATACCATTACAGAGCCTCCACCAGCTCGAACAGTCCCCTGCTGACATGCTGGGTCAATCGATTCATGAGGGCACGTCCATCCGCTCGATACAATTTGAAACGAGACTCGTCCGACAAGGTAACATTTTTCCAGTCATCAACAGTCCAATATCGGTATTGAGGGGACCAAGCCAGGCATAAAGCTCTGTGTCGTGCTGTCGTCAAGGGTACACAAGTGGGCCTTCGGCTCCGAAAGCTCATATCTATGATGCTTCCTTGGATGGTTCTCACGCTGACACTTGTTGGTGGCCCAGCATTGAAATCTGCAGTAACTTGCTGGAGTGTTACTCTTCTGTCACGTTGAACGATTCTCTTCAATCGTCGTTGGTCCCGTTCTTGTAGGATTTTTTTCCGGCAGCTGCGATGTAGGAGATTTAATGCTTTACCGGATTCCTGATATTCACGGTGTACACGTGAAATGGTCATACGAGAAAATCTCCACTTCATCGCTACGTCAGAGATGCTGCGTCCCATAGCTCGTGCACTAACTAGAACATCGGGTCGAAACTCACATAAATCTCGATAACCTGCCATTGTAGCGGCAGTAATAGACTTAGCAACTGTAGTCTTATATAGGCTTCCCGACCGCAGCTTCGTATTCTGCCTGTTTACATATCTCTGTATTTGAATACGCATTGCATATGCCAGTTTCTTTGGCGCTTCAGTGTATGAAGAACAATGTTCAGTAATAAAAACAGAAGAGAAGACAGAGGGCATGGAAATCTCTGCGGTTGTCTGCAGGCATCCAGAATGGCTGCGCATATGTTGGTGAAGCGTGATCAGAGTTGAACATCACAGATTCAACGAGCGCATACGTTCACAACCAACCGCAAGGGCGTGAGCTTTCCTGAGAAGAGCCTTGCAGGATAACATCGCTGTAATCAATAATTGGAAGTATAAGTGTTCGTACAAGTTTCCTTTTCAGATCAAGAGGGAAGAGTTTTTTGTATTTTTGCGGGTCACGGAAAGACGCTAATGCGTTCTTCCACATTACAGTTCCATCCTCAGTCAAATTTAGAGTTTCATCTATTATTACTCCTAGACTGTTTGCTGAAGAAGAGAAGTTATAATTTGTCCTATTTAGGGTTAAAGGTGGTAGGATTCCCGATATTTTGGACTAACGAGCGTAAAATGACAAATCAGTATTGCTTGGATTTTGGATGGGTTCAGGTGTAATCCAATTTTGATAGTACACACAGGTCGGTACTGAGATTCTCGATAGCTGTCTTCAGATTTATATGTTTTGCACTTACATACAAGTGGAGGTCATCAGCATACCTGAAGTATTTGCAATAGGACAAGACTGGTAACACATCAAGAGATACAACCCAATACAGAACTCTGGGAGGTGCCTGATGCTACCTGTGTCGATCGTGACTTTACGGTGCCGGACATGAAGCATTGCTGGCGAGACCTCCGGTATGAGCGAAGTCATTGCACTGCACTTGGCGAGAAATTTAGGCTGCTAAGTTTGGAAATTAAGATGTCACAGTCAATGGTGTCAAAGGCTTTGGTGAAGACTGAGAAGCACATGATAGCTGCCTCTTATGGATCCATGGTAAGCTTCACGTCATCTGTTACTTTTATTAAGGCGGGTGTGTGCTGTGATGTTTACAGAAACCTCTACATCTACAGCTACATCTACGTTATTGCTCTGCTATCCACAATACAATGCCTGGCAGAGGTTTCAATGAACCATCTTCATTCTGACACTGTACCGTTCCACTCTCGAACGGCGCGCGGGAAAAACTAGCACTTAAATTTTTCTGTGCGAGCCCTGATTTCTCTTATTCTATCGTGATGATCATTTCTACCTATGTAGGTGGGTGCCAATAGAATGTTTTCACAATCGGAGGAGAAAACTGGTGATTGAAATTTCATGAGAAGATCCCGTCGCAACGAAAAACGCCCTTGTTTTAATGGTCACCACGCCAATTCACGTACCATATCTGTGGCACTATCTCCCCTACTTAACGATAATACGAAACTAGCTGCCCTACTTTTAACTTTTTCGATGTCATCCTTCAGTCCCACCTGATGTGGAACCCACACCGCGCAGCAGTACTCCAGAATTGGGCGGACAAGTGTGGTGTAAGCGGTCTCTTTAGTAGACCTGTTGCATCTTCCAAGTGTTCTGTCAACGAATCGCAGTCTTTGGTTTGCTCTACCCTCAACTTACCTATGAGATCGTTCTAATTTAGGTTATTTGTTATTGTAATGCCTAAGTATTTAGTTGAATTTACAGCCTTCAGATTTGTGTGACTTATCGCGTAATAGAAATATGCCGTTTTTTCTTAGTACTCATGTGAATAACTTCACACTTTTCTTTGTTCAGGGTCAATTGCCACTTTTCGCACCATGCAGATATCTTATCTAAATATTTTGCAATTCGTTTTGGTCATCTGATGACAAGACAGTAAAAGACAGCATCATCCGAAAACAATCTAAGAGGGCTACTATAACACTTTCTTGTGGAACGCCGGATATTACTTGTGTTTTACTCGATGACTTTCCGTCTGTTACTACTACCTGTGATCTTTCTGACAGGAAATCACGAATCCAGTCGCACAACTGAGGCGATATTTCATAGGCATGCAGTTTGGTTAGGAGACGCTTGTGAGGAACGGTGTCGAAAGCCTTCTGGAAATCTCAAAACATCCCCTGTCGATAGCACTCATTATTTCATGAGTATAAGGAGCTAGTTGTGTTTCACAAGAACGATATTTTCTGAATCCGTGCTATGTGTCAATAAATCATTTTCTTCGAGGTAATTCATAATGTTCGATCACACTATAAGTTCCAAAACCCTACTGCAAATCGACGTTATTGATACGGGCGAATTACTTCTATTTTCCTTTTTGTGTATTGGTGTGACCTGAGCAATTTTTCAGTCATTAGGTACGGATCGTTCTATTACCTAGGTGTTGTATATAATTGCTAAATATTGAGCTATTATATCAGCACACTCTGAAAGGAACTTGACTGGTATACAATCTGAACCGGAGACCTTGCCTTTATTAAGTGATTTAAGCTGCTTTGTTACACCGAGGATATGTACTTCTATGTTTCTCATCTTGGCAGTTGTTCTTAATTGGAATTCAGAAATATTTACGTCGTCGTCTTTGGTGAAGGAATTTCGGAAAACCGTGTTTAATAACTCTGCTTTAGTGGCACTGTCATTAATGACTTCACCGCTGTTATCGCGCAGTGAAGGTATTGACTGCGTCTTGCCACTGGTGTGCTTTATGTATGACCAGAATCTGGTTGGGTTTTCTGAGAGATTCCTAGACAGAGAATTTGTTGTGAAAATTATTAAAAGCATCTCGCATTGAATTACGCTCTATCTTTCGAACTTCGGCAAAACTCTTCCAATCTTGGGGATTTTGAGTTTTTTTAAATTTGACATGCTCTTTTCGTTGCTTCTGCATCAGCGATCTGACCAGTTTTGTGTACCATGGGAAATCAGTACCATCACTTATTAATTTATGTGGTATTTATCTCTCAATTGCCGTCGATACTATCTCTTTGAAATCATTCCATATCATTTCTTCGCTTACATGATGAGATCGGAAGGAGTGAAGACTGTCTTTTAAAAAAGCATTAAGAGCATTTTATCAGCTTTTTTAAACAGATGTACCTTGCGTTTCGTTTTGATGGTTGTGGGTGTTACGGTATTCAGCCTAGCAGCAACAGCCCTGCGGTCGCTAATCCTGTATTTGTTATCATACTCCCTATTTGTACAGGATTATTTGTTGCTAAGAGGTCAAGTATACTTTCGCAAACATTTACGCTTTGAGTGTGCTCATGAACCTGATTAGTATTCGTCTAACAAGTTGTTTGTAGTTAGACAGCTCATTAGCTGGTAGTGGAATATATTTTCTAGGGTCTTGGGCAGTCCAGCAAGAAAACAAATAAGTCGGTAATTAGAAGGTGCTGCGGCAGTGTCCTGTGCAGGCAGTGGCTTATCTAGTTTCTGTTTCGAGGCCTCAGGGAAAACGCTTGTGGCTAAGGAGTGGTTGAAGATATCTGTTATAGTGGGCAGCAATGGGTCAATAATAAGCTTCATCATTTTGAGTGTGATGCCATTGTGTCAAGTAAATGCCGAAGCCATACACACGATGGCTCTTTTGATATCGTTGTACCTAACAAGTTTTATAGTCAGTCCCACGAGAAGGTGTACCCAATTACCTGCATGAAATGGAAGTCACTATTATAGACACATGTTTACATGAAAGTAAATGTTATTACTAACTGCACAATTGCCTAATAGTTAATCCAATCGCCGCCATTATCAATTTTAGCTTGGTAGCTTAGCCCTCTCTCCAGTAGGTCACTGACGTTTGCAAAATCTAAATATCGTTTGACCCACTTCGCAACGAATGGTTCTGACTTTCTAAGAATTTCAGCAGCAGTTCCATATGAAAGCTTTGGTCCCGTTGGATGATTTACAAGGAACACTGCCTCGTGACGCTTCAGATCTTTTGCACTCATTTTAAACTGCGACCGACAAAACAAAACAGTCAGCTCTCACATTCTTCGCAAAAGCGAATTCATTGCAGATTCGATATCACTACCAGAGATATCGCTGCGGACTTTACATTTAAAATTATGGCTTACACTTTCTTGTGGAACTGACAGTAGATAGAATTTTTTGTGGCTACAATCGTTTACCCCTATGAAGAAATTTGTGAGTGTCTAATTCGTTTGTGGTCCAGTAGTAGTAGTAGGTAAGGTATAGTACCGGTTCAGTTCATAGGCTGCAGCTCTTTCTTTGCCTATAGCAAGATCGTGTAGGTTTTTTCGGTGGACGGCTGGTCTATTTCTGTTGACAGTTAATGTATGGGCTTGACTGTGTTTTGCATTTCTCACAGCTTGACTGACTTTGCCCCGCTTCTGTTTGTAAGTAATATAATCCTGAGGCATGAGCGCTGTTTGTATGCACTATGTGTAGCGTCTCTGAGACTCTTGAGCTGTTTTAGTTCTTCAGTTAGCCAAGGTGTTGGTCTCCTTCTTAAGTTTCCGTTCTTTAGCGGGGCATATTTATCATATAGTTGAGTAAGTTTGTTACTATTTCCATCAACATATCTGTCAGTTTGGACACTGAAGACACTGGAGGTAGCACGCGATAATAGAAGCAAAGACAACGTACATATAACCGACATGGAAACTTTCACTAAACAAGATCACGACCAGTCGATTACGGGAAACATTCAATACCACACAGGTATCCCATTGTTATTTCATGTATACTCAGAAAACAGACTTATGCAGCATATGAGATTAAAAGTTTTTGAAAATGTGTAAAGAAACGTACATAATATTAGATATTGTGCTTTAGGATTTGGTTAGGCTCGATTTAGTAAAACACTAAGCAGGGCGCAAATGGATGTGGTGCTGCTGTCAACTGGAGCATTTGAAACTACTCCACTAAATTTGTTGCTAGTCATAGTCGGTGTTTTGTCTCATAGGAATTACCGCCAGATGTCAAGAGGGAGCTTGTTGGCTTGAAAATATGAGCTAAACAAATTTCAGAGTGTAATGCCGGATTTACCAATAAGAGTCGATTGAAGAGCTGACGGATGAATGCTTGGCAAGTGGACTGGGACACTTCTGATAAGGTTCGTCAAGTCAATGATATCTTCCCAAATAGCCAGCACAGACTTAAACTGTATCTTTTCAAATTCCGCAGTGGCATATTACTCTACTAACAAGCCACCGCGCTTATCTTAAGCACATCGATAGGTCAATGAAGAAGATGTGATCCTACAACACTGTGTCTGAAACTGTACTGTAACAGTACCTCGGCCTGAAGTTACTCCTGACAGCGCACATAATACGTTAAACCTTTGTGATATATCAGACAACATAGAGCGACGCGGTGCAGTGGTAAATCACCATTCGACCATCCTATTGTAGGTTTTCCATGGAAGAGCACGTGCAGTTTCCATCACCAGCCTCGTTATATCCGAGTACCATAAAGACCATGTTGTTAACTGGACGTTAAATCCTAATTTTTCCTTTTTGAGAACTGGGGTCATACGCGCCCAAGTCACAACTATAAAACACGAACACACTCTCCAGTGCCGTGGCTAGCTAGGTTCCTCGGTTGAGGATCCGTGGGGCGAACAGCGGGATCGAGGTGGTCCTACTGGTTCTCAGTTGTGTTTAAATCTGGGGAGTTTGGTGGTCAGGAGAGTACGGTAAACTCATCGTGGTGCTCATAGAACCACGCACGTGCACTGCCAGTTGTGCGACACGTTGCATTGCCCTTTTAGCAGATGCCATCGCTCCGAAGAAACACAAACAGTATGTAGCGGTAAGCATGGTCAATAAGGATAGATTCATACTTGTGTTGATAGATTTCCCCCACTCCTCCACTGATACTGCTGCCACCTACCGTGTGTGAGCGGTTATTGCACGTTGACGTCGAACATAGGCGGTAGTCACATTAAAGTGACTGGAATCTGTATATTAAAGATATTTGAAAGATATTGTTAATTTTCCATTTATACAATTTCAATGTGAGTAATATTCTGTACATTTTTCAAACTAGTTATGTAACGTGTGGATGATTAAAGTATGCTTCGTCAGTCGTGAACTGTCTTGTAACTTGAAACGGAAGGCGGTCTTTTACCATGAAACATGTGATATTTCAAAATAACTAAGTTTCTTTAATACATTAAGTACTTCATCTGTCTTGAAAACGGAAATCTGTATTAGTTTACAGTAGCTTCTATTTCAGAATGTATTTAACCTTTAACAGGATTTGCGTAATACTTTTACTTACTGATTAATTATCTATGTGTAATGTGAGAGATAGACTATTAAATACACTATCGACAAGATTTTCTTGACTGCAACACTTTTAAATTTCGATAGAATATATATTACAAAGGCCAATGATCACGCTGATCCTTGGAACATTGTTTCACATTTGGAGAAACTTTGCTTTTCTGGAGTAATTCTTGTCATTAGAGAAAAAGATTGCAGCGCACAAAAAGTGAAGTCTATAATTTAAAAATTGAATAAGAAAATTTATGACACCTTATTACAATGCTGATTATAGGCGAAAGCCTGTAAGTTGTTCTGATACACAACACTCCCCCCTACACGAATTTCAGATTGTATAATTGGGTCAAAGCAAGTTAACATAATAGCACACAACCTCTTGGCGTCACAAAGGCATGTTTTATTTTTTTCCTTTATTGCATTTCGATCCCCCCCTCCCAGAGGGGGAGGGCGGGGTGGCAGCAGCATAATATGTTGCTCTACAGCCTGCAGAAAAGTTAAAAAACATATTGAGAATATAAACAGACAAGAAAAAAGGCGATAAAACGGTGACATTATAAAAAACTGTAAGATGGTGGAAAGTGGTGGAATTTAAAACATGAAAACACTGTGGTGACGATTCAGATAAAGACATACAGTAAGTGGAGAGGCACAATTAAAAAAACATGGTGACAGTCTGGTTTCTGTTTGTATGAGATAAAAAACACAACTAGCGACAGTATGGTGGCTGTTTGCAACACTTACAGGGGACACACAACACTGAACACTCACTTAAAACAGCTCTATACAGGTGACACGGCGGAAGATGGGGGTTGAGGACCTGGACCGATGAGCGGAAAAGAAAAAAGGGGGAGCTGATGGATGGAGGGAACACAGTAAAGGGGGCGCAGGGCAGACATGAGAAGGAGTGGGAAAGGCAATAGAGGGGAGAGCAAAAAGGACTCAGTGGAGAGAAGGGAGGCAGAGAGGGTAGGCAGGGAGAAAACAGGATGGAAGTGGGGGAGGGGGAGCCTGGGAAAAGGACAGAGGAAGGGAGGGGTAGGTGAGGATCGGAGTTGATAGGAGGGATAAGTGGAGGGAGAGAGGTCATCATCTGGGAGGGGGAGTCGACGGAAGCCACCTTGGGAAAGGAGATGAAGTGTGTAGAGGTGAAAGATAGAGGGGGGACAACGGTGGAGGCGCAGTAGAGGGCAGGGGTTGGAGAGGAGAGGAGAGGAGCAACCAGGGCATGAGAGGGATCAAGGTGGCGGGAGGTGTAGAGGACACAGATATGTTCGAGGAAAAGGAGTAGATGGTCGAAAGGAATCAGGTCATAGACGATCCGCATGGGGGACGGGAGGCGTATGTGGAAGGCAAGGTGGAGTGCATGGCGCTCGAGGATCTGGAGGGACTTATAGAATTTTGGGGGCTCAAAGGCATGAGAAAGATAAGACGTATATACTAATATCATATGAACTAAATTAGTTACATGGCACTCACAAGAATTTCTGAATAAATTAAAATGAGGGAAATAATCTCGGTATTTGGTGAATAAGTCTTTGGATTAAGAGACTAAAGTTCGATTCTGTAACCTCATGTTCAGCCTCGTGCCTATTGATTTTACAAAGACATGACGTCTTCACCTCTATGAAAAGATGATTAGTTGCGCCTCTTGTTGTTACATTTTGCGATAAGCATCTCATTTAGTTATTGAAGAACTCGTCTTTTATTTTTTCAGCTGAGTTTTGAACTGATTCGAGTAGAGCTGTATTTGGGCACAACTTGAACTGTTCAAACAGTTTACATCACTATTCGGGAAATCTCGAGTTCTGTTCGATCTTTTGATCGGTCTGTGATCTAATACTGGTACTATATCCATACCATGCTTTAGCGTTTGTATGGTTCTGTGGATTTTAATAATAAAAATAACTGTGAAAGACGAAGTAAAATATCTTCTAGGGTATGTGTCACACATAACATCGGCAACTAGTCAGTAAATAAGAGCTTGGAATGATACTTATGTCAAGTTCTCGAGCTTTTGCTCGTCCCGCAATCTGGTGTCGTCTTCTGATACTATATCCCGGACGAGTATTGCAATTGTAATTTATTCTCGCGATAGGAATAACAGTCAGTTTACAACAATTATTGTATCATTAATTTTCTTGATTGTTTCATCTGAATATAGAAATTTGAAGTAAATCGGCCACAAGAACTTTTAGAAATTTTTGGCAGCAAAATTTCCCCTTTTTTAGTACATACATATGTAAGTCATATTACGAAACCTTCCTCTTGTCTTGAAAATAAAGAGTGCAAAATTACATCAAGGTCTGAATAAAACTGTAGATTTGTATAAATTACAAATAAACAATTGGACCCACTTCTTCAAGTATATAGATATGTTCAAATAAAAATAAGTCCCTAAGCAATTCATAACAAGCTTAACAACACGAATTGGCGAAAAAATTAACCATGACATTTTAGCCCCCATTAGTGTCAGAGTAATCTTGCATATGAGTTAGCAGCTCGGATTATAGAAATAAATAGAACTGTCTCACCAAAACTGCAAACCAGCAGTAGTCACATTAAATAAGTGAGTCATCTGCATGTCATGATGGAACTGGAACTAGTGTGTCATATGAAAGGGTGCCAGGCAACATGTTCGTATACCAGTTAAGACGCTCAACCACCAGTGGGCCCAGAAGCTTTTGGCCAAATCTTACATAGATAACGCTTCTAAGATCGTTACTGTCTGTGGTCGATACTGGTACAGAATCAGCTTTGCAAAGATTCTGCAATGACTAGTTAGCAAAATAATGTGATAATATAATTGAAAATTTGAAGGGATATCTAACAAGTGACTTTCAACTTAACATATAAAAAAAGTCGTGACGTGACTGTTACATACAGCTGGCTGCTATTGTTTCATTTTTCTGACGCTATTTTGTGATTACTTTATTGAGAGTACATGACATGTTTGCTTGGGAGGAAAAGATTTCGAGTTTCTTTCACTGGGAAGACGCGTTCCCAGAGTGGTCTCCCCAGAGTGGACTCTATTTCTGGTTTGTCGGCAGAAGGCGGTCAGTGAGTCTCACTGTAAGGGTCGAGTGTCTCTGGGGAGCTGAGCAGTTTCGTGGAAGTAGGGTCATGGCCCGCTTTGTGCTTTCGTTGGAGAGAGCTGGCGCCCGTCCTAGTTGAGGGCAGAGACTGCCATGCCACCACTGCCATCCCCATGGAGATGACATTTCTGTCCTTTCTGTATTGACATCAAAGGACAGAACACCATGGCTCCGGAAATTTCGTGTATCCAATAAAATGAATGGATTGTAGCTAGTCATATCAGTTAAATGTTTTGATGGAGCATAACAGAATTATATGATTCAATAAAAATTACTATACAGCGTGTTTAAGAAGTGGACAGTAAAACTTTAGGAACTGATTCCTCGTGATACGAGAAGAAAAGACTGTGTCATCTTGAGCCCAGAGATGCCTTGTTTCAGATTTATTCGATCTTCATTTGCTACAAACTGCGCTGTACATCTATAGTGCCAGCTGGCGTACTCTGTTTACATATCAGACGAAATGCTGAAAGTCACCTCCTCTTGCCTCATTAACTTCCGCACACGATGAAAAAGTCTCTTAAATCAGTCGAATGAAGAGACCAAGCAAATGGTCCACCTCTACCTCTCCATCACTCGGGAAAAACTGTATTCATCTGCTTTATGGCATATAGAGTAAAATATTTGGGAACACCATCCTGCATGAACTATAGTTCTCTACAAAATGCAAACGGCATGTCTTCTAAGTAATCAGGCAATGTAGTGTTCAAGAACTCTATATAGTTCTGTCCAGTAACTATCCCTAGAAAACGTCGGGTCCCAACAAACAGTTGCCCGCAATGGCTGTCCTGATGTTAATGGAGAACATATTATGTTGGTAAGACGACTGGATAGTTGCATGGGGGGGTTTGTGTCATCCTTTCACGTGCTGTTTATGCGAATGATGGGTTCCGTTCCTTGTCAACTTCATCTGCGTTAAAGCACCAGCTACAAAGCTGACCATCAAAAGAAATTACTGTAGAAACCACTGGCAGAACGCTACTCTTGGAGGATAATCTCCAGGACTCAAGACTTGTACACCCTGCAGATGGTATGGACACAGCACATTTTCACGTAAATGTCTCCAGATCGTAACTGCGGCACATTTCTCGCCCCCCCCCCTCCCCCCCGCTGCCTGATGGACTCGTGAAACTCACGTATTCACAAAGGGGGCTATGAGTTCCTTCAAATGTCTTTCGATCCGGCAATTTGGCAATGGGTGGTGTCCCTAGTACAAGTGACGTGCCTCCAATGCATTGCGATCCACTAAAACGTACATATAATGCATGGTCGCGAGCTCTTGGTTGGTGTACATTTCCAGATTGCAGACCACGGACACAGGCCATTACAAACTACTCCATTCACATATTTGCTATTGGCTATGGAGACATTTTACATTCCTAATACTTATGTGCCACTTCAGAGCAGCCTGCACACCATAACTACGAACAACAGATATTCCCACAGCTAGATATTTAAATGGCGATCACTGTACTTAATCTGCACATGCTAGAGGATATGCAGGCCCATATCACGTTGATTATCAACTTGGTTACCTATGACAAGAGAAGACGAAGACCCGCCCCAGGCTACGCACCGATAACGACCCCTGAGCAACATGCGGATAGGCCGTCGCCGCCGACCGAACTGTCTCAATCGCTCAATCTCTCAATCTCAGTAATTCAACACATCGTATCGCCGCTCAGTTCGCATTGCACCTCAATACGTCGCACTGTGCTCTAATCTTCCACAATGATAATCGTCGCCTCGCACAAAGTTAGTCATTGTACAGGGTGAGCACAAAGTTTTGCCCTGATTATAACAATTTATTACCGAATAACCAGCAATATTGTATTGTGTTTCTGTAAAAGAGTTAACGTACTTCTGTGACAACATTCAGATTTGATTTCATTAATGTAGAGGTACTTCAATAAATCAATATGCATGTATGCAATGATATTATTCTTATGTGTACTATTTCTTTTGTCACTATGATCTTTGACGTACTTGTAACTCTGGTTTTTGGGGGCGTAAGCGGTTATTAGAGAGTCAAGTTTTGGTCGTCATGTTAAAAAGATGCAAATTGTAGTCCGTTTGTGAAATGTGAACTTTAACAGTGAGGAAGATATTTTCAAGTATGTTTCATATTGTGAAGTGATGTTTTGGAACGAGTTACGTGATATGGCAACAAAAGTAATAAAAAAGAAGTGCAACTTAATTTCGGAGTGCTGATTACTTTTTTTACATCACCATTGTCCTAACTTGCAAAAGTTTAATCTTCAAGAATGGTTTATGAAACACATCTATAAAACTTTTTAATATCGCAGAATAACACCTAGGCCTCTTTGCATCCGAGCTTGGAATCATCACTACCTAGATTGTCGACGATTGAGCAATGAGTTCACAACGAGACCAGCGTGGGAAACACGAAAAGATGAGTGACTAGTTTATCCATTATTTCAAGAAATGACTTTATTAACTGTGCTCTAATGACACCTGCCACATAATATAACTTTGTTGTTGCCCGAAAATGCAATATTTAGCAGCGTGAGCAACACTACAATAATAATTAATTTTTGACCTTTGTTGTGGTAGGGTTGTTAGAAGCTCTCCATGCTACTCTACCCTGTGCAAGGTTCTTCATCTCCCAGTACCTACTGCAACCAACATCCTTCTGAATCTGTTTAGTGTATTCATCTCTTGGTCTCCCACTGCGATTTGCGATCATGCTGCCCTCCACTACAAAATTGGCGATCCCGTGATGCCTCAGAATATGCCCTACCAACCGATCCCTTCTTCTAGTCAAGTTGTGCCACAAATTTCTCTTCTCTCCAATTCTATTCAATACCTCCTCATTAGTTATGTGATCTACCCATCTAATCTATAGCATTCTTCTGTAGCACCACATTTCGAAAGCTTCTATTCTCTTCTTGACTAAACTATTTATCGTCCATGTTTCACTTCCATACATGGCTACCCTCCATACATATACTTTCAGAAACGACTTCCTCACACTTAAATCTATGGTCGATGTTAACAAATTTCTCTTCTTCAGAAATGCTTTCCTTGTCATTGCCAGTCTACATTTTATATCCTCTCTACTTCGAACATCGTCATTTATTTTGCTTCCAAAATAGCAATACTCCTATACTACTTTAAGTGTCTCATTTCCTAATCTAATTCCCGCAGCATCACCCGATTTGATTCAACTACATTCCATTATTCTCGTTTTGCTTTTGTTGATGATCATCTTATATCGTCCTTTCAAGATACTGTCCATTCCGTTCAGCTGTTCTTCCAGGTCCTTTGCTGTCTCTGACAGAATTGCAATGTCATCGGCGAACCTCAAAGTTTTTATTTCTTGTCCATGGATTTTAATTCCTACTCCAAATTTTTCTTTTGTTTCCTTTACTGCTTGCGCAATATACAGGTTGAATAACAACGGCGAGAGGCTACAAACCTGTCTCACTCCCTTCCCAACCACTGCTTCCCTTTCATATCCCTCGACTCTTATAACGGCCATCTGGTTTCGGTACAAATTGTAAATAGCCTTTCGCTCCCTGTTTTTTACCCCTGCCACCTTCAGAATTTGAAAGAGAGTATTCCAGTCAACATTGTCAAAAGCTTTCTCTAAGTCTACAAACGCTAGAAATGTAGGTTTGCCTTTCCTTAATCTATTTTCTAAGATAAGTTGTAGGGTCAGTATTGCCTCACGTGTTCCAACATTTCTACGGAATCCAAACTGATCTTCCCCGAGGTCGGTTTCTACCAGTTTTTCCATTCGTCTGTAATGAATTCGCGTTAGTATTTTGCAGCCGTGGCTTATTCAACTTATAGTTCGGTAATTTTCACATCTGTGAACACCTGCTTTCTTTGGAATTGGAATTATTATATTCTTCTTGAAGTCTGAGGGTATTTTACCTGTCTCATACATCTCGCTCACCAGATGGTAGAGTTTTGTCAGGACTGGCCCTCCCAAGGCTGTCAGTATTTCTAATTGAATGTTGTCTACTCCCAGGGATTTGTTTCGACTTAGGTCTTTCAGTGCTCTGTCAAACTCTTCACGCAGTATCATATCTCCTATTTCATCTTCATCTACATTCTCTTTAATTTCCATAATATTGACCTCAAGATAATCGCCCTTGTACAGACCCTCTATATACTCCTTCCACCTTTCTGCTTTCCCTTTTTTGCTTAGAACTGGGTTTCCATCTGAGCTCTTGATATTCATGCAAGTGGTTCTCTTTTCTCCAAAGGTCTCATTAATTTTCCGTTAGGCAGTATCTATCTTACCCCTAGTGAGATAAGCCTCTACATCCTTACATTTGTCCTCTAGCTATCCCTACTTAGCCATTTCGCACTTACTGTCGATCTCATTTCTGAGACATTTGTATTCCTTTTTGCCTGCTTCATTCACTGCATTTTTATATTTTTTCCTTTCATCAATTAAATTCAATATTTCTTCTGTTACCCAAGGATTTCTACTACCCCTGGTTTTTTCCCCCTACTTTATCCTCTGCTACCTTCACTATTTCGTCTCTCAAAGTTACCCATTCTTCTTCTGCTGTATTTCTTTCCACCATTCTTGTCAATCATTCCCTAACGCTCTCCCTGAAGCTCTCTACAACCCCTGTTTCTTTCAGTTTATCCAGGTCCCATCTCCTCAGATTCCCACCTTTTTGCAGTTTCTTCAGTTTTAATCTACAGTTCATTCAGTTTATATAACTCCAGAAAAAAAAGTCAAGGGGCGTAATGTCTGGAGAGTGGAGTGACCAGGGTGTTGGACCGTTCCTTCCACTCCAACAATCCGGAAATGTTTCATCCAGGAAATCAGGCACGATTGAAGCTCACTGGGTGGGGGGCGGGGGGGGGGGGGGGGGGGGGGGGGAGGGGGGAGGAGGAGGGATGCTCCATCTTGCTGAAAAGGTATCTGTGGCTGATATTCTTCTAACTGTGGGGCAATGAACTGTTGCAAAACGTCTAAGTAAATGTTAGCGGCAATGGATTTTTCCGCGAAGAAAAATGGCACAAAAACCTTCTTATGCATGAGGCCGCACCAAACATTCACTTTTTCGCTGTCTTGCTGTAGCTGTACAGTAGTATGTGGAGACTCTGAACCCCCATATACGGAAATTATGCCTATGTACCATTACACTGACATGAAATGTGGATTCATCGGTAAAGCATATGCGACTTAGGTAATCATGAGCGCCATCAATCCTGTTGAGAATATCAGTGCAAATTCAGCACGTGCAGCAATTCATTCAGTTGCAAGGCCAGCACGATTTGCACTTTGTAAGCCTGCAACCTAAGCCTTTCATGAAGAATCTTCACCACACTTGCTGGTAGTATTTGAAGTTCACGTGATGCTTGGCGTGTTGATGTAGATGGACTCCGTTGAAACCATTGCTGAAAACGATCAACAGTTGCATCACTCACACGAAGCTTGCCACTTCGAGGACGATCTTCAACGCTTCCAGTCTCGTTAAACTTTACATACCATCGCTTTATTGATTTAACGTCATGAGGGATGCGTCCGTAAGAAGCCTGAAATTTACGCTGAACACTGATGGGAGATTTCGTTTCGTGAAACCAAAGCACACATTGCGCTTTCTCCTGCTTCGACGCCATATCGCCAGCAACTAACGTGACCTAACAGACCGCGACGGTGATGTAGAGCACTAGCGCCATCTATTGGTCACAACAACTAGTAACACTAACTTATGTAACGGCATCAATTGTAACTTAATATGTCAAACAGTTATTCTGTTATAAATTTCCATAATCAGGGTAAGACATTTTCTTTCCTTTATTGTTATTTTAATACCTGAACAATCAGGTAGGCTGCCAGTGGCATGCTACGCTGCTCTTCAGCCATAGTGTGGACAATAACAGTACAAGAATGGAGAATGCGAATGAACATAGTGCATTCGAGGGTTGGATTCCCTCACTTCCTCATCGAGGACTCGCACTGCCTGGGCTACTCTCAGGGTGTATCTTCGACGTGGAAGAGCCCTAACCGTGCTTGTCGCGTTGTTGCCCGTCTGCACGCCGTCACCGCTACCCGCCGCCGCCGCCGCCGCCGCCGCCGCCGCCGCCGCCGCCGCCGCCGCCGCCGTCTGTTCTCCGCCGCCCGATGCTTGCCGCCGCCGCCGCCGCCTGGTCGCCGTCTGTCGGTTCTCGCCGCTTCCTCTTCTGCCGCCGCCGCCGCCTGGTCGCCGCTTCTTCAGCCGCCGCCGCCGCCGCTGTCGCCGTCTCTTGGTGCTCGCCGCTTCTTCTGCCGCCGTCTCTCGGTGCTCGCCGCTGCCGCCGTCTCTCGGTGTTCGCTGCCGCCTGCAATCATGGACCCCCCAACTACCACCATCATCTACACCTCTCCTTCACCTGCTCCCACTGTAACGTCATGGAGTGCTTGCTCTGGGATTCACCCATCTCATGCACCTTCACTACTCACAGTCTCCTCCCCATCTATCTCCTCTCCATCGCTGTATCCCCACCTGTACGTCACTCGTGCTCCTACCCCTGCTACTGCCCCTGCTGCTTCTCCCGCTCCTGTCTCTGTCCCTGCTCCCAACCCCCCTCCCGCTCCTGTCGCCCGGCGAGACGACTTTTGCCTCACAGGAGGGCCCTGCCTCCCACCACCTCCCCATCCATCCAGTCCCTCATCCCTCCTCCCAGGCAACACCCGCCAAAAAATCTTCCAAACGGCCCAGTGGTGACCTCTCCTCTACTCCTTCCTCCAAAAAGCCACTGCCTGCCCCACCTCCCACTGACCCCGCAATGGATACCACCCCACCTCCGTCCTCTCCAGCCCCCTCCCTGTATACCTTTGTCCTAGCCAACCCTGATCCGAAATTCCTGGATGCCCTCACCCTCACCCTTGAAATCCGGAAGTACATCCCCAGTGCACCCATCACCCAACTTATCCCTCGCAGAGACTCTGCTCTCATCAAGCCTCCCTCTCTGTCCTTCCATACTGATCTCCTCCGGCGCCTTCCCCGCATCACCTTTGGGCCCCACGCATCCCTCACCCCATTCCTTACATCCTCCTCTCCTCGATAACCCCAACCGCCTCGTCGTCCGCCGACCCTCACTGCCGTCATCACAAAACTCAGCCCTGTGGTCATGGAGGCTGAGGTGTTGGCGGAACTGAATGCCCACCCCTCCCTGGAAGTCCGCTCTGCCTGCCGTATTTACAACTACTTTCCTCATGCATATCTTTCCAGAGTCCGCCTCCTCCATCGACCACCTCCTCACGCAGGGAGCCCTGATTTTCAACCGCCGCCACCCTGTTGACCCGTCCCGTTCCCCTCCTCATTCCTACCGCTGCCAGCATTGTCTTCTGTACAATGACCACCTCATCCAAAACTGCAAGAACCCCACCCCTGCCCCCATTGTAAAGCCTCCCACATCCTCAAACAGTGTCCCAACCTCGCCTCCCCCCCCCCCCATCCTGCAACGCTTGCAATGAACCTCACCCCACCTATTCCTCCAAATGCAAGACCAAGCCCCCTCCCACCAACCCTGAACTCACTGTCCCAGTTCGCCCCATTGACCCACCCATCCACCCTAACAATTCCCTCTGCCCTCCCCCTACAGCAGAAGACATCATCCGGTTCCTCACCGTCGTCCTGCAGAACATCCACCCCTTCCAGCGCCCCCACACACTCCAGGAGATTTCCCTCGCTGCCCGCTCTGTCTTCCACTTAAACACCTACGCCACATACTCCCACAACCAGGCCCACTTTACCTTCACCCGCCTAGACACCCTCGTTTAAGCCCCTCTCTCCCCTTCCTGCACCCTTTTCACACCCAACCTCATGGCTCGTCAACAGTATCGTCTCCTCTACCTCAACATTCTCTCACTCCCTGCCAACAAATACCTCTTCATGCATACCCTCTCCCAGCACCAGGTTGACTCCTTCATCCTCAATGAAACCTTCCTCCAACCCCACCATGTGGTCCACATCTCCCCTTATCTCCTGCACCGCACTGACAATCCCCTTCCCCTAGCTCGAGGCGGGGTCGCTATAGGCCACCTCAGGCATCTACCTGTCCGGCCGCAACCCCTCCTCAATGAGCCAACTGAACACCTTCTCCTCAGCCTCTTTTTTCCCTCCCTCACCGTCACCTGTGCCACTATCTATATTTGCCCCACAGCTCCTCTCCCCTTTGACTTCATTTCCCATGTTGACCGTACCTTCTCCACCTATGTGATCGCCGCTGACCTCAACATCCACAGCCGTGACCCTGCCACCCTTCGGCGGTGGCATCAGTTCCTTGCCACCCTCCATGGTGACTTTATTCCTCTCCCACAGCACACCCGTCCTGAAAGTAACTCCATCCCCAATGTTATCCTCGCTTCCCCCAACCTCCTTGGTCGCATTGGCGTTGATGTCCTCGATCCCGTTGGTAGTGACCATCTCCCTGTCCTTCTCACCATCTCCTCTACCTGTCCTGCCACTGCAGCCACCCGCCCAACTGCCCCTCCAAAGTCTGTCCATGACTACCACTGTGCCAATTGGGATGCCTACCGGGAATCCATTGCCTTACAGGTCGAAAGCCACCCCCTCACTTTCCACCACCCTGATGACATCACCCATGCCTCTTCCTTCCTTCAGAAGACCATCACTGACGCTGTGGAGGCTCATGTCCCTACCAAACTCCTCCACCCTCACCGCCCTACACTTCCGCCACAGGCAGTCCTTCTTCTGCGTGAATCCCGCAGGCTCTACCGCTCCTTCCTCCGCACTTGTGACCGGGATACTCTCACCCGCCACCGGCAATTACAGCGACATATCCGGAACCTTCTTACAGCAAAGAAACGCCGGGACTGGCGTCGGACATGCACACGCCTCAACTCCACCCTCCCTGTCAACTCCTCCAAGTACTGGTCAGCCTTCCACCGCCTTACTGGTAGCCATCCCACCCTGCATTACCCCATCCTCCATGACGATCGACCCTTTCCTGACAACCTCAGTAAGGCTAACCATTTTGCTTCCCACCTATCCGAGGTCTTCTCCATTCCTGACGATCCCCATTTTGATTACTCCCTCTTCCCCACTGTCCTTGACCGCACTGACACCTCTGTCCCCCCACTCGCCCCTAGCTTCCAGTACTTGGATCAGTTACGCCCCTCCGACATCAACACTCCCATCACCATGCAAGACATCACACTCCTCCTCCGCTCCAAACGCAACACCGTCCCTGGTCATGATGGCGTCACCTACCGTCACCTCAAGGAATCCCCTCCATCCTTCCTGTCTGTCCTTGCTACCCTGTACAATGTCCTCCTCTCCACTGGATTTTACCCTGACCTGTGGAAGACTTCCCGTGTCCTATTGTTCCCTAAGCCTAACAAACCCCCCTCTGCTACCTCTTCCTGTCGTCCCATCTGCCTCACCGCCGTGTTCAGTAAGGTCTTTGAGGCCATCCTCTCTCGCTGTATCCACTGCCACCTTAACCAGCACCGCCTCCTTCCTCTTACCCAATGTGGCTTCCGGCCTTCCTTCTCTGCTGACAACCAGCTCCTTAACCTTGCCCATCTTCTTTCCCTCCAACTTAACTCCCGTCGCTCTGCTATTTTTGTTTCCCTTGATCTCCAGAACGCCTATGGCCATGTCTGGCGTCCCGGGCTCCTTTTCAAACTCCAGACCTATGCTCTCCCCATCAACTTCGTCCGTCTCGTTGCTTCCTTCCTCTCCCATCGTCCCTCCTATGTGACTAGCCACAATTCCAACTCCCGTACTTTCTACCCCTCTGCCGGCGTGCCCCAAGGTTCTGTCCTTTCCCCTCTCCTCTATCTCCTGTACACTGCTGATATGCCCAAACCTCCCCCTCCTGTTCATCTTCTCCAGTTCGCTGATGACATCGCCTTCCTAGGCCTTTATCCTACCCTTCAACGGTCCCAACGTACCCTCCAAACCCACCTTGACCAATTCACCACTTGTTGCAACCAGTGGTTCCTCTGTGTTAATCCCTCCAAGACCCAGGTGATCATCATAAGGAGCACCACCCGCTCCTTCTGCCTCCATGATTTCTACCTCACCATTTATGGCCGTCCTATCCACCACACTCCTACCCTCAAATACCTTGGCCTCACACTCGACCGCCACCTCACCTGGACTCCTCATCTCCTTACCATCCAAAACAAAGCTCACAACCGCCTCCGCCTCCTGAAACTCCTGTCTGGCCGGATGTGGGGTCTGCATCCTTCCACCATCCTACACACCTACAAATCCATGATCCGCCCCATCCTTTGTTATGCCAGCATCGCTTGGATTTCCGCCCCTCCCCAGTTCTATAAAGCCCTCCAAATCCTCGAACGTCATGCACTCCGCCTCGCCTTCCGCATCCACCTTCCGTCCCCCACGCGCATCCTCTATGACCTCATCCCCTTCCCCCACCTTCTCCTTTTCCTTGAACACATCCGCACACTATATATTGTCCGCCGCCTTGATCCCCCTCACCCCCTGGTGTCTCCCTTCCTCTCCACTCCCAACCAGTTGCCGCGCCTTTACCGTTGTGTCCCTCCCTCTCTCCATCTCCACACCCTCCATCTCCTTTCCCATCACAACTTCCACCGTCTACCCCTCCTGGATGATGAGCTTTGCCCTGACATCTACCCTTCCTACCAACTCTAACCCCCTCTTCCTGCCTCCTCCTCAGGGCTCCCTCTCCTCCCCCTTCCTCCTTCTGAGCGGATTTCCCCTCCTGCTCCCCCTCCATCTCTTGTGCCTTCTTTCAGTGTCTCTGCGCTCCCTCCTGCCCTGTCTTCCCTTTTCCTCTCCCGCCCCATGTGTCTCCTGCCTCTTCGTGAACCCACGGTTGCCCCTCCTCTCTTCATCCTGCCGCTTCCCCAGCTGCCCCATGCTCTCCCCTCCTTTTCCATCCTCTCTGACCTTTCCCTCGGCAGGTCCCACCTGGTAGTTTTATTCTTCGTCATGTGTGCTCCAAGTGGGTTTTAAGTGTGCTGTTTCGGAGTGTTTTTAATACTGTGGCCAACTTTTCACCTGTGCATGCGCATCCAGTGTCTTCTCTGTGTTTTAAGAATCGCCAACTGTGTTTTTTTAACTTTCTGGTGACTTTTTTAACTGTCCCAAATGAACGTCTACATGTCAGTGTATTTTTACCTCCATTTTTTCCCCTTACTCTGTTTTATGTTCCCCTTTTTTATCTCCTTATGTGTCTATTATTTTATTCCAGTTTTAGTTGTCGTGTCGCTCGGCTGAAGAGCGGTGGATTGTGCTGCTGACAGCCCTCCCCTGCCCATATGGGGCAGGGGAATGAACTCACAATAAAGAAAAAAAAATGAACATAGTGACAGGCAAAAAATAGTGGTCACAGATACACAAAAAACACGAAGCCGTTCACACTCGACGATAACGACACTGAAAACACGTTGACACGGCGCACATAACACTGATGAATCCGACGGCACAAGTGAACGTAGAAGCGTGATGGCGAACACAGAAAACACAAAACGACATCACACACGCGAGACACTGATGGCGATGACCTCTGGCGCGTGAAAGTCCACATAGCGTGTGCAAGACCAGGGACCTGCCAAGAGGGGTAGAAGGGTGAGGGGGGTTGGAGAGGGTGGGGAGGGGAGAACAAAGATGCCAATGGCTGAGGAGATGGGAGGAGGAGTAAAGGGACAGGGGAGAGGAGGCCCGGGGGAGGAGTGGGGAGAAAGGGAGGAGGGAGGGAGGGTGCCCAAAGGAACAGACACAGGAAGAGGGAGGGAGGATCAAAGTTGGTAGGAGGGGTAGATGGAGGGGAGGAGGACATCATCAGGGAGGGAGAGCTGGCGGAAGCCACTTTGGGAGAGGGTAAAGAGGGTGGAGAGATGGAGACCGGGTGGGACGTGGGAATACAAGCGCAGCAGTGGGCGGGGGTGGGAGGGATGGGTGAGACAAGCGGACGAGGAGGATCGAGTTTGCGGGAGGAGGGTAAGACTTTGTGCTCATCGTGTATGTAATTGTGATCTGTACATGGACAAGATTCAAGAATTAGTACATGTTATTTGATTGCTGTTACCACAGAACTTCAGACTGGACAGCACCGAAATTAAGTACTCAGTTGGTTCCTGTAATAAAGAGTATTTTAGCCACGTGTGCACTTCGTGTTGTAGTGAGAGGAAACCGGCCACCCACATTTCAAAACACCCTCTCTTCATCCAGCCAGGAACCACAAAACATTACAAGAGGGCACAGCTACAACAGTAACACTTGCAACTATCGTCGTACATTTTCATCTGGCAAACAACACGTGACAGCGTGCACTGCATAACAGTTACATACTCGAATAACTCGTTAACTTTGCGTTTTCGGACCCGCGTTGATGCAGTCATTTTTTTCTTCTTGTTGTATAAGGAATTCATTCCCGAAATTTTGCTACTGAGTTTTGAAAAACCATGTATACATAATTTAGGTACTGCAGTTGTTCTTTTTCGCTTCCATTGTGGAGTATGAGAGTGCCAGTAAGTATAACCGTTCATCTATGCGCAATTACATAACACAGAGTGAATGCCAAATGCTACAGTGAAATCAATATCAAACATTTTGGTAACTGAAACTTCCTGGCAGATTAAAACTGTGTGCCCGACCGAGACTCGAACTCGGGTCCTTTGCCTATCGCGGGCAAGTGCTCTACCAACTGAGCTACCGAAGTACGACTCACACCCGGTACTCACAGCTTTACTTCTGCCAGTATCTCGTCTCCTACCTTCCAAACTTTACAGAAGCTCTCCTGCGAACCTTGCAGAACTAGCACTCCTGAAAGAAAGGATATAGCGGAGACATGGCTTAGCCACAGCCTGGGGGATGTTTCCAGAATGAGATTTTCACTCTGCAGCGGAGTGTGCGCTGATATGAAACTTCCTGGCAGATTAAAACTGTGTGCCCGACCGAGACTCGAACTCGGGACCTTTGCCTATCGCAGGCAAGTGCTCTACCAACTGAGCTACCGAAGCACGACTCACGCCCGGTACTCACAGCTTTACTTCTGCCAGTATCTCGTCTCCTACCTTCCAAACTTTTGGTAACTGAATTATTCTGGATTTAAGCAGATCTTCAGGGTGTAAGACTCAGCATACCGTAAACTCATTCAAAATTTTAGCCATCACCATAGATGGCCAAAACCCTGAACAGCTATTGACAGAGCAGTGGGCATCGAAACCTACTTTCAAATGCGTTGCTGACTTATTCAGACAGTCTTTGCAAATGGTCTTTTTGGTAACCCAGCAAAATTTTTAACCAAAATTAGTTACTGTTCTGTAAAAACCTCTTGTTACAGCATAGCTAATTTTATGTGTTGCGTCGAAGTAAATGAATCTGTCAGGTGTTCCACAAGAAACAAGTTTCTGTTTGCAGGATTATAAGTGTTCTAACTACTGATTTTTACTAAAACAAATGTAAACTATGAATTAATTGGTGATGAAGAGCGACACTTGGGCAGAGCAAGTCCAGCCACCACTGCATAATCATTTCCCTAACAGAATACTGTAGCAAGCAATTATTAATGAGACTGCCGTAAGTAAATTGATGTACTTATTTGGGTGCTGATGTTTCTGAAAAGCATTAAAAACCAAATTAGAATTTAATTGTTAGTTAAGAATAACAGCACATGTTAAAAAAAATGGCTCAAATGGCTCTGAGCACTATGGGGCTTAACATCTGAGGTCATCAGTCCCCTAGAACTTAGAACTACTTAAACCTAACTAACCTAACGACGTCACACACATCTATGCCCGAGGCAGGATTCGAACCTGCGACCTTAGCAGTCGCCCAATTCCGGACTGCAACAGCTCATGTACTGACAACAGTGACATGAAAACACTCATATTCTTGATCAAGTGTAACCAAGTTTTACGAACTTAATCAGTCCATCTCATAATTTTCTTTGAACACTGTTGTACATTCTCAGAAGTTCAAGGAAGGAAAATTGGAAGTGATGATGTGGCTGTATGGAAATAGGTTAATGAACTTTCATTTTACTGAACATTGTCACCTCAATTTCAATTCAGTAAGACATGTTCTCCTATTAGATTTCATTTTTAGTTACTATAATGACAATCACTATATTTCTGTGGCGTTGCAATATTAGCAAGATTTGAAAATAATGTCACAAGTTTTTGGTGCAAGAGTAACGCCCTCAAGAGTAGAGTACTTCAGGCTAGTACCATCAACTGGAAGAAGTTGAAATTTTTGCAAGATTCCGGTAAACATTTGAAATAAACAACATTTTGCCAAATGCTCTCCCAAACATCGACGACGACCTGAAAGACAAATCGAAGCTTTCAGGTATGGATCACAAATTACCTCACCGACAGGCGAAATACGCTCAAACTTCAAGAAGAATATAATAATTCCAATCCCAAAGAAAGCAGGTGTTGACAGATGTGAAAATTACCGAACTATCAGTTTAATAAGTCACAGCTGCAAAATACTAACGCGTATTCTTTACAGACGAATGGAAAAACTGGTAGAAGCCGCCTCGGGGAAGATCAGTTTGGATTCCGTAGAAATGTTGGAACACGTGAGGCAATACTGACCTTACGACTTATCTTAGAAGAAAGATTAAGAAAAGGCAAACCTACGTTTCTAGCATTTGTAGACTTAGAGAAAGCTTTTGACAATGTTGACTGGAATACACTCTTTCAAATTCTAAAGGTGGCAGGGGTAAAATACAGGGAGCGAAAGGCTATTTACAATTTGTACAGAAACCAGATGGCAGTTATAAGAGTCGAGGGATATGAAAGGGAAGCAGTGGTTGGGAAGGGAGTGAGACAGGGTTGTAGCCTCTCGCGGGTGTTATTCGATCTGTATATTGAGCAAGCAGTAAAGGAAACAAAAGAAAAATTCGGAGTAGGTATTAGAGTCCATGGAGAAGAAATTAAAACATTGAGGTTCGCCGATGACATTGTAATTCTGTCAGAGACAGCAAAGGACTTGGAAGAGCAGTTGAACGGAATGGACAGTGTCTTGAAAGGAGGATATAAGATGAACATCAACAAAAGCAAAACGAGGATCATGGAATGTAGTCGAATTAAATCAGGTGATGCTGAGGGAATTAGATTAGGAAATGAGACACTTAAAGTAGTAAAGGAGTTTTGCTATTTGAGGAGCACAATAACTGATGATGGTCGAAGTAGAGAGGATATGAAATGTAGACTGGCAATGGCAAGGAAAGCATTTCTGAAGAAGAGAAATTTGTTAACATCGACTATAGATTTACGTGTCAGGAAGTCGTTTCTGAAAGTATTTGTATGGAGTGTAGCCATGTATGGAAGTGAAACATGGACAATAAATAGTTTGGACAAGAAGAGAATAGAAGCTTTCGAAATGTGGTGCTACAGAAGAATACTGTAGATTACATGGGTAGATCACATAACTAATGAGGAGGTACTGAATAGAATTGGGGAGAAGAGGAGTTTGTGGCACAACTTGACAAGAAGAAGGGACCGGTTGGTCAGACATGTTCTGAGGCATCAAGAGATTACAAATTTAGCATTGGAGGGCAGCGTGGAGGGTAGAAATCGTAGAGGGAGACCAAGAGATGAATACACTAAACAGATTCAGAAGGATGTAGGTGGCAGTAAGTACTGGGAGATGAAGAGGCTTGTACAGGATAGAGTAGCATGGAGAGCTGCATGAAACCAGTCTCAGGACTGAAGACAACAACAACAACAACTCATTACATTGTCAATAACTCACCAAGACCAAATGGTAAGAACGCATCATCGTCTCTAAACTTCCCAGCTTCAGTAATAAAACGCTCTGGTCGTTACACTTCGGGATCACCCCAGTGGTCTTATCCATATGCAGCGCCCAGATATTTACCAGGACAACTGTATTCTGTATAAAAAAACAACAGTTGCTTCAAGTTAACGTCTGATTAAATTTAGAAAGCAATATAAACTTCTGTTTTTAAGTACACATTAGAGACAGCACTGTTACTTTTGTTGATATTATTTTTCAGCCTGTAAGTAACAGTATAACTGAAATGTTTTAAATTTAAAAAATTGTACCCAACCTTCTTCATATACATACCCAACCTTCTTTGAAGGTATATGAGGACTCTTCCATACATTCCAGTTCAAAACAACGTTAGCACTGCACATTATTGCATCTCATGCCGAGGACAGCTTCCGCGGCAGTACCAGGACGCTCCAAAGGCCAGCAACGAAATTCATCTTCGGGAATCTAGTGTGGAATAACTGGAAGGTTACGAGAGCAGCCGGTGCACTGTGTGACATCACGTGGGGCAAGCATGCCGAGCCGACAAACAGGAGCTTGCCTATTGTGATGTGTCTATACCTGAAGTTTGGAATGCATAGTGTCCGATATGGGCTGATTTCACACTCAGCCATACACTAATTGTAGAACAGGATGTGATTGTTGTGCTAGAAGGACATGGTGTTGCGATGAAGTCTATGCGACGTTCGTGGGAGCTAATTCAGGTCTTTCAGTCCTCTGGAACGCTCCGCTATTAACTTTCCAATGTAGCAAATCTATTTCCAGCACCTGCCACGCCATCATCTTGGAAGGGATTTCAAGGGGATGAAAATGCAGCATAAAAATCGTATAGTGACTGCTATGAGTAACTGCAGTTCTGGTATGCCTTTTAGATCCAATATATAGTTGATTCTGTGAGACACAAACACTGACGCATATGGCATCAGATGGAATACACACTAACCTCGAGAAGTTGAAAATAGGTCGTCAGTAAAACGTGTTTCCTGGTTTGTGATAAAAGCACTGATAATGTGTTAGACACGAATTAGCGCCATCCAACAATCCTTAGGTCGAAATGTTAAAGTAAAATCAACAGACCAGTACTACAATGGTCTGCTGGAAACACGCTTATAAGCACTGTAGAGGTACTAGATATTTTCCTCACAATATAGATGAAGCTACTTGACAGAGTACGTGGCTGGTTATACAGACACCACATGATGTCATTTGGTGCATTGGCTGCTGTCGTATGGAACAGGAAAGCTGTTCTGCAACATGCGCTGTGTGAAGACTTGTAGAGCAACTATGTAGATTCGATTCTGAAACAGAAGCTGGTAGTGACACTGAGACGAATGCACTTAACATCAAAAGTCAGAGCACATAAAGATGACAGCTAATATGGCGAAATATCGCAGGCAAAGTGGAATCGTTTGTACAGAAATCCGAAACCGTTAAAATGTGTGTGAATTCCAAAAGGACCAAACTGCTGAGGTCATCGGTCCCTAGACTTACACATTACTTAAACTAACTTATAATAAGAACAACACACACACCCATGGCCGAGGGAGGACTCGAACCTCCGGCGGGAGTAGCCGCGCAGTCCGAAACCGTACAAACACTCAACCACGCTGAGAAAAAGTTAAAAAATCGTGACGTCCACGTCACCGTCGTGAGCATATAAGTGGAATAGAGAAAGGGTTGTGAACATGGGGGAAATGTGGAAGAACTAAATACGTAGGAGAGTGGCTTCGAACATATAATTTCAAGCAGTTAGTGATGCTTCATCTCTCGAGTGCACTGTGTGTATGTATTTAGTTGGTGATATACCTTTGAAATTTCTGGAACTCTCGAGGGTTTTCACGGATTGCAAACATGCTTCAGGTTTTCGCCAACGTCTATGGTAAGCTGCCATCATGTCATCTGGCACAGTTATTTTAGATTGTACTTACAAAAACCGACTGTTATCAATAGGCACATCCCTGACCAGTGTGATGATAGTGAACATCTGACGTGTGCAGAACAGCAGTGTTTGTGGTCTGAACCCAACAGTATGCTGCTGCTTTTGTAGTAACATGAACAGAACATATCTCACTCGCAGTAACTTCCAAAAAAACGTGGGCATAATGATGACAGAATCTCACCAAATCCTGTCACTGACTCAAAATCACTACAGATATGAATCTGAACAACATGGTTATGTCCAGACTACTTGCAAGTCTACCATATGTGATGGACAAGATGGTTTTTGGAGTTTGATACAGTTTTTCGCAATAGGGCATTTCCTGCAATTCATTTATATGTATAACTGCAACACTCTACACCAGACAGCACACAGTCAACGAAGCGGATAGCAGGAATGTCATGAGCGCCGATATTAGATTACCGTTACGATGAACTACGAGGGTTGGAACTTAATTAGTGGCAACTATTTACTCACAAACGATACAAAAGCGTTACATGTTTTCGCCTGTCAATGTCCTTCAAAGTAGACCGCTCCGTTGGCACCATCAACAGAACAGGCTCTGATAAAGGTATACTACGCCTTCCACATCGCTGGCTACGGGTTCTACACAACGCTGGTGACTACTTTGAAGCACAGTAACAAGTGCAAACATGTAACTCTTTTGTATTGGTTGTGAATAAAATGTTGCCACTATTTAAGTACTCCCGCCGGAGGTTCGAGTCCTCCCTCGGACATGGTTGTGTGTGTTGTTCTTAGCATAAGTTAGATTAAGTTCGTTTAAGTAGAGTGTAATCCTAGGGACCGATGAACTCAGCAGTTTGGTCCCTTAGAAATTCAAACACATTTGATCATTTTTGAACTATTTAAGTTCCAGCCCTGGTATGTACATCATCAAACCAATGTAATACGATTCGATTCTTAAAACAAAGACACCGATCCAGCTGGAAGTATAGAGCATACATACAGTGAATTTTACTTTTTTATCCTGCACAACTGCAATGATGTTCTGTAGCTGTAAATAGCAAAATCTAAGGAACAACGCTATTATCACCAAACAGGGAGGCAGCATTTGAAGACTGAACCTAACAGTATTCTGTCACATTGCCCGTAAGCTTATTAGTATGACAGACTCCAACGTCAACAGGGAAGTAACTTTAATTTTCAGTTTGGTGCCTAAATCAAGGAATTTATGTTGGGAAGTTTTTCCAGAGCTCTGTATCCAACCTAAAGCAATTACAGTTCGTAGAGCAGCATTTATAAGTTCACAGTTTGTAGCTTTGCAGAAGTAGCGTGAAAGTCTCAGACTTACAGATATTGAAGGTAATTCTAGACGAGATAGAGTAGCATTTTTATCGGCAGAAGTCCTGCCCTGCCGCAAACCACAGGTGACAAATCATGGGATACCTCCTAAATCGTGTCGGATCTCTTTATACACGGCTAAGTGGAGGAACTCGACGTGGCATGGACTCAACAAGTAGTTGGCAGCCCCTGCACAAGTACAGAGCCATCCTTAATTCCGGTGCATGAATTTGTATGCGAACTGACCTCTCAATTATGTCCCATATATGTTCGATGGGATTCATGTCGGACGACCTGGGTGGCTAAATCATTCGCTCGAATTATCCAGAATGTTCCTAAAAATGGCTCTGAGCACTATGGTACTTAACTTCTGCGGTCATCAGTCCCCTAGAACTTAGAACTACTTAAACCTAACTAACCTAATGACATCACACACATCCATGCCCGAGGCAAATGTTCCTCAAAACCAGTCACGAACAGTTGCGGCTCGGTGACATGGAGCATTTCATCAACAAAAATTCTGTCGGTGTTTGGGAACATGAAGTCAATGAATGGCTGCAAATTACCTCTAAGTAGCCAAACATCACCCGGACCCGCTCGATTTAATATTAATACAGTCCATACGATTATGGAGCCACTAAACCTTGTCTTGTTGACAACTGGTGTGCAAGGCTTCATGGGGACTGTGCCATACTCGAGCCCTATCAAACTGAAATCGGGACTCATGTGACCAGGCCACTGTTTTCCAGTCGTCTAGGGTCCAACCGATATGGTTACGAGCCCAAGTGAGGCGCTGTGAGCGATGTCGTGATGTTAACAAAGTCACTCGCGTCGATTGTCTTCTGCCATAGCCCATTAACGCCAGATTTCACCACACTGTCCTAACGGATACAATTGTTGTATTTCTACATAGATATCTACGGTTATTTCACCCAGTGCTGCTTGTCTGTTAGCACTGACAACTCGGACATCAAGTGGAACCTGTCGGAAGCTGCGTTGCCCGTGCTGAGAGATAATCCCTTAAATTTGGTATTCTCGGTACACTCTTGACTTTGTGGTCATCCGAAAATTGAACTCCATAACTATTTCGAAAATTAAGTGTCCCGAGCGTCTAACGCCAACTACCATTCCGCGTAAAATGTTTGTTAAATACCATCATGCGAGCATGATCACGTCTTCGCTGAGTACAAATAACAGCTCAGCCAATGCACTGCCCTTTCATACACTGAAGAGCCAAAGAAAGTACACTACTGAGCATTAAAATTGCTACACCAGGAAGAAAAAGAAGAAATGCAGATGATAAACGGGCATTCATTGGACAAATATATTATACTAGAACTGACATGTGATTACATTTTCACGCAATTTGGGTGCATAGATCCTGAGAAATCAGTACCCAAAACAACCACCTCTAGCCGTAATAACGGCCTTGATACCCTTGGGCATTGAGTAAAACAGAGCTAGGATGGCGTGTACAGGTACAGCCGCCCACGCAGCTTCAACACGATACCACAGTTCATCAGCAGTAGTGACTGGCGTATTGTGACGAGCCAGTTACTCGGGCACCATTGACCAGACTTTTTCAGTTGGTGAGAGATCTGGAGAATGTGCTGGCCAGGGCAACAATCGACCATTTTCTGCATCCAGAAAGGCCCGCTCAGGACCTGCAACATGCGGTCGTGCATTATCCTGCTGAAGTGTAGGGTTTCGCAGAGAACGAATGAAGGGTAGAACCACGGGTCGTAACACATCTGAAATGTAACGTCCACTGTTCGAAGTGCCGTCAATGCAAACAAGAGGTGACCGAGACGTGTAACCAATGGCACCCCATACCATCACGCCCGGTGATACGCCAGTATGGCGATGACGAATGCACGCTTCCAATGTGCGTCCACTGCGATGTCGCCAAACACGGATGCGACCATCATGATGCTGTAAACAGAACCTGGATTCATCCGAAAAAATAACGTTTTGTCATTCGTGCACCCAGGATCGACGTTGAGTACACCATCGCTGGCGCTCCTGTCTGTGATGCAGCGTCTATAGTAACCGCAGCCATGGTCTCCGAGCTGATAGTCCATGCTGCTGTAAACGTCGTCGAACTGTTCGTGCAAATGGCTGTTGTCTTGTAACCGTCCCCATCTGTTGACTCAGGGATCGAGACGTGGCTGCACGATCCGTTACAGCCATGCGAATAAGATGCCTGTCATCTCGACTGCTAGTTATACGAGGCCGTTGGGGTCCAGCACGGCGTTCCGTATGACCCTCCTGAACCCACCGACTCCATATTCTGCTAACAGTTATTGGATGTCGAACAACGCGAACAGCAATGTCGCGATACGATAAACCGCAATCGCGATAGGCTACAATCCGACCTTTATCAAAGTCGGAAACGTGATTTCTCGTCCTTACACGAGGCATCACAACAACGATTCCCCAGGCAACACCGTTCAAATGCTGTTTGTGAATGAGAAATCGGTTGGAAACTTTCCTCATGTCAGCACGTTGTAGGCGTCGCCACCAGCGCCAACCTTGTGTGAATGCTCAGAAAAGCTAATCATTATCATGTCACAGTATCTTCTTCCTGTCGGTTAAATTTCGCGTCTGTAGCACGTCATCTTCGCAGTGTAGCAATTTTAATGGCCAATAGCGTAGTATACCTGCGTAATATTGTGCAGTTCCTCCGCGAGCACAGAGAAGCGCCGCAACAAGACCTGTCATGGAGTCGACTAAGGTCTGTAGTAGTGCTGGGGGGAGTTGACACCATGAATCCTCGAGGGCTGTCGATAAATCCATAAGAGTACGAGGGGGTGGAGACTTCTCTGAACAGCACATTGCAAGGCATCCCAGATATGCTCAATAATGTTCATGTCGAAGGACTTTGGTGGCCAGCGAAAGTGTTTCAATTCAGAAGAGTATTCCTGAAGTCACTCTGTAGAAATTCTGGACGTGTAGGGTGTTGCATTGTCCTGCTAGAATTGCCAAAGACCGTCGGAATGCACGACGGACATGAATGGATGCAGGTGATCAGAAAGCATGCTTACGTACATGTCACTTGTCAGAGTCGTTTCTAGACTTATCAGGGGTCCCACATCACTCCAACTGAACAAGCCCCACACCATTACAAGGGCCACCACCAGCTTGAACAGTCCACTGCTGACATGCTGGGCCCATCGATTCATGAGTTTGTCATCATACCCGTACACGTCCGTCACTTCGTACAATTTGAAATGGGACTCGTCCGACCAGGCAACATCTTTCCATCCATCATCATTCAAAAGTCGGTGTTGACGGGCCAAGGCGAGGTGTAACACTTTGTATGGTGCAGTCATTAAGGGTACACTAGTGGGCCTTCGGCTCCGAAAGCCCATATCGATGATGTTTTGTTGAATGGTGCCCACGATGAACTGGTTGATGGGCCAGCATTGAAATCTGCAGCAATTTGCGGAAGGGTTGTACTTCTGTCGCGTCGAACGATTCACTTCAGTCGTCGATAGTTCCGATCTCGCTGGATTTTTTTCCGGCCATAGGGACATCGGAGATTTGATGTTTTACCGGATTCCTGATATTCACGGTACACTCGTGAAATGGTCATACGGAAGAATTCCCGCTCCGTCGCTACCTCGGAGATGCTGTGTCCCATCGCTCGTGCGCCGACTATTACACCACGTTCAAACTCACTTAAATCTTGATAACCTACCATTGAAACAGCAGTAACCGATCTAACAACTGCGCCAGACACTTGTATTATACAGGCATTGCTTGCCGCAGCGCCGTAGTCTGCCTGTTTTCATATCTCTGTATTTGAATATGCAAGCTTATACCAGTTTCTTTAGCGCTTCACTGTACCTTGTGTACGCGATACTACTGCCATCTGTATATGTGCATATTGTTGTCCTATGACGTTTGTCAGCTTAGTGTAGATGAAGAGTGACAAGTGTCATAAGATCGAAGAAAATGTGCAGATTTGTGGTCCATACGCAACGAGGGATATGTACAGTATCTCACGCAAACACGAGTACGACCGGCGATGCGTGATGTCAGAAGACGAAGTTTTCTTCTGTCTCTGGAAGAATGTAGCGTCATTATTGACATGAAAGCGGTTGTCATACACGTCAGTAGAATGGAGTCTTGACCCAGTAGATGTTGAATAAGATTGAAAGACAATGCTACTGCTCATATGTCTACCAGTTGAATCAGAGTTGATCCTACAACTGTCACTGAACCTGCCGCCGTTAATAATCCATAATATATCAGACCTAACAGACATCAGGGAGGGTTAAATAGGAGACCATCGTCAAATATCTGCTACAGGCATATACAGATACTGTATCTAGTGTTACAACAACATACACAGATTATAGGCGGATCCATATGTTTAATTTAGTACAAGAAGAATAACTGAAAATCACTATCACAGCATACAGACAGACGCCCTGATACAGCGTCCGACGTATTGGAACAGTGCACAGAACTATTTTCAGACAAGCTCCATTGGAGAAGGACACTCGGAGTTGTTTCCAGACTTTGAGTTTTCACTATCTCCAGCGTCAGACCACTCTTATTGCATAGTACACCAATTAATATGGTGTTATTCTCTGCAACGTTAAATACCTTCTTATGTGATGTTCTCTGAACAAGAGTTCAATGTACTGTTAATTTGTTAAAATCCACGAATTACTGACATGAATGTTGTGCTGAAAAGTTATGATTGATATCAGTTATGTCAGAATTCAGCGCAAATAAATGGAATGTTCATCTCTCAACCACTGACAAAGATACTTTATTACCGTACAAAATATGTGAGGACGACTGACGAATAGTGAAAATACACTTCAACAATGTGAGCCCTAAGCAGAACACTCATTTTCAGCAGTCTACATTCAGAAACCTGACGTATGACAGCCAACTCATCCAAAGTGTGATGTCCTTACGTGTACGGATTTTATGGAACTATTTGGTGAACCCTTGGAAAGCTCACCCATCAGGAAACGACAGAAGATGTCTTTGGTACGAATTTCTTGCATTCACTCGCTAGGAATGTAACATTTCAACACAATATACTATGCTAAATATAGTATTATAGGACTTTCATCAAACTGAGAGTTCAATGTAGTGTTAATCTTTCAAAATCCACTAATTAATGACACGAACATGACATTCCATCACAGTAAACTGCTTAGACAAAGCACGCTCCATTTTGTCTACACTTGTAGCTGAACTGCTTCCCCAGTACCGTTTCATGCCTGCAAACGGGTTATTCACTCACCAGGAATGTAACACAGTAAACCACTTAGTAGGGTAATGATGTTTCTATGACAGTAGCCTACAGATGCTGATGTGTATGGACATATAACACATTTCGTCAGCTTTTTTAGTTTGTAAACATTGCATACCTGGTGCGGCCTACACGGTTGAGTTTTCCTTCCTGTCACCCATTGAGTTTTTCTGCCATTACAGTGAAACTAGGCTACATGTGCTAAGTTCGGAATGCAAGACGACCACTTGTACCAAGTATAAAATCCAAAATACTCTCTTATCCTACTAGATTCTCCGCATGTACGTGAGTAAATTTGGTACAATTTATGCTGTAAAATGGGGAATTCGTTGCAGTCTCACTGTAACCGTAGCACTTGGGAACAGTTTCACTGCTTTTGCTGTAACATTGTAAGGTGTCAGGCAAATCCAACACCTTCCATGAAAACCCTGACATGATAAGCAAATCCAGTAGTATGTCACATAGCTCCGAATAAATCGTGACATTAAATTAACCAAAGTAATACGAGTAACGAGTGAGCAAATAGAATACCACAGACTAACACAAGAATGCCTAAATGCATGTCATACCTTCCCACCGTGAGACAGACGCAGTTACGAGGGGAGAAACGAGAACAGAAGCCGAGAGCAGAACCGTGTTAAGCTAGAAGGCCCTACGATAAGGGACGGACACCCACGTCTCCAGCTAACCACCAGGACCACCCCCAGGCCATGTTAAAAGCTAGAGCCCTTCAGAAGAACAGTGTAGATCTTACGATAACACTAAAAGGGCCACACCAACCGCAAGTTTTAGCGTGAGACTTTTTCGCGTCTCTGTTACGTTGCAAACTTTAAAAACATTTCACCATCACGAAAAGTATAACGTTTCTCATTGGATAGACAGAATTTTTGTAGGGGGAGCTTAAGGTTAACATTTAGACCCTGATTGGTCAGATGAAGACACAGCCAGACAGTTTTTTTAAACCAACTTCGGTAAATTGTAGTAAGGAGAAGTTAGGAGAGAGTTGCTTCCGAGACGGCGAGGTGCGTGGAGCTGTGCCAGCCGACGCCCACTGACACTGCCTAACCAACGACAAGGTAATGAACGCACGCGATGCCGCATAACAGCGCATAAAGCTTCACTCAGAACTGCAGAAGTCTCATCCGTTACATCCCCTTTTTACGTGCTACTAGTGTCGATCGTCAATTGAAGCTCATGGTATTCACATTTGCTACGTAAGTTAAAATCTGAAACGCGATGATTTTTCTGTTATATAATTATTGAGAAGCCACATCAGCCACTGTAATTTACGACAAGTTAGATAAGTAATTAAAGACAATTGAGGGTCACTGTAGACCATTTTGATAGTTTTCTCTTTTGTGAAACTTAATTTAAACCTAGATTATAGATGTGATATGGCATAGGTCATCCTTCGATCCATTGTAGAACTTGGAAACCCATTCAGGGAATATTCGTTCACATTTTTGTTGAACGCAGTTGGTTTTTATCATCCTGTATTAAAACATTTCCTTTTATCAATAGTGCAATTTACAAACAATGTTTTGTGAGTAGAATAAAATTTCCAATGGTAAACTTAACTGCTTTTTCGACGTTATTTGACCAGCTAACTAAAAATAGGAAAGCCTTGAACCCCTTCCACTAAATTTAGTTAGTATTAAGATTCTTTTACAGGGAGTGCAGTGGAACTGACGCTGAAATCATTAAGTATTTGGTTATATCATCGCTAGTCTCACTGAACTCTTCTGAACTCTACATCTCATGTGTGGTCTGGCGTCTCCTTACCAGCAACAGGTCCCAGGTTCAAACTAGTCAATTCCCTAAAAAACACGCTCAGAGCGTCGTTGTGCGAAACTGGTAGGGAGACACGACATAGAACAACAGACACCACGCCGAATGTTAGAACATGACGATGTAGGGTGGCAAGTGTCATGTAGTCAGCACTGTGTGATTAAGTTACCGCTGTCACCAGAAGGTGACAGACGATTTGTACAGTCAGATAATGTTAATACCCTAGTTTGGAGACACTACAGTATTTGGCTGACTCTGACGGTAATTGAATGTGGACGGCTGAAAGCATGACAATCCTCGCTTCATACCTATACAAATGACTGTTTCTAGTGTCCAGCATGCTACTTCATCAAAAACTGTATGACAGCATAAGTCAGACACTGACAAATGTACTTTAACGTGTAAGTTGGATCATTAGTAGTCCCCGCGTGCCTTGTAATGTTGTATCTACTACATCTACATCTATACTCCGCGAGCCACCTTACGGTGTGTGGCGGAGGGTACTTATTGTACCACTATCTGATCCCCCCTTCCCTGTTCCATTCACGAATTGTGCGTGGGAAGAACAACTGCTTGTAAGTCTCCGTAGTTGCTCTAATTTCTCGGATCTTTTCGTTGTGATCATTACGCGAGATATATGTGGGCGGTAGTAATATGTTGCCCATCTCTTCCCGGAATGTGCTCTCTCGTAATTTCGATAATAAACCTCTCCGTATTGCGTAACGCCTTTCTTGAAGTGTCCGCCACTGGAGCTTGTTCAGCATCTCCGTAACGCTCTCGCGCTGACTAAATGTCCCCATGACGAATCGCGCTGCTTTTCGCTGGATCATGTCTATCTCTTCTATTAATCCAACCTGGTAAGGGTCCCATACTGATGAGCAATACTCAAGAATCGGACGAACAAGCGTTTTGTCAGCTACTTCTTTCGTCGATGAGTCACATTTTCTTAGAATTCTTCCTATGAATCTCAACCTGGCGCCTGCTTTTCCCACTATTTGTTTTATGTGATCATTCCACTTCAGATCGCTCCGGATAGTAACTCCTAAGTATTTTACGGTCGTTACCGCTTCCAATGATTTACCACCTATGGCATAATCGTACTGGAATGGATTTCTGCCCCTATGTATGCGCATTATATTACATTTATCTACGTTTAGGGAAAGCTGCCAGCTGTCGCACCATGCATTAATCCTCTGCAGGTCCTCCTGGAGTACGTACGAGTCTTCTGATGTTGCTACTTTCTTGTAGACAACCGTGTCATCTGCAAATAGCCTCACGGAGCTACCGATGTTGTCAACTAAGTCATTTATGTATATTGTAAACAATAAAGGTCCTATCACGCTTCCCTGCGGTACTCCCGAAATTACCTCTACATCTGCAGATTTTGAACCGTTAAGAATGACATGTTGTGTTCTTTCTTCTAGGAAATCCTGAATCCAATCACAAACCTGGTCCGATATTCCGTAAGCTCGTATTTTTTTCACTAAACGTAAGTGCGGAACCGTATCAAATGCCTTCCTGAAGTCCAGGAATACCGCATCAATCTGCTCGCCAGTGTCTACGGCACTGTGAATTTCTTGGGCAAATAGGGCGAGCTGAGTTTCACATGATCTCTGTTTGCGGAATCCATGTTGGTTATGATGAAGGAGATTTGTATTATCTAAGAACGTCATAATGCGAGAACACAAAACATGTTCCATTATTCTACAACAGATTGACGTAAGCGAAATAGGCCTATAATCATTTGCATCTGATTTATGACCCTTCTTGAAAATGGGAACGACCTGCGCTTTCTTCCAGTCGCTAGGTACTTTACGTTCTTCCAGCGATCTACGATAAATTGCTGATAGAAAGGGGGCAAGTTCTTTAGCATAATCACTGTAGAATCTTAAGGGTATCTCGTCTGGTCCGGATGCTTTTCGCTACTAAGTGATAGCAGTTGTTTTTCAATTCCGATATCGTTTATTTCAATATTTTCCATTTTGGCGTCCGTGCGACGGCTGAAGTCAGGGACCGTGTTACGATTTTCCGCAGTGAAACAGTTTCGGAACACTGAATTCAGTATTTCTGCCTTTCTTCGGTCGTCCTCTGTTTCGGTGCCATCGTGGTCAACGAGTGACTGAATAGGGGATTTAGATCCGCTTACCGATTTTACATATGACCAAAACTTTTTAGGGTTCTTGTTTAGATTGTTTGCCAATGTTTTATGTTCGAATTCGTTGAATGCTTCTCTCATTGCTCTCTTTACGCTCTTTTTCGCTTCGTTCAGCTTTTCCTTATCAGCTATGATTCGACTACTCTTAAACCTATGATGAAGCTTTCTTTGTTTCCGTAGTACCTTTCGTACATGATTGTTATACCACGGTGGATCTTTCCCCTCGCTTTGGACCTTAGTCGGTACGAACTTATCTAAGGCGTACTGGACGATGTTTCTGAATTTTTTCCATTTTTGTTCCACATCCTCTTCCTCAGAAATGAACGTTTGATGGTGGTCACTCAGATATTCTGCGATTTGTGCCCTATCACTCTTGTTAAGCAAATATATTTTCCTTCCTTTCTTGGCATTTCTTATTACACTTGTAGTCATTGATGCAACCACTGACTTATGATCACTGATACCCTCTTCTACATTCACGGAGTCGAAAAGTTCCGGTCTATTTGTTGCTATGAGGTCTAAAACGTTAGCTTCACGAGTTGGTTCTCTAACTATCTGCTCGAAGTAATTCTCGGACAAGGCAGTCAGGATAATGTCACAAGAGTCTCTGTCCCTGGCTCCAGTTCTGATTGTGTGACTATCCCATTCTATACCTGGTAGATTGAAGTCTCCCCCTATTACAATAGTATGATCACGAAACTTCTTCACGACGTTCTGCAGGTTCTCTCTGAGGCGCTCAACTACTACGGTTGCTGATGCAGGTGGTCTATAGAAGCATCCGAGTATCATATCTGACCCACCTTTGATACTTTACTTAACCCAGATTATTTCACATTCGCATTCGCTAATAACTTCACTGGATATTATTGAATTCTTTACTGCTATAAATACTCCTCCACCATTGGCGTTTATCCTATCCTTGCGGTATATATTCCATTCTGTGTCTAGGATTTCGTTACTGTTCACTTCCGGTTTTAACCAACTTTCCGTTCCTAATACTATATGCGCACTATTTCCTTCAATAAGAGATACTAATTCAGGAACCTTGCCCTGGATACTCCTGCAGTTTACCAATATTACGTTAACTTTTCCTGTTTTTGGTCTCTGAGGACGGACGTTCTTTATCAACGATGATAATGTCCTCTCTGGTAAGCCGTCAGGTATTTTATCGTTTGCCCAAGGGGGGGTCCCTCTAACCTAAAAAACCCCCGTGTGCACGCCACACGTACTCTGCTACCCTAGTAGCTGCTTCCGGTGTGTAGTGCACGCCTGACCTGTCTAGGGGGGCCCTACAGTTCTCCACCCAATAACGGAGGTCGATGAATTTGCAACCATTATAGTCGCAGAGTCGTCTGAGCCTCTGGTTTAGACCCTCCACACGGCTCCAAACCAGAGGACCGCGATCGACTCTGGGCACTATGCTGCAGATATTAAGCTCAGCTTGCACTCCGCGTGCGATGCTGGTTGTCTTCACCAAATCAGCCAGCCGCCGGAGGGAACCAAGGATGGCCTCAGAACCCAAGCGGCAGGCGTCATTCGTTCCGACATGTGCTACTATCTGCAGCCGGTCACACCCAGTGCGTTCAATAGCTGCCGGAAGGGCCTCCTCCACATTACAGACGAGACCCCCCGGCAAGCACACCGAGTGCACACTGGCATTCTTCCCCGACCTACCCGCTATTTTCCTAAGGGGCTCCATAACCCGCCTAACGTTGGAGCTCCCTATAACTAATAGGCCCGCCCTCTGTGACTGTCGGGACCTTGCCGGAGAATCGGCCACTGGCCCAACAGGCGAGGCATCCTGTGGTGGCTCGGAAACGATGTCATCACCACTAGGAAGCACCCCGTACCTGTTGGAAAGGGGTAAGGCAGCTGCCACGCGGCCAGATCCCACCTTCGCCTTTCGGCCAGGCACGCGCGAGCCCACCACTGTCCGCCATTCACCCTGGAGTGATGGCTGACCGGTAAGATGCTCACTGCCGGAAGACGCAGCGACATCAGGGGTTCCATGTGATTCCAAGGCCACCGAAGTAGGCATAGGTCTCACCACAGTTGCCCCAACGCCACTACGAGCCGACGCCTGCGCCTCGAGCTCGATGAGCCTAACAGACAAAGCCTCCACCTGCCCCCGAAGAGTGGCCAATTCTCCTTGCGTCCGCTCACAACAACCACAGTCCCTACACATGACTATGTTTACCCTACTCTATACGGTGACAAATTCCCAAGATAATCTTCTGATGAGCTACTCTGATAATCAAGAAACACTCACTGAAATACGAGACGCGAAAACTACGCTAGGTTTTCCCAGAAAAACTATTTAAAAGCTAAGCGCAGCAAATAAGTACAAAAACGCTTTATACAAACAGTACTCGCTGCTGCTGGTGCTCTCGCTCTGGCTGTCACAAGACAACTGCTGATTCAAGTGACTAGTGGCTAACGGCCGCGAAACAAACAAAAGACGGTTTTAGGGCGCTTTCTGTTCTAAACGATCAAGAAAACACTAAGAAATCTAACACGAAAACTTCGTAAAGTTTTATCAAGAACTGTTAGTTACTATGCAGAGCAGATAAACACAAATAGAATCCCTTCCTTAGTGGAAGGTCGTAAACAAAATGCAAAATAAACGCTTTATACAAACAGTACTCGCTGCTGCTGGTGCTCTCGCTCTGGCTGTCACAAGACAACTGCTGATTCAAGTGACTAGTGGCTAACGGCCGCGAAACAAACAAAAGACGGTTTTAGGGCGCTTTCTGTTCTAAACGATCAAGAAAACACTAAGAAATCTAACACGAAAACTACGTAAAGTTTTATCAAGAACTGTTAGTTACTATGCAGAGCAGATAAACACAAATAGAATCCCTTCCTTAGTGGAAGGTCGTAAAAAAAATGCAAAATAACCGCTTTATACAAACAGTACTCGCTGCTGCTGGTGCTCTCGCTCTGGCTGTCACAAGACAACTGCTGATTCAAGTGACTAGTGACTAACGGCCGCGAAACAAACAAAAGACGGTTTTAGGGCGCTTTCTGTTCTAAACTTCGTAAAGTTTTATCAAGAACTGTTAGTTACTATGCAGAGCAGATAAACACAAATAGAATCCCTTCCTTAGTGGAAGGTCGTAAACAAAATGCAAAATAAACGCTTTATACAAACAGTACTCGCTGCTGCTGGTGCTCTCGCTCTGGCTGTCACAAGACAAGTGACAGTTGAACGAACAAGGACTTTCAGTGTTTTGACAAATAATACCTCAAACCGTCACAGTATATGTATGATCATGAGACGCAAGGTGTAAGAGATTGATTTTCTGGTACAGTTTCTCGCAGTTTCTCCCAACATACGACATTTGTCGAACATTTTGCTATCACATTCCTGCAGCGGTGGGAAGAGTCTGCGATACGTCTGACTGTCATGATGGTAGCATTTATGACGAGGTAGCAAACAGATATTTGAAATTCTAGGGATAGGCTATAGCGAAAGAATGGTAATAAACAACATGTAGAAGATATAAGTTACAGACAGAGATGCCTGGATTCGGGATTGAAAAGACGTAAGACGAAGAGCTGCAGTCCTATCAACCTGTAGTTAAATCAGTACATCCAAAAAGAACCGAGGGCTGATGAGGTATTCCATGCAGTTGTACCGACAGAAAAGCCGTCTTAAAGTATGCCGATTCCACTTTGTATAGCATGGTCACAGGATGTTTAAATGCTTCCTTGCCGATTTTACCCAGTATTTCTCCTGATATCACGTTACAATTCTATGTAGGATAAATGATGTTTATGCTTTGATGCTATCTCTCACGGAGATGAAGTTGGAGAATTTATCACGTAGATAGCTGTTAAGCGCATCACACATATTTTGAAGTTTTCCTCAGTAGGACTCATCTTCCTACCATGAAGCTGTCGGGTGTTAAGCACTTTACGGCAGAACAGGCACACAAAGTGTGTGCCCAATGGGTGGCTCACAATCTTCAACCACCACATGAAGTTTGTCGAATGGGACTCTCTCTTGAACTGTATCAAGGACGGAAGTGAGTTACTATCATGAGTGGTCGCTGGAGACGTGGTGTCATCACTTCGAACCCGAATCAAAACGGTGAAGTCTCCAGTGTAAGCAAGCAGACACCGCCACCCAAAAATATACAAGGCCGTCCTCATAAATGGATGAAAGGTTATGCTCACCTCATTCTTTAACCAAAAGTGCCCCCTTCTTACCAACTTCTGCAGTGTTGTACCACTATGAATGCGCAGCCTTGGCCACGCTTCGCAAAGCTATGAAATCAAAACGGGCAGTGCAACACACAGTAGGAGTCATTGTGCTATACAAAAATACAAGGCAGCATACATCAAACACAGTCAAGGACCTCTTTCAGATATTAAGATGCGAAGCCCTCAGTCGCCTTCCATAGAGTCTGGACCTGTCTCCCTGTGAGTATGCCGTTTTTGATTAGCTGAAGAAGGCTCTGTGAGGCAAACGACTCACCTCAGATGAGGACGTCAAGCGGTACGTTCGGAACTGGTTCCCAGCGCGGCCCCAGGTATTTTACGAGACGACCATTCATAGTAGTGAGTCGCTATGGGACAAGTGCCTCAATAGTGCTGTGCAATACTTATGAAATAAATGTACTCGCTTCTGTTTAGAGCTCCCTGCTCTACGCTTTTATTTTTTTGCTTAATGGCTTTCTAAACTATTTCATTGAAGAAGTCGAAAGAAACATAAACGTGTTGTGATCTCCGAAACAAATATGGTGAGGGGCAAATGGCATCATATTCCTTATTTTTAGAGTGACGATACGTTATATAGAGGGTAATTTCAGCAGCGAGCGAGCAGCGTTGCTGCATTGCGGCAGCAGTCAATGTGAGCTGCACAGAACTCCTCAGTCGCTGCTACAGTACAGGTTAGTTTTGTATTTTGCTGTCCCTGTGAATAAATATCGAAAAAACGCATATCCCACTAGACTAATGTGGGACCGATCTATGGAAGAGTTCCGCTTTAAAAAATGTTTTGTTGGGAAACAAACCGACGCTTTCCGTCGACACTGGGAGTCGCTAGAAACACATGATGAGTAGTATTTGTTAGGAATGACTTCAGCTACACATCGCCAAAAAGAAATTGCAAATATCTGTCGCTACGCCAGAGAAAATACCAGAGAGGGACAACCGGTAAGAAAATCGTAAATTGTTTGATCATGTTGGCTGCTTGTTCCTTTCAATATTTCTGTGCAAATGTAAAAGTGCCTGGGTAGGTTATGTGTGTTCTGCTGGACGAAATCCCTGAAACACTTTAACACATCATTTCAGCAACACAGCGTTATAACACGCTCACTTAGAGATGACTGAAATATCGTGTGATTTGTATAATTCCCGGACAAAACACCTAGGAACTGGAGGACACGATTTTATTCGGCATGGAACGGATAAATACCCGAAAAGTCAAGTAAGCCAAATCTGTTATTTAATATCCTCACACTCGAATCTATAGTAACATTGTGTTTTATGAACTTCCAAAAATTTTGGCTACTATAAGCTGTATAATACGGTCAATCAACGTCCACGTTGGATATTACATCCGTATTTGAAATCGCAAGGGGCAGGATTTGGATAGTGCCAAATAAATATTGAAGTAAGAGTTCAACATGTTTCAACAGCCTATGATGGGCAGACAACTTGGTTTTAACATTCAAGTAAGGTCATATTTTACGACAGTGTCTGCGGTTATACGTTACTTTGATTACCATAAGAAATACTTGATTTTCTCTCGGCTCTACACTATCGTTTTTACACATCCTTCTATAGAAACGCTCTTCGTTCCTTTATTTGCTAGCAATGTTACACTAACATTTTCTTTGGTTTGTGTTTTGCGCCAGTTATGGTTTAGGAAGGTTTGCACTTCTTGTCAATGGTGGAAAAAATTTTGGCTTCTGCGATGGCATTTTCTTTTATTAACGGTTTCCAATTAAACATTACGTAATTTGCTATAATATCTGTTAGGGCCTCTGCTGTGTATGGTGCGGCAAATAACATGTATGTCCAAAATTTGTGCATCTTAGAGAAGGAATATAGGAATTTTGACTATAATGACAAATTGTTTTCTCCATGACTGTTCATATGTTTAAGCTGTACTAGAACGCCAGGGTCCCTTGGAAATGTAGAAAGGAAATCTATTGGATGGAAATCTATTGGATGGAAATCTATTGGATTTCAGTTAGTTGCAGACGGTAAAACAGACTGATAAGGGAGAACAATTTTGCTAACTGTATTAGACACTAAAGTACGTATAATCGACGGTGGTCTGTACAAACAAACGAACTTGACGGTCTCTGTAACCCCACAATTGTCTCCATGCTACATTGTCTTCGGGTTGCCACACTACACACGTAGACAGAATCAGACATCACAACATCTCATGCTGAATCATTTCAAGGGTAGAAAGTCAATAATGAAATGTCAGAGTTTTGTTTGAAAAGACTGGACACCCTGGGAAAAATTCTCTACAGTAAGTTTTTCACTGGTGTCTGACTTAGGTTTTAATGAATATGACACAATATGTGTACTACCCTCTGGGAGTCTACAGCCATGTAGCGTGGTGTCTTCGTGTACCCGTCGATATCCACGTGTTGGTATGACATGATACATTCTCATTGATTTCGTCACCCCAGCTCTGGTGTAAACCAATCTACAAGTAGTAAATGTTTTTGTCATTATTTCACTGATATGGATTCAGTGACATCGTTTTTACGCGAATTGTATAAGAAAATATGACAATGGTTGAGGTCTCGCTTGTTTATAAATCACAAAAAATCAAATGGCTCTAAGCGCTATGGGACTTAACATCTGAGGTTATCAGTCCCCTAGACTTAGAACTAATTAAACCTAACTAACCTAAGGACATCACACACAACCATGCCCGAGGCAGAATTCGAACCTGCGACCGGAGCAGCAGCGCGGTTCGAGACTGAAGCGCCTAGAACCGCTCGGCCACAACGGCCGGCCAACGATTATGTGAACATTTTAGGTGATCAGGTGCTCTCCCTGATTCAAATGTTATTCCCCAACAATGATGCCATATTTCAGGACGATAATGCACGCATTAACATAGCCGAGACAGTGCAATCGTGGTATGAGGAGCACAAAAACTGAACTGCAGCGTCTTCCCTGGTACCACAGTGCCCAAACTTGAACATACTGAACCCTTGTTGGCGGTATTGGAGCGCAGACTCTGGAGCAGATTTCCGCCTGCATCGTCACTACAGGCGTTAGAAGAGGTTCCGATCAAAGAGTGGCAAAACATTCCATTGGAGACTATACAATCCTTATATGCCAATATTACAAGGACAACGGCGGCTACATTAAGGGCAGAAGGAAGTCCAACCCCTTTTTAATAAACCGTTCCGAACTAAGAACAGGTGTTCACATTGCTTTGCCTAGCCACTGTATGTAAATAGGCAGAATCCGGCGCTGCGGTCGGCAACGCCTATATAAGACAACAGTTGTTAGATCGGTTACTGCTGCTACAATGGTAGGTTACTAAGATTTAAGTGAGTTTGAACGTGGTGTTATAGTCGGCGCACGAGCGATGGGACACAGCATCTCCGAGGTAGCGATGAAGAGGGGATTTTACCGTATAACCATTTCACGACTGTAGCATGAATATCAGGATTCCGGTAAAACATCAGTGCTCCGACATCGCTGCGGCCGGGAAAAGATCCTGCAACAACGGAACCAACGACGACTGAAGAGTATCGTTCAACGTGACAGAAGTGCAACCCCCCATCAAATTCCTGCAGATTTCAATGCTGGGCCATCAGCCAGTGTCAGCATGCGAACCAGTCAACGAAACAACATCAATATGGGCTTTCGGAGCCGAACGCAACACAAAGTTTTACGCGTCGCCTGGACCTGTCAACACCAACATTGGACTGTTGATGGCTGGAATCATGTTGTCTGGTCGGATGAGTCTCGTTTCAGATTGTACTGAGCGGATGGATATGTACGGATATGGAGACAACCTCATGAATCCATGGACCCTGCATGTTAGTACATGTTAGCAAGGGACTGTTCAAGCTGGCGGAGGCTCTGTAATTTTGTGGGACGTGTGCAGTTGGAGTGCTATGGGACCCCTGATACGTCCAGATACGATTCTGGCATGTGACACGAACGTAAGCCTGCTGTCTGATCACCTGCATCCACTCATGTTCATTGTGTGTTCCGACTAACTTGGCTAATTCCAGTAGGACAATGCAACACCCACAATTGCTACAGAGGGGCTCGAGGAACACTCTTCTGAGTTTAAACACTTCAGCTGGCCACCAAACTCCCCAGTCCTGAATCTCATTGAGCATATCTGGAATGCCTTGCAATGTGCTTTTCAGAAGAGATCTCCGTCCCGTACTCTTACGAATTTACGGACAGCCCTGCAGAATTCATGATAGTAGTGACCAAAGTCCAACCACACTGGAGGGGTATCTGAAGGGAGGGCAGACTAACGTATGGTTCCTGTAGAGGGCCAACAGCCTGGATGATTGACTGATTCGGCCTTGTAACATTAGCGAACTTGGCCTTGCTATGATGGTGCTGCAAACGGCTTACAGCAAGGGAAAGCTACAGCCGCTGTATTTCCCAGGATCATATAGCACTACTGCATGGTTTAATGATAACTGCGTCCTATTGGGTAAAATATTCCGGGCTTTAAATAGTTCCTTACTTGGGACCGGTCGGGAACTATTCAGGACACTATCAGAAAAAAAGCAAGGCCGAACAAGTACTCTGTAGCTATCAACAAGCGATTTACAAACATCGATCATAGAGAAGTTGATTAGCATAGTTTATCCGCGAGAGACGCATTGTGTTATGTCTTTTTCATATCAGAAAGCCTTTCATAAATTCTCACCACCACCTGGTAATTGAAATACGTGCTTTTCAAGCGTGGAGCAAGTGTATGATTACAGTAAGCATTTGCCAGGAAACAGAATTCAGTACGTCGTTATTAATGGATAGACATGGGCAGAAGTGAAATAGAGTCTGGCCAACCTGAACAATTTATGACAGGGTCGCTAGTATTTGTGAACCACAACCCCACCGACAAATTATCGGGAGTTGTTCAGGGATAATTACTGGATATTTTTGTATAAGGGACATGTGGTCTCCGGTGGTCCGTTACGGATAACTGCATTTCCTTTGATTTCTTCTCATCATTTATCTTTGTATCTTCATTCCACTGAAAATCAGTGCATAACACTGCAAATTCCGCTGGTATGCACTGTGTGTCTTGTTTTAAAACCCTTGTTCCATTCACTCATGGCACTTGTTGCAACAATAGTAAAGCCCACTTTACTCTTCGACCTCAAGACTGAATTCAGTACTGCTCGGTACTACATCGCTTTCCTTTTTTTTCAGTTGAGTTAATTGTTTATTACCAGTGATACGGTGCAGCACTGATAGGTTCACTGACGGAAAATCTGCATCTCGTATATGGGCTCACTGACTGCAGCGAAAGGCCGGCACAAAGACGCTATACTGAGACGTTCTCCCATCGATGGCAACCCCATTACACATCTCATCTGTTTGGGGATTTTTGCATTATCTGCGTTTTGTGTTGTCGTATTATCTACCTTTTTGCTATTTTTAAGGTTTTTCCCATAAAGATAGGTAATCTGCGTGGCAAACTGAATAAGTCGTAACTATATCATTACTCTGTAAAGAACCACTGGAGACAAGGTGTCGCTTATACCAAAACACTCAAAAAATATCCCATCAACAACCTCCGAAATTTTATCGGTGGCGTTCTGGCTCACCCTGTGCACTGTATAAATGGCTTTCCGGATAACGTCTGTAGTTTTGTTAGGCAATTCAAAGAGAATACAGTTATTAACAAGAAGACGATGTCAGAAAATTGTTACGAAATGCAGATACACGCCCAGATGATCACTGACCGGAGCAAAGACTGGCAGCTGAGCCTAAACAAAAGTGATTGTTGCGTGATGCCTGTAATCAGACGAAAGGGCGTGACACTATTTAATTCAACTATTGTCAATCAGTCACTGATGTCAGTTACAGCCTTCAAATCTCTAGGAATAAATCTACTGAATGGGTAGCTGCGTAGTAGCGTAATAAGTATTAATTTCTTTGGGTGATTAGTCACATGCTTCTGTAAGAGGAACGACAAGCGCTTCAGGAGAGATGATATGAAAATTTTAAAATTAGGAAGTTTTCCAAGAATCGCAAGTAACCATTGGCTTATTATCATTGAGTTTTATACTTATTTTTAAACAAAAACATCCTTAAATATTTTTATGTCAATTCTTTCAGGACCATTTCACTTATGATCTTCGGAGGCAACAATGTCATATCAGAAATTTTCTAAATATGTATTATATTGATTTTTTTGTATGATATGTTTCACTTCGTCTAGGATCCTTACAGACCTGCGGAAAGTACAGTATGTCTAATCTAACAGAACTCTATTCCTCGTCTTTAAGTGTCTGTTTCTCCGTAAACGTGCTGAAAAATGCACGCATGTTTAAGCCAACTTTTCATCTCCAAACTCTCCGTTCAAGACCCTCCAGAAATCTCTATTATTCCTGCAAAAACACCTTGTGTTTTAAAGAGGTACAACTCTTTACCACATCTATCTTTCCCTTTATCAGCTGCGTTGGGTCTGGAATGATATAAGAAGCATTCTTCTGTCAAGGAGGGTGTTTTATCGGTTTTGTTTTTGCAATTATTAACGAACCAGTAATCACTATAATGATGTCAAACCATTGCGAGTTCCACATTCAGACAATGTATGTTGAGAACACTGGGTGAAAGCAGCGGTGCTGCCAGGGGCAATATTCCAATGGGGGTGGTTTTCCTTTTTTTTTCCACAACCTGTCATCATTGTCGATTGCCTATACGTTCCGTATGAATGACTGTCATGAGTGATTGTACAGTATATTATTTGTGTCGCTATCAATTTGAATGGAGAGGGAGAATGTGAAATCAGGCGCTGGTATACAGTCTACCCTCTCGAATAGTACTTTCTTAAGGCCTTCGTTTGACAGACAACGCCTACGACAGTGTCATATGGCCAAGAAATGCAAAGATGTTTGAGATTTAACCGAGGGCATTGGTTGAATGTCTAGTCATCAGGAATTTAAAATACCAACAATCACATACAGCCACCTTCGCGTAGGAGGCTGGTTCTATGAAGAAATAGGCGTACACGATGATCTACATTTCCACATATAGCAGCTCTATCCTAAACATGATAGACTGCATGCCTGCCCTTTACTGTAATGTGCACCTTAATTCTCTCTCAACTCGTTAAGTCCACAAACGTCTTTAGGGTACCTTCATTTTTCCTTAGTTTTTTTGTTCCGAAGCTATTCGTAGGTTAAGAGTTAAGAGGGGCGCTCAGTAAGGAGCGTAATACTTTTTTTTCTGAAATGAAGTTGGTTTTATTCAGGATTCCAATATACCATATTATTCTGCTCTCTCTTGGCTACAAAATCCCGCTTTTGAACATAATCGCCTTTCGGTGCGATGGCGTTATGCCATGTTAGTGAGAAGCCCTGTATGTCCGCATGAAGCCTTTCTACTGATCGACGTCGGAACAAGCCTCTTGTTGCATTAATCCCCACCCTCCGTCATCCTCATATAATGCTTCGCGCGGAGTGGGCCAAAAATATGAAAGTCGGGAGGTGCGAGATAAGAGCTATAGTGTGGATGAGAAAGAACAGTACAATGAACTTTTATGAGCTCCTCTCAGGTGCGCAGGTCTTGCGGTGTTACGGTGAAGGGGAAGTTCATGTGCATTTTTGTGGCGAAGAACACGCTGAAGTCCTTCTCTCACCTCGAATGAGAGGGTCCGCACGTTCCAAAATTGTAGGAGCCACGGCTGCGTGCGGCTGGCCGTCACGCAGGGAGATGGGACAGCTCTTCACGATCTTATTGCTATGATTGCAGACGCCTCGTTCAACGATTCACCGTTCTTTTCTTCACTGCCAGGTCTCCCCAGACACTCTGCAAGCACCTATGACTATCTGCGTACTCTGACCGCCCGGTTAGCCGCGCGGTCTAACACGCTGCTTCCGGAGCAGGACGGCGTGCCAGTCCCCGGCACGAATCCGTCCAGCGGATTAGTGTCGAGGTCCGGTGTGCCCGCCAGTCTGTGGATGGTTTTTAAGGTGGTTTTCCATCTGCCTCGGCGAATGCGAATGCTGGTTTCCCTTATTCCGCCTCAGTTACACTATGTCGGCGATTGCTGCGCCAACGATGTCTCCACGTACGCGTACACCATAGTTACTCTACCACGCAAACATTTGGGGCTACACTCGTCTGGTGTGAGACGTTCTCAGAGTGGGGGGGGGGGGGGGGGGGGGAGGGGAGGGGTCCACTGGAAGCCGAACCGCACAGTAACCCTGGGTTCGGTGTGGGGCGGCGGCGGGGTGAGTGGACTGCTGTAGGTTGTTGTGGGGTTGCGAACCACTGAGGGCTACGGCGGGGACGAAGCCTCTTCGTTGTTTCTAGGTCCCCGGTTCAATACACACAATCTGCGTACTCTGGTTTCCCGCCAACATAAGCTCAATGAGAGCTCCCTGTTTAGAACACACCTGTGTTACAGATGCTATTTTGAAGGCTAGCTTCAACCGAAATCGGTGGACAACAGAAAATTGTTGCGTTATTTATTGAACGCGCCTCGCATTTTTCGTGTACATCAATCTTTTTATAATGCGTAATGATATACACTGAAGAGTCAATAAAACTGGTATCCCTGCCTAATATCGTGTAGGACGCTTGCGAGCACACAGAAGTGCCACAACACGACGTGGCATGGACTCGACTATTGCCTGAATTAATGCTGGAGGGAATTGACATCATGAGTCCTGCAGGTCTGTCCATAACCTATTATAGTACGATGGGGTGGAAATCTCTTCCGAAAAGCACGTTGCAAGGCAACCCAGATATGCTCAATAACGGGGAGTCTAGTGGTCAGGAGAGTGTTCCTGCAGCCACCCTGTCCCAATTCTGGATGTGTGGGATGTCGCATTGTCCTGCTGGAATTTCGCAAGTCCGTCGGAATGCACAACGGACGTGAACGGATGCAGGTGATCAGACAGCATGCTTACGCATGTGTCACCTGTCAGAATCGTAACTAGACATATCAGGCGTCCCGTATCACACGAAGTGCACACGCCCCACAAAATTACAGAGCCTCCACCATCTTGAACAGACTCTGATGACATGCAGGGCCTGTAGGTTCATGAGGCTGTCTCCATACACGTACACGTCCATCCGCTCGATACAATTTTAAACGAGACTCGTACGACCAGGGAACATGTTTCCAGTCAACAGTCCAATGTCGGTGTTGACGGGCGCAGGTGAGGCGTAAAGTAGGCCGAAGTGGCCGTGCGGTTCTAGGCGCTACAGTCTGGAGCCGAGCGACCGCTACGGTCGCAGGTTCGAATCCTGCCTCGGGCATGAATATGTGTGATGTCCTTAGGTTAGTTATGTTTAATTAGTTCTACGTTGTAGGCGACTGATGACCTCAGAAGTTAAGTCGCATAGTGCTCAGAGTCATTTGAATCATTTTTTAGGCGTAAAGCTTTGTGTCGTCCAGCCATCAAGGGCTCCGAAAGCCCATATCGATGATGTTTCGTTGAATGGTTCTCATGCTGACGCTTGTTCATGGCGCAGCCTTGAAATCTACAGCAATCTGAGGAAGGTCTGCACTTCTGTCACGTTGAACGATTCTCTTTATTCGTCGTTTGCCCCGCTCTTGCACGATGTTTTTCCTGCTGCAGCGATGTCGGAGATTTGATGTTTTACCGCATTCCTGATAATCATGGTACACTCGTGAAATCCCCAATTGATCGCTACCTCGGAGATGCTGTGTCCCATCACTCATGCGCCGAGTATAATACCACGTTCATACTCATTTAAATCTTTATATACAGGTTTTGTAGCAGCAGTAACCGATCTAAGAACTGCGCCAGCCATTTGTTGTCTCATGTAGGCGTTGCAGACTGCAGCGCCGTATTCTATTTACATAAATCTTAATTTGAATAAGCAGGCCTGTGCCAGTTTCTTTGGCGCTTCAATGTATTTCAAGTCTCTCGTTCTGTTGCCACGTATACTAACGGATTCTGGAAGCGTGGAATGCCGAACGTAACTAGCAATATTTATTATGTGTATCTGCAAGCACGGTCTTCAGCAATAACACTTTTTTCACGGATTACGATACGGCGAGAGGTTTCTCAGCGACTATAGCTGTCTGAACTGTCTTTACACGTTTCAATCCCCTACTAATTTGAGACCGCTGTAGAAAATTACCTTGAATAATACTTGGAAGCTAAGCATGAAATGAGATGAAAGAAACAGGAACTGCAGTAAATGACCGTCAAGATTTCCGCACAAAGCAAAATTAAGCTACATCTATAGCAAAGCAGTACGCCTACTCGCTACTTCCAATAGACATACGATTCAATGGTAACTAAGGGCATTATATTAGAGTCACAATGTCCCACTCAAGATTGCACTTCCGTTGTGAACAGTGTGTAGTCTCTTGATAACGTCTACAGGTAACGCCTAAACGATACCATGTGGAAATTATTTTGCAGAATCTAACACTCGAAATATCTGGAGATAGACGGCATCTCAGTAGCACTGTAAGAGCCTCAAAGACTCAATTCAGCAGTTTGGCAATAGTGCGAGATCGACCAGCAATGCGCACTTAAGATGAGGCGTGGTATCTGGCCTTAAATGCACGATAAAAACCTGGGATGTATGCACTGCAAATGCCTGCAAAGTATACAGTTGTCTCATAAGCTGTAATTTCTCGACCAACTGTGCATCACAGACTCGCAGTAGCTCGCTCATGTGTTCAGATATCCTCTGGTGTGCTTCCCGCTCTCAGAAATAGAGAGACAGGCTCGTTAATTGTAGGGTAAGGTTTGTGACACATACAAAAATGTTTTCAGTACTGGGTGTGAATGTTTTTGCTACAGAATGTAGCGCACAGCAACTGTGTTGGCGGTTGAACGTTTACATTATTTCGTCACATGGTGGCTGTGCGCCTCCACTGTTGCGAGCAATCTTGAAATTCAGTCTGTGCGCGCGCATGTGACCGGAGCTTTCTTGCAGAGCGTTGATTTCGCATTTGAGGTGCCGTGCGTCGCTTTTGTTCGGCGGATTGTGGCTTTGTGCTTTTTAGATTGCTGGAGGGATCTTCTGCCACCGAAACTGCCTCACATCAATTCCTGTCCACTATCCAACTAAGGATTCCCAGGTAAGTGGTAGCTACCGCTGCAACTGCATGTGTGGAATGACACCGATTATTACACACTGCACACATCAATCAGTTTTTTTACACATGTGGTGCAGTAGAATACTGCCACTGAAAATCGTCGAACTTTAAAACTTCACTTGCACTGTGGTGAGCGTCTGCGTGAACGGTGTAATAAAAGAAATTCTCGCTTCATAACATCACACGGTGTTTAGAAGTTGATTTACATACTAATATTTACATGAGTTCATTTAAATGAGAAAGAATCTAATTGACCACCTTGAATCCGAACAACTGTTTCTTTATTAATCTTTTTTTTTTTTTACTATTTATGCCTACGGTCACAGGTAAGCTGTTAAAAGTCCTTTTTCTTTGACCAAATTCATTCCAATCTTCTTCACAAATTAATTTCATTCATAGTAATATTTATCACGCTTGCTTATTCATTTAGTAGGCCCAATACATTTTTTAATGCTCATCTTATTTAGTGACTTCTGAGGGGAGCTTCATTTATGTCAAAGTTTCTCTCGTATGTGCTTGTCTTTAAAGAAAGTTCCAGGACAGATTTGAAAATAGCAAATCCGCCTCTGGATTTCGTGTAGAAATACAAACAGTCGGAAAAGAAAAATGGGCAAAGCGGGCCTATTCGCGGATCGTCCACACAATTTAAATTACTCCTCACCCAGGTCGAAAATTAAATTTACATTACGCATTACAAAAGCAATTTGCGCGTCGCGAACCTACTCATTTTTGTACTTGGTGCCTCACTTCCCAAGCACACGTGCATCTTTGCAAGTTGATCCTGGGGAGTGGATAGGATCAAGGATCTTAAAGGATTTGCACTTAGGAAAGGGATTCAATAATCACATAATCACAGAGAAAACAATAAATATTGCAGTGCGCACTTAAAATAAAATCTATCACTACAAGCATGTATATCTAATGTGTATCTTGCTGCAGCTTGCTTACTACTCTTTGTTCATTTCTTAGACTAAGTCAAGTTTATGCATTACGCAGTTGGGTATTAATTATCATTTGTATATATAAGCCTCTCACTAGAGTGTTGTTGTTTGCCGGCCGCGGTGGCCGTGCGGTTCTGGGCGCTCCAGTCCGGAGCCGCGCTGCTGCTACGGTCGCAGGTTCGAATCCTGCCTCGGGTATGGGTGTGTGTGATGTCCTTAGGTTAGTTAGGTTTAAGTAGTTCTAAGTTCTAGGGGACTAATGACCACAGCAGTTGAGTCCCATAGTGCTCAGAGTCATTTGAACCATTTTGTTGTTGTTTGCTGCTGTGGCGACCTGTGAAGCTTGGGCGAGATTCTTATTCTATTTGCTGCTAGCTTGTGAATTTGTAGTATCGCTAATGCTCAATAGTACCGTGAAATGGCCATAATAAACCATGTTACTCATATGTTCTTTTACTCAGCTTGTTTGTAGTCTGGACTCGTCTTACTTTGCGTTATATAATAAACTTCCTTTACTTAAGGTTAATGTCAGGTCTTTTTAGAACAATTGCACTGCGTTATCAATCTGTTCATGCTTAATCCTAGGTATCTGTTTACTTCAAAGAGATGCTATTTTATCGCTGGCACAGCAATGTGCTGGAATTTTCAAGTTAAATCTACCGACTGTTTTGCGCTAACAGGTAGTGCCTTATTTACGTCACATTTGAAAATAGGGAATAACCTCATGGAATCGAATCTTCTCACGCTACTTTCCTCTTTTGTCTGGACGTTAAGTATTTTCTTTCAAAACAGGTCATTGATTTGTCCTCGATTAAATTTCACTTACCAATACTAAGCACATATAATCATCATTTTCATATTACTATTTAGCGAGAGAAGTGCATTAATCGCTCCTTCCTGCTCATTTTCAAATTACTATTTAGCGAGAGAAGTGCATTATTCGCTCCTTCCTCTTTCCTCATTTTAGTACCTTGGGGCTAATTAATACCTCTCGAGTACATCATTTTTCTTACATACTAACTTATAATTAAAATTGAAAATCGCCTCTAGGACATGTCCTCCTGTTTACATAAAGATTATTCATATAAATACTTGTCTACAATTTATTCTGTATTTTATTTTCCAGACGCGTTGTTTTAATACATAAGGTTTCCTTTTAGCACCGGTTAACGTCCGTAGTCAGTTCAGTTCAGTTCTTGTCACTCACTAGTTACTCTTGATCTCCAATAAATTAGAATTTTCTTACAGCTTAAATTAACTTAATTCCTGGCATTATAAAATTTTCTTAAATCATGATGGTAGAACAATCCTTTGATTTTATTCGTGGCAGGGTCAGATAACAAATAGCTACCAATGTGTGGTTTCCTCATTATCACAAAGGGACCTTCATAAATGTATTGCCACTTACGATTCTTCTTTAACAACAGGGATGGTTTAAAGTGACTCCTGACTAATACCTTTTCTCCTTCTTTGAAATCGATAACTCTGTTTACCTTCTTATCAAATGCCTTTTTTCGGAGGTTAGCATACGTTGTCAATGATATGAGAGCTTGCCTGATTTTTGCGTCTAGGTCCAATTCGTTGTCTTGTAATTTTGGAAGGGGGTCTATCCATTCATTCCTTTCTTTTGATCTTGACATTAACTCATGTGGCGTGAACCCGGTCGATAGATGAGGAAGGTGGTTTACAATCTGTTCGAAAGGTGCTACGAAGTCTACCCACTTAGATTGCTTATCCGGAATGTACGTCCTTATAAATCTGTTAAATTCTTTGAAGATTCTTTCTGTCATGCACGCCACGGGCGTGATGTAAAATTTGAAGCATAATCGGACAAGGTTGATTCTGGAACCCCGAATCGTGGGAAATAATCATTTTCAGTGCGACGAATTATCGGATTTGCACAAGAAGATTTCACTGCGTACAGTCTTATGTGCTTAGAAAAATTGTCCAGGATTGCTACTAAGTATTTAGCGCCTCCCCTACCGGTGGGTAGTGGACCTGCCAAATCAATACTAAGAAGCTGCTTTGGCCCTTCAGCACTTATTGGATTAAGTGGGATTGAAGAGGAAATGTTTAAGGATTTTGGCTTTTGACAGATGACACAGTTTCTCAATAATTTATGGATTCTCTGATGTAGATTCGGAACATAACAGTAAGTCGAGATTTTCCTTTTACATTTTTCTGGTCCGTAGTGACCCCATGAAATGTGAGTGTACCACAGAAGATGTTCAATGAAATTTCGAGGGATGCAAACACACCACTTCTCAGATGACTCAGTCGTCTTATGAAATTGCACTTGGTTATGAACTTTATAAAACTTTGACAACTTGTGGGCTGGATTTTCGTGAAGAATTTGTCTAACTTTTTTCCATTTTGGATCTGTATTTTGAAGAATCTGAATCTGCCTACATAACTGAAGAAAATACTTTCTGTGAATTGGATCTTTCATTAACAAAACTTTATAATTAGACATTTGTTCCACCATTTCGCTGGTTTCTGGCAAGCCCTCAGGTGGGCGAGAAAGTGCGTCTGCTATAACATTATCTTTACCTTTATATATATAATGTCAAAGTCATATTCCTGCAGGAATAAGCACCATCGAGTAAGACGGGGATGTTGCAACTTGCATGTAAGAAGGAATGATAAGGCTTGATGGTCTGAATAGACTTTAATTTTTCTTACATAGATATAATAGTTAAATCGCCTAAAAGTCCATACAATGGCGAGTGCCTCCAACTCCGTAACCGAATAAGACTTTTCACACGCAGATAACACTTGATTCGCAAAGCTAATCACTTGGATTTGCTCGTGTCCATCTACCAATTGAATATGGAAAAGACAAACACCGATACCCTCAAAGGAAGCGTCTGCCGTAATGCAAAATTCCTTATCCATCTGAGGATGATGGAGGATGTCACTGTTAAGCAAACTGTCTTTAATTTTCTGAAATCCGTCTTGGCATTCCGGCGTCCAATTCCAATGTGAATTCTTTTTTAAAAGGTTATGAAGAGCGGGGTTCAATACCTGATTGGAAACAAAACGTCTGAAAAATGACGTAAGACCGATAAATCCTTTCAGTTGCCTTTTTGTAACAGGGGTTGTAAAGTTTTTTATAGCAGACAATTTTTCCGGGTCAGGTTTAATTCCTTCAGGGGTGATGATGTGTCCAAAAATTTAATTTCACTTTTTCCAAACTTGGATTTCTTAAGATTTGCTGTAACACCATACTCTCTGAATCGTTGAAATACCTTTTGCAGAAGGGTCATATGATCTTCCCAATTTTTCGATGCTACAAGAACGTCATCCACATAGTCTGTTACCTCATCTAAAAGTTCAGGACCTAGTACATAGTCAAGGGCAGAAATAAAAATTCCGGAACTCACATTTAGTCCAAACGGTACAACTTTGAAATGGTAAGATCTACCTACAAATATAAACGCAGTGTACTTCCTAGACTCTTGCGCAAGTTTTACTTGCCAGTAACTGCTTTTCAAATCAAGGGTGCTCAAATACTTAACTCCATGAAACTTCTGTAGATGCTCTTCAAGAGCCTCTGGTCTCGTTATTATGGGTACTATAATTTTATTGATTAATCTTGCATCTAGGACTAGCCTTACGCTACCATCTGATTTTAGTACAGACAATAAAGGACTCGAATAAGGTGAATGAGATACTTCTATCACATTCCAGCGTAACATTTTCCTGATCTCGCACTTGACAGCTTCGCGTCTCGCATATGGAATGGAATAACTTGTTCTACAGTAGGTTGAATGGGGCAGGACAGCCATTCGATATTCAAAGCCTTTTATTAGTCCAGGTTTCTTAGAAAATACTTGAACGTAATCTGTTAACAAATTGTAAAGCTCATTCTTCTGTTGTTTGGACAATTCAGTGGACTCACTAGCTTTACCGTATAATTCTTTCTGACCAGGAATTAGATCTTTATACTCATCGTCATTAACACTTTCAAGATCTGTCACATCTTCTGTCTGACTGTACTGTTCTCTTTTAGTCCATGGCCGTACTACTATTTGAAGCACCCCAAAGTTTGTCTTCACCTTACTTCTTAACAAATTTACTGTTACTTGTTGCTGACTCGCTACTACGAGTAGAGTACACATTCCACACTCGATGTCAATTTTAGCTTTCGTCTGCCTCAAGAATTCCATACTCAGGATACATGGCACTGATAGCTTTTTAACAATAAGAAAAATGCACGTTACTGAAGTAGACTATATCTGGATTTGAAGCTGAGTCTGAAGATTTACACGTTGTGTTAGTGGACCAACTGCTCCCGAAACGGTGCAACCTTGAATTGGAAGTGATAGAACTTTGCATACAGAGGGTATTTGCTTAAATAAACATAAAGATAAGACATTTATATTAGCTCCTGTATCTACAACGGCTGTTACTGGTATGTTGGCAATTGATACACTTATGGAAGCTTGAACTTGTTCGTCCCATACGTCATCATTGTCTTTCGTCTCAGTGTCTGCTACTAGATCATCCCGTAAGTTTGTCTCTTTCTCATACCTAATTGCTTTAATTTCGTGTGGACTAAGGGACAGGGCGCCCCCATTCAAACCTGCAGCATCCTCTAGGAGGCTCAAAGGTGCTGCTTTTAATTTTCCGCTCGACGCTTACTTCCCAGCTGATTTATATTTCTTAAAGTTTCTTCCGTCTGGAACTAGTGTTGGCTTTGTGGTACGAACTCGGGTGGAAATGGATCTTGTTGTCCTGGCGTATTCGCTTGCGCATAATAAATTTGCGTATTATGCGGGCGTTTAGGCTTCAGACTTCCCGAAGGTCCGTTCGCTTGTTGCGTGAAGTGTAGCCTATATTTTGTGGCTGAGAAGTATTTTGCTGTGGCTTGTGTTGGTTGTAACCGTTACTGAAAGGTGTACGTTGGTCTCCACCTTCATTATGCCATTTATTTCCTTTCCACTGACGATTTGAATCGTAAGACTGATCGTTTTGATAATTACCGTTGATCGGTTGCGTGTTTCCATATTGCTGGGGCTGTGTATAATGTGCATTTCCGTACTGAGGTGGTGACGAATTATATATTGGATTGTATCTCTGGCCGTTATTGTACTTATTTTTGTATTTACTGTGTACGTAGTGTGTTTTTGAAACCGTTGTGGGGTTGGTGCTGGCTGTCGCTGTGACGCGCTTTCGCTCGGCCACCATTGTTGCCTGCGTATTCTGTATTATGCTGACCGCCTGCACGTTGCCATCAACTCTAGCGTCCTCGTAAATCAGATCTAATGAGTCTAACACAGATAGGAAGGTGTCCGTATCGTCCTCAGACACGTTTACTAACTTTTCTCTGATCGCAAACGGTAGCTTAGTTTTTAGAATCATAATAACGTCTTTGGCGGTGGTCGGCGAATCCCAGAACTTGATTTTCGCTAAATACTTTCCAAAATATCTTCTCAAACTACCGCGCTTACTGTTAAACACTTCAGCGTTGTAAACCTCTTTTCTCAGGCGCTGCTGCACACCAGAACTCCAGAATTTAGCTAAAAACATCCGTTGAAACTCTTTGTAACTTTTACAAGAGTCGACCATTTCGGTTCCCCATAAGGCGGCATCGCCCACGTTAAATCCAGTAACGAATTGAATTCGCAGGCGGTCTCTCCAGCTATTCGGGAAAATTCCTGAAAAATTTGTGAAGAACACTATAGGATGAATTTCTCTTTTCTGTGGGCGAAAGGTCGGAAAAACACGATGTTTGATCTCGCTTTCCTCCTGCATCGAACTGACAAAAGTGGGTGGGCTGGTACGCTGGTTAAATTGTGCTTCTATAGAACTATGAGTCTGAGCGTTATCAAATGGTGAACGGTGATGTACCTGCTGTTGTTCATTACATCATGATGAATTATTCCACTCTCCTGACACGGGAGGTGGGGAATTTTCAATTTGACGTTTTAGTGCACGAACTTCATCAACTATCTGTTGACGCCATTCAGGTAAATCTTGAGCTAACGTTCGTCTTACCTGGCCTAATTCTGACATGACCATGTCTCCTGTTTTTCCAGGGGCTGCCAATATTTCAAAGGTCACGTTTTTGACAGTTTCCCTGGGTTCGTTCTTGACCTTGTTTTCTATGACTCCGTCTTTGTTTTTAATCCACTTTTGGTAGTGGTCGGACAATGCTTCAGCATGTGCCTTAAGGGGATACGGAATCACCTATCCCCGCAATGTTAATATATGCCTACTATAGGGAACATTTTCTCACAAACTACTGGAGACAGAGAGGTAAAAATTTTACTGTATGTGCATTCATATGTTACAACAATACTGAAACAACAGTTTATTGTCAAAGTATTTTCTTACAGAGATATTGTACATTTATTTTTAAGTAAATTTTTTCCATCGCTTTTTACTAGACTATCACCCCTAAGTCTTTTGTAAATCAAGTAATTAAAAAATCGTTGTTTCAGTATGTAATAGGGACCTATGTCACTACGTCATAAAAATTTCAGACTTCTAGGTTGACCAGTACCTGAGATAATGTTCCTAGATGAAGTAAAAAGTAAACTTACGGGAAACGGAGAAAGAAGATTAAAACATTCCTGATCCGTAGCTAATACCCCCTTCACAGTCTTCATAATCATCTTCAAGTCTTCTTTTGGCACCCCTCTGCACCTGTCTTGCTTTTTTCACTAATGTCTTGATTATATTATCAGCATGCCTTAGTCTGTGCTGATCTAAAAAGAACATAGCACGTACCGTACGGGAACCAACACACATACCCAACTTTTGAAGGACCTGGCATTTAGTTATATTTCCAAGATTGAAGGTTGCCACAGCATCATACACACCAAAATGTATTGTATTAATTCCGACAAACACTGTTTTTGGGAGACGATGCCATATCACACTATTCAAGCACTCGTTGGGGTTCTGCGTTTTTCCGTGAAGACATTTCATCAGAAGACTTCTGTCAGCCAGATCTCTGAAAATGGGCTTTATTTCTGCCATGATGGCTGATGGTAGACTGTGGTGGTGAATGTATTTCTCTCCTGTTGTTAGTCCCCTATTGTATTTACACCAGCTGTTTTCACCTTTGGGGCACAAATCATGTTGTGGATGCTCATCCGTGGATGCGGTGTGGAAATATAAAGCCCATATAGCTCTCCTCATTTCTTCAAGATTGCCTGTATTTTGCCTGATTGCAAGGCCATAGCAGTTCTGAATGTGGTCTATTATGGAATCAGTCAATCTTCCTCTGCCATCCAAGGTTTTCCCATCATCTAGTTTTTTCCCTTTCATAACTGATTTTAACCTTCTCAGCCTGGCACCCATTCTCTTCTGCACATGTCCTATACATTCAAGTTTGCTTATATTTACACTGTTCCCATATGGTTTGCTTTCCAAAACTTCTTTGAATGCTTTAGAGTCACCATCTCCCAGATATTTGACATAGCGAACATTATACCACTGTGAAGAGCGATGAAAAATTTTCTTCACCCCAGCAACCTCCATGCCACCACTACTACCATAATAATTAGCAATACAGTCATCACTGTGTTCATTTTTCAGCCTGCCTGTGCACCTACAGTATTTAGACATTATTGCAACATCAATAACCTTGCCAGTATCAACACTAGTTGCTGTTACAACACCATTGTTGGAGGTGTGGCCCCTTTTCTGCCACGTGCCATCAAACGCCACTGTGAGGTCACGACTGCCGTCATTTTCTTCCACTGCTTCTTCCACAGCAACCTGCATTGACTTCTGTGCTACATCTTCAACTGCAGATCCTAGTACATAATTGTAAGCTTCAAACTTTGAAGGTGCACTTGGAAGATTTAGAACACCACATAGCATATCACCAGCTGCTTTGCCCTTACCAATTGCTCGCAATCCATAAACTAACCTAATATTTACACTATAAAGTTCAGTTTTCTTGTATCCATTATTTACAGTTACTGAAACCGAACTTGGAAACTTACAGCTGTATTTACAAACACTGCATATTAAATTAAACTGGGCAGCCAGGCCAACATGGGATTCTACTTTCAGAGAAACGTTTCCATGACATTTTTTGCAGCACAAACTGTTTTCAAGAGCTTCACACAATATATTCGTATCAATGAGTTCAAAAACATCATTCCCTCTATCAAGTAAATTATATTTCTCTTCCAAATCTCTTAGTTTTTTATGAGAAGTACTGTTTTCATTTGGTGTAAGTTCGTTCGGCAAATCAGTAATAAGTGGATTCACATTTTCCAACAGTGATGATGATGAACTGCTTTGCTTTGCTAATGAATCATTATTTATTTTCTTTTGCCAGTTCACACGCTTTTTAAATACTTTTGCTTTAGCTCTAGGCATTTTCACTGCGAAAAATGAAGCACTAAATACGAAATAACTCAACAACAACTACTTTCTTATATCACACTGTTTACAAAACAGTCCCGCCACAAAGTCAAAGAGTAACTTGAGGAAACCAGAGAGAAACATTTTCGGGCAACTAGTGTATAAATAGTCGCTGGAAACCGGGATATTTGAATTCATGTCACTTTAAAGGTACTGCCAAAAAGTTCATGGTCAGCCACGAGAGACGTGTATAACTAAAGCGCAATACCCGATCTCACAAATATGTAAAAATAAAATAGTTATAATTGTAGTAGAGCTATGTATGATACGTCATTTTAAAGAGGAAACATGGCAGAATATAATACGCCAATAAAAAAAAATTCGATTTTAACCCAAAATCCGATTCCGTATCCCCTTAACAGTATTCTTTATTTGATCCTCTACATTAAGAGTCGCAATCTGTTTGGAAAAATCATCAACAACATTCTCGATCGTGTCTACTGCGGTTTTAGCTCCCTTGACCTCATCAGAGATTGCAGTATAATCTTCTTTTAAGGTCGCAGCTAGTTTTTGATATTCCATCACTTTTGAATTTATCTCTCCCTTGGCTGCTTCGATTTTTTCATCTGACCGTTTTGAAATATTCTCTATTTTTGACTCGTGTGTCAATTTCTAGTCTCATGGTCGTGATCTGACTACTGATTTGGCTTTGGACATTACCCAACAGGGAATTTAATCAGCTGTTATGTCTGCCTTCAGCTCGGCCTTTACCGAATTTAACTGTGTATTTAGGTCATTTATCTCCGTTTGCAGATCTGTTTTTACTGAATTTATGTCTGTTTTTACTGAATTGCACAGATTTGTAAGGACCTGATCTTTATTATGCCGTCTTTCGGCCTTCTCTTTTTCTTCGCGGGCTTTTTCATCTAATCTTTCCTGTTTTTGGCTTACGAACTTACGTTCCATTATTGCTTCGATCATTGCGGCCAAGTCATTTTTTTCAAAAGCGGGAATAGTTTGCACACTAGGACCAGCTTCTAAAACTTCGGTCGAGGCTGCTTCTGCCTCCGCTCGTATACTTATCGCGCGTGATTGTAATGGATAGTGAGGTTCATTCGCATCACCGCTGTCGTCTGCTTTAGTTTGTGTCCGCTGTTTACTGTCAGCCATGTTCATGAATTATTTGTCAAACGTCAAAATGCTACAGATATTGTTTGTCACTGCCGTCAGTCGTTTGTCTGTGACGTAGTGCTATGGCTTACTGGGACCTAAGATGAAATTTTAACTCTGGGTAACAACTGACGTTCATGTACGCCAAGAAGACAAGATGGTTCGTACTAATTACAAACAAATGAAATATCACACGTTTTACCAGTTTTGAGCGTAATTATCCGCCATATTGTAATTTTTTTTTGATGCACTGGCAACAATGGTACACTTTCACTGAATTTAACTACATAAGAATGGACTGTGGACAAACTGAAATAAAGCTGTTTCAAGGCAAGGAGAGACAGGTTTACATTTTGATCAACTCGAAAGATGCAATGTCACTACGAAAGCTTGGCTACTGCGTATAAAAATTTCACTTACTATGGCTGTCTTGATGGTGATACGGATGGATACTCGCGTTTTTTGGTAATTTCATCAATCGTTCTTCTAAATTAATTAAAAGGTTTTCCCACCTCTCTTTCTCGGTTGAACTGCATCCACATGAAAAATGAAACAATTATTAGAACAAGCACTGAAAAATTTTTAAACACATACATGAAATGATTTTTGATCAAGTCCCTGTTCGGGGGCCAAGTGTAGCGTTGCTCTTGGGAGTTGGGGGGCGGGGGGGGGGGGGGGGGAGGCAAGAAGAACAAGAATTGTTATTTTATTTTATTTTTTTAAATGTGGAAAAAGTGGATATTTTTGTGGGCCACTTGGCAACAGAATCAGGGATTGATTACACTATTATAATAATATACGTTGAGCATTAAATACCTGAATAAGAGAAACATTATCATTTCTCTGCATTTTTATATTCGCGATGTAGTCATACCGGGAACAACACTAAGGGACCTGAAGATTTATGGACTTTAAAAGAAATGCAACACTACACAATTAAAAAAAAATGGCTCAGAAATAGTAGGAAAACGATAATGTTCCTTCTGCCTCATGCTGCGTTCGGCCCATCAGCGTGATCGTAATTTATGATGATGAAGTAACACAAAATAATTATCAATTGAGTAAATGAGGAGATGGAAATCAGCAAGGTTAATTTACTAAAATAAGCACACTTAACTCTAACACACTTTTTTTTAATGCTACGTACCTTTTCATATTAAATTACAATAGATGACCATTGTGGTTAAATACTTTATACATAACAGTCAAAATGTTCTCTTGATGCTGTCTGTTCGTAATCAGTTACAAGAAACTACATGTTTTCTGATTGAAAAAAAAAACAATTAGCATATTCACTCAGTATTTTCGCATTAAATATAAAATACAGTTGCGGAACGCAGCAAGTCCGCGTCCGCCTTTCATAGAATACAAACAGTAAAAGGTGAGGCGCCAAAAGCCTCATTTGTCTTGAAACAACAGATTCTTTTTTATATCATTAATCGATACATGTACATAGAGATTTGCAGGCACCGCGCAAGAACGGCAAAGATAAAGAGTAATAGACTCTGTCGCTGCTATGCGATGGTTCATTTCTTTTACTTTACAATTGTTCGATAACTTTCGGCCATAGGGCGTTTACTATTGAGTGTTTATTAATGTTTGTGAGGCGAAAATTATTAATATTACAGCAGTGAATGATAAAGTTGCTGGATGTCATCCTAAGGGATATTGTGCCGAATTATATCCAATTAGTGCTTTAGATACTCAAAATTCCGAGCTGGTTGGAGAGTCATGCCAATAATGCTCCAAACTTTCTCAGTTAGCGAGGGATCCGGTGACCGCGCTGGTCAAGGTAAGATTTGGCAAGCACAAGACAAGCAGTAGAAACTCTCGTCATGTGCGAGCGGGCATTATTTTGCTGAAATGCAAGCCCACGATGATTTGCCATGAATCTTCTTTTTGATTATTCTTAAATACCAAATTCATTTGTACTTCACTTCCCTATTCCATTATATTATTTATAATGGTTTTAAAATGCTGCACCAGAAGAAATAATAATTGTACATACACGAAGAATAAAGAGCCCGCCTCCACGTGGCGGGACACGGGCAACGGTGTGAATGGGGTCGGGAAACGGAGTGGTGTCTTAATAGCCACTCTGGGCCCTGAACCCAGTCACAGCGGCCAAGTCGCATATAACGACCCGCCATAAGCAACCAGAGGGTGGGTCAGAAAACATAGCAGCAAGTGAAAAAAAATGGGGTATAGAATATTTTGGACATACCAGTGTGCAGTAATGGTGCCATGGATGATTACCGAAGAAGTCCTGCTATGAAATGAAATTGTACCCCAGACTATCACTCCCAGTTGTAGGGCCATTTGGCGGGCAACACGTCTGTAGACAGTCTCATTGGCTGGCTAGAATTGTCTTCAGTGACGAGTCCCGCATCGGTCTGAGCCCCGATGACAAGCAAGGAAGTGTCTGGAGACAACCCAGACAGCGATGAAATACCAACCTGACTGTCATCCACCAATGTCCGACAAGGAGGACTGATGGTCTGGGAATGCCGTTTCTTCTCATAGGAGGACCTCTTTGGTTGTCATCCGCTGCACCTTCAAAGCATGGCGGTGCATCGACTATATCACACACATTTTGTTGCCCTTCACGGAAAGCCATCCTGGCTTACATTTCAGCAAGACAATGCCTGCCCGCACACGGTGAGAGTTTCTACTACTTGTCTTCGTGCTTGCCAAACTCTGCCGTGGCCAGCAAGGTCTCTGGATATCTCTCCAATTGAGAATGGTTGGAGCTTTTTTGGCAGGTTCCTCTAACCATCTCGTGTTTTTGGCGATATAACTCGCCAATTGGACATAATTTGTCATAATATGCTTCAGGAGGACATAAGGGGCAGGGGTGGACCAACGGGATATAGACTTGCTCAATTTATGATCCATTTCCTTCTGAAATTGTTGTCATTTGTTGATCCGCATAAGTACATCACATCTACCAATTCCTGTCACATTTGGGTAATTCCTTTGTGGGTCATTGTTCCCTTCTTTAGTCTTGGAATGTGTGTTAATGTAAGTGTCTCGTAAACTGTTTGTAAATATTAAGATTAGTTGGTTATATGCATAACTAAATTACAAACATCATCTAGCTGTCAAGTCTTAACAACTTTCTCCCATAAGTTAATCAGTATAATAAAATTGATCTGAGTACCTGTCTCTGTCCTCGTGAGTTGGAAGTCTGTCAGTACCAACTGCTTCTTTTATCTCTTTGTGCACTCGTTCCTGGACGTCAGGATGCCGTAACATCATAAGGAAAGCAAATCGAAGAGAGTTGCTTGTCGTTTCTGCACCAGCAGTAAACATGTCGTAACACAAAATGAGGAGCTGGCTTTCTGGAAAACAAACAAAGCACTACTCAAATAGGTTTTTCGCTTCCTGCAGACTCATTAATGTGTGTTGGCTTGATTCAAGGGAAGCAGGGAGTGAAGCAACAACACATGAAAATAACCCAAATAACTTTACCGCTTAATAAAATCAGAAAAGTCACAAAGCAAAGGGAAACTGGTTGAAAGTGATCATCTTCTTTGCAAATCTGCGAAATCAAAATCTACTTCTGGGTAACACTCAGTAGGCTACCGTACTGCTTCATACAATGTACTGCAATATGCTCTGATCTATTTTGGTACGTTATCAACGAAGCTCTTGAGACCATTGATGAAGACAGCCGTTTTCCTCAAGGGAGGGGCTGGAGGGGAGGGGATATTAAGTACACGGGGGAGGGAGGGGAAAAAGCTTACAGGCTACAGATTTTATTGATAACATACTAAATAAATAGCAATGTTACTAATATGTAAAAATTTCCCTTCATCTGTGATACTTAATCATATAGTGTAAGCACTAGATAGGTGTAGCAAAATTAATTATTTATCTTAAAGTATAAAATTATGAGAATCAATAAAACATAATTATTGTACGGAGTAATGTAGGCCTACATTTACTAAAAAGTCGAGTGTTCTTTACAGTATATCTGTCGTTATCAATGAAAATTTCTGTAGGTTTCTCATCCCCAGTATATCTGATAAGATACACTGATGAACCAACACGTTATGTCCACCTACTTTAAAGCACACTGGTCCACTTCTGTAACGAAATTCAGCACTGATTCTGCGTGCCATGGGTTATAGAAGCACTTGATAGGTTTCCATACTTGACAGGTTTCCAGAAGTGTGCAGCAGCAGATGTTACTCACAGGTCACACACTTGCCGTAATTTATGTGCGGTTGGTTCGAGGGCGTAGAGCTGAAGCTCGATAGCGTTCTATTTAGGTTTCATCGGATTCAGGTAAGTCGAATTTGATGACCAAGACATCAACCTGAGTTCACTATAATGCTCTTGAAACCACAGCAACACGATTATGGATTTGTGTCACGGATAGTTTCCTGCTGGAAGATCCCATTGCTGTTAAGGAAGATATGAAGGATAACGGGTTAAGGTGGTCCCTAATAATGTTCCCTTAGTTCACAGGTATCATCGTGCCTTCGATTACTGCCGCAGCTTCCATGGAATCCCAGATGAACGTTCCCATAACGTAATACTGCTTTCAAAGGCCTGCGTCCGTGGCGCGCTGTATGTTTCGAGCAGCCATTCCCCTGGATGACAGCGTATCTGAGCTCGAACATCGGCCTGGTTTAAAAATAATTGGGACTCATCCGATCAGGCGACACGATTCCATTTATACCCGGTCCTACTTGATGATCCTGTGCATACTGTAATCATGTCTGACAATGTTGTTAGGCCAACAAGGGAACACGTACGGGTCCTCTGCTGCGGAACACCATGCTCAAGGCTGTTCACTGAACGGTGTGCTCCAAACCACTCGTGCCTGCGTCTGCACTGTACTCTGTCATCAGATCTGCCACAGACCACCGCATATCCTGCTGTAGAGAGTGGGCAAGCCTCCGATCCCTATATTCTTTGATGAGGTATGGATGATGAAGTTTGGACGTCCAACTTCTCGTCGCCTACTCGTGGTTTCAGCATTCATCAATCTCTTTCCATAGACGCTCACCCCAGCAGCACGCGAACAGCTTCGCCGTTTCCGAGATGCTCGCTCCCAGGCACTGGGCCGCAACATCTGGCTTTTGTCAGTCGCATAGTTTGCGCATTTGCGCGACTTACCGTCGCTAGAATGATTCCCCATTTGCCTCTGCCCCATTCACATATTTGTCTTACCGTGTCAAGTGCCTTCTGCGCGACCAGGCAGCACACGACCTCGTGTGGGCAGTATTCATAAAGTTTTGCTCTTCAGTGTATATGGACCTTTCACTCTGGAATTAACCCAGTTTTCAAGATTAATGTAGCTTCTTAATACTACCTTACGAATTAGAGATTCCTATTTTGTTGTGTGGGGGTGTTCTTCAATACTAAGGAAACACACCCTCGGATTGAAGAAGACATTACTTTGCGATTAACCTTGCATGGGGGCTGAATTAAATAAAATGCAAATATTTTTAGTAGCTGTAAGTCCGATTACGCTGTGTCGTAAACGGTTGGCCCTGACTAGTATTTGTACGCAATCTGACTGCATAGAATAACAACAAACAACGAAAGAAAATTTTCGTTAACACAGTTAATTAATTAAGTCCCCAGCAACTATAAAACCTACTAAACCAAAGCACAAGTGTAATTGTTCTGTGTGTGGGTGTGTGACTCAACGTACACATCTGGCACGGTTCTTCTTCAACAGACAAGAAATTTTAAATATCATTTATACTGACGTGATAAAAAATAGAAATACTATAATTGCGTAAGGAAAGCAGAATTACACTCTAATACAAGAACACAAGCCAGATGCTTTGTTGACTGAACCTGTGATGACACATTATTCAGGACATTGAAATAATGAGAAAAGAAAGAAAAGTAGCTTGTTACCTTAATTTATATTGATGAAAAGCACTCTAAACATTACAATCTCTCCACACCGACTCGCTACTACCACATCTCAACCAGAACTCTCCAATATCACATCTCAGCAAGCACTGCCTACAAACACTCTCTGCTACGAGTTCTTAACAAGTACTGACTACCACGAGTCCTCGACAGGCACTGACTACTACGAGCTCTCGACAGGCACTGACTTCTACGAGTTCTCTCCAAGCACTGTGTAGGCGGCTTAATAATACTCTTTGGCGCAATCTCTGGCGCAGTGGCTCAGTGTAGCCACCTTTCAACCTTTGGAGCGTTTAATCACTGTAATTTTCAGTTTTAAAGTGCACAGGCTTTAGCACGTATCTCTGAAATGGCGTTCTTTTAAAGTTTTTCGGTGCTTCCAGTAGCTTTTCTCATTTTAGTAAAAGATACTTACTACTCACCGTGCTTTTTGCAGAGTTTCGACACCGTTTTCAAATCCATATAACACAATTTGCACCCCGATAGTGGTCAAAGTGCAGCCGACTGTACATACATTCCCATTTTTTGCCGGTACTTAATCTGGCGTTCAACACTCTTTTTAGGTTTATAACTGAGGATGAGTCAGAAATAGTATAATTTTCGTTCGAAAACTGAGGAAGAATAAGTGAAGATTCAGTATGCAGTTCACCTTCACATTCACTAGCAATTCTTTCAATAGACACACACTCATCTATGTCTTCTGCAGTGCACTGTCTTTTATTAGAAAAGAAAGCAAATAAAGTCTGTTTTTTCCAAATTGCTTTTCGGCACTCACGCTTTTTTTATACGAGAAATTGACGAAGACCGCACGCACATTGCATAATCATATCACTTTCCCATAGTAGGCTGTTCACTGAGTTACTGTTAAAATAGCTGCATACAAGAAGTTGAAATTCATTACAACAATGGAAGCTGAGTAGCGCTGAGTGTGTAGCAGGCAGCAGCTTTTGTATTTAAATTGAGCCTTTTTTTGCGTATCAGCAAATGCAGATTTAACACCCTGCCGGTGCAGCTGAATTTTGTCAAAACAATGCTAGCTCATTAGTTGTTACATTACTCCAGCCCAGACGATAGCTTAAGTTCATACGTTATTTTGACTTTTAATGTTATACACAAATAGATACGAGTTTCTCAAGGGGAATTTTTATCTTCTAGGGCTATTTTCCCTCCTTGTACCACCTCTTGAATTCATCACTGTTCGAGACGTTGCTGCTGTCATTCAATAAAGGCTATCACGGCTAGGGTCTTAGCTGCTGCTGAATCATACGGCTTTTATAGAAGTCCAGAGATGCACTGCACATCTCCTGAGGTGCTCCTCGTTCTGCTGTGTCTTTCCAATAGGCGAATCAGATATAGAAGAGCGACATAAATACTGTGGGAAAGTTCGTAGTCGAGGATTACATGCAGTAGTATCGCAGTGTAACATTACTGTCGCGACGCTAATGTAATAGTTGTTACCGTCTGATAGAACGACGCCAGCACCCCTTACGGCGAGAAAGCCAGCCGTGAGATTAATGAAATATTTTCGAATATGTGTATAACGGCATCTTGCTCAGATGAAGAAAGCAAGAGAACATAAACACGTTTTTCACACGTGAGAAACATATATTTTTGTTGTTGTCTGTTCATATTGTCACAGGCACTTCCCTTGACACGTGCCGATTTTGTACGGCGTCTAATGATTCCCATATTCTTATACTTCAGTTGACTTTCTAATACATGATTTTTTTTGTAAATGTAATTACTTTTTCTTAAAAAGCGACTGTGTTGAAGAATCCTGCCGTTTATGAAACTGGTTTCTTCTGTGCTGGGAAACAGTTTTATTAGTTTTAACCTATTACGTGGGCTATTCGGAAAGAATGGAAAGATAGATCGCAAAATTGAAACCATTGAAAATCAAAACTGTTTTATTTGCAGCGGTTGGCTACACCTTCCAGCTACTTCTGTACACAGTCGCCGCTCAGACTTAGACATCTGTCGTAGCGCTGTACCAACTTTTGAATTCCCTCTTTATAGAAGACAGCCGTAAGTACTTTTCGACAACTTTCTACGCTGGACTGTAGCTCATTGTCTTTGTCAAAATATTGTCTTCATAGCCAGCGGTTCATGTGAGCAGAGATGAACCTCAGGGGTAGCTAATTACCAACTATATTGTGAGTGATCAAACACGTCCCATTGAAAACTCTTTAGGAGCATCTTCATTGCCCCTGCAGAGTGTGGCCAAGAATTGTCGTGTAGAACGAACCACATGACAGTTATGTTTTGTGGAGTGCATAACTTCAAGCGAAATCTGTCGCCAGGCCCTCTTACTTGATGGGATACGCTAATTTCTAGCCATCTTTACGTTCTCACTGTGAGCTCAGAACTGGAAAGAGCGACATGATGCAATCGGGCGTGATAGACACAGTGCCCAACGCATCTGAGCATAGCTTCATTAGATTTTCACTTTATTTTCCATTTCACGACCGATCGTCCCTTACTTTCCGAATAACCCTCATATTATCATGTCTGTTTGATTCTCCCTTCAGCTACAGTTGCGGTGGCTTACTTGATACGTTAAATAAAGTACTCAATACATTCCATACAGTTTTCCTACATCCGACATTCCCTAACTTGACTGGAATGTTAGTGAACAACACTTGACATTTTTGAGTAGATACACAGCATCTTTCTCAACAAGGTCAAGTCTTCTGCTGTTCACTTGCCATTTTTTGTCTTAAGAGAAAATGACTTTCTTCAGTAAATATATGTAGGTTATATGCAAATCGTAAATAAACTGCCTTGTTATGAACAATTTCAAACCTACCAGAGTCCTTTGGAAACTACAGAAAATCAAATGGTTGTCATTCTTTATGCCTATTTTCATGCTACTACGTACAACTGATATTGTAAAAACTGTGTTATATGTCAATATCAACAATACTATTCGCACTCATCCGATATCGTATTGAGAAGTGTAGCTTACTGTTCACTTGGAGAGCTGCTTTCACAGATTGTAACGAAAATGAAGCAGAAGTGTCGTGACGATGGAGGTAAAAAAGAGGGACATGGCGATATAGGCGCTATACTTTGTTTCGTAGCAAGAGTGGGCGGAGCCTATCTGCATGCAACAGCTGCTTTAAATACAAAAAATTACAGTTCTTACATTAACAGCATAGTGTCAGGAAGGAATTTCACTCCTTTTTCAGATCTTTAATGAGTTTTTGCTGGCCTCGTTAATGTGACTTGTTTTTGTGGAAATGATTCTAATAACCGAGAGAAGTATGTCATGTGAAAAGGATGCTTTCGTAATACATTTTATTCCAGTTTTACTGTATTTTTATAGATAGAAAATGAAGCTGGAACTCCGAAACTAATGTTTGTTTGCTTACTGGTACTTCTTCTTCTTTGTTTCATTTTCAGCTTTCAACTCATAAACACAATATTTTTAATGTTCACTTGTGCAAGAACCTTACCTACGTGTTCTTTTGTTAGCCCATAAACGTGTGCAATAAGGAAAGACGCAAGGCATGCTATTGCATATTGTGCATTTGAACAAAGTGAACGACTATCGAAATGTCAAAGAAACAGAACTGCACAGAGGTATACCTCTATGCAGAATAGAGTTCTTGTTTCATTAGATTGTCAGAGCATTAGTCCTATTGTAGTTTACACACATTCTCGCTTTGAATTCTTACCTATGATGTGTCATTCAGTGTGTGGCCAATAATAGCAATTACAGGGTAAGAAAAAAATATATAAAATTCAAATGGCTCTGACCACTGTGGGACTTAACATCTGAGGTCATCAGTCTCCTTGAACTTAGAACTACTTAAACCTATCTGACCTAAGGACATCACACACGTCCATGCCCGAGGCAGGATTCGAACCTGCGATCGTATCCGTCGCGCGGTTCCAGACTGAAAATCCTAGAAACGCTAGGCCACAGCGCCCGGCAAAAAATGTATACTTTTTTAAACATCTTCCACCGTTGCGGAATGCTATAAATGTGATTAAGGGAATGGTCTCAAACGCTTAAGACCCCATAAAATGGTAAAATGGACATTTGCTTTAATATGTATATAAGTATTTTTTTTTAATGATTGCTTAACCTGTGTAAGATGGAGGCCTACCTATCTGTTTCTTTTCCCGGAATATTTCTCGCCAGTAACTCTGTCAGTTTTTCAGGAACAACCAAACGTAGGAAAATTGAAATGTACCGGGTGATCAAAAAGTCAGTATAAATTTGAAAACTGAGTAAATCACGGAGTAATGTAGATAGAGAGGTACAAATTGACACACATGTTTGGAATGGCACAAACCAAAAAATACCAAATTTTAAAAATTTCCCACACATGGCGCTTCATCTGATCAGAATAGCAATAATTAGCATAAGAAAGTAGGACAAAGCAAAGACGATGTTCCTTACAGGAAATGCTCAATATGTCCACCATCATTCCTCAACAATAGCTGTAGTTGAGGAATAATGTTGTAAACAGCACTGTAGAGCATGTCCGGAGTTATGGTGAGGCATTAGCGTCGGATGTTGTCTTTCAGCATCCCTAGAGATATCGGTCTATCACGATATACTTGCGACTACAGGTAACCCCAAAGCCAATAATCGCACGGACTGAGATCTGGGGATCTGGGAGGCCAAGCATGACGAAAGTGGCAGCTGAGCACACGATCATCACCAAACGACGCGCGCAAGAGATCTTTTACGCGACATCTGTTGGACATTTTGTGAACTTTTTGTTTTTTGTTCTAATAAAACCCCATGTCATTCCAAGCATGTGTGTCAATTATTACCTCTCTATCTACATTATTCCGTGGTTTATTAAGTTTTCAAATTTATACTAACTTTTTGATCACCCTGTATGTCTACTTTGATCATCTGCCGTATTTTCCTTTTGAATTTCATTTTGAGATTTTCTAAGTATATAACTCTGTGCCACGCTTTGTGATGTAGTAATAGCTAGTTACTTAGTTTCGTGTCCCATTTGTCATTTGCATGATAAAATTTAATGATATGGAACGAACCATTATATACTGAACCAGTTTTTTTTCTTTTTTTTTAAATCTTCGCCCATGCTGATCATTTTTTAGTTTTTACGTTTTTCAATTAAAGACAGACAGATGTTAGTCACTAATTCCTAACCAACATCATTTACACTTTACGGTAATAGATAATCTTCTGCGGAATAGGAGTTATCACAAAGAAACGTTTATGAACTCTCCTCGGGTGATCAGCCAAGTGGTGGCGTCGTCTTGTCGAAACATTTCGATGAATTTCGTACCCATCATCCTCAAGCAAGGTCTCGGGATGCTGCCTCTCTCACCTTTTACTTTCCCCTCCTTGGGGAAGTGTATGGAGGAGTTTATAGCCTGTTGGCTTTTACTCCACAATGTGTGTTGTGAGTGTGTGATTGTCTTTGACTGTTTCGGCTGCCTATGTGTTGTGTTGGTGTTCTGGTGGTGTCTACTACTTGCCAGAGGTTGGCGAGATGTTGGGTATTTTAAGGATTAAGGATTGGTATTAGGATTTGGAGATTTTTGGGATTTTTCTCTTCGACTTAGTCGTCGAAGAACGTCATGGGGCGTTTGTGCTTGTCGCGGGACATGTCATACTGACCTGAGGAGTGGATGAGGTTATTTCCAGATCTGGAAGAGCTCCCGTGGAAAGCCCTTGCCAGATCTTGGAATCTTTCTTTGAGGAGTGGGATTTCGGCAGCGGCGTGCAGATCGTCGGTGGGGGATCCCATGGGTAGGTGCAGTGCCCTCATGAGGACGCGGTTCTGCAGTCTCTGGAGTTTGTCCAGGTGCTGCTTCGCCGCATATCCCCAGACAGTACACGCACACTCCATTACTGGCCGTAAGGGCCTGATAGGCCTTGAGTCCTACAGAGCAGGGATGGGAGCTGGTTGTGTTGAGGACTGGGTGTAGGATTGACATTCTGGCACAGATCTTCCTGTGGATCTCGTCTATATGGGATTTCCACGTTAGTCTCGAGTTCAAAGTTACGCCGAGATACTTTGCGGATCTGCGCCAGGAGACTCGGGATCCATGTAGGTGCAGGTGAAGGGGTGGTGGTCTGGGGTGGGGGGGCGTTGAGGGGTCCACTGCGCTGCACAGTCCTATAAACGTACTTGACCGCTGTCCTCTTTTGCAGGCGGGCCAATCACGAGACTCCGGAAACGGGTGCCGAGCGGCGCGGCCGGTGGTGTGGGTTCACGGTGCGGCTCTGGTGCGGGCGGCGAGTCCTGGTCGTTGTCCATTCTGTCCGCGGACGCCGCCACCTCCAGAACGGAGCGTTCCTGGCGTATCTTCTCAATTGTGGAATCCACGTTGCGCTAAGTTGAAATCCTCTATCGCGGTTGACCAGATTGCTGTGGAGACGTTTTCATTGCCTCCTTGAAGACGGAGTCCCAGAAGCTGTTGGCACTGCACATCTTCTTCGTTTCTTCAAAGTTGAAGGTGTGCCCCTGGTTAACGCTATGCTCTGCTACTGAGGACTTGCTTACTTGCCCTATTCGCACGTTTCTGATGTGCTCCATACAGCGCTGTGATATACACCGTTGTGTTTGTCCGACGTACTGCCTTCGAAATTCGCACTCGATACTGCAGCTGCCCGGCGTCTGTAATCCTACAGGGTCTTTAGTCTAACCAAGTATGTCCTTTACTTTTCGCGTTGTGTGGAAAATGGCTTTTATACCGTACTTTTTCAGTATTCTGGCCATTTTGGCTGTTGGGGGGCCAGCGTAGAGCAGGAACGTTACACGATTTGCTTCGCTTTCTTCTGGCTTGTCCTCCCGCCTCTTGCCTGTCCGTAACGCGCGTCTCGCTGTAGCCGTTTTTTCGGAAAGTTTCCCGCGGGTACTGCAATTCCAGTGGCAAACTCGCTCTGTCGTAGATGAAACTGGCTCTTTGTGCCAACGTCTTTCGTACCGAGTTGCGTTGTGCCGGATGGTGGAAACTCCGAGCATTAAGATAAAGGTAAGTATGCGTCTTTTTCCCTGTAGATCGAGTGTCCCAACGTACCGTCCGGATTTCTGTTGATTAAAATGTCCAGAAAGGGTAAGCATCAGTTCTCTTCTACTTCCATGGTGAACTTGGTATTTTCATGTATGCCACTGAGATGACGTAGAAACTCCTGTACGTTTTTCTTGCCATGTGGCCGCCCCATAAATGTGTCGTCAGCGTATCTATAGAATGCATTTGGTTTAAGGCGGGCGGTATCCAGTGCTACATCTTCAAAGTGCTCCATGTAGAGGTTGGCAATACTCGGAGCTAAGGGGGAGCCAATGGCAACCCCGTCTATTTGTTCATAGAATTTCCCCACACATCTGAAATAGGTGTTGTTAGCACGTGTCGGAAGAATTTGATTGTATCTTCACCGAAGTGTCCATCGACAAGCGCTAAGGAATCGTCCAGTGGCACGCGGGAGAAAAGCGACGTAACATCAAAGCTGACTAATAGGTCCTTCTCATCTTTGCACAGCTCTTGGAGTACCTTCACAAATTCTGTCGAGTTCTTGACGTGGTGTGGGGTGTGACCCACATGTGGTTTTAGTAGTTCTGCTAGATGTTTGGCTATCCCACATGTTGGTGAGTTTATGATATTTAGTATCGGGCTTAGTGGAACCCTCTCCTATGGATCTTCGGGGGCTATACAGTCGCGGAGACGCCGGTGCCCAGGGGTAAAGCCTTCTGATGGTGTTCCTGTCTCGTTCCGAGTTGGTGAGAAGATCTATGGTCCTACGTGTGACTTCAGTAGTCGCGTCTTTCCTAAGGTTTTGGGCTAGTTAAGATGGCAGACATCGACTTCAAGTGTGTGACGTAATGAGACGTCCCTTCTCTTTTTACTTCCATGGATAAAACTCAATTAACGACTGTCGTCTGTCAAAAATAAATTTACCCGTAGGCCCCTTAGAGCATTTGGCCAAATATCGCTCAAGATGAGTCTCATGCCTGTTTCTTTTCTGTTAAATTACACCAATATTAATATACAGTATTTCGATGGCTGTTCTGTATAGCCGTAGATAGCTGCTCAAGCCTAGGTGTCCTAGGTGGCGGGCATTCTGCAGAGGGATCCTGTGATGAAGCAATGCAGATTTCAACTGGTTCAGAGGGACTGTTTTGCCACTGATCATTGCACATGAGCTGGAGCCAAAGATTTTTGCAGTAGCTGACACGGGTTATTGACGTGTGGTTCGTGTAATTTTCTTAATTCTTTGAGTTAAGCTGTTACTAACAATTTCTTATGCTTATCAAAGAGATGATTTGGTTCACGCTCTTCGGAGGAATCTACTTCATAATAACATCGATCTGGTCACCTCTGACAACATGCCTGACCTTGGTGCTCAAAACATTCCCGGCCTTGTGTACTTCTCTAACCATGACACTTTCGATCACTCAACCAACTTCCATTCTCGTAATTTTGAGATGGGAAAGTAGTGGATGATGCTGTCTAATTGTGTATCTAACGTGACGTCGCTCAGGGTGCATCCAAAATTGTTTCCGAGGTTTTTGGTCTATAGTACAGCTATGGGTCAAGTTCCACTGCAATGTCGAGCAGCAAATGAGCTAGTTTGGCCAGGAAACAATATGTAAGTTGCCCAAAGGAGAAACGTGCTCTGTAATTACATTAAAGAAAGGTCAACTGAAGTTGAACGCTCCTTTCATGTCATTAGATACGGAGCACAAGCGTCGACCGGCTACGCATGTGGGAAGTAACTGGCGATACCTGTTTGAAGGTATCGTCCTAGAATTCACCGGAAATGTTTTAGAGAAACAGTGAGATATTTCGGCACTGGATCTCAAGAGGGAGTCCAGTTTGTATCAACTCACATGAGTGGTCATGTTAAGTGTGCAAGTAGTGTATTTAGAGTACAAAATGTACTCAATTTTAACTCTGCCGCAGCTGTTCGCGTGAAAACGCCTACTGTACACAGTATACCGTATTAGAAATCTTACTTATATCCAGTTAAGTGCAATGTTAAATTCCCCGCTGCCGTATTGGAAATACGACGAGGGTCCCGTTTGTTTGAAATGTCAACCGAATTTCCAATGCGGGATTACGTTGCCCTTTCTTTTCTTTTTTCTTTTTCTTTTTGAGTCATTAATCTATCAATCTACTGACTGGTTTGAAGCGGTCCACGAATTCCTCTCTTGTGCCAGCCTCCTCATTTCAGGGAAGCGCTTGCATCCTACATCCTCAAATATACGCCTGGTGTTTTCCAATCTCAGTCTGCGTCTGCAGTTTTTATCCTCTACAGCTCCCTCTAGTATCGTGGAAGTTATTCCATGATTGCTTAATAGATGTCCTACCATCCTATCCGCCCTTCTTGTCAGTGTTTTCCACATATTCCTTTCCTTCCCGAAACTTCGCAGAACCTCCTTATTCCTTACCTATCAGTCCACCTAATTTTCAATATTCTCCTGTAACACCACATCTCATCTGCTTCGATTCTTCTCTATTCTGATTATCCAACAGCCCATGTTTAACTACCATAAAATGCTGTTCTCGAAACGTACATACTCAGAAATTTCGTCCTCAAATAAAGACCTATCTTTGATACTACACTCCTGGAAATTGAAATAAGAACACCGTGAATTCATTGTCCCAGGAAGGGGAAACTTTATTGACACATTCCTGGGGTCAGATACATCACATGATCACACTGACAGAACCACAGGCACATAGACACAGGCAACAGAGCATGCACAATGTCGGCACTAGTACAGTGTATATCCACCTTTCGCAGCAATGCAGGCTGCTATTGTCCCATGGAGACGATCGTAGAGATGCTTGATGTAGTCCTGTGGAACGGCTTGCCATGCCATTTCCACCTGGCGCCTCAGTTGGACCAGCGTTCGTGCTGGACGTGCAGACCGCGTGAGACGACGCTTCATCCAGTCCCAAACATGCTCAATGGGGGACAGATCCGGAGATCTTGCTGGCCAGGGTAGTTGACTTACACCTTCTAGAGCACGTTGGGTGGCACGGGATACATTCGGACGTGCATTGTCCTGTTGGAACAGCAAGTTCCCTTGCCGGTCTAGGAATGGTAGAACGATGGGTTCGATGACGGTTTGGATGTACCGTGCACTATTCAGTGTCCCCTCGACGATCACCAGTGGTGTATGGCCAGTATAGGAGATCGCTCCCCACACCATGATGCCGGGTGTTGGCCCTGTGTGCCTCGGTCGTATGCAGTCCTGATTGTGGCGCTCACCTGCACGGCGCCAAACACGCATACGACCATCATTGGCACCAAGGCAGAAGCGACTCTCATCGCTGAAGACGACACGTCTCCATTCGTCCCTCCATTCACGCCTGTCGCGACACCACTGGAGGCGGGCTGCACGATGTTGGGGCGTGAGCGGAAGACGGCCTAACGGTGTGCGGGACCGTAGCCCAGCTTCATGGAGACGGTTGCGAATGGTCCTCGCCGATACCCCAGGAGCAACAGTGTCCCTAATTTGCTGGGAAGTGGCGGTGCGGTCCCCTACGGCACTGCGTAGGATCCTACGGTCTTGGCGTGCATCCGTGCGTCGCTGCGGTCCGGTCCCAGGTCGACGGGCACGTGCACCTTCCGCCGACCACTGGCGACAACATCGATGTACTGTGGAGACCTCACGCCCCACGTGTTGAGCAATTCGGCGGTACGTCCACCCGGCCTCCCGCATGCCCACTATACGCCCTCGCTCAAAGTCCGTCAACTGCACATACGGTTCACGTCCACGCTGTCGCGGCATGCTACCAGTGTTAAAGACTGCGATGGAGCTCCGTATGCCACGGCAAACTGGCTGACACTGACGGCGGCGGTGCACAAATGCTGCGCAGCTAGCGCCATTCGACGGCCAACACCGCGGTTCCTGGTGTGTCCGCTGTGCCGTGCGTGTGATCATTGCTTGTACAGCCCTCTCGCAGTGTCCGGAGCAAGTATGGTGGGTCTGACACACCGGTGTCAATGTGTTCTTTTTTCCATTTCCAGGAGTGTAGTATATTTCTCTTGTCCAGAAATGCCGTTTTTGACTTTGCTAGTCTGCGTTTGATGTCCTCCTTGCTCCGACCGTCGCGGATTATTTTGCTGCCTAGGTATCAGAATTCCTTAACTTCATCTACTTCGTCATCACCAATCGTGATGTTAAGTTTCTCGCTTTTCTCATTCAAGCTACTTCTAATTACTTTCGTCTGTCCCCGATTTACTGTCAGTCCATATTCTTTACCCATTGGCATATAAATTCCATTCAGCAGATCATGTAATTCTTCTTCACTTCCACTAAGGATAGCAATGTCATCAGCGAATATTATGTCATATCCTTCCATCTTGAATTTTAATTCAGCTCTTGTAACTTTCTTTTATTCCTGTAATTGCTTCTTCGATGTGTCGATTGAATTGTCGGGGCGAAAGACCACATCCCTGTCTTACGTCCTTTGTAATCCGAGCACTTCGGTCTTCATCTTCCACTCTTATTATTCCTTCGTGACTCTTGTATACATTGTATATTACTCGTCTTTCCCTATGCCTACCCTTATTTTTCCAAGTCGACAAATCCTATAAACTTCTCTTAACTTTTCTTTAGTCTTGCTTCCATTATCAACCGCGTCAGAGTTGCCTCTCTAATGCCTTTATTTTTCTAAAGCCACACTGATTGTCATCTAACATATCCTCAGTTTTCTTTTCCATTCTACTGTGTATTATCCTGGTCAGCAGCTTGTATGCATGAGTCGTTAAACTGATTGTGCGATAATTCTCGCACTTGTGGGCTTTTGCAACAGTCGGAAATGTGTGGCTGATATTTCTCCGAAAGTCTGCTGATATATCGACTTACTCATACATTCTACACACCAGCGTAATAATCGTTTTGTTACCACTTCCCCCAATTATTTTAGAAATTCTGATGGAATGTTGTCTATCCCTCCTGCCTTAATCGATCGTAAGTCTTCCAAAGCCCTTTTAAATTCTTTTTCTAATAGTGGATTCACTATCCCTTCTACATCGACTCCTGTTTCAAACAAGCCTTCTTCCTCATAGAGACCTTCAATGTACTCTTTCCATCTATCTACTCTCTCCTTTGCATTTAATAGTGGAATTTCCATTGCACTCTTAATGCTGCCACCCTTGCTTTTAATTTCACCAAAGGTTTTTTTGACTTCCGCATTTGTTCCCCTGCACGTTCTATTTATTTCATTCTTAAGTGACTTTTGTTTCTCTATTACTGAAGTTCGTTGACATATTTCTACTGCCTTCTTTCATCGATCAACTGAAGTTTTTGTTTGTGTTACCAATGGTTTCTTCGCAGTTACCTTCTTTGTACCTATGTCTTCCTTCCCAACTTCTGTAATTGCCCTTTTTTGAGACGTCCATTCCTCTTCAACGTAACTGTGGTTTGAGCTATTGCTTGTGCCAGTATCTATAGCCTCAGAGAACTTCAAGAGTATCTCCTCATTCCTTAGTGTTTCCGTAGCCCACTTCTTTGGGCGTTTTTTTCCCTTACTAATCTTGTAAACTTCAGGCGGCTGACACATTAGGTGGGACCCTATGCCTGTAATACTTCCACAGTTATTAAAAAGTTGTTAAACGGCAAAACCAATAGTTCATCATTTATGTAGATAAAAAGTAGTAAAGATATAGGAAAGGAAGAGTTGCGGCGTCAGAACGAAACGTGATACATCGCTCAGCAACGATGAAGGACGTAAACAGCGGGCGTTACGTGGTGAAAACAAATCAACTGATAAAATAGTAGGTCTGTATTTAAGCATAAAGTCACGTAACATTGCACAAGTCACCTTTTTCGAACCTATATGCTAAATATCCCATTTAGTAAAAACTCAAGTGCTGTTTTCTTAGACAGGCCCTCTGCATCTTGTAACAGTTCCTCAGTTTCTGCCCTGGCCTCCCTGCAGTTACGTCCATGTGATCGTCCCAATTTCAGTCGGACCTGAGTGTAAGTCAGAGAGCGCTATTCTAAGACCTTCTGTATTCTTGGAGAAACAAGATGAGCTGAATTAACGCAACAGCACCGCGCTTTGACCCCTCGGTGGAAATGATAACATATAGCTCCGTCAGTGTGTACAGTAAGGCAAGCGCCAAGCGAAGCTTTCCCTTGCAACTCGAATTGGTAGAAAATTATGTTGATGTTTCTTGTTGGGAAAATTAGGAAGACTCCACATCATTGAGGGCATGGAAGAAGGATAGCGATTTTGCTGCTACACTGCGCTACATCTCAAACTACATACAGGTACTGCATCCAAAGGAGATCTGCGTCTCTCAGGGTGCATTCATATCCGTCACCCAAATTGTTACGCCGTCGCCAAGGTAGCCCCTGAGGGCCGGCAACACATCTAACACGACATAGGACCGAGGTTGCCTAAGCACAAAGGCGTAAGCAATGACAAATATCGGCTGTTTTGGAAACAGACATTCCGCTTACTACTTCATTCAGAGGGAGTTCGAGATGGCCTTCAGGAAGTATTACTACAGCAACATCTGACTGGCTGTCCAATACTATTTAAAGGCTAGAACCAGGTCCGGACGTCATTTCACGCCGAATACCGACTGCAAGAACGTCTCCACGGAAGACTACGTCTTCGCCATCGAAATAGGACTTGGAATTAAGGGTATGTGTGTTACCTCTGACTCTTGCGGGACACTTAGAAGTTATCTTTTGTTGCTTGTAGTAGGAAATTCTTACTAGCTTTGTGATTGTGACTTTTCGTTGTTATTCAGTCATTTCCATGTAGACTCACGTAAATAAACGTTGTGTTGTAAAAACTTCAGAAATGTCAATTAAAACACAAATATTCTCTCCCACCTCAGTATTTTGTACCATCCAATAGAGAAAACTTACGAAATATAATATCTCCTCTAACTTCGTCCGTTATAGAACTCGATAAGATATTACCGCATCCCTGTCTTCTGATAAATCCGAAACAAATACAGTGTGCTTTCTGCCGCTGACCATATGTGGCGACCCTATTAAATATACACGTGTCGGTTCATTGGGGAAGGTTGCTCGTGATCGAAGTGGCTTCTAAAGACCAATGTAAACGTTCGCCCAGCACGGGATTAGCCGAGCGGTCTGATGCTCTACAGTCATGGACTGTGCGGCTGGTCCTGGCGGAGGTTCGAGTCCTCCCTCGGGCATGGGTGTGTGTGTTTGTCCTTAGGATAATTTAGGTTCAGTAGTGTGTAAGCTTAGGGACTGATGACCTTAGCAGTTAAGTCCCATAAGATTTCACACACATTTGAACGTTTTTTTGTAAACGTTCTTCATCTGTAGTGTAGGAGGACCATATCCGACAGACTATCGATCACACGAGAGGATTCGTGTATTGTTCCTTCATAAGCACTGTAATACATTCGTTTGTCACACATCCAATCTGTGTACACCGCCATACACTTTGCTTTTTTCTAGAATGACTTGGAGGTCTGTGTTACCTGCTAATAAACTGACATTAACGAGTTTCGATCCTTTGGCTCTCACAGAAAGCTGAACATCACATGGCGTAAACTATACTGCTACCACAGATACGGGCTGGTAGAAATAAAACACAGTGGCGATGTTTCTCATTGACAAAAATGTGGAAGACATTGCAACATATGGAAACTGGAAGAGCTTGTGGTATTGTAGAGAACTTCCAACAGCTATCAGACTGTACAGTTAATATCATCTTCTCCAGCGACAGGGTAGCGAATGTCTCGATGTTCCATTTGGAAGAGCATTGCTCCCTTATTCTGCAATAATGTACATGATTACTGTTTCAGTGTTGACCATCGCCGGAAGGTGCTGTTCACAACACGTGTGAGGTGGTACAAATAAGAAGTAGTACTGTTATCATGTTGGCGAAAAAAATAAAAGTAAAAACACGTGGAAGGCATCGCACCTTATGAAAACAGGACGAGTCTGCAGCGTCGAGGAATGCTTCCAAACAATTGCATGCTGCACAGTGACACGTAGCAGATATTCAGGGTTCTGCTAAGGCTCCCTCCATCTCAACCGAGTGTTGTCAGTCAATCATTATGCGGTACCCAGAGGACGAACGGGGTGAGAAAGACATCGTTGGTATGAGACGATGTTCTGTAATACAGACCATAGTTGATAGCTTGATTAATTTTAGCAACTTTACATGTTGTTCCGTAATTTCAACGTCAGTCAATGACACGGTAGAACAATTCCCAGTTTCTGCATCACTGCTAAATCACCCCTTCACTACTTTGCAAGTTCCATACGCTAGATTGCGGATGCAACTAGATAACTGTGCAGTACGTCCATACGACCATATACACCAAAGTGTACCAGACAGCGTCCTATACCTATGCAAAGAGGTTATATACATATTTCGAGCACATCGAAAGTCAGTGTCCAGAAGCTAGAATAGTTCGGATAGCGACAGTGCTGCCATCATGAGGTACACTGACGAACTGACTGACAGAAGCTGGCGTGGCGTTTTTCTCTCCTAGCCCACCCGCCAATCGGCGATTCGCTCTGTCCACCATCGACGCTCAGCATATTCTCGAATAAGTAGTTGTATACAAGTTCCTGACAAGAATAATGTACAGAATAACGGAAAATAAAATTGAGGAACTGTCAGATGACGATCAGTATGGAGGGTAAAGGCACCAGAGGGGCAGGTATGACGTGGCGGTTGAAAACGGAAGCAAGACTGAAGGAAAATAAAATAAAATTGAGGAACTGTCAGATGACGATCAGTATGGAGGGTAAAGGCACCAGAGGGGCAGGTATGACGTGGCGGTTGAAAACGGAAGCAAGACTGAAGGAATACCAAGAAACTTTCATAGGATTTGTCGACCTGGAAAAGCGTTCGACAATGTAAAATGATTCAAGATGTTAGAAATTCTGAGGAAAATAGGGGTAAGCTGTAGGGAAACACGGGTAATACACAATATACATAAGAACCAAACTGGAACAATAAGGCTTCAAGAACAAGAAGGAAGCGCTCTGATTGAAAAGGGTGTAAGACAGGGATGTAGTCTTTCACTGCTGTTGTTCAAGCCATATATTGAAGAGACAATTACAGAAATAAAAGGAAATTTCTAGAATGGGATAAAGTTTATGTTGAAAGGATATCAATGATAAGATTCGCTGATGACATTACCACCTTCTGTGAAAGAGACGAAGAACTACAGGATCTGCTGAATGGAATGAAGAGCCTGACGAGTACAGAATATGTATTGAGAGTAAATCGAAGAAAGACGAAAGTTGTGGGAAGTAGCAGAAATGCAAATAGCGAGAAAGTTAACATCAGGGTTGATGATCACGAAGTAGAGGAAGTTCAGGAATTGTGCTACCTGGGTAGCAAAATAGCCGGTGACGGTCGGAGCAAGGAGGATATGAAAATGAGAATAACTCTGGCAAAAAGGACATTACTGGACAAGAGAAATCTACTAGTGTCAAACACAGGCCTTAATTTGAGGACTAAATTTCTAAGAAAGTACGTTTAGAGAACAGCATTGGATGGTAGTGAGACATGGACTATGGGAGAACCCGAACAAAAGAGACTAGAAGCATTCGAGATGTGGTGCTACAGAATAACGTTGAAAATTAGGTGGACTGATAAAGTAAGGACTGAGGACCATAGTTGATAGCTTGATTAATTTTAGCAATTTTACCGGAGAATCGGCGAGGAAAGGACTGTATCAGAAACACTTATAAGAAGAAGGGACGTCTGTTACGACAACGGGGATTAACCTCCATGGTACTAGAAAGAGCTGTAGAAGGTGAAAATTGTAGAGGAAGACAGAGATATTGAAGCATCCAGCAAATAACTGCGCACTGAGATTACAAGTGCTGCTCTGAGATGAACATGTCGCCATAAGAGAGGAATTCGTGTAGGGTCGCATCAGACTAGTCAGAAGACTGATGGGAACCCCCCCCCCCCCCAAAAAAAAAAAAGTGCATAAGGCAGACGGTGGGTACAGTTGAAGATCATTGCCGAGCACACTAATGGCATGCCAGATTGAAGCAGCCTAACAAGCCGGCAGTCGCAGAACATGGCCTATCGGAATTACATGGAATGATAACGACCAGACCAAGGTTCTGACATAGATGTATAACTTCTGAGACTCTGTAATTGTAGAATTTACAGAGATTCGAATAAGGGAACTGATGATAAATAATGGTAGTGGCTACTGTCTATGCACGGGAACCGGCCATTGATCTGATTGAGAGGAGGAAGGCTACATCCCACAACAAACTTACTTTAGCGTAAGTGGAGGAACAGGAGAGGTACCTCAGTACTTATAACTGTGCACGAACCGAGGACGGAGCAACCTGTCTGTGGGAGAAATGAGGGAGGAGATATTGGGCACGGACGGAGAGCAGCAAGGCGGAGGGAGGCGGTAAAAGACAGAAGCACCAAGCTCTCCACTCAGCAGTCAGTTCATCAGCGCTTCTCATGATCACTTGGCGAGTGGGGCAGCCGCAGCTGTAGAGATCCATTTAAATAAATAAATAACCGTAACAGTTGTCGTAAGAAGATGTATTACCTTCCTACGGATTCACAACTAGTACCGTGACTATAAAGTCACATCCTCAGGTACCAGAAAATTGACCTTTTTTAGATATGTAAGCCGTCCTTCAATAAAACACAGCTGCCCTCTGTCCCCATGCTGATCATAGCATAAAGCCGCAGCCGTCAAAAAACTTGACAGTGGAGTACATGCAAGTTGCAAGACGAGCATCAGTGGAAGAATGTATGCAGAGTGGCTCGGCCCAGAGCACAGCACGTACTTCACCTCCACCTGATGATGGCAAAGTGGTTGCTTGCTGAAATAATGTGACTGTTGGACACTACATCCAGCCATTCACCTGTGAGCTATTTAGATACTTGGGTGCAGACTACGTTAATTAATAACATATTAACTTATTTCATCTTTAAGTTGCTAGGGGAGTGCAGAAGTAGCGTTGTTCAGAAACGAACATAAATATCTTTCACCAGTTGCTGCAAGTTACAGCGCCGGAAAAAAAATGTGTACACCTGGAAAGAAGACGTTGGTTTTGATCCGATGGCCGCATATGCCACCTGAGAGATAATAGATTTACTGATAGTAGTTTCAATGCCATCCTCCAACAGATAGCATAGCGGCATAGTTACCAGAGCGCCATGTGTGTCTACCCGATAAGAGGGACTGCTCACAGATAAACCCCTTCCTCTCACGAGTTATACGATCCCGTTAGACACCACCCGATCCTGCGCTCACTAGTGCCGAGAAAGGACCTAAATCTGATAAATCGCCACCCTGTCTCCACGCCCTCTGACTGGGAACACATTTTTATGGTCTCAGCCAGGTGCGTGTCGGCAGGGGAGTGCAGTTCCTGTCTGCGGCGATCTCTGCCACTTGACGTACTAACAGACCCAGTCCGTCCCCAGGCTTCTGAGTCGATCTTAGAATTTATTAGGAATTCTCAACCCTTCCTCGACGCCTGGCATCCACCAGATCCATCCAACCAATGAGTCCCACTTTTTCCCCTCTACCTCAATATCTGCAGGCACAGCGACTCAGTTTCGCTTATCCTGCTCAACATGAGCTTTAGTTACTCGTTATGTTCCAGCCGCAGCCGCAGCCGTAGCAGAAGGCTCAGTGTGGTGCAAACGTGTGAAGCAAGCAGGCGACTGTGCCACAAAGAGCACTCGTGCCTCATACGAGCAACTGAACGAGTTTGAAAGACGTCGTATTATGGTTCTTTCATGGAAATGTCAAATAAGTTGGACATGCTGTGTCAGTTGTGCAACGATGGTGGTATCAGTGGTCACGTGAACACTCTCACAGTTGTATATGAGGTCCTAGACGTCCATGGAGCACAGACGCCTTTGAATTGTAAGGGCAACAATTACAGATCGTACAGCTACCGCAGCACAGATAAGAGTGGTTGTGAGTCCAGGTGTGTCAACACAAACTGTTGCGAACCGGTTCTTACGGGGACGCACAACTCTAGCCCATCTTCCACTCACACCATAGTATCAACATGCATAGTTCAGCTGGTGCTGTGAAAAGATCACTTGGAAGATGGAATGACACGCTGTGGTCTTTAGCGTTGAAATCAGATGTTATGTGTGTGTGTGTGACATCTTTTGGGACTTAACTGCTAAGGTCATCAGTCCCTAAGCTTACACACTACTTAACCTAAATTATCCTAAGGACAAACACACACACCCATGCCCGAGGGAGGACTCGAACCTCCACCGGGATCAGCCGCGCAATCCACGACCGCAGCGCCTTAGACTGCTCGGCTAATCCCACGCGGCAATCAGATTTTACCTTCACGCAAATGATGGTCGTTTGAGCGTACAACATAGAACTGTTGAGCGCTGTCTCTGAGAGTACATACGTCCAAGATACGCCGACGCCACCCCAGGCCTTAGGATCTGGGATGCGATAAGCCACAACTCTTGTTCATTTTTGGTGTTTCTGGAGGGGACGCTAACCAGCGCTCGGTATCCGCAGGAAGTTGTTACCCCGTTCTTTTGCCATTCTTGCAACAAGAAGGTGATATGTTAGCCCCACCGGATAATGCTAGTCCACACACCGCCTGTGAAACTCGAAGTTCTCTATAAGAGGTGCACCAAATTACGTGTCCACCACGATTACCAGGCTTGTCCTCAGTCGAGCATAAGTGAGCTACCATGGGACGAGAAGTGATTTATGCGGCTCGTCAAACAACGATTCCTACAGAACTAAGTGAACAGGTTGAGCAGGAGTGGTATAACGTGTCCCAGGGCAGTAGTTGCCATCTCTACGATCGACTGTATGCCAGAGCCAGCGTCGCATTGCAACCCGTGGAGGCTACACATCGACCTAACATGGGTGCTTCATCATTGGTCGATACTGATACGTCATAACCGCTTGTCCTATTGATCTGTAGATGTAATCGTTTCATATTTTCTACAAGCACTACTGCAGCAATAAATTATGAGCGAATCAGAAACCTCTGCAAGGTTGTAATAATTTTTTTCCAGCAGTGCCTTTATGAAAAGGCGTGTCAACTAAACTGCAGAATTTTTAGTTCTTTAACTGTGCTGCACTCTGTAATGATGTTACCAACATCTTGTGAGGACATCTTCCTGACCTACGTAAATGTCTGGGATTCAAATCCTGATAGGCCCCAGGATTTCTATCTGTCATTTGTCACTATTTCTACCTCAGATTGTATTTTTAATTTGAAACCTACCGATTTGGAACGGGGGTCAGAATTCTGCAGTTTCCATGTGTAACTGGCTGGGTAAGTCAGTTAAAGGGCGGAGGAAGGCAAGGGCATACCACCTCCAACAGGACCATGCTTAATAAAGCATTGTGATGGCTTTGGGTTGATAACAAAGTTCTTAAAATTCCATACTTCCCTCCCTCCTCTCTGATGCAGTTCGGGTCCATAGATATATCAGGGCACTTGGAAATTATCACAGTCGTGAGTGTCCTTCAGGGTCTACTACAATGGCTCTGGTGTGTTGAGATAAACAGTCTCACCAAACCGCCATTTGTCTTATTAGTGCAAGTATACTAGTCTGATACACAAGTACTAAGCAATGAAGAGATACGCTTGAAGTTCTCTGAGGCTATATGTACTGTGATAATGAACAGCTCAGTAGGCAGTTCGGCTGAAGAGAAATAGACATCGCTAAAAAGGCCAGTCAGAGAAGCTGGAAGGAAAACATTAGTACAAAGAGGATAACACTGTAGAAACCATAGGCAACGGAAGAAATACTTCAGTTGAACGACGAAAGGAAGAAATACATAAACGTGCAGAAATCGAAAAGGAATGACTGTCGGAAGGAGTGACTCAGCATAAGAAAACAAAAAAATAACTTTCAATGAAATAAAAGCAAGGGCGGTAACATTAAAAATACAACGGGAATTCCACTTTTAAATGCAGGGTAGAGAGCAGATAGGTGGAATAAGTACACTGAAGACCTATATGAGAGAGGGAACTCGTCTGATGATGCGATAGGGGAAGAAACAAAAGTCGATAAGGAAGAGATAGGGGACCCATTATTAGAATCAAAATTTAAAAGAGCTATGGAAAACTTAAGATTAAATGAGGCAAAAGGGATATATACCACTCTATTAGAATTTCCAAAAGCATTGGGGGAAGTGGCAACAAAACGATGATTCACGATGGTGTGTAGAGTATACGAGTCTAACGATACATCATCAGACTTTCGAAAAAACATCATCCACACAATTCCGAAAACTGCAAGAGCCGACAAGTGCAAGAATTATAGCACAATCACTTTAACAGCTCTTGCACATAAGTTGCTGACAAGAATAATACACAAAAAATGGAAAAGAAAATTGAGGACCTGTCAGATGACGATCAGTTTGGCTTAGGAAAGGTAGAGACACCAGGGAGGCAGTTCTGACATTGCGGTTGAAAACTTAAGCAAGACTGAAGAAAAACCAAGAGATCTTCATGAGACTTGTTGACCTGCAAAACGCGTTCGAAAATGTAAAATGGAGCAAGATCTTTGAAATTCTGAGGAAAATAGCGGTTAAGCTGTAGGGAAAGACGGGTAATGCACAATAAGTATAAGAACAAAACGGGAACAATAAGACTGCAAGAACAAGAAGGAAGTGCTCGGATTAAAAAGGGTATAAGAGAGGGATGTGGTCTTTTGCTACTATAGTTCCCCCCATGTATCAAAGAAGCAATTACAGAAATAAAAGGAAGGTTCTAGAATGGGAAAAAAGGTATGTTGAAAGGATATCAATGATAAGATTCGCTGATGACATCGTTATCCTTTGTGAAAGAGAAGAAGAATTACAGAATCTGATGAATGGCATGAAGAGTCTGACAAGTGCAGAATATGGATTGAGAGGTAAATCGAAGAAAGACAAAAGTAGGGGAAGTAGCAGAATTGTGAACAGCGAGAAACTTTACATCAGAATTAAGGACTACGAAGTAGACAGGGTAAGGAATTCTGCTACCTAGACAGCAAAATAACCCATGGTCGGAGCAAGGAGGCCATAAAAAGCACACTAGCGCTGACAAGAAAGACGTTGCTCGACAAGAGAAGTTTAAATCGGTTTTAATTTGAGGATGAAATATCTGAGAATGTACGTAGGGGGATAGCATTGCATGGTAGTGAATCATGGACTGTGGAAAAACCGGAGAAATGAGAATCGAAGCATTTGAGATGTGGTGCTACAGAATAATGTTGAAAATTAGATGGAATGATAAGGTTATGAATCAGGAGGTTATCTGGAGAATCGGCGAGGAAAACACTACATGAAAAATACTTACAGGAAGAAGGGACAGGATGATAGGACGTCTCTTACGACAGGATATAGCTTCCACGGTACTAGTGGGAGTGGTAGAGGTTAAAAACTGTAGAGGAGGACAGAGATTGGAATACATCCCGAAAATAATTAAGAACAAAGTTTGCAGCTGCTACTCTGAGATGAAAAGGTTGGTCCACGAGAGGAATTCGTGGCTGGCCACTGCATCGAACAGGTATGAAGAGTGACCGGTCCTTTTTGGCAGCTCAAATAGTTTGCATCAGGAAGCTAAAGAGAAAAGTACGGCAACTCTATTTCGACTATGTTCTACCAAGGTTCGTAGCCGCTTTGACTGCAGGATACCGCCGAAACCGTCTTCTCGGGCCCCGGAAAATTCCACTTCACTAGTGTGAGTACCAAACAAATTGCAATTAAGTAGCGATTGCTAAAGCCACAGTATTTGTCCCTCACAGCAAAAATGAATTTTTACTTTCGTAGAATTGCAATCATTTTATAAATTTGTGATGAATTTAAAGTCTGTACATAATATTCCAGGAAAGGGCAAGGGTCTGCCTTGCTAAACTCATCCCTGCCTTTCAGATCCCTGTGGATGCAGACAAAAAGTTCGATTGCAATCTGCTCCAGCATGGTGACTTAATCTGAGGCAGTACTTCCTCCTCATTCTCCTTCCTTCTGGCTCTATTCTGGGTCTCCATGGGGTCAGCATGTTATGTCGGATTTGGTTTTCTTAGTGGCAGTGGGTGGTTGTATGCGCTTCCTGATACCACCTCTCCCCCTCATCCCCACCCACCCCAATAGCCCGGGACGGAATTTGTGAATCGCGTAACTGAGGCGGGATATGGGTACCAACCCAGTGTTTACCTAGTTGGATGTGAGAAACCGTCTAAAAAGCATATCAAGGCTGTCCGACACACAGACCCTTGTCGGTAATCTATCGTGTGGATTCTATCTGCGGCTGGTGCGTCTCCTGGTGTCCAAGAAGTGGGCAGGTTACTTCCTTCTCATTGAGCACTTTTTATTTAGAGTACGTTGTAAATCTCACTTTGCAGGACAGATGTCACTTACCTGTAAATGTTGTGTTATCATTTTGTTCCTTTTTTGCTTTTGCCATTTTGGACAAAAGTGCGTCTATGAGATCACTCTTCTTCCCACGCGTATGTGTTGCCTTATGGGTTTCAATAATTTTCTGAAAAATTACAGGAATTTTATTGTAACATAAGAAAAAAATTACAATCTTCGAGAATACGATATTTATACGAGTGACTGTAAGAGAGAAAATGTCATTCCGAAAAATTGCTGTAAGTTTTCCTTTTATATAGAATTGTTTGGCTTGTCAACAAAATGTCTGTTTTTCATAACTTCTTTGTAAACGTTTTCTTATCCGTAAGCAGTCGTCTCATGACCACCAGAACTCGACTTGAAATAATGGTGGGAATCTGTTTTCAACATGTCCACAGGAGTGAGCTGGCGCACTGGTTGCGACACCGGATTCAAATCTGGGAGAGGTGGTGTTCAAAACCTCTCGTTTAACTTTTCCGTGGTTTTCTTTAATCACTTCAAGCAAATGTTAGGATGACTAAGCAACGAGACCACGATCGTTATCTTACGCCATTTTTGACCATTTGAGATTATGTCCTGTCTCACTCATTACATTGTCGTTTCACTTGGTTGGTTGCAACACTTGAATCTACATGTATTCTCTGCTAATCACTATGAAATGTGCGGTATATATCACTTTTAACTCTTGCATTTCAAGATAGATTGTGGGATAATGAGTGCTAGTATGCCTCTTTTTTTCTTTGTTCTAATTTATTTCACTTTTAGGGCTGACTGATAGTGGTTACTTCCATCCATTAGCTGTACTGTTACAATTTAATGAGGAGATATATTAGTACTACTCAAGTATACAAAGTACAGGGTAAGTCATCCTAGCTGATGTAGCTGAAAGAGAAGGCATCAATGCAATATTACAAAAGATGCTAACAAAATATGTTTATAATAAAAACACATTCTCTAGAAGTGCAAAAATTCATCATTACACGGTTCAGCCAGAATGCACATATACATCAGAAACATTTACTTTACGAACAACAAAGAAAAAGAAGAAGTCAGAAAACAGGGTTTTGAGGAAGATATTAGGAAATAGAACAACAGTAGAAACATTTAAATTAAAGTAACACAGTGCTTTAAAATCGTTCAAGGAAGATTACAGGTACAGTTAGGAAAATAAGACTGATATCCTGTGGGCACATCCTAAGAATGAGTCGTAATTTATTGAAGAGAAAATTAAACAGCATTTTAAAAACTTAAAAACTAAGCCTCTCTGGCTTATGAAAGTAGATGAACATCTAAAAAGAACTGGCACATATATGCATGAAATTGAAAACGAAAGAAAAAATAGAAACATAATTAAGAGACAAGAAGATTTACAAGCCAAAACGTTTCAAAAAAGGAAGGGTAGAAAATAGACAGCAGAAGAGCAGAAAGGAATAAGTGAGCAACTGGAGTATTGGAGAAAGCATAAAGATGACTTATCGGCTTAAATGTTGTCCTTAGCGGGCCTGCAACAAAAGAAGAAGACGCAAACAGTATATGAATGTCCAATAAAAGTTCTGGTTATGATGTGTGATTTTTTACATAACATTTTTTCACAGTGGTTGATTTTGTGGTTTGCTGGTGCTGATGATGAGATTCTATATTGCTATGGAAGTGCCGATACTGGTAATGATGCTGATAGAGATGATGGTGCTACAGGTGATCCTTTACTCCTGCTTTTATTCTTTGAATCAGTTACAATATCCCGTGCCGCCGTATTGTCGACATAGGGAGAAAAACTACCTCATTCACCGTTGAGTGGCTAGAGAACGAAATTAAAATTACATGCAATGTTCTTAGTAACACAAAATAATATTGCTATTGAATGATACCATTACGCATTTCTGAACTATGGAGGCAGATGCGTAAATGTGAAGGCCAGTACTGACGATTCCTCTGTGTCTATCGTTCTCTCTCTCCTCTCTCTCTATTTCTCTCTCTTTCTCTCTCTCTCTCTCTCATCATTCCAGTACTTTGGTTCCAAGCGAGCTTATTAGGACGTTTCCCTTTGTTATTAACTGTACGACACAACCAGAAATCCCCTCCAGATATCCGCATTTGGAAACATTTTACATTACTCCCATTCCCCCCGCCCCCCCCCCCCTCCGCCCCCGGCTGGGAGGTGGAGGAAAGCATTGTATTATGATAGTAGAACGAAACATTCCTCTATATCGAACAAATCGTGGAGTTGTATCGGTTTCACCCATTCTCTGATATATGCATATCCACTGTGCCTTCATATTTTTTTCTGAGATATATTATCCCACAAACACAATAAAAATGTGCTTCAATTTAAAGCCACCTTTTCAAAGCTACATAAAATCTCTAAGGAAAAACCAAGATTTAGGGGAAGGTTACCTTGCTGTATGGAAGGTACCAAAACCGGTAATCTTCCCAAATATTCCAAAATGGGAACCTCTTTACCTAAGTACCAGCTCCTTATATTCTGCTGGAAAAGAACTGAGCTCTACAAGAAATATGATACCAGAACACATAAGAGCACATGACAGATAAAAAGCACATTTGTCTCCCTTCACTGCTAGCTAGAACTTAGCTGGAAAGAACAGAGTTCTAAAACAAGTTCCCATCCCACAATTAATATAGCTACCTATTACCTGTCCTATTTTGCGCCTTCAAAAGTGTAAGAGCTAGAGTGGGTTGCCTACATGCCACTGGAAAGACACTTATCAATGACCTTAAACACATGTCATCAAGATGGGAGTGGTGGAGAAGTCAAAGACGCAGCATGACGGAACTAACTCAGTTGTTATAGTGGGATATTTAAAACAAAATTTAAAAAATTAAGAAATTGAAAAGAGTTTATAATGATGGAACCAGTTCACTTGTGGCAGTAGCCATTAGATGCTACATTCAAAATACCTAAACTATTTGAAATTTACGTAATGATCCGAAAAATGTGATACTGATAACACTGCAATATTTCCATTTCAACAATACGTAAGATTCTTCTGAATATTGCACAAATTGGAATCATGTTTACAAGTGTTCTATTGTTTATCAAAATACTTAAAAATTTTGGCAGTACCGGTTTAAACTGTCAGTTGTGATCTTATTTGTGATTTAAGCGGCACTTGTTGAATGTCCATAGCTCTATTCCTGTACCACACTTGGTGTAAGGCCCAATGGTCCCTTGAATTAAATGTTTCCACATCTTAATTGTTCTGTAAAACACTTGAAGCTTATCACGAGGTGCAATATTAATTGCACACCTAAAAGATCAGCAAAAATACATACAATTCGTCAGTAAAATGGTTATGTCAATGTCACTTCCAAATCTAAAACAATCATCATAATTAATGCCTATAACATGATTGTGGACTCTCAAATTAGTTGCATCAGAGCCACAACAATGTCTAAATTGTTTAATAATATATGTGATAAAAATCAACATCCTACATAGGGAGTTGGGCATTTTGATTTTAGGCGTAAATGAGGCTTACCAAGCGTATAATTACACAAAACACATATAGGTTAAAATACTCTAACAAGCAGGCAAATACATACACAAACAAATAGGCAGCTGTATTACTGCGAGTAAACAATTGTAACATTGCCAATTCCACATTCAATTTATTATACCAACAGAAAACACATTTAGTATGCTAAGTAGGCAGTTGACATTTTATCCCAGATATAAATGAAGGTATGAACTAAAAAAATCTTACCAAGTACCACCTTCAGGGGAAGAAGTTAACAAAGCACACAATGTTTAACTCATGTGTCACAATGTTAACTTCACATTTAAAATGTCGATCAAAATATGCAAATGTTAAATTTATAGTATTTCTATGTCAAAAACATAAGTCAAAAACTTTTAGAAGCTTTTCACTAACGTGTCACATCACCTAGAAATCTTTAGGGGATGGGGGGAAACAAAATACATCAACTTCTACAGTATAAAAATACAATCGTATATATCCACTGGCTGATATTGATATGTTTTGTGTTTCATCTAAGCCTACCCAATGTCTTGAACAAAAACCGAGCTTCCAAGGAAGGCAGCGACATTTACTGGTTGGATATATCGTGCCAAGCTTACTAAAGCTTTTGCGTACTTTACTTCCATTATCGACTAATAAATAATACCAAAATCTGATTGTATTGCTCCAAATACGAGATTAAAAACACACAACATGGCCAAGCAATATTTTATTAACGTAGAAGTTGATTTGCTGAGATCTCTATAGCATTGTTATATATGAACTACATATTTCCATAATATGCAAATATAATTTTGTGATGCACCATGTACAAGGTAACAATGCCAAAAAAAAAGATGGACAATTTTCCACACACAGATATTGAACTTAGTATCTCTTTGCACCCCTCATCTCTGATTCAAAACAAATATCCGATCTTTGGACCAAAATAAAATTATTTATCGATATAAGTAAAGACTTAGAGCACAAAAATACATGAAGGTTGCTTACAGACCTCTGACTTTGAACAAAAATTTGAACTTTGCACAAAAATAAAATTTCTCAAAATATGTACGATTTCGAGTACAACACACAGATGGAACTATTATCGTAACTTAATTGTTCTACAGGATTTTAAAAACATCACTACGACTATATCTTGGCACTACTGATGAAACTCACAGGTAAGGTACAGTGGCGGTTACCACAGTTGGATATCTGTAGAACAAACCAAAGCACATTTAAAATTTGTCACATAACATTACAAAACTCACTTAAGCACAACTGCTGATCAAACGTATTGGAATTACCATAGCTGTACGATCTGACTGCTTGCCACCAGTTAATGGATGTTATTGGTTCATGAAATAGCGATTGCCCCAACCAGCAACAGAAATTTCTTTTACTTACGAAGTTCAAGCATGCTGGAATAGCTCTGGGTCAGCAACTTCTTAATCAGTACAACGAAAACCAATCCAAAATTGCAAATTTTACTTTTTTGATTCACCCTTACAGCAAAACTGTAAGAATGTGCCTCATACATTACCACCGTGATAAAGATTGTCGCGAAATGCCTCATACATAGTTTATTGCAGCAAATTAAAACAAACTGAAGCATAATCGTTGTTACAGCAAGATTGTAACAAATTGTTCCATCCATTCCTAAGTTATCACATCTTTCTAATATGATCTGAAATTGGGTCTTAGCCTGAAACTAGTCATCGAGTGATTAAAAAACGTAAGATCTGCAACTTTGGACTGATTTTAATTGTACTCTTTTACTTAAGCACTTCATTCTTCTAAGCACAATTTTAGCGTCAGTTATTGCATGAATAGGTGGAGAATGGACTGTTTTGATAAGAAATTGTGCTATTGATCCTAAATATAGTAGTTTTATTGAGAAAAACGGGCCTCAGTTCAGATAAAACTGGCATAATCTAAATATCATAGTGACCCCAAGACCAAGATTAACTGTGCCTTGTAGTGCAAAACGTTTGCCACACAGTGGAGATTAAAATACGAAATCCCATACATCAAAAGTTTACAGCAAAGTTGTAAGAAATTGCCATATATATCACTATGTTACGGAAAACTGTAATAATGTGCCTCATACATTATCACTGTTATACGAGATTGTCACAAAATCCTGTTTACATAGTTTATTGCAGCAAATTGTGACAAACTGAACCATAATCGCTGTTACCCCAGAACTGTAGCAGATTGTCCTATCCATTGCTAAGTTATAACAAAAGAGTACAAGCATAACAAATAACACAGGATGGTGCAATGATGGTAATTTTCTGGGGTCGGCCATTGATGACCAATTTACAGTGTGGGTCAATAGTGGTCACCTTTCAGGGTGGTTCAATGAAAATTTTTAAACATATTGTAACACTACTATCTGACAGTGTGTGACTGCAGTTGCTGGCAGTGGTGTCAGCTACCAGGGATGGCTGCTACTGGAGGTTTCATAGACAGCCACTGGAGATGCCAGCAACTTATTTAGTTACAAATAAGCAGCTAATGACATTGCAATAAATTGCCTCATGCTTCGAAACTGTAAAAAGAAATGCCCATTTTACAGAAAAACTGTACAATATTATTCCTGTTATAGCAAAAATTATAACAAATTATCCCATACATTGCAATATTGCAACAAAAAATGGTCAAACATCGTCATTGTTACACAAAATTGTAACAAACTGCTAGATATATACCAAGCAAGTCACATACTACTTCTGTTAAGTTGTGAGTTATTCCAGTAATCAAAACCAATCAGTCAATAAATTGATACTTACTGATACCCCTAAGTTCAGAAGTTCAGACTTGTTCCAACAAGATAAAACGACCATCCAGATACATAACATCACATTGGCAGATCAATACAAAATCCGTGACATCACAAACGACACCTTCTTTACTATGACAGCATCATGACATCAGACATGGATCCATGATCTTACTCACATAACGCCAATATCCATGATGGCAGAATCCATGAAGTTGTTGTGGCATTTATTGTAAAGGCTGGGTGTATGTCGCACTTTGATTGGCTGTTTCATGTTCATAACTGATATAACAGCACTGTGATAGCATGGATTCAGACATTGTATTGTGACATAACGCAGTTAAGGTGAATGTAATGCTTGACCATGTGATGCTGTACCATGTTATGTAGTATGCAATTTGTTACAACTCTGCTGTAGCATAATGATGTATGAGGGAAGTTTTTATAATTTTGTTGTAACATTTCGATGTATGGGCTAATTTGTATTACTTTTACTGTGATATGGTGGTGGGAAAATTTGTTGGTTTTGCTGTAACAATAGTGATTTATGGGGCAATTTGTTACAATTCTGCCCTAACATGGGGTACAAACAGTTGAAATTTTAATGTAATACTTGAATGTATGAAGGAACTGTTATACTTTTTCTATAACAGGAGAAATTTTTGACATTTATGCTGCAACATAGGGTATTTTGTTACATTTTATGTATCACAGGCAATTTACTATAATTTTGTTGTAACATGGTAAAGTGTGGACGTTCCTCTTACATTTTTGCTATAACATGAGGAAATCCATTAAATTTTTCATGTAACATTTTGATGTATGGGGTAATTTGTTACAACTCTGAAAAAATATGCTGATACATGGGCAATTTTTTATAATTTTATATAGAATGGGGCAGCTTGCTACAATTATAAAGTACATGAGACTCCATAGTGCTATTTGTTATAATTTTTGCTTTTATGGAATACTTTGTTACAATTATTATTATTGATGTATGGCCCAATTTGTAACAATATTTCTATACCATGAGACAATTTGTTAGAAATTTGTTGTAAAATGGCAGGCTTAGAACATTCTAGTTGCATATTCATGTCAGTCACCTGTTTTTTTATCCTAAATACTCTTTTTCTTTATTCTTTTATTTACCCTAGCTTCCTAGGTAGCAGATTCTGCAGCTCTTTCCGCTTCAGTTACTTCCACTCTGGTCATCTAATTTTTTCAGAGCATTAATTCTAGAAATTTCACATCACTGAAAGTTATTACTGCATCCATTCACCGGACTTAAACACTCTGAGCCTGACCAATACAGTTTTCAGTATTTTCTCCCCTATGCAGCTGTTTTAGCTTTTGATGGAATTCTATGAGAGATCATCGAGGTATTTCGTAAGAAGATTTGCATTTGTCAGATCCCTTATTTAGCCTTAATTACTTTCAAAACAGCCAGGAATGATTGAGAGTGTACTGTATGCTTGTACACTCAATTACTGCAGATGACTGTTGAACCAAATGAAGTATATTATTCAACATTGCTTTGAATTGGTTGCCTCAAAACCTCTGTTTGCTGACAAATTTCTTTATTCTTAGCATGTCTACCACAGATAACACAAACACTGAAATAGAACAACACAGGAGTAACTACAAAACATATCTAAGTAAACAAATATGTATCAAAATGTTTGGTAGCAGCTAAAGCACAGCCTTCTAGATACACCTGTACTTACTCCTAGAAGAGTGAGCCTTTTAGACTACGCCAGTGTTTACGATCCATACATAGAAGCTGAAAAATTAAGGAAAAGTAGAATATGTCATGTCTTCTGGTGCACTTTAAAATGACAGGAGTGCAACATTACAGTCAGAGTACATTCGCGAAGAAACGGTAAATGAAAATGCCCATAAACTCCACATTTTTGTAATCGACATGAAATGCTTTTTTTGTTATTTTTCATGAGTGGCTCCCCTTAAAGTTACTTAATTGCTGTCATTGTTTCTTAAGCACGTAATTATGTTGAATAGAAGAATCGTATTGTAAAGGACAGTTATAAAATTCTTAACAGCTGGTGTTATCATTGTTATATTACACACTAATGTAATAAGTATGGATAGTACAATGTAGTAAAATTCTCAGAAGCTAATCTCAGTAACTGGGATGTCAAAAAACTATTTCAGATTGCGAGATTTATTGCTTGGTAGCCTGTTAATATGACTTTGTATTAAAAACTGTGATAGGCAGACATTGATGAGAGAGTGAGAATTTGTGAAATGATCTGGTGTGCTTATTTTGTGTGTGGTTCCCATGTGGCTCTCGTTATATGGAATTTTGCTTTAGCTATGGAATCATAATGGTGAATTTATCTGTTATTGGTTTTGATATATACTGAACGAACATGAATACACAGACTGAAAATCATCAGTAACATCATATTTTTAAGGTGATATATATACTGGGTGGTTCGCAAAGGTAGTCAAATATTCTAATATGTTATCTCACAAGTAAAACTAAAGAAAACGTTCATATAAACATACGTCCACAAATGTTTACTTACAGACTTACGGCTAATAAAAATTTTGTCTGAAATTTAGCAACTTTGCTAATATCCATTGGAGAACTGTACAAGATTAAAGTAAAGTATGAGTTCCATTCATTTTTTTGTTAATGGTCTGGTGAATCTAATAAGACATGTCCCAGACGTATATCTGCAGTAATTTTCCAGAACATCCAGAGAAGCAAAGACGTAATTTCGTAATTTTTTAATTTTTTCACTACTTGGCCCAATTTGTTTTTTAAATTCCAGACAATTTCACAATGTTTTCAACGGAAGTTGTAGAAAATTTAATCTTGAAAAAATGATGTTAATAACGTTAACTGAAACTGTATGGATGTGTCAGATAATCTGTTTTTATTAATACCACAGCACACGTGAATTATGTTAAACCAGAAAAAACGAAGCTCAGTGTTAAGGAAGTTGTACAGTGCACATACAGTTTCACTATACATTCACAATAAATGTTCAAACATGTCTCCACCGAGTTCAATGCATTTAACTGCACGTGTGTGAAGAGATTTTGTTTCTTGTTTCAGTCTCACAGTGCTGTTCTTTATTTCGTCTGTTGCATTCATAATGGGAGCAAGTAATGCCTCACGTGTATTGACTTTGTCCTCAAAAATTATGCCTTTCATCCATCCCCATACACAAAAATCCATTGGTGTTGAATTGGGCGATCTGCGTGGCCACAGACATGTAGCACCACCACCAATCCATTTCTGGGGAAAATGTTCAATTAAACGTGTAATAACGGCGTTGGTGAAATGTGGAGGCGTGCCATCTTGTTGAAAATGCATTCACAGTCGCGTAGCAAGTGAAACATCTTCGAGCAAGTGGGGCATTTCTTCTTGATGGAATTGTAAGTACGTCTGTCAATTAGATGTCCTGGGAAAATTATGGGTCCAATAAAGTGTGTGTTGATTGTATCATACCACACATTTATGCTAAATCGTTGCTCGAAATTGCGTTGCACTGTTACATGTGGGTTTGCTTCAGACCATATGTGTTCGTTATGTAAATTGTTTATACCATCTCGAGTAAACTGTGCCTCATCAGTAAATAAAATGTATTTGTGTAACTGCTGATTAGAATTTAACCAGATGCACAACTCCAAGCAAAGGATGTGTATGGTAAGGATACAGATTATTGTACTTCAGTGTACGCCGTACCTTAGATACGTTGTGTACTGGTATCCAGGCTATGTTGAACAGCATCCATAATATCTTCATCATCGTCTTCATGTATCGAGCACTCGTACTGATTATGAACTCTAGGTAGCGAACCTGTCTCCCGTAACATAGGAAATACTTCGCTAATTGTTCGTGTATTCGAAATTCTCCGAGTTGGATAACGTACACGATATTCGTTAACTGCAGCCATAGCATAACCATCACATTTGCCATAAATAAGCACCATAATGGCGTATTCCTCTGTTGTAAATTTGAAAGGCATCCCTATTTTATAAATAATTTACAAACTACAACAGTTACTATGTGGTTTCACTTAAATACACTGTTGTAATTCTTTCTCTGAACAATACAAAAGACTAACTCATTTCAAGGTTAGGAAACGACTGAAGCAATTCACTAACGTTTGCCAAGAATGACATATACATATCTACATTCTTAATGAAAAGTAAACAAATTTACTTGTATAATACTCTTTGCTTCTCTGGATGTTCTGGAAAACTACTGCAGATTCACGTCTGGGACATGTTTTATTAGATTCACCAGACCAATAACAACAAAATAAATGGAAATCGTGCTTTACTTTAAGCTTGTTCAGTTTTGCGATGGCTTCATATTAGCGAAATTGCAAAACTTCTGGCAAAAACTCCGGAACTAAACATTTGCGGACCGATGTTTATTTGAAAATTTTTTCTTTAGTTTACTTGTGGAATAACATATTAAAATATCTGCATATCTTTGTGAATCACACTTCGTGAATATATATATTCCTTAGAAAGTTTAGGTTACTAACAATTTTCAGTCTGTGTATTCATGTTTGTACAGTTTACATAAAAAATAATGACTGAACATATTAAATTTTCTGTATATATATACGAGGGCTAGCCACAAAGTACATTACGTTTTGAAATTAAAAATAAATAAATCACTGGAATTTTTTTTATTATATACAGATGAAAGCCACACTTAAATACTACTTTTCTACATAGTTGCCATTTAAATGAAGGCACTTATCATAGCGATGGACGAGCTTGGAAATTCCTTCGTCGTAAAATTCGGTCACCTGCGCCTTCAACCACGTGGCGACTGTCTTTTCGGACAGAAAAAGGTGTGATTTTTGTGGATTTCCTGGAAAGAGGCACTACAATAAACTCTCAAAGGTATTACCAAACTCTGCACAACCTCAGAAGAGCAATACAAAACAAGCGCAGGGGAAAGTTGGGCTCAAAGATCTTGCTGATTCTCGACAACGCCCGGGCCCACACGGCAAATGCCACTCGTGAAGTTCTCGAATCATTTAAGTGGGAGTTGTTTCCTCATCCGCCGTATAGTCCCGACCTGGCACCGAGCGCCTTCCACGTATTCCCGCAATGAGGAAGTGGTTGGCTATGCAGCGTTTTGATGATGACGCACAGATTCAAGAAGAGGTAACCACGTGGTTGAAGGCGCAGGCGGCCGAATTTTACGACGAAGGAAATTCCAAGCTCGTCCATCGCTGCGATAAGTGCCTTAATTTAAATGGCAACTATGTAGAAAAGTAGTATTTAAGTGTGGCTTTCATCTGTATATAATAAAAAAAATTTCCAATACTTTATTATTTTTAATTCCACAGCGTAATGTACTTCGTGGATAGCCCTCGTATATGTATATATATATATATATATATATATATATATATATATATATATATATGTGTGTGTGTGTGTGTGTGTGTGTGTGGGAAGCGGTAGGCCTATCCTGTACAGTGCGATGACCAAACATCAGTCTACCATGTACTCTGCACTGACAGCAGTATTGTATTATTGTCATGCCATGTCTGTAGTATTGAAAATGTGCTGCATTTATGCTCTTTACCAAGCTCTTTTTAACTGTTGTTTCGAGCGTTATGGGTTGTAACTCACTTTTTAATTAATTATCGTGGTATTCTGACACTGAATGTGACTTCTTGGCTCAAAGTATAAGTGTCAAACAATAAACTGGCTGGTCTGGGTTCACGGCGGCCAGCAGAAATTTAGCCAAGAGACAGGAAAGAACTGGTTTCGAACAATTTCAAGAGGGTATTTAATGAAGCTAACTGGAAGTTTTATGGAATTCGTTTTGAAAATGGAAGGAAAACTTCATGCAATTTCATTAATCGTAACCTAAAAGTTTTTGTATGTTAAAAGTGCATTATAAATGAGAAGTATCCAAGAATGGAGGACTTAGTTGCAACGTGTTTCGTAAGGGAACGCACTCTCATCTGAATGAAAGCTATCAACAAGAAAAGAAATTCAAAGGTAGCAAGTGAACTGAGAGTGAACATAGACAAGAACTGAAAATAATGAAAAAGTTCTAACATAACTTCACGGAACAGAAAAAGACTACCTATTAATACAGTCAAAGAGCTTCATATGACATTATAATGGTTTCTCTGTACTACAGGTCATTGCGGCCTCAGCTTTTGCGAGCCACATACCTCAGAAAAAAAGCAGTGCTCTCCAAGATGGTGAAAAACATTGACGTACTTTGCGGGCTTTACACAAGTATTTCACTAACCATACCAAAACTACTCTAATATAAACCTTAATAATAATAACGACAACAATAATTTACTAAAACATGGACAGTATCGATTGCATTCATACCTGCCTGTGAGTTAAATCTGTGTCCGCCATGTACCTATAAGCTTCAATGCTGTGCAGGGTGGCAAGAGGGTTTACCATGACGTCGTGTCCGTCATTGTGTTACTTCACTGGGTGTTTAGCGTCGGAAAATTTATGTGGCGGGCCAAGCGCCAACCCCTGCACCAAACGTCAGTCCTCTGTAGGTCTTCCACCCTATTTCGCAACAATTTTATAAAGAAGGACTTCTCTATATACGACAGCATTATGTGCAACACTCGCTTCGGTCACAGCCCAAAGTTATTTTTACGTCTGAAGACCATACTAAGAACTCTTGAGTCCAGTAACAATACCGATACGAGACGAATGCTGTCCAGATACAGTACGTAGCAGTATCAAAAGAGCTCCTAAAAGTCAAGGATGATGTCATCAATCTAGGCACCAGTATTCGCTGTGTTCTTGGTCTTGTGGACGAGCTGAGCGACACGTTTTTCACACGATTGTTGTCTGCGAAATCTGTGTAAATTTCTACAGAGATTTTCTATTAGATGTATAAAAAGGAGAGGAAGTACCACCACTTACGAGGTGCAACCCAAAAATTCCTAAAATTTTAATACTGCACCCAAACAATCAGTAGCACAATTTTCTGCTGCTAGGCGCCTCTAGTTATATCTTTCAATTGCTAGTCTTCACGTGACGACATTGCAAGTGCATTGTGATATACGTTGTTGCTGATTTATTTGCACTACTTTCTACTGTGTCTGCGAATTTCGAAATGACTCACATGCAGGAACAAAGCATCTGCATTAGGTTTTGTTTTAAACGCCGCAAAACTGCAGCTGAAACGCTCCGCATGCTAATGGAGGCTGTTGGTGTGGAAGCTTTAAGCTAAGCAAGAAGATCTGAGTGTTTTAAGCGAATAAAGATGGCCGGGAATCAACCCTCGGACCAACGTCATTATATCCGGGAACAATCGCGAAAGTACCAGGGTGTTACAAGTAAGGTGCAGCTACTCGCAGAGATCCAGTGAGAGCTGTAATTGTCGAATGACAGCAAAATTTGGTATACGTGCTATTGCGTTAATGTGGAATCGATTTACAGAGGAAAAATATTAGTTATAATTTTGGCCACCAGGTGCAAACATATCGCTGGAACAAACCAGTAATGGAAGATACCATCCTGTTCACAACCCAAAAATTCGTGCCAAGTTCGCAGCAACATCAAGTCAATGCTAATGTTTTTTTTCTTTTTCTTTTTTAACGTCCATGGAATTGAACATAAGGAATTTCTTCCATGTGGTCAGGCAGTCGCAGAGATGCTTTGAGGAGATTAAGAGAAGATGTTACATGCAAACAGTCTCAGGGATGGGAGAACAAAGGCTGGTTGATGATTCATGCACACACCTCGATCACTGTGAGGGAATTCCCTGCAAAATATAACATGACAACCGTCTCTCACTGTTATTACTCCTCTGACCTTGCCCCTTGCATTTCTTCCTCTTCCCGAAAATAAAACTGAAGTTGAAAGGGCAGCTGTTTGATTATATAGAATAGATTCCAATGGTATTGCAACAACTGTGTCCTATTCATCCAGCAGACTTCCAGCAGTTCTTCCAGAAATTCTTCCAGAAAGGGAAGCCGGCCTGAGTGGCCGAGCGGTTCTAGGCGCTACAGTCTGGAACCGCGCGACCGCTGCGGTCGCAGGTTCGAATCCTGCCTAGGGCATGGCTGTGTGTGATGTACCTAGGTTAGTTAGATTGCAGTAGTTCTAAGTTCTAGGGGACTGATGACCTCAGAAGTTAAGTCCCACAGTCCTCAGAGCCATTTGAACCAGAAACGGAAAAATACCAGGAAGTGTTACATACAAGAGGGTGGAGACTACTTTGAAGGTGACAGTAGACATTAAGACGTGGTGCATGCTTTATGATTATTAGAGGCGGTTCTCTAAATTTTTAGGTAGCACATCACAGAGACTAGTTAGCACTGCATGAGTGGACGAGTGTACTCACCAGCACAGAATTGGAGGATGATGTTGAGCACGGAGGGCGCCAACAGCTTATTGGCTGTGTTGGCCTTCCACGGCTGTTGTTCAGTACGTCCAGCAGGGCACGCACTTCCTTCCCCACCTGAGCCCCACTGAAGCCCAGTGAGCGCAGGTGACGCATCACGAAGGCACGTTGCTCCTGCCACAGCTTGCCGTCCACCACTGATACACTTGTGCAACCGACACACATATCTATCAGCAACTGTTTTACGGTCAGTCAGACCCGAAATTCTGTATCAAGGCAAACGGATAAAGAACGGAAAGAATAATAGGACAAATCGTGTGAGGACGTTGGAGACACAAAACAAGCTCGGATATTGGGGGAGTATTTGGACGTTATTTGGCTTTACATTGATTGATGGAGTCGTTTGATGTCGTCCGGAGATGTACTATGCCAAATTCTGTCCAATTTACGCGTTAGATAGTCAAAATCACAAGCTTGCTGGAGGCCTCTGTTCACAATGCTCCAGAAGTTCTCAGTTGGGGAGAGATCCAACAACCTTGCTAACCAAGGCAGGGTTTGGCAAGCACCGAGACAAGTAGTACAAACCCTCGCCATTATTTTACAGAAGTATAAGCCCAGGATGGTTTGCCACGAAGAGCAGCAAAATGGGGCATGGAATATCGTCGACGTACCTCTCAGCTGTAAGGGCGCCATGGACAACAAACAAAGTGGTCATGGTATGAAATGAAATGGCACGCCAGAGAAGCATTCCTAGCTGTCAGGTCATATGGCAGGCGACAGTCAGGTTGGTATCCCACAGCTGTCCGGTGCTGCTTCAGACACGTCTTCACTGGTCATCGGGGTTCAGTTCTAAGCAGGACTCACAACTGAAGACAATTCTACTCCGGTCAGTGAGATTCCAGGGACAATGTGCCCGACACCACTGCAAACGGGCGCGTTGGAGTACAGAGGTCAACAGTAGTCAGCTCAAGAGGCACCATTAGTTCAGAATCTTCACTATAAGCTGTCTATTAATTGTCCTTGTGGTCACTGATGCATGAGACGCATGTCGGATTGCTGATAACAATGAATCCAGGGCTCTGAGCGCCTCTCTGACGATTGCTCAGTTCTCACGTTCTGTTTTCGCCGTAGGTTGACCTCTTCCTTCTTGACATTGTGTTTAACCAAGGTTCACCCATTCCTGACATCGTCCGATAGTGGTATCGCTCCTATTCAAATGTCGGGCGGTTGCCCGATTACTCTAAGTAGCTTCTTTGAACCTAGCTACTCGTCCTGTCTCAAACGCTGGTATCTGTGTATATTATTCATGTGACTGTGTGTGACTAATAGTTACTGTCCAGCTGAGCACATGGAACAAAATTCGCAATAATTTTATGTCCTGGTATTGATATGTCCCCTGTTCACTACCCATGTCAGGTATGCGGTGAAATTGGGCTGCAAAGTCATATATTCGTCCACTGGGTGACAGAGTTTGCAGTTTTGTGTTTTGGTCAATAACTGTATGAATATTAGTTTATGACCAATTTGCATAACTCCTTTGTCATGCGTTGTTCTTTTTTTGTCTTATAGTGTATGTAAAAAGAAAAATTATCTCTGGTCAGTTATATTAAACGAAAACATCTGAGTGAAACTGAACTTTTAGTGGCTCATAAATAACTGTAATATCCACACAAAGGAGAAAAACTATTTTCTTGTCAACTTTTTAGTGCAACTGCTACACAAGATCTTCGTTTTGACATAAAAAGTAAATCTTGAAAGTAATCTGTTATAATTTGCCAACTTTCATATACGACGGTCTTACACCGAGCCAGATGGTGCAGTGGATTCTGGAGGATAACAGTTCAAATTCATGTCCGGCCATTCAGATTTATGTTTTCCGTGATTTCCCTAAACATTTCCAGGGAAATCCTGTGCTATTTCCTTTGAAGGGGCATGGCCAATTTCCTTCCACATCCTAGAAACATTCCGAGCTTGTGTTCCATCTCTGATAACCTCGACGTCGACGGAACATTAAACCCTAATATTTTTCCTTCCTCCTATGCTCTTGCATGGTCTGCCCTGAGTGGCCGCTTGGTTAGAGGCGCCATGTCACGGATTGCGAGGCCCTCCCACGGGAGGTTCGAGTCCTCCCCCGGGCATGGATGTGTGTGTGTGTGTGTGTGTGTGTGTGTGTGTGTGTGTGTGTGTGTGTGTGTGTGTGTGTGGGCGCGCGCGCGCGTTTTTAGCATAAGTTAGTTTAAATAGTGTGTAAGTCTAGGGACCAATCACCTCAGCAGTTTGGTCCCTTAGGAATTCGCACACATTTGTTCTTACATGTTTACTAAGCATGAATAATCTCTGCTGTCGTATCTGAATCCAGTGACTGAATTTCAGTATATTCACTTCAACATCTGTCATGCTAGTTTATCTTGCCAAAATCTTTGAGAGGAGAACGCCGTCAACCAATGACAACTGAGGACGCTGAGACGCTCTACGTGGTTTGCACATCTGAAGGAGCGCAAAACCTTCTTTTGCGTGTGTGTTCCATTTGAGCTGTTCTGGAATGAAGGTGTGCATTTCCTTGTGTGCAATGGTGTTGCTTTTGAGCGTGACGGTATTGAATCTTACTGAAAAAGATGGAGAGCGAAATCTGAAAGTAGCTTACAATTTACATTCACGACATCATACTGAGAACTGTATACGGTATTAATCCATACGTCTACTCTGGAATACAAGGTAATGTTTTTCTTTTACTTATGATTTGGTGGCCACGTCAGAAAAGTAATACTCCATGGTTATGAAAGGAGAATAAATAGCAGAGTAATATTCATGGTTACGATTAACATGGGGCAGCTTCAATTCTGCTTACGTACTGTATTGGTTCATAAATAAGCAAGCCAGTATTTTGTTCACCAAAGCGTTTCTGCAGATTGTATATTCCTTGGCTATCCAGAAGAGTAAGTCTTTGTACGATAGCGGCGTGTACCCGTCCACCACAGGATTCATGTAATGTTAATCATATTGTTCTATGTAAAAACAGATGTATTCATTGGGAGCTAATAATCACAAGTCAAAAGACAATGTCATATCCTTATTAATATTTTGTTTCTTCCATCTGTTTGTTTGAAAGAAGTATACTTCCCATGAAGTTGGTACTGAGTAACCATAGGGCCCTGCACTAGTGCCTTACACAGGATTAATAAGAGATATGACCTTGTGGTCGCAGCCTAATTATTATTTTCATAATAACCACTCCTCATGTTGTACAAATTGTACAGCCAGCAAGAACTTCTATTGCTTTACTAACACATGGTTTTAGATTGTAGAATGTATAAGATATTTGTAAATGCAAAACGTTGAAGTGTTGCTGTCATTTCTTTGCTTTCTGTACATACGCCTAGGTCTCATGTGTTGAAACTGATAGGACTCTTGCTTTAAAAAGTATATTTATTAGAAACATCTATCAGAGAAATATACTCACAGATTTGTGCATCAGGAATGGAATGCCTTGATCCTGGAGGGGCATATGGCTGTAGACAAGAGGATATTGTTCAACAAATAAAGGTAATGCAAAAGAACGGCAAGAAGAATCGTTACCTGACTGGGTGCACTGATATAACAATCTGCATATGCTGGAATCGTATATCCTTTTTAAAATGTTTGTCCAGTCCTCCACCACACAAGCAGCATAAACAATATAACAGAACTGCATTACTTCGGAGGACCCTCGCTGCAATTGCTGTAAGTACTCATCCTTCTGAAACAATTATTATAATGATGTGTGCCTAACGTTGTGCTTAAGTATGTTTTGTTGTCATTACAGAACTATCAGAGCTACAACAGGAAAAGAAATGGAGGTGTTCCTCATGATACAGCAGCAGCAACAGTTCACAAGTGTGTATAGAATCAGGAGGAATATAGTGTAATTGTCGCTATGTAAATAATCGTATCCAAAAAAAAAATTGTGTTATTATTTTCAACCCTGTCAATCAATAACACCATACAAACACACCTGCAGTTTATAAAATACCAACAGTTGAACTGTCTCTAAGTACAAGAAAGCTTTCCTGATGAACATGTTAATATAGGGCATATTCATTGAGAGATTTGGCTAATGGTAGCATTGCCTAGCAGCTGAAAGATTAGTTGGTGCACCACATGCCGAGGTGGAACACCGCTCTGCAAACTCTCCTCATAGATTTGATCGTAAGCGCCCACTGCGCAGCCATCTTTGGGTGACACCCGCATCTATACAATATCTGTACATTTTTTATCTGAACCCCACAAACTCCACAATAAGAAAGCCATCCATCTCATATTTCGTCAGGCCGATAACTTTCTTCTTCTAAGATATTATGCCGTAAGGAATATCAGCTGCATGTCCAGTAAGGTCGAATTCCTCAGGATTGTAGCTAATTACTTCATATGAATCATGGCCTTTAGCCTAGTATATGAAAGTGTCTGCATCCTTATAAGGTAACACGAGCAAAGTTAGCGAACTCGTACTGGAATCTGTACATTTAGAGTTCAGAGACTATATTACCCATATAGATAGGCTTCGGTAACTCTACTTAAGCCTTAGCCATCTCCACAGTCACCAGTTCTGCATTGAAGATTGTGGCCCACTTAAAATTTGGCCTGGCAACGTAACCTATAGCGTCATCACACCAGTCCTAAAAGTGAACTAAATGAATTTCGCGACTAAATTACTCACTAATTTATTAAAATCTTTCCCATGATCACTCTGTTCGTTATTAACGTCAAAGTACTTCTTTAACCAGGCATGCTGGTCAAAGGAGATAACGTAGGTGATTCTTGCGAGTTGCATCCCCAACCTGAGACTTTACTGGATATTCCTGTAGTGCTGGTAGAAGGAGATAATACAGATAATTGTAACAAGTTGCATCCCCAATCTGAGACACTGCTGGAGGTTTCTGCAGTGTGGAATTTCTCTCTGCTTATTCCACAGCATTGTCTTGGGGCCAGAAGTATTTTGTGGGACTAGGCACTCGAAACAAAGTGTTAAGTCGTGTGCAGATCATGCAAAGTGATGAGATACTCCAGGTCTTCCTCGTGAACATATTCATTACCAGCATCAGTACCACAGTTTTGATCTCCCCTTTCAATCTGACGACAGGTCGATTGAGATATGTGTTTCTTTTTTAACAGTGCATGACACGAAAGTCCTGGCGCAGGTTAATAGAAGGCAGGATCCATAGTGTATCCACCCAGATATACACTCTGGAATTTCTCAAAAACGATCTTCTAGATATGATTCATTTGGAGAATGAAAATGTATTTTTTTACATTGTCGGGTATAACACTGACCTGCCCAGCCTTCAACACAAAATCATGTTAAGTGCTCAACAATGAGTATCACAACCGCTAAAATTACGAAAAAAACGGTTTTTGTAGTGGCTGTTGGTACTTCAAGTAGCATGCGCTGTTAGCTGCAGTGCAGAACTTTCCCATTAGATGACAATGATATCTAAGTGCCGTTTCATCTGTTATATCCAATGGCAGGCCACAATTATAAAATTCAACTGTCTGCTTGTATAAGGCGTCATTCTCTCACGATTTGGTAATTGGAATGTTTTTGCCATAAATAATAACACACAACGAAAGTTTTTCGAGGTTGGAGAGCAACTATCTTGCAGGATTATGCATATTGTATGATTCAAATTTGCTTGGCCTAGCATCATATGAGCGTCCACCTTGATATACAGTTGCATATGGTATGTGTCGTTTTTTGAAAGTGGTGTGAGGGGACTTGGGATCACATTCACAGCATGCCACAGGAACTAGTTAACACTCAAAGTCAGCGTATATAACAAAGGGATGGTGTTCCTGATGTTGGACATTCTTGAACTTCAAGACTTTTTGTATTCACAGGAGGTTTCCACACTTTCCTCGCTCAAGCAGTCAGTCAGATGTTTTTCTAAATACTCGTAGTAAAAGAATTGAAGCGCCTACAGCAAAAATGTCCTATGTTGTTTCGACAATCGGGAGGAAAGTAAGTGAGACATACCCTTGGCCAAGAAGTAGTGATGCTTCTCACCTTTGACGAATAGCAGTAAATCACCGACTACTTTGGAAAAGTAGAGGGGCCCAACTGCTTTATGCTTCCCGTTTCATGGTTTGCTTTTTCTCTTTTACATCCAGACAGTAAGCATATACCGAATAATTAGAGTTCTACCTCTAGAATTTTGGCAGGTCTGGGACTGCGATGAGGATCGAGGTGCTTTTGAAGTTATAATGCTTGCAGATGTTACTTGTTTCATATGTATCCGCAGGCACTGTATAACTCGAGTAATTTCTATCACAAGCCAGAAGCGAGTACGTGAAGCATTATTTATCTACCTTTTTGGTATTCTACATGTTACTAATGATTTTATGGCGGTAATTCTTGCGGAAAAAGGATGAAATTGGACCACGTAACTCAACACATATGCTGGATAAATCACAGGCTGACGAAAACATTTGAGATTTGAATTTAAGTATTGGTTAGGTTGGAGGAGAATTGGGCCTAGGGTGGCATCTGAGAATTCCTATGGCAAGGCTGTATGATCAGCAACGAAAGGAGCATTAACGCAGGTACTCAGAAGATTTCACCCTAATAGTAGAAAAGATGCCGGCAGCTCGTCTTTTCTTATGTAAGTAAATCTGGACACTGGCAAGAGTTTAATACTTACAAAAGATAGTCAGTCTTAAATGTGTTTATGATTTGTAATTATTAAAGAAAGAATAGTAAGCCAAACCCAAGCATATCAAAATGATCACCACAATGCGATGCAACTAGTAAATATGTTAGCTACAATTTTATCAATAAAAACAGGGAAGTTATAAATTACATCAAAACATTTCACAAGTGAAATTTTGTACTCTAGGTCCTGAATGCATTATAGGCAGTTTCATGCGGAGGCTCTGAGCATAGAATTTGCAGCATTTATGTACGTACTAATGTGTAGCAGTAGTAGTTAAGCAAGTGGAAAGTAGACATGGAGGAAACGCAAGAAGGAAGAAAGAGACAATGCAGAGGCGTGCTGCGCTCGAGACTTTGGGCAGCTACCAGTCGGATGCAGTGGGTGGAACAGACAATGGCATTGGCTAATTGAGAATAAGTTGAAAGATATTACAGCAAAAGTGGGCAAAATTGTAGCTAATGTTGGTCTTGTTAACTGTTGTGTCGATTCAGTTGAGAACCGAGTAGTAAGTGGAATCGATGGGTAATAAGATGAGGTATGTAGTGGTGTGGAGGATTGCTAGTCAGAGCTAAATACACTTGAGGAAGTGGCCAAACAGTAGCCAGACATTGAAGGCGAAGACTGTTGCAAAGCAGCGCAGCAGGAGCAGCAAGTACATATTCTGTGTTCCTCTGGCGATCAAAACTCTGATAATGTTACGAAAAAGGTTGCAAATTCACAGATTAAAAATGTGAAATGCCAGAATATTGTTGCTGGTGAAGGAGTGACAAAGCAACGCACTGAGAATGGGAAACAGAAACTAAGTGTTTTACTGGGGATCTGATAGACTATAATAATATTTTCCAAAATTGGAAAAAATTTAGCTATATATAACGAATTTAAGTAGAAGTTTGAAGGACCAGTGATTCATGGACCGCAAACCCAAGAGAGGAGGTCGGAAAACAGATTTTCGTCGCAACTGACATCCTGGCGTGGAATGGTAAACCAGTAAGGATATGGACAAGTGATGGACTGAATTTTGTTATGTGTGATAAAGTGATGGTTGAGGCTCAGCTATCAGAGGTGTTTATCGTTAAGAAAGTAGAGAAATTTTAGAGCAGTCTGTAGTGCCACAGCAGATAAATTTACTTAAGTAGTTGTAATAGCTATCCGTATTGTCTACTGACAACCACATAGCACAGCACAGTATTTTGCAACAGTGGTGAATGTTTTAAATAGGTTTATGATGGGTTTATGGGAGAGCAGGAAATGGAAGGGACAATGGAGTGAGAGTCTGTCTCGGTAGGGGAAAGGAAGCAGTGATAGAATGGTGGGGTTGCCATGCGTTTAACTGGAGGGGTTATGCTAAAACAATAGACCATACAATTATGTAAAAATTTTCATTAAAATACTAATAGCGTCCAACAGTGTGTATGTGAAATGTAAAGGGCGTGAAATAGTAGAGCTATAAACTGGAGCAAGATGGTTTGAGAACAGGCAAAGAAGGCAGTGGGGGGGGGGGGGGGGGGGGGGGGGGGAAGGAAAGGAAAGGATAGTGGCAGGGACGTTATGGGTTTAACAGAAGAGGGTTTTACATTAAAATTTCGAGAGGTCAATTATGTAAAAAAAAAAAAAGCCTTGTCTAAAATACCAGAATGAATGTCTAAAAATGTAAAATGGAAATGCCATGTGGCTAGGGCCTCCCGTCGAGTAGACAGTTCGCCTGGTGCAAGTCTTTCGAGTTGACGCCACTTCGGCGACTTGCGTGTCGCTGGGGATGAAATGATGATGATAAGAACAGCACAACACCCAGTCCCTGAGCGGAGAAAATCTCCGACCCAGCCGGGAATCGAACCCAGGCCGTTAGGTGGTGATGGTTGTTATTGGGATGTTTAAGGGGGACTAAACAGCTAAGGTCATCAGTCCCCCAGGCCGTTAGGTATGACACCACTCAGCTACCAGTGGCGGACTGTAAAAATGTAAAAAGGGGATAAATAGTACATTAATAAAGTGGAAATAAAGTAATGAAATCCAAATAGAATATTAAGATATTTAGATTGTGAAAATAAAACTGTAAAAAATTTTACCTTCGTAATATTGAAAGTATAGGCTTACAAAAATGGTTGTATAAATAGTAGAAGACAAAAAGATAGTAAAATTACGTAAGTGGAATTATGTAAATGACCTAGAACTGTATGAAGTGTCATAAATTTTTTTAAAAAACATTAAAAGTATAAAACCATAAATGGCGTAAAACAATAAATTATGAAAATGAAACTATGTGCGGCAAATGAAGTTGCAGGGAAGAAGGTGCGACAGTTATGGTTAGTTGTATTTGTTTCGGCTTGGTGGCGTTGTTTGGCATGGGTTTGCAGTACGTATGGAAGCCAGTCTGCATGCTGGCTAGGACGGTGGCTGAGCCAATGCGCTGCCAATACTCTTCTTGTTGGTGAGTGGGGCTGTTCATCATTTCTGCTCTGTAGTGAGGTGGGCGACTGAAAGACGCTTTCAAAGGCTCTAACAAATGCACTGTTGATAAAATGTTATGCTGACTTAATGTGTTGCTAGGCTGTTGCAGGTGCTGTGTAAAAATCTTAGTTTCTTCAAATATTTTCAAGAAGTGCCCTTGAACTCTATTTGTAGCACTTCCAAATGCATATCAATAGTTCAAACAGCATCCTTTTTTGTTAGAAAATTTTCACCAAATGCTGTTTTATTATTCTGAACTGAAGTGTGATGTTTGAAGAGTATTTCAAACGTACTGGCAGTCTGACCTACATAAACTTTTGGATAGTTTCTATACTTTAGATTATAGGCACCCGCTGCCGTTAATTTCAAGGCTTTTCTATTCGCATGGTGTCTGAATCTGAAGCGAGTAATTTCATTAGGCTTAAAATTTACAAATTGGTACTGTGAAATTTCCTAGCACTAATTTCTGAAACCTATCCCTTATCTGAACTCTATTCCCTGCAGCAGTACAACAACAAGTGTTCTTTCAAATTACTCATTCCCAACTTGCTTTGCATTCTTGGTTAAACGTGCAGGGTGATTATCAAACATATATGATTTCCTTTTGATGACCCTGCACGTTCTGTCTTACGCACAATCACTGTGATAGATGGTGAAATTGTAATAGCACATCCTCCCTCTTCTTCTTTCATACCTCCATCCATAGTGTTACTGGTTTAAACATTTCCGTGGGAGACTAAGCTTGTTACAACTGTCATAATTTTAACAACTGCAAGCTCTGTTGAATAGCATTATGTTCTTCAGTAACTTAATACTCTGTCCCCGAAATGCTGTTATGTGATATATAACGTGCATGTTCTCTGAGACTACTTGGAGCGATGCAGTGAAATTTCCTTAGATATTGGCTGTATAAAACTAAGGGCATCCATTGTTTCCATGGAACAACGTTGAAATATCAATTGACACATGGCATAGTCGACGTCATTCACCTTGGATAATGCTACCTTGATGTCATTAAGTGGAGATTTTCAAATGCCACCACTGGGTAGAATTCCTGGATTGATATCATGCTGATACTGAGATGCTAACTGCCATTAGTGTTTAAACTGTGGGTTCGATTGAACAGCAATATTTACATGCTGCAACCTCGCCTACAAGGAAAAGAATTATTAGTTAAGCATATTTGTTTTGGCGCCTTAATAACCTATTCACCACTATCGGTGCTAATACTTAAAACGTCTCATGTCAGGGGGCCTTGATGTGTGTCTGCATGTTTACACTTTGATGGTCCCATCACAAATGGGTGAACTACTTATCTATTGCTGTGAGTACATACTACTCGCAAATTTTAAAAAAAAGAAAAGAATACTCTACCTATACTATCGGCTCATCATGAGCAAAAGGTATACGGCTGTAATTATCTTTGATGTTAAATTCAGAGCGATCATGCTCACTGTCAAGCTTCCTGAGGACACAGTGCATCTGTTAGCTAGAAGTGATGATGACATGTACTGAGTGCTGAATATTGCACCTTGTGGTTGACAAGCATCTCATAGTAAAAGGTAGCACATTCACACAGCATGCCATATGCTCAGCGCCTTATTGACATGACATCTAAAGTTATTCTTATTACATCATCACAAGCATTGCACTGTGCAACTACAGTTGGTCATATCTATTAGTTAGCACGTCCTATATCAGTGTGTTTATCAACAATTTTTGTAGGACATATCTATTTCCATAGTGACAAATTTACAGCATTCCTCCTGATTGCTATAAACACCTGCCGACTGTTGCTACTGCTGTCATGTGTGGATTACCTCCATTTCTTGTTCCAGTTGCAGCCCTACTGGCACTGTAATAATAACACAAAAACCAAAAGCATAATGTCATATACACCTCATAATAATTATTACAGATGGATGAATATATATACTGTAATCGCAGTGAGGGTCTTTCTAGGTAATTTACTTCTGTTATATTGTCATTACCACCTCTTGCGTGGAGAAAGAATGGACAGACATTTTAAAAAGAGCGTATAGTTCCAGCATATGAAGGATGTTGTGCTGGAGGACCTACTAAGGAAATCCATCGACTTGCCAATCTGTTGAATTGCCATTATTTGTTGAACAATATACCTTTTGTCTACAGTCATACAATCCCGCATTATCATACATTTCAAATCTTGATGCAGAAAGCTTTGAGAACATTTATCTGATAGATATTTACAACAAATAGACTTGTTAAAGTCGTTCTTGACCAAAACAAGCGTCTCATCAATTGAACAAATGAGATCTAGACTTTCATACAGACAGTGAAGAAATGACAGTGACAAGGTAGCATTATGTGTTAAGAAATATCATACATATCAAGTCATTCTTGTGAGGGTCCAATCATAGGCTTTGCCAGCTCACAGCTTTTCTACAGTAGAGCGGGAGCAAAACAGCACTGCATGCACATTAACTCTGCATGGAATGGGGGAGTAGGGGGATGAGGTAGCAGGTTGTGGAGGTGCTGGGGACTGCAGACTGGTGTGGCTGCCTTCACATGGCAGTAACACAATGATGCCAGAATTCCAGAAGTGATTATGTCACCGCCTTGTGGATGTGATGATGCCAGAATTCCTGGCACAGTGCTGAAACAGTCTTGGTGAATGTGTATGGATACGCTGATGTCATAATCCCAGGAATTTTGATGCCACTACAGTGCTGACCTCAGCATTTGTGACCACAGTGCCCAGTGATCCTCTACTATCTAGATTATACCTTTGAGATCGAAGATTCGATTCAGTGTTCTAGGGGCCTGCGTGGAGACCCTTGCTGTTGGGATGATGAAACTTGGAGTGTGCAGTGGAGCAGGTAGGTCAGGGTGCTGGACATTAATCGTTCAACATTAACAGAAGACGAATTTATTACTTTGACGTTTACAATCGTGCATTCCTCTGTGGCGGCGTCCAAGCCAACAGAAGTTCATTGGATGGCCCTGGAACGCGTTTACACGGTCTTATCAATCTTTGAAGGACGTCGCCCCAGCAGCACCCATTCACATTAAATTGGTGTTAGGCAGGGGTAGGTCTCACTGGTGGCCAGTGTAGACTGTAGAGTAGGTGTTGCTGCCCAGGACAGCGACTGTGTATTAACAGAGCACTCTCATGGACATTGAAGGTATGTGCGTGGGTAACCTCTCAGCAATTCTGCACAGTGTCACCCTTCCACCAAGGAGGGCCAGGGAAGTAAGTGACTGCTTACATATACTAGTCTGGAGCAGCAGCGTTTAACATGACTCCCAATTTCTGGGACAAATGGATGAGGCATCAAAGACTATCAGTTTGGCTCAGCAAGCCAGAGGTAAAAATATCCTAGTCTCTTCATTGGAGGTTGCAACGTTAGCAGCTCACAGCGACCAACTACGGCAGATCAGACAAGTAGCAGTTTCGAAGATGGAAGTCATCTTGGTGAATGGTGGCACCACATCGCAGGCTCAGCCTCATAGCTGGTGTATTGCAACGCAATTTCTCGGAAGGCTCGGGAGCCTGGTATTTGCTACTGCTCGTCTGAGACAACGGCATTATGCTTGGCTGGCTATGACCAAATATGGTCTGTTTCGCAAAAATGGCTTTCAGGTCTTCAGCCGTATCAACAGGCTTATAGGTGTTCTTGTGAAACTTTTACTGTCTCATGAAATCAAGCTGTGCAGTTAGAATGACGTTATGTCTTTTCCTTATTGAGGTCATGTCGCTGAGTCAACGATTCAGGCCTCTTGCTCACATGAGTTGACAAAGTATCTTCCAGGTTTGTTACTCTTTTCTCAATGTCAGGTCTTTGGCTGTTTGTCGTTCTGATTGTGACATGGGCCTTGGACACTCTTGCCTTGATTGGGCGCTGACTGGAGGGGACATTGGAAAATTTTACTTGTTCTTAATATTATACATTCCTGCTGAGTAACGCTTCCTTATCCTTTCACAAATTCGTTCCAATTTTTTTTTTAGTTTGCTCTGAAGCAATCTCATGACAGGCATGTTGCATAGATAATTCCACACTGTACATTTTTACGTTATTTAAATGTTTGAAAAATTTACTGAAAAAGTTTTTTCTTCTCTTCTCAATCTTATATTGTGTCTGTTGATTCCCCTTTTCTAACACAAATTTATATTTTTGCGTTATCTTACACTATTTTACTATGATACTAAATTTGGGCAGGTGTTTGGTGGATTGATGATTCCGGCGGAGTATTAATTTTATGTCCCAAACAAGAGAATGCACGAACTGTTAATAGAATCGTGAGAGCACTGTTGGTGAAAATGCTTATCGTCATGATGTACTGTTATTTATCTGTATAGTTCTGAATATGTTGAAACATTTGTTCTGCCAAAATTCATCCTGTTTGTGATGCTATCAGCTCATCTAGTGAGTGCAATAGGTCGGAATTTAGCGTGTTGTGGAATGGGTGCGTAACACTTCTTGCGGTTTATCCAGCCAATACAGAGTATGTTATAAGATCTGGATCGTGGTTGAGCCCGTGGTAGTAGCTGGAAGACGAAATTTTCTCTTGCTGTATCACATGTTGTGCTATTTATTATTACCCCACTGTTTTGCAGTCTACTTTGCTCATGACAATGAGCTTTTCATTTTGGTAACAGTTTATAATGACAATTTCTAGTGAGGAAACTGACTATATCCAGTATGATAACACTTTCTGGAAATGTGGTTGCGGGGCAAGCGCTTCCCATTGACACTTTGATACCGCAGTTTTCCTTAATAGTAGTTCTACCTCAGACGTTTGTGCATTAGTCTGTATAGCTCTGGATGGACGAATCGTCATGCTTTCCCTTGTATATCCTTGTAACTGTGCTAATGATGGAGGTTAGAAACTTCCCTTTGTTCTGAGTTTAATAATAGTTCTTGAGTTTGTTCTAGTGTACTATCTAGGTTTCATATGTCTTCGCTGTCTACTATGCCAAATACGGTTTTCAGTATCTTCCCTCCTGCATACAACCATCTTATTTTCCTTTCTGATGAACGTGTGTTACTATATCCGTCAACTGGTTTGGATGTGCTCTCTCTCTCTCTCTCTCTCTCTCTCTCGTATGAGAGTCTTAGCTCGTGATTCTCGTTTTCCATTTCCTTCAATCATTCTCTTCCAGCACTTCCTCATGTCATATCGTCAACATCTTCTGTAACCTGCACACATCATTTCGGATTTCCCACATTTCAGAGTTTTATCTTAATCTTTACCGATGACTATTTAACCCATACAGTTGTCTGGACGACATTATTCCAGAATTGAGCAGCTCTTCCAAATTGTACTGGGTACTATTCCCTTGACTAAGTGAAGTGTTATCAGGATAAAAATAACCTCCCTATATGTCCATGGTGGTATAACATCTAATTAAAGAATGCTTCATCAATTGCTTCCCTCTTGAGGAAACGTGTTTACATGTGAAGAAAAAGAAATCAAACTGTACCCTACTCAACACAGTTCCTGAACTCTGTCATGATACGTCAGTAAACACATAGCAACAATTAAACATATCGAATGTACAGTAAACTCCAAACCAATACAAAAATATCTGATCAAAATATTTTATTTCGCGATTTGCATGCATAAGGCATATTGTACATAACTTGATAGTCATTAGACGCCTGTGTCCTAGCGTTTTTGGATGCTTTTTTCCAGACTTGTAACTGGTGGAACTTGTTGTAAAGCATCAGGAGCTCCATTGAATGGTTTAACCGTATTAACGTGAACTACAGAGCTTGTAGTTGGCAATTGGAAATTAAAATTTGCAGTGAGGTCATTTCAATGACTTGTTACAGGCTGTGGTACTCAGTTAAAATTTTTTTGGTTTTGTCTTTTGGTGTATATGAGTTGGTTAATAATACTCACTGACCTACTCTGTGTTACTGTAGTTTTCCTATACGTTCCTCTGCCTATTTAAGAGCTTCTAAAGCTTTTCCATTGGCCTGTTTTACTCTTTGCCACACTTCCCATAGACGTTTTGTGAATTCGTTTACTAACTCACTGTTAGCTTCAAGCTTCCATTTTATCGTTTCAAAAGGAGATGGTGTTTTCCAGCGCTATACCAACTTGTATTGTGCAAGATTGGAACTGGAGTGAACTTTACAATTGTTAGCTGAATTTATGAATTTATATTTCCCCCAATTATCATATTGGCTGTTAGCGTAGTGACTTAGCATTTTGGAAATCGTCCTGTGAACTCTTTCTGTATGTTCATTTCCTTGTGGATATAAGAAATTTGTTCTTTTAAATGTAAAGCGTTAGACGTGATACAAAATTTATGCCCTTGGTCTGTTATTATAGTCTCCAATACTCCAAACTTGAGGATCCAGTTATTTACTATGGCTTCCGCTAATGTGTTAGCTTGTTTGTCTGAATTTGTCTGGGTTTCTTTGTACCAGAAAAAGTGATCATTATTGTTAACATGTAGTTATTCCGTTCAGGAGTTACATGAAATAGTCCTAAGAAATCCTATCCAATCATTTCAAATGTTTTTCGCTTTTGGCAATTTTTGCAGTGAAACTTTTGGGTGGCTAAGATCAGCCCTTTGTGCACAAGGTATACATTTTTGATGTGCTCTTCCATATCAAGTTTCTTAGTTTTCCACAGCTTTTCCAGCAACTCACCTAGCCACAATTTTGGAACTGTCATGACTTGCTAACATGTGCCCCTGCATTTGTTGCAAAACTTCGTCTCTGGACACTGCTGAACCTGCAATGCATGGTACACACTTCACTGATCTGCATAGGAACCCATCGTGCATCACAAAATGTTGCTATTGTTTGAATGATTTATATCTTACATCTCTTGCTTCTGCCACTCAGCTATATTTTGGCTTACTGTTTGCAGTACTCCAATTTTTCTTCTCATTGTGTCCATATTTGTACGCTAACTTCTTGGTTTATGAACTACTTTGTAGTAAACTCACTCAGTTTAAGTGCCTATCACGCTAATCTGTCAGAACGATTGTGTAATCCTATTAACAATTTTAGTGATGTGTATTATGTTACCACTTTGAAAAAAATGGTTCAAATGGTTCTAAGCACTATGGGACTAAACATCTGAGGTCATCAGTCCCCTAGACTTAGAATTACTTAAACTAACTAACCTAAGGACATCACATACATCCATGCTCAAGGCAGGATTCGAACCTGCGACCATGGCAGCCACGTGGTTCCCGACTGAAGCGCCTAGAACCGCTCGACTACACCACTTTGAACTTTTGGCCATTTGCATAAAAGGAAAGTGTATAATTCCATAAATCACAGATAGCATCTCCTTTCCTGTTTCGTAAAAATTCTGTCGGCACCCATGGTTTAGGAAAAAAGAAAGTGGTTATGATATTTAAAAAAAGGGGGGAGCATCTTTGGTTCAGAATCAAAACGTCTTCGAATGCCGCTGCTGCTTAAATTTTGGGTTGCCAGTCAGTTGGAACGTGTTTGGAGAGCAGTACGGACCTGTCAGTCGGGGAGTTGTAATGCGGCACTGGTGCAGTCGGGTTGGAGCAGCAATGAGGTCTGCGCCGACATCGCTCGCCCGACCATTACCTCCACGCATCACTTGAGCTGGGCTACGGTCTTGGTGGATCGTCGGTCGGTCGTCCTACCGGACGACGCGTTTTGGCTCGCCGACCGATCGTGAGTCGGCTATGTGTGTGTGTGTGTGTGTGTGTGTGTGTGTGCATCGACTCCCGATTTATCTTCGTGCATACTTAGTTACTGTTTGGTATCGTTCAGGTCTTCATGCAAGTGTTTGTCAGGTTGTGTGTGTAGTTAGCATATGTCCACTGAAGACTATTTTAGATGTTGGCATTCTGAGAGGAGTGTGTCAGTTGCTGCGGACCAGGGAAGTTATCTCCGCGCGGTGCAGTCGGCTGGGTCCGCTGGTGGTCCCTGTGCAGTGTTGGAGCGTGTTTGGAGCGGTCCGATTGCTTCGAGCTTCGTGGTTCACCGACCCAGGACGTCAAAGCTGAGTAGTGGTTTCAACTACCCAAGCCACGTCCATTCATGTTGTGGTGGTTCGTTTCGGTGGTTCGCTTTTGGGGAGGTTTTCCTGTGAGCAACACCGAGTGTTTCTATTGCTGAAATTTAGCCGCCATGCGGTGCAATTAACTATATTGGTTGACTACAATTCGAGGGCACCAGCGGAATTTTCTGCCATGTGGCCGTTAGTGTTCTGGTTACCTGCCCTGGCCTCTAACGTAATTCGTAATTTCAGGCAGTATCCTATCCTCACCTGTTGTCGCTGTCCAACATGGTGCGTAATTTTGACAGCTAATACCTACTTCATTGTGGATTATCTCGTTCGTAACCTTTTGTGTTTGAGTTCTCATGTACTGATTGATAGCAATCAAGTCGTTGTGTTGGTCGGTCCGTGGCTGTCCCCTGGTTGGATTCCGATGGATCAAGTGTAGTTGGGTTCACCATCGGTCTCACCTAAGTGAACGAGGCCAGACCGACCTCCCTGGAGGCTTCTGAGTGCCATTGTCTTTATTGTCTTTCCCACTGGTGTTTAATTATCTGCTTCCAGCTACTTAAAATTTAAGGATTATGGTTACATTTTTTTAAAAATTTCGAAAATTAATTGTGGGCTTTCAGCCTTGCAACTTTTTTCTTAAAATTATCTTTCAAGCTTAAACATTGCGGCCTTCTGCCTTTAAAAGATTATGGTAATATTTTTTAAAATTTTGAAACTTAATTGTGGCCTTCAACCGTTTGTATTGCACTTTGCATACGTTTGTTCAATCTACTTTGCCTTGAGGCTTTCAACCTAGCTGTGATGTATGTTTTTTTAATTATTTTATTTCCTATTTTAACTGCATTTTTATCTTGTTGATTTTAAGATTTCTTGTTTGGAGGTCTTCAGCCGTAAAAGAGTTGCATTTGGTAAAGGTTCGGCTATGTGCCACTTTTGTTGTAAATGTGTAATTAAATTACAATTAGAAGGTGAAACTGACCCCAACCTTATTTGGCCCTTTCCACAATCCTAATTACCTGTTCTGCCCAGCGGGTTTAGCGGGGGTTTCATGCAGACATGTTTCATTCATTCATTTGCACAATTTCGCAATAGCTAACATGTCTGTAGTGAACAGTTACGTCCTATATCGATTTTCCAGAAAAAGGCATTATTAAATTTGCTGCTGACGGATCGAAAAAAGGGGAGGGTGCACTTCACACTGTCTTAACTTCTCCTGACTGCTGTACCATAGCTTGTGAAGTGTCAGCTTGCTTATGTAGCTCTAAATGAAGACCTGCTCATGGGCTTTTACTCGCTCCGTTGAAGTAGTGAAAGTTTCACCCATAGTAGCAGCAAGTGTTTCGACCGCTTTTCAGATTATGCTACTGCGGTACTAAGGAAAAATATGGGAAAACTACACTTATATTACACTCATCGATACAACAAATGAATACTTACACCTGACCATAGCCCAACGTGACTGTGAGCAGTCCTGCTCCAACTGTTGAAACTTGTCTACAGATGTCACATGTAGCTGGTACAGATTTAGTACATGGCTACTCTGGACCTGATAAGTTACAAAATTTGCACCTCACTGGTGTTAAATACATTTGCCTGGTATTTCATCTAAAGAATTAGAAATCTGCAGGTTCCTGAGGCTTAGTAAACGACACTCTGAGTGTGGAATTAATGTCCCTACGATTCGACATGACCACAAACGATTAGACATTCAGAAAGCTCAACAGGAATATGCTTCATTCACTGCACTGTGTAGCACGGGAGTGAAGGTCGACACGGTTATGACGATGATGGCGTAACGTGATCCTGCTATGGGCTGCGTCAACCGACTTAAACATTTCTAACGCTGATAAGTTGGCGCCTGGATTAAGATCCCTGCTGTTGTCGGGATGACGGAGCATAGAGTGCGGTGGAGCAAGACGACTGGCACGCTGAACAATAATCATGAAACATTAACGGCACATGAATTTATTAATTTAAAGTTATAATCGTGTATTCTTCTCTGTGGCGGCGCCCAGGCCAGCGGAAATGGAGCGGGTGGCCTCATAACGTGTCTACTCTGTCTCAACAATCTTTGGGGGTCATCGTCGCGATGGCGTCCATTCACGTAAACATGGTGTTGGGCGGGCGGGCAGCGGGTGTCGGTGACGGACAGGGTAGCTCGCACAGCACGCATTGCTGTCGAGGACAGTGACGGCGTATTACCAGAGCACTCTCGAGGAAGTCGAAGGGGTGTGTTCGAGTACTTTCTCAGCAGCTCTGATTGCGACATTGGGCGTTACATTGGCTTCTCTTGGCTTGATGTTGGCAATAATAGATCTCCATTGTCTAACAGTATGCCGAAATTTCCTCCGTTAACAACAGAAAATTATTTCAGATGACAGATAATATCTGTTGCGCTAAGCGTTGTGTCTATACTGAATCATACCTGAAGGGCAGTCGGATCATATTCTTGTATTATCCTTTTTGGGCTTTATTTATTTAGTAAAAGGGACATCTATATTCAGGGCAAATTTATGTGGAACTTAATTACCACTACTGCAGGATAGACACCATACAGTCTGGCCTCATCCTGAAGATTGGTTTAATAACAGCAATGCTTTATTGTACATGGTCCTATGTCTTCGGTGTGTCCTTGGCTCTTCCGGCCACGGATCTGACTCACCACGTTTAATGGCGATAAAATGTTCCTTTTCGTCCTACACGACGTGTTGTCCCACAGAGTTTCTGGGAACCATTTATTGGTAGATCAGACTAATTATCTGTATTTTAACACATATAACATCAGTCGCCAGCCACGATTTGGCCCGCGAAACACGGCTAATCTTGTCACTGCTCGTATAGCATTAATCAGTGTCCTGCAGCAATCCAACTAGACTGTTCTGCAAAACTTACGGACGAGATAGATAAAGTAACATACCATATCAACTACCCGAGTGTGATGCCAGATATCTAATGGCAGAGAGCTCACGGTGGTCATAGCGCCAAGTTATGCTGTTCCCGCAACAAGAGGCAAGTTGTAGGGACGAGAAAAGACAGTGTACGTAGATCAGCGAGCAGTTACGGTGGACTGTGGCCGTTCGTTACACCATGGCCTGACGCAGCATCTGGATGATTTCACAGGGAAAAAAAACATCTGGAAACTGGAAGAAGGACGAAGTATGACGAGTGTAGCCCGGAGTTTGGTACTGCTCACAGCGTTGTTTCAAATGCATAGGGAGCGTTCCGAAGCACGGACACTGTTGTCCTAAGGAGAGGAATTAAATGGTTCAAATGGCTCTAAGCACTATGGGACTTAACATATGAGGTCGTCAGTCACCTAGACTTAGAACTACTTAAACCTAACTAACCTAAGGACGTCACACACTCCATGCCCGAGGAGGAATTCGAACCTGCGACTGTAGGAGCCGCGTGGTTCCGGACTGAAGCGGCTAGAACTGCTCGGCGACAGCAGGAATCAGTCAGCCGCAATCAGCTACAAGAGCAGATGACCGCTGCATTGTGTAATGGGGAAGAGTGAACCCGCCCAAACAGTGGGTGTAATTGAAATCACATTTAACAGAACTGCAAGCCACACTATCTCATGCTTTACAGTTCCCGACGACCAGTACGTTGTTTTCAATTGACATTCGCACATCATCGGCAACGTCTGCGATGGTGACACGAGCATTGGAACTACATCAAAAGGAAGTGGGGTCCAGTGTTCCTCTCGGATGAGAACAGGTTCACTATGATTCCGGTAGGTTAGTTTCTCTCTATTTCTTACATGCTCCTTTTGTCTTGTTGTGTAGCTGATGACCCATCTGTCGAAAGATCTGCCTAACATCATTCCGGTACCCTCTCTTTGCCTCGTGTGTGAGTAGAGATTCTGGACGCATCCTCATATGGTGAGAGGTGGGACCACACAATTTACCCAAGAACATTGTCAAATATGATCGATCTGGTGGTCCAGGTGTTTTGGTGTGGAGAGACATAATAATGCATGGGCGCAACCTATAGTACTATATTAAGCAGGTCTCTCTATTTATAGTCTAAGTTCCATCGAGCTATGTTACTTGGCAGTAGCACATCACCCGAAAGTGATTTTCGTCCTTAAGACTTGCACACCAGCTTTATTTCAGAAGACTCTCAGATCCGGCCACTAGATTGGAAAACAGGCACCACAAACAGTCACTACACGATCACCAACTGGTCTCCGAAATCTCATCACATTCTAAAGTCGAAACTCGCATTCGGGAGGACGACGGTTCAATCCCGCGTCCGGCCATCCTGATTTAGGTTTTCCGTGATTTCCCTAGATCACTTCAGGCAAATGTCGGGATGGTTCCTTTGAAAGGGCACGGCTGGTTTCCTTCCCCATCCTTCCCTAATCCGAGCTTGTGCTCCGTCTCTAATGACCTCGTTGTCGACGGGACGTTAAACACTAATCTCCTCCTCCTCCTCTAAAGTCGAAAATGAGAACACACGCAAAACCCACTTCAGGCTTCCATCGGAACAAATGAAATTTATTGCTTCTTATAACACCTGGAGAAGTCCGTCTCGTTATAAAATATTACTTCCACATAGTTGATTTTACAAGGTACTGATATAAGCCTACCGCTCGCTCATTAAGTCACACCGCCAAGCCTTTCAACATCAATGCGGTAAACAAACTCACCAATTCTTTTCGTTTTCTGTAATAGAACAACTCCTTGATCGCTGAGTATCTCTCACTCCCATCAAATGAAACTATATGGTTCCAGAGACCTTGTAATGTCTCAAACATCTGTGATGTATATACGCAGACTGAAGCGACGACTGAAACATTGTACCAAGGCGGGGATTCAAACCTGGCCTCCTTCTCACTAGGCAGACGAGCTAACCACTAATCCACACAGGCACAGTGGCTTTGGACAGCTGCACGGATTACCCTAGCGTGCGTCTGCATATATACATCATAGATGTTTGAGACTTGAAGAGGTCTCTCGAACCACATAGTTTCATTTCAGTAAAGCACTCGTGGGTGGGTTTCGGACAAAATTCCCCGTTTCGTTAGACGCTGAAGTGATATTCCAGTACAGTTGTAATGTTGCAGTGTTGTTTGAGTGGTTGTAAGAAGTGGGCAAAGCCTGGAAGTGATGTAGTACAGTGACTACACCTATAAGTGATGTAGTACAGTGACTACAGAGTAATCAGGTATTTTCACATTAATAAATCATTGAAAGACCTGAAAAAAATCGATAAACAGAAAAAAATACTCGCCAGGAAAGAAACCATGCACCACGAAATAACATCGGCGGTTGTGATGTGCTTGTACAGACAAATAAATGATTACAAATTTAGAAAAAATTGAAAGATTTATTCAACAGAAAGAACTTCGCAAACTGAGTAAGTCGGTAAGTAACGCATTGGTCCACATCTGGCCTTTACGGAAGCACTTATTCTGCTTGGCATTGATTGACAGGGTCGTTCGATACCTTCCTGAGGGACATCATTCAATATTCTGTCCAACTGGCGCGTTAGCTCCTCAAAATCTCGAGCTGGTTAGAGGGCACTGCCGCCCAAGGTAGGGTTTCGCAAGCATGAAGATAACCAGTAGAAATTCTCGCCGCGTACAGGCATGCATTATCTTACTGAAAAGTAAGCCCAGAATGGCTTGCCATGAAGAGCAACAAAAGAGGGCGTAGAATATCATCAACGTATCGTTGTGCTGTAAGGGTGCCGTGGATGACAGCCAAAGGGGTTCATCACTGAAAACAGTTTTAATCCAATCAGTGAGAATCCAGGCCGGAGACGTGTCTGGAGACGCTCTGGACAGTGGTGGATACCAACACGACTGTCGCCCGCCATATGGTCAGACAGCCAGGAATGATGACCTAGAGTGCCATTTCTTTTCGTAGATGGACCCCTTTGATTGTTATCTGCTGCATCCTAACAGCACAGCGGTAGGTGACGATATTCTACCCCCCGCCCCCCCCCCTTCATGAGAAGCCATCTTCACCTTACATTTCTGCAAGTAATGCCCACCTGGTTATGGTGAAAGTTTCTGCTGCTTGTCTTCGTGCTTGCCAAAATCTATTTTGACCAGCAAGGTCGTCGAGTCTCTCTCCAACTGAGAACATTTGGAGAATTCTGCGTAGGGCCCTCCAAAAAGCTAGGGATCTTGACAATCTAACGCACCAGTCTGACAGAATTAGGAACGATATCCCTCAGGAAGAAACCCAACAAATCTATCAATCAATTCCAAGCCCAATAACTGCTTGAATAAGAGCCAGAGCTAGACCAATACATTATTTACTTAGTCAATTTGTGAAGCTCTCTCTCTTGAACAAATCAGCCAATGTTTCTGCAATTGTAATCATTTGTTTCTCTATACATGTACATCACATCTACGAACTTCCTTCATGGTACATCGTTTTCTATTTGTCTTCAACTGTACTAGTACAGATTGGGATCTAGACCCATTGCAGGCACTTATCCACTGAGCCACATCATTTGTGTTTTGTTTTTTAAATCGCGACCAATAGGATCACTGCTACATCGATTCTGTATACCAGTTTGCTATTTGGTTGGTACCAGCTTTAGTCTCTGTTCGTATATTTGTGATAACAGTGAACCTGAACACCTCATTTATCGCTTTACTTTTAACTGCTTGTAGTAATGCTGCATTACATGTAAAGCAGTGCAACTCACCCTTTCTCAGACCCAGACTTCGCAGGTAGGCGAAGAAGTTCTGGGGCCATCCTTCAAACTCTGGTCGCGTCAGCACCTCTCGTATGAGGCTTCTGGTGGAGACGATGACGGTTAGGTCACCGCCCAGACGAAGGCCCACCACGGGCGACTTGTACTTCTGAGCGAGATATGTGAACGTCTGGTACTGCGATCCCAGTTTCTTGCTCAGCTGACAGACGCCAGGGTAGTTGCCCAACAGGGGGAACCACGTCGGACCTAAGGAGGCACCCAGTAATACATCAATAGAGGCGTCCAATAACAAGTGAATTTCAATGCCTCAGTGAAATGCCTGCTTAGTAGGTAGTCGATTAATACTGTCTAGCTAACCTACACTATGTGATCAAAAGTATCCGGACGCCTAGCTGAAAATGACTTCCAAGTACTTGGTACCCTCCATCGGTAATGCTGGAATTTAATATGGTGTTGGCCCATCCTTAGCCTTGATGACAGCTTCCATTATCGCAGGCATACGTTCAATCAGGTGCTGGAAGGTTTCTTGGGGAATGGCAGCCCATTCTTCACGGAGTGTTGCACTGAGGAGAGGTATCGATATCGGTCGGTGAGGGCTGGTACAAAGTCGGCGTTCCGAAACATCCTAAAGATGTTCTATAGGATTCAGATCAGGACTCTGTGCAGGCCAGTCCATTACAGAGATGTTATTATCAAATAACCACTCTGCCACAGGCCGTTTATTATAAACAGGTGTTCGATTGTGTTGAAAGATGTAATCACCATCCCCGAATTGCTCTTCAATACTGGGAAGCAATAAGGTGCTTAAAACATCAGTGATAGTGCCACGCAAAACAACAAGGAGTGCAAGCCCTCTCCATCAAAAACACAACCACGCCACAATACCACTGCCTCCGAATTTCGGTGTTGGAACTACACACGCTGGCAGATGACGTTCACCGGGCGTTAGCCATACCCACACCCTGGCACCGGATCACCACATTGTGTACCATGATTCATCACTTCACTCAACCTTTTTCCACTGTTCAATCGTCCGGTGTCCACGCTCCTTACACAATGTGAGGCGTTGATTGACATATACCGGCGTGATGTGTGGCTATGAGCAGCTGCTCGACCATGAAATCCAAGTTTTGTCACCTTTTGCCTGACTGTCATGGTACTTGCAGTGGATCCTGAAGCAGTTTGGAATTCCTGTGTCATGGTCTGGATAGATGTCTGCCTATTACACATTATGACCCTCTTCAACTGTCGGCGATCTCTGTCAGTCCAGAGACGATGTCGGCCTTCACACTTTCGTGCTGTACGTGTCCCTTCACGTTTCTACTTCATTATCACATCGGAAACACCGAACCTAGGGATGTTTAGGAGCGTCGAAATCTCGTGTATAGACGTATGACACAAGTGACACCCTATCACCTGACCATGTTCGAAGTCTGAGTCCTGCGGAGGGCCCCATTCGGCTCTCTCGCGATGTCTAATGGCTACTGAGGTCGCTGATATGGACTACCTATCAGTAGTTGGCAGAACAATGCACCTAATATGATAAACGTATGTTTTTGGGGGTGTCTGGATACTTCTGAACACATAGTTCTGCAGGTTCGCAGGAGAGCTTCTGTAAAGTTTGGAAGGTAGGAGACGAGGTACTGGCAGAAGTAAAGCTGTGAGTACCGGCCGTGAGTCGTGCTTCGGTAGCTCAGTTGGTAGAGCACTTGCCCGCGAAAGGCAAAGGTCCCGAGTTCGAGTCTCGGTCGGGCACACAGTTTTAATCTGCCAGGAAGTTTCATATCAGCGCACACTCCGCTGCAGAGTGAAAATCTCACTCTGGAAACATAGTGTATATTTTATCATATACCGTTATCGTATTGAAAGTACAGTGTGCTCATGCACATTCGAGCCGAAATACACATCCAGTCACATTAATGTCATCAACGCCTATTTTCGACGCCAACATGCAATAACCACTCACAGACAGCAGCTCTAGCAATGAAGGGTATATGAAGCGTGTCGCGGGGAGACGGAAGACAAAACAGTCGTAGCCGCATTGCGAAAACGGAGAGATTTATTAGACGTCCAAAGGGCATAATGGTTGGCTTTCGAGTCAGAGCTGGAAGTGTTTGTGAAACTTCTAAGTTTGTTAACTGTTAGCCTGTCGTAATGGTTAAATTATTCCGTGAATAGCAAAATAGCGCTATCGAAAACCGACGTCGTGTCAGCTTTGGTGCACCAAGGGCCATAGATGACAGAGCTGGACAGTGGCTGCAGAGATGTGTAGGAGTGAAAAGACGTGAAACTGTTAAGCAACTGAGTGCCCGGATGAACCAAGAGGCCACCAACCGTGTCTCCCGTAGGACCGTTCAGCGAATGTTGCAGATTATGCGCCTCCACAACAGGCGTCTGGTTCATGCACAGACGTTGACTGCTGTTCATCAGAGATAAAGACGGCAATCTGCAATTCAGTACCACAACTGGAGGTCTACAAAGTAGCGACAGGTGGCCTTTCCAGATGAATCACGTCTTACGCTCCATCGGGCAGATGGACGTTGGCATGTACTGGATGAAACGCCGAAAGCAAACACGCTGCAACAATCTTCAGATGATTCCAAGCCGGAGGAAGGAGCTTTATGGTGACACTCCCTGAGTGCCCTCGTCATTCTGGAAGGTACAATGGATCAACACAAGTATACAGCTAACCCTTGGGAACTTGTCCGCCCCTGTAAGGAGCTTATTTTTCTCGGCACGATTGGCATCTACCAGCAGGACAGTGCAACATGTCACACAGATCCCAGTGTACGTGCGTGGTTGGAAGAGCACCGAGATTAGTGTTCTGTGTTCCTCTGGCCACCAAACTCCGAAAATGTGAACGTAATCGAGAATCTGCGTGTGTCGCAATGGTCTGCTCTGCAAAAGGTACTTATTCAGTCTTGCGACAGGGGGTGATAATGTGACTTGACAGTGGATAAAATTTTGTGTTCAAATATGTATTCACTAATGAGGCTCCAGTAACCGTTCATCTATCTCACCGTTGCACATATACAGGACGAGTCAGGGGGAAAGGTACATGCTTTGAGACGTGGTAGTATTAGTGATTCTGAAGAAAAAACTTCATACGGACATATGAATGGTTTCAAAATGGTTCAAATGGCTCTGAGCACTATGGGACTCAACTGCCGTGGTCATCAGTCCCATAGAACTAAGAGCTACTTAAACCTAACTAACCTAAGGACATCACACACATCCATGCCCGAGGCAGGATTCGAACCTGTGACCGTAGCAGTCGCACGGTTCCGGACTGCGGGCCTAGAACCGCGAGACCACCGCGATATGAATGGTTTCCGAGATAGAATACGTTTAATATCACTTTTGTACGTTTTTCTTTAGTAACTCGAAAACCTCACACTCCAACGAAAACATGTCTCAGTACACAATTAAACTAAATTAAATCTGCAACAGGAAAGGTCCTGTTTATTTTCTGTCTAACAATTTGCGCGAAGAGATCGCGAGAATATTGGAAATCTCCCGCGACGAGCGTGCGCTGAAGCGTAGGTACTTTTTTTAGGCCAGTTTGAGGTGGTTTTCTGAACTTGATAAACCACAAGAGTCCTCTATCACAATGTTCGTCTCAGCCTCCTCTATACTGCTGTGGTACGTTGTAAACAATGACAATGAATAATACAGAAAATAAATAGAAATGCACATTAAAAGTGTTCTGTCTCGGAAGCCTTTCGGAATAGGCCATATGTCCACATCAAGTTTTCTGTTCAGGATCACTAATGCTATTACCCGTCAATTCACGTACCTTTCCTCTTGACTCACCCTGTATATGACACTAAAACAAATGTTTCCTATATACAGGGCATTTCATAGTACTTGCATCAAACGCCTGTAGGTGACGAAGCACGTCACAGGAAACACCTTTTGCTAGGCACACCATGTTCGCTGACGCTTCCCTGCTACACTTGACGCCCCTGAGACATGGTATCGAGATGGCAATGTGGGGTGTGCGTTTGCAGCTTGTGTTGCCTATAAGCCAGTCAGCCGACCTATACGTGAAAGGTGGTAGGCCGAGTAAAATTATAATTCCTGATTCGCTTCTAAAATAAGTTTCTCCTCACAGAGACGCTAATTCTTAAGGTCTTCTTGTGAAATTCGCTCTGTCAATTTACTGGTTGGTAGACCCGATAGTTCGGTGAAATCTCGCCTTCCTTGGACCGGCGAATACTAAGGGTGCCTAGTGTTGCCAGCAGCATCAGCGAACACCTTGTCTCCAACAAAAGTTGTTCCCACGATGTGATCTGCCGACTGTAGACGTTTCTTGCAAATACTTTGAAACACATTGTGTAAAACCGTTAATACTTCTCACAGTATAGAAGTTACAGGTCGTGAAGGACTTCTATTAGACTGTAAAGGGAATACGATGCAGAATAGCCCCTTTGGTAGCTCATGTTAATCGATAATCTCTTTACTGTGACAGAAAAGAGCGAAACACAGTTCTATTTACCAAAAGATAAAGGGTCATGCACAGAATTGCAGATCAGTATCGGTAATGTCCATTCTCTGGTGGACTTTAGACCATATTCTAAGCTTGGACATAATAAAGTAGCGGGTGGTTATAATTAAAGTACAGCTATTCACAGAGATCCAATGTGGGCTGTAATTATCACGATGGTAGAGAAACTCGGTAGATATTCTAATACGTTAGTGCGGAATCTATTTACGGTGGAGAAAAGATAGTTCGACTTTTGGACATCAGTAGCATATCTGGTGCCGTGAATGCAAGAAAGACGTATAGAACCGTTTTTGTATGTCAATTCTTTTGGCAGGGCCGTTTACCATAGTGACAAAATAAAACACCTACATTTTATTTTGTTGCAACCAGTTTCATCGCTTCAGTGCGTCATGTTCGGGCTGTTGTTGATGCGGTACTGGTTGATATGATCTCTATATATATATTACATCAGTTGCCAGAATTACTGGATACGCAGATACTGTCTCTGGCAGTTGATGGTTAGACTGCTGACACATTATCTGCGTATCCAGTAATGCTGGCAACTGATGTAATATACAGGGTGTCCCAGCTATCTTGTCCACCCAAAATATCTCTGGAACAATAACAGCTATTGGAAAACTACTTTCACCGGTATCAATGAAGGGCTGGGGCCCATGAATGTACATATTTGGAAACATTCTAAAACGAAAGCATATGTGTTTTCTAACACAAACTTATGTTTTTTTAAATGGACCTCCTATATTTTTTCTTCAGCAATCCATAGCATGACAAAGCACATACACAATGGAGTTGATTGCATCGCAATATTCCCATTACATCCCGAGATATTAAGACGCGAATTTGACGCTTGAAACACCCGACATGCGCTGCTAGCGCGCGTCCTGAGGCTCAGGCGTGAACCCCATGCTGCCCGTAATCGCGATGTGATTGACATGCGTAATCACACTTCCATACTTATCGAGAGGTCCGAAACAAATAATACGGTCTGCTGCCATCCTGCATTAACGTCGTACATTCCAGCAGGTACTTATCCCATAGGCTAGGGGTGATAGGGTTCTCTAACATATCTGTGTACCGCGACGTTAGTCGCAAAGTTAACTTCGCTTATTGTTAATCCATTACTAAAAAGGTAATGCCGTTCAACGTTAAAACTTAACTTTACTGTAGATCTAGCGCAAGTGACAGTCAATCATTCACTCGTAATAGTAAAATTCATGTTGATGGTTTAGTGAAACGAGCAAGTGAACTAAAAGTTTTACCGTTGTTTAGGTAAAAATATTTTGATTTGGGAAGTTCAGGTAGGACATAGAAGATGAATGTAAACATGTTTAACCAATTAGTTTTATTATCACATAATTATCAATGTTATGTTTATCTAATGCCGTAAATGACAAATTGTTGCAAACAAATGTTTCTTAACATCACTGGGTAAAATGGCCCTTTGTAGAAACTTCCACTGTGATACCAGCACTACATACTAAACGTAGCGTTCACATCTCATGCTCAAAGTGATGCCCATTGGCTTGCATACATAGGGTCACCCTGCGGATGAAGGATGCCCTACTTCGTGCTACTGTTTCCTCTTTGATGGCTGTACAAGCATCAATAATGCGTTGCTTCATGTCCTCTGGTGTTGTTGGTTCATGTTGGTAAACAGCATCCTTCACTGCTCCCCAAAGAAAATAATCCAGCGGTGTAAGGTCCGGAGATCGGGCAGGCCACCTAACTGGGCCACCTCGTCCGATCCACCTACCAGGGAACTTACGGTTCAGAAGTCGTCGTGCTCGTAAGGCGTTATGTGCAGGGCATCCGTCATGCTGATACCACATCACCATTCTCCGGTTCAGAGGTACGGTTTTCCAAGCGAAGAGGAAGATTGTGTCGTATAAATCTGGAGTATTGTCTGCCATTTTGGATGCCATTTATAAAGAAAAGTCCGATAATGGTATCTTCAATAATCCCACACCAAACATTAACTTTCCACGGACGTTGATGCTCTACCTGACGGAGCCATTTTGGATTGTCTGCGGACCAATAATGCATATTCCTCATATTGACAATTCCTTTGTTGGAGAATGATGCCTCGTCGGTAAAGAAAACATCTGCAAAAAATTTGGATTGGTCAGAAGTTTTTGCCGAGCTCACCGAAAAAATGTTACCCTATTGCGGAAGTCATTCCCATGAAGATCCTGGTGTAAATGAACACGGTAAGGATGAAATTTATGACGTTTAAGAATACGCTGTGCACTTGATTTCGACACACCAACTTCACGTTCAATTTGACGTGTGCTGATTTGAGGATTCACAGCTATGGTAGCGAGCACAGCAGCTTCAGCACGTTCATCTGTGCGTGTTCTAGGACGATGTCGAGGTCTTGGATTTAAGCTTCCCGTTTCACGTAGACGAGATGTGAGACGACCAAACATCCGGCGCGAAGGCGATGGCTTGTCAGGGAATCGTCTTCTGTACAGTCGTTCTGCCTGATTAGCATTTCGTCCACCTACAACAGGGTTCAGTACAGGTATGTAGAGTAGGGTAGAAAACAGACATATTAACTTAATAATCATAATGTTCGCTAACAGTATTATCAACAAACAAGCAATTCCCGTAAACGTACATTCTCCATAGATCAGCAGCATTTCTACCATATCTTCATGTGTGTACATTATACTGTACGGTATAAGTTCCACAGCACAACGTTCATTCACAATGTGTACTACCTCCGTGCCGTCACTAGAGTACACTGATGCACGACTACACTGGCAAGCGGTGTACTGCAGGCCAAAACAACAACAAATGGGATGCTCGGAGGGTGGTGGAGTACAGGAGTTTGCATGGGTCGCAAATCATAAACAAGGCGAAGTGGTAACTGTGGCAGTAGTGGGAACTACGTTGGACACTTGACTAGGTAGAGCCAGGCCCTGCGCGACAGGCACAATGGGTCATATAACGCATTAGATAAACCCTATTTTGGGTGTGCAGGATAAATATGACAACCTGACGGGTGTACACCGATCGGTACTGGTTCATATTGTGTACGTAGATACGTAAAACGTGCAAGAGGGAAACCATTATGTGCTTATGAGAGTTGATGGCAGCAGACCGTATTATTCGTTTCGAACCTCTTCATAAGTATGGACACATGTCAATCACATCGCGATTACGGGCTGCATGGGGTTCACGCCTGAACCTCAGGACGTGCGCTAGCAGCGCATGTCGGGTGTTTCAAGCATCAACTTCGCGTCTCAATATCTCGGGATGTAATGGGAATATTGCGATGCAATCAACGCCATTGTGTATGTGCTTTGTCATGCTATGGATTGCTGAAGAAAAAATATAGGAGGTCCATTTAAAAAAAAACATAAGTTTGTGTTAAAAAACACATATGCTTTCGTTTTAGAATGTTTCCAAGTATGTACATTCATGGGCCCCGGCCCTACATTGATACCGGTGAAAGTCGTTTTCCAATAGCTGTTATTGTTCCAGAGGTATTTTGGATGGACAAGATAGCTGGGACACCCTGTATATAGAGATTGTATCAATCCGTACCGTATCAACAACAGCCCGAAGATGATGCATTGAAGCGTTGAAACTGGTAGCAACAAAATCAAGTAAAATCATAAGGACGGCTGTAGGTGTTTTACTTTGTCACAAAAGTATAGAAATGTTTCCATATATAATGGAACGTGGGCAGAAAAGATCCAACAAGTGAGAACCACGTAACGTTGATTTTATTATTAACTACAGCTTACACAGCTTTTTCAATACGAGTAGCAGAGGCGTAGGCGAGTTTCTGCATCCGTAAAACGACGGGATCAAGCACTGCTCACAGCAGTCCCGGTGATATCTGAGCAACGTGTTCCTGTATACTTGTCTTCAGATCACGCAGAGACCGAATGTCTCCCTTTCCTTTAGATATCCTAAGAGATGGATTCATATCAGGTGATCTTGCAGGCTATGCATCTGGAAAACCTTTGGAGATAACAGGATCACGGAAAATTGCATTAAGCGGATCTTGCACTGGGCGTGTGTCATGAGTTATTGCCCCATCTTGCATGGTAATAGTGGTTTCCATACAGTTGCGCTCTTCCAAATAAGGATGACATGATTTATAAAGAGATCTCAATAACATCCAGACGTCGCGGTACATCTGACAAGCCCTCTGGGTGTATACTCTTCAAAGAAGGTCGGACCGAAAATGAAGGTGCTTGCGAATTAGAGGAGGAGTTGGAGGAGGAGGTTAGTGTTTAACGTCCCGTCGACAATGAGATCATTAGATACGGAATATAAACTCGGATTAGAGAAGGACGGGGAAGGAAGGCGGCCGTGCCATTTCAAAGGAACCATCCCGGCATTTTCCTGGAGCAATTTAAGGAAATCACGGAAAATCTAAATCAGGATGGCTGGACGCGGATTTGAACCGTCATCCTCCCGAATGCGGGTCCAATGTGCTAGCCATTGCGCCACCTCGCTCGGTGGGGGTGCTTGTGGATTCACACCACACGGTTACATATGACGAGTGCAATGGCTCTTCGTTCACAACGTATGGTTTGACAGTTCCCCAAATTCGGCAGTTCAGTGTATTCGTTACATACTGTAGCGTAAAAAGGGCCTCGTCGCGCCATAAAATATTATCTGGCCGCATGAGCTCACCATCGATCTATGCCAGAAAGCAAATAGTAAATTCAGAATTTGCTGCGGATCATGAGGTATCAGCTGCTGCGTCTTTTACGGGTACCAGTGTAAATAGGCCGCAAAATTTTCCATACTATGGACCATGGGATGGAGAATTCTGGCGACACTGATGACTAGTAGCACTACCCGGGGCACGTGCTGCATGGTCAGGATCTCGTTAACAACTTCCACCATAGTACGACGCCTGCCTCTTCCAGATGTCACACAGAGCTCATCTGTCTTCTCGATTTTCATTATCATCTTTTTTAAACCATTTAAAGGTGTCGGGCCTCTCCTCCGACTTTTCTTTCGGCGATACTCTCTCAATGAGTTCACATAAGCAGTTTCAATGACAGTGCACATTCTCTCTTCCAGATAGCCACACTGTTCACTCACGTTACAACTTGTCAAGCGGCAGCGTGTCGTACTGTCATGCATACAGTATACTTCCCCAGATTTGTACCTGGTGGCCAATATTGGAACTAACTTTTTTCCAGTATAAATCGATTCCGCATTAACTCATTAGCTTATGTACCAAGTCTCGCTTCCATACGATAATTATAGCCCACATTGTACCTCCATGAGTAGCTGCACTTTGATTGTAAGAAGTTACACAGAAGGAATGAGCTGGTACGCAGAACAAAAACACTCGTCTGAAACACTTTGTACATGACTGCCGTCTGCTTCACGTCTGCTGTGCAGTGAGCTACGTTAATTTAAGTATTAACTGTATTTTCTTACTTATCACTTCTTCTTCCGTGTGTTTTTGCTTCTAGGAAGCTTTAATTGTCGAGTGCTAGTAATAGCGTTCCATAGATTTCGTGTTTGTTTTGAATACAGTCAGAGAGAGTCCCTTTAGTAAAAAAAGTGCCAGTAGTGCTAGTGTTTGTTTTCAATACAGTCCAGAGACAGGTAGTGCTATTTTCATTGTTTTCTACAAGAAGTGTCTAGTAAGCTCAGTTTAGTCAACTATCAGCCGCCTTTAGTGAATTAGCAGTCTAGTTAAAAGTTGATTAACTCTCTACAGTAAATGGATTTCTTAGGATGGATAGGATGTGTGACTGCTGTGTTCGGACGCAGGAGGAGCTGGCCACTTTCGCGAACAGCTGAGCGTGTTGATGGCCGCGGTCAGCCGTCTTCAGGCTGCTGCCTCGGAGTGTAACGGCAGTGGGGAGTCCGGTGCGTCGCATGGTACACCCCAGGTGTTACTTGCTTCACCCACTGTCCCTGCTGTCGAGACATCTTCGCAGGTACTGGGCGCGGTTGGGCCACCCTTTCCCCAAGGGGAGTGGCAGGTTCAGCGGCGTTCGCGGCGCACGAGGCGGAGGGTCAATGTGGAAGCTGGCCGTGTGGCATCGCCCGCTCTGCCTGTGAGTGGACATGTGGCCGCTCCTTCAGCAAGGTCCGAGCAGGCACACGGGGTGAGGGGTTTATTAGTTATTGGGAGCTCCAACGTTAGGCGGGTGTTGGAGCCCCTTAGGGAAATAGCGGAAAGGTCGGGGAAGAAGGCCAGTGTTCACTCTGTCTGCTTGCCGGGGGGTCTCATCCGAGATGTGGAGGAGGCCCTGCCGGCGGCGATAGAGAGCACTGTGTGCACCCGACTGCAAATTGTTGCTCATGTCGGCACCAATGACTCCTGCCGTCTGGGATCAGAGGTCATCCTCAGTTCGTACAGGCGGTTGGTGGAGTTGGTGAAGGCGGAAAGCCTCGCTCGCAGGGTGGAATCTGAGCTAACTATTTGTTGTATCGTTCCCAGAACCGATCGCGGTCCTCTGGTTTCGAGCCGAGTAGAAGGCTTAAACCAGAGGCTCTACGGAGTTACAATGTCCACATAGTACTAGGGACAGAAAGTTGGCTGAAACCAGACGTAAACAGTAATGAAATCCTAAACTCAGATTGGAATGTATACCGCAGAGACAGGCTGGACAGTGAAGGAGGAGGCGTGTTTATAGCGATAAGAAGTGCAATAGTATCGAAGGAAATTGACGGAGATCCGAAATGTGAAATAATTTGGGTGAAGGTCACGGTTAAAGCAGACTCAGATATGTTAATTGGATGTCTCTATAGGCCCCCTGGCTCAGCAGCTGTTGTGGCTGAGCACCTGAAGGATAATTTGGAAAATATTTCGAGTAGATTTCCCCACCATGTTATAGTTCTGGGTGGAGATTTTAATTTGCCGGATGTAGACTGGGAGACTCAAACGTTCATAACGGGTGGCAGGGACAAAGAATCCAGTGAAATTTTTTTAAGTGCTTTATCTGAAAACTACCTTGAGCAGTTAAACAGAGAACCGACTCGTGGCGATAGCATATTAGACCTTCTGGTGACAAATAGACCCGAAGTGTTTGAAACAGTTAACGCAGAACACGGAATCAGCGATCATAAAGCGGTTACTGCATCGATGATTTCAGCCGTAAATAGAAATATTAAAAAAAGGTAGGAAGATTTTTCTGTTTAACAAAAGTGACAAAAAGCAGATTTCAGGGTACCTGACGGCTCAACACAAAAGTTTTGTCCCAAGTACAGATAGTGTTGAGGATCAGTGGACAAAGTTCAAAACCATCGTACAATATGCGTTAGATGAGTATGTCCCAAGCAAGATCGTAAGAGATGGAAAAGAGCCACCGTGGTACAACAACCGAGTTAAAAAAACTGCTGCGGAAGCAAAGGGAACTTCACAGCGAACATAAACAAAGCCAAAGCCTTGCAGACAAACAAAAATTACGCGAAGCGAAATGTAGTGTGAGGAGGGCTATGCGAGAGGCGTTCAATGAATTCGAAAGTAAAGTTCTATGTACTGACTTGGCAGAAAATCCTAAGAAATTTTGGTCTTATGTCAAAGCGGTAGGTGGATCAAAACAAAATGTCCAGACACTATGTGACCCAAATGCTACTGAAGCAGAGGATGACAGACTAAAGGCCGAAATACTAAATGTCTTTTTCCAAAGCTGTTTCACAGAGGAAGACTGCACTGTAGTTCCTTCTCTAGATTGTCGCATAGATGACAAAATGGTAGATATCGAAATAGACGACAGAGGGATAGAGAAACAAATAAAATCGCTCAAAAGAGGAAAGGCCGCTGGACCTGATGGGATACCAGTTCGATTTTACACAGAGTACGCGAAGGAACTTGCCCCCCTTCTTGCAGCGGTCTACCGTAGGTCTCTAGAAGAGCGTAGTGTTCCAAAGGATTGGAAAAGGGCACAGGTCATCCCCATTTTCAAGAAGGAACGTCGAACAGATGTGCAGAACTATAGACCTATATCTCTAACGTCGATCAGTTGTAGAATTTTGGAACACGTATTTTGTTCGAGTATAATGACTTTTCTGGAGACTAGAAATCTGATCTGTAGGAATCAGCATGGGTTTCGAAAAAGACGGTTGTGTGAAACCCAGCTCGCGCTATTCGTCCACGAGACTCAGAGGGCCATAGACACGCGTTCACAGGTAGATGCCGTGTTTTTTGACTTCCGCAAGGCGTTCGATACAGTTTCCCACAGTCGTTTAATGAACAAAGTAAGAGCATATGGACTATCAGACCAATTGTGTGATTGGATTGAAGAGTTCCTAGATAACAGAACGCAGCATGTCATTCTCAATGGAGAGAAGTCTTCTGAAGTAAGAGTGATTTCAGGTGTGCCGCAGGGGAGTGTCGTAGGACCGTTGCTATTCACAATATACATAAATGACCTTGTGGATGACATCGGAAGTTCACTGAGGCTTTTTGCAGATGATGCTGTGGTATATCGAGAGGTTGTAACAATGGAAAATTGTACTGAAATGCAGGAGGATCTGCAGCGAATTGACGCATGGTGCAGGGAATGGCAGGTGAATCTCAATGTAGACAAGTGTAATGTGCTGCGAATACATAGAAAGGAAGATCCCTTATCATTTAGCTACAATATAGCAGTTCAGCAACTGGAAGCAGTTAATTCCATAAATTATCTGGGAGTAGGTATTAGGAGTGATTTAAAATGGTATGATCATATAAAGTTGATCGTCGGTAAAGCAGATGCCAGACTGAGATTCATTGGAAGAATCCTAAGGAAATGCAATCCGAAAACAAAGGAAGTAGATTACAGTACGCTTGTTCGCCCACTGCTTGAATACTGCACAGCAGTGTGGGATCCGTACCAGATAGGGTTGATAGAAGAGATAGAGAAGATCCAACGGAGAGCAGCGCATTCGTTACAGGATCATTTAGTAATCGCGAAAGCGTTACAGAGATGATAGATAAACTCCAGTGGAAGACTCTGCAGGAGAGACGCTCAGTAGCTCGGTACGGGCTTTTGTTGAAGTTTCGAGAACATACCTTCACCCATGAGTCAAGCAGTTTATTGCTCCCTCCTACGTATATCTTGCGAAGAGACCATGAGGATAAAATCAGAGAGATTAGAGCCCACACAGAGGCATACCGACAATCCTTCTTTCCACGAACAGTACGAGACTGGAATAGAAGGAAGTACCGATAGAGGTACTCAAGGCACCCTCCGCCACACATCGTCAGGTGGCTTCCGGAGTATGGATGTAGATGTAGATGATACGTTTGAAACAGGTTCCGGGAAATTGGTAGATTCTGTCTAGCGAGATTTACGAAAGACGTTGGACACTACACCACACTGCAGGTTGACGACTAGTACATGTTCATGAGCGGATAGCTTGGCAGAAAAGTGACTGGCTCGAAGAATATTTGAGTAATAGGACCTACTGCGTTGTCCTGAACTACAAATGAGCAAAACAATTAACATCGGTGCGCACGGTGTTAACTTAATACGAGCGGAGTTATTCTGAATATTCATATATGATTTAAGAAAACTGCACAAAAATTAGTAACCCCTAGGAGACATCACGCTAATGCTGTATATTATCACCTCTAGACATAATAACGACTTCAGCTGAGAAAGGGAAAGTACCCAGAAGTTTCCCGAGGTACGCCTCATCCAGCTGGAGTCTTTCGTAGTTAGTCCCCATAGAGCACCGCAGGTCGCGGCGCGACGAATTTCGAGCGCGCTGAATGTGCGGGTACGTGCGGGCCAAGGCTCTGCTTCCCTCGGCTTTGCTCGTTCCTTCTCGGAGGTACTCAGTCCAGTGTGACATTTCATTTAGTATTCCAGTAGGGCGTTTTTCGATCGGCACGGCTCTTTTCATTGCGGCAGAATCGTGACGACAGCGCTGTTTAATCTTCAGAGCAGTATTTGTTCGTGGTATGCAGGAATTTTACAGGTACAGTGGCTGTTTCCAGAAAAAGAAGCGATCTATCGTGGCAAGCCTTCGAAAATGAGTGGGAATAACAAAACAGAGGGATAAGAATCTCAAAACATATATTATGCAGTCGCATAAAAGATGGGGACTGCAGATTTGCTATGAAAAGAAATTACAATATCTTGCAGAAAGACTTTGAAGGATTAGTTGACAGCGAAAGAGCAAAAAATTACAAAGATCGACAGATGGGATTCATTGATCTGCACATCAAAAATCACTTTGTGCCAAATTTGCAGACATACAATAGGCAGAATTTGGTGGTAGGACAGTAACTTTCCAGGAGTCGCATGCATTATTCCAGTGCCAGTCGCAACAGTTTCCGCTGGAACTGAACGAAGAATGGGGCGACTTTGTATACGATTATAAAGTACATTGATTAAGTCAAGAAGCTTGCCTGGTACAATTTTTCTATTTAAAACCCGCTGGGCGCTGCGTCACTCTTCCCAGGGCACATCTCGTGAACCGAATTCTCCCTGGCCCTTGCGGATATGTTGATCGCTACACCTCACTTGCTGTTCGAAATAGATTCAGACATTTTCTGTGCGATTAAGGCCAGGTGATTTAGTGGCCTGGTTGAGTTGTGACAGTGTACATGAGCATTCGTCAAACCAGGACGAAATATGTCTGACCCTGTGAACACATCTGTAGTGATCTTGGGACTGTCTGCAGCGTCATGAAGTCTAAAACTTGGTCGCGGAGAATGTTGACAATGATAAAGGTCATATTCACAGTAACCTGAATGAGGGAGCTCGAGTCATGATACGAAAATAACCTCAAAACATCACAAACCACTTTGGGTCTGCACGACGCCCTCCAAACATTGCAGATTAAACGCCTCATTCGGCCGTTTGTGGTCTTGATACCTTGTATCATTAGGAAAAAGGTAAAACCGCGACTTCTCGGACCACACAAGACGCCTCCAGTCCACCATTGTCTCATTTCTGTGTCGTTTGGTCTACTGAATATGTGCAGCTTTATAAGCCTCCCTGAGCAATGGCCTCTTTCGAGGCACTCCAAGTGTCCACTGCGTGATGTTCTCTACACAATCAAAGCGACATATTCGCAATTATGCTTCACAGCGAGTCAGGAGATATTTGTTTTGTTATACATCTAGCCACAACTAAGGGCGTAGCGACAGTAGTCCAAGATCATGACTTAACATTCCCTATCGTGTTTCCTAATAAAGTCTATGTTTTATTTAATGTAATCTATAGATAAGCGGAGATTGACAGGATTCATGTCCATTATAATTATCCGGTCAACCGACCACGGCATAACAGCCCGGATAATTATAATGGACATGATATTGCTGGCCGTGAAAGTCTACATTTTAGTACTTGACAGGATTGCCATCCCATATCCCTGTACTGCTGTTTTAAATTAAAAATTACCTAATTAAATTTTTTTCGGTAGCTACTTTCACACAGTTTTTAAAAGAATTATCACCAATCAAATGTAAGAGATGTAAATAAAACGCCATAGTGAGATTGCCTACCTTCTTCCAGAGAATAATGAAATGTTACCAGGTGGAAACAGATAAACATGTGTGAGTAAATTACCCTCACCAAGTTTCCTTATACAGGGTGCTCAGAAATTCCCGTCACAGACCTTTAGGACTTGTAGAGGGGAGTGAGTACATAATATTTTGAATAGGAACCCACGTCTGGAAACGTTCCGTTCAACGACGGTTTCAATTCAGACGTATAACTCATACACTTTTGCTTCAAGTATTGAATGAGGCGTGACGGAGTAGAATTAGTACATAACAATTCGAAAGGAAACATAACAAATTTGTTTGCATTAACACTTAAACATTACATCTTTAAATCATCCCAAAACAATAAAGAACCCAGAATACTGTACACACAGAACACTACGGCGCGAATTGTCGTCTATGAAGACGACTGCCTCGCCAATATGCTGCCAATATGGTTGCACTACCGGCCGGAGGATGCCATCCACGTGTCGTACAGCCGTTATGGCGCCTTCCATGACCACCAGCGGCGTACATCGGCCCCACATAATTCCACCCCAAAACAGCAGGGAACCTCCCCCTTGCTGCACTCGCTGGACAGCGTGTCTAAGGCGTTCAGCGTGACCGGGTTGCCTCCAAACATGTCTCCGACGATTGTCTGGTTGAAGGCATATGCGACACTCATCGGCGAAGAGAACGTGATGCGAATCCCGAGGTGCCGATTCGGTATGCTGTTGGGCCCATCTGTACCACGCTGCATGGTATCGTGGTTGCAAGGATGGACTTAACCATGTACGTCGGCAGTGAAGTTGCGCATCATGCAGCCTATTGCACACAGTTTGAGTCGTAACCCGACGTCCTGTGTCTGCATGAAAAGCGTTATTCAACATGGTGGCGTTGCTGTCGGTGTTCCTGCGAGCCATAATCCGTAGGTAGCGGTCATCCACTGCAGTAGTAGCCCTTGGGCGGCCTGAGCGAGGCATGTCATCGACAGTTCCTGTCTTGTTGTATCTCCTCCATGTCCGAACAACATCGCTTTGGTTCGCTACGAGACGCCTGGACACTTTCCTTGTTGAGAGCCCTTCCTGGCACATAGTAACAATGCGGACGCGATCGAACAGTGGTATTGACCGTCTAGGCATGGTTGAACTATAGTCAACGCGAGCCGTGTACCTGTTTCCTAGTAGAATGACTGGAACTGATCGGCTGTCGGACCCTCTCCGTCTAATAGGCGCTGCTCGTGCATGGTTGTTTACATCTTTGGGCAGGTTTAGTGATACCTCTGGACAGTCAAAGGGACTGTGTCTGTGATACAATACCCATAGTCAACGTCTGTCTTCAGGAATTCTGGAAACCGGGGAGATGCAAAACCTTTTTTGATGTGTGTATATACAGGGTGTTACAAAAAGGTACGGCCAAACTTTCAGGAAACATTCCTCACACACAAAGAAAGAAAATATGTTATGTGGACATGTGTCCGGAAACGCTTACTTTCCATGTTAGAGCTCATTTTATTACTTCTCTTCAAATCACATAATCATGGAATGGAAACACACAGCAACAGAACGTACCAGCGTGACTTTAAACATTTTGTTACAGGAAATGTTCAAAATGTCCTCCATTAGCGAGGATACATGCATCCACCCTCCGTCGCATGGAATCCCTGATGCGCTGATGCAGCCCTGGAGAATGGCATATTGTGTCACAGCCGTCCACAATACGAGCACGAAGAGTCTCTACATTTGGGCCGGCCGCGGTGGTCTAGCGGTTCTAAGCGCTCAGTCCGGAACCGCGGGACTGCTACGGTCGCAGGTTCGAATCCTGCCTCGAGCATGCATGTGTGTGATGTCCTTAGGTTAGTTAGGTTTAAGTAGTTCTAAGTTCTAGGGGACTGATGACCACAGATGTTAAGTCCCATAGTGCTCAGAGCCATTTGAACCAATTTCTCTACATTTGGCACCAGGGTTGCGTAGACAAGAGCTTTCAAATGCCCCCATAAATGAAAGTCAAGAGGGTTGAAGTCAGGAGAGCGTGGAGGCCATGGAATTGGTCCGCCTCTACCAATCCATCGGTCACCGAATCTGTTGTTGAGAAGCGTACGAACACTTCGACTGAAATGTGCAGGAGCTCCATCGTGCATGAACCACATGTTGTGTCGTACTTGTAAAGGCACATGTTCTAGCAGCAAAGGTAGAGTATCCTGTATGAAATCATGATAACGTGCTCCATTGAGCACCGCCTGAGACCGCTCGGCTAATCCCCCGCGGCGGCCGGAGTGACCGTGCGTTTCTAGGAGCTACAGTCTGGAACCGCGCGACCGCAGGTTCGAATCCTGCCTCGGGCGTGGACGTGTATGCTGTCCTTCGGTTAATAAGGTTCAAGTAGTTCTAAGTTCTAGGGGACTGATCACCTCAGATGTTAAGTCCCATAGTGCTCAGAGCCATTTGAACCATTTTGAACACAGTACTGAGGGAAGAATACGCCGTCGGCGCACCGCTGCAACACGAGCCGTCGCCAGTCTACAACTCCGTCTTTGCTCTCCTCTGTCACTGACGCTCAACGTCTAGTGTCACTCAACCCCGATCCACTACATCTGATGTCAGATAACCTTGGCTTCATTTTGAGGTGTACACGGTAGGGAATTTCTGTACAAGAAATTCTTGTCGCCATCGCCAGCGATGGGCTGCGAGAACAACCCAGAGACAACAGACAACAACCTGCAGCCAGCGGACAGTCTTCCAGTACATTGGTTCCAGATGTTCAAAAAGTGATAAAATCTACAACCTTTTGGCCAAAATCCTCATTTTGAGCAAAAAATATAAATAATAATATTATTAAAAGGCTAGGCTACAGGAATATTGATTTCGCAGTCGACTTTCTAGTCTTCGTGATCTTTCGAAACTCCATAGATATGGTAGCGAAACAACTTAACCCACTGAAGAGGCAGACAACGAAAGCTAGGTTTCAAGTTTTCTTTAAGAAGATGCTCTTTATGACCAACACAAATTCAGCATCGAGGGGACTGATGGTCAGAAAGGAAAAACTAAGCAGGCAGAAACTTTTAAATACCAAGGTGACTGGATAGAGCCGAACCTATCCGAGAAAGAAGCTTTCGTGTCACGCATTAACAAAATTGAAATGCCTTGTCAACTAAATAAGGGGTCTACAACAAGAATTCTATATCCTTAAATGCCAAAATCACACACTACCTGCTCTGTCATTATATCGGAGGCTCTGTATGCGGCAGAGACCGTTACAGTGAACAACAAAAGTCTGATGGAGAGACTTAAGAACAAAGAAAGGAATATTTTGAGAAAAATCTTGGATTTCGTCAAGAAGGCATCAGAACCACGAACTAGAGAGATAAATGGAGAAGATAAATGACACTTTTTCAGAAAAGGCGGAAGACCACGCAACAGGAATGAGTCTCGGAAGAATATCGGAACCTATTAACCCCTACTTTCAAAATAAGAAAGCTAAGGGGGCATGGTTCACAGAAGTGAAGTCGAAATAGATCAACGAGAACTTTTCTTGTGAGTTTTTCATGCGCACCACCCCTACTTTTCAGACTTGTGCGTATCGGTTAAAATTTTGTAAGAATGTAGATAAATACATGTAATTAAAGCTCGTCCCGTTGTTTCGTGTTTCAAAGTTCTCGTGAAGATATCCAGGAGCGTGATTCCCTTATGGAAATGTTACAAACCCACAGGCATTTTCAGAAAAATCCTAAGCTGCAGACAGAGAAGTTGTGGAGGCAAAACAGAAAAGAACACCACCATAAAGAAATGCAGTAGCACTGGGCAGCAATTAAAGCTCCGAAATAAGAGTCAACTAAATACATAGGATCTCTGTTTGTCCAAGACGAAGAACAAGAATATTATTAATAAATGTGGAAAAGGTTTAGCGGCGTTTAAGATCGAGTCTGAGTGTTTCGTATTTTGAAGCATGCAATAATTTCCATTGGATAAATATATATCGTATTCCTTACAGCTCGGAAGCGCCGTAACAAATGTCTGGAAACGGCGAGCACAGAAACGCGGTTGGGGCGAGAGCGTGGGGCGTCTTGGTGCTCGGTTCATATTTGAGCTAGCAACATCAGGTGAACGTTTTTGGTGTAGCCCGGACCAGCAGTTTTTTATAGCCATTCCAACACCTGTCTCACTGTAGCTATGTTACAGTGCATTAAGCAAGGTTTGAATGACGAACCAGAGCTGGCGCCCAGAAAAATTGGGCGAATCGATGAATTCCATTAGCAAAATATTTTAATTTGACTGAAATTAACGGTCAGCAAATGGAACCATTTGCATTTGTGCCGTTCGGATTTTGCGTGCAAAACCAGTCACCGTTGTTCGGATTTTACGCGCAAAAACAGTCACACTTAAATAGCTCTGGATTGGAGCGTGGTTGATGATTCAAGTTTGGTCACCTGTGTATTGGACTTTGGTCTATCGTAATTTAAGCGCTTGAAAAAGTCTTGCTTCGTTTTGATTTTATGTGCAAAAAACCATGTTTTTCTAGGAGATTTTTGAAGCGCACCATTTCTATACTTTAAACTTGAGCGAATCGATTCAAAATTTGCACGAAGGTAGACAAAAGGGTAAAGTGAAAACAATTTTTTTTATCCAATAAACTTTATTCGTAGTAGGGACACAATGGTTTAACATTTTTCTGGGTAGGTTTTGAAGTGCACAACTTCAGTACTTTAAACTTGTACGAATCGGTTGAAACTTTGCACGATGCTAGATAAATGGATAACGTCAAATCGAAATTTCTTTTATTCAAGCGACCTTCATCCGTCGTCGGAATACGATGGTTTAAAGTCCAGCTAAATGTAGCAAATAAAATTCGTTTTTGCGTGAACTGAATGCGCGGTAACGCTTTAATGTGAATCAGATAAATAAAAAATGCATTCTTCCGACAAAATTTAAAAACCGCTTTCAAACACTCGCATTTTACGTGCAAATAAAAAGTTTTTTTGTGAGTTTTCTTAAGCTCATCACTTCTGTGTTTCAGACTCGTCAATAAAGTCAAACATACTACACTGATGATATCAACAAACTTGTCTTCGTCGCCTGGGCGATTGTACTGAGAAATTAATATGTAAACATGAAGGATAAAGATGTAGAATAGTAATAAAGCTTTTTATTAAAAAAAATTTAGGAGTTTTCACATAAAAAATTCGGAGATATTAGTTTTTAGCACGTCTCGTACATTCAAGGCACGGCTTCCCTGGACTGTTCTGTCTGTAAAAGTAGACACTCGCGAAGAAATAAATTTCGTCTTCTCTAATAGTTTTGGTCTCCCATCATACATTCTATTCAATGTTCTTCGTATTTTCATTAATTTGAATATACGGGGTGTTCAAAAAGTCTCTCCGCAGTGCCATATGATTGTTAGCGCGCGTGCCGTATGCCGCAGTGAGTATACCGAATGAAATTCAGTGAAATACAAGTTATTAATTTACTGAATATTTATTTTTACTTACAAATTTTCACATTAAATGTTGAAAGTGCCCCCCCTGTTGTTAAATTCACAATTAAATTCGTCTAATCATGTTTCCAAACATAAGCTGTAACATTTATTCTGTGACAAAAGCAGTGAAAGTGGATATTGCAGTTTTCATCTATGGATTTTGGACGGTTTTTACAGACAGTTGCTTTCGCTGCTCCCCAGAAGAAAAAGTCAGGTGGTGTTAGGTCAGGCGATCGTGGAGGCCAAAATCCCTGTGAAATTATGCGATCACCAGAAACATCAGCAAGCAGTGACATTGAAATGCGAGCTTTATGCGCGGTTGCACCATCTTGTTGAAAATAACCGTTCAGTATTTCACTTAACACAAGTTCACCTATGAATGGATAGACAATATAACTGCAGTATCGTTGTGCGTTTACTGTTTCGTTGAAAAACCCAGGCAGGCGAACAATCATACGGCACGCGGACTAACAATCATACGGCAATGCGCAGAGACTTTTTGAACACCCCATACGATCAATAAACTCAGCTAATCGTCACACTCAGCTTATTCCATTCCATTATTTTTGTCCGACCAGCTCGGACGGTTTTGATGTCAGTTGCAGCTTTAATCGTTTCGTTGTGGCTCTGGCCTGATTATCTACAACGATGGAACCAAAATTCCACAACAGGAGTACACTGCATCTGCTTTTCTATGCCCACAGCTCAAAGTCCTGGAAAGCCTTCAGACTGCCTAAGAGCGCTTCTATTTTTACGGCGAAGACTTAGCCCTTTTGGAAGATCTCAAGTTTGTATCTTCAACTAACATCTCCAAGATATTAATAGTGACTGATTCCCAGAGCGTCCTTAAAAACATTCATTACCGGAGGTAGAGTAAAACAACCAACCGTTGCAGTCTGTCCGTGGCTTTGGAATACGTTAGCAGTATGCGGTTGGGTACACCATCCATCTGCTGCGGGTGTAGTCCCGGTATGAGGAGGACGTTGATGTATTAGCGGAGAAGGCTGCCTCTATAGGCACTCTGTTTGATACTAAATTGCCTTTTAAGAATGAGGTTAAGAGCCATGGAAAACATCTGTAGCAAGAGATGTGGAACATGTCCCAACAAACGAAAGGGTGTTATCATGCGATGTTAGAATGTCGAATTCCCGCGAAACCGTGGTTTATGAGGACAAATTTGGACCAATCAACGATATCCACTATCATTCGACTCAGCTTCAATTTCGCATGTTTTCCTCTCCATATACATCGAATCCACGTTTACAGTTCTCCTGCATGAGAGTGTAATTCTGAATCGGAAGCTGATGCAAACTGCATCTTGTTTTCGTGTTCCACATTTTACTATGAAAGGTTGGACTTCTTGAAGACATTGTTTGGTATTGGATACCACTTCCCTCAATCAGCTTCTTCTCTTTTGCTTACTAAAGACATTCGCCTTTATAAAGCGACTGTTAATTTCCTTTAGGGTATTAGGAAAAGTCTATAGACTTTAATGGCCTGTTCATAGTTTTTACGTTTTGCTTGTAATCAGTTTCCGTAATGGTGTGAGCTGATAAACCTCAACTGTCTAATTTACCTCAAAATCTGTTTGTTATCGATTTAGAGTGGGCACAGTTGTGACAGCTTGAGATCTTATATCTGAAAAACTGAATTTATATATTCTATTCATACAATTCAGTGTACATTGTAACCATGTGTTTTAGATGGTTAAATAGACTAAGCGCTCTAGAGGCCAAATAAATAAAGAAAAGCGAATACTAACTGCCGCTCCGACCGACAGGAGTTACGTGCAGACAGACAATAGACGTCAATCGACAACAGTCAATAATGGACATTAACTGTTTGTTGCATAAATGCTATTAGCATTGAGTAATACTATGTAAATCACCTTTCAAGAGAGTTAAGCCGCTATGTGTATATTTAGAAAGATGGGAAAATAAATATATGTAGTTAGCATGTGACAATAACAATTCATTCAAGACCAAAAGCCTAAGCTGAAACTTACAATTTTCAGGATATCTTTGAAATTGTTAAGACTGACAAGAAACTGTTGACTAAAGCAGACGAAATGGGTAAATTCGATTTTGTCAGAGATTAATCTCATGATGGATTGTATGCATTCCCTGAGAAAAGAAGTAAAGCCCTCACAAGAAATGGCTGGATATCAATGTGACTTCATGCACATACACACCATCATTCTGTGTGATGGGTGCAACGGCCACCAGAATGTACTAATGTTCTTCATCTTTATTGTTGTTACCAGGCCCGGTAGAATGCGGAAGGGGTGTGAATAGCGTTAGATGCGAGTTATCAGCACTTCACAACGTTTCAAAGCGGTCTCACTGTGGGTCTCCATTTGGTCAGCAGGTCGAACAGTGCATTCTTCAGATTTGCAGGGCATTGGGATGTAACAGGGGCCCGACGTTGGACAGCGTGAGAAAGTGAGGGCAGGCAGTCATTATCAAGGGCCTAGTCGATCACGTATGAGTTCGCCGTACTGTACACCAGCACTATCGCAGCCCCTTCACATCCGCGCCTTTAATCCGAGAACAAGTAATGGACGCCCTGCGGCATTCTGTCATGCTGCACCATTTGTCAGAGACTAGCAGTAGTTGGACGATGGAGTTACCGTCCCTGAACTAGGCAATGTATATAATGCCGAAAGCTGGAAGTAATATATAGAAGGGCTATATAAAGGAAAGAAGGTGGAAGCCAATATTGTGGAAAGAGAAGCGAATGTCTACGATGTTGGGAGGGGGCTTCGATAAGGCGAGAAACATTCGACAAAACATGCAAGACCTAAGTAGAACGAGGCACTTGGATCAGGAGATACCCTCGGATATACTGTCGCAGAAGAAGCTCAGTAGCGCAGTCGCCATAGTCTAGTGGTTATTTTACTAGAATGTTGCATGGAGGGTCGTGAGTTCAGAACTCACCTGAACTGATGAAAAACTTTAATTTCTATATTCAGTTCGAGTACATTTCAGAAGTATCCACAAATGGCAAGAAGCACTGTACTGGAATATTCTGTAGCAGTATACATACTATATGTGTTCTGGCCAGAGGCAATTCGCTCCGCGCTCTTGTACGTGCAAGTGCTTAATAAACCTTCGTTAAGTGAAGTTAGTGTTCGTCATTCATCTAATTACACCTTCATCTACGTGACATTATTCTCGTGGAGGCCCTGGGTATTGGAACTTGCGATACCGCACTTTATCGACGGCACAGTGGCTCCCATCAGGCCACGACAGAGCCGCCGTTTGGGTGGCGAGAAATCCGAGTTCGACCCATATTCAACAGATCGCAATCTATCGGAGACAGAAGAACAAGAGGACGTCACAATGACAGCAACTATGTGCCACCACATGAGACATCCCTGCGAGTTCTATGGTGACGATGGCCAAGATCCAAACAAGTGGCTGAAGGTATATGAGCGTATAGCCAGATTTAGCAAATGGGATGACACCGTGTGTTTGGCTAACGTATGTTTCTACTTGGAGGGCACTGCCAAGCAGTGGTATGAGAACAATGAGGAGAAGTTCACAAGCTGGGAAGTATTCCAGGCGGAACTGCGCAAGTATTTCGGCGACACACAACGACAGAAGTGCAAGGCTGAAGATAAATTACAGTGCAGGGCACAGCTTCCAGGAGAAACGACAGCATTCTACATTCAAGACGTCTTGGAGCTGTGTAAAATAGTGGATCCTCGAATGAAGAAGTAAGGTAAGGTTGCACATCTCATGAAGGGTGTTGCAGAGGACTCCTGAAGGAGGTTTCGACAGCTGACGACTTCATAAAATGGTGTCAGTATATCGAGACAATTCCTCAAAAAAGAATCACATGCAAGAAGTTTGAACGGATTCCAAACGTCGTATCGATGTCTGTGATGGAGGAAGAAACTGATTTCACAAGTGTTCTTCGTCAGATAGTGAGAGAGGAATTTCAGAAGGCACTTGGATTGCACGTCGAGCAGGAAACCGAGACGCTTCAAGAGGTCGTAATGGAGGAAGTGGAGCAGATATTGACCCCAATCTCTCGTCCTTCATTTCCTTTTAAAACGGTAAAAAAGTCGAGACCCAGGCGAAGTTACGTTCCTACAATGCCGCATGAGGAACCTATTCGCACACCAAGGAAGACTGATGTCTGGAGGACCCACGATAACCAAGCAGCATGTTTCCACTGCGGACGACCGGAACATGTGGTGCGCTATTGTCGAGAAAGACGGCAGACATTTGATGACGCCCGCGCCAGAAGACAGCAGACCAATCTTAGCCGACGTCAACTCCGGGGAGACGAAGATGAACAAGAAGATGTGGGTGCAAGACGACGTAGGTCACCATCGCCGCAAACTAGCCGCTGGAGAGGATGCTCTCCAACACGCAGATCAATGTTTCCACCGCCGTTTGAAAGCTCCAGCCGATCACGTAACCGTTGCAACCTGGAAAACTAAAGGGTGCAACTTTCCTCGAAGGTGAGGCTGCCGAAGATAAAAATCCTCCGTCGCATATCACTACAAAAATGATAGGAGACTATGTAGATATCCTCACGGATGGTCGATCAGCCCGAGCTCTTGTGGACTCTGGAGCATAATATTCAGTCATTTCGGAGAAGTACCGTCGCCAGTTGCAGAAAACCGTATTCTTCGACAGTAAAACATGTCTGCTGAAGGTGCCTAATGGAAATATGTAAAACCTACAGGAATAAGTGTCATTCGTGTGGGTATAAGTGGCCATACACAGCCCTTAAAATTCATCGTCTCACAAGAGTATAGACGTACGTCGTGATCATTCCTGCAGTCGGCGCTAGAAAGGTAGCTGTCATGTGTCAGGCCATGCAACAAACCATGGATCTTGTAGTGGAATGTAAGAGAAACATACCACTGAAGAATATCTTGGTCATCCCAGCCTCTGTCGTCTTGTTTAAGAACGGATTCGGTGAATTGTGGGTAGTTAACTATCGCCAAGAACCGCAGATCCTTCCAAGACGCTTGTGGGTGGCAAATGCTGAGCTGCTAATTCCAGAACAGCTGAGCGTCATAGAAACCTCCCATGCCTAAGTCTGTGGGCGAAATAAGCGCTACCACTACGAGACAAGATCTTCTAGCTGGACTATCACCAGATCTCACTAAGGAACAACAGAAGAAACTACTTGCCATTTTTCAAGAGTTCTCTGATTGCTTCAATCCACAGGTGAAGAGCAAATTAGACAAATCGACGGTGAAGCACCAAATTAGCACTGGAGACCATCAGCAACGGAACGTCGAAGAAAATGATGAAGAATGACATCATTCGCCGGCCGCTGTGACAGAGCGGTTCTAGGCGCTTCAGTCCGGAACCGCACTGCTGCGGTCGCAGGTTCGAATCCTGCCTCGGGCATAGATGTGTGTGGTGTCTTTAGGTTAGTTAGGTGTAAGTAGTTCTAAGTCTAGGGGACTGATGACCTCAGATGTTAAGTCCCATAGTGCTTAGAGCCATTTGAACCATTTGAATGACATCATTCAGCCTTCGCAGAGCCCATGGTCGTCACCAGTGGTTCTTGTCAGGAACAAGGATGGCAGTTGGCGCTTCTGTGGTAATTACAGGAAGCTTAATAAGATAACTAAATAGGACGTTTACCCTCTTCCACGAGTTGACGATACACTGGACTGTGTGAAGGGGGCTAAGTTTTTCTCAACCATGGACATCTACTAGGGATACTGGCGAATCGAAATAGATGAGGCTGATCATGAGTCAACTGCATTCATCACCCCTGAGGGCCTGTATGGGTTTAAGGGAATGCCGTTTTGTTTGCGTAATGCACCAGCAAATTTTGAACGGATGATGGATAATCTTCTAAGGCACCTGAAGTGGACGATGTGTCCTTGTTATTTAGATGACATTATAGTGTTCTCAGAGACATTTGATGATAACATGAAAAGACTGAGGGCCGTTCTTAAGTGTATGCAACAAGCCGGACTGGAACTTAATCCAAGAAAGTATCTCTTTGGAGCAAAAGAAATCAAAATACTTGGGCACCTTGTGTCAAACGAAGGTGTGCGGCCAGACCTAGAAAAGGTGAGAGCTGTAACGAAATTTCCTATTCCTAAAAGTATTAGAGATGTGAGAAGCTTCCTCGGATTGTATTCTTATTACCGTCGTTTTATCAAAGACTTTTGTATCAAAGCCAGGCCACTGCAAGAGGTGTTAAAAGCCAATGCTAAATTTATCTGGGGTGGTGCTCAACAAGATTCTTTCGATGTGCTGCGAAAATCTCTGACGACTGGCCCTGTACTTGGTCTGTATGATGAGAGAGCACCTACAGAACTACACACAGATGCCAGTGGGTATGGGATCGGTGCTGTTCTGGTGCAGATTTCGGATGGAAAAGAAAAGGCTATAGCCTATGTTTCTAGGACACTTACAAAAGCCAAGAGAAACTACTCAACTACAGAGAGACAAATATCTTGCTGTGATCTGGGCCACGTGCAAATTTCGACAGTATCTCTATGGAAGGCCATTCACAGTTGTTACAGACGGTCATTCACTTTGTTGGTTGACAGGTCTTAAGGATCCAACAGGACGACTCGCCATAATATTGCGCTGTATGTAATAAACTATCACTTATTGCAGACATTTATCTCATTCAGTTTTCTGACAATGGATATGGTCGTTCCATGACAGATTGCCATCCATCTGAACATGTAGGAAATCGGATTTTTCAGGCTCACTAGTCATATTCCCATTTCGTGTAATCCAAATCTCAGTTTTAGTTGAATTGTGCGTTAGAAACTGAGTCCTACTGTGATTTAGCATCAACTTCGTTTATATTACCCATGAACTTATGTCTCAAGCTGCACTATTTGATACAGTGCCTGTGTTGGACTCAAAGACCTTCACTACCAAGCTAGTGACAGAAGCAAACAGAAATACAGGGTTACTCTAAATGATGGACCCATTCTCAAAACTTCGTATTTATTCAAGTACAAATCCAAAATGAACAAGCTTTATACAAAAGAAAAGAGGCAATTTCAAAGCTTTTTTCATAATGTTTGATATTAATTTAATGAATTTAATAATTTATAATAAATTGTAATTAATTAGTTTTTAATAATTATTTCATAAATATAAATGTGATAAATGTTCAGTGAGGCCACAATTGGCTGCACAGCAAACATCGACGCGGTAGCCAAACTCGTCTCACACACATGAAAGCGTATCTGCTGTTACTGAGAGCACAGCAGCAGTGATCTAGTCCGTAGATCATTCAGAGTGGTTGGTAGAGGCGGGACGTAACCCCATAAAAAATAATCGCAGGGTATGAGATCAGGAGGTGTCAGTGGCCAGAAGTGCAGAGACAGGTCCTCAAGTCGCCTGCAACCGATCCAGCACTGAGGAAGGGAGTCATTCAAAAAGCCTTATACATCACAATGCCAATGGGGCGGAGCTCAATACTTTTGGAAAATGAAGTCCTTGGAATCTTCTATAACTTGAGGGAACAGCCATGGTTCCAACATGTCCAGGTACGTGATTCCTGTTACAGTTCTTTCCACAAAGAAAAATGGTCCATAAACCTTTGCATGAAATACGGCACAGAACGCATTGATCTTCGGAGAGTCTCTTTCGTGTTGTAATAGTGAATGTAGATTTCCTAATCCCCATATGCGAACATTGTATCTGTCGACTTTTCCACTAAGATGGAACGTCACTTCATCGCTAAAATTTCCCCGCTGTAGAAATGTGTCATCCTCCGTCTTTGCTAGCGCATAACCACAAAATATAAGGAGTTTCCCTTTGTCATTGTAGTTAAGAGCCTGCGCAAGCTGTAATCGGTAGGGCTTGTACCTCAAGCACCGTCTCAGAACTTTCCACACAGTTAGTTGGAGTATTCCAAGTTCTTGACTGGCTCTATTGGTAGTCTTACTGGGACTGTGCACAAACCTGCCTTGAATCCGTCGGACATCGTCCTATGACACACGCGGTCTGCCTGTGCTTCTTCCTTTGCACACACTCCTAGTTTGTTTAAATCGCTTAAACCAAACGCTAATGCTTTTGCAAGTTGGAGGTTGAGTACTGAATTTGGTGCGAAATTCCCGCTGCACTGTAATTTACGACTCACTTTGGGCGACCTTAAGGCCGCAGAAAACCTTATGCTCCACAGTCGCCATCTCACTCGAGACTGACAGTGAAACGGAATGACGGCGCTATTGCCGCGCGAACTCTAGCGGCCGCTTCTGAAACCATCACCGCCTCCCACCAAAAACCTTGAAACTTCCTCTTTTCATTGGTATATAGCTTATTCATTTTGGATTTTTACTTGAATACTTAAGAATTTTTGAAAATTGACGCATCATTTAGAATAACTCTTTATTTTAGAATTACTTGCTATATTAGAAGACATATCATTTATAAGTGTAAAATACAGTAGTGGTCCCAGCACCGACCCCTGAGGAACCCTTCACTTAAGTGTACCGCAATCAGACTCTGTGTCAGAGCCATTATTATTATTGTGGATAATCAGCTTTGGCATCTGTTCTTCTAGTATGAGACGAGCTACTCCTCTCATTCCATTAATGGTCCAACTTCTGTAGTAATATTTTGTGATCAACATAATAAAACGCGTAACTTAAATCGTGGGAGACGTCTAGTGTTCGCAACTTTTTGTTTAATCCATCTGGTAACTCACAGAGAAAAGAGAATATAGCATTTTCAGTTGTTAAACCACTTCTAAAACCAAACTGAATGTCTGACAGCAAATTATGGGCACTGAAATGATTAATTACCCATATACATACACAGCCTTTTCAATAACTTTAGCAAACAGCTATGGCACATAAATAGATCTCCAAATGTCTTCATTATCCTTTGATACATTTTAGGGTTTCGTACCTCAATTGGTACACACGGAACTGTTATAGGATCACTTTGTTGTACATCGGTTCGTCTATGTACCTGTCTGTCTGTTTGTCCAACTGTTAAGAATCCTTTTTCGCTGGAATGGGTAGGTGTATCAAGTTGAAATTTGTATCACATCGTAAGGTCTACTGTCTCTTGCGAGTGCAAAACTTTAAGCTTCTACGACAACGCAACAAACAGATACGCCCATTTGTGTTTCATATTTTGACTTCTTGCCAATATTGATATCGATAACAGGCAAAAAAACTTCGAAATTTTCGATTCCTGGGATGCATGAACTCTAGGTATACATAATTAAGTTTGTACTGATGCCTCGATGCTTGAGTGCTACACGCACGTATACTGATTTTTCTTTTTAAGGTGGTTTCACTTGAGTACTTTAATCGTGCAGGAAATTGACCATTCCCTAGGTTTCATCAGTTTAATTATCGATTCAATCTCACCATAGTTAGTAAAAGGAGGTGCATTTCAGGTAGCAGTCTTGGAAAGCCATTTCTAAGAGTGTTATTTGATTACCTGGAGAAACTATGTTTTTATTTAATTCAAATTCTCGATTGGAGTAATTGCCAGTTTTTCTGTCATTCAGGTTGCACTTTAGTGCTGTTACCCTGTTTTAAACCTAACGGGAAGCAGCTTTCAAAGTGCACGAGAAAAGAGTTGAGAAAAACATATTTATCGTCTGTGTTATCAGCACTGAAAAAATACTGTCATTCTAAGTTTTAATGAGGCTTAAAAAGTCTCTGGATTAAAATTTATAAATAGTTTGCAATCGTCATTTACCATTTGACTATGGCTGAGGAGAGCTCGGTCGAAATCTCGTGGTATTTTAACCACTTGACGAGGCTGGAAGCCTGAAAAGATTTTATTAGTTTGTAACTGTATTAAACACATGTATGAGCAAAAAACCCTTTTAGTTTTAAAGGCTTTTGCACTATGACCTGAAAGGCCATTTACCCTTTTACCAACGCAATGCTCCTCTAGTAACGAAGTAGCAACAAGAACGTTGGCTATAGTTTTCTACCGTTTTCCTGCGCCTCGGATGGACAGAATGGATTCAGCAACAGATGATATCAATTTAGGTGATCTTCTGGCATCCTTTCCCTTTGGCCAACATTTGTTTATGGCTCTCATTGGTTGGGCCAATCGGTTTCGAACGCAAAGCCGACCTCGAAATTATAGCACTTTCTTCAGCTTTCCGCTTACATCTCGAAAACTATACGTTTTTCGAAGATGACCACTCAGTCGAAATTTAAAGTAGACAAAATGTACTAGTCAGGATTGATTTTGACGGACGGTATCGATGCTGGAGCGCTCTGGAAAGCAGTGATTTCTTGGCTTTTCTGCGTATACGTCAAAAACACCAATTCCTACCGCCTGCAACTCTAAGAATACACAAGTTGTCAACAAATCTCCTACATCACATGAAAGCACATTAACTTTTCCTACTAGAAAAGTTTGTAACTATCAATTGTCTCATAAGGAGGAAGGGAGCAAAGCGAAAATTACGAAGAACGCTTTCTGCGTCCTACATGCAAATGACCACTCCCACCTCGTTTTGTGCGGAGTAGTCATTTTAGAAAAAAGCATAGTTTTCGAGATACAAGCGAAAAGCGGAAGAAAGTGCTAAAATTTGGTGGTTTTTGGCGTTTTTCGTTGTGATGCCGTCGTTCGGCAAGGCAGCAAACTTGAAATTCGGCTTTAGCACGCTAAAGAACATATGGAATCGCTGAGAAAAAACTATAACAGTTTCGTTACGCAATCGACTGTTCTGGATACCAACTGACACGACTAAAAGACCGCTCCCCCTCTTCAGGATTCACGTATTTGTCTGACCTCTCCATAGGTACCCCTCCGTTGTGGTTGCACCTATTGTACGGCTGTCTGTATCTTTGAAGCAAGATTCGTTATTCCATGTCCATTTTATTCTGGCACCTCTAAACTTTAATTTGATATTCTCCAAGTCTTTCATTATTCATTAAGATAGCTACTTAATGAACTGTTGTCTCGATAAATGGGGTGACGACATTTTTTCTGTTAATAAAAAACGAAACCTCCGTCCGAATAGACCGTGGAAGGTCCAACGGTATCCACCAACTGTCGTGTCATTCTCTGCCGATAGTCGTCACTGGATGCGGATGTGTAGGGGCACATGGTCAGCACACCGCTCTCTCGGCCGTTGTCAGTTTTCGAAACTGGAGCCATTACTTCTCAATCAAGTAGCTCCTCAGTTTACCTCACAAGGGCTGAGTGCAGCCCGCTTGCCAACAGCGCTCGGCAGACTCGAATGGTCCCCCATCCAAGTGCTAGCTTGGTACTTTCGGTTATCTAGCGGGAACCGGTTTTACCACTGCAAAAAGGCTGTTGGCTCTTCCTGTCAATAGATTTCAATTTATCAGCCTGTCACTGTAAGCTATTGACTGCACAGAATGGAAAAAACTTTTTCGGATAGACCTTGTTTGCGTTTCATAACTGTAAACACGTTAATCAGTACAGGACAATTCCTGTCTCTAAGGGAAGTGTGATAGTGAATACTAGCTTCCCTAGCTCTCTGGTTCGTTGGGGTGTTTATGCTCCCTGATGGCGCACCCATCTCGCTGGGAATGTTTGTGTTAACACTAACGTAAACTCCCGTGGTCAACAAGGTGTAGATGTTAACGAAATTTGTCGCAATAGCGAATATTTTTAACATCGGCTGAAATAGGCATGGAAACCATACCTAATGGTAACAAAGGAAAAATTTTGCCGGACCGGGATTCGAACCCAGGTTTCCCGTTTATTCCGAGCGGTCGACTTAATCTCGGCTATCCGCCCTTATCCTGGTTTTCGAGGTCACCCGTTTACATTTCTATTAAGCACCGTCAGATGCTCGTCAACGACATCGCTATGACAAGCACGGTGTGGTATGTACAGCTTTCGACAACCAAGGATCACCTTAGTACCCAAACTTTTCGGTTGTCTTCAGAATCCGCACGCAGGCGAAACGCTGCAGTGTCCGTGGCAAAAGGGATGTGCTCCTTTTAACTACAATTCGGCTGCTCATTAATGTCATTATGAGTCCAGAAAAAAGGACACTGAATAATTATTAATTATATCTAAGATCTTTTATGAAAATTGCATGGTAATTCTGTCATATGATATTGCATACGTTAGTCAGTATGAACCTCTGCTCTCTTATTATCCGAAGGAATCACGGATGTGGGTCTTTAAGAATCCGGTAGAGACCATGGTTTGTAAGTTGATTATTCACTGCCGATGCAGCATTTTCGTAGTTCATGCAGGCATTATGTTCGACAACAACCACCTTTCGCATATAAATTGGGTTCAAGATTGAACTGCGTGAAAAATCGTATAGTTGACAACTACCTCAGTGATTGACAGTGACTGACACATCCCCAGTGGGTCAGGCGCCAGCGTCGTCATCCAGATGGTGCAAACTCTGATGATGGTCCGTAACTAGAAGGCCGAAACCTGTCAGAATTTAACATCGGCTGCGATATCAAGACCGCTTTTAAATAATTTTATGACAATTAGATCGCTGTTCTCCGATAATGTACTATAAAATTTTGACTCCTACTGTAGGTCATGTACGAAACTGCATGTTCTAGCGAATAAAAGAATACGGGAGTGGGCATAAACAATTATGCACTTATAGCAATCCTACATGATGGAGAGCACTTCATATCAGCATGGCATCAAGTTGTTTGCAGTATTGCTAATCCGTATGTTCTGAAACAGGTGTTCGATTGCGAAGATTATTAGAAAAAATTTCACGAAAAATTCAAGTCTCTCTTCCAACCTGATTCACGAGAAATCATTGAACGTCAGTGTAATATCTCAAAGTACCTAGTCCCATCATAACTTGTCTTCTCTTCCTCACCTATGTAATAAATTCATGCTTCCTAATTTTCTTTAATTATAGTTCAAAATACCGAAATAAAAGTCGATATATAGACGTTCTGGGTAAGCAGTCTAGTCTGCAATTTAAGTAGACTACAAAGTGTAAATCCAAGAAATAATTTCATCTGTTATTTCCCTTTCCCAATACGTGCAACGTAATCTTCCACCCGACATCGTTTCCTGCAGTTTGCTTCAAATACACTGTAGTTACACAATGTCGCTAATTACTGCGTAATAATACACTTCTCATAGTCGGGGTTCACAGTCATGCAGAAACTTTTAAAGGACACTATATTCGCCGTTGGCTGTAGCAACTATTTATTTCACAACTGAAATTTCGACTTCTCTGCCATTTTCTTGTGGTTCTGCAAAATATTTTGTTTCAGGTCATGTCATCGTCAAAACTAATCCTTTTCATTGTGCTGACGATGGCATACATGTAGGAGGATTTTAAAGTCTGACATGAGCTGAAGCAAAATTTTTTTCCTTACCACTTTAAAAAGGGCCAAAAGTCGAAACTGCATATGTGAAATAAGCAATTTTCACGGTCAACGACAAATATGATGCACAAAAAATGGATCTACATTATATTACTTTTATTTTATTTGGAACAGTATGAATTAATTCAGTTCCGCCATGTCGTTCGCCTGCTTTTGCAAGAACTCAGTCGAGCTGTAGACTTATTTGGGAAGATGTTTCCTACAAGATCATTCTTGTATATCAGGAATGGGATGCAGAAACACGAATGAAGATGGTCAAACACAGCCTGAGGTACCAAATGCAGTTAGTGTGTCCCCAAAGGCCATTAAACGACTGTGGACTCGCGTAAAAACAACGATATATACGAAGATACGACCAAGGACATTCATCAGTCCAACCAGCCGTACGCCAGTACACAGTTTCAGGGAAATCAAGAGGACTGGAACACCGCAAACCTATAAATGCATCGATCTGCCACAGAATACCACTGACTTATTTAGCAGCAATATGTCAGTAGTACCGCACACACTAAGTGCTTAGTTCAGTTGATCAGAACGGTTTTTTTCATCACCTTTTAGCTACAGTGAATGGTCATATTTGAAACTGTTCCAGACACAAATTTCTTCCCAGCACGTGAGAGGGCAACCTTACTGCTTTCGTAATTGTTTTCACCAGCGCAGTTCTTATTGTTACCGTTAGTCGCGTTTAGTGCTCGATCGAAGAATTATTGTCTATTGTTCTTAAAAGTATCATTGACTGATTTTCTGCAAATGGTCTCGCCTTCGATTTTAGAAAGACCCAACATATTCAGTTCTGCACATGTAGAGGTACTAAACCAATGATAAGTATAACACACGATAAGGAAATAGTAAACAGGATGCAAATTTCAAAATTCTTAGGGGTTCATAATGATGAGAATTTAAATTGGAGAAAACACATTTTCGAACTCCTAAAACAACTTAGTACAGACAAATTAGCGCTTAGAATCTTGACAAACCTTGGGGAGAGACAACTCAGTATTTTGACATATTACGCATATGTTCATTCATTAATGTCATATGGAATAATGTTCTGGAGTAACTCATGTTTAAGAAAGGATGTCTTCACTGCCCAAAAAGGTGCTGTGAGAATAGTCTGCGGTGCTCACCCCTGATCATCTTGTAGACATCTATTTAAGAAGTTACGAATTCTGACTACTACTTTGGAGTGTATTTATTCCCTCATAAAGTTTGTTGTAAATAATTCATCACTTCAAGAGGAACAGCGAGATAAATATTTAGAATAAAAGATGGAAAAATGATATTCATTACTACAGATTAAGGTTTTATTTAGAATAGAAAAGGGTGCACAGTGCTGCAACGAAACTTTTTGATATTGTGCCAGTGATATAAAATCTCTAACAGATGGTAATGTAAAATTTGATAACAAACTGAGAACGTTTATCCTTGACAACTCCTTCTATTCCACACAAGAATTTCTATTACTGCTATGTGTAAAAGGTGATGGGTAGGAATTACTAAGTTACTTCTGTACATCTTTCTTTTTCCTTTTTGAAAAAAATGGAATATTCTGGATGTAACCGTGTGTACAAATTAATTTGCGACGTGAATATACAATGACTCCTTCCACACCGTTAGGATCTATCATGCAAAATGATCCATGGAACATGTTACTAACTAACCAACCAACTAATGGCCCTGCCCACTGTTATACGTGGATAAATCTTTTTGCTTAGCAATAACTGCAACTAGACACAATTGTTACGTCTTATTCACAGCATGACGGAATGCAAAGACTACTTGATACTGGTTCTGCATTAATAATTATGTAGCGCGTGATACCGATATTACACCTTAGTCTCCAATGCAGTGTAAATTTACATGTTAGGAAGGCTTTTCTGAATCTATAGGTGTAGATTGTAGCCTTGTACGGAAGTGAATCTAGAGCGCTAAGCAGTTCCCACAAGAAAATAATAGAAGCATTTTAAATGTGATGCTACAGAAGAATGCTGAAGATCAGATGAGCAGATCAAGTAATTAATGAGAAGGTAATACCGTTTGCAGCCAATACTTTTTAGATTGAGCTTACATAGGAACAGTTGGCTTGAAAATTTGCATAAAACCTGTGTTCGAACTGAAGACCACAACTTCTACAGCCTCCAAACAATATTGGATGGTGTACAGAGCACATGACTGGAACAGCATTTTGTTCTTACGTTAGATGAGCTGAAGAGGTGGTCAAACCTAAACAACAACGCTGTAGGAATGGCATTCACTAATGTACTACATTACTGACAGGAAAACAAGATACTGTGAGATACAGTGTCGTGCAGAAGGTGGAAAATAAAGTTTTTATTTCTATTCTTTGTATGCCATTCTCAACACAGGCCCTCTAACCACAATGTTGGCAACCAGAAAGTGATTAGCAAAACGTGATGCCTGTAATTAGAGATCACTGTGCCCTCTCTGATGGAGAATAAAAGTTGTTGATTATTGAAGTTCATTATTCTGAGGATTTAGGATGATGTCTGGGATCCATAGAAAATGCAGTTTACTATAACAGTTTTCACTATATTCTGAAAACGATAAAGCATAAATTTTTCAGACAAATGATTACCCTTATCATCTGTTGCATTATCAGAGCTGTTCAGAGTCTATTGTGCGCATCTTGCTATCCCTAGATGACGAAACTGTTCAATAACTGTTATCGATATAAATGTTCAAAGTGAATGCTCGCCAAAATATAACGTTAATACTCATCGAACGCCACGCTAGTAATGATAGAAGCTCTGTCCTGCGGCGTCACGTGAAAATACGACATACGCTAACTGAGACTAAATCACTGGAGTCGCTCTGTAATTAACACTTTACCCCAATGCGCACTCACTGGTAAGTGCATATGGGGTTAAGTAACACGCATCCAAGGCTGTTCCTGGCAACTGCACAAACGCGATGCGGCTTCTGACACGGAGTGCGCGCTGATACGAATCTAGAAGAGAACTGGGGCCTTACTCTAGCTCGCACGCTCATATTTATATAGTCGCGCTGCAGACCGCTGAAGGCGCAGCCGACAACATTTGCCTTACTGACTAGCCAATGAAGCTCTCAATTTAATTGTGCAATCAGCACACAGGTAAGTATCTATAATAAAATTCTAATGTGGCTAGTTTACATACTTTTGGCGAGTGAATTATTTTAGTTGTACTGCACGCAATAGATGAGCTCTGAACTTTCCCTTTGGAGAGACGCTACAGCTATAGTTTTATAGCTACCTCTTTGAAGCTTCTCACATTTTTTTATTATAGCGTATCTCCATTCTGCCTAAATCTAAACATCCAAGCTTTATATAATCACTTACTTAATCTATCTTGCTTTTGTACTTTTAGGACACAAAAACAGAAAATCATGAATTTCAACCAAAATATTACTTTGTGATATCCAGCATGCTGTTTCCATTAAATTGCAGTGAAAAAGAAATCCGAATATAAATTTTGAAGTTTCTAGCTCCTTCCTGTTGCGCCGATGATTTTTACGTAAAATGTCCAAATATCGAAAACTGTTACCAAACTGAAACTTAACAAATTATTATTTTAGCATCAGTCTTGACATGATATCAACTTTTCAGATTATTTACTTTACCTTTAAGGTATTGCGCAACATTCGTGACATCATAGCTAATTACAGTGAACTAGGCTGGCACACAATGGAAAGCATGTGAATTCTATACGGCGTGAGTAGGCTGCTCCCATACAACAGTGTCTTCGCAAACGTGTGTTTTGGTTAAGAGATTTTTAACTGAAAGAACTGTGAGTTCGAAAGTCGTAAAGTGGTCCCTAAAGGAGCATAACGAAAGTACCAACGATCTCTATATGCAGAGTGGTTATATTTAAACTTTCGCTACTTGTAAGGGCCTCCATGAAAAGCAAGTGATCATAGGACAATGAATCTTTGTGGAAACATTTGTAAGCAAATACGTAAAAGAAATAACGAATAAACCGTTGAGAGAAACGCATTTTAACTTCTGTATGAGAGGGTAATATTTTTTAATTGGGTACTGTGTTTACTTTAGATGCTACAAACGTTGCTCAGAGTGACGACCATCATTGGCTGCCTCCCTTGCTCTGCTCATATTTAGCCTCCACACTGCGTCCAGAATTCTCAATCATGGCTACAGTAACTTCTCCAACAATTTGTGGCGCTATTGGTTGTCGGTCTCTTCGAGGAGCAATTCCACAAATCTTCAGTTAATTTGAAATTTTGAATCGTGTTCTTCAACTTCAGTGCAGAAAGAAAACCTCCCCGTATTCATGTAACGCGTCGATAATCGCGAGGAGCAGAAGTACTATTAATATTGCTGAGATAAAACAGCTTGTCCAGACCCATGTTGACTGTCTGTAGGTGTAACGCACAGTGATGCTTGTGTTTCAAAAATTGTTCAAATGACTGAGCACTATGGGACTTAACATCTGAGGTCATCAGTCCCCTAGAACTTAGAACTACTTAAAACTAACTAACCTAAGGACATCACACACATCCATGCCCGAGGCAGGATTCGAACCTGCGACGTAAGGACAACACAACACCAAGTCCTGGAGCGGAGAAAATATCTAACCCTGCCGGAAATCGAATGCCGGACTCTTTAGGTTACAATTCGTCGCGCTGACCGCGCAGCTACCGAGGCGGACAAAATACCAACATCGAATAACTGTTTCTCAAAGAAATATTTATATCCTGTTGCTTAAAGTTCAAGCCTATTAATCAATGAAATAATATGCTGATTATTCTTGTCGATGTGCAACGGCATTTTCTCAGTCACTCATATTACCTATTTATAGATTTATAATTTTTAGAGCGACTTAACATTATTGGCATATAAGAAAATTTTTGCTCTGAATATTTTCTAGCTTTATTTCCTAGCGGGCTCGAAACAATCGATTTCATTATATGAGAAAGTAATTTTAGGACATTAGCTCACAAAAGTGACTTTCATAGTAATATTGACAACATTGGTACACAGCACTCTCTGCGATGGAACATTGGTACGAAGAACCTTCCACCACGCAACATTTGTACGAAGCACATTTGCCAGGCCATATCAGTAGGATATTTTGCATGTACACCTACTCCAAAAGGTATTCGTCTAATGTATGAGTTTATGTTTAAGGGTGTATAATAAAATGTCGTGTGGCTAGGGTCTTCCATCGGGTAGACCAGTCGCCTGGTGCATGTCTTCCGAGTTGACGCCACTTTTTTTTCTCATTTTGTTCGAAACTGGTTGGCGTATTTGGTCGTAGCGGACGTCAGATGACATCCGTTGAAGCTCGTTGTTGATACATTCACTCAGTTTTTTTTTATTACAGAGGCCAGCCAGTTAAATGAAATGAGAGTATGGTATTGTTGACTGGCAGGCCCCATCCGCTGAAGTTCGGCCGCATAGTGCAAGTCTTACTTCAGCCGACGCCACATTAAGCGACTTGCGTGCCGGTGATGGGGATGAAATGATGATGGGGACAACACCAGACTCAGTCCACGTGCGGAGAAAATCTCCAACCGGGGCCCGCTGCATGGGAAATCCGGCAATCGATCCCGAGCCCCTTGACATGGCATTCTGTCACGCTGACCACTCAGCTATCGAGACGGACAAGGGTGTATAGATAGTGATAAATTGCCAGAATGGAGTACATCATGGACATCGGCCTGTTTATTAATGAGTGAAAAAGAGAAAACAGTAAGAAACACAGATTTTTATTTACATAAAAATATTTAACCATTTAAAATATTTAACCATTCAAAAGAAACACAGGCAATTTAGTATATAAAGTAATTATTCATCTGCAGTACTGAAAATGAAACTCTGATCATGAGATATTATGTTGAATCGTTAGTAGGCCCTCTTATCCTCTTTATAATCTCTTAAATTCACATTGGCGCGAATTTCACCACAGATTCTGTTGTCTGCATTGCAATTTTACGCCATTTCCCTCGCAGAGCGTTCTTTGGATCATTCCCATTGTATGTCTGATGATTCGTCATCTAGTAAATTTCACAGATTCTCTGCTGGATTAATATCTAGGGATTGCGGTGCTGCAGGAATCCAGTGGGGAGCCACAGTCTTGCAAAAAAAAAAAAACAACTAGAACTTAGAACTACTTAAACCTAACTAACCTAAGGCCATCACACACATCCATGCCCGAGGCAGGATTCGAACCTGCGACCGTAGCAGTCGCGCAGTTCCAGACTGAAGCGCCTAGAACCACTCGACCACACCAGTCGGCCGCAGTCTTGCATCTAGAGCTGCATATTTTGTATCATTACCTTGTGTGGAAATAAAATTCTTAGAAAGACGTGTATTATTCGCACTTGCGAATGGATGTGTTTAGGATGTTTATGTAAACCTTTAGGTTCATAATCCCATCAATGAAACAAAAATCATCACAACATTTTCACTCATGCAGCCCCAGACAAGTACTCAACTTCCTTCATGTTTACCTAAGGCTGTTCTACTTCTCTCTTCAAGTTCACAATTCTTTTTTCTCCATACTGTTACTCGCCCATTTGCCTTAAACAGCTTAATTCGACTCTCGTCAGTACACACAACTTTCTTTCAGAAATCAAACCTATCGGTTTTATGTTGCAAATGCAACTCGTTTCCTTCTGTTGATTTCACTGATGTATGGTTTTCTACGGGCGGTTCAGCCTCATAAAGCACATTTCTTATAGTTCGCGCTGAAACAGACTTTCCTGGATGCATCTGAGTAGCAGTAGCAAGTTTTGGAGCGCTTACTTTCGGATTATTCTTGACTTGTCTAAGAAGCTGTCGCATTTTTTCTCGGATAGAACTGCAGGGCGATCACTTCGTGATTGGTTCAAAAAGGAGAACAAACAGTCTCGACCGCAAAAAGAGGTTTCAAATCGGTTACCACACCAGACCGCTGTTCACAAGAAATTTTCTCAAAAATTACTTCATGACTGATCTTCACACAGTTTTGTTCTGATTAAATCTGTATATAAAGGTCTTCGCTGTACTGGAATGCCTGCCAATGGTTTCTGCGATTTATTGAAAAGATCTTCCCTTTCGAAGCAACCTTATTCAGATTTCTCCCTCTTCTTTTGTAGCTCCGTGTGATTTTCGACCCATATTACCTAAATATCGCGCAACGGCTTTGAAAACAGAGGGGTAACTGTGGTGTCACCGCCAGACATCACACTTGCTAGGTGGTAGCCTTTAAATCGGCCGCGGTCCATTAGTATAGGTCGGACCCGCGTGTCGCCACTATCAGTGATTGCAGACCGAGCGCCGCCACACGGCAGGTCTAGAGAGACTTACTAGCACTCGCCCCAGCAGTACAGCCGACGTTGCTAGGAAAGGTTCACTGAGAATTACGCTCTCATTTGCCGAGACGATAGTTAGCATAGCCTTCAGCTAAGTCAATTGCTACGACCTAGCAAGGCGCCAATTATCCTTTGCTATGTATCGAATGACGCATATACTGTATCAACAAGACCAATGTTCACCAATTGTGGATTAAAGTTAAGTATTCCAGAAGCTACGTACTTTTCTTTATAGCATTCATTACGTATCCTGTTTCAGACCTCACGCCAGCCTGCGTGAGTTTAAGCGCGTGCCTTTCGGTTACCCGTCACTGTGGACTGGCTGTCTTGTCAGTCCACAACAGCAACTATCGACAAGAGTGGATGAAATACAACTGCAAGGAAGAGGGGAGTGTGCCGGTACAGCACTATACCTGGGAGATGGCCGGGGTGGCCGAACGGATCTAGGCAGTCTGGAACCGCGCGACCGCTGCGGTCGCAGGTTCGAATCCTGCCTCGGGCATGGATGTGTGTGATGTCCTTAAGTTAGTTAGGTTTAAGTAGTTCTAAGTTTTAGGGGACTGATGACCTTAGATGTTAAGTCCCATAGTGCTCAGAGCCATTTGAACCATTATACCTAGGATCTTGTTTACTAGCCGGACACTTATTCGACATTTATTAGGAAATGATTTTAAATGTCGTAGATTTGTTCATAAATTAAGCAACATATGAACCCAAACAGCATTTTATTTCTAAATATAGACATCAAGACGTAAGGAACTAATTACTGTTTGTTTCTTAGCTATATTTTTATGATTGTGCTTTTATAATATATGCGCTGAGGTCGGACGAATAGCTTTAGAAGTAGCAATATTGTTACCCTCTAGGTATAGAAGTGATCTACCAGCAAAAAAATCATTGAGTGGATTAGTGTCTTTAGAGATACTACTAGTTTTGTGTACCTCCCGTCAAACTTAGTTCTTGCGGGACGAAACATCACACTCGCTGAATCAGTTATATCAAAATATGATTTTTTAGAATTTTGCCGCCTCTTGGATAAATGTGCATGTCATAACTGCTACTCGGCGACAAGCCGACTTGTCAGCAACTGTTAAGGAGTAACTTTTGGGCGACCATGTACGAGTGTTAGCAAGTGGCGCCTCAGGTGGCGGGAAGCCCGGAGGGCGCCTCAGAAGCCCCCAGATCCATGCGGCCAGGGATAGCGCGGCGAGCAGCAGGGGTAGCGGCAGCGGAGGCATGTCTTCCCGTGTCTGGCGGCTGGCCCGGCAAGCACTGAGCAACATCGAATCCGGCGACAGACCGCCTCTCTGCCTACAGCAGAAGTGCAGGCAGGGGAGGGGAGCTCAGAGCAGGTCAGCCCAATTCCGCTGCTGTTCTGCACGCCGACGCTGGTGACGCGAGGACGGACAGCTCGTTCGCTCTACCTGCCCATATTTTGCAAGGTGCGTTCAACAAGTAATGCACCATATTATTCTCGACTCTTTTGGCTACAAAACCCTATTCTTCAACGTAACTCCGTTCAATGCGCACGGCCTCACACTGCCTTACTGGGAGGACCTGTATACCAGCATGGTACCACTTTCCTCGTCGACGTCGGAGCAAACGTCTTGCCGCATCAATAACTTCCACATGATCCACGTACTGCTTCCCGCGGAGTGCATCCTTCGTTTTTTTTTTTCTTTTTAATCTCATTTTGCTCTATATTGGTCGATGAATTTGTTCGTGGCGGACGTCCGATGACAGCCGTTCAGGTTCTTTGTTGATCTGTTCACCCTGTTTTTTATTACAGAGGATAGCTAGCCCTCTGAACGAACACGCTGAGCTACCGTGCCGACATCGTTGGACCCAACAGACGAAAGCCGGAAAAGCGAGGTGCGGGCTGTTTGGTGGATGACGAAGAACAGTCCACTGAACATCTGTGAGCTCCTCACGGGTGAGCAGACTTCTGTGAGACCTTGCGCCGTCATGGAATTTGTTTCCATTTTTGTGGCAACGATGACGCTGAAGTTGTTTCTTCCGTTTCCTGAGAGTACACTGCAGAGTTGATCGCTGCACCATGAGGAAGGATATTAAACAGAAAAACCTCTTCACAGTCCCAAAAGAAAGTCGCAATGACTACCGGCTGACGATGCGTCTTTAAACTTTTTGTTCGGAGGGGAGGGGATGTGGCACCACTCCAAGGATTGCCGTTTATATCCGCTTCGAAGAGATGAATCCATGTTTTATCGCCTTTGACGATGTTCGACAAAAGTTATGACGATCAAATCCGTAACGCCCAAGCAATACCGCACAGATGGTCCAACATTGCTCTTTACGGTCTTCTGTTAGGCGGCGAGGAACACAGCGGTCACACACCTACGAGTACCCCAACTGGTGGACGAGTATGCCAGCATTATCAAAAGAGATGCCCAGTTGTGCAGCGATGTGTTGGATAGCGGTATGTCGATCACCTCCAATCAGAGTTCCGCGCGTTCCAACATTGCACAAATCACAGTCGCGTGCAGCCGGCTGGCACGCTGGAGATCAGATAACTCCTCGAATTTTATCTCAGCTATCTTAAGGTTTCGAAGAGTGTATTCCAGTCAACATATTCAGAATGGCTCTGTAAGTTCAGCTTTATACAGATAGTTGCGGGAACTCTCTTATTTTTTGTCAGATTGTTGTGCCTCTCAGTGTTCTGGCGAGTTATGGTTTCCAATTTGTGCACAGTATTTCGACGACCGTCTTCGTCGGGTGCTGCGGGTTTTGCTGTTATATGCACTTGCTTCCTGGGCTCTAACTAGACTGTGAACTATTGTTGCCGTGCGGGATTACCCGAGCGGTCTTAGGTGCTCCACTCACGGACTGTGCGGCTGGTCCCGGCGGAGTTTCGAGTCCTCCCTTGGGCATTGGTGTGTGTGTTTGTCCTTAGGATAATTTAGGGACTGATGACAATAGCAGTTAAGTCCCATAAGATTTCACACACATTTGGACATTTTTTTGAACTATTGACAGTTTCGCGAAGTTACGTACGGGGTGAACATTAATAAAACTGACAAAGTGTAGGGACAGATTCCTGACTGGAAACTGAGGGAAAAAGATCCTATGAACATGTGTCCCTAAATGCATCGTTGCCACAATAGATGGTACTGCCGAATAAAAATTCCTCTGGCCCCATGCCTATCTGAAGCCTACAGATGACAATTAAGCAGACTGATGATGCCAGTTCTGGTAAAGGCTGATTCGTCGGTAAAGAGGACTGACCACAAAAAACCCTTAATTGTGATCATCTGCTGCAAAAACCATCGACAGAACCCTTCCCGCAGAGGGAAATCCGCCGCTGATAATCCTTGAACTCCTCTCAGGTGATAGGGATAGTAGCGGTTGTCATGCAGGATACACATAATCGTACAATCATACTTTGGCTTACATCATGTTTGCTGGTCACTTGCCTGGATCTTCTACTAGGGCTCGTGTCAATATCCTGTAGAATGGAGTCGTCTAAATTAGGAGTATGCACAGTCCGACTCCTCCCTGCACGTTGTCTATCTGAAAGGAGCGACGCTCACACAAACGCCCAAATAGGGCTTGAATTGTTGTATGGTATGGTTGGTGTCTGTGAGGGTAACTGTTCTGATATAGCCGTTCCACCTTTCGACCGTTTCGAACTGCTTGGTACTACACCAAACACCATCTCGGTTATTCCTGATATGATTACCGGACCATTCTGGTGTTTTCAACACGCTGCGTCAATCACACAGCGCGCAAAACACAAGGAACACACTGCACTTGGTCACAGGAACTTTCATTCGTCAGTGCCATCTACTGTGGAAACGATGCATTTCCGGACACATGTTCACAGGACCTTTTTCTCCTCCATTTCCAATTAGGAATCCATCCCTCAAGTTTTTCGGTTTTCTTAATGTGCAACCTGTATAGCCAAGTTCTGCTCGCAACGTTCCTTGCGCTCTTTGATGCTCTTTTGCTTTTCAGAGCTCGCACTTACGATATTCTTAGAAACGCAAATTCTCTCTGCGTTTTCCTGCTCTGTCGGACGCGATGGCTAGCGAGGCACTAATATAAAGAAATGAAAATGAAATAAATACCCCTCGCTGATTACAGGCGCTGATATAAATCAACGATGACAGTTGAAAATTGTGCCACGACTGGGACTCGAACCCGGGATTTCCTGCTTACATGGTAGACGCTATATCCTTCATTTTTTATTTTTTTATCTCATTTTTTTCGCTTTTGTTCGTTGCATCTGCTCGGGGCGGACGTCGTAAGACATCCGTTTAACTTCGTTGTTAATCGATTAACTCAGTTTTTTTATTGCAGAGGACAGCTAACCCTCTGACCGAACACGCTGAGCTACCGTGCCGGCTATCCATCTGAGCCACTGAGGACAATGAGCAGAGCGCGACTGTAGGGACTTATTTCTGACACGTCTCCCGTTGAGACCCACATTCGCAACGTATTGTCCCGCTCTGTATTCATAGTGCCCCTGCCCATTATACTCATTCCTCGCGGCTTTACCGCCGATTCCCGTAAGAGTTCGGGCACTGTTCGTGCATTCGCACAGAAGAAGATGGTCAAATGGCCGGTGAGCCGTAACTGTGTGTATATATATATGGTATCTGTTCTTCCGGACATGTCCCTGCAGTTGCATTATCCTCTGTGTCCTCGGTGGCTCAGATGGATAGAGCGTCTGCCATGTACGAGGGACATCCCGGGCTCGAGTCCCAGTCGGGGCACACATTTTCAACTGTCCCCGGTGACTTACATGAACGCCTGTATGGAGCGAGGGGTATTCATTTCATTGTAATTTCGTTATAACTGGCTGCAGGATCACTGATGGTATCTGTTCTTTCCGACATGTCCGAAAGAACAGATACTGAACGGTATGTGCTGAGGACTGATCAGGCTAGCTTCAGAAAATAAAGTCGGTAGTTGCCAACCGCAAGGTGGGACGAGTGTATCTTTGAGTAGGAGGATCTTAGATAGTTAAGAGAGCTGGGCGTGTGCAGTAAAAAACCGGGGAGTCGCAGGTAGGTGTTCGGAGGGAGCAGACGTGTGCAGAGAGCTTTAAGGTAGGAGTCGCGCTCGCTGCGCAGTTACCCTAAGAAAACTTTAGCACATAAATGATAGAAGATATATAATGATTTCAAATTGGTTTTTGTTAATGTTCAGAGTTACGTTTTGTATGTCCAAGGTATGACACAGTAAGCGTTTTGTAAAATTTTTGAAAGAGTGATTTGTGCTACTTGTGTATGACTTAAAATTTTAACTATATATATATATATATATATATATATATATATATATATATATATATATATAGAGAGAGAGAGAGAGAGAGAGAGAGAGAGAGAGAGAGATCAACATTGTGTTTAAATCTAATAGCGTGAATCATAATCCACATCCTTTGCTTGTATTGAATACGAAAATGAGTAGTAAAGTAAAGTTACCCACCAATGAAAGAATGTAAAGTAAATGAGGCCTCTGTGCAATATATATGTGCAATTCATGGTTTGAAATCGATTTTGGTCGAAGCAACGTTATCAGAGCAAAGTTATTTCAAATAAATAATTTTATGCCATTTCAGAACTGGCGTTATTCAAGTCAAGATATAGTTTCATTAAGTAAACATTAGGGTCAAAAGTTAATTTTTCAGTACCATCTTAATGCCATTGCACAAACGGCATTATTCTCTTAAACTTGATTGCTGAGTGAAATACATGTTGCATTTCTGGCAAAATGGAGGAGTGCAAGAAACAAGTTCACACACGCAGTCAGATGCAGGTTTGTGGAAAAATTAATTTAGAACGATCTTATCATTGATACTTTCACAACTACAAAAAGGATAAAATTTTGGTTAGATGATTCCAATACCATCTTCATATATTAATATAAATGGTGAACAAAAGGTTTCCGTTCAAAGCCGTACAGAGGAAAATCGGTATGCTAATCAGGCAAAATCGCCGTTAGCACTGAGGTAATCATACGACCGATGTACTAGGTTGGAGATAAACGTTTGGTGAGTGCTGCTGTGTAGAGAAGTCTATAATCACCTGTTGCACGTCCCCGTATGACAGGCGTCGTCGACTCTTCAAAGCCTTTTGCAAGAGACGCAAGGCGTGATAATCGCATGGGGGGAGGGGGGGGGGGGAGATCAGGCCTATAGGGCGAGAGCTCGGGTGTCTCCCACTTGAGTTGGCATTAACTTCTGCGTTATGACGTTTATGGTATGGCGACGTGCGTTATCATGAAGCAGCACCACAAGTTGTCTTAGTTTTCCACAGTGGTGGATTTCGACAGATGTACAGTCCCACACACATTCATCATTCTCCTATGGATCTCTATCGGTGTTTATCCTTCGGTAGCCTAGAAAAGAATAACAGCACGTTGATCCCGCCTGGACACGTTTGGTAATAACGTCTTCATATTTCACGTTGCCACATTCATTCACGCACATTGGAAAGAAACGAATACTACAAAAATCGCTTGCCTACATGTCGGTGTTCGCGTAACAGCATCGGAGTCGCACTACGTTGCATATACGCAACAGCAATGCAATCAGACGGAAACTTTTTCAACATCCTCACATAAACTGAGATCTGGGCACCAAGTGTTATTTAAACTGAAACCTCCATCGCTGTTTATTTGTTTTCTGACTTCATTTCGATACACTCCTTCGTCATGCTGTCCCAGAAACTTGGCTTTTACTCTACAATATGGTCTCATCGTATTTTATTTCATGGTTACATTCGAGGCGGTGCTCGGCAAAAGCTGATTTGCTTGGTTGTTTGAGTCGGGTGTAAGACTGAACTGTGGTGAAAGAACGTTTTAAATACTTGCAACAGTGCTTACCTATCGGCGATCTCAAATCTCAACATTTATAGTTTTTTGCAGTCTGTTAACGTAGCCTGTCCACAGCTCGTGGTCTCACGGTAGCGTTCTCGCTTCCCGAGCATGGGGTGCCGAGTTCGATTCCCGGCGGTGTCAGGGATTTTCATCTGTCCCGAGGTGGCTGGGTGTTGTTGCGTCGTCTTCATCATCATCATTCATCCCCATTATGGTCGGAGCAAGGCAATGGCAAACCACCTCCACTTGGACATTGCCTAATACAGCGATGCGGGTCTCCCGTATTGTTCCCTACGCTCTGTCAAGGAATATGGGAATTCATCATCATCATCTAACATACCCTAATGAATTAGTATATTAAAGTGTAGTTAGTGGAATTACACTAATATGCTGGTAGTTTTCTGCGATATTTTTATAGACGGCTAGAGCATCCTTTTAATTATAGGCAAAAGACTGCTTAATGCTTTTGAGTTTAAGGGGCGTCAAACCAACAGTGGAAAAGCCCCCAAACGTATTCGTGATATTCAATGAGAAAACTGACTTTCGCACTAACGCTGAATCACTTCTTACACAGTAAATTGAAAATTTACGATGTACTGCAATCTGTTGCTACTTGTAAAATTAGTTAGAACTGAATACAGGTCTAAGCATTTTAGAAATGAATAACATTTTTTTCGCCGGCCGCGGTGGTCTATCGGTTCTAGACGCTCAGTCCGGAACCGCGGGACTGCTACGGTCGCAGGTTCGAATCCTGCCTCGGGCATGGATGTGTGTGATGTCCTTAGGTTAGTTAGGTTTAAGTAGTTCTAGGTTCCAGGGGACTGATGACTTCAGATGTTAAGTCCCATAGTGCTCAGAGCCATTTGAACCATTTGACATTTTTTCCTGAAAGATATAAATAAATTTCGTGAACGAAATATCACAAGAAAAGCGTTAAGTTAGTGATGGTAGGTGTGGGTTTATTTAGAAAAATGGATCTGTGATGTGTTTACATTATTGCGTATTGTATGAACACTTCTGCATGGGTGTTATACTCCATAACTCTGCAACATTTATCTCCACAACTGTGCTCAGCACCTGCAGAGCACACTAACACTGTTAAATTTGAAATTACCTTCTCTTTTTGTACGCTAAGATTGCGAGATGAATGGCTGCCTGTGTGCACCTGGAAATACCACGATTGGGTTTCCTAATATTAAATCAGTGCCAGAAATCAGAGTTATCCAGAAAAGTGTTTATGACGACCTTCGCTTTCAGATGACAAGTTATGCATCGGTAGACAAGACAAAGGTCTTCTTTCAATTGCTGGCAACATAGCCCAAGTGAAAAATGACTTACATTTTACACCCTCCAATCACAATAGGCGCATGGAGCACTCCAGAAAATGTGTTCAGCCTGTTTCGACTCTTCTGTGTAAACTGCTAAACATGTAGTATGTTGCATAATTGACTGCCTCTTAAGAATAGCTCAGAAAATATTTTCAGAAATACACTACCTGACAGAAAAGTAGAGGCATCCAAGTGGAGAGGAGGCAACGAAATGAAACTTCACGGGCAGAGTGGGTATGTGCTGTTATTTTTGCGATTACAATTTTGAGTCAAATTACAAATAATTTGACAGTGTCAGCTCACTCATCAGAATCATGTTACAACCCTCTCTGCCATGGATGCAAACACTGTTTCGGTTGTGGAAGATGTCATAAAGCTTTTGTATCCTCTCCTGAGGCGGGATGGCCCACAAGTCTTGTAACTGGTCCTTGATATCCTGGATACTGATTTTGGGACAGAGTTGAAGTACAGTTGTACACTTGTTCCACAGGAGACAGATGTGGGGATCTTGATGGCCACTCAAATACCTCAACATCACCCAGAAAGTCTATAGAGACTCTAACATTCTGTGTGGTGTCTGTTGTTCTATGTGGTGTCTCCCTACCACTTTCGCACAACGACGCTCTGAGCGTGTTTTTTAGGGAATTGACTAGTTTGAACCTGGGACCTGTTGCTGGTAAGGAGACGCCAGACCACACATGTCATGTAGAGTTCAGAAGAGTTCAGTGAAACTAGCGATGACATAACCAAATACTTAATGATTTCAGCGTCAGCTCCACTGCACTCCCTGTAAAAGAATCTTAATGCTAACTAAATTTAGTGGATGGGTTCAAGCCTTTCCTATTTTTAGTTAGCTGGTAAAGTAACGTCGAAAAAGCAGTTAAGTTTACCATTGGAAATTTTATTCTACTCACAAAACATTGTTTATAAATTGCGCTATTGATAAAAGGAAATGTTTTAATACAGGATGATAAAAACCAACCGCTTTCAACAAAAATGTGAACGAATATTCCCTGAATGGGTTTCCAAGTTCTACAATGGATCGAAGGATGACCTATGCCATATCACATCTTTAATCTAGGTTTAAATTAAGTTTCACAAAAGAGAAAACTATCAAAATGGTCTACAGTGGCCCTCAATTATCTTTAATTACTTATCTAACTTGTCGTAAATTACAGTGGCTGATGTGGCTTCTCAATAATTATATAACAGAAAAATCATCACGTTTCTGATTTTAACTTACGTAGCAAATGTGAATACCATGAGCTTTAATTGACGATCGACACTAGTATTACGCAAACTGGGGGTGTAACAGATGAGACTTCTGGAGTTCTGAGTGAAGCTTTATGCGCTGTTATGCGGCATCGCGTGCGTTCATTGCCTTGTCGTTGGTTAGGCAGTGTCAGGGGGCGTCGGTCGGCACAGCTCCACGCACCTCGCCGACTCTGAAGCAACTCCTTCCTAACTTCTCCATACTACAATTTACCGAAGTTGGTTTTAAAAAAAACTATCTGGCTGTGTTTTCATCTGACCAATCAGGGTCTAAATGTTAACCTTAAGCTCCGCCTACAAAAATTCTGTCTATCCAATGAGAAACGTTATACTTTTCGTGGTGGGGCAATGTTTTTAAAGTTTGCAACGTAACAGAGACGCGAAAAAGTCTCACGCTAAAACTTGCAGCTGGTGTGGCCCTTTTAGTGTTATCGTAAGATCTATACTGTTCTTCTCGAGGGCTCTATCTTTTAACATGGGCTCGGAGGTGGTCCTGGAGGTTACTTTTCGTGGTGGGGCAATGTTTTTAACGTTTGCAACGTAACAGAGACGCGAAAAATCTCACGCTAAAACTTGCGGCTGGTGTGGCCCTTTTAGTGTTATCGTAAGATCTATATTATTCTTCTGGAGGGCTCTAGCTTTTAACATGGGCTGGGGGATGGTCCTGGTGGTTAGTTGGCGACGTGGGTGTCCGTCCCTTATCGTAGGACCTTCTAGCTTAACACGGTTCTGCTCTCGGCTTCTTTTCTCGTTTCTCCCCTCGGAACTGCGTCTTTCACACGGTGGGAAGGTATGACATGCATGTAGGCATTCTTGTGTTAGTCTGTGGTATTCCATTTGCTCACTCGTTACTCGTATTACTTTGGTTAATTTAATGTCACGATTTATTCGGAGCTATGTGACATACTACTGGATTTGCTTATCATGTCAGGGTTTTCATGGAAGGTATTGGATTTACCTGACACCTTACAAGACTAGCGCCATATGTAGACGAGCATTGTCCTGTTAAAAAGAGACACCATGATGCTGTTGCACTAGACGTAACACAGGAGGACGCAGAATGTTTATGACTTACCACTGTGCCATCAGAGTTCTCTCATACCAACCCTAACCTTAAGTCATACCCAATGGTTCCGACAGCAGGACGTCAGGAGTACCACCGTAGTGCCCTTCCAAAGCAATGGAGGAACAGGGGTTCTCACTGGGTCACCGCCATTCCTACCGAGAGGAGGTCATCGGCCGGCCGCTGTGGCAGAGCGATTCTAGGCGCTTCAGTCTGGAACCGTGCGACCGCTACAGTCGTAGGTTGGAATCCTGCCTCGGGCATGGATGCGTGTGATGTCCTTAGGTTAGTTAGGTTTAAGTAGTTGTATATTCTAGGGGGCTGATGACCTCAGATGTCAAGTCTCATACTACTCAAAGCCATTTGAACCATTTGGAGGACATCTGGGGTGGTGCAGAATCGTGATTCCTCGCTGGATGCGACGCCATTCATCAGCAGCCCATGATTCCTAGTCATGGCACTATTCAAAATACAGCCGTTTGTATTGTGATGTTAATGGCAGCCTACATATGGAAAGTAATTTCTTAGTCCACCTGCTGCTAGTCTCTGGTTAATGATGCGAAATTATACAGAATGTTTCAGGGAATCCATTACTTGCTGTCGTTGTTCTCGGATGGTGAATGAAGATGTGAAGGGGTTACGTTGCGCTTTATGCACAGTACGGTGATGCTCCCCTGTGGTGGTCAGACGTGGTCGGCTGGAACCTTGACGACGAGTATGCCTACCCTCATGTTCCCATGCTGTTTAACAATGGGCTATTGTCATACTGGAAAGCCCCACAGATTTGGATGTTGCATGAGTCAACCAACTGGCCGTATGGAAACCCACAGTGCCGCTCCTTTGACACTCTGACAGGTACTGATAACGCTGAATCATCTGAGTACGCTGCATCTCCACCTTCTTCTCAGTGATTGCTGAACGTCTGACGCTGTTCACAATCCTTATATACTGTACCACGCCTGGTAACAACACAAATCATGGACAACATTAGTGCACTCTGGTGGCCGTTATGCCTGTCACAGAGAATTGCAGCTCTAACTACTTACATAACCACGGATGCTGTGTGCATCTACAATGTTACGCTGATATCCGACTATATCTTCTGGGTGTTTCACTTGTTTTTGTTACTCCGTTTAACTGCAATCTGTCACTTTTCTGATGGTTCAATTTTGATTTCAAAATGACCGATTTCAAATTGCCTAGCGAATCATCATCTAATGATGCACAGTTTATAGTGGTTGTTTCTGGGCCATGTTGTGGCAAGGAAGAAAAAAATGAAATACACTGACGGAAAAAAAGCAAAACCAAGGAGGAGTTGTGCGACACAAACGAAAGTTGGTAGGCGTGTTTCTACATCTGAAAGATGATGCCTATTCAAATTTCGCGCAAGTCGCATAACAGTGGAGCTAGTAGCGCCTCTGTGAGAATGTAAATCAGGTTTGCTTTGAATACACGATGTACCGGTCTTGATCTTGAGTTACGTTTGAGATTGAACTTGGGTGAGTTGATGTTGTTCAAGAATGAAAGGTAACAAAGACGACATTATCAACACTCACTGACCGTAAACGAGGTCATGTAATAGGGCTAGCAGAAGCTGGATTTTCCTTCTGCGGTACAGCATAAAGACATGGCAGGAATGTAGCCACTGTACATGATTGTTGACGACGATGGTCATGAGAATGTACAGTGTCAAGAACACCCTGCTCTGCACGGCCACTTGGCGGATTTCACTGCGTCTGCAACAACAATTTGAGCAGCAGTTAGTACTAAAGTGATACAATGAACGGTTAAGAATCTGTTACTTCTTGGACAGCCCCGAACCAAACACTCCGTAGTGTGCATTCTAGTGACACCACCGCCATTTGCGACTTCAGCGGTGTCAAGCCAAAGGTCATTCCAGAATGGGGTGGAGGTCTTTTGTGTTTCCTGATGAAAGCAGGCGCTGCCTCTGTGCCAGTGATTGCCGTGTGATAGTTAGGAGGCGGCCAGTTGAGGGCCTGCAACCAACCTGTCTGTATGGTAGACCCACTGCACCTACATCTGGAGTTATGGTCTTGGGTGCGATTTTGTATGACAGCAGGAGCGCTCTCGTAGTTATCCCACGCAACTGAGTGCAGTTTTGTACGTCAGTCTGATGATTTCATCTGTTGGCTGTCAGTCATGAATAGCGCTCCCAGGTTTATTTTCCAACACGATAACGCTCGCCCACATACCGCTGTTTGCCGCGCGGGGTAGCCGTGCGGTCTTAGGCGCCTTGCCACTCTTCGCTCGGCTACCCCCCGACGGAGTTTCGAGTTCTCCCTCGGGCACGGATGTATGTGTTGTTCTTACTGTAAGTTAGCTTAAGTTAGATTAAGTAGTTTGTAAGCCTAGGGACCGATGACCTTAGCAGTTTGGTCCCATAGGACTAACCACAAATTTCCACACCCCTGTTGTAACCCAACATGCTCTACAGAGTGTCTACATGTTGCCTTGGCCTGCTTTATTACAAGGTCTGACTCCATTCGAGCGCAAGTGGCACATCATTGGACAACTCCAACGTGTAAGAGGTCCGAGCAGATGTAATTTCGATGTATTGCTCATGCGCTGCCTGCGATATGCAAGGTATAAGAGAATCGCTGACCAGAGAGCAGTGTTGACGGAGTAGGTACTGTGTAGCTGTAGCAGTAAGTCGTTGCTTGTATGCGCTAGTCTGGAGTCTGCTCTGGTCTGGTCTGGTGTATCGTGTTGGCTGGGCCGGTCGCGGTGCAGCGATGCCGGAGCCTGAATTTTATTGTATAAGGTAAAAAGCAGCCTCGCGCATATCTAGTAATGTTATCTGAACTCCCATGCAATTGTTTTAGAAATGTCCTAATAATAATCTTTGTCATATAAAGTAATCTTTTTACAATCATTCATTTCAATTTAATGAATTTACTAATTTCTCCAATCCATGATCATTCCGATTGTTGCAAAAGAAAAATCAGTTGCTTCCTTTCATAAATGACAAATCTATCGGCCAGCATTGCACAGAGCTGTGCCGGAAAAATTAATTTTTAAGAACAGATATATTCGGCAATTTTATTGAGGTAAGAACCTTTCCTTTTTTTTGTTCAGAATGATCTTACAGGGCCGTGACGCAGCGCTGCTGTCGTCCAAAATTTGCCAGGTTACTGAATTTATTTTTTATTACGAGGTTTAGGAATTTTTCGGTTTCGAGCTTACATTAAATGAGAAAAGGATTTTGTGGGTACATTAAATGGGAAACAAATTTTGTGTGGAGGTTAAATGTGAATGAATTTCTGTAGGGAGGTTACAAATGGGAACCAATTTTGTTCTGAGGTTAAACTAAAATTAGAATCATTCTCATTATTATTATTTATTTAATTTTGTGTGGGGAGGTTACACTTGGCGACAACCGGCCAGGATCGTATTTCTTTGTGAAACTCTGAGAAGTAGTCATATATCTGTTCTTATTTAGTTAAATGTAGTTTGCATCTGGCGCAACGCATTTACTAATTTGTCACTCTTTCTTTCACAGATCATCGGCAATTTGTTGCTCTTTGTTGTAATTGTGTTTGTTCCATTTTTGCTTCGTCTTTGTTTCATTTTGTGCTTAATTTTGATTTGTGAAAAATTCCGCGAAAAACTGTTAATAGTACATCGCGATGTGCAATGAGTGAAATAGCGGACTCGAATAATTTGACCGATAATACTTGCGACACTCAGTGTAATAGTGATAATCCTCTGATTACAGATAATCAGTGCGTGCCGATCACTAGTATTCATATTGATCCTAATGATGAGCAAACAAATTCAATTATGTTGAAAGGTGGCTACACTGAGCCACTGCGCCAGAGATTGCGCCAAAGAGTATTATTCTGCCGCCTCCACAGTGCTTGGAGAGAACTCGTAGAAGTCAGTGCTTGTCGAGAGCTCGTAGTAGACAGTACTTGGGGAGAGCTCGTAGTGGTCAGTGCCTGTTAAGAACTCGTAGCAGTCAGTATTTGTTAAGAACTCGTAGCAGAGAGTGTTTGTTGAGATGTGCTAATTGGCAGTGCTTGCTGAGATGTGATACTGAAGAGTCTTGTTGAGATGTGGTAGTAGAGAATCGGTGTAGAGATATATTGTAAGGATTAGAGTGATTTTCATCAATATAAATGAGGTAACTAACTCCGTTTCTTTTTATTTCAGTGTCCTAAATAATGCGTCATTACAGGTTCAGTCAACAAAGCATCTGGCGTGTGTTCTTGTATTAGAGTTTAATTCTGCTTTCCTTACGCAATTATAGTATTTGTAATTTTCTTTTATCACGTCAGTATAAATGGTATTTGAAATTTCTTGTCTTGTTGAAGAAGAACTGTGCCAGATGTGTACGTTGAGTCACACTTCCACACACAGAACAATTACATTTGTGCTTTGGTTTTGTAGGTTTTATAGTTGCTGGGGACTTAATTAATTAATTGTGTTAACGAAAATTTTCTTTCATTGTTTGTTGTTGTTCTATGCAGTCAGATTGCGTACAAATACTAGTCAGGGCCAACCGATTACGAGACACAGCGTAATCGGACATACAGCTACTACAAAACTAAAAGTATTTTCAATCATATTTAATTAAGCCCCCATGCACGTGGCGACCGCTGCTTCGGATCGTCCCTTGGATTCTTCTGATTGTAAAAATAGTAGACGGTAGTATTGTTGTAGTAATTTGTAGTTAGTAATTGTAGTCTATTTTGCATGTGTAGATTTGGTAATTGTCATTCTTCTAATGGTATTTTTTCTCAGAATTTGAGTTGTTGTCTTGTATACGCGTTTGACAATTTAGTGCAATTATTTCAATTGTTCGATTAATCGTGTTTGAGGGAAACATTTCATGTGAATGGTATTGTTGGAGATAAAGAGTCATTGTGTGTAATTTTCGTACAGTGACGAATTTTTTGTATGCTTTGTAAATGATTACACGATCGATGAAAAAGGCAAAAATGATGGATAGTCAGAATGACGAAATTGTTGACATGGCGAACTCGCCAACACAGGAGAACAGTGTGATGAATAATGAAGTGGAAAACAATTTAATAAGTCGGGAAAATAGTCCGGAACCATTTCAAAATTTTTCTCAATCAGAAAATTCTCAGAATACGAGATTAACGACAGAAGATCCTGTAATAGTATCGAACACAGATAGCCTTACAGCTATGACGAAGGAGGCTGGTTTTGTGTCAAATGTTAGGGGCGAAAAGAATTTGGAACAAGTTAGTACGGAGCAGTTGATGAGTGCGATATTAAATTTGGGATCACAGTTACGATCTGAATTAAAAACACGGTTAGACTCAGTGGAATCACAGATAGGAACAATTAGAACTGAGATGGGAACAATGGAAACACGGTTAGATTCACGAATAGGGACATGTTTCAAAAATATGAAAGATGAATTAAAGAAAGAAATCAGAGAAGAAGTACAACCGATTTTGAATTCTCACAATAATAGATTAATAGCAGTAGAGATTAGACAAAGGGCACAGGATAGAGAACAGGAAGAAAGAGATCGCGTGATAGTACAGAAATTTTCAGAGTTAAATTTACAACGTGCAAAGGATAAGGAAGAAATATTTGAGAGAATCGAGGAATCCGTACCAAATGACAGATTAAATAACCTAACACAACAATATGAACTGCTAGCTACCAAATGTGTCAATACTGAAACCCGAGTCGCGACACTTACGGAAGACGTAAATAAACAGAAAGAACAATTAGGTGACTTATCGGAAAGAGTTGAGGAAATTTCAGATAAACTGACAAATCTTAGTTTACATGGGGACAGAGATTCGGATGATACAGCACCATTGCCATTTGCAGAAACCGAAGAGTATCAGAACATAAATAAACATGTTAAAATCAGGGAAAATTTAATGAACGCATGAAAAGGGAATTTGAGGCTTTAAAAAAGCAAGTCTAACAGATTGAGGGCGAAATCGTAGGAAAAGACAGTAGAAGAAACTTAGAATCACAGATAGCAGAGGGGTATGAAGAAAGTAATTTATTTCATTTACGAGAAGCAACAAGAGAGCGCCAGGCGCGCGAACTTGACAATAATCGACATTCGGACTGGGACAGACGCGGTAGGTCTTTGTCGCCACGAGGCGGAAATTTAAGATCTTCCGCAATTCTAAGAATGACATACATCCATGTGCACGGTTAGATCAATTTATGTACGCACTTCCACCAAATTTGCCACTAAGTCACAAACTGGAAATTATGTGCAGCTATTAAAGTCCTCAGGGGATTCACTACTCTAAGTGAATATGTGCCGTAGCGAGCATAGGGCCCCGAGCTGTAGTGGTGCTATTTCCCTTTTAGTTTTCTGCACTGCTGCCTACTCTTTTGCTATTCTTTGCATCTGTCACAACAACTCTTCGACTATCAATCTATCTAGACAGTAGGTAAAGAATAACCGGATTTGACTGTTTTACCCAAAAGTGACTTAGGAAATTACCGTTTGGACTTACTGTACCTTCAGCAGCATTCATTCGTAGCTTAAATGAAATTTTACCTGTTTATCTTCGTGACAATATTACTTCATATGTTGACGACATTCTTATTGCTAAACATTCTTGGAGTGAGCACAACAAAATTTTGGATTCATTATTACGTATCTTTGCAAGAGTTGGCATTACTGTGAACTTAGAAAAATCTGAATTTGGTCGTTCTCAGGTGAAATTTCTCGGTCACATTATTGCTACAGAAGGTATTCTTCCTGATCCAGAGAAACTAGATGCTATTCAGTTCGCAATGACATTCTTTTTAAACGAAAATCGGTCGACAACTCCGTTTGGTTAGTTTGTATTCCTGATGAGTGGGTCAATAAATTGATTTGGTATACGCATTTCAGTTATGCACACTTTGGTCCCAGAAAAGGCTTTCGTAAATTACGAGAAAATTGCTACTTCAGTAATATGGAAAAACGTATTCGATCTGTTCTGGGCAAATGCAAATTATGTCAAAAGGCTAAGCCGCCAACAGTTTCTCACAGAGCACCGTTGTTTCCTATCATTCCAGCGAAATTAAAGGAGATGGCTGCAGTCGATTTGTTCGGTCCAGTGGTTCGTTCTACAAATGGTTTTGCATACATTTTCGTAGCAGTGGAGTTGACATCAAAATATGTGTGTTTTACACCTTTACGTAAAGCAACAGCTCGTTCAGTATCTAATGCCTTCATCCAACATTTTCTTAAAGAAGTTGGTCATGTTGATAAGGTTATATCAGATAATGGATCACAGTTTCGTTCTAAAATTTGGCTTCGTACTCTACAGCGTCATAAAATTAAACCAATTTTCATTTCACTTTTTCACCCTCAATCTAACGCTTCAGAGAGATGGATGAAGGAAATCAATAAATTGTGTCGTCTTATTAGTATCTTCATATTTTTCAAAACATTCTGAATGAACTCCCTAATGACTCAACTTCTTTACCGCCTTTACTGATATTAAAAAACAAAGCACCGACAAATCGCATTTCTGAAATGGTTCCTTTTCCGCCTACACGGAAACTACGGCATTCTGAAGTTGTGAACATGGCTCTGCAAAATATTGCATCTGCGGCTGCGAGAAGAGAGAAATCAGCTAAGCGTCCTGGTCGTTCAAAAATCTTGTCAGTTGGTCAAAAGGTGTTAATTAGGTCTCACCGTTTGTCCCACAAAGGAAAAGGCTTGTGTCGCAAATTTTTTCTGCTTTATAACGGTCCATATAGAATTCGTAAAATTATTCATGATAACACTGTCGAAATAGAAACTCTTAAATCTCGACGCTCTAAAGGAATACATCATATATCTAACGTAAAAATTTTTGTGGAATGATATACTTTTGAAAAATTTTTGTGGAATGACATACTTTAGAGAAACTCACAGCTACATGTAAACATGCGGAGAGTACAAGGATACCGCGCTGTGTTTTGGCGGCGGCACATACTCAAAGCAACAGTCAAGTCTGCGCGCCGCACAAGGCACGCGAACGATTGCTTCCTACGTCACGCGCCTACAGCTGATCGAGCGCTCAGTGCGAATGCACTGACAGCCGTAAACAAATACACAGTTTAATTTCTCCGATTAAATTCAGTATAAAGCTATAGTGACTTGATGAATTATGTTATTAACATTCAGTATTTTTCAGGATACGGTTCTATAAAATATTTAAGAACTTCAGGTAAATTCTGTGTGTCTCCGACGTTAAGAGGACTTGCTATCGAGAAATTTTCAGGAAGAATGTAATTTCGAAGAAGAAACTAATAAACTAAAAAGGGTAACTATTAATTGAGTTTATTTTTCAGGTAACATATTTCCACTTAGGTACGTACCTTAGACGTAATTTGCTGCTCGCGATTACGTGATTCATACTTTGTGCTAATTTCATGTTCTATGAATTTACTTGTGAAGCGACGTGCTTGCGTACGTTAACTGATTTTGACAATGATTATTAATGAATTGGGTTGTAATTTGTATATATTTGCATCGCTTGGCTGCTATGCTTTTTCACTGATGTCATATATTTTTTTAATTATGTGCCTGCTGTGCTTATTTATTTAAATTATAATTGTAACCTGATTAATTGTGCTGACTGTGATTATGTATGAAAGTTATACTTTGCGATTTATCTGCTTGCGCCTTCATGTTTACTTATTAAGATGACATATGAACATTTATTTGCTTATGCTGATATGATGCTAATGACCTGTTTATTATGTTAGATAACATATGTTTGCTGCTATGCGTATGGATTGCATATTTATACATTTCTGTTTGTTGTCACAACTACTCTTTAATTTGGTATATAGCAATGCTGATGTACAGTGTACGAACATAGAGTTTAGGTTACAGTATGGTGTTAATTATAGATTGTTCGCTTGGCAGAGCCTCGTTGTAGGAATTGTGCTGCATCCACTTGTTGACATTCTGTTCTCTACTGGTATATTTACTCGCTATTGTTTGTTTTGCTTACGCTCAGTGCCTTATATTTTTAAGATAAGCAAATGAACTGCTATAATTCGACGAACGACATTGGTACAAAGAACTTCGTTGAAGTCACATGAGCTGGAGGTTTTATGGAAGCTGTATAACTTTATGCTAATAGGAAGGAAGCTAACGACATGACATACCATTACTAGGTTTAGACCATTAACAATTATTACACTGCATTCTTCGTGAGCAATTGAAATAGGAAGTGACACTTGACACAAGAAATACTCCACATGTTTGCTTCTGTTTGCCATATTTCTTGAAGTGGTGTACACACTGTGAAATATTACTATCATTCAAACTCCGTACTCGTACTTAATTACTGAGAATTATTCGAACTAAGTCTGTTAGAGGTCATGTATGCATTTCTTTGTTTATAATTCATAATGAGTAGAAGATTTGGCTCAGATGGATTACACAGAGGTTGTGTGTTGACAATGTGTCTTCGGATTGTATGGGATAATGAGGTTTGCATTAGGATTTTATCTGTACTTGTTCGAGGAGACTGACTAGAGGAAAGAGTTGTTATGGAAGTGAAGTGATATTGGTAATAAGGTTTATATGTATCGACGTATTGAAGAGGTATTGTTGAGGTATTGCGATTATATGAAGTTGATGATTATTGGAGTTTTTGTGGACAAGAGGTAAGGTAAATGCTATTAATGATAAGGTTTATATGTATCGACATAAGAGGTATTATTGAAGTATTGAGATTATGTGATGCTGATGATTATTGGAGTTTTGGTGTATAAGAAGTAAAGTAAGTGAGGAGCATATTTTTTTTTGTTGGTCTTATGGAACAAGGAGGATGAAGATAGCAGACTAGAACACTAAAGTAGAAGGAAGATAGTCTATACACACTTTGTTAAATCACTAAGCAGTATATACTTTTTTTTGAAGAGAGGAAGTATTTGCATATCTTGGCTCACTGACAGTTGTTCAACAACAGTACATTTTGATCTGGCTTGGCAAACATTGGTTTTGACATGATGACTATGACGTTGACTTAACTATTATTGACTGTTATACATTGCTGCCACTACTACTTGATACACATGATGAACATCAGATTTTGACAGAATTGCATTTACACAGTTAACACTAATCAGTTACACAGTAGTACTTAATGTGGATGAAAGATGAGTGAGTGTGTTTTGTGTGTTTTCCTTTCCTAATCCTACCCACCTATCTCCTAAATATTATTTTATTTGTTTGTTGTGGCTTGCACTGACACCCATAAATATTATAGGTTTACTGATGTTTGTGTATTTGTAATAGTTATTATGACAATTATCTGACATCATTTGTGTGTTTGTTATGATTTGTATGTTTAGTGTAAAAGCATTTGTATGTGGATTCAAACTATTGTTCATGCCTGAACTGTCTGATTAGTGATGGTAAATATTATGAACTGTTACCTGCACTTTTTCAACATAATGTGTGACACTTAGGAATGATTAATTTCTGCTGATGAACTGTGTGATCAGTGATAGTGAATATTATGGACTGTTACTTGTATTTTTTCTACATGATTGCTGCCACTAGGACATGTTTAATTTCTGCTTATAAACTTTGATGAACAGTGTGATCAGTGATATTATTATGGACTGCTCTCTGCACCTGCTCAACTTTGCTGGGTGCCACTGATGAACTACTTCTACTGAAACAATGTCACTTGTTGCTGTCTGCACCTGCTCAACATTGCTGGGTACCACTGATGGAACTGCTTCTACTGACATAATGTCACTTGTTGCTGTCTGCACCTGCTCAACTTTGCTGGGTGCCACTGATGAACTACTTCTACTGAAATAATGTCACTTGTTGCTGTCTGCACCTACTCAACATTGCTGGGTGCCACTAATGGAACTGCTTCTACTGAAATGAAGTCACTTGTTGGTGTCTGCACCTACTCAACATTGCTGGGTGCAACTGATGAACTGCTTCTACTGAAATAATGTCACTTGTTGCTGTCTGCACCTGCACAACATTACTGGATGCACAGATGAAGCTACTTCTATGGAAATGATGTCACTTGCCGGTGTCTGCACCTACTCAACATTGCTGGGTGCCACTGATGGACTGCTTCTACTGAACTAATGTGACTTGTTGCTGTGTGTACCTCTTCAACTTTACTGGGTGCCACAGATGGAACTGCTTCTACTGAAATGATGTCACTTGTTGGTGTCTGCACCTGCTCAACATTGCTGGGTGCAACTGATGGACTGCTTCTACTGAAATGATGTCACTTGTTGGTGTCTGCACCTCTTCTCAACATTGCTGGGTGCAACTGATGGACTGTTTCTGCTGAAATGATGTCACTTGTTGGTGTTTGCACCTGTTGACCATTGCTGGGCTGGAATGATCAACTATTTGTTTTTTTGAACAATTAAAAGTATTTTATGTGAACATTTGTATAAACTGATTTTTTGTGTATTGTGCAAACTATTATGTAAAGCCACATGTATGAAAAGAAGTTGTATTGCTTACTGTATTTCATATATTAGGTTATTGAAAGGTCAGTGCAAAGCCAAAATTTTAACTAATTATGTGATATTTAGGTATTAATATTATCTTTTATTTTTGTCTGTATTTTTCTGGACGAATTTGGTGGTATTTTCACCACCAATGCTGGCAAAAATACCATCAAATTCTGGCCTGTGGAGGAGGGGCATATGAAAGGTGGCTACACTGAGCCACTGCGCCAGAGATTGCGCCAAAGAGTATTATTCTGCCGCCTCCACAGTGCTTGGAGAGAACTCGTAGAAGTCAGTGCTTGTCGAGAGCTCGTAGTAGACAGTGCTTGGGGAGAGCTCGTAGTGGTCAGTGCCTGTTAAGAACTCGTAGCAGTCAGTACTTGTTAAGAACTCGTAGCAGAGAGTGTTTGTTGAGATGTGCTAATAGGCAGTGCTTGCTGAGATGTGATACTGAAGAGTCTTGTTGAGATGAGGTAGTAGAGAATCTGTGTAGAGATATATTGTAAGGATTAGAGTGATTTTCATCAATATAAATGAGGTAACTAACTCCGTTTCTTTTTATTTCAGTGTCCTAAATAATGCGTCATTACAGGTTCAGTCAACAAAGCATCTGGCGTGTGTTCTTGTATTAGAGTTTAATTCTGCTTTCCTTACGCAATTATAGTATTTGTAATTTTCTTTTATCACGTCAGTATAAATGGTATTTGAAATTTCTTGTCTTGTTGAAGAAGAACTGTGCCAGATGTGTACGTTGAGTCACACTCCCACACACAGAACAATTACATTTGTGCTTTGGTTTTGTAGGTTTTATAGTTGCTGGGGACTTAATTAATTAATTGTGTTAAAGAAAATTTTCTTTCATTGTTTGTTGTTGTTCTATGCAGTCAGATTGCGTACAAGTACTAGTCAGGGCCAACCGCTTACGAGACACAGCGTAATCGGACATACAGCTACTACAAAACTAAAAGTATTTTCAATCATATTTAATTAAGCCCCCATGCAATGTCCACCGTAAATGTAATAATTGATGACGCGGCACGTTCAGTTACAATAAACGCTGCCCAGTTTAACACACCTGATTTGCAAAATTTACACAGTGAACAGACAAATGTTCCTAACGAAGATGAATAATGTACTCAAAGTACGTCAGATTTATTTGATTCCGGTGTAGTGATCAACAGTGTACATTCAATTGGCAAACCTTTTCGAGAATCACAGAATGACCAAATGGTTACACAAAACGTGACAAATGCACATACACCATCACACAGCACAGAGAATACAGCAGCTAGTTTAGACATGGATCAAGTTATGGCATTATTGCTACAATTTAATGAAAATGTTAAACAATTACTTAATGAAAATCTCAAACAGCAGAGTGAAATACTAGACAACTATTTCAAACAACGTAATGAAAATCTTAAACAGTGGAATGAAAAACTAAACAGCAATTTCAAACAACTTAATGAAAGTTTCAAACAGACGAATAAAAGACACGACAATCTTAATGAACAGAAGAAACTACTTAGTGAACAATTATGTGAGGAAATTAAGGCTTGTGCTAGTAACAGTAGTAAAGAAATTAGATCTGTTGCACAAGAATTAAGTAATACACATGCAGCCACAACAGAATCACTTAGAGACGAAAGTAGTGCAGTCACTGAACAATGTTCTGAAAAAGCAACACAGTTACGCGACGAGTTTAAATTAATGTCAGCAGAAGTTTCACGCACTCTGGATGCGGAAGTCTATAAGAAATTTGACCAACAGAACAGCCAAATTGACGAATGTTTTAAAGTGATAGAGACGAAAAATGTTGCAGTCTCTAACACGTCACAGCATACGCTACGTTCCGAACATTTGTCACACTCACACAGCCAGTGTAACTTAGGTGATTTACAGAGACTACGTGACTTAGAATCCGAACAGACACAGATAAACAGATTATCATGCAATCGTGAACTAGTTCACACATTCAGAGACGATAACGTTGATTATAAGCAATTTTTATCCGTAAAAAAATCTAAGGTATTTAAAAATGACAGAGCACAGGTACACGCTTTGAACTGGATACGACAATTTGCTTTTGTATTTCCACCAGCTTGGCCTGTAATGCAGAAACTAGCATTGGACTGGATACCACAACTTGCTTTTGAATTTTCACCGGCATTGCCTGTAATGCAGAAACTAAAATTTATTTGCAGTGCGTAAGTGACCTCAGGGGATTCATTACACTTCGATGAATATGTGCCGTAGCGTGCACAGGGCCCCAAGCCGTAGTAGTGCTATTTCATCTTTAGTTTTCTGCACTGCTGTCTTCTCTTTTACTATCCTTTATATCTGTCAAAACAGCTCATCAACTATCGATCTATCTGGGAAGAAAACCCGATATGACAAGTTTTACCGAAAGTGACAATTTTCATTAGACATTCCAGAACTACCAGCGTAATTTTAATGAAAGACATAAGTTTAATCATCAGTATCGTCAAAATTATCAGCAATCGCAGACACATTTTGACAACAATATAGGTTTTTCCCAACGACAGCAACAAAACAAACCGGTTAGCATACCTAACCAACAATGTAGTCTGCAAGATCAACCAAGCTTTAATGTTTCGCCGCCTACACGTATAGCGTCGGCCACACCAAATAGCAACGCACAGCAAGAAGGAAATCACTACGTACAGAAGACACATTTCAATTCCTATCGCAACGCGCCGTATAGAAATGACTATCATGACAGACGTTTAAGTAATGAGCACAATTTTCAGCGTACGTTTAATAACAGTCGGTCTTACCAGCAGCAGAATCATCCGCAACAACAAATTATCATGAATCAAGCAGACAATAGATATCATCCCGAACGTAATACGTCAGGACGAAATAACAGAACAGTACAAATAGTTGAAATGCCACAGCATCCTCCCGGAAATAATAGCACGTCAGATAGAATTTGACTAGATACAGTACAGGTTGCATCTTCCAGCAACGCAAGCAATACTTTTGGCACAGAGAATTTTTTTCACGAAAAAGTTACTACTTTTGACGACATCCGAGACACACTTTTGCATGAAAAACCAGTTATTCAAAAAACCATATCACACCCTGTCATTAAAGTGAAGACTGGATCATCCAAATTTTCAGCAGTAATCGATTCTGGATCACCTATGTCGGTTATAAATGAGGAAACTTTCAACGAATGTAACAAAGACAATATCTATCCTACGTTACCATTAGGTAAAACTAAAGTAAAAGGAGCAGTATCTGGTAAAGGAGTAGATGTAAAGTTACAGACACACTTATCACTTTGTATTGCAGGTCATACGTTTCACTCAAATTATTGGATTGTTCCCTTATTGACAACAGACGTTATTTTAGGTACGAATTTTCTGGTACAACACGACGCAATTATTGACTTTCAAAACTCCTATTTAATGTTAATGGATGAAAATGTACAACTGGCTTTAGAATTTCAGCACTCTTTATCTGCAGAAGAACAAACAATTAATCGTACAGAGGTCATTTCCGCATCATGTAACATAGACTGTCATTCCACATTGTTCACGTACACAACTATAATACTCCAGACGAAGCCGACTATGACGTTATGCAAATGATTTCTGATAAAGTTAAGCAGAGCAGTGCAAATACAGACGACGAACGTACTCAATTACACAAAATTCTTTTGCAGCAAGCTCCAGTTTTTGACAACGTCCCTGGTACTATGTCCGGTTTTATGTATGAATTTCAAGTTAAACAGCACGACACGTTTAAAGCCAAACATTATCCCATTCCGTATATCTACAGAGAACAAGTTAAGAAAGAATTGCAAGCTATGCTTGACCAAGGAATTATTGAACCGGCAGTTAGTCCGTACATAAACCCGCTCCATATTGTTAAGAAAAAGGATGGTTCACTTCGTCTCGTACTTGATTCGCGTCACATCAATGACATTATTATTAATGAAACAGGTTGCCCACAGATACTAGAAGAAATTCTACAAAAATTTCATGGTACTGCTATTTATTCCACATTAGATTTGAAATCGGGTTCAAATGGTTCAAATGGCTCTGAGCACTATGGGACTCAACATCTGTGGTCATAAGTCCCCTAGAACTTAGAACTACTTAAACCTAACTAACCTAAGGACATCACACACATCCATGCCCCAGGCAGAATTCGAACCTGCGACCGTAGCAGCCGCGCGGTTCCTGACTGAGCGCCTAGAACCGCTAGACCACCGCGGCCGGCAATTTGAAATCGGGATTTTGGCAAATTCAGCTCCATCCGAACTGCAGAAAGTACATGGCTTTTCTCTGTTTTGGTGACTGTTATCAATTTTGTAAATTACCGTTCGGATTAACTATTTCTTGAGCAGCATTTATTCGCGGTTTGAATGCTATACTTCCGACATAATTAAAAGACAGTATCACAATGTATGTAAACGACATTCTTATTGCAGAAGCTAACTGGTCTGAACACAATCTGATTCTTCAACAACTGTTACGAACTTTTCGTGCACAACGAATCACATTTAATCTCAGTAAATCGCACTTTGGCAAAACTTCTATAAAATTTCTTAGACATGTAATTTCAGCAGAAGGCATTGCGCCTGACACGGGAAAACTTCAAGCTTTACGTGACATTACTGTTCCTACGACGAAGAAACAATTACGCAGCTTTTAGGGTTTAATTAACTTTTATCGTAAATTTATTCATTACTCTGCTTTAGACACCCCTAGATTATGCCAGTTGACGGGTAAAAACGCTATTTAGTCCAGGGATGGCCAAGCACATTCTGAATTTGTCAATCTGAAACAAGCTTTGTTGAATGCACCACTTTTATCACATCCACATCTTACTAGAAATTTTTCCATTGCCACCGACAGTTCTAACACCGCTTTAGGCGTACACATTTTTCAGGAAATTGAACAAGATGGTTGTACAGTAATTAAAAACATCGCCTTTGCGAGTCGCATTTTGTCACCTGCTGAACGCAATTATTCTGTTACAGAACTTGAAACATTATGTGTTGTATGGGCATTTACGAGATTTAGGCATTTTCTTTATGGAAGACACACTACCGTTTACACAGATCATAGAGCTATACAGTTATTACTTTCCGCAAAATTTACACACGACAGGTTAAGCAGATGGAAACTTTATTTACAGGAATTTAATTTTACAATTGTTCACATTCCCGGTACACAAAATATTGTAACAGACGCACTATCCCGTTCTCTCAGCAACAATCAGCAAGACATCGCAACCAACTTCTGCCAAGCAAATCTTAGCGTCATGTATACTCAACAAGTTGCGATTGAAAATTTCATTTCGTCGTCATTACGAGACATAGCACAAGAGCAGAGTAAAGACAACGTATGGAAAGAAATTAAACACCTTTGGCAAGATAGGAATAATGTTACCATTAGAAACCATTACACTCTACGCAATAACATTCTGTTTCGCCACTCTCACTCTGACAGCAACAATTGGTTTTTATGTATTCCTGACGAGCTTGTTAACAAATTAATTTGGTATACTCATTTAAGTTACGCACATTACGGAGCCAGAAAATGTTTTCTTGTACTGAGACAGAACTGTTATTTTGCCAACATGGAGAAACGTATTCGACGAGTTTTAGCGTCATGCAAAATCTGCCAGAAAGCTAAGTCAGATACGACTTCACATATTCCCCCATTACATCCCATTGCATTGTACCTGTTAAGTTAAGACACATGGCCGCTGTAGACATTTTTGGTCCGATTCCCAGAACTAATAGAGGTTTTTGCTACATCTTTGTCGCTGTTGAACTCACTTCAAAATTTGTTACCTTCACTCCGTTACGCAAAGCTACTGCTAAATCTGTTTCGAATGAATTCGTAAAACATTTTTTATTCCATGTAGGGCACGTATTGAAAGTAATTTCCGACAATGGACCACAGTTTCCATCTGCTATATGGACACGTATGTTACGAACAAGAAACATTTCTCCGATCTATATATCCAAGTATCACGCTTCTTCGAACCCTTGTGAACGACTAATGAAAGAAACTGGTAAACTATGTAGAATATACTGCCATAAAAAGCATATTGATTGGGATACACACATACTATCATTCCAGGATGTAATTAACTCGGTACCAAATGAATCTACTATGCTATCTCCGACTGTTATATTGAAAACTGTTGAACCAAATAACAAAATTAAAGAATTAGTATGCTTTCCTACATCTCGTCGACTACGACACCATGAAATAATTGACATTGCACTCAACAACATCAAACGTGTCGCAGAGTGCCGGAGAAGACAGCAAAAACAGGTTTGTACACGCCATGACTTTCACATTGGAGAGAAGATATTAGTACGTACACACTATTTATCCAACAGAGGAAAGAATAGATGCAGTAAATTTGAGCTTCTATACGCAGGTCCATACCGAATTCGCAGTACAACAAAAAGTAAAGGCAATCACCATGTGTCCAATATTAAACCCTTTATTGAATGAACATACTTTATGATTTATCACACTGTAATGACATTTTCTGATTTTTATATGACCAATGATGCAATTATATTTATGTGACTACTTACTGATGATTATCATATTTTTTCTTGGCAAGTGCCCAGCAAGGTAAGGTTAGCTTTTCTTGTCGTTACACATCAGACCGTGCACATTTTTTCAGGTATACTTACATATTTTATGACTAATAATGCAATTTTATGTAGTGACATATTAATTTTATCAAATTCTTTCACCATTTAAGTCTTCAACTCTCGCCTCTATCAACTACACAACATACAAGCTGAACACAAAGAAAGTCATTTCTTGTCGTTATTTATCAGACCGTGCACATTTTCCATTTTTCGTGTATGTATGATTGTTGTCCTGTTTTGTTTGTATGCACTATGTAATCTTTAAGATATAACAAACACTAGTTGACTTTGACACTTTGCCTTATGATATATCAACATCGTGACTATTTTACATTTTTTTGCCACTGCATTATGATACTCTGAGTACATTTTTGCACCTGAACGTTGTCTATGTTTTTGAGATAATACGTTTTCTGTCATGCTATGCTGTATGCTTAATTATATCACTAGAAACCAGTTTTTATTTAATGGGTATATGATTTAAATGCAAGATATTAATCCTTATTCATCATTTTCAGAAAGCAATAACGTGTATAACAAATAAATTAAACAAACCACAATGGATTACTATGAAATGGGAATTTCACCTTCGGAATGAATGAAAGAAGATGCAATACCTGGTCACGAAGAGTAAATGGATCAGAATTAACAGACATTAACAAGAATATACTATACACACCGTATGATATCAGTCTTAACTAATTTTTTCTTTCAGAATACGAGGCGATTGATGCAGGCTGTCAGACAGAACTACACATCTTAGTATTAGTGATGAAATATGCTAGAAATAAGAAACTCTATACTATGAATAGTTGTATGAAGTAAATGGTAATATGAATAATGAATAGTGAAGTGGTTTTTTTGCAGATGATAATGAATGGTGATGAATAGTTATGTGAAGAATATGCTAATATGAATAATGAAGTTTTTCTTTGCAGGTGATGATAGCAATGAAGTTATGATAATATGAATAATGAATTTTTTCCTTGTAGATGAGGATAATGATGAAGTTTATATATTTACTGTTAGTTAAGAAATGTTTTGTAGTTATTTAAGTATTTGTTGCAGTTCGTTTTGACAGTATGTCTTACGTTGCATGGTATAATGACTGAATATTTTGGAAAGGACAGCTAGAGTACATACATGTTGAGTATACGTTTCATTACCTGTTAATTCGAAGTTCACTACTTTTCAGCATAATATGCGTTTCTTCTTTCACCTTTATAATCCATTTAGTATTTTTTCTAGGATAAGCTATTCATTAATGTGCTACAAGCAGTTAGTCATAAAACCTGTTCTAGTACTTGCATTTTTTTACTCATTTGTGTGTGTCATTCATGAATGTGATCATGTATACTCTACTCGTTTCATAACATTGCTACAGCTGACTCATGACGAATGACGTTACTAATCCTTATTCGCAGCAATAAGTCAAAAGCAAATATTTGTATGCCCCAGCAATTAATTATCGATCCCAACGCAATGCATTGGTAGTACAAAAAAAAGTATTACCAATCCCAAATAATGCTACCAGTTTAAGAGTGTTCTGAGTAATACTGAATGATGTTTTCTAACCACAGACCTTGAGCAATAGTTACAGTGTGTTACATTTTAAATATGTCCTATGTCACTTGAATGATGAGTTCTGAGTAATACTGAATGATGTTTTGTAACAATGCATAAATGCTATGCCAATAATTTCTGTAAATAATATTTTTGTTATACTCTATAAATGCTATGCCAATAATTAACTCTCATTTTGAATGGTGACTTTTGAATAATACTGAATAATGTTTTATAAAACTATATGAATACTTTGTAACTGGCCAATGAATGCCACTGTTTCTTATATTTTAAATTTGTCTTATGTCACTTACATGCTATTATATATTAATACCAGTAGCTTGATGCTACACTTGTTAACTCCTGTTTTGAATGATGACTTCTGACAGTTTGTAACTGGCCAATGAGTGCCAATGATTACTATAACTGGATGAATTATGTTAATGCTATGCCATTAATTAACTCTCGTTTTTACATGATGACTACTGAACAACGCATAAAAATGTTTAGTAACTGGCCAATGAGTTCACTGTAATCAGATGACTTATGAATAATATTCTGTAATACTTCATACATAGTACAGAAATATTTAGTAACTAGGAAATGAGTGCCACCAATTACTCAAATTGGTTGATAGACTAGTATAATTCTCAATGATGACTAGCATAAGACTTAATGTCCTTCACCTTCTGACCTAATTACCAGAAATTACTGCAATATCCGTTTGTCCTGTCCATCCTCATGATCATGGAGCACTATACTTGGTTTTTGCACTTATTCTACGTTGGTGAAAGAGTATGGATTCTGTAAGGGTGTGGTGTTGACACATCATGCTGTCCACCACCTTGAACAATGGAGATGTTATTATGGTCCCACTGTTTGGTGTACCTAATGTACTATCAAAATGATAACATTGAATATTAATACGACATTTCAGTGTCTTGGCTACACTCTTCAGGGAAGAGAACTTCAGATTGTCTCACTTGGTGTTGTGCTTCTGTAGAAAGATATGGACTTTCAGTGCAGCTATGTGCAACCTACTGTGCTATAACCATGATGCAATCCTTCCCTTTCCTATCCTAGTTCTTGTGAAATGGTAAAAATATATACAGTGCGTGTGCACTTTATGTCATTTGTTAATATGTTTTGTACTCATTACCTATACTAGTTCTTGTAAAATGGTAGAAATATATACAGTGCTTGTGCACTTTATGTCATTTGTTAATATGTTTTGTACTCATTGCGTATACATTTTGTGATTTCTTGATATGTTCTGTACTCAGTGCATGTGCACCCCCTATTTCATTTTATGTTCTCCACTTATATATATGTATATACTCTGTGACTGTAAACTTAGTTAATTAAGAAAAATTTCTTGCTCATGGCAAGTCCAATTGACTCACGATCGCTGCCAAATTTTTGTCCCCCCCAGTGGAGAGTTATGTAAGAGGTCCGAGCAGATGTAATTTCGATGTATTGCTCATGCGCTGCCTGCGATATGCAAGGTATAAGAGAATCGCTGACCAGAGAGCAGTGTTGACTGAGTAGGTACTGTGTAGCTGTAACAGTAAGTTGTTGCTTGTCTGCACTAGTCTGGAGTCTGCTCTGATCTGGTATCGTGTATTGTGTTGGCTGGGCCGGTCGCGGTGCAGCGATACCGGAGTCTGAGTATTATTGTATAAGGTAAAAAGCAGCCTCGCGCATATCTAGTAATGTTATCTGAACTCCCATGCAATTGTTTTAAAAATGTCCTAATAATAATCTTTGTCATATAAAGTAATTTTTTTACAAGCATTCATTTCAATTTAATGAATTTACTAATATCTCCAATCCATGATCATTCTGATTGTTGCAAAAGAAAAATCAGTGCTTCCTTTCATAAATGACAAATCTATCGGCCAGCATTGCACAGAGCTGTGCCAGAAAAATTAATTGTAAGAGCAGATATATTCGGCAATTTTATTGAGGTAAGAATTTTTCCTTTTTTTGTTCAGAATGATCTTACAGGGCCATGACGCAGCGCTGCTGTCGTCCAAAATTTACCAGGTTACTGAATTTATTTTTTATTACGAGGTTTAGGAATTTTTCTGTTTCGAGCTTACATTAAATGAGAAAAGAATTTTGTGGGTACATTAAATGGGAAACAAATTTTGTGTGGAGGTTAAATGTGAATGAATTTCTGTAGGGAGGTTATAAATGGGAACCAATTTTGTTCTGAGGTTAAACTAAAATTAGAATCATTCTCATTATTATTATTTATTTAATTTTGTGTGGGGAGGTTACAAACGTCATTCACAAACACCATTAAGCGTCCCAGTAATGACTGACCAAGTGATATAGGCGTGGAACTCATCCCAGAAACTGATTTCCAGCACCTGTCCAACGTAATGAATGCAATGTTGCATGCTTTAATTTAATATTCTGGTCGTTAAACTGTTTATTAATGTACCAGCATTTCACATTTGCAGTGGCTTATCTCACACTTACATTAACCTGTGATCTTGCAATGTTAATCACCCAAATATGTCACCAAGACACATCTATTCCATAAATTTCATAAATATACATTAATTATTGTTTGCTGTTGCGGTTTTTTTCTGTTAGAATACGTAAACACTGAATGTACCGATGTATAACGGATTAGTCACACAATAACGTCAATTTGAAGGCATTACTTAGCGTTATTAACATCTGTCGGTTCGATCCTGGTCCACAAATCACTCTGGGAAACAGTCCCATGTGCTTTAAAAGATGTAATTACCACCGTCACACTTTAGCAAAAGAATCCGGGAAAATTCTGGTCGTATGTCACATCGCTATGTGGGTCTAAGGCTTTCATTCAATCCCTTATTAACCAATCTGGTGTGGCAGTTGAAGATACCAAAACCAAAGCCGAAGTTGTAAATTTCACGTTCAAGAAATCGTGCACAAAGGAGAATCATACAAACATACCGTCATTTGACCATCAGATCGGACCATCCCGTATGGACAACATACTAATACAAGTAAGCATCCCTTGCACAGAGAAACGGCAGAAAGATTTGAAAGCAAATAAATTACCAGGTCCGGATTGAATGCCAGTTTGGTTTTGCAAAGAGTACTCACGGCATTGGCCCCTTACCCAGCTTGCATTAGTCGTGAATCTGTCGCCCAGCACAAAGTTACAGGCGACTGGGAAAAAGCGAAGGCGACTCCTCTTTGTAAGAAGGGTAAAAGAACGGACCTACAAAATTACAGACCAATATCCCTAACTTTCCACCCCCCCCCCCCATGAGCCATGGACCTTCCCGTTGGTGGGGAGGCTTGCATGCCTCAGTGATACAGATAGCCGTACCGTAGGTGCAACCACAACGGAGGGGTATCTGTTGAGAAGCCAGACAAACGTGTGGTTCCTGGAGAGGGGCAGCAGCCTTTTCAGTAGTTGCAGGGGCAACAGTCTGCATGATTGGCTGATCTGGCCTTGTAACACTAACCAAAATGGCCTAGCTGTACTGGTACTGCGAACGGCTGAAAGCAAGGGGAAACTACAGCCATAATCTTTCCGGAGTGCATGCAGCTTTACTGTATGGTTAAATGATGATGGCATCCTCTTGGGTAAAATATTCCGGTGGAAAAATAGTCCCCCATTCGGATCTCCGGGTGGGGACTACTCAAGAGGATGTCATTCTCAGGAGAAAGAAAACTGTCGATCTACGGATCGGAGCGTGGAATGTCAGATCCCTTAATCGGGCAGGTAGGTTAGAAAATTTAAAAAGGGAAATGGATAGGTTAAAGTTAGATATAGTGAAGTTCAGTGGCAGGAGGAACGAGACTTTTGGTCAGGTGAGTACAGGGTTATAAATACAAAATCTAATAGGGGTAATGCAGGAGTTGATTTAATAATGAATAAAAAAATAGGAGTGCGGGTAAGCTACTACAAACAGCATAGTGAACGCGTTATTGTGGCCAAGATAGACATGAAGCCCATGCCTACTACGGCAGTACAAGTTTATATGCCAACTAGCTCTGCAGATGACGAAGAAATTGAAGAAATGTATGATGAAATCAAAGAAATTATTCAGATAGTGAAGGGAGACGAAAATTTAATAGTCATGGGTGACTGGAATTCGGTAGTAGGAAAAGGGAGAGAAGGAAAAGTAGTAGGTGAATATGGATTGGGGCTAAGAAATCAAAGAGGAAGCCGCTTGGTAGGATTTTGCACAGAGCACATCTTAATCATAGCTAACACTTGGTTCAAGAATCATAAAAGAAGGTTGTATGCATGGAAGAAGCCTGGAGATACTGACAGGTTTCAGATAGATTATATAATGGTATGACAGAGATTTAGGAACCAGGTTTTCAATTGTAAGACATTTCCAGGGGCAGATGTGGACTCTGACCACAATCTATTGGTTATGAACTGTAGATTAAAACTGAAGAAACTGCAAAAAGGTGGTAATTGAAGGAGATGGGACCTGGATAAACTGACTAAACCAGAGGTTGTACAGAGTTTCAGAGAGAGCATAAGGGAACGATTGACAGGAATGGGGGAAAGAAATACAGTAGAAGAAGAATGGGTAGCTCTGAGGAATGAAGTAGTGAAGGCAGCAGAGGATCAAGTAGGTAAAAAGAGGAGGGGTAGTAGAAATCCTTGGGTAACATAAGAAATATTGAATTTAATTGATGAAAGGAGAAAATATAAAAATGCAGCAAATGAAGCAGGCAAAAAGGAATACAAACGCCTCAAAAATGATATCAACAGGAAGAAGAAAATGGCTAAGCAGGGATGGCTAGAGGACAAATGTAAGGATGTAGAGGCTTATATCACTAGGGGTAAGATAGATACTGCCTACAGGAAAATTGAAGACACTTTTGGAGAAACGAGAACCACTTGTATGAATATCAAGAGCTCAGATGGAAACCCAGTTCCAAGCAAAGAAGGGAAAACAGAAAGGAGTGATGGTACTGTGAGTATTTGTAGTTGTTTGAAAAGGGGTCTGCATGTTACCCCTCAAATTCTAACAGAATTTACACCTGTCTATCATACACAGGGGCGATGTTCTTGAGGACAATATCATGGAAACGGAAGAGCATGTAGACGAAGACGAAATGGGAGACATGATACTGCATGAAGAGTTTGACAGAGCACTGAAAGACCTGAGTCGAAACAAGGCCCCAGGAGTAAGCAACATTCCGTTAGAACTACTGACAGCCTTAGGAGAGCCAGTCCTGACAAAACTCTACCATCTGGTGAGCAAGATGTATGAGACAGGCGAAATACCCTCACACTTCAAGAAGAATATAATAATTCCAATCCCAAAGAACGTAGGTGCTGATAGATGTGAAAATTACCAAACTATCTGTTTAATAAGTCACGGCTGCAAAATACTAACGCGAATTCTTTACAGACAAATGGAAAAACTAGTAGAAGCTGACCTCGGGGAAGATCAGTTTGGATTCCGTAGAAATATCGGAACACATGAGACAATACTGACCCTACGACTTATCTTAGAAGCTAGATTAAGGAAAGGCAAACCTACGTTTCTAGCATTTGTAGACTTATAGAAAGCTTTTGACAATGTTGACTGGAATACTCTCTTTCAAATTCTGAAGGTGGCAGGGGTAAAATACAGGGACCAAAAGGTTATTTACAGGAAGCAGATGGCAGTTATAAGAGTCGAGGGACATCAAAGGGAAGCAGTGATTGGGAAGGGTGTGAGACAGGATTGTAGCCTCTCCCTGATGTTATTCAATCTCTATATTGAACAAGCAGTGAAGGAATCATCAGAAAAATTCGGAGTAGGTATTAAAATCCGTGGAGAAGAAATAAAAACTTTGAGGTTCGCCGATGACATTGCAATTCTGTCAGAGACGGTAAAGGACTTGGAACAGCAGTTGAACGGAATGTATAGTATCTTGAAAGGAGGATATAAGATGAACATCAACAAAAGCAAAACGAGGATAATGGAATGTAGTCGAATTAAGTCGGGTGATACTGAAGGAATTAGATTAGGAAATGAGATGCTTAAAGTGGTAAAGGAGTTTTGCTATTTGCTGAGCAAAATAACTGATGATGGTCGAACTAGAGAGGGTATAAAATGTAGACTGGCAATGGCACGGAAAGCATTTCTGAAGAAGAGAAATTTGTTAACATCGAGTATAGATTTAAGTGTCAGGAAGTCGTTTCTGAAGTATTTGTATGGAGTGTAGCCATGTATGGAAGTGAAACATGGACGATAAATAGTTTGGACTAGAAGAGAATAGAAGCTTTCGAAATGTGGTGCTACAGAAAAATGCTGAAGATTAAATGGGTAGATCACATAACTACTGAGGAAGTACTGAACAGGATTGGGGAGAAGAGAAGTTTGTGGCACAACTTGGCTAGTAGAAGTGATCGGTTAGTAGGACATGTTCTGAGGCATCAAGGGATCACCAATTTAGTATTGGAGGGCAGCGTGGAGGGTAAAAATCGTAGAGGGAGACCAAGAGATGAATACACTAAACAGATTCAGAAGGATGTAGGTTGCAGTAGGTACTGGAAGATGAAGAAGCTTGCACAGGATAGAGCAGTATGGAGAGGTACATGAAACCAGTCTCAGGACTGAAGACCACAACAACAACAACATCCCTAACTTTAGTTTGCTGCAGAATCCTTGAACATATTCTCATTTCGCAGGCCGTGGTGGCCGAGCGGTTCTAGGCGCTACAGTCTTGAGCCACGCGACCGCTACGGTCGCTGGTTCGAATACTGCATCGGGCATGGATGTGTGTGATGTTCTTAGGTTAGTTAGGTTTAAGTAGTTCTAAGTTCTATGGGGCTGATGACCTCAACTGTTAAGTCCCATAGTGCTCATAGACATTTGAACCGTTTTGAACCATATTCTCATTTCGAGTATACAAACCCTCTTGATACTGAGAATTTTACGTCAACGAATCAGTATGGTTTTAGAAAGCATCGCTCGTCGGAAACTCGGCTTGCCTTTTCTCGAATGATATACTTCGAATTATAAATGAAGTGCAATAGCCTGAGTCAATATTTCTAGATTTCCAAAAAGCATCTGACTCGATGCCCTATTTCAGGCTGTTAACGAAGGTACGAGCATATGGAGCGAGTTCGCAGATATGTGAGTGGCTCAAAGACTTCTTAAGTAACAGAATCGAGTATGTTGTCCTCGACGGCGAGTGTTCATCAGAGACAAGTGTCTCATCAGGAGTGCACCAGGGAAGAATGAAAGGACCGCTATTGTTCTCTGAATACATAAATGATTTGGTGGACAGGATGGGCAGCAATCTGCGGTTGTGGTGTGGTGCACGGTAAAGTGTCGATGGTTCAAATGGCTCTGAGCACTATGGGACGTAACATCTTAGGTCATCAGTCCCCTAGAACTTAGAACTACTTAAACCTAACTAACCTAAGGACATCACACAACACCCAGCCATCACGAGGCAGAGAAAATCCCTGACCCCGCCGGGAATCGAACCCGGGAACCCGGGCGTGGGAAGCGAGAACGCTACCGCACGACCACGAGATGCAGGCGAAGGTGTCGATGTTGAGTGACTGTAGCCGGCAGGTGTGGCCGAGCTGTTCTTGGCGCTTCAGTCTGGAACCGTGCGACCGCTACGGTCGCAGGTTCGAATGCTGCCTCAGCATGGATGTGTGTGATGTCTTTAGGTTAATTAGCTTTGAGTAGTCGTGAGTCTAGCGGACTGATGACCTCAGGTGTTAAGTCCCATAGTGCTCAGAGGTATTTAAACCATTGTTTGAGTGACTGTAGGAAGATTCAAGACTACTTAAACAAAATTTCTACTTGGCATGATGGTCAGTCAGCGCTAAATGTGGAAAATCGTAAGTTCGGACACAGTATTGGCAGTGTCCTCCACGAGACAGTGGAGTTGTTTAAATATCTGGGCGTAACGTTGTAAAGCGATGTGAAATGCAACGAACATGTGAGAACTGTTGTAGGAAAGGCGATTGGTGCAATTCGACTTATTGGGAGAATTTTAGCAAAAAGTGTGGTTCACGTGTAAAGAAGCCGCATACAGGACGCTAAGGTACGCATCAAACCAATTCAGATGCGTGCTGCTAGATTTATTACCGGTAGGTTCGAACAGTACGTGTTACGGAGATTCTTCGGGAATTCAAATGGGAATCCCTGGAGGGAAGGTGAAGTTTTTTTCGAGGAACACTATTGAGAGTTTTTAGCGAATCGGAATTTGAAGCTGAATGCAGAACGATTCATCTGCCGCCAACATACGTTGCGCATAAGAACCGCGAAAGTAAGATACTAGAAAGTAGACCTCGTACGGAGGCATACAGGCAGTCGATTTTTCCTCACTCTATTTGCGACTGAAACAGGGGAGGGGATACTATTGGTGGTGCGTGGTGCCCTCCTCCATGCGCCGTGCGGTGGCTTGCGGATTATCTATGTAAACGTAGATGTAGATGTAAACAAACCAAAGAGTGTGATTGTAACACTTATGTTAAACGGTGTTTCATAAGATGGTGCAATACTGCACAAGACCTGGCAGAAGATAAACGAGGCGTTCTGCTGAGGTGATGCTTCCAGCGTGGTGTTAGCTACGGGACCAGACGTCACCCACCTTCTCACTAGCTATCGGCTGAAAGCAGCCGAAACATAAGAAAAATCCAAGCCCCTGGTTGGCCGAACAATTTGAGGCCACGGACGCAATTTTCACTGCTATAGGAGACTCGCGGTTTCGGCCCAAGCGAACGGTCGCGTGTCGGTCATGAGTCGTACAAACTGTTGCAGAATGGCTTAATTATCGTCAATTGTGTGTGTAGTGGTGATTGTGGATCTTTGCATACTGAATATCATTGGATCAAAGAGCTGAGTGACACTGGACTCGCATTTTGGAGAACGGCGGTCCAAACCCGCGTCTGCCCGACCTGATTTAGGTTTTCCGTGATTTTCCTAAATCACTTGAGGAAAAAGTCTGGATGGTTCCTTTCAAAAGGCACGGCCGCCTTCCTTCCCCATCCTTCGGTAATCCGATGGGACCGATGACCTCACTGTTTGATCCCCTCCCAGAAATCAACTAACCAAACAAACAGAAGAAGGCATCAATGATTGTAATTGCTTTAATACTGTGCTGTGACAGAAATAGTAGAGAATTATAGAAGCTGGCATCCCTAAAATTTACTTGACCTGTTCATGACTCAAGTCATGCTCCTCATTGCCCTATGATTTTCACGTAACAGTACTCTGACGTCTCACTGAGTCAATGAGGTCAACTGCTGCAAAATGGACATCACCTGTAGAGGACGCCAGGGAGATCTCTATAGCTACTCTTGGCGAGGTTTTGTCGCATCTGCACATCTCCAAACGAAACTCTCGTCTGTACGTCCGACTTGATTATTACAAATAGACATTTGGGGACATACTTACTAATGTAAGTGGAATGTTGTGTGAGAGCAATTAATGGTCAAAAATTTTGCGTTGGAGCAGAGATTTTATTTTTTCAACACTCGCAATTTCGAAAGTTGCACACTGGTAACAGTAGATATACAGGGTGGATAACCCAAAAATTGCAACGCAAATGTTGCGGGAATTGAAAGTAGTATTGATGTGCAGTTTTCGCACAATGGATTGGTAATCAGCCGTTCGTACTGTTATCCAGTGATCAGATTGTATTAATACTCAGAAAGTGTATATTTTGTGCAAACATGCTCTCTTGAAATGGAACAATGCCTACTGACGTTAACAAATTAAAAGTAGGGTAAATTAGAATGTCAGTGGTGTTTGTTGCAGGATTCTATTGAGAGTCGTTCACGAGACAAAAGTTTGAAAAGTTTCCACAGCGACTTTTGTTTGTGTCATTCAACCTGCATAGTTGCTAGGTATGACGTTATGTTTTCTTACAGTGTGACTGTGTGTTCTTTGAGTGCATTGCGACTTGCTAGTCAGTTAGTGTGTGAGAATTATAAATGAAGTGCAATAGCCTGAGTCAATATTTCTAGATTTCCAAAAAGCATCTGACTCGATGCCCTATTTCAGGCTGTTAACGAAGGTACGAGCATATGGAGCGAGTTCGCAGATATGTGGGTGGCTCAAAGACTTCTTAAGTAACAGAATCGAGTATGTTGTCCTCGACGGCGAGTGTTCATCAGAGACAAGTGTCTCATCAGGAGTGCACCAGGTCGTGAGTGGGAGATGGGATTTACCAATGCAGAAAGAGCAGACATGCTCATGATGTATGGAAAGTATAGGAAGAGTACAGTTCGTTCTTGTTCGGTTTATGGGGGCAAGATGTCCCGATAGGCGTCAGCCATCTTGACAATTACTAATCAATCTCTTCAACCAGCAACGTGGAAGTGGTAGTGTAACACCTACACAACACAGGAAACAAGTGACAACAGAAGATGGGAAAGTTAATGTTCCTGTTGCTGTTGCAGTTGATTCGCACGTTAGCTCCCGCGCAATCGCACGAGAAAGCGGTATGAGTCAAGCAAGTGTACTATGCATTCTCCATCGACATAGGCTTCATCCGTCTCACATCTCTCTCCATCAAGAGTCGCATGGAAACGATTGTGAGAACCGTGTTAACTTCTGTACATAGACATTAAGACAGGATACTTCAGATTATAATGTCTTGTTTAGTGATGAAGCCACATTTATAAATTATGGCCGGGAAAACCATCGAAACTTGCACTATTTGTCTGTTGACAATCCCCATTGGCTTCGTCAGGTGGAACGCCAGCGTTCATGGAGTGTAAACGTGTCGTGCTGGATACTGAACAATGAGACGGAACACTGAACGCACACAAGTATCGCAGCTTCCTAAGAGACCATCTTCCACGGATGCTAGAAGACGTTCCTGTGCAGACTTGGAGGAACCTGTGGTACCAACATAATGGCTGTCCAGTCCATAGTACACGAAGTACTACGGCTTGTCTTTACGAATTGTTTCCAAATCGATGGACTGAGCGCAGAGGATCTGCGGCCCATACCCCGAAATTTTTCTGTGGTGAAAGCTGAAAGACACTGTCTACAAGGACATACCAACTACACCCGATGATATGCTACAACATATTACTGTAGTGTGCTCGGACATCTCCACTGAAATGCTGGCACGTGTGCAGCACTCGTTCCATCGTTCCATACCAGACTGGAAGCGTGCATTGCCGCTGCTGCAGGTCATTTTGAACATAACCTTTGATGGTTAATTGGTTAGTTACTGATCGGAATCCACGTAACTAGTATATGCACTTGTGTTGTTCTTTATTGTGTGCTATCAAATGGCTCTGAGCACTATGGGACTTAACTTTTAAGGTCATCAGTCCCCTAGAACTTAGAACTACTTAAACCTAACCAACCTAAGGACATCACACACATCCATGCCCGAAGCAGGATTCGAACCTGCGATCGTAGCGGTCGCGCGGTTCCATGGCAGTGTGTGCTATTGCAGAAGTGTCCGTGTGGGAACTTTTGAAAATACGATACCTCGTAAACGATTCGCACTAGAATCCTAAAACAAGTACCACTGATATTCTAATTTACACAGTTTTAGTCTGTTGATGTCAACAGACATTGTTCCATTTATAAGAGCGTATGTCTGCACACCCCATATGAACCATGGACCTTGCCGTTGGTGGGGAGGCTTGCATGCCTCAGCGATACAGATGGTCGTACCGTAGGTACAACCACAACAGACGGGTATCTGTTGAGAGAACAGACAAACATGTGGTTCCTGAAGAGGGGCAGCAGCCTTTTCAGTAGTTGCAGGGGCAACAGTCTGGATGATTGACTGATCTGGCCTTGTAACATTAACCAAAACGGCCTTGCTGTGCTGGTACTGTGAACGGCTGAAAGCAAGGGGAAACTACAGCTGTAATTTTTCCCGAGGACATGCAGCTTTACTGTATGACTAAATGATGATGGTGTCCTCTTGGGTAAAATATTCCGGAGGTAAAATAGTCCCCCATTCGGATCTCCGGGCGGGGACTACTCAAGAGGACGTCGTTATCAGGAAAAAGAAAACTGGCGTTCTACGGATCGGAGCATGGAATGCTCGATCCCTTAATCGGGCAGTTAGGTTAGAAAATTTAAAAAGGGAAATGGATAGGTTGAAGTTAGATATAGTGGGAATTAGTGAAGTTCGGTGGCAGGAGGAACAAGACTTTTGGTCAGGTGATTACAGGGTTATAAATACAAAATCAAATAGGGGTTATGCAGGAGTAGGTTTAATAATGAATGAAAAATAGGAGTGGGGGTTAGCTACTACAAACAGCATAGTGAACGCATTATTGTGGCCAAGATAGACACAAAGCCCATGCCTACTACGGTAGTACAAGTTTATATGACAACTAGCTCTGCAGATGATGAAGAAATAGATGAAATGTATGACGAGATAAAAGAAATTATTCAGGTAGTGAAGGGAGACGAAAATTTAACAGTCATGGGTGACTGGAATTCGTCAGTAGGAAAAGGGAGATAAGGAAACATAGTAGGTGAATATGGATTGGGGGGAAGAAATGAAAGAGGAAGCCGCCTTGCAGAATTTTGCACTGAGCATAACTTAAAGGTAGCTAACACTTGGTTCAAGAATCGTGAAAGAAGGTTGTGTACCTGGAAGAATCCTAGAGATACTAAAAGGTATAAAAGATTATATAATGGTAAGACAGAGATTTAGGAACCAGGTTTTAAATTGTAAGACATATCCAGGGGCAGATGTGGATTCTGACCACAATCTATTGGTTATGAACTGCAGATTGAAACTGAAGAAACTACAAAAAGGTGGGAATTTAAGGAGATGGGACCTGGATAAACTGAAAGAACCAGAAATTGTAGAGAGTTTCAGGGAGAGCATAAGGGAACAATTGACAGGAATGGGGGAAAGAAATACAGTAGAAGAAGAATGGGTAGCAATGAGGGATGAAGTAGTGAAGGCAACAGACGATCAAGTAGGTAAAAAGACGAGGGCTAGTAGAAATCCTTGGGTAACAGAAGAAATATTGAATTTAATTGATGAAAGGAGAAAATATAAAAATGCAGTAAATGAAGCAGGCAAAAAGGAATACAAACGTCTCAAAAATGATATCGACAGGAAGAAGAAAATGGCTAAGCAGGGATGGCTAGAGGACAAATGTAAGGATGTAGAGGCTTATATCACTAGGGGTAAGATAGATACTGCCTACAGGAAAATTAAAGAGACTTTTGGAGAAAAGAGAACCACTTGTATGAATATCAAGAGTTCAGATGGCAACCCAGTTCTAAGCAAAGAAGGGAAAGCAGAACAGTGGAAGGAGTATATAGAGGGTTTATACAAGGGCGATGTACTTGAGGACAATATTATGGAAATGGAAGAGGATGTAGATGAAGACGAAATAGGAGATAAGGTACTGTGTGAAGGGTTTGACAGAGCACTGAAAGACCTGAGTCGAAACAAGGCCCCGGGAGTAGACAACATTCCATTAAAACTACTGATGGCCTTGGGAGAGCCAGTCATGACAAAACTCTACCATCTGGTGAGCAAGATGTATGAGACAGGAGAAATACCCTCAGACTTCAAGAAGAATATAATAATTCCAATCCCAAAGAAAGCAGGTGTTGACAGATGTGAAAATCACCAAACTATCAGTTTAATAAGTCACAGCTGCAAAATACTAATGCGAATTCTTTACAGATGAATGGAAAAACTGGTAGATGCGGACCTCGGGGAAGATCAGTTTGGATTCCGTAGAAATGTTGGAACACGTGAGGCAATACTAACCTTACGACTTATCTTAGAAGAAAGATTAAGAAAAGGCAAACCTACGTTTCTAGCATTTGTAGACTTAGAGAAAGCTTTTGACAATGTTAACTGGAATACTCTCTTTCAAATTCTGAAGGTGGCAGGGGTAAAATACAGGGAGCGAAAGGCTATTTACAATTTGTACAGAAACCAGATAGCAGTTATAAGAGTCGAGGGGCATGAAAGGGAAGCAGTGGTTGGGAAAGGAGTGAGACAGGGTTGTAGCCTCTCCCCGATGTTATTCAATCTGTATATTGAGCAAGCAGTAAAGGAAACAAAAGAAAAATTCGGAGTAGGTATTAAAATTCATGGAGAAGAAGTAAAAACTTTAAGGTTCGCCGATGACATTGTAATTCTGTCAGAGACAGCAAAGGACTTGGAAGAGCAGTTGAACGGAATGGACAGTGTCTTGAAAGGAGGATATAAGATGAGTATCAACAAAAGCAAAACGAGGATAATGGAATGTAGTCGATTTAAGTCGGGTGATGCTGAGGGAATTAGATTAGGAAATGAGACACTTAAAGTAGTAAAGGAGTTTTGCTATTTAGGGAGTAAAATAACTGATGATGGTCGAAGTAGAGAGGATATAAAATGTAGACTGGCAATGGCGAGGAAAGCGTTTCTCAAGAAGAGAAATTTGTTAACATCGAGTGTAGATTTAAGGGTCAGGAAGTCGTTTCTGAAAGTATTTGTATGGAGTGTAGCCATGTATGGAAGTGAAACATGGACGATAACTAGTTTGGACAAGAAGAGAATAGAAGCTTTCGAAATGTGGTGCTACAGAAGAATGCTGAAGATAAGGTGGGTAGATCACGTAACTAATGAGGAGGTATTGAATAGGATTGGGGAGAAGAGAAGTTTGTCGCACAACTTGACTAGAAGAAGGGATCGGTTGGTAGGACATGTTTTGAGGCATCAAGGGATCACAAATTTAGCATTGGAGGGCAGCGTGGAGGGTAAAAATCGTAGAGGGAGACCAAGGGATGAATACACTAAGCAGATTCAGAAGGATGTAGGTTGCAGCAGGTACTGGGAGATGAAGGAGCTTGCACAGGATAGAGTAGCATGGAGAGCTGCATCAAACCAGTCTCAGGACTGAAGACCACAACAACAACAACATGTCTGCACAAAAAGGACAATTTCTAAATATTACTAAAATCTGTTGATTGACTAACAATACGAGCCGCTGATTACCAATCCATACTGTGAAAACCATATATCAATAGGACTTTCCACTTACGCAATATTTGTAGTACAAGTTTTAGGTGACCCGTCCTGTATACTCGATTTCAATTAAATTCATTATTACGAAGGTACCATGTGTTCATTTTACACTTGTACAACTGCAAACAAGCACCGACAATTGGTTAAAGATGTAGTGAAAACGTTGTTTCAGAACGCACGAAACATTACAGCCCAAAAAAGAACAATATGACCAGATTCATGAGTTCAGCATATCCACTGTTGCTGTTGAGAGGCACCCACATGCCTTGCTCATACTGTGGCATCAAGCAGTGAGGCCTGCAAGATGAGTGGTCTGCCAAGCGAGTGGATTCATTCTTATTATTGAGTAACATGAACTCTAGTACTCACACTTAAGTTACAAGTTATCCTCCTATATGATCAATATGCAACGGAAACACGCTTCTGACTATCAGTAATTTACAGAACTCTGACTGTACACTATGCACTGGCAATACCACATTTTCTTCCTTTTTTTTATTTAACGGCTTTTGTCAACACGTGGCCACCGCACTGAATATGAATTATATATAAAATTAATATAATGTTATATATATATATATAACATTATAAATTCGGGACATTATGACAACATACAATTCGAAGGAAAAGTCCACCAATCTTTTTCTTTCCACTATCTTATTTATTCCGATAAATTCTCTAACCTAAACACACAAATTCTATAACCTACAACAACAACACGTGAGAAATTCCGCCCAGTGGTCGTGGCTTTACATTGGTGAATCTCTATATTATGGTCTCGTAATTATTTAACGCTACAGTGCACTTTCTGGACAGGATGGTGGATCTCTTATTATTTCTCACACTTCGACTCTCACAATCATCATCACGAAACTATCCTCCAGACCGAGCAGTACAGAAGGAACAAGCATAACCCACTAATCTTTTGAAACTACCTCGCTACTCTCCCATGCAAACCACACATACCCAAATTACATGACATGCACCACACTACAACATGAAATACTACACAGAGAATAGTCACAACATTATCACTTTCAGCTTTCCCACTTCAATTAATATTTATCCCAGTTTCACACGACATGCCCCACTTCATAATTCCACTTTCCTACTATGAACTCTGGAGATATATGCACGTCTTCCTGTGCAATGCAAGCCAAGTGGCGTTGCTGGATAAACGGCCGACTCACCTTGCTTCTCTCTCAGAGTTTGAATCTAGCATCAGACGGAATCATATCACGCAAAGTAATATTAAGAACGTATTCATCACACACACGAGTCTTCAACTGATACCATGGACGAGTACTTCTCTTTATCTTTTGTCTCATACACAGTTTGAGACTCACACAGTACTCACCACGTGGAAGTACTCGTCTCTAATTTCAAGTCCTGCACACGCCATTTCTTAAATATTTACACTTATGGTACACACGCTATTTCTTAAATATTTCAACTTATCGTGCACACGCTAGTAATTCAGCTTAACTTAAGCACACGGAAGTATTTCAACTTATTGCTACATGTGGTTTCATTGTGACCGTTGGTTACTTCCGAAGATTACTACAATCCCATTAATATTACCTGCTTGACATTTAATTCTCCCCACAAAAGTTCCTGAAATAGAGAAATTATTATTTCAAACTACTCTTAAATATTCCACATGGATACCATGTCACCACTCCTTTGTCATTACGGAGCACAACTAAAACAGGTTTTAACAGCACAAGATCCTGCGGCAGAGTGCTGAAACATGGCCGTTCTTTAGGTCATCTCACATCTCTGTCGAGGTGGGGGAAGACCATGCTACCATATTGGTCAGCCACATTTCAGGCGCTCAAAGCTCCGGTATGTTTCATCTCTTTGGTTCCACCAAAGGTGGCCAAAGGATTGTCTCAAAGATGATCATATACTCCAATTCACTATCTGCGGTTAGCAGACAACCATACATTCACTTATTTCACAGATCTCACCTAACTGGATGTAGGGATTTATTTTGTGGGAGTGCACATGGGATCAATTAAATAAATAAATTGTCATTCTTTCCCACACTGGTATCCGGCTTCGCTGTATTAATTGAAACTGAGTTATTATTAGAAAAAATATATTGTTCAGACAAGAATAACGAAGTATGTTGTACCTATTTTCAATGTCGGGCGGTACTGTACCCTTTCACCAGCGGCTACCCATGCAGAAAAAAATGGCACGGTACTATCCTTGCAATGCGAGGGTACTTCCGAACATTTTTTTAAGAAAACTGTATTAGAACAAACGTAGCAAGTCATCAAAATAACCAGGAGGAGGACTTAGCCCCTGGTGACCTCAAATAGACGACCAAATGCTGTTACTTTACCAAATTATTGACACAGTTGTTACATCATTGTACTCTCCACAATCCGGAGTAACGTACACATACAAATTTACATCAATCCAAATGACAAATAAAACATTACATCATACAAAAAATAAAAAATAATGGTGAGATAAAAATTTGCTTAGTTACCGGGATCTCCGTTATTCTATGACAAATAAAAAAAATACTAATTGTACTCATGAAATTTTAAATAGCTCATCATCTAAACACGGAGCAAGTAATCTGACATTCATAAATTGCGTTGTAATAATCTTTACACGGCGATGTCTAAATACAAAACAAAATCAACAAAAGAAAAACATTTCGTACACTAGTTACACATAGAAGTCAGGCTCCATATCAGTACTCTAAAATATACATCAAACCTACAGAGAAATAAAACTGAGAAGAAAAACAATGAAATATACCACAAGTTACATACTGGTTACGTAATATAGTTCGTCTAAGACATCATGTCATACCTCATTAACTATCATCACCTAAGCAATTGCCACCACTACTCGACTGTGAGTTTAACCTTATCCTTGTCCACCAGTACAAATACCTGTTGCTGAGCCAGTCAGTCCATCAACTTTGATCAATACACGCAGTAAATAGTTTAGCAATAAGTGCTTGAATCCACCAGTAGCTCTCGTATCTTACTCTACTGCTCATTTCTCTGTTGTCACACATTTAGATGACAAGAACTTCCATTTCGACTAGCCTTCGTTACACTTTAATATGAAATATCACCACTGTGATAATAAAAGAAGTGGCTTCAGTCAACACACCAACAAGATCATTACTGTCCATGACATCAAAACGCATCAATTAATTCCGATATTTGTTGTGCAATGCAAACTCTTCTCCCCTGTGACAACCTTACTGATCAATGCAACAAGAGCCGCTACGTTAGTATTACGCCACTGGCTAATAATTAAAGCATTTCTAATAAACATGCTACGTGAACTTGATAACCCAGAACAAACAAAAAAACAAACACTAACTATTCTAAACACAAATGTTAATGAAATACAGTTACACTTGCTGTCCCTTCAGGAATAACACATAAAAAAAAAAAACATTTACCCAATTACAGATACATTATTCCCTATCTTGCGAGTCGCACGGAAACATTTCATTCTGTGATTCTCTTGGGGTCAGAAAGTTGCTGATAGTTTTCCTAGAAACACTGTGTCGGTGTCAAAGCTATCCCATGGTTACCAGGACGAAAGTCTTTAAGTCACTCAAATCGGCATTTTGAACACGCACTGAACTGTAAACTGTATCTCACATTAAACACAAATGTCATAGTCACTCTCAGAGTACCATCCACACGAATCTGGTCATCCAGAAATGGCCCTACAACTACTATTACCCACGGTTCTGTCCTTTCAGTTCATGGTGTAATTAAAAGTCGTAAGTTCCAACAAACAGCACTTATTCCTGCACCAATTAAAGAAATGTCTCCTACTACAAATGCAAATATCAATGTCCCACTTTAGTTTCTTGCGTTCATAGAATAATTAGTCACCAAACGACAACTGTCCTCTTTAAGTATACCAAGCATCCCACATGCAATTCACAAAGCACACTTAACAAGTCACTGCCAAAAGTTTATGGATCCCACCGTTCAGTGGTCAAGACAAAACAAAACGATCATCCTGTCTGCTAAAGACAAAATCTTTTCCACCACTCACAACGTGGAAACACCAGTCCTTCACTATCTACCTTATGGAGACATACGAGCAGTCATCTTGTTTCACGGCTCCACAGTCCAGTACTAGTTAATAGTTGCTGGTAAAGAAATGCCCACCGGACTCTGCCGCGCGTCGTTCATGCTGCCGTCGCTCCGCCGTTGAGCAGAAGAAACCACCCGCTGTTGCCTCCGCGGGATACTTTCCCCAGTCGTAAGGGTGGCGAAACTTATGAATGGCCAGTGGTACGTGCGTGTCGCCCCAGGCCGTTGACCTGCTGTAGCGGGCGCGTGGAGTGTACCCCGACCGGCAGTGGAGTGGGGAGTGCCGCGGCTCTGTCGCCCGTCACCATGGCGACGTCAGCTCGGCCCCACTAGCGGTATGGGCGCGTTCTGCGTTGCATTTCAGCGCTACGACACCCAATCAGTCAGACCCTTCCGTGCATCTCGCAACATTACAGACAAAAGGATATTCTTAGAGTATTTAAATACTCATTGATTACATGTATGATCTATTAGATACATTGGTCATAAAAGAATCTTTGTTCTAAAAAACATAAAATTATACACCCTAGTTTTCTACACATACCACATCAACATTTATCCCTTTTCTATATACAGCCCACACTTGTGCTATTGATTGTACCTGTCGTCCCTCATACAAAACATGAAAGTGGAAAAAAAAACAAAAGGAATAATAAGCAATCTATACAGCCCATAATTACAATATCAAATAGTAGGCTACTCTAACATCCTATCACAGTGAAAATATTAGAAACTGTTTATTCTAAAACTACAATATACAGTGAACCTTCGTGCTTGTGACAGACTGAAATTAATACCACTTGAAAGTGTTCTAACAAAAAAATAAGAAATAATCTACACAGCTCACAATTACCTACCACATGTTATTAAATAGTAAACTGCTTTAACATCCTAACACAATAAACATTTTAGAAACTGGTGACTCTAAATCTACAACATACAATGCACCTTTGTGCTTGTGACAGACTGAAATTAGTATCTCTTTATATATTTTACATTTTATTATATATAACAACATTTCTAGGACACGTATGTACCATCCACATGTCAGATCCTGACGTGACATCAAGGTTCATCCCAACAAACAATAAAACACAATAATGTTTTAGTTATGGATCGGTAGCATCCCATTTACAGGAGTGTGCGCATTGATCACACTACTCTACGACTCTCACTCACCAGACATCACTTTTTCCTTCTCATTCAATCCATTAATACACTAACAGAATAGGTCTAGAAGTCAGCTAACCCTAACACCACCACACTCACGACAACATACCATACCTTTGCTCCCTTATACTCAACCACATAACACATGAAGCTGTTTCGGAGATAGCTTTCCAGTCTCCGAATTCGTCCTTTCACTCTGGCACCTCTCTCCATCGGCTTACCTCTGCATTCACTTTACCGATTATTCATCCTGCTAAATATCAACTTAGAATTGCGACATTTCATCTAAGAACAAATAATACACAAATTATTCATCCTGCAAAATAACTGTACACATTATTGGTACCGTTTTGATTAGTTATACTGGTACCAGTCTTCAACAACAAAAAAAAATATTATTTTCGCCAAATTGCAAATCTTATGGTAAGAATTAGATTTTACACTTATATTACATCCTACGTCAGTATTCCACAATGTTCACCATCTGGATCTCATACTCCCTTTACGTCCTTTCACATTGTGCAGTTGTCCTCATCTCTTCATTCGTATTTCGGCTCTCCGTTCGTCCATTACTCCATCATTTCCTGGTCTTCCTTCGCCATTGGCATCAATCTCTGTTGCAGCATACACAGGCCTCTCTGTAACATACATCTAAGACATCTCCACATTATTCAATTCCACTCACCTTTATTTACCACTGTTTCATCACGTCGAATCTCTCTGTATTAATCACACTGCTTCACGTCGCTTCTCTCCTTAAATATCACCTTTATCCACTACTATTTATCACGTCGCTTCTCTATCTACCATCTTTATCCACTCATTAATCATCACGTCGTTTCTGCTTGATCCTTATTCATATGACAAAAAATACGTACATACACCACTCTGTCGACTCCTGTTCATGACTCATTCGACCAGTCTATTCCGTCATACTTCCTGACATCCCGCCTGAAAATTGTTATGTTCGATTTGACCCTGCACAACGTTACACACCACAAGTAAATACACTGACTATCCACCATAAATTGCCTACTTTAGATCTATCCTTAACTTTTCCATAATTTGATGTTAGAAATGTGATGAAGCCCACAAGATTGTTTTCCCTTGATCGTCTCAATCAGTACAGCATTTTCTTTGACAATCCGCCTCACTTTGAATGGTCCACTATACACTGTAAAGAATTTGCTAGTTAGGAATCTGTGCTTCTTTGATAATCGATGAGTTTTAATTAGAACCTTGTCTCCTACTGCCAATTGGATCTTACAGATCTTTCCTTTCTGCTTCTCCTGCCTACCCTTAGCTGCTTTCTTAATACACTCTATCGCAACCTTGACAATTTCTGTGTGCCTCTGTTTTCCTGATCGCGGAAAATCTACCAGCTCCCTGACTCGATCTGGTGGTGGTTCATTCTTTAGTACCGTAATTGGTGATAAACCAGTTGCTCCATGTGGTAGCTCATTGAGGATGTCCTGAAAATCTTTGAGAAAAATACTCCAACTTCTGTGTTGCCTATGGCAATAGATCTTACACAATTTTCCCAGTTCTTTTACCACTCTTTCACTGGGGTTACTTGCAGCATGGTATCGGGATATGAACACCGGTTTTATCCTTCTTCTCTTCAGTGTGGTTAGCCATTGTCTGGATCTATATTGTGGTCCATTGTCAGCTATGAACTTTTCTACAGTTCCTACTTCTCGCAAAAAGTTTTTAACGATCGCTGCTGCCACTGTCCTTCCCGTCGCACGTTTCAATGCGGTAAAAGTCACATACTTTGACACCAATTCCACTGCTACTAAAACATATCTATATCCCTGTACTGACTTAGGTAGCGGGCCAAACAAATCTGTTGCTCCGAATTCCCTCAATCTACCTGGCACTATCGGAAAAAGCGGTGCTTAGCATGAGATAGTTAACGATTTTGCCTTCTGGCACAATTTGCAACTACCAAGCACGTTCTAGATCCTCCTCTCCATACTAATGAAATAAACTGATTCCCTTAACTTCTTACAGCATTTCCTTGCCCCGTAATGCCCGTAACTTAGGTGCGTGTACCAGATCAACTTGTTGACTATTTCATTTGGTATACACAACACCCAGTCCTGTGTGTTCGGATTTCTACGGTAGAAAAGGACCCCGTTCTGAATTGTATAAAAGCGTGCTATATTGGCATCTAAGTTCGCTCTAACTCTGTACTTCACCATTCTCCATGACGCGTCTTTATCCTGCTCTTTCGCGATATTTGTGAGTACCGCCATTATGTATTTCTCGAACGGCACGCCCTGCATATACAATATATCATATGGGTTCTCGTTTACCTCCTCATCAAAGCGTTGACAATGACCTACTGGGTTCCTTGACAACGCATCTGCCACTATATTCTGTGGCCCAGGAATATACATGACCGAAAACTGAAACTCCTGTAAATAGAGTGCCCACCTAGCGAGTCGTCTATGGTTAAGTTTGGCCGGCATCAGAAACTGTAGTGACTTGTGGTCAGTATAGATTTTAGTATGCCTTCCATACAAATAGTATCTAAACTTACTAAAACCCCATACTATTGCCAAAGCTTCAAGCTCAGTTACTGTGTAATTTCTCTCAGCTTTGCTAAGCACTCGGCTCGCAAATGCAATAGGTTGTTGTATTACTTCTCCTCCTTGCTCTTGCTCTTGGAACAATGTAACCCCAAGTCCACTACGGGAACTGTCCGTGGCCATACAAAACTCTTTCCCTAGGTCTGGATGCCCGAGAAGAGGAGACGATAGCAGTGCCATAAAAAAAAATGGCTCTGAGCACTATGGGACTTAACATCTATGGTCATCAGTCCCCTAGAACTTAGAACAACTTAAACCTAACTAACCTAAGGACACCACACAACACCCAGCCATCACGAGGCAGAGAAAATCCCTGACCCCGCCGGGAATCGAACCCGGGAACCCGGGCGTGGGAAGCGAGAACGCTACCGCACGACCACGAGATGCGGGCAGCAGTGCCATCTTTAACGCCTCATACTCTTCCTGTGCGACAGGGTCCCAATTCCATACCGTTTTCTTTCCAGTCAGCTGACATAGTCTGGGTGTCGCTGCACCCCCAATCTTAATGAACCTCCTGTAAAAATTGATTAATCCTAAATAACCCCGTAGCTGACGTTTTGTTCTTGGCACCGGAAAATCTCTGGTTGCTTCGAGTTTGTCTGGATTTGCTCTTATTCCCTCTGGTGTCACAATGTGACCTAAAAACTCGATTTTTTTCGTCCAAATTCTGACTTTCCCAAATTCACGGTTACCCCATGCCTCTCCAATGCACCGAGCAATATTCTTAACGTTCTATTGTGGTCTTCCCAGTTTCTTTCGGCTATCAGGACATCATCCACGTACTGTGTTACCTTATCTTTTATTTCATTAGGAATGACAGTATTTAGCGCTCTGATAAATGCCGCGGATGATACATTTAACCCAAAAGGTAGTTTCCGGAATTGATACGATTTCCCGTAGCACAAGAAAGCAGTGTATTTTCTACACCCCCTATCTAACTCTACCGGCCAGAAACTCATTCTCAAATCAACTGAGCTGAGAACTCTGATCCCGTGAAACTTTTGTAGCAATTTGTCAAGTGTCAGCAGCCGATTTGTCTCTGGCTCTATTATCTTATTAATCCTTCTTATGGCCAAAACTAATCTAATTGACCCATCCTTTTTTTTCGACACAAACTAAAGGGCTGTTGTACGGACTGGATGCTGGTTCGATAATCCCTTGTTGTAGCATGCTTTCGATCTCAGCTTCCACTCTTTCTTTGTACACAACCGGTATCGGGTACACTTGGGCCCTAAATTGTTTATGAGGCTTGACCTTGAATCTATACACAAAATTTCTTATTGTACCCGCAGCATGTTTAAATACCTTTCTATTCTCGTATAAAATTTTCTGCAATTCCCCGTAGACCATGGTCCCTCGTATATGCCAGATTTTCTCCCTGATCTCCTCCTCCAAACATTTATGAATTTCCTTCTTCTCTTGTTCGAACCCCGTATTCTGTGCCTGTCTACCGGACTTTACCGCCAGACATAATGCTAAGTGTGCGTTATCTTTAGCATATAAGCAATCGTCGAATCTTAATGTAATGTCCTCCGAATCTCGTTTCAACTCCATCGAACCATTTCTCATGTTAACGACTGCTTTATATTGGTTCAAAAAATTAACGCCTAATATCCCTTCAACAGTTAGAGATGACACAATCATGAACACTGTACTAAACCTCTTCGCCTGGCACACAAAGTCTACCTGCGCTTGTAACTTCACCTCAATTCCCTTTCCTGTAATTGCCCCTCTCACTGTTGTCCTTTGCAATGGCAACGTTGGCCATGGTTTTGTAAGACTACAACACTTAAACACATCTTCCCTCAAAACACTCATTACACTGCCTGTGTCGATGACACAAGGTACGATTATATTATTTATTTCTACGCTAATTATTGGGTGGACTTCACTCCCCACATCTCCTACCTCCTCTAACAGATTCTCCCTTAGTTTTCCGTAATCGATATACCTAATATTTACATCATTAATAGTCCTGGTTTGTACCCGCCTATCATGTAGTCACCTTCTTGTCCCTCCGTCATTGTGACAGTGATTGTCTTGTCGTGAACCCAATGACTGCCTATCCTCTCTTCGCCCATCATTTTCATTTTCCCTTCTTCTTCCATCTCTGTCCCATCTTCTATTTTCCCGGTTTGCTGGTCGATATCCCCATGAATTCTGCCCCCTATTTCCTCGCCATCTTCCATTTCCGTCATTCCTCTGATTCCATGCTCTCTTGTCATTCTGACAGTTTCTGCCGTTCCTATCCTCGACTCTGTCTGACCTATGAGTCGTGTCGCCGTTCACAATGTTGCTCTCATTACTCAGTTCCTGTAACAAGTGCTGAATGACGCGGAATCGTCTAAGCCTCTGCCTGCTATCACTATATCTCTGTGCAATCTCACTGGCAACTTCGTTATACAGATCCTAATGAGCTCCCCAGTTTCGTATGGCACATCCAAATATCTATTTCGTCTCAGCATTTCCTGATAGCACGACACTGGATCTCTTATACCACCTTCGTTACAATTTGCCATCATCAATATGCTTTGCTTAACCTGGTCCTGCTTACTTTTCGACCAGAATTCATTTAAAAACTTGTCACAAAATATCTTGTAGCTACTACAGTCTTTAATAACTTCCTGAATTTTCGCTCTAGCCTCGTCCCTCAAATGGTTACAAACAAACTTCATTTTGAGGAGCGGTCCCCACGATGAAGGTAATGAATCTTGAAATTGAGACAGCCACAGGCATGGATGTTGGTAGTTATCAGGATCCGGAAAACAAGTGTACGTTTGTACTGACACGAAGTGCCTCCTACATTCTTCTTCCGCATTTATGTTTTCCGTCCTTGGACTATACCAAGTTGGGTTTGCCATCTGCTTTATCCGACACAACCGTTCTTCTAACCCTCTGAGTTCGTCTTCCTCTTTCTGCCTATTTTCGCTTTTTGAATTTGTCTCACTCTCCCTCTGCAATCTACCTGGTGGTGTTTCACCTTCGCTTCTGCACGCTAATTGCAACTGTGCTAGTTCTTCGCTATGTTTCCTATTTGTTTCTAATTGTGCCTCTTTAAACTGTAATAGTGATTGTATCTCCTCCTGGTCGGCATAAACCTCTCGCTGCGTACTATCAGAGCCTGTTTCGCCTCTTATACTGATCTTTTCTACATCTGCGCTAATCGTATTCATTCTGACCACTACCTCCGCAACTTCATCCCTGTGTTTATTTAGCGCCACTTCCTGCCGGGTGACTTGAGCTTCCATGCTGTCTAATGCCCCTTGTTTATCTGCAAGTAAGTCCTCCAATATCTCTTTGATTCACTCATCCGGCAACACGTCCCTACGTTCTGTAATATCGCTCTCTATTGCACTTATTCGTACCTCCAAATTATTGGCGTTTTCTTTCACGGCATCACATTCTTGCTTCACTGCATCCAGATTCTTCTCCCCCTCATCTAACCGATTATTAACTGTGGACAGACGCTCATCAATAACTGTGTGTAGCTTCCTCATTGCCTCTTTATTTCCCTTATCCACTGCCTCCAATCTTTCCTTATTTGCTTCCAATCTCTCCTTAGTCTCCCTACCTCTCTCCTTATTATCTCGATCCATCGCTTCCAATCTTTCCTTATTTGCTTCCAATCTTTCATTAGTCTCCCTATTCATCGCTTCCAATCTTTCCTTATTATTTCTATCCATCCTCTGTAAAAACTGCAGTAGCACATTGTCATTTGCTACTTTCGGTGCGCTCACCTCGTTCGCCTGAGATACCGTAGCTTCGTTAAGGGTAGCTGCACTTTCACTGCATACCTGACGTAGTCCCAGCTCGCCCGCGTCGTCGGGAAAAGCCCCCGTTTGTGAACAAAGCCCGCCGCTCAAAGGATCACCTAGCAGCGGTTCACTGAACAATTCAGCCCCTTCCGAGTGTTTGCCGTTCCTGCCCATTAGCCCATGGTCGACACGTACTTCCTGCTGCACTGCTACATTCACCCCAGAATCACTATTCTCCATTGTGACTACACTTTTCGACTGCGACCTAGTTACTACGGACATTAAGCAAAAAAAATTACGCAACGATCTTCCAGCCTCGGACGATATAGCAATTAATTACATAAAAAAAAAAAATAAAAGATCCTCACCAATCCAGAGAGAAATTGCAAACAGAAAAAATTTTACTTCTTAGCGCTATCAAAATATTCCATCAAAATAAAAAAAAATTTAACAGCAAACCCTAACAACAAAGTATCCTGGCAAAATACATCCTGGCAGGGTCGAAATTATGAGAGGCACCCACATGCCTTACTCATACTGTGGCATCAAGCAGTCAGGCCTGCAAGATGAGTGGTCTGCCAAGCGAGTGGATTCATTCTTATTTATCGAGTAACATGAACTCTAGTACTCACACTTAAGTTACAAGTTATCCTCATATATGATTAATACGCAACGGAAACACGCGACTGACTATCAGTAATTTACAGAACTCTGATTGTACACTACGCACTGGCAATACCACATTTTCTTCCTTTTTTTTTTTTATTTAACGGATTTTGTCAACACGTGGCCACCGCACTGAATATGAATGGCGCACACATTATAAATTCGGGACATTATGACAACATACAATTCGAAGGAAAAGTCCACCAATCTTTTTCTTTCCACTATCTTATTTATTCCGATAAATTCTCTAACCTAAACACACAGATTCTATAACCTACAACAATAACACATGAGAAATTCCGCCCAGTGGTCATGGCTTTACATTGGTGAATTTCTATATTATGGTCTCGTAATTATTTAACGCTACAGTGCACTTTCTGGACTCTCACAATCATCATCACGAAACTATCCTCCAGACCGAGCAGTACAGAAGGAACAAGTGTAACCCACTAATCTTTGGAAACTACCTCGCTACTCTCCCATGCAAACCACACATACCCAAATTACATGACATGCACCACACTACAACATGAAATACTACACAGAGAATAGTCACAACATTATCACTTTCAGCTTTCCCACTTCAATTAATATTTATCCCAGTTTCACACGACATGCCCCACTTCATAATTCCACTTTCCTACTATGAACTCTGGAGATATATGCACGTCTTCCTGTGCAATGCAAGCCAAGTGGCGTTGCTGGATAGATGGCCGACTCACCTTGCTTCTCTCTCAGAGTTTGAATCTAGCATCACACAGAATCATATCACGCAAAGTAATATTAAGAACGTATTCATCACACACGCGAGTCCTCAACTGATACCATGGACGAGTACTTCTCTTTATCTTTTGTCTCATACACAGGTTGAGACCTACACAGTACTCACCACGTGGAAGTACTCGTCTCTAATTTCAAGTCCTGCACACGCCATTTCTTAAATATTTACACTTATGGTACACACGCTATTTCTTAAATATTTCAACTTATCGTACACACGCTAGTAATTCAGCTTAACTTAAGCATATGGAAGTATTTCAACTTATTGCTACACGTGGTTTCATTGTGGCTGTTGGTCACTTCCGAAGATTACTACAATCCCATTAATATTACCTGCTTAACATTTAATTCTCCCCACAAAAGTTCCTGAAATAGAGAAATTATTATTTCAATCTACTCTTAAATATTCCACATGGATACCATGTCACCACTCCTTTGTCTTTACAGAGCACAACTAAAACAAGTCTTAACAGCACAAGATCCAGTGGCAGAGTGCTGAAACATGGCCGTTCTTTAGGTCATCTCACATCTCTGTCGAGGTGGGGGAAGACCATGCTACCATATTGGTCAGCCACATTTCAGGCGCTCAAAGCTCCGGTAAGTTTCATCTCTTTGGTTTCACCAAAGGTGGCCAAAGGATTGTCTCAAAGATGATCATATACTCACATTCACTATCTGCGGTTAGCAGACGACCATACATTCATTTATTTCACAGATCTCACCAACCTGGATGTAGGGATTTATTTTGTGGGAGTGCACATGTGATCAATTAAATAAATAAATTGTCATTCTTTCCCACACTGGTATCCGGCTTCACTGTATTAATTGAAACTGAGTTATTATTAGAAAAAATATGTTGTTCAGACAAGAATAATGAAGTATGTTGTACCTATTTTCAATGTCGGGCGGTACTATACCCTTTCACTGTTATTGAAAAACCTCTCTAGTAATATGAAAACAACTATTTCTAGCTGTATTGCAGGTGACAAGTTGTTAGGGCATAAAATGTTCATAGCACATTCCATTGTTGAAATCAAGTCTTAAGTGCTGTACCTTAAGACGAGTAATGATTTCAAATGTATACAACCATACTAAAATGTCTGTGGTCAATAATAATAATGTAGAACTTCAGCAACACATGTACGATATTTTACGGAAATAAATAAAACTTCTACCGGGGATGGCACGCAGTATCGAAACACGTCTGATTAACAAAAGAAAAGAACATTATGGATACCGAAACATGTCCATCTAACAAAAGAGAGAAACAATGTTGGCGTCTGACGATGATCTCAAAAAACTTTTAAGAGTACGAAAATTTCAATAGGAAAATGAAATAGACCTGTAGTATTTTTAAGTATAATTCTTATGCGTATTATGCTTATTGCACCTGTCATATTTAACGGAGACGAAAATTTAATATTCATGGGGGACTGGAATTCGATAGCAGGGAAATTAACAGAAGGGAAGGAAAAATTGTATGTGAATATTGTCTGGGAGAAAGGAATGAAAGAGGAAGCTGCCTTGTAGTTTCTTCTCGACGACTGAATGTACTAAAACGCTACGTACAATCAGTGGCAGCATATCCATTTAGTGATACCACGGACTTTTTTCACTTTCTTTCTTTCTTTAAATTTCAATTTTGTCATTTATTTCTGAATGAACAGCTGTTGCAGACGCGTAATTCTCGCCCACCGTCAAACCGAATCTTCCATAAGTGGGTAGCGTTGCCAATAGTTTAGTGCAAAAGAAGCATTCTTAGTATAAATATACATATTTTGTGGTCTTGCTGGTTTTTTAGAGACGTCGATGGGATTTTGAATACTGAAGGCAAAATTTCCGTTAAGTTCCACTTGGTCTCACAACATGGTGTTCAAGTGTAAGCTGACTTTGTGAAAATATTCAGTGGTCAGTTTTAAAGTGACAGAAGACGACAGAATAATGTTCTGTATGGCAACAACGCACACACTTTGGTTTGGGAGGAGGAGAAGTACTAACAGCGTCTTCTGTAAAAGCACCTCACCTCGTGAGGCGTGAAAAATGATTTCTTAATTGCTGTTTCTCATGAAGGAATCTCACCTAGTTGGAGGTTTCCTATCACTACAGGCTAATCTTCTTCTTCCACAGAACGTCTGCCGCCGCACCAGTTGATGTTATTTCTTTTTCAGCACCTATAACCTTTGGAGGCCATTAAAAATCGATACGACGATAGCGTGTGAATGACTGTCTAGACCACTTTTCTATATTCTTCCATATATATTAATGACACGTATGACCTCGTTATTTGGAACATACTACCAACGAATAAATAAAAACACTGGCATTGTCTTCTACCATGTATAGTAACCAAATCCCGCTTCAGGTACGTCATCTGTAGGGATGGATTCAGTCTGGAACCGCGTCACCACAACGGTCGCAGGTTCGTAATCCTGCCTCGAGCATGGAGTGTGTGATGTCCTTAGGTTAGTTAGGTTTAAGTAGTTCTAAGTTCTAGGGGACTGATGACCTCAGCAGTTAAGCCCCATAGTGCTCAGCGCCATTTGAACCATTTTGTAGAGATGGAGATTTAGATATTGAATGTAGTTAAACTATTATTTTACGCGTATTAGTACAACGTGCATCTCTTATGACTGAAAGATAACTCATTAATGAGCGAGTAAGTCCATTGGCGTTGTTCTCTACTGAATGAGTACCAAGAGTCGCAATCACATTTAACTATTCGAGCATCGGAACGGCCAAAAATTTATAAGACAAATATCGCATTTTATTCATTATTTCCCTTTCAAGTAGCACAACCTTTCTTATATTTCTCATTATGTTACAATTAAATGTTGTTAAAATTTGAGGACTGTGAAAAACGTGGATGACAAACTAAATTTTAAAAAAATTGTGTTGATTTTCTCTCGTTACCCATATAAAAACCAACGACATCAGTTGCTACGAATTTCTAGTTTTAGCTCTCAATTTTTTTAAGGTTTTTCGCTTTTTGCTTCCCTTTTTTCAATTGTAGATGTGAGAGTGGTTTAGTAAGTGATACACAGCCGGCGACTGAAGTGCGAAATGTAGTGTGGTTTATTATTTAAGGAAAATGTCTCTAGATGCATTTCATAGTCAGCAAGTGGAAAGTTACAGAGTGATTATAATATAACGAAAACAGGTGTGGTTCAAGTCCCGGGAATATGATAAAGGTTGATGAGACGTGCGAAGGCCAGGGTGACCAATATTGTCCACCTGTGATGACAACGTCTGCCATATCGAAAGACTGAGTCAAGCCTATCATTGCATACATGTGAGGCAGACTGCACCCCAACCTAACACCTCTGTTGGCAGTGTGATGGATATCACATACAACAAAATGGCCTCCGGAAAAACGTGTGCACGCTTGGTATCACGGCAACTCTTACATGAAAACGAAGCCAAGCGGGTGGGGATGCCTCTCCGATACTTAAGCCGGACGGTGTTCCAATCCTGCACTGCACTGAGGAGCCAAACGTCATGGGACAGTGACATGCGCATATATAGATGGCGTTAGCATCGGGTACACAAAATATAAAAGAGCAGTGCAGTGTGGCAGAGCTGTCATTTTTACACAGGTGATCCATGTGAAAGGATTTGATACATGATTATGGCCGCACGACGGGAATTAACAGAGTTTGAACGGGGAATGGAAGTTGCAGCTAGACGCCCGGGACCTTCCATTTCGGAAATCGTTAGGGGATTCAATATCCTGAGATCCACAGTATGAAGAGTGTGCCGAAAGTTACAGATTTCAGGCATTGACTCTCATCGTGGTCAACACAGTGTCCGACTGTCTTCACTAATGACTGGGGCCAACGACGTTTGTATATGGTTGTCAGTGCTAGCAGACAAGCAACACTGCGTGAAATATCAGCAGAAATCATTGTGGCACTTTCCCACTAGGACACGGCGGCGAAATCTGGCGTTAATGGGCTATGGCAGCAGACGGCCGACACGAGTGCCTTTGTTGACAGCATGACATCGCCTGCAGCGCCTTCTGGGCTCTTGACCATATCGGTTGGACCCTAGACAACCGGCAAATCGTAGTCTAGTCAGATGAGTTCAGATGTCAGTTGGTAAGAGCTGAGGCAGGGTTCGAGTGTGGCCCAGACCCCACGAAACCATGGAACCAAGCTCTCAGCAAGGCATTGTGCAATTACGGTGTGGACTGTGCTTACATGGAATGGTCTGGGTCCTCTCGTCCAATTGAACTGATCATTGACTGGAAATGGTTATGTTCAGCTACTTAAAAACCATTTTCAGCCATTGATGGACTATGTTTCCAAATAACGGTGGAATTTTTATTGATGACAATGCGCCATGTCACCAGACCATAATTGTTTGCGACTGGTCTGAAGAAAATTCTGGACCATGTGAGCGAATGATATGGTCACCCGTACAACACTTATGGGACGTAGCTGAGAGGTTAGTTTGTGCACAAAAACCTGCACTGGCAATGCTTTCGCAATTACGGACGACCATAGAAGCAGCATGGCTCAGTACCTCTGCAGAGGGTTTCCAACGACTTGTTGAGTCCATGCCACGTTGAGTTGCTGAACTACGCCAGGCAAAACGAGGTCCAACATGATATTAGATGGTATCCCATTCACAACTTTTCTCATCTCAGCGTGTATTGTTATAGGGAACGAATCATGGGTGGATCGTGCGGCACCTGAGACATAGCTGTCATCATCCTCATGGAGATTCCGTTCGCCACCGCCCTCCCCATTTCCGCCATAAGAAGTTCAAACAGGAGGGAGAAAGTTATAGCCTCAATTTTGGGACACACAGGGTGTGCTGCTGATTGATATCCTAACCCATGGCGAGATAGTGAATGCTGTTAGTTACCACGGCACACTGGGACGAGTTCAAACAGCGATTCAGAGGAAACAAGCAGTAGTGCTATCACAAGGTAACGTTTTGTTATAAGGGAACGACGGACTGTGTACAACGTTGGCTAGCGTGATTTTAACTCGCTTTTCCGATGGACTGTATTGGAACACCCCCACAACACAGCCTGGATCCAGCACTAAGTGATTTGCATCTCTTCGGACTGTTCACCATCGGTCGCCACTTCAGAAACGACTCCGGCGTTCTGGTCGATACTGCTAAGTACCTTCTAGGCTTGGACCTTGATTTCTTTTACGCCGTTTTCGAGAGATAGGTTTACCAATGCAACAAATGCTTAGGTAACCATGATTGCAATGTGGAAAAGTAATACGTATCAATTCAATACTTCGGTAGCTCACCGTATCTCGTTCATTCCCTGAAGAACCCTATTCTCGCAGAGCATCGCCCTCGTAAATTATGTTTCCCAAACGCTTTGGCGCCAATTGTTGCTTATTTCAAGGAGGACAGCCATGAAACTAATAGAATGTTGAACACCTTTTACTACATTATAGTGCAGATTTTTCAGGGAAGGCCTTTCACTAGTTTCCAAAACAGACAGGGTGCAATTTGTTCCGTCGCCTGAAGCATGTCACCAGTTGTTTCTGAGAGTGGAGGAGAATTGTTCAAGTTTGTCATTTGTTCTGCTGTGGAGACAACAAAATTTATTTGTCGCCTATAAAATATGGAGTCACAAGTTCGCAATCTTACCACGCCTAAACTCAAATATCAAGGGAAAAAGTAAACCATCCCTAGCGCATCACACAGATAAACGTAGCACGTTCATAAGTCGGTCGGTTGTTGAGAGCTGGACAATTAGCAAGCACGTGCGCGCACGCACACACACACATACACACACACACACACACACACACACAAACGCGCTAGCGCGCTTGCTCGTGAGTGCAGTATTCTTTCGTTGCCTTTCCCTTTTATTGTTCATTACTGTCAGCATCTATATAGGTGCTCTTCTGTCAGGGATGTTAAAATATGGACATAGCTCTATAATTTTTCTATAGTTAAAAGTATTAAATAATAATATTAAAATACAGTAAAATGAGCTCTTTCGGCAATTTACGAAAACACAGATAGCGATGGCGTTGCTAGTAGCAAGATGGTGATGATGATGATAATGATGAAGACGACGACGACGACGACGCATCTGGGAAGTTCCTTGAAGATAGATCCCACTATGTACTTAGTGGATAGGTAAAAATAGGATGGGAGACTGAGGAGCACGTATTAATGGGACGCTGCGTTATGGGAGTTGGAGAAGAGGAGGGTAACGTTGGATTGGGAAGTGGGATGAATAGGTGGAGGTGGGAGCAGGAAGGAGCAAAATTTGGTCAGCAGGCTGGGAGTTGTTATGGTGTCTTGATCTGAGGAAAGGATATTGGAGCTAGGGCTATAGCTAGTAGGATGGGTAACTTTCAGGAAGTATTTCAAGATGAAGAAGAAGGAACCTGTTGAATTTGCTTTAGGATATGGGGTAGGGATGGAGGTTATAGCTGAAACAACCGGGTGCGGTTACATCGGTTTATTTTCACTGCAATTTCACCTGACTTGAAACCACTGAAAATAGCCGGTTTCTGAAATAACTGATTTTAGGCCCTTTATTCCTGTTATTTACGTTAATAAAGGTAGAAATCTGACAAAAATCGAAAAATTTTGACTCAGTTTCCAGACAAATAGAAGCAAAATATTAAATTAAACAGACAAATAAAAGAAAACTTAGTCTGTCCACCATTAGCTTCTTTTCTCACAGAGTGATAAGTGGTTGAAGACTACAAAAAATCACCAGTATGCCCCTATTGACTCTAACGTTTTGAAACTCTGCTCAGAAATCATGTTGTAATCAGGGGTCATGCTATTATTTCTGCATTAGTCAGTGATAAAGGATGAAAACTGAGGTCGAAGAACTCTGTTTTTTTCGTTAATTTGTCCGTTTTCAAGGGCTACAATCAGATAAAAGCATATTATGTATACACAGACAGCATAACAGATATTTTCTATTTTTATTGTATACTATAAACGAATAGTTTTTAATTTATTACTATGCCAAAATTACCATCCTCTTTTATTAATTCATCAGGGGACCCGTGCACAAGTTTTGCACTTTTATAGTTTTTCAAAATAACAGTATTTGGAGTAAGTGTGGTATTGGGGTATGAGCAGCTGTGGGAATGAAGACGAAACATACTTAAAAATGAACCGAACGACGTGAAATAATCATGAATTTGTGATACATCCTTGTCAATGTATTACCGTGCATCATTGCTTATATTTCTTAAATTTCGATCATAATATTTAGATTTACTTGTTGATGAAGAGAAGTTTAATGAGAAACACGAATATAAAACACAAACAGTTAAATAAACGCAAGATGCATAGGTTAGAACGTAGTGTTCGCTCCTTACTTGGTATATCACTAAGGCCACAATAACATGTGACTGTATTAAGAAAGTTTAATTGCACTTTTTACTTTATGTAATCACGTTAGGCCACAAAAGCAATAGGTAAATCAGAATTAAAGGTGATAATGACAAATATGTTTGCCGTTTCCGAATCTATATGCGTTCAGGAAAGTCAACATGCACGACGGCAGTGATACTGAACCACCGCAGTGGTCAATTGTCACAATGTTGTATAGCAATTATCCAGTTAATTAGTAGTTAAAAAAAAGGTTTCTGTAATAAGGCAAAATGAAAAAGGATTCTCCTTCCAGTCAACAGGTGAATTTTAAATATGAAGTAGTAACTATATTTACTGCAAATATGGGATTTGTCCCAGTTCGTCTCTGATGTCATCTGAGGCAAAGCGCGATCCGACGTTTAACAAATGTGAATCTTACAGTGGCTGAGTGTGTAGTGAACCTTCCTCTTGTTTTTTTTTTCCTTTATTGTGATTTCATTGCTCTGCTCCACATGGGAAGGGGAAGGCTGGTAGCGGCACAATCTGCCGCTCTTCAGCCAAGTGACGTGATAGCTAATAAAAGGAGAAAATTATACATATAAAGGCGATAAAAAGGGGGACATAAAAACAGAGTAAGGAGAGACAATGTAGGGAAAATCTACACTGACAAGGAGACGTTTATCGAGGGATAATTAAAAAAAGTCTACATAAATTTAAAAAACAGTCGGCAATTCATAGAGCACAAAGAAGACCCTGAAGTCACAAGCACAGGTTTACAGTTGGCCACAGTATTAAAACACTCCAGAACAAAGACGCCTTAAAACCAAAGAATAAAAGCTGCTAGGAGGGACCTGCTGTGGGAGAGGACTAAGGGAATGGAAAATGAGGGGAGAGCAAGGTGCAGCAGCGAAGGAGGTGGGATGAAAGGAATAGGGGGGTCAGGGGGTGTACCAAGAGACAGGAGAAAGGTGGGGCAGGAGATGAAGAGGGAAACAAGGTGGGAGGGAGTGCAGAGACACTGAAGGTGAGCATGGGAGAGGGAGGGGGTGTAGGAGGGGGACTCGATAGAGAGGTGACTCAATAGAGACATCTAAACATCAAAAAATTTGAAAGGTAAGAATTGAGAACGAAAAAGTAACTGAAGCATAGTACACTGCGTTTTATCGGAAAGATGAGCTCAGCTGTGTTTTCGTGCGTCAGTTGTTGTGAAAAGCACCTATTGTTGAGTTGTTACCGAATGGGGCTGTATGCATTAGAAAAGTGAATTGATAGTGTGGATTGTTAAATAAAGACAGACTCCACAAAGAGTGCAAAGAAATGTTTCAAGCGAAGTATCCTGGCTGGAAATTCCTCACGACCAGCACTATTCAAGATCTTCCCAAGACAAGAGGGCTGTACAACCCGTTCAGAATGTGCAGAGGAATAGGCGGCTGACAGTGAGAAGCCCTGAAACTTTAGGCTAGACAGAATTTGCATGGAGATTTCAAGAAGTCCCCACAAGTCGGTAAGGAGGTTATTGTATCAGTTTTGTGTATCTCATACATCGTGTACTAAAAGGTATGTAATTAAAATTTATCATGTGAGCCTGTGGTGCAAGGATTGGAATTTGAGGAGCAATAAAAAAGAGTTAATTGTTGGTACTGGTTATTAACATCAACTGCTAACGGTCACTTGAACCCCTTGCTATGCTTCGTATCAGATGAGGCCTGGTTTCATTTGCCATGTTATGTAAACTCCCAGATTACAGTTACTGGTCGCGAGACAAACCACATATTCTGCATGAACGACTTCTCCATTCAGAGAAGATAGGTGTTTTGTGTGTATTATCTGGCATGTGTATTATTGGCCTCTTATTTTTCAATTACATCTTTAACAGTGCCAGATATGTACTGATCTTTGGCGCTTTCTATGCTCAATTAACAGATGCATCGAAACTGTATCCTGTATTCCAATAGGGTGGAGCAACCGATCACACATCTAACCAAACTAAGCTCCATATCACCAACGTGTTCCCTGAAAACAGACTTGTCTCTGGAGGCCTCTGGCCCCCAAGATCACCAGACATAACACTGTATGATTTTTGTTTATGGGGTACACTACGAAGCAAAGAGTACGCTGACAATCCTAGCACAACAGGCTATCTTAAACGGATCATTGCTAGAAAACCTAACAACATCACACCTGCAGAATGACAGGGTGCTGCCGGTAACGTCACTTCCAGCATCTCCCATAAACGGGTAATAATATGTTTTCTGAAGTTACTATCATCTATTCTTTTTTAGTTACTTCATTGTTACTTGAAGCTCGGACATGAGACATGCTCTTATATTTACATGAAAAAACTACAGGAAAAATTATATTCAGTTGTATTAATGAATACATTGTAAAAACAAGAGATCGACTTGGAGAAGTGTGTTGATTTTTGCACAGATGCTGCTATAACCATGGTAGGAAAAACCAAGGGAGCTTCATCACTGCACTGCAGGTAGATATAAGAGTCACTGGCAGTCGTTGTATTGTGCATAGGCGAGCTCTAGTAACGAAAAACGCCTAATAATTTAAAATATGTTGGGAGGTCAAAAAGATCACCTATGTAAAATTGCAGCCTTAACAGTCCAGGGTGCTGAAAATTTTGTGCGGCGAAATGGATAGTAAAAACAACTTGCTTTCACTACATACAGATGTGAGATGGCTATCCAAAGAATTAGCGCTGTTGAGGCATTATGAACATAGTAATGAGTTTTGGCCTTCTTTAATGTGCAAAATTTATTGAATTTTTAAGAAATACTTCATTGGGATAAAACTCGCAAACTCCTCAGAGACTTTTACAAAGTGCAACGAAATTAACTTAACATTCCAAGGAAATAATGATAAAAATTTTAATAAAACAGGCAAAATTACGTGTTTTGAGAGAAAATTTAAATTTTGGAGTAGTTCAGATCAAGAAAAGAATTTTAAATGCTTACCAGCCTTACATGAATGTTTCATTGAACATAATTTCCAGTTAGATGAAGAGGTGACTAAGCTTTTTGAAGAGCATTACATTACTTGAAAAATACACTTCTGCAGTATTTTCTGAAGATTGGTAAGAATAATTCGTGGATTCGAAATCCATTTCTTGTTATAGCAAAAGAATGCATGAAAGAGACTGTGAAAACTATTTGATTAGATAAGTGACAGATTTAAAGCAAAAGCACAAGGATCAGTCATTATGTAATTTCTAGATGAATTTAGTGCAAGATTGTTTGAGTTCATCAGGAAAAGCTGTAATTGTTTTCCTTCCATTTATCACTAGGTGTTTATGTGAAACAGGATTTTTTAATATGCCGCAATGGGCACAAAGTTCAGGAACAGGCCTGATGCTGCACCATATCTCACAATTCAACTTTCTGCTGCTGTACCTAACATCAAGAGAATTTGTAATTTAATGACTGAGAATTACCAAAGCCTTAGAAAAGTTTATTCTACTTCGTTTTCACGTGTTCAGGAAAAATAAAAACAATTCTAAATTAGTGTGGAATAAATATTTTTATTATTTTTTAATTCTATTGTCATTCATGTGTTATTAGTTATGATTTAAAACTAAAGGAATCACAGAAAAAACTACTCTTCTCAGATTTCAAAGTTCTGTTAATTTTATTACCTCCAAGATAAACAAGGTGCTCTGTCGAAGTTACAGGACTCTCAAAGTGTTCCGTTAGAGGAAAAATTTGGAAGCCCCTGGTGTAGAAAAACGGTAATGGAACAAAAGCGCACATGAGCGTGGTCAGATACAAAAGCCACCTATGCCAAAATGATTTTAAGTTGACTGGAAAACATTGAAATTACTTATAATTAAAAAAAACCAATAACTTCTACTAACTAGCAACACATTACATGAGGTGTGCTGAATGCACTACTCACTGTGATGCTATATATCATCAGATTTTGTGAAGCAAGTACCCATGATTAATCACTGTTTCGTAATATGTATTACAATGGAAAAGTTCGGTAAGACTTCAGTAACTAATAACCAACACTTTTGCAGTGTCTTTGTTACAAAAGTCATAAATACATGAAATACCAGCAAATACACAAAAAATTATCAAAATTGGATATTCACATTCCCTTGTGAGTTATTTAAAAGTTATTTTACTTTGTGCTGTCTTCATTTAGTTATTTATGAAATGCAGTAGTACAATAAAATGCACAGAGAGCAGTAAATTATTCTGTATCTGGTTTCATGCACTGTTTCATTCACATTATCTGTAAATGTAATTAATTTTCTCTCCATTCAAGTAACTTTACGTTTTTCATTTATTACTATCTCAGTAAAAATTATGAAAGGATAGGACCATGCTAATGGTTAATGAATTGGGATAATCTGTAGATGTCACAATATTTAACAATGTTTATGGTTCATCTATGCACTGAATAACCGAACATAGCCCACTGGAATATTTTGTGGTCTCTCAAAGGCGTTTGATTGTGTGTGTCATGGAATTCTTCTAGATAAGCTTAGATATTGTTGTATGAGTGGGACAGTGCACAAATGCTTTAATTCATACTGGAACAATGCAAGAGGTTGAAATTAACAGTACTGATAGTCTGAAAAAACCAGCAGAGTCCTCTAACTGGGGAGGTATCAAGAACGGTGTCCCACAGGGTTCAGTCTTGGGTCCACTATTGTTCTTAATGTATATTAACGACTTGCCACTCTGTGTGTATGAAGATGCAAATCTAGTTCTTTTTGCTGATGATACAAGTACAGTAATCATACCCAACAAGCAAGAATCAGCTGAGGAAATTGCAAATAACGTCTTTCAGAAAATTATTGAGTGGTTCTCTGCAAATGGACGTTCTCTAAATTTTGAGAAAACAGTTTATACAATCCAGTACCGTAAATGGCATAACAAAATTGATAAATGTAGAATATGAACAGAAATCTGATGCTAAGGCAGAATATTCAAAGTTATTGGATGTGTGCATTGGTTAGAAATTGAATTTGAAGAGTCACATCTATGATCTGCTGAAATGGTTAGGTTCATCTACTTACGCTATTAGGGTTATTGCAAATTTTTGTGATAAACATATGAGTAAATTAGCCTACAATGCCAATTTTCATTCACTGCTTTCATATGGCATCATATTTTGGGGCAATTCGTCATTAAGAGAGAAAGTATTCACTGTGAAAAAGTGTGTAATCAGAATAATAGGTTGAGCCCACCCAAGATTACCTTGCAGACATTTATTTAAGGAACTCGGGATATTCACAGTTCCTTCGGAATACATATATTCGCGTATGAAATCTGTCATCAATAACCCATCCCAATTCATAAAAAAAGAAAGAAAAACAGCGAAATGTATAGCTACAACAATAGAAGAAAGGATGATCTTCACTATTCTGGATTAAATCTCTATTTGGCACAGAAAGAGGTGAATTATGCTCCCCCCAAAAGTCTTTGTTCATTTGCCAAATAGTATTAAAAGTCTGACAGATAGTCAAGCAACATTTAAAAGCAAATTAAAAGAGTTTCTGAATGACAACTCCTTCTACTCAATACATGAATTCTTAGATATAAAGTAGCAACTGAAAAAATAAATAAATAAAAAATAAAAAAAATATATTGTGTAAAGAAAACTTATTTTAAAGTGACACATTCTATGTCATTCGAAACGTCGTAGTCATGATCTATGGAACAAGCATTAATGTATGTATTTATGTATGTATGTAGTAAAAAAACTAAATAATGTTCAGAATGCTGGAACTACGTCAGAGGTAAGCCGTATATACAACTAAAAAGATAACAGGCTTGACCTTAATCTGTGGCGAGTAGAAGATGGCGTGACGTAATGCATTTTGTACCAATCGTTATTGGCAACGAGCGCTTCTTTGACAACGAGCAATTTTCAGCAATTATGGTACAATAATCTTTCTCAGTCAGCAATTCCTCTTACATAATGAAGTGCAAACATCATGGGCTACCTCTTAATATCGTGCCTGACGTGTTTCTGCCTGGTGTAGTGCAGCAACTCGACATGGCATGCACTCAACCAGTTGTTGGAAGTCTCCTGCAGAAATATTGAGCCATGCTGACTCTATATCCATCCGTAACTGTGAGAGTGTTGCCTGTGCAGCATTGATCTCTCGATTACGACCCATAAATGTTCGATGGGGCTCAAGTCGAGCGATCTGGCTGACCAAATCTTTCGCTCGAATTGACTAGAATGTTGTTCAAACCAATCGTGAACCATTGTGGCCCGGTGACAAGGTGCACGGTCACCCTTAAAAATTCGATCGTTGTTTAGGAATATGAAGTCCGTGAACGGCTGCAAACTGTCTCCCACTAGCCGAACGTAGCCATCTCCAGCCAATGGTTGATTCAGTTGGATCACGGTAGTTGTCTAGGGTTCAGCTGATACAGTCACGAACCCAACAGTGGCGTTGCAGGCGATGTCATGTTTTTTGCAAAGGTACTCGCATCAGTAATCTGCTGCTATGGCCCATTAACGCCAAATTTCACCGCACTGTCCTAACGGTTACATTCGTCGCCTGTCCCACATTGATTCCAGCGGTTATTTCATACAGTGTTGCTTGTGTGTTAGCACTGTGATAACATCTAGTACACTTGTAGGACAGGCATACTCATTACGTCAAATACAAACAGGCCATAAGAACATAGGTTCTGCATCTGTCATCTGAAACCCCATGGCAATAAGCTCAAACAGATAACTTCAAAATTTTCGACTTCTGAACTATTTACCTAAATATACAGGTATCACTACAGTTCACATTATAAAACGAGTTCAAAATCCGAAAATAGTCACCAACACATAAGTTGTATCTGTGCACGGTTTGCAGTCGGCTGTTTAGGGAGTGATTACTGGGTACATGCTGCTCCATAACGAGCATTACTAGTATTAACGGCAGCGCTGTCGATTCAGTGGGGAACAGCCTGATGGAAATTTGCGGTCTGGAGAAATCACCTCCACCGAGCTTGCTTCCCATGTTTTGAGCCTGAGCAGAGCGGTGTCTACAGATGCTCCTTGAGGTCATTGCTCCCGCTTTCACCCATTCAGAGAACAATCGGGACTAGTTAGCCAATGACGGAGACTGCGCCTCGTCTGTCGGTGCCCTGCATGTGGGACACCACGCTCGAAGAGAGGCGAAGTGCACCTTCCTCTTAACACGGTTTTCTGAATGTTTTCCTCATGATATTCCGACGCCGTTGTTTTGACGTCAGGTAACTCCCAGGAACAGCAGATTATGGTTTCGTGTAGAGCTGCTATTTCAGTTTGAGGAGTTCGTCTGTAGTTATTGGTTTGCCTACACCATTATTCTAGTTGAGCTTAGATGCCATATTTAATGCGGCAGTAGCGGATATCGATGTCAGAATTAATGTTTAACACGAAGATATGAGGACAACACAGTCATATCTGCTGAAAACGCTGAAAGCTTATAGTTCTTCACAGAGAAGCTGCATTTAGTTGGAGAAGAAGTTGGTCTGGCAATGAATAAACAGAGTGAGGGATAGAAACTATTCTGAATTTAGTAAACAGAAACACCGACAGGTAATAACACAGAAATACGTTGTATATTGTTTGTGGAATAATAAATTAATGAACTCATCGCAAAAAAATTAAGGACCGAATAGAAACAACAATTTCGACATACCGTTGCGTCGCTTTCTCGCTTCACTGATAATTACACCTCTCCTTGTTCATGATGGATTGTTTCATCATTAGTACTACCTGATGACCTAATCAGTGGAGTTCATTAACTACAATGGATTGAGATGCCAGTATTAGCGTATTACAATTAAGCTCCCTCTCCAATTCATTAAAGAATCGAATTGTCATGTATAAACAGGTTCAAACCCCTGATTACTTTACAAATGAGTTAATGCGTGTTTTACGTCAAGCGTGTAAACCTTTATGGTTGAAGACACAAAACTCTAGTTACGTTGGTTTTATAACTTTCCGTAAAATGGGGTTACTTGAAACACCACGGTAAACCGAAACGATAATAACGATGTGCACAACGCAGTTGTTAGTTTTGTGTGGTTCTGGACAACCTTGTGATGAGTAGTAGTTTTAGCAAGAAAATAAAGTTAATGAAGGAACTTAGTACCCTCTAGAGGCTCAAAGAAGGAAGTTTCAAAGAGGTTTGTTGCTCATATTAAAAACAAGAAAAAAAGATTTTGGTGACTTGTGACTTTCTTTTGTCTTCAACGATATGAAGCAATTTAAAGCGCCTTAGCTGTCACTGCATGTGACAAACTTACTGAAGTGTCCAACCGCTACATTCTTAGATTCCTCAAATTTTATAGTACAATTATTAATAATTTCACAGCTAAATTATTTTGGTAGGTTTTTAAAAACGTTTCTACAGTGTTACTACTTACACCTGACATTTTTGCCATGTGATGTAAACGACACAAATAGAAATGTTTCAAGAAATCCCCTGCCAATGTGTGACTGAAAACACCCACATTTTCCTAACTTTTGTAATATTTAAGATGACCTATAGTTTTGTTACTTACTGGAAAACGTGTATCAGAGTTTGGAATACTTTTTATTGTTGTGATGCAGGATGGCTTCACAGATCAAAAATGTTTCAGTATATCCACTGTGGATGCCGAACTGCGACTGTGATTTAAATTTGCGTTTATCTGGTAATAAATATGCAACCAGTCAGTTTTTTACGATTTATTAACAGTATGTACTACACTTTGTTTTACCAACCAAGTGTAGCTACATACTGTGTTTATTTGTGTATAGCTTAATAATACATGTTATAAGAAGCAATCTGATGTGGCACTGCATCTAGCTTCACTTGGTCCACTAGATAACGTTTCTCTAACACGTCCATCTGAAGATGAACCTGTAGTGGCTCGAAAACATGTTCATGTTTGAAGAAATCGTAAAAAAGTGACTGGTTGCATATTTATAACCAGATAATCGACAAAAATGCCTCAAGCAACGCCAAAAGAAAGTTCTCATTATTCACCCATGAATTAATGAAAATGTGTAGAAAGGGTTTGAAATTATGTGTAAAGTTTGCTGGAACTCGCTAAGTACCCTAATTATCAAAAATTTTAGTTGAGTGTAGTCTGGATGATTCGGGTTAGTTTTCCACGCGTCTCAGTGTTATGACGTCATATCTCCTGAACTGAGTATCGTACAATGATATAATGTTGCAGGTACATTTAGTAGTGTGTGTCGATACCGTATATAAAATGTCTACCGACTAGAGTTAGTAGTAAAGAAGTAATAAATTAAAACGTCATGCATGGTGCCGAAGCTTTACTGTATGGGCATCGAAAATATTGTAAGGGCTAAACCTTTTTTCTTTCCTTATTCTGTGAGAGTGTGAACGAGAGATAGTTTCCAAATTATGTGTCAATTTTGTTGGAACTCGTTAAGTGTATAAAGGAACTTAATTTTTTTCTTATACCAAAGATTAATATGGAAAGTATTTAACACTGATGGACAAAAGAAGATTTACGCTTTTCGTTTATTAGTTTTAGTGTTAGCTACCTTTCGTTGTTCTCATGTCCTGGTGATAAGACGTTCTGTGCAATTTTAAAGTGAAATTGTGTTGCGTAATGAAAGCGATTTATGAACAATATAATTTCCTGATTGACGATACTATGGATCCCAGCTCCTGTAACCCTGGAAGATTATTATTATTTTAATTTTGTATGAAGAATTTAGATGGAGGCGACGATCCTCACGATGGCGCAGCTCGACAATAGAGGTACGTGAATGTGTTCATCTCTTTCCCTTTGTGGGCGCCAATGTCAGTTGCAATATTTAGGTCATATCTTCCGCGACATTCAGAACCTGCAGTCTTTCTTTTCATTTAATTACCAATTCCGATTATTTTCTTTCTCGGGTGAATAAATGCATTTTAACCATAATTCTTTTTGGCCTGGCCATGGGGAATGAAAGTACCGGGTGATCAAAAAGTCGGCACTTATGCAGTTTAGCAGGTACAGAAAAAAATTTTTCATTCCAAATGTATCTGGCTTGGAGAGCTTTGTGGGTGAATATGTAAAGTTTGTTGGTGATTGTACTTTGTATTTTCATAAATAAAGTGATCTGTAGCATAGCCCACTTGAGGTTAGGTTGGGAGTTTTTTTTTTGGAATGCGGCCGCGGCAGCGGCCGCCTATGATTTGAAAATACTGATTAGTTAGTGTATTACGCAATGTTGCGTCATCGGCAGCACCGCGCTTATCGGGCAGAAGATATCGCCGACGGTCAAGGCAAAATGAAAATGGATGTTATATTCGAAATCAGCGCATCAGAATTCACTATATCGACAAAAGATTGAAAAATAAAAAAATTTTAAAAAAATTTAAAACAATTTTTTTGATGTAAATAATTGACTGGGGCGAAAATAAATATCGTATTCGTAATCAGCGTATCAAATTTGACTATAATCGATCAAATTTTGAAAAAAATTGATAAATTTTTTCCGTACCTGCTAAACTGCGTAAGTGCCACGATCCTCACGATGGCGCAGCTCAACAATAGAGGTAAGTGAATGTGTTCATCTCTTTCCCTTCGTGGCCGCCAATGTCAGTTGCAATATTTAGGTCATATCTTCCGCGACATTCAGAACTTGCAGTCTTTCTTTCCATTTAATTACCAATTCCGATTATTTTCTTTCTTGGGTGAATAAATGCATTTTAACCATAATTCTTTTTAGCCTGGCCATGGGGAATGAAAGTACCGGGTGATCAAAAAGTCAGTATAAATTAGAAAACTGAATAAATGACGGAATATGGTAGATAGAGAGGTAGAAATTGACACACATGCTTGGAATGAAATGGGGTTTTATTAGAACAAAAAAAAAAAAAAAAAATACAAAGTTCAAAAAATGTCCGACATAATAGAAATAATTAGCATAAAAAAGTAAGACAAAGCAAAGATGATGTTCTTTACAGGAAATGCTCAATATGTCCACCATCATTCCTCAACAATAGCTGTAGTCGAGGAATAATGTTGTGAACAGCACTGTAAAGCATGTCCGGAGTAATGGTGAGGCATTGGTGTCGGATGTTGTCTTTCAGCATCCCTAGAGATGTCGGTCGATCGCGATGCACTTCCGACTTCAGGTAACCCCAAAGCCAATAATTGCACGGACTGAGGTCTGGGGACCTGGGAGGCCCAGCATGACGAAAGAGGCGGCTGAGCACACGATCATCACCAAACCACGCGCGCAAGAGATATTTCACGGGTCTAGCAATAGGGGATGGTTCTAATAAAACCCCATGTCATTCCAAACATGTGTGTCAATTTTTGCCTCTCTATCTACATTATTCTGTGGTTTATTAAATTTTCAAATTTATACTGACTTTTTGATCACCCGGTACTTGGAACGTACATGCTTCTATCCCAATCGTACGTTCACATAGAACTGAGTGTCTACCGGTGTAACTATATTTATGACCATTTTCCTTTAGTATGGTATTAATTCTTATTTTGAGCCACTCACTAGCGAATGTACGTGCCCTCATATTTTCTGTAGTCAGTAGGGCATATTCTTCAATAACATTACTTATCATATTCAGTGGCTTGGTTTCCACAATTGACCTTTGCCTCTGTCGCAACAGCACTTCAGGCGAAATACTACCGAACATTCATAATAACTCTCATTCCAAAACTACGACACCGGAGGACTAAGATTCCAACAATTTAACAGGATGGTTACAAGTGCTCTCATTCCCAAATACTAGATGAATAAAACCTGGGTAATTTGTGCACCGTGACTTATGCTGCCTCAAGACATATTCACAGTGTTAAAACTTCAACACAAGATTATACCTCTGAGTGAGTATATTATAATAGAATTTTATATCTTTACATTTTTGTCAATAATTGTATGAAATACTGAAATTCAAATTTTTGTTCCCCTTGGAAGTCTTTAGATAGGCAATCTACAACTGGATTCAGGTGACTGGATGACTGTTTTGACTACTTGGTAATACTGAGATCCTTTGTCAAAAGGTATTATAGCATTGCAGTAACAAAATCATGCCACAATATCTGAATAAAACTTTAACCTGCTTGAATGCTTCAGTCTTCGTCAACTTTCCCTAGAGTTCAGTATTCTTCCGAGATTCAACAGTAAAATTCAGTACACTACTTGGCTTTCTTTTAAATTCTTGCTTCGACATAGTGTTCGCGACCAAGCACATCAATTAGTAGACTGCAACGCCTGCCTCGCTGGCGTGTGCTCAGAAACAAGCAACTGTATAACTCACAGTTTACGTATGTTGTAGTTATTCGTTCACGTAATGCTGGAGATTCAGGACCTCACACAATACATGTACATCTCAAATCAGCATTTACATTTAAACTACATAACCACTGTGTGGTGTAGTGGTATGGGGTGAGTACTTGATATAGGTACTAAAACCATTTTCCTCTCTTCTATGCTATTCACGGACGGTATTTGTATACGCACAAATGTCTCCAAGTCTGCCTTCACCGTCATTACGTGTGGTGTAACTTGGAGGAAGAAGTATGTTTATTGACTCGGAATTATAGTTTCGAATGGTCAGACTGTTAAAGCATGACTGTGATGCTCTCGCACCGACTAAACAAATCCGAGACGAGACACGATGCGTTTCTTTGTGTCTTTTCTATCTACAGCGAGCAGTACTCAAGAATTGATCGAGTGAAGGTTTTGTTGACGACTTTCTTCGTAGCTGAATTATTTTCTTTGGGTTATTTCCACAAATGTGAATCTGGCATCTGCAATCCATATAGTTAATGCAGCCATTCCATCTGAAATGGCTTGAGACAGATACTAGACACCTACATCTACTTCTACATATGTACTCCCCAGGCCAATCTGCAGCGCATGGTGGACAGTATGTCTTGCCTATATTATCACTTTTCTTTCATATTCCCTTCACTTATTGAGTGAGGAGAAAAACAGCTGACTCTGTACATGTCCTAATCCCTCTTACTGTAATCTCATGATTCCTACATGAGGTATATGTTGGTACACCTACTGAGTGAGGAGAAAAATAGCTGACTCTGTACATGCCCTAATCCCTCTTACCATAATCTCATGGTTCCTACATGAAGTATATATTGGTAGTACCATAGTTGTTCCACTGCATTCGTTGGACATATGATCTCTAAATTTACCAGACAGAGTTTTTGTGAGAAGTAAGAGGGAGGTTGGGGAGAGAGAAAGCAGGAGTGCGAGAGGGGGGGGGTTAGGGAGAGATTGGGGGTTTAGAGGGAGAGAGGTAGTAGGGAGAGAGGGGGTGGGGAGAGAGAGGGAAGTGGGGAGAGAGAGGGAAGTGGGGAGAGAGAGGGAAGTGGGGAGAAAGAAAGGTGGGGGGAGGGGAGAGTGGGATGATGGGAGAGGGTGCACTGGAAGAGAGGAGGGATGGAGGAAAGGGGAATGGGAGAAAGAAGTAGGTGGGAGAGAGGAAGGAGGGGAGAGTGATGAAGGGCTATGTGAGATGGGTGACAGGGGGAGAGAAGATAGGGTTGGTGTGTGGAATGGGAAATGGGAGGGTGCAGGGGAGGAGGGGAGAGAGAGGGTGGTTGGGGCAGAGGGGTGAGGGAGGAGCAGAGGAAGGAGGGAGGGGGACATGGGGAAGGGGGAGAGAGGGAGGGGGAGGAATGACATGCAGCAATTTCTAATCTACATATAAAGAGCAAATAAGAAGCTGGAGGTACGAAAATGGCACTCTAACTTTGCTAAACATGTGATAAAAATGGACAAGAATCATCAAACATGGAACTGGACATCAAAATTTTTAGATGAATAACTACAAAGAGGGACTCCTGCCATTATAGGAAAACGTTCATACACACGGAGCCCTTGCAATGAAAAAGCAAGTACTTAATGACTAAACCAATGCAAGGAATAACTCACTAATGATGTTAGCCCCTCAAACAATGACACTCAGGTATGTGAAACATAACCAGACTAATTAATTAAGCAGAGGGAAGTGGGATTGGGAGGGGTATGGTGAGGCAACAGTAGGGAAGGCAGAGAGAGGTATAGGGAGGGATGTGGAGGGGTGATGGAGGGGGAGGAGGGAGGAGAGTGACAGTGGGTTGTGAAGCAGCCATTGATCAGCAGTGCATTCTGCCATTGGGTTGTCTGCTCTGCTCTTTGCCACAGTTTGGAGGAGAACATACATTGATCGTTATGCCCCAGGTTTTCTGGCACTAGGTGGTTTACTCTGCTCTCTGCCATGGTTTGAATGGGAATATACATTAGTTGTTATGACCACGTAAAATTTTATGCAAAAATTACCTCAGAGGTGGTATATGATGTGCCTACTTTTACGGGTGGTCCTGTCTCTGCTGAGACTGGATAAATATGTGACACATCTGGAGTAGGATGTGATGGATGGGGGTATCAGCTACGTCTTGCACCTGGGTAAACTTTGGCTCCTGACTTTCATTCAGTTGTTATGTAATCAAGTGGAAAGATACTCAACGAGTTTCAGTTTAACACAAAACATGGAAAAAGAGAAAAGATCTCATGAGGCACTCTTGCTACTAACTATCCAAGTATGTAGATCCAGGGATTGAAAAATTCTGTTAGCTACATAGCAAGTCATGGTGTATGTTATAAAGCTTTATGACAAGTAATCATATGTTGTATATATGACTCATTTTCTTTGAGAAATGACAATGTAATCAACTAATATTAAGCTATCAACAGCAGTTAAACAACAGCTATACCATATAGTATTTGTTATCAAAGTAGCAATTGTCCCACTAATTTACTCTACCAAATTTACTTTTAATACGGTATTCACATTAAGTTTGTATGATTTCCTAGTCTTTTAGTGATCTTCACATTGGCTTGTTTCACACTCCTGAAAAACCTTTCTTCATGTGATCTACAGAACATTATAAATAAATGAATAAATCTTCCACAAGAGTATGATCCATATGCTAAGAGACTGCAAGTATGTGTGGTTTAAAGATGGACTAGGATATTCTGTGGATTGAGATGCTGGTAGAGTACCCCACTGAGAGAGGTGGGCAGGATTGCAGATAGGATGTTCCTCATTTCTGGGCACAATGACAAATAGTCAAAATGTTAGTGAAGGAAATAGTTCTAATATTCTTGTCCATGATGACAAGCTAATGAAAGGGTGCTCCTTTGCAGCTCCTTCCTGGAGTGGTCAGATGATTAGTGCTGAATGTAGATATGACAAAGAAAATCTGTCTGTAACCTAGGATGAGGAGACAGATACCTATCTGTAAGTACCTTATTAAGGCCTTATGTATACTGGGCAATGAACTGCTCATCACTGCAGATGAACTGCCCATGGATTGTATGCTATCTGGGACTGCATTTTTGTATGGAAGTTACGGCAGTATTGCCTCAGTGTCCACACCCACTTCCAGCCCTGTGCCACGTGTGTGTGTGTGTGTGTGTGTGTGTGTGTGTGTGTGTGTGTGTGTGTGTGTGTTGTGAGTCAGTTTGATATACTTAATTTCTATTATTATGTAGGAAATGTCAAGAACAAATAATTATGTGCCATCTAGTATGTCCAAAGCTTTTAAAAAGTTATTTGATGCTGTTTCATCTTTGTTCTTGAGAAGCTTTTACAAATGTGTTTTGTGGTGTTTAACTCATTCCTTTATTTTGTGGCCTTTGTTCAACTGAAAATTATAAATTATGTGAAGAGTTAGGAGTCTTCATGCATATCAAGAAAAATGGGCAGAACCTTCTCAGTGATGAAGATGTTACAACAACAATGCTTTTCTTATGCATAGACATCCATAACAAGGTGTAAGTAAGGGCATTCCCCTCTTTCTGGAATGTGAAGAACAGAGATTTTATTCATTACAGAATTCTCATACACTTCTATAAATGATTTCCCTTTATTCCGCTAAACTTCAATTTTTTGCATCACCTATAAAATTTAGTTCTTGTGCCACGACACTTCTCAAAATCGGACAATTCATTTCCATAAAAACTGTCAATTTTAGAGTTTTGTTGCCTCCCCCTTCCACCCCTCTCCACAACCCAACCCAAACCCAATCTACCTCACCCTACCCAACTCCATATCACCCCCCCCTCCCTGAGCTCTTATGTAACTGAAAGATGTGTAGACAACATGCCTACATAGATAACAGCGAGGGACCCAATAATGCATGTGATATGGTTATAACTAAATATATGTAATTGGATCATGAAATAAAAGAGAAACATGTTACACCAAGTGCCACTCACTACACACTACAATCTATGGTCAAGTCACACATATTCCCCTTATAGTATGTCAGTGATGCGTATTGTAATAGATGTCCACACAGATGTGACAAAACTTGAATTGAAGTCTATTTTATTTTATCCATCATCTGGTAGTCTGAATAAACATATTATGCATTCTTGCAAAATATCTGATTTAGTATTTGTATAATTATTTCTCTTTGTAATTGTAATGACATTGTCTGTCACTGTCGGCAAAATTTTAAGGTGTACTTGTTGCAGAATTATACCAATGATGCACCAACAATGTTCGAGAATATAATTCTTTTGTTTTATTCCATGTTTCACAGTTAAAATAATATTGTTCTTTATAGTTTTAGCAGTCTAGAACTTTAATGGTCATCTAAAAAATTGCCAACTTCACTAAATGACTGCATCAGCAAAAGGTGATTCATTTCTTACAAGCATGTATTCTTGCTAGTTCCATAGCCAGTTCAAAATGTTAATCATCAGGCTACTAACAAGGAACCTCTAGAGGGTGAGGTTGCAAGATCAATCTTTAGGAAGGACCATTTGAAATTGTTGTGTTAACAATTATGATGGGATAAATATTAGCTGCTAATGATTCACTGCATGCATCAGGGGGGCTACAGCAAATGAGTGTCCAGGAGGTGCAGAGATCAACCTTCTATAGGATGTATATATTACACTTCACAAAATATTTGTTGTCAACATTCAAAAAATGTTCAAAATGAACCATTAACTTGCACCATGAACACCAAATGAAACAAGGCACACCACAGTGATCACACAGGTTTGCACCAATGAGACTGAAGGTAAACTTTTTTGATTTACAAACTCTGCAGGACATTTTAAGGCACGTATTGTAACACTGGTGTAACAAGGAGCTGAGAACTGATAGAATATGATGATATACAACCAAATGTGAAACAGTCTGTTGTGGAATTTATCATGAAACTTGCTATCCTTTAAGGTGTAGTTGTCGATGATGTGATTATATGTTTTGTAGGTGCAGAAGAAACAAACATCCAGAGGCTGAATTTGTGCAGAGGTTCAAGGTGGTATGAATTACAATGTCACACACTGTTCATGTGGTATAGTTTTCTCCACAAGAGTATGAATTTTATATGCAGAGCAAGAATCAAGGAAAAGCAAGACATTTTGATGAGCTATGTGCTGAAAGCAGGGCTCATACCATAGTTATAGATCTCTTATACTCATTATCCCACTTTCACTTGCTGTGAAGTAAATATTCCTTACTGCCCTTGCAAGATCATGCCCATGAGGAAGAACCATAGTGGGCAGAGCACCTTCAACTTCTTGCAGCACAATAATTAACTTTCCAGCCAATTTACCACCCAGATTAACATCTAGAGTAATTGTTTATGAATGTGTTAAGGCATTGATGTTAATTCATTTCAATAATACTTTCTTAGTACCTCTAATTTCCAAGGTTCCATTCGTATGCATTTCCTCTTCAAATTAAAATTGGTAGGAGTTGAAATCAGATTCCTTACTAGACAATGGGATAAGTTTGTTTACCACATCTGCAAATTTTGGGGCCAATTCCACAGTTTGCTGTGCATTGTCAAGTTGACATTTTGTTTGAAATTTTGTTATCTTACATCTTCCTATCTGTAGCACTGTTTGACATTATGCAAACATCCACTGCTTCCCTAGGAATCACTGTAATTTGTTATGTGCAGTTTGATGTGCATATTTTAGTAGGTCAATATTCTGTAAATTATACCTAATATACTTGAAATATGCAAACACCAGTTTTATAACAAGAGCACCATGTCCTTATGAATATTGAAACGTAATAGCCCATTGAGTCCTATTTAAATGAACAATTCCCAGTCTAATTCAGGATTGCACATGTAAACAAAATATGTAACTCATCCAGAAAAACTTGTAACTGAGAAAATAACTGTTTAATCTATTTCAGTTCAAAGTGTAGAAGCTCTGTAAACGAAGGGAATAATTTCCATGAAGGGAGTCTCCAGTAATTTATAGAAAATATAAATGTATTATTGTAATTCCTTATTTGAGAGTATATTCTCGAAAGAATTAACAGACATGTACTACTATCGTAGTGCACTTACTGTACTGAGCAGACATACATTTATATTTGTATTTTCAGTTATTTTGTAAAAAATTTAATTTTTAATCCATCAAATGTTAATTTTAAACAATGCCGAGGATTGTTCAGGACTGTTAAGAAAGTATAAAGGGTGGCTGCCATATTGGCAGAAGGAGTGAGTCTGGTTTTAGTTTTTGAGCAGTGAGCATGTAGCTGCTCCTTTTGTACTGTTAAGTATAGTTTGCCTTTGTAATAATACTTTAACTCTATTTTGAAAGTATAATAAATGTATTTAAAATAACATAAAACAAGATGAATTTTAATTTTAACTTTTCTGAAGTTGGAATTTTACTGTAACTGTCTCCAGGAGTAATGCAGTGACAGATTGCCTGATACGATGAGTAAAACAACCCCTAAGAATGTTATAAATGGTGGAGGAGCTGGGATACAGTGTAAATCTGTAAAATGATCTTGTATTTTGTTTCAGACTTAACCCGCTTGTTGAAATAATATTCCATTTTTTATGAGTATAGGACAAAGAAGAACGTGAGTAACACTGCAAAGTATCTATCTATATCCGAATTCCACTCCAGCTACTTCCGGGTCTGGGTGCTGATGAGTCCTCTCCATTTGGCTCGGTCCTCCCACCACTTTTCTTCCTCCACTTGCTGCCAGGTCACACCTCTCCTTTCTACAGATATTCTCACTCCCATTTTCCACCGTGTTCTTGGGCGTCCTCTAGGTCTTTTCCCATCCATCTTTAGTTCTTCCATAATTTTGGGGAGTCTTTGCCCATGCATCCACTTAACATGCCCATACCATCTTAATCTCTTTCTTTCAATTTCTTCTCTCATACTTCCTTGTTTGAGGTCCTTTCTAATCTCTACAGTCCTTACTCTGTCCATTCTTTGTGAAAACGCAACTTTGATAACCAACTGTTTGTAAGTACAAAATTTACTTTAATTTTACTTTTGGGAACTGTTTTTTCGTCTGCTTTGTCATTATGGAGGATAATAGAGAGGTTAACAACAATAGGCAAGTTGATGATAATGGGGAGGTTAACAGAACTTGGAAAACAGCGTAGATATTACTGCTAATAATGTAGTTAATCGGGACAATGAAATCGCTGAGGATAGTGACTACAGTAGTGTATGTACACCGTTTTGTGGATTTCAATCAAATGTATCTGCCTTAGATAGGTTAGTGCAGTTAATGAAAGAGCAAAAAAGATCAATTGAGGAATAGAAAATTTTTGTTGATTCTATCGATAAAAAATTAGGCAGTCATGCAACCCAAAATTGCGAGACAAAGGAGAGTTTAGGGGAGTGTTGGGAAAAAGTGAATGAAAATTCCAGAAATGCGTCGAGTATAGAAGGGGAAACTGTCACCTTAAAACAGGAAAACCAAAAATTGAAAGAGACGCTAGATTTGGTGGAAAATTTTGAAAAAGTTGCTACTGCAGAAGTGTTACAATCGAAAGAACTCAACAAAGATTTCGTAAAGAAATTCACAGAAACGAATCAGAATATACAAAATTTCACTAGCATTGCAAATGATAATTTTGCGGAATTAAAAGAAGACGTAGGCACTTGTTTAGGCGAAATTTCGAACTTCAAATCTCAATTTCAAGAAATCGAAGATTCTGTACCTGTGAAATCTTACTGTAGTTACAGTCCATTTTGGAATAACGTAAACATAAAAACATTTTCAAGGGAAGGCAGTATACCGGGTGATCAAAAATTCAGTATAAACTTGAAAACTTAATAAGCCATGGAATAAAGTAGATAGAGAGGTAAAAATTGACACACATGCTTAAAGGTCTTTAAATATGTCTGCTTGTGTCTGTATATGTGTGGATGGATATGTGTGTGTGTGCGAGTGTATACCCGCCCTTTTTTCCCCCTAAGGTAAGTCTTTCCACTCCCGGGATTGGAATGACTCCTTACCCTCTCCCTTAAAACCCACATCCTTTCGTCTTTCCTGATGAGGCAACAGTTTGTTGCGAAAGCTTGAATTTTGTGTGTATGTTTGTGGTCGTTTGTGTGTCTGTCGACCTGCCAGCACTTTCATTTGGTAAGTCACATCATCTTTGTTTTTAGTCTTCAATTGAAAGTAGATGTCTGCGAGAACCATAACTATATCATGAATACTAATCCTCAATCTTTAGTTTTTCCTTTGCTACTCATTACACATGAATTATTAGTGGTCATCAGAGTATTTTCAAAAGACATTGGAGGTAATTAACCTGTTTTCACTAATAGTCAGACACTAAGCTAACATTTGTATGTACTGAAAAGCATCGACTTGCTGTAACATACAGCGGTATTGAAAAGTTCAGATTTGTGCAGACATTGTGACAAAGAACATCTCGTATCTATACCTAGGAGATAGCATGACTTTTACAGATACTAGACATATCTTATAGTATTAAGACGGCAAAATAATAATTAAATAAGACTACCAATGGTTTGATTATTGAAGTGGTAGAAATTATATGAAAATAGAGCAATGTGAATCTTAAATCCTGGAAATCGGAACACTTCTGTCTCAATAACTATTTCCAACACAAAATTCAATTTTCCTAATGTTCCACAGATTAGTTACAGAATTAATACAAACATAACTTTTTTTCCATTTTTTTTTTTTTTTTTTGATAAATGTCCCTTTTCCAAGTACATATTAAATCTAACTCATGTTAAGGACAGGATCATGACAAAGTATTTTCATATTTGATAGTAAATCAACATCTATCTAGTGACTTTCGCATAATAGGTATAGTAACAGGTGAAACCAGATGAGATCACATATATAAGGCTACAAACAGTCACACTAATTCCAAACATTTTCTCAGCTTTTCACAAAATCAAATGAGATTATAAATTTATCAGCTTAATGAAAATAGCTGCACAGTAATCGTGATAAAATATTACAACAACTCTCCTCAAAATTCATAATCTGGTTGTATTATTAAACTATACATTATTATATTTGCCCGAAGTTTGTACTCGTCTCCAGATAACCAGAAAAAGGCAGCTTGCCCAGTATAAAATATGTGCACCAGTTCCTTTTGGCATCCAGTCTCTAAGTACTCGTCCGAATCAGAAAGTGGAAGAGGGTGAGTTTGTACAGATAAGTAAGAGAGGATGTGACTTGAAAAGGAAAGAGTCACACCAGCTCGGAGCCTTGTGTTCGCCACCCCCAAATTGCAAAATGAGCTGCAACCCCCCAAGAAAGGTTTTTGTTAAGTCTAGATAACAACAAATGCAAATGGTCCTACATAAAATTCAAACAACCCCCAATCTATGCCAGGAAAAACATACAAAAATGTTCAAATATACCCTTTTCAACCCCCACTCTATGAATGGACAAAATATAGTAAAAATATGCAAATATTCACACCTAAAAGAAATATGAATATAAACTACAAAAAATATTTTACAGTACTAGCTTCATATGTGTTAAGTTATCCGATTTCTCACTTGTCAGTGTTTGCATTTGCAAAAAGCAGTGGATATTAATTGAGCTTTTTATGAGTTGTAATTTTCTTTCAATTAGTATTTTTATGAAACTTCCTGGCAGATTAAAACTGTGTGCCCGACTGAGCCTCGAACTCGGGACCTTTGTCTTTCGCGGGCAAGTGCTCTACCACTGAGCTACCGAAGCACGAGTCACGCCCAGTACTCACAGCTTTACTTCTGCCAGTACCTCGTCTCCTACCTTCCAAACTTTACAGAAGCTCTCCTGGGAACCTTGCAGAACTAGCACTCCTGAAAGAAAGGATATTGCGGAGACATGGCTTAGCCACAGCCTGGGGGATGTATTTTTATAATTGTTGGGTCAGAATATTCATAATTTGTCTTAACAAGGTGTACAGCATGGGTTAGTCTATGTAGCACAGAGTATACATTCTTCACCAAAAGTTTACTATTTGCTTGTTGTTTATTCACTTTTATGGGACTTTCATTAACTAGGTAATTTTTTTTGCAAATCTCCCTCAAACCTGAATGAGATTTTCACTCTGCAGCGGAGTGTGCACTGATACAAAACTTCCTGGAAGATTAAAACTGTGTGCCCAACCGAGACTCGAACTCGGGACCTTTGACTTTCGCAGGCAAGTGCTCTACAATCTGAGCTACCGAAACACGACTCACGCCCAGTCCTCACAGCTTTACTTCTGCCAGTATCTCGTCTCCTACCTTCCAGACCCAGTGATGCAGTTGACTTTGTCCATTTTTTAAATATGACATACGCTGTATTCAATGCATTTTCCTACCTTATTTCCATATTGTTAAATTTATATAATAATTTACGTTTGAGCAGCAACAGATGTCAGAGGAACACAGTAATACTGTACCTCACTTTAGTAATTTTCATGAATATGTCTCAGATATGTCACAGGTTTCAAAATTGTGTGCTTAGGTAATTGATTATGTTTGATCAAACGCAGATAATAGAGTGACTGCTTATAAGTCAGCTGTTGGATCTCACATTTATTATTTGGTTAACCAATACAGCATTGTATTTGTCATTTACTCTGTCCAGCAGAATGCTATTCGTTTGCACTTCATTGATCAATCAATAGGGAGTGTTGGGGTTAAATTTGGGGAATGTGAAGGTGAAGCTGTGGCTAGTCTATTCTGCAGGGAATGCTGAACACTCTCCCCTCCGGCGCCACAGTGAAGTACTGGAACGGTGGGGGTCCTAGGTAGGGGGCTAGGGTGGTTTCCTGTCTTTGGAGTCAGTCGTCTTTTCTTCTTCAACTCCAACACTCCAAACCTTCTATTTCATTTCTTACTTCTCATTAGAGTACCAAGCTATCCTTTCACTCTGTCCACATGCATATGTCTCTATTGCTGAGACACTTCTTATTTACTGTGTCAACTTTATTAAGTGACTAAAACCTATTTTTTTCAGGAGGATCTGGGGAACAAGCTAGCATTTCTGCATTATTAGATACTATATTATTTATTTATGTCTAATTTTGTTGTATGTTGTGACCCAAATGGTAAATAATTACTTATGTATTTGCTTTGCTATATACTAGCATCCGAGTCTTCTATTTCATTTATTACTTCTCATTTGAGTACCAAGTTATTCTGGTCCTTGTTCACATGCATAATATGTACCTAGTTATTCTAGTCCCTGTTCACATGCATATGGTCTCTATTGCTGAGACCCTTCTAATTTACCTTGTCAGCCTATTAAACGACTAAAGCCAGTTTTATGGGAGGAACCAGAATCAAGCCATCATTTATGCACTATTAGATGTAACCTTACTCAGTCATACTATATTATTTATTTATGTCTTATTTTGTTGTATGTTATCACCAAATTGATAAACATTTTACTTCTGAATTTATTTTGCTACATACCAGCACTCAAAGTTGTGAACACTCATTAATATTTGTAATTATCATGAGGAATGGCTCACTCTTTTAATATTTGTAATTACTCTCTGTATTTATTAATGTCCAAGGTTGTTGTATGTAATTTTTTTTTATATGTACCAGCACTCAAAATTATGAACTCGCTTATACGGAAGTCTTCTTCAACTCTAACACTCCGAACTTTCTATTTCATTTCTTACTTCTCATTGAAGTACAAAGCCTATTTTATAGGAGAGTATTTTTGCACTGTTGAAGATACTGATTTTAATATAGAGAGAAACATTCCACGTGGGAAAAACATATCTAAAAACAAAGATGATATAACTTACCAAACAAAAGCGCTGGCATGTTGATAGACACACAAACAAACACAAATATACACACAAAATTCAAGCTTTCGCAACCAACGGTTGCTTCGTCAGGAAGGAGGGAAGGAGAGGGAAAGACGAAAGGATGTGGGTTTTAATGGAGAGGGTAAGGAGTCATCCCAATCCCGGGAGTGGAAAGACTTACCTTAGGGGGGAAAAAGGACGGGTATACACTCGCAAACACACATATCCATCCACACATATACAGACACAAGCAGACATATTCAAAGACACAGAGTTTGGGCAGAGATGTCAGTCGAGGCGGAAGTGCAGAAGCAAAGATGATGTTGAATGACAGGTGAGGTATGAGTGGCGGCAACTTGAAATTAGCGGAGATAGAGGCCTGGTGGGTAACGGGAAGAGAGGATATATTGAAGAGCAAGTTCCCATCTCCGGAGTTCGGATAGGTTGGTGTTAGTGGGAAATATCCAGATAACCCAGACAGTGTAACACTGTGCCAAGATGTGCTGGCCGTGCACCAAGGCATGTTTAGTCACAGGGTGATCTTCATTACCAACAAACACTGTCTGCCTGTGTCCATTCATGTGATTGGACAGTTTGTTGCTGGTCATTCCCACATAGAATGCGTCACAGTGTAGGCAGGTCAGTTGGTAAATCACGTGGGTGCTTTCACATGTGGCTCTGCCTTTGATCGTGTACACCTTCCAGGTTACAGGACTGGAGTAGGTGGTGGTGGGAGGGTGCATGGGACAGGTTTTACAACAGGGGCAGTTACAAGGGTAGGAGCCAGAGGGTAGGGAAGGTGGTTTGGGGATTTCATAGCGATGAACTAACAGGTTAGGTGGATGGCGGAAAGACACTCTTGGTGGAGTGGGGAAGATTTCATGAAGGATGGATCTCATTTCAGGGCAGGATTTGAGGAAGTCATATCCCTGCTGGAGATCCACATTCAGAGTCTGGTCCAGTCCTGGAAAGTATCCTGTCACAAGTGGGGCACTTTTGTGGTTCTTCTGTGGGAGGTTCTGGGTTTGAGGGGATGAGGAAGTGGCTCTGGTTATTTGCTTCTGTACCAGGTCGGGAGGGTAGTTGCGGGATGCGAAAACTGTTGTCAGGTTGTTGGTGTAGCGGTTCAGGGATTCTGGACTGGAGCAGATTCGTTTGCCACAAAGACCTAGGCTGTAGGGAAGGGACCGTTTGATGTGGAATGGGTGGCAGCTGACATAATGGAGGTACTGTTGCTTGTAGGTGGGTTTGATGTGGACGGACGTGTGAAGCTGGCCATTGGACAGATGGAGGTCAACGTCAAGGAAAGTGGCGTGGGATTTGGAGTAGGACCAGGTGATTCTGATGGAACCAAAGGAGTTGAGGTTGGAGAGGAAATTTTGGAGTTCTTCTTCACTGTGAGTCCAGATCATGAAGATGTCATCAATAAATCTGTACCAAACTTTGGGTTGGCCGGCCTGGGTAACCAAGGAGGCTTCCTCTAAGCAACCCATGAATAGGTTGGCGTATGAGGGGGCCATCCTGGTACCCATGGCTGTTCCCTTTAATTGTTGGTATGTCTGGCCTTCAAAAGTGAAGAAGTTGTGGGTCAGGATGAAGCTGGCTAAGGTAATGAGGAAAGAGGTTTTAGGTAGGGTGGCAGGTGATCGGCGTCTTTAAATATGTCTGCTTGTGTCTGTATATGTGTGGATGGATATGTGTGTGTGTGCGAGTGTATACCCGTCCTTTTTTCCCCCTAAGGTAAGTCTTTCCGCTCCTGGGATTGGAATGACTCCTTACCCTCTCCCTTAAAACCCACATCCTTCCGTCTTTCCCTCTCCTTCCCTCTTTCCTGATGAGGCAACAGTTTGTTGCGAAAGCTTGAATTTTGTGTGTATCTTTGTGTTTATTTGTGTGTCTGTCGACCTGCCAGCACTTTCATTTGGTAAGTCACAAATATACTACACTGCAAAATTCCTTGGGTACCTGTATAATGAAATCTGATCTTTGGAAACTGTTGTTCTAGATATACACTGAAGTGCCAAAGAAACTGGTATAGTCATGTGTATTCAAATACGGAGATATGTGAACAGGCAGAATACGGCACTGCTGTTGGCAATACGTATATAAGACAACAAGTGTCTGCCACAGTTGTTAGATTGGTTACTGCTGCTACAGTGGCAGGTTATCAAGATTTAAGTGAGTTTGAGTGTAGTTTATAGTTGACACACAAGCAGTGAGACACAGCATCTCTGAAGTAGTGATGAAGTGGGGATTTTCCTGTACCATGAATATCAGGAATCTGGTAAAACATCAAATCTCCGACACTCCTGTGGCTGGAAAAGTATCCTGCAAGAATGAGACCAACAACAACTGAAGAGAATGGTTTAACATGTCAGAAATGCAACCACTCCACAAATTGCTGCAGATTTCAATGCTGGGCCATCAGCAAGTGTCAGCATGTGAATCATTCAATGAAGCATCATCAGTATGGGCTTTTAGGACTGAAGGCCTGCTCATGTACCATTGATGACTGCACGACAGCAACCTTTACACATTTCCTGAGCTTGTTCACACTGACATTGGGCTGTTGATCACTGGAAACATGTTGCCTGGTAAGACTGGTCTCATTTCACATTGTATCAAGTGGATGGGCATTTACGAGTATGGAGACAACCTCATGAATCCCTGGACCATGTGTGTCAGCAAGGGACTGTTCCAGCTGGTGGAGGCTCTTAATGATGTGGAGCATGTGTGGTTGGAGTGATAAGGGACCCCTGATATGTCGAGATACGACTCTTGACAGGTGACACATACATAAGCATCCTGTCTGATCACCTGCATACATTCATATGAAAACGGTATGCGTTTTTTTGGACATGTTGGTGACCATGCAGCTCTCTAGAATGAAATGATAATTAAATCAAGACCATAAACTGCTGACAGGTGTTGATATACATCAACAGCGACTATTGAAAATGTGTGCCCCGACCAGGACTCGAACCTGAGATCTCTTACTTACATGGCACACGCTCTATCTATCTGAGCCACTGATGGCACAGAGGATAGTGTGATAGCAGCAATTTATCCCTTGCGTGCTCCACATGAGACCCACATTCCCAACTTCATCTCCACGCACTACACTCATAGTGCCCCTGCCCATTACACTCAATACTTGCGGCAGACAATCTTACCAAGTCTCGTAAGAATTCGGGCAATGCGTGTGCATCTACACATGAGTGTAATGGGCAGGGGCACTATGAATGTAGTGTGTGGACATTAAGTTGGGAATGTGGGTCTCACAGGGAGCATGCAAGGGATAAATCGCTGCAGTCACACTATACTCTGTGTCCTTGGTGGCTTAGATGGATAGAGTGTCTGCCATGCAAGCAGGAGATCCTGGGTTCGAGTCCCTGTTGGGGCACACATTTTCAACTGACTCTGTTGATGTATATCAATGGCTGTCAGCAGCTTATGGTCTTGATTTAATTATCATTTCATGCATCCATTCATGTCAGTTGTGCATTCCCATGGACTTTGGCAATTCTAGCAGGACAGTGCAACATCCCATACATCCGGAATTGCTACAGAGTGGCTCCAGGAACACTCTTATGAGTTTAAACACTTCCGCTGGCCACCAAACTCCACAGAAATGAACATTATTGAGCATATCTGGGATGCCTTGCAACATGTTGTTCAGAAGAGATCTACACCTCCTTGTACTCTTACAGATTTATGGACAGCCCTGGAGGTTTCATGGTGTCAGTTCCCTCCAGCATTACTTCAGACACTAGTCGAGTCCATGCCACATTATGTTTGAGCACTTACACATGCTTGCTGGGTCCTGACACTATATTAGGCAGATGTACCAGTTTCTTTGGCTCTTCAGTGTCAGGTGATGATTGCTTTGTTTGTAGTTACCATTGCTCTGCTTTGTACTAACACTACTACACGCTAGCACAGTTATGAGTACTCCTTGACTAAGCAGTTCAAATGCACTCCATATCCTCATGCTGTGACCCTTCTGTCCCAATCCCTGTAGCCATTATCAGCAAATGTTGTGGTTGCATGGTAGACAGTATACGGGGCATCAAATGCTATAAACATCATTGGCCCTTTGCGACCTCACACTCAAAGGGTTCCTTGTAAGTGTAGGCTAAATATATTCACAGCGTTCTTGCATGAGAAACCAAGAATTTGGTCATATTTGATTCAAGGTACAGCAGCCACACTCTTAATAGCAACATTAGCTAATTGAATTTAGATGCAGTGCTAGTGACAAGGACAGGTTCGTGACCATTTTCCAACACAAGTGACATATTATTTGCCACCACTTCACCCTTCATTTACCAAACAATTGACCTATCTTTTCTTTTTGTAATCCCTCCCTCACACATTAGTTGCCATTTTTGGTCTCTTGATAAGATCTTTAAAAAGGGATCTGAATCTAGTGGGTGCAGAAATTTGTTGGTTTAGTTAATAATTATGTCTTGTGCAAATCTTTGAAATTCTCAGTGTGGCCTCCCACACAGTCACTTGTGTCACTTGGACATCAAAGCAGTCCTGCTTGAAACTACCCACCTAATTACATGTGTGCTGGGAATCACTAGAGGTGATAGTTACAAAACCCACAACTATTTAATGTTCTTGTATGCTAGATTACTGCATTCTGAGAAAATCAAGTATTTGTGTATATACAGAGTGGAGTGTTTTGTGAGAAGGCACACTGATCAGTCTGCAAGAACAAAGAAATATCCAGAAAAGCATTGCATGGGCGCTGAAGAATTTAGAAGTCTGAGATAGGTGTGCATTTCATATTATGTTCCAAATGTGAGTAGGACATTGCACTGTCTACATTACAATTAGGCTTCAAACTTTGTACCATCCACATCAATGTAAAGTCTACATTGGCGGTGCTGAGAGTCATGTGCATGAGACAATACATGCAACTGTCTTTGAAGTATTTCCATTTTTCCATTGCTGCATGGACTCAGAGCTATAAGTTCCTCCACTTACATTATAGGTATACCATACATTGTACTCTTCATACCACTCCATAGAAAAAGTCAAGAGGTGTCAGATCTGGTGACAGAGCTGGCTGCTGAACTGGTCCATCCCAACCAATCCCTTGATTGGGATATGCAATGTTAAGATGATTCCACATGTCAACATCAATATGTGCTAGGGCTCTATTGTGTCACAGCCACATGTCCATTTGAACATTTAGTGGCACTACATCTAGAAGGATAGGCAAAACATCTCTAACAGATGTGATATAGATTAGTCCTGTGAGTCTGCTTGGCAGTAGATAGTAGCCAATGATATGGTCACCAATTATCCTGACCCAGATGTTAATGCCGACCCTGTGTTGGTGATTTTATGTTACTGATGCAAGTGGATTTTTGTCGGCCCAAACACTGTGTAAGTTTAATGTGCCATCTCTAGTCAATGAACAAGATGCCACATGGCACTTTTATCTGTGTACAGCACCTGTGTCACCTGCCAAGTGCTGGTGGCTGGATCCTATTCCAGCATTATCTAGGTGTGACATTGTAAAGTGATATGAAATAGAAAGCATGTAAGAAATGTGGTAGGGAAGGCGAATGATCAACTTCTGTATATTGGGAGAATTTTCGAAAAGAGTGGTTCAGTGAGACCTATTCTTGAGTACTGCTTGAGGGTCTGGGATACATACCAGGTTGGATTGAAGGAAGACATCAAAACATTTCAGAGGTGGGCTGCTACATTTGTTATTGGTAGGTTTGTACAACATGTAAATTTTATGGAGATGCTTTAGGAGCTCAAACGAGATCCCTGGAGGGAAGGCGGTGTACTTTTTGAGAAGCATTATTGAGAAAGTTTAGAGAATTGTCATTTGAAGCTGAACAATTCCACTGCCGCTAACATACATTGCGCGTAAGGACCACGAACCTATGATTTGACAAATGGCTCTGAGCACTATGGGACTTAACTTCTGAGGTCATCATTCCCCTTCAACTTAGAATTGCTTAAACCTAACTAACCTAAGCACATCACACACATCCATGATGCCCAAGGCAGGATTCAAACCTGCAATCGCAGCGGTTGCGCGGTTCCAGACTGTAGCACCTAGAACTGCTCGGCCACCCCGACTGGCTGATTTGATAAATTAGAGCTCATACAGGGGAATATAGATGGTAGGTTTTCTCTTGTTCTATTTGCGAGTGGAATAGGAAAGGAAATGACTAGTGATGGTACTGAGTAACCATGCACTATACGGTGGCTTTTGGAGTATCTATATGGATGTAGATTGTAGCACGTCCTTCAACTGTAGTATTCAAGTTGAGTGTGAATAACCTGCATTACATTTCAGGACCTACCAGAGGACAAACAATAGACTAGGACTAGTATTTGCATGTACCAAGCACAAAATACTACTTCTTTACTGTACAATACTGTACACCTTGGACAGAAAATACCTACATGCATCTATCTGGCTTCTCCAAGTGTCTTTTGATGGGTGTGAATTTGGAATGAGATGGTATGGATGGAGCCAGTGATCATGAACCAGATGCCACATGGCACTTTTACCTGTCTACAGCACCTGTGCCATCTGCCAAGTGCTGTTTGGATAATATTCTACATACAATCGTGTAGCAGTTCAATCATTGCAATCCACTTTGCTGTATGCAAGCACCATGTTGGTTATTTCCACAGCCTACTATGAAAGAGACAGTTCTTTGTCATCCTGAGTGAACAAGAAAAGTCAATGGAGAATCCTGAAGAACAATCTTTCTCAAGGCAGTGTGCTGACAGCACTGCTGACCATCCTGTCAGAAGAAACACAAGATCTTTCGTTTATGCTGATGACTCAGCAGTTGCAGCCTAAGGAAGAACATTTGAAGAGGTAGAAACAAGACTGACTGCAGCGCTTAAAGATTTGGGAGAATACTATGATAAGAGCCACCTAAAGCCAAAACACAGGTCTGTACATTTCACTTGATAAGTAGATAAGCCAGGCAAAAGCTGGAAGTAACTTGGAGGGGAAAGAAACTACAGTACTGGGACTGCCTACATACCTCAGAGTAAAGCTTGACCACACACTTATTTTCAAAGACCACTGAAACAACATGAAGCTCGATGTCTGCAATCAAAATAATTTTGTATGCAAGCTCGCTAACAGCAAATGAGGGGCTCAACTAAAGGTTCTGTGTATCTCTGCCCTTGTATATATTTCTGCACAGCAAAATATGTGGCACCAGTCTGGCAGAACTCTGCACACATTAGGCTTGATGACATTGCTCTTAACAAGACAGACCACATTATAACAGGTTGCGTATGACCATCTCCAATTAACAAAATCTACTATCTCATAGACATAGCATCCTTGCTTGTTAGTTAAATAATAGCAGCAGAGGTTGAGAAGAAAACAAACAGCACAACAATTCCCAGCATCCCATGTTCAGAAGCAATGCATCATGTCCTGAACTTAAATTAAGAACGAGCTTTCTTTGATCAAATGAAGCAATTACATCACCATCTGTTTGCTGAATAGAATTGTTGTGAAATAAGGCAACGCGAAGTTATAGCCGAACCTAAAAGAAGAGCCTACTACTGTCTTCCAACTACTCTATCAGATGTGGAAAACTTTGAACAGACTGTGAATTGGAGTGACCTGGTGCAAACAAATGAGATGCAATCTGTGAATGTGGACAACTTCCAGATTCTGAACACTTTTTGGTCTTCCCAGAGTTGCCTGAAGCCTGCTCCCTGGATGAACTGATTTCAGCAAATGTTCTAGCAATCAAGACTCAATATCAGGGTACCGCAGATTAAAACTTAATAGTCAACGAATTTTCAAATGAAAACGTAGTAGATATTCTATGTTTAAGTGAACACTGGTGTAAAGAGGATGAGCTTGGGTACAAAGTATTGGATGATTACGCACTACCGGTTCTTATTTGCTATTGCAGAAAACAGCACTTACATGATGGGGTAGCAATATATGCAAAAACACCTCTTGCACCCACCTGTGGCAGGATAGATCTCAATACCCTTTGTGATGAAATGCATTTTGAAATATCAGTTCTAGTAATTGAGAGCCTTAAGCTAATGGTAGTAGTAGTGTACAGGCCACCTAGTGGTGACCCCCATATCTTTCTGGAGAAACTTGAGGAACTCTTAAGGTACATATGTATACTGAAATGGAAAAAAACACAATATTGTCATTGCAGGGGATACCAATTCAAGTTTTGATGTCCTGAAGGACAGAAAAACTGTGAGACAGCTCAAAAATATGCTTCGGCAATTTAACCTTTACTATGTTAACTGCAAACCTACCAGAGGCTCATCCTGTCTAGACAATATATTTACAAATATTAAGAGATCTTGTATGTCCACTGATGTCATTTGTATCCCTTACTCAGACCATGATGCAGTATATCTTAGTCTTATTAATGTAACTTCAGACTGCTCCAAACCAGAATCAAAATTTGTGTTTACTAGACCATTGAGCAGAGAGAGAGGATGGATAGGTTTAATCATGCCCTCACCTATTTCAATTCGGACATGCGTTTTATTAGGCTTCAACACTGTTAAGCTGATATTGTTGTCACCAAGTTTTTCTCCATATTTTTAAATATATTTGGAAATAACATCCCTCTGAAAAAATTTACAGTGAATATTAGTAGTAATTACAAGAAAAGGAAAACGAAGCAATGGTCTACTCCACAGTTAGGGCAACTGAAAAATACTGTTATTCTTTATTCTAGTCTGTACAAAACCAGTAAATCAGAACTGCATGCTGAAGCTAAACACAAGTATAAAGCAATAAATGAAGCAAAGAATCTGCATAACATAATAAACATTGAAAAATCTAACAATAAATGCAAAAAGGCCTGGAGTGTAACAAAATCCATTGCAAACACTACAGACAAAGAGGAAATCGCCATTGCCCCAGAAGAATTTAATAAATATTGCATTCAATCCATTGAAGAAATTAGTAGTTCAATAAACAAACCCCTGGAAATGCACTTAGTATTATGGACAGCTGCTTTGAAAAGCTTCCCCCAAGCACCTTCACTTTCACAGAAGTTAGCCCAAATAATAACCTAAAAATATTGAAAAATTTCAAACCTTCAGTTAGTGTTGATTACTATGATATGTAATGTAATTTGTTGTAAGATGTTATTGATTGTGTGATTTATTTTTTAACTTTTTGTGTTAACAGATACCTGGTTGAAAGTAAGTTCCCCAACATACTAAAAATTTCTAGAGGTGTGCTCATATATAAAAAAGGGGAAAAGAACTGTCCCGCTAGTTACAGACCTATATCCATAACTCCAGTTTTTTCAAAAATTTTAGAAATAATTATGTATAAGCAAGTTACTGTCTACTTGGGTAAACTAAATATAATTAGTGATAAACAGTCTGGATTTAGGAAAGGTAAATCCACAACGGATGCAATGGACTCCCTCATAAAATTAGTGCTAGATGTATTTGAGGCTAGGGACTATGCCCAGGCTACATTTTGTGACCTGAGCAGAGCCTTTGACTGTGTAGAGTATGACACTGTGCTGAATAAGCCAGTTTACTATGGTTTTGATGACACCAGTATAAATGTGTCCAGGTCTTTTCTAGAGAACTGTCAACAAGTTGTGTGCATTGGTAGGGAGAAATCAAATTTGGTTAATGTTAGGTATGGAGTGCCTCAAGTGTCGGTGCTTGGACCTTTACTGTTTATACTAATGATTAACGAACTGCCCTCATTCATAAATTCTCACACAATATTGTATGCTGATAACACAACTTTTCAAACTTTTCAAAAGCTCTGATCTAGGTACACTGAAAACACTGACTGAAAATTATGGTTCAAAGCTAATGGCTTCTTACTAAATGAAAACAAAACCCAGGCACTTTACTTTAGCCTCAGAGATATTCCTAACTACCAAGAATTAGAAACTGTAAAAGTTTTAGGTGTTACTATTGACAATAAATTGACATGGGAACCACACATTAAAAATATATTGGCTAGACTTTCAAGAGTTATTTATCTAATTAGAAATTTAAAAAGACATGTTCCCAATGACTATGTGAGATCAGCATATTTTACCTTCTTCCAAAGCATCATCTCTTATGGAATCTTACTGTGGAGTAGTAGCTGTCATGTAAATGACATTTTACTTTTACAGAAGAAAGTAATAATAATAATAATAATAATGAATTCTGATAAAGCAGACCATTGTAAACTTCTGTTTATTAAATTTCAGTGTCTTACAGGAGTAAACTTATTCATCTACAATGATTTATTGTCGTTAGAAACAATGTCTCTAATTTTGTGTTGAGAAGTGATATTCATAGCCATAATACTAGAAACAGAACATCTGTGACGTGCCATATCATAGATTATCAAAATCGCACAACTCCTACCTAGTTCTTGGACTAAGGATGTTTAGTAGACTAAGTGCTGACTTTAAAGAACTGCCTGTAGTGAACAATCTGTTTTACACCATTGACAAATTTTTTGAAGATGAAAATACTGTATTCTAGTGTGTACCTATTTTATGTAAACCAATTTACATCGATATAGTAGTTTATGTAGAAATATATGCTCTTGACTTTGTCTGTTACTGTAATCAGCCGAGTGACAATAAAATTATTGTTATTATTATTATTATTATTATTACTACTACTACTGGTGAATTGTGGGCCTCAAAATCAATTTTTCATACACAAAATCTTGTCTGTTTATTGCAGGTATATTTAGAACGTGTTAATAACTGTACTGCACTATCTTGGATACAAAAGTAATAATAATAATAATAATTCAGTTGCTGAATGTATGTAATGTATTCTATATTTGTGGCATTGTGATTGTGTAAGTGTGTTGAGTGCTTCTAGGTCTGTGTTACTCCATTTCACTACTCCAAATGAGTAGGTCACTATTGGTATAGCATAAGTATTTATAGCTTTTGTCTTGTTTTTTATTTTTTTTTTTTTAATTGACAGCAAGAAACAAGACAAAAGCTATAAATACTTATGCTATACCAATATTGACCTACTCATTTGGAGTAGTGAAATGGAGTAACACAGACCTAGAAGCACTCAACACACTAACACGATCACAATGCCACAAATATAGAATACATCACATACATTCAGCAACTGAAAGAGTCACATTAATCAGAAAGGAAGGAGGAAGGGAATTTATCGACATAAACAAACCTACATTATGGACAGGTAGACAATTTAAGAAAATTCTTTATAGAACGAGCAGAAACTAGCAAAATACACAAAGCAATCACTCATATAAATACATCGGCTACACCACTGCAATTTCATAACCACTTCTACAACCCTTTAGATCACATAACATCAACAGATACGAAGAAAGTAAATTGGAAAAAGAAAACACTACATGGCAAGCACCCGTATCATATAACACAGCCACACATCGATCAAGACGCATCCAACACATGCCTAAGAAAAGGCAACATATACAGTGAGACAGAAGGACTCATGATTGCAATACAGGATCAAACAATAAACACCAGATATTACAGCAAGCATATTATTAAAGATCCCAATACCACAACAGATAAATGTAGACTTTGCAAACAACAAATAGAAACAGTATATCACATCACAAGCGGATGTACAATACTAGCAAATACAGAATACCCCAGAAGACATGACAATGTAGCAAAAATAATACATCAACAGCTTGCCTTACAACATAAACTTATAAAACAACATGTTCCCACATACAAGTATGCACCACAAAATGTACTGGAGAATGATGAATACAAATTATACTGGAACAGAACCATTATAACAGATAAAACAACACCACATAACAAACCTGACATCATACTCACCAATAAAAAGAAGAAATTAACACAACTAATCGAAATATCCATACCCAATACGACAAATATACAAAAGAAAACAGGAGAAAAAATTGAAAAATACATCCAACTGGCTGAGGAAGTCAAGGGCATGTGGCATCAGGATATAGTTGACATTATACCAATTATACTATCAACTACAGGAGTCATACCACACAATATCCACCAGTACATCAATGCAATACAGCTACATCCAAACTTATATATACAACTACAGAAATCTGTAATTATTGACACTTGTTCAATTACCAAAAGTTCCTAAATGCAATGTAACATATACCGTACAGTTAAAAGGAAGTCACGCTTGATCAAGGTCTGTGTCACCTTCCATTTTTAACCAGACATAACGTCTGAGACAAGAAAGAAATAATAATAATATAATATAATATTGGTAGAGGTCCTGGACTTTTTTCAGTTGTATATTTGATGTGGAATAAGTTTTGTACTTTTCATATGAGTTTTGCCATCCTTGTTATGTAATTTCCTCTGTTATTGACAATTTTCCAATAACTCACTTGCTAATCACAACAATTATTGCCTTACAACTACTTGTGTGTCAAACAATGCTTCACAACTGTCCAGACTCTTGCTGACAGCAGGCCTTATACACACTAACAGAAAAAATGGCAGCACCAACAAGGAGTTGTGTGACATGAACAAAAGTCAGCAGGTGTGCTTACACATCTGAAAGGTGATGCTTTATAAGTTTTTCACCAGTCATGTAAGAGTGGAGCTAGCAGTACCACTGTGAGGATGCAGATCAGGTTTGCTATCAATATATGCTCTAACACTCATGAGCATTTGTCACCTTTGAGTTTGGACGTGGTGAATTGATGTTAGCCAAGAACACCTTTAAAATGACGAAGACACCATTATCAGCACCTCACTGAGTTTGAACGAGATCATGTAATAGGGGTACAAGAACATGGGTATTCCTTCTGTGATATTGCAGAAAATCTTGGCAGGAATGTAACCACTTTACATGACTGTTGGTAGCAGTGGTCACAAGAATGTAGGTTGCAAGTTGACTGGGCTCCTGACATCCCCATGGCACTACCGAAAGGGAAGACCATTGTGCTCAGCGAATGGATCTGGTGCATAATACTGCATCTGCAGCAGCAATCTAAGCAGCAGTTGGCATCACAGTGACACAATGAAATGTTACATATCAGTTACTTCAAGAACAACAGTGAGCCAGATGTCTCGTAGTGTGTATTCCACTGACCCCAAACCATCAGGATTTATGGCTTCAGTGGTTTAAGTGACAGCTGATATGAGGGCAAGGTGAGATGTGTTGTGTCTTCTGGTGAAAACTGGTTCTGCATTAGTGCCAGTGTGTTTGTTAGATGGAGGCCAATTGATTGCCTGCAACCAGCCCATCTGCGTGCTATACACATTGGGCATACACCAGGAGTTATGGTCTGTGATGTGATTTCAAATTACAGCAGGAGCAATTGTGTGATTAGCCCATGTAAATTTTTACATCAGTCTGGTGATCTAACCTATAGAGTGCTGCCATTCATGAACAGCATTCCAGGGGTCTTTTCAAACAGGACAATGTTCACCCACATACCTCTGTATAATCCTACAAGCTCTGCAGAGTGTTGATATGCTGCTTTGGCCCACTGAATCACCAGCTCTGTCTCCAAATGAGCACATATTGGGATATCATCAGATGACAACTTCAATGTCGTCCACAACCAGAATTAACTGTCCAAGTATTGATCAACCAAGTCCACCAGGTATGGAACTGCAACCCACAAACCGACATCCAGAACCTGCAAAACACAATGCTTACATGCCTGCATGCTTGCATTCAACATTCTAGTAGTTACACTAATTATTGCTGTACCAGCATTTCACATTCACAATGGCTTATCTCGCACTTGCGTTAACCTGTGATCATGCAACGTTAATCATTTAAATATCATTTTTCCAAAATTTCATTACCCTACATTAATTATTTTTTGGTGTTGTGACATTTTTTCCATCAGTGTGGATTTATGACAACACACAGTCGTTTTTGTATTGATAACATTCCAGTTTTTCACAATTTTCAGTGAAAGCAATAGTTAAAATTAATTTAAATGTGAAAACATATTCAGCAGGAATATATAAAAGATTTAAAATAAATTTTAATATAATCCATTATGGAGTCGAGGTAGCAGTTGTCGTTATACTGGTTATCACTGTTAGCATTCAACCACGATTCTTATACACATATTTTAACAATGCGTTTCAAGAGACAATGCATTGTCTCTTGAAACTCGTTGTTAAAATATGTGTATAAGAATCGCAGTTGAATGCTAACAGTGATAACCACCTTATTCCAATCGCAAACATGCATTGTATTGCTAATAAATAGATGGAGATTTAATAGTTGACTGCATGTTGCCGCCAGTCCTCGACGTGTTTGATGGATCCGTTCTCGTAGCATTGCCAGTTCCATGCATGAATAGATATGGCTAGCTTGCGCTGAATGAAACGATGAACGATCTTCTCACCTTCAAAAACTTCGGAACTGTACCGGTGTCACGACAACGTAGCAAGAAAGTGAGCGAACAAAGCTGCTGGACCTTCTTCTTGCGTAGGCTCTCCAATCTTCATACCATAACCAACATATCCTCCCTGTAGAGGCATATAATCGTAGCGTATAGGGTTTCACGGCCGGCATCTTCAGTAATTAAAACTTCCGGGCTAAGAGGGCGCCACCACTCGTCACGTGTTGTCAACAGTAAAACTATCTCTGGCTGGCAGCAGTACTCTCGATCGAAGGTAATCAATTGTCACATCCTTGCTACAAAGTCAATTACTGTTCACAACACATGACAAGTGGTGGCGCCCTCTACGCACTCTATATAAACAGGACCTCCACGGCCTAGCAGCCAGTCGTAGACTCACCTCAGATGATGTTGCCCGCAGCTGGCAATGAAACGTCAGGGAGAAGTATTTCTACTATTGGACCACGGCCTCTTAGCCCGGAAGTTTTAATTACTGAAGACGCCGAACGTGAAAACCTTCTCGCTATGATTAGATGCCTCTACAGGGAGGATATGTTGGTTATGGTATGAAGATTGGAGAGCCTATGCAAGAAGAAGGCCAAGCAGCTTTGTTCGCTCACTTTCTTGCTACGTTGTCATGACACTGGTACAGTTCCGAAGTTTTTGAAGGTGATAAGATTGTTTCATTCAGCTCAAGCTAGCCGTATCTATTCATGCATGGAACTGGCAATGCTACGAGAACGGATCCATCAAACACGTCGAGGACTGGCGGCAACATGCAGTCAACTATTAAATCTCCATCTATTTATTAGCAATACAATGCATGTTTGCGACTGGAATAAGGTGGATGGGCTAAAATTTAGATGCGTGGAACATAGTGCAGAAGTGTCTTCTAATCGTCAGAAGAAGAAGTTTGATAATCTACAGAAGAGCAGACAGGAAACACCGGTTATAGACAATTCTTGAACGGTTATAAATTTGTCCGGAAAAGAATTATCCAGGGAAGAAACTTCTGTTCTCTCAAAAGGAGGAAATTTTGCAATTACTCCACTGAAGATTCCAACAGAGGATATTGTAGCTAATATAGAGGTGGGGATTCGGTTGAAACCATCACACACTGCTGATGAAGTTAGGATGGAAACAGCCAGGATACTGCATAAAAGCTAAGCCACCTAGCAGTAATCTGTCTCAAGGAGAAAAGAAAGCATTACGGGAGATTAATGCAGACAAAAGTATTATTGTACTTCCTGCTAACAAGGGAAATGCTACCATGGTGATGAAGAGTGAAGAGTACCACAAGAAGATCAGTGACCTTTTGGATCTTACCACTTAGAAAAAGCTGAAAAAGGATCCTACAACGAAAGTGTTGACAGTTACCAATCAATTAATAAAAAAGACTTCTATTCCTTCAGAGGATAAAAAAGATCTTTGCAAAACGGAAGCTTATCCTCCTAGATTATATGGGCTACCTATGGTGCATAAACCTAGTGTCCCACTGAGACCGATAGTAAGTGCTATTGGATCCCCTACTCGAGAGCTGGCCAGAGATCTTGCCACCTTGTTACAACCATTTATTGGAAAAACTGATCATCATATTAAAAACTCTATGCACTTCATCGAAAAATTGAAGGAGATTACTGTCAGACCCAGTGATATTCTTGTCAGCTTTGATGTGGTGTCTCTGTTCACCATGGTTCCTGTCAACGAAGCTCTTGCTTGCTTATCTGACATATTTCCTACTAATATAGTAGCTTTGTTTAGACATTGCCTTTCCACGACATATTTTCAGTACAATAATGAGTTCTATGAACAAATTAATGGAGTGGCAAAGGCTAGCCCTCTAAGTCCAGCTGTTGCTAATATTTTTATGGAATGTTTTGAACAGCAAGCACTGCAGTCAGCGAGAAAAAGGCCTTTGAAGTGGTATAGGTATGTGGACGACACTTTTGTCATATGGAATCATGGTGAAGAAGAACTGAACCGTTTTTTGAAGCATTTGAATAGCATCAATTCAAAAATACAATTCACTATGGAGACAGAGAGTAATGGACAGATTGATTTTTTTGGCGTCTCAGTAATTAAACAAGCAGATGGGACTCTGGGTCGCAAAGTCTACAGAAAAGATACGCATACCGATCGTTATCTTCATAAGGATTCGAACCATCATCCCAGGCAGAAGAGAGGTATTATCAAGACATTGGTGGACAGGGCTAATAAAATCTGTGAACCAGCTTATTTGCAAGAGGAACTAAACCACTTGCGAACCGCTTTCCAGAAAAATGGGTACGCTGGCAAGGAGATAGATCGAGCACTCCACCCCATAAGAAAAATGTCTGAAAACGTGAATTAACAACAACCATCGGTGGGGAAAGTTTTTCTTCCATTCATCCACAATATTACGGGCCAAGTTCAGAGTTGAAACAATCTTCAGACCCACCAAGAAGATTAGTGAATGCTTAAGATCGGCAAAAGATGCACGACACCCTTTAGCTACTCCTGGTGTGTATAAAATTCCGTGCAGTTGTGGGAAGGTTTACATTGGAACCACAAAAAGAAGTATCGATACTCACCTAACTGAACACAAAAGGAACTGTCGACTGGGACACACGGACAAATCGACTGTAGCGGAACATGTTTTTGAAACGGGTGACCATGAAATAAAATTTAGTGAGACGAGCATGCTAGCTAAGATATCGCATTATTATGCACATATGTATAGAGAGGCTGTAGAGATTTTTAAACACCACAATAATTTTAACAGGAAAGAAGAAGGTTCGAAGGTAGATAGGATATGGTGATCGACTTTGTACCAAAGATGTGACAATCGATTACCTTCGATCGAGAGTAATGACGCCAGCCAGAGATAGTTTTACTGTTGACAACACATGACGAGTGGTGGTGCCCTCTATGCGCTCTATATAAACAGGACCTCCATGGCCTAGCAGCCAGTCGTGGACTCACCTCAGATGATGTTGCCCGCAGCTGGCAACGAAACGTAAGGTAGAAGTATTTCTACTATTGGACCACGGCCTCTTAGCCCGGAAGTTTTAATTACTGTCACTAGACCATTCATTATTACTTCAGTTTAATAATACTTCAATGTTTTCATCGCGCAAATATGAAGAAGATGTGCACTTTGACATGTTTGCACTTGGAAAATCTACTTTCTCACAAAACAGGTTGCAGAACACAATTCGATGAGCACGCCCAACAAGAGAGCACAGTTGGACACATACAGTTTGTTGAGCATGATGACAGCACATCAGTGGCTCCTGAGCCCAGTTTGTCGAGCACAATCAAGGGGTTAATATCAGGCACAACCATGAGAAAGCAAAACAGGCTAACAACTTATTCACAGCAAACTGATGAACTCCAATCTTACAAAACTCCATACTATGCAGTTTAGGTAAGGAAAACTGAGTTGCAGTTACCAGAAGTAGAGATAAATGGGCAGACCGTGAATGGAACTCACTGCATGGATAAACTGATCACAAAACTCACTTTGCTAACCTTCAGACATCAATAGTATGAATTTATAGTGAACTCTACAATCAACAACCACATTAATGGAAGTAAAAAGAGTTTTCATATTAGCAACGCATTTTTCTGTAGGGCTCAGAATTGAGTTTTGCACTTTGGTGCAAAGTCTATGATGGGTTGCTGGTAAATATTGGTAGAAAGCTGCAAATTCTCAACATTAAAAAACAAAGTGAAATTATATCTCTGATAATGAGTGAATGAATAAATAAAGCTTGGTTGAAGATATGGGTGAATGCAGTTTGTGTGATTTGAGGGACTCCTGTAAGATGATGCCAAATTTATGTTCTAGCCAATCCAGTGATAGAAGACATGCTCTGGATAATGAACAGTGAATAACATTCACTGAGACACATGTTATTAAAAGAACAAATGTTTTCTGGGACAGATTTATAAAAGTAAATGACAGCTAAAATTTTCTGACAACACTCACAATAAAGACAGTTGCCTACAGCTAAGCACTGCTTGAAACTCACTGTCGAAAATGTGAAGTGAGTGTGGAAGATGTGTGAAACAACATATGTATATGGTGCTGGTGTGAGCAACTGTGATGTCACAGAAGGGAATGTGGCTACACAAGGATGACACAGCACTTCCACTACAGTCACCAATTGATGATGGTCGTGGTACACCCACACAAGCTCATGGAGATTTAACCAATTGACATGGAAGGAAGATAACTATAATCTTATCAGTACATATCATCATGAAATCATGCATTCATACTCAAGCCCAATTGTAGTACATTAAAATGTGAGTATTGGAATAGGCAACCAGCAAAATACTGTCAGAGAAAGGGTGTGTTATTGATACTGCCATCATGTGAGGCGTAACTGTACCGACAATCAAGATAGCGATATGTATAAAGTGAAGGAAGTGGATAAAGTTAGTGTTCTGAGTCAAAGACATTTTTCTGTCAGTGATAATTGTAAATAAGAGGTATTTTGTTAATTGAGAAGGCACCATGATTACTATAACATTCAGCAGAAGAATTTAGGTTAGGGACTCATTCTTCAGTATAAGTGCTTTCACAAGAAATATACAACTGGCCTAGTACTTTTTAGTCTGAGATAGTGCTGGTAAAGTGAGAGAAACAATTACTGTCTGAATTCAGAAAAATAACTGGAAGGGTGAGGTGAATATGGTTCTATTTTGTGCAAGGCATATCAGGAACTTTATAAGCAACAATTTGGTGGTTATGTATGACTCCAAAAAAAGGTGGAGTATTCGTTGATTAAGAACCATAGTGTGAGGGGTTGTATGCAAAGAAACAGTCTTTGTTATGGTAGTGTATGATAGACAGGTGGAAATTCTGTTATAATTTGAGGGGTAGCATGCAGGCCCATTTTCAAACAACTACAAATACTCACAACACCATCACTGTATAAATTTAAAAGCCATCTGTGTACAAGAGCACATATGAAAAAATCTATGTACAAATGAGGACTGCCACAATTGTAATACAAGAAGTCATAAGAATTTGTATGTAGGAAGGGTAAAGACAACACAAACCCAAAAGCATGTCAGTTATTTTGGAATAAAACTTTACAATACTCTACCAGTGTATATGAGGGAAATAATAGATGAAGTAAAATTTAAGAATGAGCTTGAAAATTACCTTTTAAGCAAAACCTTCTATGACATAGACGAGTACTTTGATGGTGTGTAAATTTATTGCCAAAAATTTTAATTTATTACTCTAAATTCATAGTTTTAAAAATGTCTTGAAAGTGATATTACATTATTATGTTTCTAGTGGTGTGGTGTGGTGTGGTGTGGTTTATTCATCTCATTACATACAATTTTCAAATCATTTGATTTGATGTACAGGAGACATGTCAAGGTTTACAAAAGAAACTTTTTTCACTTTTTTTAAGAGAACTACAAAAGTTTACATTATATATTACATTTCTAAGTTACAGCTACACATGTACATAAAATAATAAATGTATTACAATCCCTGTGTTCAGATTGTGAAGCTGTCCTCAATGAATTCATCGACAGAATAATAACACTTTTCCACCAGGAGAGTAAAGAGCAATCTTTTCAGTGAACCAATCTCCATTTTAAATATATTACTGCCTTTTATTTTATTGAAAATTTTTAACCCCATATACTCTGGCGTTTGGGCATAAAGTTTTAAACGATGCGTTGGAAGTTTGAAGTTATCTCTGTGGCGAGTGCTGTAGTTGTGGTCAAAACGGAAATTGTCTAGTGTATGTTGATTTCTATATAGGAACACCACCATCTCATATATGTAAAGTGAGGGGATAGATAGTACTTTTAAATTTTTTGACAGTGGTCGACAGGATTCCCGTTTTTTTTGCAACACACATGTTCTAATTACTTTCTTTTGTAATACTAGGAGCCTAGTGACATTTGCTGAATTTCCCCAGAAGATTATGCCATAACGAATAACTGACTCAAAGTAGCAGTGATAAACTATCTTTCTGGTATCTATGTTTGTGGCACCTGACAAAATACACATTGCAAATGCTAAGTTGTTCAGTTGATTTGCTAAGTAATCTATGTGTACCTTCCAATTTAAATTTTTGTCAAGATTTAGGCCTAAGAACTTCACGTGGTTTGCTTCTGTGATATCCTGATCATTGCAAGTTATCTTTATTTCACTCCTTTCTACTGATTTAGCTTCAAATTGCATCATTTTGGTTTTAGTTACATTTAGTTTTAGTCCATTTTGATAGAACCAAGATTCAAGTTTTTCTAAAGTGTTTTTGGCTTTTTCTGGAATATTTTCAGATACCTCATTTTCAATTAGAACTGATGTATCATCAGCAAATAAGACTGAATGAACATCAATAGCAAGTGGTAGGTCATTTACGTAAAAAAGAAACAGATAGGGACCCAATATCGAACCTTGTGGGACTCCTTGGGGAACTGTTTTCCAGTCTGATGAATAATTGGTTCCATTTGAAGTTAAAATTACTCTTTGTTTCCTACCTGACAGGTAAGAGCTAAACCATTTTAAAGCAGTGTCTCTGATTCCATACATCTGTAATTTGTGGAGGAGTAATGCATGGTTCACTGAATCAAAAGCTTTAGTCAGATCACAGAAAATACCTGTGACCTTTCTACCTTTATCTAACGTGGAGCATATTTTTTGGATAAACTCATTTATAGCATTCGCAGTGCTTTTACCCTGTTGGAATCCGAACTGGTTTTTAAAAATTATATCATTTACAGTAAGAAAGTTATTAATTTGTTTTGCTGCAATCTTTTCAAACACTTTAGAGAAGACCAGCAAGAGAGAGATAGGGCGGTAATTCCCCATATCTTCTCTCGATCCTTTCTTGAATAGAGGTTTGATGTCACCATATTTCAATACCTCTGGAAAGCATCCCTGTTCATGAGATTGATTTATAATAGTTGACAGTGGTTGGGAAATAATATCATACACATCCTTGATTACAGATGTTGTTATTTCATCCCACCCATGTGAGGTTTTGTTTTTTAGAGACAATATTTCCTTTTCCACATCCCTTTGGGTTATTTTTTCAAATTGTTTAAAAGATGTGTTCTGGCTGTTTTCCAAATTTGTGATGCCCTGATAGAATGTCATATCCACATCCGATCTTACTACGTTTAGGAAGAATTCATTGAAACAATTTGACATCTGAACAGGGTTTACTATAATTTCATTTTCATGTCTAATTTTCAAAATCTCATGAATTTTTACTTTGGCTCCTAGTTCAGACTGAACAACTGACCACACTGCTTTTGTCTTATTTCTGTGTTCTCGTATGAATTTATTATTTGCCATTTTTTTAGCTGCCGCTACAACTTTCCTAAATACAGCTTTATACTGTTTGACATAAATGACAAAATCTGGATTTCTGTTTGATTTTAACTCATTGTGGAGCTCTCTCTTTCTGGCACTAGAGATCTTTATTCCTGTTGTAATCCATTTGAGTTTACCATTAACCTTCTTTTGCTTATATCTACGAGGAAATGATTCATTAAATACCTCTAAGAAACAATTTAAGAATTTGTCATAGTTAATCGAGCTTGAACTATTGTAGTCTACAGGCCAGCTTATTATACTTAATTTACTACGGAATAAATCCATTTTACTTTTACTGAGATCCCTTTTCATACACACTTCTGGAGACTTTAGGTTATTTGCTTTTGGGAGCTCAATAAACAGAGCTGAGTGATCTGAAATACCCAAGTCTAAGCAGTATTTGTGCTTATTTCCACTGTCAAATATGTAGTTAGTAATAATATTATCAATGCAGGTCACTGATCTGCTGTTTTCCCTAGTGCCTTCAGAGAAATTTAGCTTGAAACCAGATTTCTGAATTAAGTCACGAAATTTTGTGGAATCATTGCTTTCAACTAAGCCATTTAAGTTGAAGTCTGCTGCTATAACAACTTTTTTCTTACTTTCTTTCTCGAGTTTTTCCAGGAGGCATTCGAATTTGGTTAAAAACACTTTTGTTACCGCACATCCAGGAATTCTGTAGATTGCTATAACCAATGTATTCAGATCACTCAGCTCTACAGAGCAACTTTCAAACACGCTCTCTTCATTTAAATAATTAAAACTATCTCTTACTGTATAACTTATGGAAGAATTGACAAGAATGCAGGAGCCTCCATGAGATTTGCTTATTCTACAAAAGCTAGCAGCTACCATATAATTATTAATACTATTTAGTACTTTTATACTATCTTCTGTTAACCAGTGTTCATTTAGGCAGATTATTTTAATATTTACGGATTCTGAAAGCAGAATTTTTAGTTCGTCGATTTTTGAGAACTTACGATTTGGTAGTTCTGCCCCTAAGCCATTTATATTCAAGTGCATCAATAGATCATTTTTTCTTTTAGTTATTTCGCGTGCATCCTTGTTTGGTACCTAAACTTTTTATTTTCAGTTTGAATTTTTTCTTTGTCATCCCTATCACAATGAATTAGTTTCCCTTGCTTCTTAGGACTTTACACACGTCTATGAACATTTTACTAAGGTTCACAGAGCCTAATCTATTCAAGTGCAGGCCGTCTTTTCCCAGACACTTGCAGTTTAAGAATTTGTTTGAGTCAATGAATACTGCACCGAGTCTGTTGCACTGTTCCCTAATGCCGGTATTTATCCTGTTGATGTAAGTATCACTTACCGATCTTCGATGAATGATTCCACTAATTACCAGCCTGACTGTTGGGTATACAGTTTTCGCCGATCTAATCAGATTCCGCGTTTCATTCACGATTTCTTCCTCACTGTTACTGCGGATGGAGTTTGTGCCCACGTGGATTAAGACACCTCTGTAATCGTACTTGTACTTGTACTTGTATGATAACTTTGTTGTGACAATTCCTACATCATGTAAATGATTTACAGCAAGATAATAAAATGATATGAAATTGCAAATTGATATAAACAGGTGGAAAAATGTTCAAATGTGTGTGAATTCCTAAGGGACCAAACTGCTTAGGTCATCGGTCCCTAGACTTACACATTACTTAAATTAACTTATGCTAATAACAACACACACACCCATGTCCGAGGGAGGACTTGAACCTCCGATGGGAGACAGGTGGAAATCCTGGATAATTGTATTGGCTCACCAGTATCATGAGTTTAGAGTCATGATACTTTGAATCAACAGAACTGTTTTATCACATGAAATGCAATGAAAAGCATTCACTCTTAGATTCAGTTAGCTGGTAGGAAATATGTTAATAAAGAAGGGACAACTTTGTTAGACTATCCTACATAGTGTATTATTCTTGTACTAGATGTTCATATATGATATGATGTCATTTGGTAGATAAGGGCTGAAAAGCCTATACATCAAACCTTTCTCTTGACCATGTACCAGTACACTACTGTATCCAAACATGGCCCCCATCCGATCCAAATCTCCATATGCTACCTGCTACATAGTAGTGCCCCCTATCCATTAATCCACTTGCTCGCCTACTAACTATATTCCCACAAGGGTTTCGATATTGTTGTGCGTCCATCACGTTGAAACACTACAACACAATCTGATGAATGTACATATTATAGGAATGGTGTCTGTTCTGCCAGACATGGGTTCAGAGTTTTGATATGGTGTAATTTGATTCATTAATAGATGGACTGTTAATGATCAGTTGATTTAAAACTCTGCAGTCACTGAACTACCACATAATCAGGAAACTTTATTTCACAAGAAAAAGGTGATAAGCGTAATTGCTTTCCACAGTTGGCTTGAACACTACAGGACTATGTGCTCTCTTTATTGCCCTCCAGAAATTATATATTTATATATAACTTATGGAGAGCAATGTAGAGAGACAGGAAGAGAGAGATGGGGTGACCCAAAACAAACACCGACAGCGCTTACTATGTTGAGCGGGAAGGTAAAACTGATCAGTTTTCAAGAAGGAACCCACATCTGGAAACACATTGCATGGATGATGGATATTGTTGAAGTCTGAGAACAAACAGTTGTGATAAATTGTTCCAATTCATTTTACTGAGTGAGGTGCACAGTGGCTAGCACAGTGGATTTGGATCCAGGAGGACAATGGTTCATTCAGGTTTAGGTTTCCTGTGATTGCCCTAAATCACTTCAGGCAAATGCTGGGATGGTCCCTTTGAAAGGGCACAGCCATTTTCTTTACCTGTCCCTCCCTAATCTGAGCTTGTGCTCTATCTCTCCATCTCTAATGAGCTCGTTGTCTATGGGATGTTAAACACTAATCTCATTCCTCCTCCTCCTATTCATTTTGGTGTCTGAATACAGAAGCTATGCAACCATTTAGCAATCTTTGTACTCGGGATGGATGACCTGAACCTGTTAACATCTCTGACCATTTGCTACATTCCACCACACAGCCCTTGTACAGATCTTTCTGCATACCTTGTGTGAGCTGCCAATGCAGTAACACTTTTGACAGCAGTGTGACATGTACCAATACACTACTGTGGAAATAATCAACATGACATTCTATACAGCAAAGTAGATTGGAATGGTTGAGCTGCTACAAGATTTATTACGAGAAGTAAGGACTACTGGTGATATGCTAAGAAACAAGAGGAATTAAAAACATTCCAGTATATGAAGCCTTGTATTACAAAATTTTGAGTCATGTTTTGATGGAAATGGTTGAGAGATTTCACAGTTGTGAAAGAAAGCAGTTCATTTTTCTTGTCAATGCACAAAATTTGATGAATACCACCCATTTTCCTTCTAATGTACTTGAAAACTAGCTAAATTTATTTGTGCATATATTCTCCACGAGACAATGTTTATAAAACAAACTCTCTTTTTTGTATGCTGATGAAAAGCGCAGAAAGACTTCCATCAAAAGATGTTAGCAATGCTTAATGAAGATAAAGACATTTTATAGGTAATTATAAACAAGTGTCAAACTACAATGTCTGTGGAATGAAGCTTTTCTTGCCTGAAGCATATAAAAATGCACCTGAGGTATGCTATTTCAGAATGGACACTTTTTCTGTAGCGAATATTTACATTCATGAAGTACTTCTAGTACATTTACTAAAAACACAGCCATTCTATGAAGACATCACAAACAAGTTTGCAGCCTTACAGGACCATATGACTGATTTGGTATACAAGAAGTAGGTAAGTTCAATTATTAAGATAAGCTTGTGTAAATCAAGGTATATTTTTCTTTTCTGCTGGCTTTACTGAACTTATCCATCTACAAGCTTCCACTAATATGCAGTTTCTTTTCTAACAAGGTTTTCCTTTTGGCCCAAAAAGATCATTTATAAGAAACACTCTAAATAACTGAATGGAATTTCGACCATCTGCAGTGATGGCTAAAATGGTGAATCATTTCATAATATGGTGAAACTTACCCCAGAAGACTTATATTGAACTACAACAAATCAATCATTAATTATTTAATATTGCTTTCACTGTACCATTCAATACTAATCCAGTTTTGTGAGTGCAGTGCACCTTGACAGTTATTCCTATTGGAGCATTATTCAGGATGTCTGCTTCAAAAATCAACTGTATTTTTCGAATATTCTGTGATGGAAGTGAAAGATGCCAATTGCAGGACCTACAGGTAAGTGTGTAATTATTTCATCTTTTATCTACAGTAGAACCCTGCTAATCTGAACCTCCCAAATCAAAAATTTTGGATAATCCAAACAAAACCCAGGACAGAAGAAAGAATAAATAAAATGCTTATTTTTAGTGTAAAGGAAGGGACTGTAGAACTGAACAACTCATGGTTGAAGCACTGTCTATCGGGACAAAATGTTTATTGCACTGCTAACTACAGTACTGGATTACATGTCTACGAAGCAGCACCATAATTTTTACTTACAGCAACTTGCAAAATCAGTCATCTCCTTTTGTGATAAAGAACTCAACTTGTTGATGTGAAGGTGTGCCAGCATCACATGAAAATCATGTCATTTGGTGTGGCAACAGTGTGTTACTTTACATAGTGTAATGCCAATTCAAGAGTATCTACAGCATTAGAGTGTGACACAGTATGTTTAGGGGTGTCCTGTCCTTCACTATCTTCATCGTCAAAGTTGCCATCAGGATGATTCTGGACTTCAGAGATAATGGGTTCAACATTGATTTCTTGATAATCATTATCATTGACTGATATCCATTCTTGAAGGCAATTTTTCCCTGCATCATTGCACCCTGGAGTTTCTCAAAAAAGCTGAAGGATATCATTAATGTCTGATGCTGTAATGATTGAGGTTTCTTCAGAAGCAAAATTTGGCTGCAGTTTCTTCTCTTCCATGATGTTTGTATTAAGTGTTTGTTCACATTGTTTCAAGTTAGCAAGTAGATGACATACTTTATTATGTTTTTATTTTTCAATTAAAAATTGAAATTAAAAATTTTTTCATTGTTCAACTTTTTTCTGTAATTCAACTGTAGATTTTGTAGAGCCTTCATTCCTTGGTTACAAGATAGCGGTTACATCTGGTGGGGAAAAAATGCTTTGTTGTCTCCATTGACAGTTGCATTTCGGAAGGATGAGATGGAGCATGCTCCAACCAACCTTTGCTGGCAGTAAACATTAAATTACCATTTATAACTGTGTTCAGCTGTAATGCCTTTTCTTGGATCAATGTACCACTAATGAGAACAAAATCTTGTCTTTCATTAGTAAACCACAAGAAAGCCATTTCATCAATTATATCATATGATGACATGATGGAGTTGGAGCTAAAGTTTTTTCACTAGTTGAATTGCAGAAGCTCTCAATTTTCCTGCAGTATTTTTCCAGTCACTGATAGTGCCTTTCCCTACACCAAACTCAACAGCCAATTTCATAGCACTTTGCCCACTTTTAAGCCACTTAAGCACATCCAGTTTTTCTTTTGCTGTATGGGAGCTATGTTTCCATTTGCTTGACATTGTACTGTATGGTACAGCACTTGTTTTATACATATAGTATTAACTGAATTTATGAACCAGAAGCATGAGCACAGTAACCCAAGTAAGTCAACCCAATTTTTTTTCAGTGTATTGTATGGACACTGCTCAGTCACGTTAATGTAACATCCTATCAAAAGCCTAAATAACACCTTGTGTAGCCTGAACCACTGATGTGAAAGGAGAGAGGCAGTGAGATCCTGGAAGGTACCTGCAGGATGAGGAGCCATGCCAACTCCAGTTCCGTGGCCAGTTACACTAGGTTTCTCGGTTGAGGATTGATGGCATGAACAAACCAATCAAGGTATTCCCACAGATTCTTGACAGGGTTTTAATCTGGGGAGTTTATTGGCCAGGGCAGTATGGTAAACTCAGCCTGATGGTCTTTGAACCAGCACATATACTGTGAACTGTGTGACACACCACATTGCCCTGCTGGCAGATGCCATTATGCAAAGACAAACAAACTGAGTGTAGGGGTGGACATGGTCCCCAGTGATAGATGCATACATGTGTTGGTCCAATGTGCTTTCCAGAACAATGAGATCACCCAGAGAATGGCGTAAAAACATTCCCCACACCATGATGCTTCCCCCTCCAGCCTGTACACTCTGAAAATTGCTGCAGTGTGTTTGCTTTCAGACATTTCACATGTCCAATGCATCATAATACGTGATTCATCTGAAAAAGCCACCTGTCACTTCTCAGTGGATGTCCAGTTGCAGTATTTATGCGCAAATTGCAGCCTTCATTACTGCTGAAGAGCAGTTGGCATGGGTATGTGAACTACAAGCCTGCTGTAGAGGTCCATAACCAGTAATGTTCACTGAATGGTCATTGAGGAGACACTGTTGATAGCTTCTTGGTTCATCTAGGCAGTCAGTTGCTCAATAGCTGCACATTCTGTTTACCCATACACATCTCTGCTTCTGACATTCACCTGTCATCTACGACTCAAGGTGCATTATGGTTGCCTCGATGCCAGTTTTCTATAGCACTATTCTGCCATTAGTTGTTGGTGGGTGCACATATTGAAGATAATGTCATTGAGGTTTGTACAAATGAGGAAAGCGAAAAAGATAGTTATATTGGAGATCCTGATGATGAGACTGAGATTAATGTTGAGATAAATGAGGAAGAGGTAGTGGAGTATGCTGATGAAGATGAAGTTCCATGTGAAAATAGCATCACCGGTGAGCGCATATCTAATAAACCAATTGTAGTGGTTCCACCTGCTTTTATTTCTTTGATTGTTTATTGTCCTCAGAGTTGACGTACTGCATTGCTACACTGACTGAAAAATAGGGTTTGTAATTTGGACACTGACTATGGTAAATAAATCCAAGATGGCGACGCATATAGATGTGGTAGTAAATCGGTCCATAAATTGCGAGTATTTAGCGTCAATAAGGTGCAAGTTATGCGACAAAATCGTATCAAGTGGCATTAGAATTTGTTCAGTGTTGCATATTTGGTATCATTCGCAATGCTTCGCGAAAATAAATCAAGAAAACATCTCGTGTACGTGTGGAACAAAGTGTAACGGACGTCTGGCAGCGAGTGAAATGTGCCGCGCAAATCGTGAAATCATAGTACTCGAATCACTGCAGAAAGAACTGAAAGCCACAAGAGAACATGCTCTGTTGTTGGAAAACATTATTAAAAGTGTATCTGACCCATCACATAAAGAACTCGGTCAACTGCAAGAGTACAGTGAACCAAAGAAATGTGCAAAACCTAAATTTGTTTCCAGTGCGTTAAAAGTTCCGTTAAGAAATCGATTTCAACATCTTATTACAGATTGTGAACTTAAAAATGTTGAAACAAGCAACTCACACCAAGACTACGAATCGGAATCGGCGGACAGGAAATTTACAAAGCGCAATAAGTCAGTAAAACGTAACTGTCTCGATGTTGCAAACAAAGTGACTCCTAAAAACTTTAGTAGGCCTACAGTTTTGCTTGCTGACAGCCACGGAAGAGGAATTGCAGGAATTCTTCGTTTCCAGCAGGATCTCAATGTGACAAGTGTTGTGAAACCTGGAGCAGGCCTAAAAGAAGTTTTGAAAAACTATAAAAACAATAATAGCGTGAAACAAAGTGAATGCATTGTAATATTGGGCGGTGCAAACGACGTATATAAGAATGAACTAATAGTAGCAAACAGAGTGCTAAGAGATGTGCTACGTACAACAGAGGATCAAAAAGTTATTGTTGTAGGCATTCCACACAGACATGACCTTACTGAATCTTCTTGTGTGAACAGAGAAATCCAAAAAGCAAACAGGATGTATGAAAGGGTCTGCAAGACCACTTCAAACGCTTTTTTCCTCAGTATTGACGATCTTGAAAGACAGCACTTCACAACACAAAGGTATGCATTTAAATAAATGGGGCAAATCGCTGCTCAGTCAAAAGATCAAAATGGTAGTGGATATTGTTTCTCCTATATGTAACAAAAGTGATCCTATTCCACTACCACTGGTAAAGGACGCCTGCAAAGTATCTTCCCTACCATGTACTCCAGTTGCAGCAGTAACACAACATCAGGTATCACTGATTACAAAAGAATGTGCTGGGAGAGAGGAAGCTGTAACTACAGTTACAACAGGTAGAACACCTCTTTCAGGAACTAAGATAACAGAAACAGCAAAAGTGGCAGCATATTCAGCAACAAGTGTACCAACAGGTGATCCAGCTGTCCATTCTGCAGCAACATTTGAACTACCTACAGTGGGAACCCAGCCACTTAGATCATGCCATGAACAAGAAGACGCGAAGAGACCTCCAAGAGTAGAAGCAGTATCAAGTGTAGCGGGCAAACGGAAAACTGTACCTCCATTACGTCTAAATGATTTTTTAGTAGAAGGCAGCAAGGGGAAGAAGCCCATAAGATAAATAGTGCCAGACATATAATAGCCTCTCAGCAAAATAGTGCATCTGTAAAGAAAGACAGGTTTGATTTTATAATCTGTTATCTTAACATTGAAGGAGTAAGGGATAAAGAATTTATTGTCAATGACTTTGGATTAGAAAATAGGTTTGATATCTTTTGTTTAAGTGAACACTGGGCTAGTGAGAGTGAACTTACATTTATTAAATATGATGATTATATTCTAGCCAGTAGCTACTGCAGAAAATTGCATTTAAGAGGTGGTGTGGTAATATATGTTAACAAGTCATTTAGCGGTACATTCAATAGATTAGATCTAGATTTTCTGTGTGATGAACAGAACTTTGAAGCTGCTGGTATAGTAATAGACAGTTTTAAGTTAGTTGTAATTTCCCTGTACAGGTCACCTAAGGGTATAACCAATGTATTTTTAGAAAAACTGTACCTGCTGTTACATGTACTTACAGATCCTAGATGGATACATTATGATATTGTGATAGGTGGAGATGTGAATGCTGAATTCGATGTCACAACACAAAAACGTACTGTCACTGAACTCCAAAACCTACTAAGACAGTGCAACTTACATTCAGTCAATAACAAACCTACAAGAGAACATGCATGTCTTGACAATATTTTTGTAAATTTTAAAACAACAGAAGAATCATGTTTTGTGACAGTATTTCCTTATTCTGATCATGATTCAGTATCTTTAAATTATACAAGTAGGTTCCCTCTTGATAAGAGTTATGTAAATAAGTTTGTCCCAGAAGTTGTGGTCACTAGACCAGTCACAGATGAGAAAATTGACAGGTTTCGAACGTCCCTTTCTAACAGAGATTGGTTTGGCCTGTGTTATGATGAGACACATTATACTCTAAGCAATTATCTGCCAGCAAAGGTACTATTTGATAGGTTTCTCAAAGCATTTTTTGGACACTTTAATGACTGCATACCAATAAAGAAATGCAAAGTAACTGACAGAGTCCTAAAAGCAAAAGTTCCAAATAGACAAAATACATGGTACACAAAACAGCTGTCTACTATGAAAAATCAAGTTATGTTGTTGTACAATATTTATAAAAATCTGAAAACCAACCATGCTAAACTAGCCTATGTTAGATCTAGGAATGAGTACAAAAAAGCAATTGTGGAAGCCAAACAAGCACACAATCTCAGAAGTATTGAGAAATCCACCAATAAGTGCAAAGCAGCATGGACTCTAATAAATAGTGTCGCCAAAGATAAAAGAAGTGACAAAATTAGTATCTCTCCCCAGGAATTTAATGACTTTTTTATTAAATCAGTTGAGGAAGTAGGAAGTGCTATAATTAAACCTGAAATCAGCTCATCACAGTTACTGTCAAAAAATATTGCTAGGTCATCAAAAAACACAAGTACCTTCAATTTTTCTGAGGTCTCACCTGGATTTGTGTTAAGAATAGTGAAGCAGTTAAAATCATCAGACAGTGTAGACATATATGACCTGTCTTGTAACATGCTTAAGAAAGTAATAGACTGTATAGTGTACCCCCTAACATATTGTATAAACAAGTGTATACTGGAGGGTTTTTTCCCTGATGAGCTAAAACTATCTAGGGTAGTTCCAGTACATAAAAAAGGAGATAAAAATTCTGTCTCTAGTTACAGGCCAATATCCATAGTCCCAGTTTTCTCAAAAGTTCTAGAATGCATAATTTACCAACAATTATCTGTTTACTTTGATAACATAGGATTAATAAGTGGATCACAGTATGGCTTTAGGAAAAACCTGTCAACCATTGATGCCATAGACAATGTTGTTAAATACATCCATCAAGTATTTGAAGATAAATGCTTTGCCCAGGTGACTTTTTGTGACCTAAGCAAAGCCTTTGACTGTGTAGAACATACACTGCTACTCGAAAAAATGGACTTTTACGGTGTTAAAGGTAACAGCCTTAAGCTGTTAAGATCATATTTACAAAACCGTAAGCAAGCCGTCTGTGTTGGGAAAGAAATGTCCAGTATAGAACAAGTTGAGGTAGGTGTTCTGCAGGGATCCGTGCTGGGCCCTTTCCTTTTCCTAATAATGATAAATGACCTGCCATCATTTATCAAATCCAGAACAGTACTCTATGCTGATGATACAACATTTCTGAACAGCAGTAATGATCTTAATAGCCTTAAAACATGTGTTACAGAGACAATTGAGCAAGCTTCACTCTGGTTTAAAGCAAATGGGTTCTTGCTTAATGAAAGCAAAACCCAGCAGATGGTATTTAGTTTAAAAGACAAGTTTCCATCAGATGATCCTAGTTGTGTTAAATTTTTGGGGGTATATTTGGATGATAAACTTTCTTGGAATCCACATATTAAGTATATTAGCTGTAAATTGTCTAGGGTAATCTATTTGTTAAGGCGATTAATGCACTGTGTACCTAAAAATTATGTTAGAGTATCTTACTACTCATTTTTCCAAAGCATCATATCCTATGGCATTATTTTATGGGGAAACTCCACTTGTGTGCATGATATACTACTGCTGCAAAAGAAAGCTATTAGAATAATTACAGGCTCACCATACAAGGCTCATTGTAAACCTTTGTTTACTCAACAAAAAATCATGACAGTAGTAAACCTATATATTTATTATGTTTTAATCTACACAAAAAAGAACTTACCTAAAGTAAAACGCAGGGCAAATATACATTGTTACAGCACTAGGACAAACAGCTCTATCTATATGCCCTACCACAGGCTGTCAAAATCAGTCAACAGTTATGAACTTATGGGCCACAAATTATTTAACAAACTTCCACAAGGTTTACAAAATTTACCAGAGCAACAATACAAACAAACACTTTATGACTGGTTAGTTGCAAACCCATTCTACAATGTAAAGGATTTCATGACCTGTGATATTAAACTGTAAAGTTTTTAACAATTCTGTCCTTCTATAGCATGTACCATACTGTATTGTATTATATGTATGACTTTGTCTATTGCTGTAATGGCTTAAAGACAATAAAATTATTATTATTATTATTATTATTATTATTATTATAATGTAGCGGCCAGATGCACAGTTACATTTCATAGTATTTTTCTGCTGTTCACAACCCCCCAATAATACACAGTGATATGGCCAGCGCACTATTGTTTGACCTTCGATAAGACTCATTAATAGTTTTCAGGTGAACCTCCACATACTTCTACAATAGTTTCTTGTTGAACATCTACAAGCAGTAAAAACCTAACCACGAAGTTCACAGGTCTTGAAGAATAATCAGGTATGTATGGTTTATACACATGGCCTAATTGTTTAATACTTATTACATTGTTAAGTTGAAGCATTGTTGTTGTTATAAACAGCACAAGGTACTGGCCTGAAACTTGGCTGTGGACTGATTGTCTTGTGACCAAAAACCAGTCCCTTACATATCATCACAATAACAGGTGCTGAAACTACACTTTGTTCAAAGTTAAATTTACAGAAATTACAGCTAAAACTTAACTCATTAAATTAACTGAATACTTAAAAAAATTCCGTCTTTTTAACAGTTTCTTATAGTGCAAGAGTTAGGACAAATTATTTGTTTAAATCATGAAATTAACAAATATAGTTACACAAACAATACTTTTGACAAAACTGTTAGTTACTTTGGAATTAATTAAGGGCTAGCTTTGTTAACATGTTTTTGAAGAGAGCTAAATAGATACTTTAAGATTACTAGCATTTCATCTTCCAAATATTTATAATTATTACTGAATTTGTTTATACATCAACAACAGAATTTAAGTTATGGAACAATTACTGATTTCACCCTATAATGAAAGATACTAACTAGGAATAGTCAAAATAAATTACAAAATCAATTAAATACATAAAACAAGGCACAAAATTAGATCTGGTCTTATAGTCTTCAAATCTAAGGGTCAATCATTCTCTTTTATGAGAAATGCAGATTATACTCACTTATGCTAATGGCAACTAGTTAGAAGTGAGAAAATAAATTTTAAGGAGGCAGATGGCAAGACAAGAGGGGAAGAAAAATTATCCCAGCTTGCTTTGTCACATCATCCCCTCATTGGATTGACCAGATAGATATTGCAAATAGCTAACTGGAGAATTCAATGACAACAAGTGTCCCCAGAAATTGGGTTTAAAATCCACACACACACAAAAATATTACGTAAGAAATCTTATCAGAGGTTACAGGATATATGTTTTTTTCAAATTTATACTTATGTGAACTGGCCATATGAAAATCCCCATACAAAACATTTACATACAGTGTAGTGTGTATTAGTTAAAATATCCACAAGTTATACTTTAAAACAAAAAATTTGGCATCTTCATCATAAGTGACGTCCTTTTTGGGTAAGCTAAGATTACATTTAAAGCTACATATCATTTGATACAAGTCCTGTCCTGCAAACAAAGTAAATCCTCGTGGGTTGCAAAAGTTTCACAAGCATTTTCACACTTTTATTGATCTTTAACACACTTTCTCACCCAGCTGTCCATGCCTGTGGCAGTTAGCAAGGAAATGCATTGTTGTCAGTTCCCTTCGAGGTGGTTCTCCTCCGCCACAGTGCGTGAATAAATGAGACAAAATACCCAACTTTAGTACACTTATAGTTCTAACTTAAGTCTAAGAAAAAGAGTGTTTAACACTAATAGCAAATGATAGTCATTACATCATAAATAAATATATAGTTTTCATACCCTTACCATAATTAGCACTAAATTTGACTATACTATGAAAGGTGGTGCAGAGGAAAAACTTTAAAGTCAAGTGCACATTACACTAACAAAAAATTGCTCAAAGTCATACCTGTCCGAAACTGGTTAAACTTGAAAGACTTTTGTTTGTTTCCCACTTGCAAAATACCACCTTAGTGTCCAAAATATGTACATTACCTTTAGTAAAAACTCAAGGTGTGCAGTAGCATACCTTTAATATTCATTACATTATAAAAAAAAATTAGTCACCATTAAAAAATCTCAATTACTACTCAAATCAAAATTAAGGGGATGGAAGTTGTACCAAATCATTGCCCTATTTCTTTATTCAACTCTGAGCACTATTCTCATTCAATCAGAAAATTAAATCCTCACAAAATCACTAAATGTTACCAAATAGTTGACATGTCAGAATATTCACATCAGTTTAGCACCACAGTTATCAGTTAATCAGCAAAATTATTGTTCTTCTTTCCAGTATTACCACTTCAAGTTCATAATTCCTCAGAACACAAACAGAAGTTTTCAGATAACTTATAGGTCCAATGATGCAGTATTACATGACTTGAAACTTCCTGGCCGATTAAAGCTGTGTGCCGGACTGAGACTTATTAATATTGCTCTTTCTGTTACACTCTCAGTCTGTTGCCTAGTTCACAATTAGATCAATACAGTTACCCCACATTTGTTCGTACGCAATTATCTTTTTCATTACTCAATGTTGTCTGTCAACTCCATTATTTTACTTACATTTCCCACTTAGTTAACTAGTGAATTACATTCTCAAGAAATATCCCTACTGCAGATACAGGCTCCTTAACCTTTAAGACCCTGACATTATTCATTACTTTATTATTTCATTATCTGATGCAAAATTGACTCTACAGAAAAACACTCCACAATAACAGATCCTTATGCTAAGGCAAATGTAACTCTCATTACTGATCAGACAAAATTATCACATAGAAAAACTATTGTTTGCCTTAATGGCAATATACGTACCAATCTCGCTAATACATTTCACGCACATTACTTTTTTCTTTCTTTCTTTTGCTTGTGCCGTTTTTCCCATGGATACACAGGATCGTCATGGTTAATTGGATGTGGCAATGTTAGTTGAAGGGGTGGCCGGATGCCCTTCCTGCCGCCACCCCATACATCCCGGGAAGGAATTAGTGTACCCTAACTGTCTGCGACTAGTGTAATCCATGGACTAGTGCGAAAGTGATCAGATGTCTGTGAACTGTGTAACTGAGGCGGGATGTGGGGACCAGTCCAGTATTCACCTAGGGGGATGTGGAAAACCACCTAAAAACCACATCTAGGCTGGCCAGCACACTGGCCCTCATTGTTAATCCGCCGGGCGGATTTGAACCGGGGCCGGCGCACCTACCCGAGTCCAGGAAGGAGTGCGTTACCACGCTCAGCTAGTCTGGCAGATATTCCACACACATTACTCCTGGCAACTATGTCTAAAGTTGGAATTCCTTAATGTTAGAAAAGGGCTGTGTCATGACACAGGTAGCTGTTTACTTGGTGTGCAGTTTAGTACTGTATGTCAGTATCAATAAATGGGTGTGTGAAGACAGTCTGTTGGTTGTCTGTGTTTATTATCATCTCATTTACATATAGACTTTCTCACAGCTGCATGTTCTCCACTACACAGGACTCTGTCTCACTCCCCTTGAAGTAGGAGTGTGCCCCGATTCACTCCTCAGCTGTTCCCAGCTCTGTTATTGTGGAGTGTTTTTCTGTAGAGTCAATTTTGCACAAGGAAATGAACTGTTACGCTCAGATCGTATCAACAACTTTTATTTGGCTGACTGATTTGATCCCTCCACTCACATAGTACTGCTACCCAATGACCAATGTCATCCCTTTTGTGCTGATTCCATCACATCTGTGGGTACCATATCATGCACCAACTGCAGCCACTGCTTTTTTAAAGCTCCAACAACCATGGGCAATGTGTCACATCATTACAACCTGACACCCATCTTGCTCAACCAAGATCTCATGGAAAAAGCCTTATCTGCTGTGCTTCAGTCTGTGATTCAAACCTGAAGCATGCAACCTACTATGATTCAGTACGTCTCACCAGGCAAGTTTCCAATATTATCTCACTTCACAAAGACAATCCCAGAACTTGATTTGCAATTGTGGACAACCTCTTGGACTTTCAATGGATAATGAATGAATCACCAGATTCATCTCTCTGGTGAGGGATAACCATGACTACACAGACCTCATAAGTGTGTGGCATAGAGCGCCATAAATATCGATATTTGTTCTGTGCGCAAGTGTGCTATCTTTGGGGAGAGGGCTTTGGGGCAGGATGTTGCACGCTAACGGCAACTAGCCTCCGGACTTGTATTTGTGTAGAAGCTAAGTGAGAATAAATCTGTATATGAGAGAATTCTAGTTGTTTACCTACAAGTATACCATATTCCCTCACTGGTGACCCCGTTTTTGTGTAATACGCGTCCGAGTTACCGCCTGAAGGTTATTTACGTGCCTACCGTGTCAGGTTTCTCTGCGATCGCGAGGGCCTTTGTTCAGCTCCAGACAATGGCCTTTCAGCATTCACCGCCGCCCGGATTCCAGCAACATCTCTCCAGTACTCCTGCCGTCGTAGTGGACATGCCGCAAAAATCTTCGGAATCCTTCAGCCAGAACATGCAGTGGAATTCATTGAGTGCCGCCAGTTTCTTCCAACCGCCAATGGTCGTGGACTCTGGCTTTGTTAGCCTGGACCTTCCCACGTGTTCTCCACAGAGTGTTGGTCGGAACATTCCTACTCCTGTGTCGAACACACAGTTCAATACTGTTTGTGACGTCGCGCGAGGTTTTGCTACTTTGGAAAATCCAGTAGTAAATTGAAACTCGAATCAGCTCCCGCCACGTGTGTATCCTTCCGCGCCAGCTGGTCAACAGGTGTTCAATGCTTGCCAAACAGCAAATATCACACCGAGTGTGCATCCTAGTGGACGTGTGTCGGATCCTTGTGTTGTTTCTAATCGGGTCAACAATTCTGTGCTGGACAGTAATTACTCCGACATCTACAACCAGCCCCACCACTCACGGTCGAGTGAATACTGTGTTCAATACGGACATTCGCCGGCGTACTTAAGCACTTGTGGCTTCTCTCCGAGCTACCACGTCAATGAGAATGCACATTTTGACTACGATCCTCACACCATTCGAGCGTCCGTCGCTGTCGCTTCTCAGCCACGCCCCCCCCTCCCCCCCAGCGTCAAGTGAATTTCGCGATTCCCGCATTACGGGACGCCAATAATTCAGACTCGCAATCTTCTGCATGCTCTACTTCCGTCCGAAGTAATAGGCGCACCTCCGCAGTGACTGCAATGCCGAATTTGCCGAAATTACGACTTCAAACCCACTCACCCAGAGTGGTTGAGCAAACCTAGTTGAGCAAACATTCAATGTCTGTGCTTTGGACAATGACGCACGCTTCGCCTGCCTCATGAACCATCTTCATGACCACGTCGATTTAATTTACGATCTGGTCAAAGCACCCCCCTAGCAGGGAAGTATGCTGTGGCGAAACAGATGATACTGGAGCGCGTCTCTAAAACCAGGAGAGAAAATGTGCGACAGCTCATCTACGAAGAGCGTCTCGGCGACAGGACTCCGTCCCAGCTGTGGCAGTGCATCCGTCTTCTCGTCGATGAGCAAGTTATGCCTGATGACACGCTCGCAGAAATCTGGACTGAAAAGCTGCCGTTGCCTGTCCAGACTGCAATCTCTGCATATGAAGATAGGCCAGTAAATGAACGTTTACGCGCCGCTGACAGAGCATACTCCGCCAGGCAACGTGAGCTCCGTGCACTGCATTCTGGGCGTGACCGCACTAAGACCCTTTCTGACGCCACGCCCCTGGTCTGGTGCTGCTAATAACAAGTTTGTTAAACTAGCCGCCCTGCCTGCACCTTCAACTCCCCGCAACGACAGTGCATCGGCCTCTGTGGAAGACTTTGAGGCACATACTCCGTCACCTAGCAACTACCCACAGGAGCACAGGCCTGCCCAACCTTACTGTTTCTTCCACGTGAGATTCGGGGAGCAAGCTCGCAAATGCCAGTCACTGTGTTCTTACCCAAACTCCAACCGCAGGTAGGCTACGGTGCCACCTCCTGCGATGTAAACAACGGGCACCGTCCCATATTGCACTCCGTTTCGGACAATAACAGTAAGTGTGGTCGAGTCTATGTTCGCGATTTACGATCAGGTGTATGTTTTCTGGTAGACGCTGGCGCAGACGTCTCTTTGCTGCCGGTTTGCCTAGCAACCAATAAAGTGCAACCACACAAAACAGTACTTCGTGCAGTAAACTTGTCTACCCTACAGTGTTCGGGTTCCACTTTGTATACAGTGAAACTTTCGCCCGAGTGCAAGCTGGAGTGGACGTTTCTAGTGTCAATTCTCGGAATTGATTTCCTCAAGCACTATCAGTTGTCACTAGATATTGTGCAAAATACTGTGTTTCCCCCCCCCCCCCCCCCCCTTAACAAACATATTCCTTTTGCTTCGACGAGTGACAGTTTGGCTAACACCAAACATGTGTGCTATGCTAAGAGGCGTGTAAACCTATCCTTGGAGCTGCAATCTTGGACAAACAAGTGGCTAGTGGAGTGCACCAAGTCTTCGAAGTTGCGGATGGAATGTAAGGAAATGCTGCTGCATCTCCGCGACATACACCACGAGTTGGCCTCCACACAACAACACCTCATGGCACTACAAGCAGACAACTCGTCGGCTGCAGACAAGGTCAGTCCGTGCCAATTTGGTGTTCCCGTGCCCGAGAACGTTAACGACAATGTTGTGAACTCTGCAAACTGTGTCAGCACCCCCTTTTGTAATGATAGGGTATGCCCGAGTGCTCATGATCCTTGCGTTCCGAATGGACAATTAACTTGCCAAGCTCGTGGCAATGAACTATGGCCATCTGCTGTCAGGCCACGCCCACTCGTGCCTACAGCGCTCGTAGCGGCATGGCCCGCTACCAAGAACCAGTGTACCAACCTCGCCCATGTTAACACGTGTTCGGCCTTTACGCAGCTTACGAGCGGGTGACACACCTGTACTTCCGTGCCCTCAGCACCACAGCTTTGCCCGTCCGCCACTGCCTGCTCTGCTTCATGGACATCTGACTGTCGTGCCGCACCACATATTGCAGTAGTCACTAATGGCACAGTTCATCGGTTACGTCTAACCGATGGGCCGCCCATATCGCAATGCCCACACTGCCTCAAGCCGGAATTTATGAAAATTGCAAAAGAACAATTGGATGATCTGTTACAAAAGGGAATAATTGAACCTTCTTCCAGTTGCTGGGCTAGTCCTATCCTGTTTGACCAAAAGGAAGACGGTACTTGGCGTATGGTCGGAGACTATAGGCGTTTAAATGCCCACACCGTCATTGATAAATATGCGGTTCCACACATCGCAGACTTCAATCATGTGCTCTCAGGTGCAAAGTACTTCTCTGTTTTGGACTGTAAGCGCGCATTTCATCAGATTCCTATGGCTCCGGAGGACATTGAAAAGACTGCCATAACCACTCCCTTCGGGCTGTTCCAATACAAATTTATGCCGTTTGGGTTGAAAAACGCCCCCCAAACGTGGCAGTGTTTCATCAATCAAACTTTATCCCATCTAGACTTTTGTTTCGTATACATGGACGACATATTGGTTTTTGCTTCTACTTTGGAACAGAGTGAGGAGTGTGTGCAAGTCGTGACAGATATTTTAGCAGCTGCTGGTATTGAACTGAACAATAAAAAGACTCAATTGCACCAGTCATCCGTCACATTCCTAAGTTATGTTGTGTCATCGGATGGTCTGACACCACCACAGGACAAGATCAAGCCTGTTCTCGAGATGCTATGCCCTCAGACCTATAGGGAATTATGCAGGTTCATCGGAACAGTTAATTATTACCGGAAACATTTGCCAGCCGCTTCTGCGGTGCAGGCTCCTCTCACAGATGCTCTCGCTGGCCCACAAACTTCTGGCACCCGCCAGGTACCATGGACACCAGACATGGACAAGGCATTTAATGAACTCAAACAGTTGTTGGCCCCTGCTGTCACTATTGCTCACCCACAGGCGGACGCCACAATGTTTATCACTACTGACGCTAGTGACAATGCTATCGGCGCAGTACTGAGTCAGACATACAGCGATGTTACGACCCCCCTGCAGTTTTTCTCAAAAAAGCTAAACAACGCGCAGAAGAAATACTCAGCATTCGACAGAGAATTACTTGCAGTTTACGAGGCCATAAGACACTTCAGAACTGATGTTGAGGGACGAGATTTCTGTGTGCTCACTGATCACAAGCCGTTGGTCCCTGCCATAAAATATCCTGCGGCTGATCCGCCCCCACGACGCTTTCGTCACATCGATTACATATCGCAATTTACAAATGACATTCGCTACATCCGAGGAGCGGACATTGTGGTCGCTGATTTTCTCTCACGTGTTGGTGCTGTCACAACCTTAATTGACTTAATGGACCTACCTCGGTTGCAATCAGCAGACCCCGATGCCATGCAGTTAATTTCAGACCACAGCTCCTCTCTCCAACCGGTATGCTCTACTTTCCCTGGCATATCTGACTTAGTGTGGTGTGATGTATCGACTGGTACATTGTGGCCATTAATTCTTAAGCCCCTTCAACGCCAGATCTTTGACAAACTACACACATTAGCACACCCCGGTGTCAAAGCTTCCACCCGTCTGGTAACTGAACGGTTTTTCTGGAGAGACATGCGCCGTGACTGTCAGTCTTGGGCAAGGGCATGCATGGTGTGTCAACAGAACAAAGTTTCCAGGCACACTTCTCCACCCCTTGGCTGTTTTGCCCAACCGCCAGGGCGGTTTCACCATGTTCATGTCGACATCGTAGGCCCTTTGCCCCCTTCTGAGGGTTTCTGTTACTTGTTTACAGCAATTGACAGGATGACTCAGTGGGCTGAGGCTGTGCCTATTCCAAACATTACCTCTGAGACAGTAAGTCGAGCATTCTTAGATTTGTGGATCTCTAGATTTGGCTCACCTGTTTACCTCACCACTGACCAGGGGCGACAATTCGAGTCTTCAGTTTTCTCTGACTTATGTAAAATGTGTGGTATTGTCAAAATTCATACTTCTGCATACCACCCCCAAAGCAATGGGCTTGTCGAGCGATGGCATCACACCTTAAAGTCTGCCCTGCGTTGCCATGACTCACTATGGACAGAGGCACTGCCCTTCGTGCTCCTTGGCCTTCGTGCGACTTTCAAGGAAGACCTCAAGGGTTCTGTAGCCGAGTTTGTGTATGGCCAACCTCTGGTTTTGCCTGTTGAATTAGTCACTCCGACCCCACTTCCATGGCCCTCTGAACTCCCTTCACTTCTCGAGCGGGTGCGCTAGCACTGCAGCAAAATTCAGCCGCCACCTCCGGCTGCTCATACACCTCTGTGTACGTACCGCGCATGCTAGACTCTTGTGAGTACGTGTTTCTCAGAGACGACTCAGTCAAAGCCCCGATTCAGTCACCCTACACAGGTCCTTACAAGGTCATCAAACGCTCTGAGAATAACATGGATCTCCTCATAAAAGACTCTGTAACCACGGTCTCACTCAACCGAGTGAAACCAGCTTTCATTGAGCCTCAGGTGAACCTCCCTGATTCTGCCCCTATTTCTCCCACTCCTGCTTCGAGCGGCCATCCATCTTCCCACACCATGCATTTGGGTATCGATTCTCCACAGCGTGCTTCTCTGCCGAGCACAGCTCCTTCTCCGCGGAGCTGATCGCCTGAGGTTGTCTCCTGTGCAGTCCAGTGCACCTGCCACCCCGCTCTTAGCAGATGCTTCCCCCTGCCACGGCTTTCCCACACCTCCCTGCCTCCCTACCATTGCTCGTACAGGTGGCATCCAAGAATTCACAACACATGTGCACCCTGATGACATACATAAATTATCTGTTGTTGTAGATGGCGATACGGTGTGTGTGGTACTCGCGTGTGACAATACTGAGGGAGGAAGTGCAGAATCTCGTGTGGTGTGCCGCTTTAAATTGAGCAGAAGTGCTGCGTGTGGCAATTTGCGTGCCTTTGTTAGGCCTTCTGGCAAGGTGATTCTCTGTCTGCTGGCTGATGAAGTGCTACACCTCCACTCCAGGATGGGACGTCGTCTTCAGCCACTGGCGTCGCTTGCTGACTTCACTGTCGACGTACCGGGTTCCACCCCCCGGTCTCCTACCAGTCGACCGCTTCTGCCTGACGCAGAAGAACTGTGCTTTACCTTCCTAACTTCTCACCCCCCTCCCCCAATCACAGGGATGTACTCCATACTGGGCGGGGGGGGGGGGGGGGGACTATGTGGCGTAGAGCGCCATAAATATCGATATTTGTTCTGTGCGCAAGTGTGCTATCTTTGGGAAGAGGGCTTTGGGGCAGGATGTTGGACGCTAATGGCAGTTAGCCTCCGGACTTGTATCTGTGTAGAAGCTAAGTGAGAATAAATCTGTATATGAGAGAATTCTAGTTGTTTACCTACAACTATACCATATTCCCTCACTGGTGACCCCGTTTTTGTGTAAAACGCGTGACTTACTCCTGGGACCTCTGATACACTACAAGTGCACCAAATCTAAGTCAACTATTATCAAATGGCTGCCACAGTCTCTGACTGAGGTGACACATCATATAATCAATGAAGAGCAGTGGGGCATGAGATTGCCTTCACAGCTCCTGCATTGTGGGCATTAGTAGTCAGGAGGTTATGCCAGACATCGCTCTGTGGACTCTGTGGTTGTTCAAGCTGCCACAGGAGCTTCAAGTACAGCTCCTTTCCCACTCCTCAGACATGCTGGACTTTGAACTCTGTCTTGCTGACCAAACTAAAAACTGCCAATTACTACCTATGTCAAGCACACTGGCAGCTGTGACTTCTATTGTGGCTCGCAGATAATGCACACAGCACTTCATAGTGGCCGTTGAACAAGTGTGTACTACACCCCACAGACAGTAGTGATCATCTCTGTACACCTGTACCTCAGAAAGCTGGCTCTTTTTGTTTATGCGGATACTGTTGGAAACTGAACACATGCACCATCATTGACAGTTACCCTGTACCCAATATTCAGGACTTTGCTCGAATTCTCAGTGATGCACATGTGATTAGTGTCCTGGAGACATCGCTAAATAGGCTGTTATTACTCCTTTCAGCCTTTTAAATTTTGATTTATTTCTTATGACCTTAAAAACGCTGCCCAGATTTTGCAACAATTTATTGAGTGCGTATTGTTTACTTTCCCCTTCTGCTACACATGTCTTGATCTTCACCTCTTCTGACGAGGTACATGAACATCAAAAGTCCAAGAAGCTCTCAGAAATAATAGTGTCATAACCAACAATGAAAAGCCTCAACTACATTTCCCAAGTGTTTCATTCCTAGGCCACATTGTTACTGTTGACAGAATCTGGCCAACCTCCAACCACATCACTGTCATTCATGACCTTCCTCTTCCTGAGCACTACCATGAGTTATGATGTTGATTGGCGTGGTGGACTTCTACCACAGACATCTTCTCTATGCTGCTGAGATCCAGGCTCTTCTCACAGATGCCTTGGCTGGAAATAACACAGCTGGGAGGTCTAAGTTAATGTGGGCTATGATGTGATTAAAACATTTAGTCTCCTCAAGACTGCTCTCACTAAGGCTGTTACTCTCACTCAACTGCTCAACACATGTGGGCATTTCCATTACTGCCAATGAGAGTGACACAACCATTGGTGCACTTCTAGAGCAGCACATAAGTGATACTTAGCAACCACTTTGCTTCTTTTCCAAGAAACGTAACACTGCCACAATGCAAGTGGTTGCATTTGTCTGATAATCGGTCTTGATGTATGGGGGGGGGGGGTGGGGGGTGAGACTCTTCTATGACAATGACAAGGGCCGTGCATTCACAGTTTTCACTGATCACTAGTCACTTGCAAACACTTTCCACCATTTTGCCCAGGACTTCCACCTTAGGAGATTCCAACACAGGTACCCAATACACCACAGATGTGCAATACATCTGGGGGACAGCCAACATGGTGACAAATTACCTTTTGTGAACATCGTCTCTTACCCATCAGATGTCAAGAGTTAGCATGACTACAAGGGGAGGACCCTGAGCTTCTAACCCTACAGCAGAGCCCCAACACAATGCTTATAACTGAGGCATACCACCTTCCCAGTGCACACATTCCAGCTTTGTGTGTCACATCTACTGGTAGCCTCTGGCCCCTCACTCCATCTCCCCTCCACCAAAAGATTTTTTTCAACACACCGTGATGTTTCACATCTGGATATTATGGCCACCTTGTGTATTGTCACAGAGTGCTTCATTTGGCCCACTATCATAAAAGCTGCCACATGTGGTCACAAATCTGCTTTTCTTGTCAATGTAGCATGTTAGGACACCACACACAAACCCTGATGGTCACCTTCAACATACCAAAAGGGAGACTATGACATTTGCACTTTGGCATTGTGGGGCCACTTCCACTTTATTACCGGTAACACTATATACTTCCAGCTGTTGGCCATGCAAAATGGTTCAAATGGCTCTGAGCACTATGGGACGTAACATCTGAGGTCATCAGTCCCCTAGAAACTAGAACTACATAAACCTAACTAACCTAAGACATCACACACATCCATGCCCAAGGCAGGATTCTAACCTGCGAGCATAGCAGTTGTGCGTTTCCGGACTGAAGTGCCTAGAACAGCTTGGCCACCACGGCCAGCTTTGACCGTGCAGCAAGATGGGTTGAAGCCATGCCATTGGTGGATATCACAGCTGATTCCATCTTTATCACCTTCATCGCCACTTCATTTGAGTGCTTATCTTCAGTAACAATAGGTCAGGGACAGCAGTTTCAGTCTCCCTCTTTCTCACTTTGTGTTGCATGGCAGTGTAGGTAAGTTCCATACCACTCCTTACCACCTGAAAAGCGACAGGCTCAGGGAAATATGGCACTGCACACTCAAGGTGGTGCTGATGTGCCACAGCAGCTAGTGCTCCAAAACCTCACCATAGGTCTTACTTGGCATCTGCTCCATGCTCAAGGAGGACCTGAAAACTTCTCCTGTGGAGATCCTATATGGCACGCCATTAGTTTTACCAGCAGAATTCACCAAAGATACCAAACTCCCTTGTCAGGATGAGCTCCTGGTTCTCAAACTTGTATGCCCCTCTTCCATGAGCATACATGCTAGCATGTGTGATAACCACAAATACTTTGTGTCTTGCAGTTGAGTGATGTTATGAGATGAAATGGTCCTGCTGGCCCTTCAGCCTCCCTACTCGGGCCCTCACAAGATACTCTAGTGGAGTGATAACACCACCAACATACTCCTTAATGGTAGATACTTGATATTGCTTCCTTCCCGGCTGTGGCCAGAAGCTCTATGCACAATGTCTCTCTCCCATGTGATAGTGATCCTCCTGTCTCATCCAGGATGTGCCATGATGCTCCCTCAGTAGACATTCATTTGCCAGTGGTGGATCAGTCAGGTTTTCACAAATACTCAACACCTCCTCCCTCTACAGACATCAACAACGTTTTGTTCATGGTTGACAGTCTGATTTCTATTCTGAAGACCTCTCTCTGCAACTCCGTGACAAAACTTTTTTTGTGTTCATGCCCCACAGCCCTCACAGGACAACTCACTAATCATCCGTATCACCTTCCTTTGCTCTTTTGAGCTGCCACCCAACATGGATAACATTTCAGCACACTGTCAGCCAGTGTCCATATCCAGATCACAGTACCATGCCTTACTCTGGCACTGAACCAAGGAGCACCCCATACCACATCTTTCTCTGTACTTTACACTTTGTAAGACTTAGTTCTTTGACTTGACCAGTTCTGTTCCACTATTTCTTTGGTATGTAGCTTGTGTGTCAGTCTCAATAAAAGTGTGTGTTGACATGCTCTGTTGGATCATCATCACTTTAGGAGCAGAAACCAACATACTTATTGTCTTGTCATAAATATGACTGTTATTCATTTCCCTTGTAACTGCTCTGTTATGAAATTATTTATTGTTACTGTCATTTATTTAATTGTGTACTGCACTTAGTGACATACTTTTTTATTATTATTTGATTTTGATCTCATCTACTGCATGTAAAGATGTTCAAAAGGGACTAAAGCATTTGTATTTCTATAAATTTGTCCATGACTAATCCAAGACATCTGAAGCATTCCATGTCCTTTAGATTTGTGTTAACAATTAATTCTGTATTGGTGATTCTGGTTGTTTAATTTTTTTAAGTTGTTTATTTCCTTTTATGTTTTTCTCTGTAGTACTTTCTTGCTCTGTGAACATCCTTCTAATTTATCCTTATTAGGCCTTACTGTGTTTCTGCATCCAGCCATGGTTTTTTTCTTTTTCTTTTTCTTTTTTTTGAGTAAATGAGGCACCTTTCATGAAATGAAGTAAGTTTAAGTAAATTTGGAGATTTGCCTGGTGAGACATCCTGCATCATAGTAGGCCACATGAGTCAGGTCTGAATCACAGACTGAGGCATAACAAGGGCCCTGTCCATGAAATCTTTATTGAACAAGACAGGTGTCGGGTTGTAATGATGTGTCACATCGCCTAAGGTCGTTGGAGCCTCAACAAAGCAGTGGTTGCAGTTGGTGCATGATATAGTACCCACAGATGCGGTGGAACCAGCACGAAAGAGATGAGATTGGTCATTGGGTAGCATTACTATGTGAGTGCAAGGGTTGAATCAGTCAGCCAAGTGGAAGTTGTTGACATGATCTGAGTATAACAGTCCATTTCCTGGCCTAGCTGTATTGCCACTGGCAGCACAGTGGGCATGCATCAAAGCACACACCTGCTTCAAAGGGAGTGGGACACAGTCCTGTATAGCAGTGAATATGCAGCTGTGAGAAAGTCTATATGTATAATGTGATGATCATAAACACAGACAATAAGCAGAATGTCTTGGCACACACATTTATTAACACTGACATATAGTATCAAGCTATCAACAGAACAGAACTGGTCAGGTCAAAGAACTGAGTTTCACAAAGTAATAAGTTCACTTTCCCCTGGATCAGTAGTCACCACAGTAATTAACAAGTATGTGACAATTACTTCAAGGCATTAATAAAATAGTTACACAGTGTCACATCTCATCAAATGAAATCTGTTGTTTATTTCCAGTTCATTCTCATAAAAAAGTTAGGTTAGTTGCCATTCACTGATGGAACTCTAAACAAGGGAAAGAGCCTTTATTTTCCAATCATTTCACAATATTAATTTTACATTTATTTACTGGCATTGTGTTAGGCATTTTCTGGTAATGTGAGGTAGACAAGATCGAGATATTTGTAACTGTTGGGGGTCTTTGCCATCTATCATTTGTCACTTTAAGTGAATGACCTGGATAAATCATGAAAACAAAGTTTGCTCAGTATTAGCCACGGATATGTCCTACAGTGAACACAAAATGTTCTGTGGACATATTTTCCTACACATATTATACAGAGTGGTAAAAAGGAACACAGCAACCAGGATGTACATTCAAAGAATTTTAGCATTAGAAAAGAGTCACATAAGCATAAAGAAAGTTACAAAAATAAATATAAGGAATTGAAAATATTAATAGAACTTTCATGGTAAATACATGAAACAAACCTTATTTCACCAGTCAAGTAAATAGTTCTGTCAAAATAGACTTTCATGAACCTAGAGAAAATAATTGTATTCACAGTAAAAGGCCTAAAATAACTGTCAGGGATTGAAATGTACCCAGCTCCCACAGAGATATTATTTAAAAAAATGAGGTAATGAAAGCATATTTGAGATGAAAAATATATTTTGTATTTCAAATTAATTTAGAGCAGAGTACATTCAGTAAATGATTGTGGATACTTAACTTTGGCTTCATTGTCTTGAGGTTTACTCTTCTGTTAACCTAGTGGTAATAATGGTCCACATTTTATTGGTTCTATTGAATAAAATACAAGTTTCCTTACACAGACAATATAGTCCATTCTCACAACAATATTAGCAAACTCAAACTAATTATGATCAAACTAATTCTATAGAATCTAGAACTGTCCACAACTGAAACTCAGCAAATTCCATCTCACAAACATCCTAATACCAAACAAAGAACTTCCATGCTCCCCAGTCCAAAGATACACTGGTGCCAAAGCTAGGCTTCCAACAAGTTACCGTGGCATAAGAATATGAACCATTTTGTGAACTAGAAAACAGAGTTTCACATAGTTTTGTAAAATATAGCATCTTTTGTGGTTAAAGCTATTTTTATCAGCTTTTGTTTTATCTTGAAGATTAAAAAATACCTGTATGACTACTTTTTACAAAGCAAATACAGTTGCATAAAACGTATACAGAATATTCTCATATCTATCCAGCAGGATGAAGAAATGTAAATGATAAATAAATACAATAAAAAGCAATACTGGTACCAACAGTTATGATATACCATATTTTGATTTGATGAAAAGTTGTGTCGAGCAATTCAATAACAGCGAGATCGATATCCATACAGTCATTTGAATTTGGAAGAGAGAAAATAACTGTGAAATGTAGTCATCTGGTACATGCAGATATCATCTGATACCACAATATGGGACGACAATATACATGTTAACTAACTGTGTTATAGCAAAATTGAACCACATCTTTTTTTATATAGATGTTGCTTAATTAGCTGTGTCATGAAGTGCAAATAAAGTGTAAAACACCCTTTTAACAGAAGTTTTGAAGTTTTCAGAAATAAATCTGTGCCATGAATAGTATATGGAAACAATACAATTGCTCTATCTAATTACTGTTAAACCCCCAAACATCAGTTTAACCAAAACACCATCCAGAATTACAGTCGTATAAAAACCAGTGCTTACATAACTTGTTCCTATTTTCTCATATTGAATGTTACAATCATTTCCGACGAAACTCTTACAGAAATTTTGTAACTGTATAATAAAGCATAAGCTGTAATTGTACATACTATAAATTAGAAAAAAATTGAAATTATAAGAGGGAAGGAGACTAGGTTTAGAATTAGCATATTTAAAACAATTTATATAAGATTTTCTATGATTCTAATACTATGAAATCGTTTTTCTGTAAATAACAAGAACTGTAAAATGCCATGAAGATATTAAAAGAGTGACTAGGAGGGAGCAAGGGCAAATTGATGAGGGAGCGGACAGGGAGGTGAATCGGTAAACAGGATTATCTTGATATCTTGAAAAAATATTTTAAAACTGTTTGTAATCCTGTGACTACAAACGTTCTATAAAATGACAATTTTTAATTAAAATAATGTGGAAACAATATGAAACAGCCACAGTAGTGCTGTTGTAGGGAGTTTGGGGCAAGTGACACGGAGAGGCATGGGCTCAGTGGTAACATATAGAATCGCGTAGCATTCAATAAACAAAAAATTGTCTTCTAATAAATATGTAATATTATAATAACGAAAAGTGCATTCATTTGAAAGTTACAAACTAATAATATTTGTGTTCATTAGTGAAGAAAGTTTTTCAAATATGGTCTTATACACTTTACAAGGCACATAACATATTGAAAATAAACACTCTTAGTATTTGTACTGGTATGCAGGTATATGGAAAAATTGCAAATGTAAGTTAGTATAACCTATCACCATCAACTTAAAATACTACTTGTCAACAATTGACATTCTGATCTTGTGGCTGTGTACAGAATGGAAGTTGACTCATACAGAGGAGATAACAGCAACCAGCTGCTTTTTACAGCGCTATTTATTTATATAAATAAATTGTTTACATGATTTAAAATCATTTTGAGGCGTAATTAAAGTTAAAAAGACATTGTCTCACACCTTGGTTTGCTATTAGGGTACCACCACCCCTAGAAAATTTCATCATTTGGGAAAACAAAAAGTGTAAGTTAATGTAAAATGTACCTTAACATGAACTAGCTGTCTAAAGATGAACCTGTTGGTTTGAAACCAGTAACAGCACTATTTAAATAAATAAACAGTTTTGTAAAAAGTGGCTGGTTGTTGTTATCTTCTCTGTATGGCTCAACCTATAACTTAAATTACATTTCTGTATTCCAAGTAAATTGATAAATAGTTTTATGATAACAGTAATCAAAATAAAAAAATATTATGTTTTGAACACCTTAGGCGCACTCTAATACAGCAGCTTCTTTAATACTGGTTCAAGTTTGGTCTATACAATTAAATAAAAGTTATTTGGCAGCTGTGGGTTCCAGTTACATGGGAGGTGCACTTAGAGAAATTAAACATTGTTTTTATAGTCAGAAAATACGAACAGGGCATAGATAATTCATCTATTTGAAATGTACATTTAAAAACGTAGGCAAGAGAGTGAAATTTCTATAAACACCAGTTGGACAGAGGTGCTCAATACTCAAATTTTCACTCTGCTGTGCAACAAATGTCATACATCCTAAATTGCAATGAAATAATAATGAAATGATAGAATTGTAGAGGCATTTCACTCTACTGGTTACACACAGAAAAATGTTACAATAGGTTCACTATGTACAATTTTTCAAGCAATTTTAGTCAGGGAACTTAAGAAAATTTTGAGCAATGTAGATTTTATAAATAGTTTCCAAAGGCATTTTTCTTTGGAAATTTAAAAATGACTATAATATAAACAACCTTACACTTCCTGTTTGAACAATCAGTAGTGTTTTTAGTTCATTTAACTGAAAAAAGTCAAATGCACAAATGGTTAATATGTAACAATCAGGACTGGTAATTCCAGAGATTACTACATTGTTTCAGAAAACAGTAGTAAGAAGTTTTTAGGAAATTATTTCCCTCATAAGATAAAGCACATTCAAACATAATGGCAAGACTATATAGAACACTGTAATAATTATTTCCATAAGCATGACCTTTCTGGTCCCCCCCCCCCACTTTTGGCTTTGTTTTTTGCTTAATATTCTCAAGTTCTTCCAATATTTACTATAGATAATATTTAAAATTCAGTTTCTAGTATAACAAATGAAAAAATAATATTACAAGTGTATAGTTTAGTAACAGCATGAAACTGAATATTGACAGAAAACTTCTACAAGTAATGAAAGTATGTGTAGCATAATCAGATTCTTTAATCTCGATCATTTTATGATTACTGAAGATGTATTAAAATTAGCCTATTGGCTTCTGTCTGGGTTCTTCAGTCGACATTCATCTGATGTTTTTCTGACATTTCACCAGAATGAGTGGCTGGAATTCTCCACATTTCACCCTCCATTGCCAGTGGTGAACTGGAGTCAAGTTCAAAGCTGCACACTATATGTACCTGGCGCGCCATCACCTGAGGGCTCCTCTGTGGGCATTTTCAGTGCAGTTCTCCTCTCGCTACCTGTGACAGTTGTTCACCTCAGCATGGGAAGCCAGGATCTGTTTTCTCTGAGGCTTTCTTATTTCTTGTTGAAGCTATTCCCCTGTTTTTGTATTTCTATAGCTTCTCTGAACAAGCAGGTGTGATAGTGCTTCTCTACAGCTAGAACTTCCATGCAGATGAATTTTAATATGTGATCGGTCTCACAAAGTGCATGCTCTGCCACAGCCAATTTCTTCATGTGCCCCAACTTGCAATGTCACTTATATTCTTTTATCCTGTTGTTGATTGTTCATCCAGTCATTCTGGCATAAATCTTTCTGCATATCCTTGGATGGGGTATATTCCCGACATTGCAAGTGGGGCCCTTTTCTACTTTGATGATCTAAGACACTCTTTGATCTTCTTTGTCAGTTTGAAAATAATCTTTACACCATGTTTGTGCAATATATGGTTGATTCTGTCTGTAAATCTGGGATTGTATGGCAGAAAGGCCGTACCTGACATTTCTTTTTCTGATTTGTCACTTCGCCGAGTGTTTGGCTATGTTACACTTCTAACACAACTTGTGGAGTACCCATTGCTCCTCAAAACACTTTCCAGGTGTTACATTTTGCGACTGAGTTGGGGTAGCGCTCAGATTTATCCTTCTCATGTTATGAGCATATTAATGATGTGCCTTTCGGGTTTGGGTGGTGGTTTCATAGTCTGAATCTATGTGTGTTGGTTTTTGATACACCCTATGTCCCAGTTTTTCACCATCCCTTGTGATCAGCACACCTAAAAATGGTAGTTTTTGTCTTTTTTACTTCAATGGCAAATTTTATGTTGGCACAGAGGCTGTTCAAGTGTCTTTGGAATCACTGAGCTGTTCTTCACCATGGTTCCACACAACAAAAGTATCATCATCATCATATCTGCACCAGACCTTAGGTTTACAAGTTGCCAAGTCCAGTGACACTGTGCTTCGAAATGTTCCATGAAGAAGTTGGCCACCACTGGACTCAGAGGACTACCTATGACAACACCTTCCAGCTGTTCGTAGAAATTGATATTCCACATGAAATAGCTTGTGGTGGAACATGCAACAAAGAACTTTGTGATGTCTTGTAGGAAAATGGAACTGATGTGCTCCAGAGAGTCACTGAGTGGCACTTTTGTAAACAAAGAAACAACATCAGAGCTGACCAGGATGTTGTTTGGTGCAAGTTTTAGTTTCTTCAGCTTCTCAGTGAAATGTCCTGGCTCCTTTATGTATGTGTCAGTCTTCTCCATGTGTGGCTGGAACAGAGAAGTCAAGTGTTTTGCCAGGTTATACGTTTGTGAGCAAGGAGTGCTAACACTTGGTCTTAGCGGAACATTGTCCTTATGGATCTTAGGTAACACATACAGCCAAGGTGGTAGCGCTTCTGTTTTGTGCAGGATACTTTGTGTGTCTGCTGGCAGAGAAGACACTTTGGTTAACCGGTTCGCATTCTGTGTGATACATTGTGCTGGATCTGCGCTTAGTTTTTCGGTACGTCATTGGATCTAATAGGTCCTGGAACTTCTACTCATAATCTTCGATCTTCATTACGATGGTTGTATTTCCCTTATTGGCAGGCTGTAGCAATATACTCTTGTGAACATTAAGATTTTTAATAGCTTGTACCTCTTCCTTCTTTGGATTGCAAGCTGGTGGTTTTGTACAGCACAGTGTCCTGGCTGTTTCAGTGTGTATTTCCTCTGTTCTTTCACAAGGAAGGGTCCAAATGGCCACTTTGGTATTAGCAGTGATATCCTCCATAGGGATAGTTCTCAGGGTGATAGCAAAATTCCCTCCTTTTTGAAGAACACATGCCTCCTCTTCAGTCAATTGCCATTCAGTGAGGTTGACCACAATGCATGACATGTCGGGAATCGCCTTGTCTGTCTGCTTCTGCCATCTTTGAAACGTTTTCTTCTGTCACTCAGTGCAGTGCTCAAGTTCATTCTGCATGCCATTGTCATAGTTGCTGTTGCCATTTAATTTGATTCTATATATGTCTTTGCAAATTAGTCAGTCTAGTGGGTCACTAGAAACATGTTTCAATTTGCAGCTTATGAAGTGCACTAACTATTGTTTTCTATCAACCTATTCAAATTGTTTATGAACTTGTGATAAACAAGAACAGAACTGTGGGGAATAAATCAAGCCATCACCAAATTATTATTTCCCTAACAGATTATTGTGTCATTCAGTTGTTAATTAGACTCCCATAAACAAAATGGTACATTTGTTTGGATGATGATACACATAAACAAACAGCAAAGCACGGTATTGAAATTAAATTAGAATTTAATGGTTTGTTAACAGCTATAGTCTATGTATCAACAACTGTCAATATGAAAACATTCCCTTCCTTGTTCACATATAACAAACTTTTTATAAACTTCACTTCTACTTTTCACCATTTTCTTTCCTCTCACAAAGTCAAATAAAATTTTTGGAAGTGGTGATTTGGCAGTATGGAGGTGATCATTTAATAAAATTTTATTTACAACTAATTAACTTTCTAATAAGTTCAGTACAATATACTCATCTATTAGGTTTTGGTTGTTACTACAAGAAGGAAAACAATTATATTTGTATGGTTTTGTAGTGTTATCAAGATTTGAAAATGATGTCATAAGGTTTTGGAGCTAGATTAAAGCCCCAAAAAGCAATAGATTTCAGGTCAGTACCATCAGCAGGAACAGGTAGAAATTTTTGCAAGATTCCGGCAAACATTTGGAATAAACAACATTTTGCTAAATGCTCCCCCAAACACCGACGTCGACCTGAAAGACAAATTAAAACTGTCAGATATGAGCCACAAATTATATTACCATAACTCTTTCTAGTGACAATAACTCACCAAGAGCAAAAGGTAAGGGTGCACCATCCTCTGTAAGTTGTCCAGTTTCAGTAATCAAATGTTCTGGTCGATATACTTCAAGGCCACCCCAGTGTTCTTTATCCATCTGCAGTGACCAGTTGTTTACTAGTAGAGCTGTATTCTGCATCACACTGCATCATTTACTTTATTTTAGCAGCTATTTAAGGCTAGAAAGCAAAATAAATGTCTGTTTATGTACACTTTGCAGATAGTAGTATTACTTTTATTGATCTTATTTTTCAGGTTATAAATAACAGCACCATTAAAATGTTTTGCATTTAGAAAATTCCATAACATACATTATTAGAAAAGAAATAAACCACGGAGAATTTATCAACACAATAGTTACACTAACACAGAAATTTTTCTTTGTGCTATGGGCAGTCAAACCACAACAAAAAGGCAAAAGCGATATCAGGTAGCAAAGTTACTATGAGATGTAATAAAATTGGTTGTGTACAATAATACCAAAAAAATAAGAATTGGACTGTTTGCTGACAAACTGGTTGCTTTGCCACATTGAGACATTGCTAACTTGATCACTTGTACAGTGTGTTCATTTACACTGAAGACATTGAACTATCTCAAAAACTACACATTGCTTAAAAAAAGTTACAATCAACTACTTTTTTCATCACTACATCACTTAAAACAATTTCATTAGTAAAGAATTCATGGGAATCATTTTATAATATTTTACTAAAAGTAATATTTAGAAATCAATGCACAACAGTTTTTTGAATGGTTGAAAGTAATGCTGTGGAAGAGCCTCCTGGGTGACACCAGTGCACAGGAGATGAATTTTCTGTTAATAAGCCTAATTTTTGACAACTTACAGCATAAAAAATACTAGCATCAATAAAAGTTTGTAAATAGCATTATGTAATTTTTACAAAATATAGAAATATCAATTGAAACAGCCAGCACCTACTTTTGAAGAACAGGTGGAGCCCATGCATTACCATTTCCACCAATAGGAGCAAATGCTTGAGAGCTATACTGGAAATTCAATCAATTTGAGAAGGCACAGTCTTGAAACACCATAAATCAGTGCCATGAGCAGTATATGGAAACCATCCAGATTGCCTTATCTAATTACTGTTAAACCCCCAAACATCAGTTTAACCAAAACACCATCCAGAATTACAGTCGTATAAAAACCAGTGCTTACATAACTTGTTCCTATTTTCTCATATTGAATGTTACAATCATTTCCGACGAAACACTTACAGAAATTTTGTAACTGTATAATAAAGCATAAGCTGTAATTGTACATACTATAAATTAGAAAAAAATTGAAATTATAAGAGGGAAGGAGACTAGGTTTAGAATTAGCATATTTAAAACAATTTATATAAGATTTTCTATGATTCTAATATTATGAAACTGTTTTTCTGTAAATAACGAACTGTAAAATGCCATGAAGATATTAAAAGAGTGACTAGGAGGGAGCAAGGGCAAATTGATGAGGGAGCGGACAGGGAGGTGAATCGGTAAACAGGATTATCTTGATATCTTGAAAAAATATTTTAAAACTGTTTGTAATCCTGTGACTACAAACGTTCTATAAAATGACAATTTTTAATTAAAATAATGTGGAAACAATATGAAACAGCCACAGTAGTGTTGTTGTAGGGAGTTTGGCGAAAGTGACACAGAGAGGCATGGGCTCAGTGGTAACATATAGAATCGCGTAGCATTCAATAAACAAAAAATTGTCTTCTAATAAATATGTAATATTATAATAACGAAAAGTGCATTCATTTGAAAGTTACAAACTAATAATATTTGTGTTCATTAGTGAAGAAAGTTTTTCAAATATGGTCTTATACACTTTACAAGGCACATAACATATTGAATATAAACACTTATAGTATTTGTACTGGTATGCAGGTATATGGAAAAATTGCAAATGTAAGTTAGTATAACCCATCACCATCAACTTAAAATACTACTTGTCAACAATTGACATTCTGATCTTGTGGCTGTGTACAGAATGGAAGTTGACTCATACAGAGGAGATAACAGCAACCAGCTGCTTTATACAGCGCTATTTATTTATATAAATAATTTGTTTACATGATTTAAAATCATTTTGAGGCGTAATTAAAGTTAAAAAGACATTGTCTCACACCTTGGTTTGCTATTAGGGTACCACCACCCCTAGAAAATTTCATCGTTTGGGAAAACAAAAAGTGTAAGTTAATGTAAAATGTACCTTAACATGAACTAGCTGTCTAAAGATGAACCTGTTGGTTTGAAACCAGTAACAGCACTATTTAAATAAATAAACAGTTTTGTAAAAAGTGGCTGGTTGTTGTTATCTTCTCTGTATGGCTCAACCTATAACTTAAATTACATTTCTGTATTCCAAGTAAATTGATAAATAGTTTTATGATAACAGTAATCAAAATAAAAAAATATTATGTTTTGAACACCTTAGGCGCACTCTAATACAGCAGCTTCTTTAATACTGGTTCAAGTTTGGTCTATACAATTAAATAAAAGTTATTTGGCAGCTGTGGGTTCCAGTTACATGGGAGGTGCACTTAGAGGAATTAAACATTGTTTTTATAGTCAGAAAATACGAACAGGGCATAGATAATTCATCTATTTGAAATGTACATTTAAAAACGTAGGCAAGAGAGTGAAATTTCTATAAACACCAGTTGGACAGAGGTGCTCAATGCTCAAATTTTCACTCTGCTGTGCAACAAATGTCATACATCCTAAATTGCAATGAAATAATAATGAAATGATAGAATTGTAGAGGCATTTCACTCTACTGGTTACACACAGAAAAATGTTACAATAGGTTCACTATGTACAATTTTTCAAGCAATTTTAGTCAGGGAACTTAAGAAAATTTTGAGCAATGTAGATTTTATAAATAGTTTCCAAAGGCATTTTTCTTTGGAAATTTAAAAATGACTATAATATAAACAACCTTACACTTCCTGTTTGAACAATCAGTAGTGTTTTTAGTTCATTTAACTGAAAAAAGTCAAATGCACAAATGGTTAATGTGTAACAATCAGGACTGGTAATTCCAGAGATTACTACATTGTTTCAGAAAACAGTAGTAAGAAGTTTTTAGGAAATTATTTCCCTCATAAGATAAAGCACATTCAAACATAATGGCAAGACTATATAGAACACTGTAATAATTATTTCCATAAGCATGACCTTTCTGGTCCCCCCCCACTTTTGGCTTTGTTTTTTGCTTAATATTCTCAAGTTCTTCCAATATTTACTATAGATAATATTTAAAATTCAGTTTCTAGTATAACAAATGAAAAAATAATATTACAAGTGTATAGTTTAGTAACAGCATGAAACTGAATATTGACAGAAAACTTCTACAAGTAATGAAAGTATGTGTAGCATAATCAGATTCTTTAATCTCGATCATTTTATGATTACTGAAGATGTATTAAAATTAGCCTATTGGCTTCTGTCTGGGTTCTTCAGTCGACATTCATCTGATGTTTTTCTGACATTTCACCAGAATGAGTGGCTGGAATTCTCCACATTTCACCCTCCATTGCCAGTGGTGAACTGGAGTCAAGTTCAAAGCTGCACACTATATGTACCTGGCGCGCCATCACCTGAGGGCTCCTCTGTGGGCATTTTCAGTGCAGTTCTCCTCTCGCTACCTGTGACAGTTGTTCACCTCAGCATGGGAAGCCAGGATCTGTTTTCTCTGAGGCTTTCTTATTTCTTGTTGAAGCTATTCCCCTGTTTTTGTATTTCTATAGCTTCTCTGAACAAGCAGGTGTGATAGTGCTTCTCTACAGCTAGAACTTCCATGCAGATGAATTTTAATATGTGATCGGTCTCACAAAGTGCATGCTCTGCCACAGCCAATTTCTTCATGTGCCCCAACTTGCAATGTCACTTATATTCTTTTATCCTGTTGTTGATTGTTCATCCAGTCATTCTGGCATAAATCTTTCTGCATATCCTTGGATGGGGTATATTCCCGACATTGCAAGTGGGGCCCTTTTCTACTTTGATGATCTAAGACACTCTTTGATCTTCTTTGTCAGTTTGAAAATAATCTTTACACCATGTTTGTGCAATATATGGTTGATTCTGTCTGTAAATCTGGGATTGTATGGCAGAAAGGCCGTACCTGACATTTCTTTTTCTGATTTGTCACTTCGCCGAGTGTTTGGCTATGTTACACTTCTAACACAACTTGTGGAGTACCCATTGCTCCTCAAAACACTTTCCAGGTGTTACATTTTGCGACTGAGTTGGGGTAGCGCTCAGATTTATCCTTCTCATGTTATGAGCATATTAATGATGTGCCTTTCGGGTTTGGGTGGTGGTTTCATAGTCCGAATCTATGTGTGTTGGTTTTTGATACACCCTATGTCCCAGTTTTTCACCATCCCTTGTGATCAGCACACCTAAAAATGGTAGTTTTTGTCTTTTTTACTTCAATGGCAAATTTTATGTTGGCACAGAGGCTGTTCAAGTGTCTTTGGAATCACTGAGCTGTTCTTCACCATGGTTCCACACAACAAAAGTATCATCATCATCATATCTGCACCAGACCTTAGGTTTACAAGTTGCCAAGTCCAGTGACACTGTGCTTCGAAATGTTCCATGAAGAAGTTGGCCACCACTGGACTCAGAGGACTACCTATGACAACACCTTCCAGCTGTTCGTAGAAATTGATATTCCACATGAAATAGCTTGTGGTGGAACATGCAACAAAGAACTTTGTGATGTCTTGTAGGAAAATGGAACTGATGTGCTCCAGAGAGTCACTGAGTGGCACTTTTGTAAACAAAGAAACAACATCAGAGCTGACCAGGATGTTGTTTGGTGCAAGTTTTAGTTTCTTCAGCTTCTCAGTGAAATGTCCTGGCTCCTTTATGTATGTGTCAGTCTTCTCCATGTGTGGCTGGAACAGAGAAGTCAAGTGTTTTGCCAGGTTATACGTTTGTGAGCAAGGAGTGCTAACACTTGGTCTTAGCGGAACATTGTCCTTATGGATCTTAGGTAACACATACAGCCAAGGTGGTAGCGCTTCTGTTTTGTGCAGGATACTTTGTGTGTCTGCTGGCAGAGAAGACACTTTGGTTAACCGGTTCGCATTCTGTGTGATACATTGTGCTGGATCTGCGCTTAGTTTTTCGGTACGTCATTGGATCTAATAGGTCCTGGAACTTCTACTCATAATCTTCGATCTTCATTACGATGGTTGTATTTCCCTTATTGGCAGGCTGTAGCAATATACTCTTGTGAACATTAAGATTTTTAATAGCTTGTACCTCTTCCTTCTTTGGATTGCAAGCTGGTGGTTTTGTACAGCACAGTGTCCTGGCTGTTTCAGTGTGTATTTCCTCTGTTCTTTCACAAGGAAGGGTCCAAATGGCCACTTTGGTATTAGCAGTGATATCCTCCATAGGGATAGTTCTCAGGGTGATAGCAAAATTCCCTCCTTTTTGAAGAACACATGCCTCCTCTTCAGTCAATTGCCATTCAGTGAGGTTGACCACAATGCATGACATGTCGGGAATCGCCTTGTCTGTCTGCTTCTGCCATCTTTGAAACGTTTTCTTCTGTCACTCAGTGCAGTGCTCAAGTTCATTCTGCATGCCATTGTCATAGTTGCTGTTGCCATTTAATTTGATTCTATATATGTCTTTGCAAATTAGTCAGTCTAGTGGGTCACTAGAAACATGTTTCAATTTGCAGCTTATGAAGTGCACTAACTATTGTTTTCTATCAACCTATTCAAATTGTTTATGAACTTGTGATAAACAAGAACAGAACTGTGGGGAATAAATCAAGCCATCACCAAATTATTATTTCCCTAACAGATTATTGTGTCATTCAGTTGTTAATTAGACTCCCATAAACAAAATGGTACATTTGTTTGGATGATGATACACATAAACAAACAGCAAAGCACGGTATTGAAATTAAATTAGAATTTAATGGTTTGTTAACAGCTATAGTCTATGTATCAACAACTGTCAATATGAAAACATTCCCTTCCTTGTTCACATATAACAAACTTTTTATAAACTTCACTTCTACTTTTCACCATTTTCTTTCCTCTCACAAAGTCAAATAAAATTTTTGGAAGTGGTGATTTGGCAGTATGGAGGTGATCATTTAATAAAATTTTATTTACAACTAATTAACTTTCTAATAAGTTCAGTACAATATACTCATCTATTAGGTTTTGGTTGTTACTACAAGAAGGAAAACAATTATATTTGTATGGTTTTGTAGTGTTATCAAGATTTGAAAATGATGTCATAAGGTTTTGGAGCTAGATTAAAGCCCCAAAAAGCAATAGATTTCAGGTCAGTACCATCAGCAGGAACAGGTAGAAATTTTTGCAAGATTCCGGCAAACATTTGGAATAAACAACATTTTGCTAAATGCTCCCCCAAACACCGACGTCGACCTGAAAGACAAATTAAAACTGTCAGATATGAGCCACAAATTATATTACCATAACTCTTTCTAGTGACAATAACTCACCAAGAGCAAAAGGTAAGGGTGCACCATCCTCTGTAAGTTGTCCAGTTTCAGTAATCAAATGTTCTGGTCGATATACTTCAAGACCACCCCAGTGTTCTTGATCCATCTGCAGTGACCAGTTGTTTACTAGTAGAGTTGTATTCTGCATCACACTGCATCATTTACTTTATTTTAGCAGCTATTTAAGGCTAGAAAGCAAAATAAATGTCTGTTTATGTACACTTTGCAGATAGTAGTATTACTTTTATTGATCTTATTTTTCAGGTTATAAATAACAGCACCATTAAAATGTTTTGCATTTAGAAAATTCCATAACATACATTATTAGAAAAGAAATAAACCACGGAGAATTTATCAACACAATAGTTACACTAACACAGAAATTTTTCTTTGTGCTATGGGCAGTCAAACCACAACAAAAAGGCAAAAGCGATATCAGGTAGCAAAGTTACTATGAGATGTAATAAAATTGGTTGTGTACAATAATACCAAAAAAATAAGAATTGGACTGTTTGCTGACAAACTGGTTGCTTTGCCACATTGAGACATTGCTAACTTGATCACTTGTACAGTGTGTTCATTTACACTGAAGACATTGAACTATCTCAAAAACTACACATTGCTTAAAAAAAGTTACAATCAACTACTTTTTTCATCACTACATCACTTAAAACAATTTCATTAGTAAAGAATTCATGGGAATCATTTTATAATATTTTACTAAAAGTAATATTTAGAAATCAATGCACAACAGTTTTTTGAATGGTTGAAAGTAATGCTGTGGAAGAGCCCCCTGGGTGACACCAGTGCACAGGAGATGAATTTTCTGGTAATAAGCCTAATTTTTGACAACTTACAGCATAAAAAATACTAGCATCAATAAAAGTTTGTAAATAGCATTATGTAATTTTTACAAAATATAGAAATATCAATTGAAACAGCCAGCACTTACTTTTGAAGAACAGGTGGAGCCCATGCATTACCATTTCCACCAATAGGAGCAAATGCTTGAGAGCTATACTGGAAATTCAATCAATTTGAGAAGGCACAGTCTTGAAACACCATAAATCAGTGCCATGAGCAGTATATGGAAACCATCCAGATTGCCTTATCTAATTACTGTTAAACCCCCAAACATCAGTTTAACCAAAACACCATCCAGAATTACAGTCGTATAAAAACCAGTGCTTACATAACTTGTTCCTATTTTCTCATATTGAATGTTACAATCATTTCCGACGAAACACTTACAGAAGTTTTGTAACTGTACAATAAAGCATAAGCTGTAATTGTACATACTATAAATTAGAAAAAAATTAAAATTATAAGTGGGAAGGAGAATAGGTTTAGAATTAGCATATTTAAAACAGTTTATATAAGATTTTCTATGATTCTAATATTATGAAACTGTTTTTCTGTAAATAACGAACTGTAAAATGCCATGAAGATATTAAAAGAGTGACTAGGAGGGAGCAAGGGCAGATTGATGAGGGAGGGGACAGGGAGGTGAATCGGTAAACAGGATTATCTTGATATCTTGAAAAAATATTTTAAAACTGTTTGTAATCCTGTGACTACAAACGTTCTATAAAATGACAATTTTTAATTAAAATAATGTGGAAACGTTATGAAACAGCCACAGTAGTGCTGTTGTAGGGAGTTTGGGGCAAGTGACACAGAGAGGCATGGGCTCAGTGGTAACATATAGAATCATGTAGCATTCATCACAAAAAGAATACTCTGTAGTGGCAAACTTTATTACGTCACCAACTACCAAAATCCTAGGTTGATGGTAGAAATGTATCTATAAGTGTTCCATAAATGGAATCAAAACCAGTTCTTGGTGAAATCTATTTGTTCGTTTAGTATTTCTGTTAAAAATTTGTTACTCTGAAAAAAATCCAATTCCTCAAGTGTATTTAACAGTAGCCTTTTAGGTGTGTTGTGCAGAATTTTAAGATTTCTTTGAATTTCACTGAACATGTGGTTGTTTTGTAAAATATGCTTTTTTATACAGCCTTCATTGCTGTCATATGTTTGGTCTCTAAAATGATTTTTGATGGACTTATCAGCCTGTCTTATACAGAATTGTTGCAGTCACTACACATAATATTGTAAACACCTGCACCCTAATATTTGTCACACCTGGCCTCAATCAAGTGTCATAATTTGTTTCCTAATTTACTATTAGTCTTTAACCCCAAACCAATATTATGCCACCTGAATCCGTTTACTACATGTTCAGTGAATGTTTCTTTACATGTCATACTAATCGTTATTGTTTGTTGCTTGGGCTATTTATAAGTTAATTTTACAGAGACCTAATTTCTTTACCATTATAATCATTAGACATTGCTGTCTGTTCTGTTCTAAAATATTCAATTTTTTTTCAGTGTCACATTTACAGGCAGCTTTATTAACTATTTAGCAAAGCCAAAAAGTAGGCCCATTTGTGCACTTTTGGGTGGTGTGTATCTGCTGATACAATGGCTTATGTAAAGATTGGCTTCCTAAAAATCCCAAATGTCCCTTTGTCTGTGGAACTATTCTTATTTAAACCAATAAAATTTAAAGCTTCACCAACTTTGCGTTCAGCTGTAAATTTTATGTAGGTGACCACACTCTTAAATTTCACATCCACATATTTGATCGTTTCATCATTGCCTTTTATTACTATAAAGGTGTCAACCATATATCAGTTGTAAGCAACAACGTTACTCCAGATTTCTGGGTGTTTGGTAATAATACTGTTTTCCAATTGATTTATGGAAATTTTGCTTACTCTGCCTGCTAAACTGTTTCCTGTCCTAAGCCTGCTGGTTCATGATGATATTTACCATTAAAAGAGAAATAACTGAAAGATAAAGTAAACTATAACATTGTGACTAATTCTATAATCTCACCTTGGCAAATTTTTTTGTGTTAATAAATTATTCTTGATAATATCAATGGTATCTGAAACTGGTATCCTAGTGTATAGGTTAACAACATATAAGGAGGCTAGGTAAGCATTTCCTGGTAGGACTAAACCTTTTGTCTTTTCCACAAAATGGTATGAGAACATGTAAGATTCTCTAAGTTTTTTTATGGAGATCCCTATGTAACTAATCTACAGGTGCAGCACAACAGTTCTTTGTCCAGTTTCACCTGTGACTAGATTCATTATTGTTACTCTAATCCTATCTCTGTCTGCTGAATATACAGAAAACAACTCATATTTAATTTCATTTTCAAGGCTGCAGTAAATTTTTGCACTAGTTTACATTTAATCATGAAAAACTCCAAATTTTTGTAATAATGCTGGCAGCACCATAAATGTTTCACTGCACAATGCACATCATAGCTACTAAGTGAGGGAAATTAAGGGAAATAGAAGGAGAATGTGGCAAATGATGTGGAAGGTGTGTTCCAACGATGAAATGAAAAAGTGAGGGGAACTTTTGCCAACATGAGCTAGTTACTAAGTTCATCACACTACAATATTGTATTTAACAAAAACAACAAGGTAATATGCGACTGTACACAGTTTAGGTATGACTGGCACAGTGAAATTTCTTAGTTTATCAGTTGCCGCAAAGGAACAAACACATGTTTAAAATTCATAGGTAGGAGCCTTCACTAAGTATGACGCAAGTTTGATGGTTCAACAAAAACACTAAAAGCTTGTCCTTAGCAGAGACCATGCATAATGATGAGTAAAAGTAAAGAGGACACTGTTGTGTGATGCCATCACATGTGAAACAACATACAAAACTGTGTGGTAATTGAACAGGAAGATCTGAATGGGTGCTTGACACTGGGATAAAGCAGCACAAAGTACAGGGTTTTTATGTGTGATGCTGTATATGGAATTAATGGCCTCCAGAAATCAGAAGGTGGCCATCCAAAGTGACTTGGGAAAATGAAAGGAAAAATGGTTACAAAACACAAACTGCTGAATTGTGACTGTCCCTGCTTGGGAAGCTATAGCACTCACATGATATCTACCTGAAACGTTCACAGTACTGAACCACTAGATTTGTCCTGAAATAGTCACTGTATTGTGGCCCTCAGGTCCTCATTGAAAGTGTTGGTCCAAAACAAAAGCACTAGCTCACAAACAGAAGCATTGGTTCACAAACGGTAGCACTGGTACACAAACAAAAGAAGGTGCATTCACGCAGATGCAGCATTAACTATTCATCACTCATGGATGTTGAACAATGATTGCCTCACAGGCAGACAGAAAATCTGGGGAACTGCAGTAGCAGGAGGGAAAGACATTCCTGTAGACAGGTGTCCACTGGTCCACTGTGGTGGATAGCATCTAGTGGCAACTGTGAGATAGGAATTTTCTGCTAGGAAGACTGTGGGACTTGGAAAATGTTAGAATTTAGGAAGGTGCCACACAGACCCTCCTTTCCTCCCACCCCCCCTCCCCCCTCCCCCCCTTGCTATGAGACGAGGACGTTGGAGTAACATTGCTGACTGCAGCTCTGGGACATCAGGTGCTAGTGTGGGTGCTATGGCAATGGTGGTGATGTTGGCAAGTGATAGGTGAGGTGGCGGCATCAACAGAGGACAGGGAGACCTCAACTGTCAGCAGCATACGGGTATTGTTGAGGGCGAGCATGGAAGCTGGCATAACCTGTTAGTGGACAAAACTGAAGGGGGACTGTGGAAGCAGATGCTAAATATTTCATCATGTAAAATGAGGGAGTATCTGAGTATTGTTGACAGAATGGGGCTGGCAGGTGTTGATTTGTAGCATTACGTAAATGCATGATGTGAGGCCACTGTTCATGAAAGTCTTACACTCACCATGACAGGAGTGTTGAATGTGCATTTGCAGGAGCCTTCACTATGATTTAAATTAGTTCCAAAGTTCAGTACAAACACTAAAAGTTCACTCCTAGCATAGGGTGCAGGTAATGACACATGAAAGTAAAGGGAACTCTGTGGCATGGTGTCACTGCATGTAAAAGAAGCTACAGAACTGTGTGATGATTGAGTGAGAAGACCCCCATGTTTATGTGTGTCTTTGAATGTGGAATTAACATCTTCCAGAAATCAAATGTTGCAGAATTCCAGCTGGTACTACTCAGGGAACTATGGCACTTGCAAGTGACAGCCACTGAACTAGGATGGTGTAAATCTCCAACAGCAGAAACACCAGCGAAAACAGGAGCAGCACGCAAATGGACCATCCAAAAAACAGTAGCAACAGAGGAACCCACTACTGAACCAACATTAGCAGCAGCAGAACTAACAACAGAAGCAATAGTTACAGCATCAAAAACCAACCAACCAGAATCATTACCAGTCACAGCAACACCAGAAGCAGTAGTTCCAACATCAATAACCAAGCAACCAGAATCACTGGCATTCACTGCAACAGCACACAGCAGCAGCAGTGGTAATAGAAGCAGTCATCACACCAGAAGAAGGCAGCCACCCTTGAGAAGCCAGGATTTTTGCTGGGGCAAAGCAGTGAACAACAGCACATAACAGGGAAAGAGATAAATGCTTGCAAGCAGAGGAATCTACAACAAGGATTTTTGGTACCCGGCCTCAGTTACAAGACGAACATAAGGCAGATACCTTCAGATATACCAACTTCCAAGTCTAACTGGCAACAGACTCACCTCCACTGTCATCAACAGAAGAATAACAATGCCACCAGCTCATCTAAAGGATTTTTTAGCATCAGGTCTAAAGGGAAAGGCGCCACCAAGATGAGTGAAAACAAATACCTAACAGTGTTTCACCAAAACATTCAAGCCATAAAGAACAAAGCACAACAGCTAGAAGTAGAATTGGAAAATTTTGATAGCCAAATTTTGTGTATCACTGAACACTGGTGCAAAGGGAAGGAAATTGAACACATTGCATTAGCCTCCTCATTTGACCTTGCATGTTACTATAGCAGAATCTCAATGAATGGTGGAGGTTCATGTATCTATGTGAAAAACTGTATGTCATTTAAAGTTAGTTATGATCTTTTAGATCTAGGTGAGGACAAACATTTCGAACTTTCCGCTGTTGAAATAATAGGACCTGGCATAGCAAAAAAATTAGTCATATTTTGTGTGTACCGCTCTCCCAGTGGAGACATTGATATATTCTTCTCAAAACTGAATCAAAGCTTAGACAAGGTTTCTGGACCAAAAGCAAATGTAATTATCTGTGGTGACTTAAACATTAATATGATGAAGCCTGATAAGGCTAGCAACATATATGTGAATATTCTAAGCTGTTATGGAATATCCTACCCTGTTAATTGTCCAACTAGAATAACAAAAGAATCCTCCTCATCTATAGATCATGTAGCTACAGATATTGATAGTAAAAAATGTCATACTGTTGTCCAAAACCTGGGCCTATCAGACCACCTCTGCCAGATCTTAAAAACTAACATTCATGTAGAAACTCCTCCTAAACTTTGTACATACAAAAGAATGTTTTCCAAATCAGCCCTGTATCAGTTTAAATCCCAGCTAGAATATGAAGATTGGAGGGAAGTCTATGCAGAAACCAATGCAAATCAGAAATTTATCAAGTTCATGTCAATTTTTAAACTCAGATTTGAAGAGATGTTTCCCAAAACTCTTTATCAAGTTAAAACTACAAAGAGAAATCAATGGGTGACTACAGGTATCAAAAAATCCGCAGAAACTCTTAGATATCTCAACTCCATAAAAAATTATCAATCTATCCCAGAAGTTCTGCAATTCTACAAAAAGTACACGAAAATATACAGAAAGGTGTTGCTAGCCGCAAAAAAACTTTCAAACAACAAAATATTGCTTGAAGCTGAAAACAAGAGCAAAGCAGCCTGGATCATCGTCAAACAGGAAACATCTAACTCTGCTAAAAAGGACCTCAATTCACATATTAAAAACAAAGATGTACCAGTTGGTAACCCTAAAAAATTAGCTGATTTTGTAAACTCATATTTCAGTAGTATTGCAAAAAAATTACAGCAGAAATTTCCAGATATGTATGATTTACCTACTCAGAACCAGCCAACAAACTCAATGGTGCTCTTGCCAGCTACAGAAAGGGAAGTGGCACTAGTAGTACACCAACTAAAAAATAAAGCTTCAGTAGGACTTGATGAAATCCCAGTCTGTGTAGTTAAAGATTGTATAGACTCCATAAAGGGCCCATTAACAGACATAATTAATGAATCTTTCGATTCTGGATACTTTCCGGAGTACCTAAAACAAGAAAAAGTTATACCTATCCTTAAAAATGGAGATGTGGAAAATGTAGAGAACTACAGGCCAATCTCTATTCTGTCTATCATTTCTAAAATAATAGAAATACTAATCAAAAAGAGACTGCTAAATTACCTGAATAAATATAATCTTCTTTCCAATGACCAATTTGGTTTTAGGCCCAGAAAAGGCACACAATCTGCTGTAGCACAATTCACAAAAGTAATTTTAGAAGCACTGGACAAAGGTGAAAATATAAGTGGTATCTTTTTAGACTTGTCCAAGGCCTTTGATACTGTTGACCACAAAATCTTACTTCATAAATTAGGGCAAATAGGAATAAGAGGTGTGACAAAGAAATGGTTCAAATCATATTTGGAAAACAGAGTTCAACAAGTTGAGATATCACAAGTTTCAAACAATTCCCTTGTAAAACACCTGTGAATATAGGCGTCCCACAGGGGAGATGTTTTAGGCCCAATATTGTTTCTTATATACATTAACGACTTCCCACAAAGTATCAGACATGGAGAAAAAATACTTTTTGCTGGTGACAGCAACATAGTAATAACAGGTGAAAATCAAACACAACTGTCAGGAAGAGCAAACGAGGCTCTCAATGATGTCCACAACTGGTCATTAAAAAATAAAGTAACCCTAAATGTAAAGAAAACTAACTATATTAACTTCCAATTGAACAAAAAACACAATGCCACTAGAATAAAAGTTAATAATAATGAATTAGAATGTGTAACAAGTACCAAATTCTTAGGGATGAATGTAGACAGCCAACTGAAATGGACAAACCATGTCAACATTTTGACAAAGAAATTATCCACAGCATGCTATGCTCTTAGAATCCTTGCACCAGTATGCAATAATACCTGTCTTAAAATAACATATTACGGATACCTACACTCAGTCCTCAACTATGGGATCATGTTTTGGGGAACAAGTGCCAGTAACATACAAACTGTGTTCAAAGTACAAAAAAGAGCCATAAGGATAATAACAAACAGCAGCAACAGGGCCCACTGTCTAGAATTATTTAGAAAGCTAGGCATTCTAACTGTTTTCTGTGAGTATATCTTTCAGAAGATAATGTTCATTAAGAAAAATCTCAACATGTACAACACAAACAGCCTAATACATGACCACGAAACAAGAGCTTGTCACCACCTCCATCTAGATAGAAAGAACAAGGCAAAGACGCAAAAAAGTATATTTTATAATGGGATAAAACTGTATAACAAATTGCCACAAGAAATTAAAGAAATAAATGAGCCCCTCACTTTCAGACAACAGCTTAAAACCTTTGTAGTAAGTAAAAGTTGTTATACTTTAAGAGAATATTTAACATAGATGTAGATTATTAGCAACATATGACATTATCACCAAAATATTATGTAATTATAAATGTGTGTATGACTAGTTATAAAAACTACACAGAATATGAGAAACCTGTTTCATTGTAAATGTAAATATGTGCTCATGTGTTGAAACTGACGACATCCATACAATATTTATTGTTCCATGGATGAATAAATAAATAAATAAATAAATAAAAGCAATGTACCCACAGCAATGCACAATGCTGACCCACCAGATTTTTCCTCAAACAATCAATACGCAGAGGTCCTTTGGTCGTTGTTGAAAGAGCTGGTCCAAAACAAAAACACTGGTTCACAAACAGAAACACTGGTTCACAAACAGAAACACTGTTTTACAAATGGTAGCACTGTTTCACAAACCAAAAGCAGTGGTTCACAAATGGAAACACTATTTCACAAATGGTAGCACTGGTACACAAAAAAAAGAGGCACAACTGCTTTGGAGAAAATCTAGGTGTAACTGCAAGGTACAGTAGTCTGCTAAGGCAGACTGTGGGACTCACTAAACTTAAGAATTTTAATGTGGCACCACAATTTGGTACATGATCACAATTACATCTTACATTATATTATAGAGTTACAGATATTTCTCTGAGAATTAGTTTGAATTTCTGGAAAAAAAATTGTAATATATAAATGAGAAAATGGGAACAAGTTATGGAAGGTTGCACTACCGCCACTGTATTGATAGCATTAATATTACACTATTATTTATAATTCTGGATGGAGTTTTGGTTAAACTGATGTTTGATGGGTAAGGAGTTTTAATTAGGTAAGGCAGTGTGGGTGGTAGTCATACGCTATTGATGACACTAATGTATGACATTTTCAGATTGTGCATTCTCAGATTGTTTGAATTTCCTGTATGGTGCTTATGCATTTGCTCCAATTGGTTAAATGTGCAATGCATGCGTGCCACCTGTTCTTCAAAAGTACATCCTACATGCCTCAGCTGCTATTTCCATATTTTGTAATTATTATATAATATTTATGAACTTTTACTGATGCTGTTATTTTACATGCTGTAAGTTGTCAAAAATTACACTTGTGACAGACTGTTTGCGTCATGTAGCTTAGCACCACCCAGTGATCCCTTCTGCTGTATCATTTTATATTTTTATATGATGTAATGATTATAAAAGGTAGTTACGAAGAAACAGATACATTGTGTACCATGTGTCCAGCACTGCCTAGCTGTTTAATCCAGTTTGTTTCTGATTTATTGCTTAGTAGCTGTTTACACTTGCCTCTTGGTTAATAATGTTGATGAGAGCCAATGTATCTATTGAACAATTTTACTTGACTGACATATCACAGGTAGGCAAAAAAATCATATTTTACACACTATACTATGCATCTGATGAATGACGAAATGTAACACTTTTCATATTTTGATACCAGTTCTGTATTGTATTTTATAGCCTTTGAAAATGATGGACTATCTAAATGCATAAGACAATTTTGGAAATAATACGTTTGGTCAAGACGTCTGAAATTTATTAAAGTGTATCAAAATTCCCACTTTGTCTCACAGAATTTTTATGCAAATTGCAGCCAAAGCATTAAAGTTCACAGTGACATATCCTTATGATGTTACTATTCTGTTTCCAACACAGCTGATGTTGACAAGAAATCCTCTTCAATAAAAATATGGAGACTATCAGGTGTACAAGACTTAGCAGGTCTATTAGCAAAATATAACCCAATAGTATTGAGCTACCTGAATCCCTGATATAAGCACAACAGTCTTCATGTATTAGGTTGGTGCAGTAGTTCACAGCATTTTTGTTTTACATGTTAGTATTCTAGTTGCTATGGGTTTATTTATCAATTGCAATTTTTTGAGTTCACTATTGCTATTTGAGTTCACACATTGTCATTTTGTCCGTTTGAGTTAGTGAGTGGTGCTGTGGATGCTATAAAATGGAGTGCCAAGTGGAGAAATTAGAATGTTTCTGACATTTTCTTTTGTTTGTTACAGCACCTGAGCAGCCAGAGACATTTGCACCATGGATGGGGATAATGCCACTGGACAGAGCATGGGAAGAAAATGGTTTTTACATTTCAAGGAACATCATTCTGACATTAGTGTCTCTCTGTGTTCAGGATGACCTTTGGGGTTTGTTGAAAATCATATGAACACATTTTCCACCATGCCTCACGTCAGTGTACTCAAGAATTGACAGATGTGATGAAGTGTGATCATTCCACCATGGTGTGACATCTGCATGCAATGGGAAAGGTTCAATTATTGGGTGTATGGATGCTGCATGCTCTAAGCCAAAATCAAAAAATCAGCAGGTGGCAATATTTGCATTTCTGCTTGCTCATCATCAATTGGCTCATGAACAATATGAATCATTCCTATTCTGTATCACAACTGGTTATGGGAAGGGTGTCATTATGCTAACATAAGGAAAAGAAATGAATGGTAGAGCCAAAACAAAACTCCCCATACCAAAAATAATGTTATGCACTTGGTGGAACAGCGATGGTGTGGTGTACTATGAATTACTTCCCTGAGGTGTAACCATCACTGCTGACATTTATTGTCAACAACTGAAGTGTCTTGCAGACACAATCCAAGATCAATGACCAGGGAGACTGCATGGAAGTGATGTTGCTCAAAGATAACACCTGTGTGTATTCTGGTAGACTGACGTAAGTGTTACAGAGGAGTTGGTTTGGGATGTCATTGCACAATTGAGAAGGTTCACCTGATCTTGCATCCTTAGATTTTCACCTTTTCCACTCCCTGTCAAATGACACCTCAAAACCGTGTGATTTATACAGTCATGGAATCAAAAAGTTACCACAGCACTGGCGGACTGATGTAAATATTGAAGGAGAATGTATTATTGAGGACTCAAATCTTTTATATGTATGTGTTATTTTTATCACACGCTGTGAGCTTATGCACCAACACAATATACCGTATAACAGTATCGACAACAGTTGTGAAAGATGAGCATTGTAATGCTCCATATTAATGATTTGCATCTTCCAAACAGAAAACTGCAAGCTATACTGGATAGTCTTCAAGTTGTCTCACCAATTTCAGTTCAGATTTAAATTTTTGTAAAGGTTTACAGCAGCCAGTTGCCTTTGGTTTTGTTCTTCAGTTTCTATTTACCATGACAGGTTTTAAATTAACAAGTGATTTATCATCAGATGGCACATATTTATTGTATATTTGCAGCATTCTTGTGTCTCATTTAGTTATGGCAAGAGACCAAAGCATGTACACATCGAATGTGGTTAAAAGTATGTACATTCCTCACCTGACCACAGCTGCACAACTCCAGCAAAGCTGCAAACATGCAATAAATATGTACCATCTGAAGATAGTGATTCAAAACTGGTTTTGGTAATAAAGATTGAAAAATAATATGAAAGGTGGCTGACAGTAATTTATAGAAAGTTTTATTTATTTATTTATTTATTTATTTTATTTTAGAACCTCTCAGATTATATTGGTGGGACAGTAATAAAAAAACTTTTGTAGCTATTGTTGAATGCTTTTGTGAACCTTTGGCAGGCTTAATGAAAGCAATTATTATGTTTTCTTCTAAATTATGATTAAAATAACCTCTTGGTTGTCTATGGTGGCACAGGGTCGTTCATTATATACTTCATTCTACATACTTAGAACGAGCAAGGGCTACACATGCAATGAAAATAGAGCAAAACATACATTCAGATTACTTTTATTGTTGTCATTGTCAGCAGCAGTGGGAAGTACAACAGTGGGGATGGTGGATAGAGCAACAGTTGGCTCTCACCTTCCTGTGCATCGTACTACAGCTGAGAAAGCTGTGTGGTGTCTAAAAAATCAATCATTATAGCGGGCACATAGCTGTCAAGAAAGAATGGCTGTTGGCTGACTCTTAGCCACTGCCACAATCACAGAGTTATTATAATCAAGATGTAGTGTGGTTGTGAACAAATCAGTTCAAGCTGAAATTTGATGTGCACTATCCATACAAGACAGAAATATAACTTTTATGTAAACTTTGCATCCTTAACTAGGATTTAACAAAGTTATGTACTATGGTATGAAGATATTTGAGAAGCTCCCATCTAACATACAACAAGTAATTAGTTATCTCAACAAATTCAAAGGAAAATTTAAAACATATCTCACTAGTGACTCCTTCCATTAGTGACTCCTTCCACTGATTATCTTAGTGCAAGGATTTGATTCCTTCTTTAGATGGATGGCAGGTACTGTGTTGTAAACTGTCCTATGTAATTACATATTTAGGTCAATGTTTTCTTTGAAAAAATTCTTGATTAATGAAGTAAATATTAAGTTTCTTATAAGGCATCCTGCAGCTACCTAATATAACTGAAGTAGCAGCAGCTTTCTTTCTAATTCACTAGAACACATTTAACTGGCATAAACAGAACTAGCATTAAGCAGTATTGTGATAGTTTCTTGTTTATATAGTGTACAGTTTGAGCAATGTTTGTTGTCTTTCTTTAATGTTTACCTTCACTTGCTTCCTGTACGTTCACCTTCTTGGCGGTAGAGTAGAAGAAATTTCTATTCTTGTTCGTCTTCTTGGTGGGATGTACAGAATATGATGAATGAGTAGAATAAATTTCTATTCTTTTGAAATTGTGATGGTTTATTTATGTCAAGCCACATTAGTAAATGTATATAATGTGAAGGTGCTGTTAGAATGCTTAATGCCTTGAACACGCATCTACATAATGACTGTCAGTAAATCCATAGCATCACTATCTTCAGCTGCCCAGTTGCAATGCGAATGCAATACATGATCAGATTAGCTGATTACATGTTCCACCATTTAACAACTTAATATGTGCTCAAATGTGGGAGTTTTTACTCCTAGGTACTTCATTTGAGATTGATTTGCACCTCATTGGCAACAGGGTGGTGTTTTCTACATACAAAATTCATGTTACAGATCCGTACATACTTAATTCTTTTCTAATTTGACATGTAGTGATGTTATTCTACTTATATTTATTCTTTCCATTACTGCCACGTTCTATCAAATAATATTCAATAATTCATTCCATATATTTTTGATTTATTTTCAGAAGCACATTGCAAATCCAGTACCACAACAGAGTGACTACAGGATTGCACAACCAAACATTTTCTGCCACCCCCCTATATTTTCTGGGATGGTTCCTAGGGACAGGCAACAGCCACTACCCAAGGTCATTATTTTTATTTTACCATCTGTGCCAAATTAATGTGTGTGGTAATATATTAATGTTATGTCATTGTCTGTAGTAGTATCATAGATACACTTTAAGAAAATGAAATGGTTTACGTTCCACTGTGAAAACCACTGATATAAAATGTTTATTGACATGGATGACACTTGTATCTCTTGTGTTGGAGTTGCTGTTGCAAAGAATGAGATTTTTTAGTATGACATGTTGAAAACAACTGTACTAAAATAAATTTGTTTATTGCAAGAGGAGTTATGTCTCTTACATATGTTGTATTGTCCCATTATATATGTGTGTTGTTCACAATCCCTGCTCCCATTCCCACCCAGAGAACGTAATTACAGAATCAAGAATCATTGCATAACGTGTGTGTGATTCAAAATTTATTTGCTTACTGTGAACTATTAGACATCAGCTGTATTAGGTGTATTAGTGACATATGAAAATTTCTGCCGGACTGCAACTTGAGCCTCATCAAAGATTCACTGTGTATATGTTTAGAATAAGGTATAATGAGCCAACTGCAACACATTCGGCCAGTGATACACAGCTTCTTATTTGGCGTGTGTTCAGTTCATTTTCTTTGATTCTTTCCACACATCATCTCTCCTGTGCTTGTAACTTTAGATTCATCAGTCTGTGAGAGTACATATTGGGCTATGAAAATGAACACTTATTTACAACAGTTTCTTCTAGATAAGTTCAGTTTGGTTTGACCTTTGGGTGTGACACGATCTTGAAGAAATAAAACAAGTAGAAGTAGTAACAGTTTTGACCAGTTTGATTTACAAAAAAGAAGAGATACCAGTACTGTGACTTACCAGAGGTATTGGTATGGCATACCATCACAAACTGAGCACTGGTTATAACAACAAAAGCAGTTGTTTGGTTTAAAATAGTGATGCCAGTAACTGTACCTGGATTGCTTTGTCTTCTCACAGTAATGAGAAAGGAAGATTTATGTTTGACAGTACTATGAAAAGGATAGTTTCTACCCACCATATAGTGGAGTCACTGATTCGCAGATAAGCACAACAAAAAGACTGTCAAACACAGCTTTCGCTAAACAGGTCTTCATTAGATTTAGACAGCACACAACACAACACACAAACGCAACACGTGCAGATGTGGCCACAGTCTGTGGGTGCCAAGGCAAGACTTTGAGCATCTTGCACTGCTGCTCACATTCTGGCCTTGGTGGCGGGAGACTGTGGTCAGGTATAAGTGTGTGAGGTGTGTTTACCCACACTGCCACCCAAAGAAACTGATAAACAAAACTGGTCTTATGAATTTTTGTGTGGTCGAAGGAAAGGCGGAGGGGGGAGGGGGGGTTGGGGGGGGGGGGTTGGTGGGAGAGGGTAAGATTTGCACTGCTCACATGGAAAAATCAATCTTAGTATGTGTTAATTAATAAGTCCCAACCTAATCATGGATCTGCCATTGTAGGTCTATCATTGAGTCAACATAGCACAATTAAAAAATAATTTGAAAGTGATGGATGAAATCAAAATATTTTTTGATTGGCTCTGCATGGGATCTGAACCCTGTCACATTTGTCTTTTTTTGTTGCAACATATTTGGTTACACTGATGCAAAACTTCAGAAAGATTACACAACATGAAAGCTCTATGAAAATAAGACTGATGGAAAAAAGTAAGTTAACTGTTTAGTGTTTCAAAATTAATCACCAGAACTGTGAATACATTTATCCCCCTGTGAGACAAGATGGTCAATTGCTTCATTGAAAAATGTTTGCAGTGTCCTATGAAACCATCGTTGTACCCATATGTGCACATCTTGGTGTGAACCAAACGAATGGCCAAGAAAGTTTCTTTAGGGCTTCAAAAATATGGAAATCATATGAGGAGAGATTGGGACTATATGAAGGTTGTGTCAAGGCTTCCCAGACTAAACTCTGCAGCACAGTTTAAGCAGCCTGCCAATAAAAAGCCTGCTAAGGCTGTATAGAGTACATTGTAGAAGTTTCACTGGGAAACATGTTCTCTATAGAGTCCCAATCTCTCTCCATGTGATTTCCATGTTTTTAAAGTGCTGAAGAAAGACATTCATGGCTGTTCCCTTGCTTCAGATAAAGAGGTGCGTGCCTGGTAACATTTTTCCACAAAGGCGTTGACCATTGTAAGGCAATTACAGTAGAATAAATGTGTTAACAACTATGGCAAGTACTTCAATATTAATGAATCATTTACTTACTTTTTTCCACCTTTTCTGTATTAATTTGACTGCCCTTGTAGACCACTCTCTTCAGTTTGCTTTCATAGATCAGTGTACTATGTAAACGAGTGCTCCATTATTATTTTACAGCATTTTATTTTTTTGAATACTGTGTTCCCCTCAGAAACATGCAGCTGTGTGCTGGACTAAAGATATCCCAAATTTGATAGGTTTTCATAATCCAGCTAGATTATATGCAGTGCTAAAGCAATCAACTGTAGCTTCATAAACACTGATTGACATACACCATTTTGGATTTGAGAACTGTATACTCACTTTTTTAAGATGGGGACAGTAGAATACATACTTGTATTGTACAGACGAGGAGCGTGAAACTTAGCAAGTTGGAGTAACTCCATTTGCTATAAATCAACTCCTTAGATAACTTCCTCATTTCTTTTTTATATTTGGCTGGTAGTAGATGTACCACATTTACATAAGGCACCAAAATTCCTATTTTGTTGATGTTTCCATAAAATTCATTATCTATCAGTTTAATTGAGTTCTGCTAATGCCAACACTGTATGTGTTCTTTTAAGAAAAATCTGTAATTTGCTTTGTTCAGAAGTCATACGCTCAGGAACATATTGTGAACTAACAATTGTTTATTTCCAGAATGACATAAATTATTTGAAAGCCCTCATTTCATTTCACTCTTATCAGTAAACATTTTATTATTTGTGAAAAGTCATTATCTAAAATGTTATTCATAATTAAAGTTTCCACACTCAGAAAATAATATTATTATTTGGACCTTTAAGTATGTTTATAAAATCATAGGTGTAGTTATAATTTTCTTGCTGTAATTTTTCTGAACTAGAAAATAGCATTGGTTATCAGAGTAATTTGACAATTAAGAAATGGAGACAACTACTATCCTGTTAAGTTTACAAGAGGCTTGGTAAATTCCCATGGCAGTGCACATGATATGAATAAATTAATCCACCCAATTTTTTTTATTTCCCAATCATCTACCACATAGATAAACCAAATTATTAGTTGCTTCCCCATAATGTCATTGCCACTAATTTCAAAATTGTTCTCTTTATGTAGCAATAGGAATTGAGGTCCTAGTAATCATTACAGTAACATCTCCACTGAAGAGTCATTGTAATGTCTCAATGTAAAAATTCATAGAGTGCATTCATCCATTCCACACTTCAATGTCAAAGTCACTAATATGAGCAGATCTTACTGTTAAGTCACTCAGTGTAATCATTTAATAAACTTGCTTGGAAAATCTGTCTGTAGTCATCCACATAACTTCTCTGTGTTAAAGTGTTAGTAAAGCTTCAGTGACTGAGTTCTTTCAAATGCTGTTTTCTGAAGATTTACTTTTGTTTGTAGACTTAGATGATGACTTCACCATGGGAAGAACCTCCCACTGTTTAGAGTTCAAGTGTGGTAGCGGACTTGGTCTATTGGAACTATAAAAATAGTTATAGCAGAAGTTAATCTTCATCATTGTGTGTTTTGGCACTAAGAAATGTAAAGTAATCTCAAGTTTAAATCAATGATGTCATGTCCATCACTGAACTAGACTACATCTTCAGCCAATTTCAGAGAATGAAACTTCAAAAGTTTACCATTACGAAAGAATAGTAGCAATATAACTAGGTCTGTAATGTTACATAGTGTGGTTAGCTTTTTACTGGGAAACTGTAGAATCCCTAATGATGATGAAAAACTTCCTAATGATGCACTAAACATAAAATGTGGCTACCCATACAACCAAGTATGAGAGGAATGCACATTTAAAAAAGCATTTTGTAAGCAACTTCCATTCCAACTGGAAAAACAGGTTGCCCAAAACTGCAATACTAAATGCTATACTGTACAGTGCACTCATTGACACTGGAAGTGCTTGTTTCCATTTCGTGAAGTAAACAAATCATATGAGGAATGAGTCCATTTTGTAAATATTAATATTCTACATATACAAGATATGCACGTAAGAGTTGCTGTTAAGTCAATTATAAGTTCATCAGGCAAATTTTGGAAAACTAAAATTGCAAATTGGGGCTAGATACCTAAACAAAGTGTTAATGTGTATATCTTACAACGAAATTATGGAGTAGTCTACATACTAATGCAATGAGTTTGTTGAGGCGATGAATCCATAAACAATAAACACATTCCAAGTACAGGAAACCTTGGCTAAATAATGTTTTACTGCTGAAGGCTAAATAGAATAAATAAAAAAGTACATGAAACCTTTCACTGCATTTGCGTAACTTTCTGGATTAAAATTATCTTTCACAGATGAATAATATTGAATTCAGTTTGTGTTAATCACCAAAATTTTATTTAATTCAGGGATAAGCATTATAGAGCTTGGATCAAACATAATTCCTTCCTTTTGACAAAATGGTAGCATGTTCTAATAATAGTATTTATTTGGGTTAGTACACACAGTAACAGAACACTGCAGTAACACTTGCACCAGATCTACATCCACGAAGGTGCTATCCAGCATAAATATTTTGTGATATGTACCTAAGACAAAAAAAAAAAAAAAAAAAAAAAAAAAAAAAAAAAAAAAAAAAAAAAAAAAAAAAAAAAAAACGGACTCTGGGTTAAGTAGGTATAATCTTGTGTAGGAAGGAGCTCATGTCAGGACATGATACAAGAAAACATAAAAAAGGTATTTACTGTCACAATTACTTTTTATTTTCCATGTACCATTAAGATTAATCAAATATGTGATAAGATACCTGATCACAATACCATTACTTCAGGCAAACAAAAATTTATGAATAAACAAAAGTGGTAGAACAGCCTGCCAAGATATTTTAAGAGCAGTAACTGGAATTTATACAGGTAATGAATAAGCGACATGGATTGTGAACTTCTCAGTACTATATTGCATAGGCCAATTGAGAGATAGCAGAATCCAAAAACTGAATCTTACAATTCTGCAAGTGGCATCAGTTGCACACCTATTGCATTAAACTGTACATTAAATCATAATCTCAGTTTCAGATAACACTATGAGTGATTGACACTTACAATAAAAATCAAATTATGTGCATTTTATGTACGCATGTAGAACTGACAAAAATTGTTTGTGTAAACATTCTGAAATCCCACATGTGAAATGTGAACAACAATATTTTAGAGTCATTGGCAAATCTAGAAAATGGAAGAAGGAAATTGAGCAGGCAAGAGAAATAGAGAGAGAGAGAGAGAGAGAGAGAGAGAGAGAGAGAGAGAGTGGGAGCAAGCTGGGAAATAGTAGAGACAGGATAATGAGGTGCTGGTTGCAGCATCTGCAGGCTATGCTGGGGCTGTGGGGGAAGTCAAGTAAAGAAGAGAAGGAAAAGGATTCTGCCAGTGCACCGGTGGGGTAGAAGGTTGTGTAGGGCTGGAGTGGGAGCAGGGAAGGTTGAGATCAGGGTGGTGGTGTGGGTGGAAAGAATACAGTCAGTGAAACAGTCATAGAATTCAAGCATATCATGTTGGGCGGCATGCTCAGCAAATGGGTGATCCAGGTGTCTCTTGGCCAGTTTGGCACTCGCCATTCATGTGGACACACAACTTGACAGTGGTCATGACCATGTAGTATGACAGAAAGTGGATGCAGATAATTTGGTAGATCACATGACTGCTTTCACATTTGCCCCTGCCTTTCATGGGATGGGAGATGCCAGGGACAGGACTGGAGCATGTTGTAGTATGGGTCAGGTTTTGCATCTATTATAGGATAAGCCCCATGGGACAATTGGTTTGGAATGGGGGCGGAATAGGGCCAGACAAGGATATCACATAAGTTGGGTAGGCAGCAGAATACCTCTGTATTTTGGGGAGGGGGGGAAATTTTTCAGTTCAGGACATGATAGGAGGTAGTCGAAACCCTGCCGTTCTCTGAAGTATCATTAATGAACCCTGATGATGACAGAACAATTTTATGAACTATCATTAATGCAGTGCAAGTCTTCCAATCTTAGCATTTTAAGAAAACTAAATTGTGTGGTTACCTTAGTCTTAAATCAGTATTTATGTCTCCAAGAATATATATCCTTTCCTTAGATGATTTTGCAAAAAATAAGTTAATTTTCTCGAGGAGTGCCCAAATGCTTTGATATTAGTGTCTGGCATACAGTAAAAAAATATAGTTATGATTTTTAACAAGGGCTGTAACAGTGAAGCTGCTTTCATTGCATTTTTTAGGCTTGTATCATCCACACTAAGGACACTGTATTGCACAAGTACTGTAAGCCCACCAACCTGATTTATGTAGTCTCTCCTATGATGCCTCTTCAGTAGCACATCATTCTGAAGTCAAGAAGTGGAAAATCTTAATGAGTTCAGGATGGTGTTTGCTCAATAATGTACACACCACCACAATTTAGTTTCACTTTTTCATATATTGTCTTCAAGGTCCCATTGTTGGATGATAACCAATTTCTTAATGTCATATGAAAAAAAGGACACTCAGGATAGACTATAATTATTAACAATAATTTGGTTAGTAAAAAGTGTAGTGACCTAGGACTTTGGAATACTATATGGAATTATTTTACACATCTGCATTAGTGCTAATCCGTTTATGGGTACAAGTGCAGTACTGAACATCATGGGAGATTACACAATTTTCATAACTAATGGCTCAATCAGTTAGTGAAGTAAGCCACCATGTGCATAAAAACTAGAATAACAGAAGTACAGCACTCAGAGATGAAATCCAATAAGCACAGAGTCAAAATTTGCAATATAAAATGTGTCTACTTCTGAATTTTAATGATAATTATCTTGTAAGTTAATTTTTTCCACAAAATTTTAACCATATTAATGAAAAGTAGGAATGCTAATCTTTACAATGACTGGTATCATCCTTACCAAATCTTTTATTAGCTAAATATTTTCATTGCTATTTTTAATCAGACATAATTTTTAATTAACATGGTTCTAAACAAAACTAATTGTATTTTTGGTATTGGATACTGAGTCTACAACTGTACCAATGAAACCTGAACTAAATAACTAATGGGCAGATTTATGCCTACATCACATACAAATATTCCTGAAAATCAGAACCAGAAGACACCCAGAGACAGAAAAGGGAGGAAAAATTATTGGTAGCAGTTGGGGTGTAATTAGAGGAGGTGGTGGATGCCAGCTCGATATGCCACAGTATGCCATGACCATCCCCCATGATATGTACAGTTGGAGCTTATCTTCACTGAGCCAGTGTTATTAACACATAATGTAGTCTTCTTGTTTACACCTAACAGAATACTAAGAATACCAATTTTATTTTTTAATGACCTGACATTTATAAATAAGAGTAATCATGAGTCATCGCCACAAAGAGGTAAAGGTGGATTCTTAAGCAGCAGCACATCGTTGTCTTCACTTTATACATTGTCTTCTGTTATAAGGACATTGCGTACATACAACAGCAGCTACCTCCTCGATTGCATTGAATACACATGCTTCCAGCAAAGTAATTTGCTCAGAACCACACATAAAAAAATCACTGTTCCTTTCTTGTTCTCTCATACAATGACTTCTTTGTTTTCATCGAATTCTGTGTATTTGTTTTTTGCAATGTCCTACTAATATAATTGAACATTTGTAATACTGTCCAATGAAAGAAATGTAATTGTTTACTTTTCCATGGATTTGTCTATGCATTTGTAGCAGTAACAGAATATGAAAACATGACCAAAGAATGTAATATTAAAATTTTTAGTCATTGCATGGAATATAAACAAACAGCAATATACTGAAGTCATGTAATAATACTAATTAGATCTTCACGACTATTTATCATGAAATAAACTAGAAATATCTATTGTATGTGGTTAAAAGACAGTATGACATTCCCCCACTGAATTTTTTTTTGTAGATCAAATACAATATATGTCATGCACCCAGGAGGTACTTGTTTGTTATCCTGAGTGTGCTTTCTGAATTTACCTTGCAGTTCATTTTTATAACAAAAAGTGCACTAAATATGGCATCAACATAGACATCATGCTGCTCTACAGATAACTATGTCACATCTAGCTCCAAATAGCTTGGCAGCCACACAGCCCCAGGTGTGTCTGCCTTTTTGTTACAAAGGAGTGACCATCTTAGTACGCAGTAATCTGTTGAGCAGTGTGCTTAGTACACTATAAGCAGTTTCATTAATTGTTAATAGGGTGATTTTCGTATTAGCCACTTCAGTCAGTTATTAGTCATACTGGGATGAGCTGTCTGTATGATCTTTTGCAGACTCGCTAACTGTAGCTTAGGAGTTCTGCTTTCGAGTTGGTATCGTTCATTGAACTGAATCCCCCCTACCATATAGTGCTCACATACACAATGAAACCCCCACCACTTCCACTGTACCCACCCATACAATATACTATTTGCACAGGTATGGGACAATACTTTACTCTTAACACTCTGCTTTCACATTCAGCTTGGCCACATGTAACCGAACTGTCACCTAGCCATCCTAACCTAATCCTCTGGTTACACTACAGATCAGTCATCAAAACAAAACCCCTATTCAAACTTGTTATGTCAGTGTTCATTTAGGGTGATAAAGTAGGTGTTTACACAACCTGAAAATCAATTTGCATAAGAATAAAGCATCTGAAATGTAGTGTTACAGAAGAATGGTGAAGATTGTATGGGTATACTGGATAAATATAGGTGGTACTGAATAAATTTGGTAAGAAGAGAAATTAATGGCACAACTAAAAAATGGGACTGACTGTTAGGTTAGGACACATCCCAAGGCATCAAGGAATCATCAAGTCAATTTGGTACTGGAGGGAACTGGGTGGGATAAAAATTACAGAGGTGCACCTAGGTTTGACTACTATAAGTAAGTTCAAATGGATGGAAGTTGTGCCTCATAACAAAATGTAATGGAAGCTGTGCCTTATAACAAAACTTAACCAAGTTTCCTGAATAAATTAATTACAGTTGCAGCCACTGCTTTTAAGTGTGATATCCTCACGGATTTTTGCATTAGTACAAATTGTCAGGATTGCTTCTAAAGGGTATCAAATATAAATTTGTATCATTATCATTTTCAATTAACTATTCTCAGTTCCAATATTTACTATCAACAGACATTTGATATAACAGTCTGTGGATGTAGACCCACTTATAATATGGTTCCAGCATGTTCAAGAAAGTATTTAAAAAAGAAAAAGAAAAACACCATCTGAACAGCCCCTAAGGCCCAACAGTACTGACTGGCTGCTGTGTCATCCTCGGCCCTTAGGCATCACCAGGTGTGGATACAGAGGGGCATGTGATCAGCACACAACTCTCCCAGTTGTTGTCAGCTTTTGTGACCAGTGTCACTACTTCTCAGTCAAGCAGCTTCTCAATAGGCCTCACAAGGGCTGAGTGCACCTCGTTTGCCAACAGCACTCGGCAGACCCGGTTGGTGACCCATCCAAGTACTAACCGAGCCCAACAGCTCTTAACATCAGTGATCGGACAGGAATTGGTGTTACCACTGCAGCAAGGCCACTGGCCAAGGAAAATATTGGTTTCATTTTGTATTGTGTTCTGACCAAAGAAAATTGGGGCGCAATTGTCTTCCACATGTTCCTTGGTGTATTACATAACTCACAGACTTCAGCATGTTTACACAAAAAACATTAAATACAAAATAATTTTTAATCATTGTGGGCTCCAAATATTTATGTTTTCTGTGTAGTGTTATCACTCCCAGCAGATTTGTATGTTTACGATATTTTTTATTTCAGAGTTACGAAATCTCTTATTAAGGAATTGGCTATTTAGAAATTGCTTTCCCATGAATAAAGAGTGTTAGCTGTACAAGACACTCTCTCAAGGCAAAATTCACACCATTTGGCAGTACTTTGTCAGGGGCGTTACTAATGCAATACACCTTATGCCCTTGGTCCCTGCAAACCAAGATGAACCTGTAATATTAGACAATAAATGCCAGTGTAACAAAATCTCAATCAATACTGTAATGTTTAATAGAATTATAATTCCACATTTTGCTCATCTTTACTCTCGGTGCATTTCCTTTGCCACAACTGAATAATAAATTTGTAAAAATGTAATTGTAATGATCACATTACAGTGTGCGGATGTGCTATCAATACTGTACAAATTACAGTGAGTACTGTTATTTTCTAACAAAAATAGACACTACATTAACCATTGTTGATTAGCATGTTTTTTACTTTAATGTAGAGTAGAAGCAAATTCTTCAGAAAATTAACAAAGAAAAAGCTTTATACACACGTCAAAATAAGACTTGAAAACTACATCAGAATAATGGCCACAAAGGATGAAACTCAAGAAATGTACCAAGAACTGTTCTTCACTTGTTGATAGGAAAAATAAAACTACCTTAAATGCACACATTGTAAGCTATTCATTTAACAAATCTTATATATTTTACTTACCATCCCATGATTGGATTACAGTCATTTTTTTAGCACTGCCATAACATTCTCTTCCTGCCCATGTATCTTAAATAAGCCAAAAATCTGTAGCCATTCATAAAGCACTTAATGATATCTTCTGCTGTATTTTATGCACATTCCTCGAGCATGCAGCATCAGTGTTTGGGCATCGTCTGACAGCGTTGAGACAATATCAGTAGTTGAAGTGGATGGGGTAACTTCTGTGAATGATGTTACTTCCCATGTTTTGGTGTGGGAACAGTCTTTTGTTGATTTTATAAAGTTCTGTCAAATCATATTTAAAATAAGACACCTCTTTTAAATTACATATTTCTAGTTCATTAATGAAGTTACTACAGGGGAACAGGGATTCGACATATTTACAACAAGAATCATCACATTCGTTGACGTACTTCATTGGGAAACCTATACAATTTCATTGTGAGGAGCATACGATCTGCTGAGTTGGAAGCAGCCTGCCCCCTACCGAAGAAGGTTTGCCACCTACTGATCAGCCCACCACTGGTGAGCACAAGCAGAATCGTGATTGATGCAGGTCAGTGTGCAAATGGGTGTTGCAACAGCCTTCCAAATTAAAGATCACTCTCAACAACATGAGAGACACTGACACCCCAGATGGACATCCACAATGATCACTCTGATATGAAAGGCAAAAAGGTGATGTTGGCCAACTGCACAACATGAATGACACAGGCCACCTGAGAGGATAGAGTCAGATCAACTTGAAGAGCGAAGATTGACAAAACAGTGATAACTGATGAAGTAATGTACTACAAAGGGTAGCTAGCACAGTAGGAAGAACTGAATCATAATATTAGCAACATCAAAGAAGATAAAACACACTGAAGACTGAGTCATCTGTAAGACACCATGGCAGGCCATTTTGGCTATCATGTTGTTGTTGTCTTCAGTCCTGAGGCTGGTTTGATGCAGCTCTCCATGGTACTCTATCCTGTGCAAGCTTCTTCATCTTTCAGTACTTACTGCAACCTACATCCTTCTGAATCTGCTTAGTGTATTCATCTCTTCGTCTCCCTCTACAATTTTTACCCTCCACGCTGCCCTCCAATGCTAAATTTATGATCCCTTGATGCCTCAGAACATGTCCTACCAACCGGTCCCTTCTTCTTGTCAAGTTGTGCCACAAACTCCTCTTCTCCCCAATTCTGTTCAATACCTCCTCATTAGTTATGTGATCTACTCATCTAATCTTCAGCATTCTTCTGTAGCACCACATTTCAAAAGCTTCTATTCTCTTCTTGTCCAAACTATTTATCGTCCATGTTTCACTTCCATACATGGCTACACTCCATACAAATACTTTCAGAAACGACTTTCTGACACTGAAATCTATACTTGATGTTAACAAATTTCTCTTCTTCAGAAATGCTTTCCTTGCCGTTGCCAGTCTACATTTTATATCCTCTCTACTTCGACCATCATCAGTTATTTTGCTCCCCAAATAGCAAAACTCCTTTACCACATTAAGTGTCTCATTTCCTAATCTAATTCCCTCAGCATCACCCGACATAATTCGACTACATTCCATTATCCTTGTTTTGCTTTTGTTGATATTCATCTTATACCCTCCTTTCAAGACACTGTTCATTCTGTTCAACTGCTCTTCCAAGTCCTTTGCTGTCTCTGACAGAATTACAATGTCATCGGCGAACCTCAACGTTTTTATTTCTTCTCCACGGATTTTAATACCTAATCCGAATTTTCTTTTTTTTCCTTTACTGCTCTCTCAATATACTGATTGAATAACATCAGGGACAGGCTACAACCCTGTCTCACTCCCTTCCCAATCACTGCTTCCCTTTCATGCCCCTTGACTCTTATAACGGCCATCTGGTATCTGTACAAATTGTAAATAGCCTTTCGCTCCCTGGATTTTACCTCTGCCATCTTTAGAATTTGAAAGAGAGTATTCCAGTCAACATTGCCAAAAGCTTTCTCTAAGTCTTCAAATGCTAGAAATGTAGGTTTGCCTTTCCTTAATCTATTTTCTAAGATAAGTCGTAGAGTCAGTATTGCCTCACATGCTCCAACATTTCTGCGGAATCCAAACTGATCTTCCTCGAAGTTGGCTTCTACCAGTTTTTCCATTCGTCTGTAAAGAATTCGCATTAGTATTTTGCAGCTGTGACTTATTAAACTGATAGTTTGGTAATTTTCACATCTGTAAACACCTGCTTTCTTTGGGATTGGAATTATTATATTCTTCTTGAAGTCTGAGGGTATTTCACCTGTCTCATACATCTTGCTCATCAGATGGTAGAGTTTTGTCAGGACTAGCTCTCCCAAGGCCGTCAGTAGTTCTAATGGAATGTTGTCTACTACTGGGGCCTTGTTTCAACTCAGGTCTTTCAGTGCTCTGTCAAACTCTTCGCGCAGTATCGTATCTCCCATTTCATCTTCATCTACATCCTCTTCCATTTCCATAATACTGTCCTCAAGTACATCGCCCTTGTATAGACCCTCTATATACTCTCTCCAACTTTCTGCTTTCCCTTCTTTGCTTAGAACTGGGTTTCAATCTGTGCACTTGATATTCATACAAGTGGTTCTCTTTTCTCCAAAGGTCTCTTTAATTTTCCTGTAGGCAGTATCTCTCTTACCCCTAGTGAGATAAGCCTCTACATCCTTACATTTGTCCTGTAGCCATCCCTGCTTAGCCATTTTGCACTTCCTGTCGATCTCATTTTTGAGACGTTTGTATTCCTTTTTGCCCACTTTATTTACTGCATTTTTATGTTGTAGCCTCCATCAATTAAATTTAATATTTCTTCTGTTACCCAACGATTTCTACTAGCCCTTGTCTTTTTACCTACTTGATCCTCTGCTGCCTTAACTACTTCATCCCTCAGAGCTACCAATTCTTCTTCTACTGTATTTCTGTCCCCCATTCTTGTCAATTGTTCCCTTATGCTCTCCCTGAAACTCTGTACAACCTCTGGCTCTTTCAGTTTATCCAGGTCCCATCTCCTTGAATTCCCACCCTTTCCCAGTTGCTTCAGTTTTAATCTACAGTTCACAACCAATAGACTGTGGTCAGAGTGCACATCTGCCCCTGGAAATGTCTTACAATTTAAAACTTGGTTCCTAAATCTCTGTCTTATCATTGTATAATCTATCTGATACCGTCTAGTATCTCCAGGATTCTTCCATGTATACAACCTTCTTTTATGATTCTTGAACCAAGTGTTAGCTATGATTAAGTTGTGCTCTGTGCAAAATTCTACTAGACGGTTTCCTCTTTCATTTCTCTCCCCCAATCCATATTCACCCACTAAGTTTCCTCCTCTTCCTTTTCCTACTGTCGAATTCCAGTCACCCATGACTATTAAATTTTCGTCTCCCTTCACTACCTGAATAATTTCTTTCATCTCATCATACATTTCATCAATTTCTTCATCATCTGCAGAGCCAGTTGGCATATAAACTTGAACTACCATACTGGAAAGGAAAAGATTAGTCCCAGCTAAGGATGGAACCTGAGAAAAAAAAAAAAAAAAACCCAAGGCGTAACATTATTTACTTGCCATTTTCTTTAGCTATACGTGTACCACATAAAAATTCATTGTTCTTGTCTTATCTTTAGCTATATGTATAATTTGTGTGTAAACTCTGTAACAGCAATCTAAAGAAATAACTTATAATGGTAAGATTCAACAAGAGAAATTACCTGTTTTTGCAAGAAAAGTGATATAAATGTAATAAAAATAAAAAGCTTTTAAAACCTATGGCTGTGTCTGGAAAGGGTAGTTTGCATGCTCTCATACAACTTGCTCCTCCCCCTGATGTAGGTGACGTGGGGGAGGCGGGTGTGGGCAAGGACAATAATGTCCTTATCTCAAATTTTGGAGGGGCTCGGATAGCAGTGGAGCATTTTTGTGTTTGCTAATATCAATAAAAGTAAGATACAGTGTTAAGCCATGTTATTAATGACATGCCATACCCATGGTTCTAAATTTGTGTTACTCAGGGAATACAGTTGATAGTTATTTATCTGTGTTATTTCTTTGAGATAACATTATTTTTTTAAAACAGTTAAGAATAAATCAATGGACAACCTGTAGCTTGCCACCTTTCTTATACTCCAGACAAATTAAGAAAAATAGGGGAAATAATTTATAAGCATTTGAAACTTTAGGAAAATAGTCATACTGGATGCAGTAGTGAGAAACAGAAAAGTTCCGTCCCCTAGTGAGTGAGCATCTACCTCCATCACCCCTTAATTCAATCTTTTGATCTTTATTTTTCTGTTTTTATGGAAAACAGTTCAGCTTTCAAAGACATCTATTATGACAAAAAATATTTCTAGTGAAATTCTACTCAAAGAAGTTCATATGCAAGTTTTAACCAAGATAAACACATTAGAATTACAGGGGACCACTCACTGAATAACAGAAGTAATGAGCAGTTGATAGGCACAAACAAAAGGAAGAAAACTTGCTAGCTTTAAAATATTTATCCTTTGATGAGCTAACTAACAAAAACAAACTCACCCTCTCTCTCTCTCTCTCTCCATGTATATTTATATATATTATTTATATTTATATACTTGTTCCATAGATCTGTACATGTGAGCAAGTCACTCAGATGTGGAACGTGTCAATGTACATAATAAAATACATAGAATAAAGACATTGTTATAGTATTAATAACAGTGCACAAAAGTCACTTATTAGCTTAAAAAGTAGTCAACATAAATGTGAAGATAGCAGTTTCACATTTAGGGCATTATTGCATCTATTTTAACCTTGAACAGTAATCAAAACTCCCCACTTTGGGTTTAAAAGTGACCCAAAAATGGAAATGAGAAAAACAGGAATTTTTACATTAGGGCATTATTACATTAGTTTAACAGTAAACAGTGTCAAAAAATTTAAAAACATCTTTCCAATCTGGGTTTTACTTATTTCTCTGAAAGAATTCCTCTAGTGAATAAAGTGAGGTTTCAAGTAAATAATTTCTCAAGCTAAGTTTAAATACTGATGTACTACTCCTTCTACTTTTGATGCTGTTGGGTAGGGAATTGAAAATTTTCGTTCCAGCGTACTTTACCCCTTTCTGAATAAGTGTCAAGTTCTTTAACTCACAGTGGAAATCCTCTTTTCTTCTGGTGTTATGTTCATGATGTAGGCAATTCGTTTCATACAGAGTGGGGTTATTTATTACGAAGCACATCAGTGAATATATGTACTGAGATGTTGCTGTCAGTATTTCAAGTCGTTTAAAAAGATTTCGACATGAGGTTCGTGGGGGTAAACCACAAATGATTCTTATTGCTCTTTTTTGTGCTGTGAGGATTTTCTTTGCGGCAGGTGTATTGCCCCAGAAGATGATGCCATAACACATGACTGAATGAAAATAGCGAAAGTAAGCTGACTTTGAGATGGTAATGTCATTGAAGCGTGACACAATTCGTAAAGCAAATGTTGCTGACGTCAGCCATTTTAGTGTTTGTAGAACGTGATGTTCCCAATTCAGCCTACTGTCCACGTATACGCCTAGGAATTTTGATAAGTACACTTGCTTTATCATCTGATCATTCTGTGTGATAACTATTTCTTTTGGGTTTTTGTGGGTTGTCTGGAACTGGATAAAATTGGTTATTTTCAGGTTTATTGAAAGGGAGTTAATACTAAACCAACCCAGAACTTCTTTAAGGATATCATTGACCTCGGATTCTAAGTCAGTAGCTGACACATTATCCACCACAATGCTCGTATCATCAGCGAACATTGTAAATTTACACTTCTTATTGATGGGTAAAGGCAGGTCATTAACATATATGAGGAACAGCAAGGGCCCAAGCACTGATTCCTGTGGCACTCCATGCTGCACAATTCCCCACTCAGAGTCCACTGTATATTGTGATACACTATCTGAAACATCTAGAATAATCTTCTGTTTCCTATTTTCGAGGTACGATTTTAACCAGTTCCCTACAGGTCCTGTAATTCCATAATGACAGGCCTTCTTGAAGAGTATCTGGTGATCTACACAGTCGAACGCCTTTGATAGGTCGCATAAGACACCAATTGGCAGCCTCTTGCTGTTTATAGACTCTAGAACATCGTTTGTGAATGAGAAAATTGTGTTATCTATTGAAACTCCCTTTTGAAAACCAAACTGCTGACTGTTAATGATGTTCAGGTCACCAAGGTGTGCCACAATCCTGTTGTACAGAGCTTTTTCTAGGACTTTTGAAAATGTTGTTAATAGAGAGATAGGGCGATAGTTTGACACATTTGTAGCATCCCCTGCTTTGTACAGGGGCCTGACAACAGAGTATTTCATTCTATCTGGAAACACTCCTTGTTGCATGGATGTGTTGCAGATGTGAGTCAAAACTTCTGTCACTTCACTACAGCAAGCCTTCAACAGCTTGCTTGAAATATCGTCGATACCAGCAGAATGTTTATTTTTCAAAGACTGTATGATTTTTTTTGATTTCATTGGCAGTAATGGGAAGCACACTTATTTGACTGAAAGGTTCTGGAAAATTATTTTTCATTATACGGGCAGCTTTATCTACAGAACCATGGCAACCTATCTGTGTTGGGACAGTTAAAAAATGTTGGTTGAAGATTTCAGCAATTTCCTCACTATTAGTTATCTCTGAGTTGTCAACAGTTAAAACAATATTTTTGTCTTTGGTGCAGTTTACAGTCCCTGTATCTCTCTTTATCACATTCCAGATTGTTTTAATTTTATTTTCAGAATTAGTAATTTCAGATGCTATACACATACTTTTAGAGTTTTTAATTACTTTGGCAAGAATTTTACAGTAGAGTTTATAATGTTTTAGCTGAGCAGGGTTGTGAGAAGTCTTTGATGCTATGTAGAGTTGTCTTTTTCTCTGACAGGAAGCTATGATGCCCTTAGTGAGCCATGGTTTTTTTGCAGCCCTTGCAGGTTGGACTCTGTATGACTTTTTTGGAAATACACTTTCAAAGATACCTGCTATCTCATTTGTGAATAAATTGTATTTTGAATTAGCAGTTTCTGCTAGATAAACAGGTGTCCAGTCAGTATGCTGAAGACATGATCTGAACGTTTGAATAGCTTTCTCACTTATTTTCCTTACTGTTTTCCATCTAAGTGAGGTGTCACTCAGAGGAATTCCCAAGCTGTTGAAAGTAACTCGTTGTCCGTCATGGTCAGACAGACCATTTATAACCATTTCAATATTAATATGGTTGACTTTACTCTGATCAACAAAAACGTTATCAATGAGAGTACTGGAAGAGGTTGTGGTTCTGGTGGGCGAGCTAACCACGGGACCAAGGTTGTACGTGCACATGAGATTTTCAAACTCCACCTTGCAGGGAGAATTAACCAAGAAATCTATGTTAAAATCCCCAACAACTATCATGCCCCTATTTTTTCTACTTAAGTACAACAAAAGAGTATCTAATTGTTTAACAAACACTTTAAAATTTCCATATGGTGCCCTGTAAACTGCTACAACTGTTAATCTGGAGACTGTGTCTGGCACCTCTATAGCACATACTTCAAAATGTAGCTCAAAGCAGAATCTTTGTACATCTATTGCCGTGAACAAGACATTGTTTTTTACATATACAGCTACTCCTCCTTTGTCCATATAGTTCCTGCAATAAGACGTTGCCAAAACATAGTTGGGAATAGGGACCACTTCAATACCAGCAGTGATGTGGTGTTCTGTTAGACACAGAATGTGGGCACTGTTTATACCTTTTGTGTCTTCTATATTTGCTGTGAACTGATCCAGCTTGCAGTATAGGCCTCTTATGTTCTGATGAAACACTGTTAACTTTTGTTTGTCTTTAATTGTATTGCTGTTTGAGTGAACTTTCGTTTGTGTATTAATTACTTGTTGCAGATTTTTGTTACTGGACCAAATCCTGCTAGAGTTGGCCCAGCTAACTAGTTTCCCTCGTTAGTTAGGGCTATGACTGGTCTGCTTTCATGATCTTTATTGTTTAGGCCTATTATTTCATGAAAAGCTTTTCCAATGTCTGCTGGTAGTTTATTTTTGCCAAACTGATTTAGATGTAGTCCATGCTTTGTGAAGCAGTGTCTCTCATACCTGTCTGTATCCAGTAGTGTCACATTCGTAAACTTAGTGCAAAAGTGTTTCAGTTTACTATTCGTTAGGCGAATTTCTCTGTTCACACAAGACCAGTCTGCCAGGTCATATCTCGTGGGCACAGTTCTTAGTATTATGTTTGTATGCTGTAATAACTGCAACAATACGAGTAGCTTTTTAATGAAAGTGCTGGCCTCGTTGCAATAAACATCGTTTGCTCCTGCGATTATCGGAACACAGTCTTTTTCCATGAATTTAGCACATTCTGTGTGTATGTCTTCTACCACATTCACGAATTGCACCTGGTTTAACAATCGCTGATATACACGAACCATCTTGAGCAGAGTTCGACATGCATGTCGAAATATTGCGAGCATGACTGTCTCCAAATATTTTTCCGTTATTTTTCCGTTGTGTTTGTTTACGTACGCGATCGGAACTTTTTCTTACGCAACCACGCGTGTTTTGTGTACACGTGTTGCCATCTACTACAATTTTAGATGCACTGTTTTTGTTATTTGAATTATCACTGTTTATCAAGCACTGAACTTTGTCCACTGTTGAGGCTTCTTTATTCACTTGTAGATTTCCTTTCTTGTATATAAATGTGGCGTTGTCGACGGTTACGTTTTCACGACGTACATAACACTGATCTACACACACTGTCGAAGCACTACCGTTTTGTAGAGCTGACAGCATCAGAGCTATTTTGATTTTGTGGCAGGCGAGCTGATTGTGGTGCAGTAGTGTCAAGCAGGGTTGGTAGAATGGCCAGTTTGCCAGCTAAGAATGTGGGAGGGAGGGGTGGCAGGTATAAGAGCTTGAACAATCTTAGTGGCCAGTGAGAAGGGGCACATGCTGAAAGCATTTTATCTTGAGAGGGGTGACGGGATGGAGGGGACAGAAATTGTTGGGTTGAGGATGTGGGGACAGCAGGTTACTATAGGTTGAGGCCAGGATAATTTCAGAAACAGAGAATATGTTGTAAGGATAACTCTGGTCTGTGTGGTTCAGAAGAGCTAGTGGAGGAGGGGAGGATCTGTATAATCTGGGTTGTGAACCAGCCATTAAAATAAATCATTTTGTGTTCAGCTGCACATTGTGCCCCAAGTACCGTCTACTTTCCTTTTGGCCATAGTTTGGGGGTGGCCATTCATACTGGTGGACAGTTGGTTTATAGTCATACAATACAGAAAGCTGTGCAGTGATTGCACCAGAGCTGGTATATGTTGGCAGCTTTCGCAGGTTGCCCAGCCTCTGATGGGGTAGGCTAAGCCAGTAACATGACTAGAATAGTATATGCCTGGTGTGTGGATTAGGCAGATCTTGTACTTTGGTCTGCTGCATGTATATGATCTCTGTAATAAGCAGTTGAGAGTGGGAGTGGCACAGAGATGCACTAAGATGATGTGTAGGTTGGGTGGGCAATGAAACACCACTTTAGTAGGGGTGCGAAGGATCTTGGGTAGGATGTCCCTCTTTCAGGGCAGGAAGAGAGATAAAGCCCTGGTGACAATATGGTTCACTTGTTCCAGTCCAGAGTGATATTGGGTGATGAGGGGGCACTCCTTTTAGCTGATTCTTGGGGATGGTGGGAGGATTGTGGGTGTGTGAGGATATGGCATTGGAAATTTGTTTGTGGACTAGATTGGGGGAATTTAGCTGTCTGCGAAGGCCTTTGTGAACCCTTCAGCATACAGGGCAAGAGTGTTCTCCTCAGAGCAGATATGTCATCCACAGGTGACTAAGCTGTATGTGGGGGAATTTTTTGTGTGTGAAAGGGATGGCAGCTGTCGAAATGTAGGTACTGTTGGTGGTTAGTGAGTTTGATGTTGACTGAGGTGTGGATGAAGCCATCAGAGAGGTGGAGGTCAATTTCCAGGAAGGTGGTAAACTGTGTAGAGGAGGACCAGGTGAAGCAGACAGGAGAAATGGTGTTGAGGTTCTGAAGGAATGTGGATAGGTCGCCTTGGCCCTGAGTTCAGATCGTGAAGATATATCATCAATTAACACTTAACCAGATTGGGTGTTGGGAGATGGATCATTGAATATTTGTGGAATGACTCCCTAACTGTAATGTTCAGTCAATTTGTATTCTAAGCATTTTTATAGTAACTGTATCTCAGTCTGGGAGTCATTCATTGACTTTCTGCAATACATCCTACACTGAAAATTGGGATTTCTCTGAAGAATCTAGAAAATTGCATACTTCTTACAAAGTGGCATCAAACTTGGTACCAAGAGTGTGGTCCCCATTTAAAACAGAGGATGGGTTTGAAACTAATTTAGCATAGCAGTCTATATGATAACAGTCTTCTACAGTTACTGAACACAAAACATTGTTGATATGTTCAACAACTTTTCTTCAAAAATCATAGTTACATTTCTCTGCTTTCTCAGGCAGTGTGTGTTTCAATGTTAATTGTATCACTGCCTTCAATATCTTAGTGAAACTCTTGTGAATGGGGTTCAGTGATCCGGAAAAGTGCCTAACACCAGCAGCAGCCAGATGTGTGTCAAAAGATGTTGCTGAGGTCTCCCATCACAGCACTGCATAGCAGGAGAGCTATCAGGCAGACATTGAAACCCTGTGGCTGCATCATGTTTACTGCCACAAATAAACTACAGTGGTGCTTTCTTTTTGTTTGGTCATCAGTCTACTCAGTTACAGATATGAGATGACAGTGTTAACTTTCACACGAGAGTGCCCCCCCCCCCCCCCCCCCCCCCAAAAAAAAGAAAACTTACAAAAGTCTAGACATGGCACTCACCATCATGAAGTGAAGTGTCATAACCATCTCTCAACCACATCATTTACATTTACAATAGCTATGGCTTACGTTACACAATCAAGTCAGTGCCCCCAACTAGGCATTTCCATTTCAATCACAGAAATTTTGTCATTAATATTACCTTGTTAAATACACAGAAGCAGGGTCTCTATGTCTCTATTAAGAAGTTATTTTTCCCAAACATGTTTGCAGAAATAAGTGAATTATTGCCCAGTTCATCCTAAAATGATTGATTTAATACATCAGAAGACCTGAAATTCTCACAACTTTTGCTCCTGAAGCATAAGCCAGGTAAGTAACATAGCTGTGTGATATATTACATTATTTTAAACTGTATTCATCCAAGACAAAAGAAGTGACTTCGTTCTTGTAGGTTTATGTCCAAACCAGTTGATGGCCTCTGATGAGGAATTTACATCATTGTACTATGCACCGGATAAACAAATGAATTCACAGTCTTAGCAACAACCCATTTCATCTTCTGTAACTCTCTCACTGTAATGTTATGGGAAACTTATTACCTATAGACGTACTGTCACTGAAGAAACAAGTACACCATAACTGATTTTGCTTTTGCATGAATGCAAAAATGTGCACAGGAACAGGTCATTGTTGTGTGGAGAGCAGTTCTTGTACAAGACTTCAGCTCATGGAAATTGGAATGATCTCTTCAATGACAAAATGTTGCTCACTAGAAAGTGATGCATCAACTTGGAGATCTGTCTTGACAGATATTCACAGGGTAAGACACTCCACCAATTGTTGATTCTCTGCAAGCCTTCCTGCACTTCGCTGCAGTCTTCCAGCTTCTCAGCCTCCATACAGGCAAATTGCCTCACATAAACATGGAATTTCTGTATTTTTTTTTACTTGTTTGACTTAAGCAGTATATTTTCCACCTTCATTTGCATTGTAAGGAAATGAAAATCCATTATTTTGGCAGAAACAGCTGTGCCACATATGTCAGCTGAAGAAAATCAGGAAAGAAAAGCAGATAAATGGAAATAAATAATAGTCATGAAATCATACTTGCTATACTTCAGTTGCCACTAAAATCTTTTTTATATATAGGCCTACATTTAGTTTGGGAATAATTCTCAAACATACTGATGAACAGAAACTGTCTTGAATTTCAATTGAGAAGAAAACTTTTACTGTGAAAACACTTTGTGTAGTGTAAGCCAACTTCTGGTCAAAGAATCTGTCAATTTAATATTAGTTTTAAGTTTACGCACTGAACAAATTTCCTCTGTTTACTTTCTTTACTTATCACTAATTCCGTCTGACACAACATTGAGTTGGCTGCTACTCAGCCACAGATCTGATGCTAAAAGCCTTGAGGAAGATTGTGTCCACCTTGATGGAGACCACACAGTAAGAGATAAGCTCTGTCTGTTGCTAGAAACCTGATAGTCTGTCCTTATTACTGTGGTCAATGGTACATTAAACACTAATCTTCACACAATGGAAAATCCATTACATAATAATGACAATGTTATGAAAAGGGTAGTTGCTACTCACCACACAGTGGAGATATGGAATATATGTTATCTAATTGTGATGAATGCCTGTTTAGCTGAAAGCTTTGTTTGACAATCTTTGTTGTGCCTAACTGTGAATCAGCATCTCCACAATACAATGAGTAGCACCTATCCTTTTTATAATACTGTCAAACAATCTTTTTTTATTGCTGTGAGATGACAGAGAGATCTAGGTAGAGTCAGTGTAAGCTTGCTGTCATGCATTCATTATCTGCGGCTCATGGTCTTGCGGTAGCATTCTCGCTCCCCGCGCACGGGGTCCCGGGTTTGATTCCTGGTGGGGTCAGGGATTTTCTCTGCTTTGAGATGACTGGGTGTTGTGTGTCTTTCATCATCATTTCATCCTCATTCACTCGCAAGTCGCCGTAATGGCGTTAAAGAACTTGTGGAGCAGCGGCCGAACCGCCCCGTGAGGGGTCTCCTGGCCACCAATGCCATAAGCTCATTATTATTATTATTATTATTATTATTATTATTATTATGCAGTCTTCAAGGGTACATGAGCGGGCCTTCAGCCCTAAAAGCCCATACTGATGATGTTTCATTGAATGATTCACATGCTGACACTTGTTGATGGCCCAGCATTGAAATCTGCAGCAGTTTGTGGAGTGGTTGCACTTCTGTCATGTTGCACAATTCTCTTCAGTTGTTGTTGGTCTCATTCTTGCAGGATCCTTTTCCAGCAACAGCAGTGTCGGAGATTTGATGTTTTAGCACATTCCTGATATTCATGGTACAGGAAAATCCCCACTTCATCACTACCTCAAAGATGCTGTGTCCCATTGCTCGTGTACCATCTATAACACCACACCCAAACTCACTTAAATCATGATAACCTGCCACTGTAGCAGCAGTAACCAATCTAACAACTGTAGCAGACCCATGTTGTCTTATATAAGCATGGCCAACAGCAGTGCCATATTCTGCCTGGTTACATATCTCTGTATGTGAATATACATGACTATATCAGTTTCTTTGTCACATCAGTGTACATCTAAAACAATAGTTTCCTAAGATCAGATTTCACTACACAGGAACCCAAGGAATTTTGCAGAGGGAGAAAGAAGTGGCAATGAAATATTAGCATTTCTGCAAGATGAATCAATTGAATGTGTGGTGTCATATACTCTCGGCTGTGCAGACATTGCACATGAGGAGTACAGTGATGATGATATGAGTGTAACAAGTGAAAATGATATTGAAACTGGTGTTGATCCATGTAGTTCATCACCCACATCAGACAGGGAGCCACAGATCCCATCTCCAGTTAAATGTAGTAAAGGACGATCATTGTCCAAAGAGCAGGTACTAAGCATAGCTACATAAATAGAAGACTATCCACAGCATAGTAAAAATATAATTATGAACAGATTTTGAATAAGTATGCGACAATATGACCCTGTAGTCCAGAAGAAAAGCTGTGGATATTTATAAGGACGTGGTGCTCTTGTTATAAAACTGGTGTTTGCACATTTCAGATATACTAGATATAATTTACAGAATACTGATCTACTACAATATGGACATCAAACTCTACATAACAAATTACAGTGATTTCTAGGGAAGCAGTGGATGTTTGCATAATGTCAAACAATGCTACAGATTGGAAGATGTAAGATAACAAAATTTCAAACAAAGTGTCAACTTGACAATACACAGCAAACTGTGGAACTGGCCCCAAAATTTGTAGATGAGATAAACAAACTTATCCCATCATTCAGTAAGGAATTTGATTGCAACCCCTATCAATCTGGATTTGAAGAGGAAATGCATATGAATGGAACCTTGGAGATTAGAGGTACCAAGAAAGTTTTATTGAGATCAATTAACATCAATGCCTTAACACATTCATAAACAATTACTCTCACTGTTAATCTGGGTGGTAAATTGGATGGAAAGTTATATATTGTGCTGCAAGAAGTTGAAGGTGCTCTGCCCACTATGAGTCTTTCTCATGGGCATGCTCTTGCAAGGGCAGTAGGGAATGTTTACGTCACAGCAGGTAAAAGTGGGATAATGAGTATTAGAGAACTATAACTATGATATGAGCACTGCTTTTGGCACATAGCTCATCAAAATATCTTACTTTTACTTGATTCTTGATCTGAATATAAAAATCATACTCCTGTGGAACAAACTATCCCACCTGAAAAGTGTGTCACATTACAATTCATACCACCTGGAACCACTGAACAAATTCAGCCTCTGGAATTTTGTTTCTTCTGTACCTACAAAACATATAATCACACCATCAGCAACTACACCTTAAAGGATAGCCAGTTTTATGATAAGTTCAACAACAGACTGTTTCACATTTGGTTGCATGTCTTCACATTCCATCAGTTCTCATCATCTTCTTACACCAGTGCTACAATACATGCCTTAAAAGTGGATACCTAGCTTAACGCCCTGCACAGTTTGTATATTCAAGAAAGTTTGTCTTCATTCTCATTGGTGCAAACTGGTGTGATCACTGTGGTGTGCCTTGTTTCATTCGGTGTTCATGGTGCAAGTTAATGGTTCATTTTGAACATTTTTTGAATGTTGACAACCAACATTTTGTGAAGTGTAATATATGCGTCCCGTACAAGGTAGATGTCTGTACCTTCTGGACAATCATTTCCTGTTGCACTCTTGCTGCATGCAGTGAGTCATTGTTATTGTGGTCTTCAGTCCTGAGACTGGTTTGATGCAGCTCACCATGCTACTCTATCCTGTGCAAGCCTCTTCATCTCCCAGTACCTACTGCAGCCTACATCCTTCTGAATCTGCTTAGTGTATTCATCTCTTGGTCTCCATCTACGATTTTTACCCTCCACGCTGCCCTCCAGTACTAAATTGGTGATCCCTTGATGCCTCAGAACATGTCCTACCAACCGATCCCTTCTTCTAGTCAAGTTGTGCCACGAACTCTTCTTCTCCCCAATTCTATTCAATACCTCCTCATTAGTTATGTGATCTACCCATCAAATCTTCAGCATTCTTCTGTAGCACCACATTTCAAAAGCTTATATTCTCTTCTTGTCTAAACTACTTATTGTCCATGTTTCACTTCCATACATGGCTACACTCCATACAAATACTTTCAGAAACGACTTCCTGACACTTAAATCTATACTTGATTTTAATAAATTTCTCTTCTTCAGAAATGCTTTCCTTGCCGTTGCCAGTCTACATTTTATATCCTCTCTACTTCGACCATCATCAGTTATTTTGCTCCCCAAATACCAAAACCCCTTTACTACATTAAGTGTCTCATTTCCTAATCTAATTCCCTCAGCATCACCCGACTTAATTCGACCACATTCCATTATCCTCGTTTTGCTTTTGTTGATGTTCATCTTATACCCTCCTTTCAAGACACTGTCTATTCAGTTCAACTGCTCTTCTAAGTCCGTTGCTGTCTCTGACAGAATTACAATGTCATCAGCGAACCTCAAAGTTTTTATTTCTTCTCCATGGATTTCAATGCCTTTTCCAAACTTTTCTTTTGTTTCCTTTACTGCTTGGTCAATATACAGATTGAATAGCATTGGGGAGAGGCTATAACCCTGTCTCACTCCCTTCCCAATCACTGCTTCCCTTTCATGTCCCTCGACTCTTATAACTGCCATCTGGTTTCTGTACAAATTTAAAAGAGCCTTTTGGTCCCTGTATTTTACCCCTGCCATCTTTCGAATTTGAAAGAGAGTATTCCAGTTAACATTGTCAAAAGCTTTCTCTAAGTCTACAAATGCTAGAAACGTAGGTTTGCCTTTCCTTAATCTATTTTCTAAGATAAGCCGTAGAGTCAGTATTGCCTCACGTGTTCCAACATTTCTGCGGAATCCAAATTGCTCTTCCCCGAGGACAGCTTCTACCAGTTTTTCCATTTGTCTGTAAAGAATTCGTGTTAGTATTTTGCAGCTGTGACTTATTAAACTGATACTTCGGTAATTTTCACATCTGTCAACACCTGCTTTCTTTGGATTGGAATTATTATATTCTTCTTGAAGTCTGAGGGTATTTTGCCTGTCTCCTACATCTTGCTCATGAGATGGTAGAGTTTTGTCAGGACTGGCTCTCCCAAGGCCATCAGTAGTTCTAATGGAATGTTGTCTACTCCTGGGGCCTTGTTTCAACTCAGGTCTTTCAGTGCTCTGTCAAACTCTTCGCGGAGTATCGTATCTCCCATTTCATCTTCATCTACATCCTCTTCCATTTCCATAATATTGTCCTCAAGTACATCGCCCTTGTATAGACCCTCTATATACCCCTTCCACTTTTCTGCTTTCCCTTCTCTGCTTAGAACTGGGTTTCAATCTGTGCACTTGATATTCATACAAGTGGTTCTCTTTTCTCCAAAGGTCTCTTTAATTTTCCTGTAGGCAGTATCTCTCTTACCCCTAGTGAGATAAGCCTCTACATTCTCACATTTGTCCTCTTTCCATCCCTGCTTAGCCATTTTGCACTTCCTATCGATCTCATTTTTGAGACGTTTGTATTCCTTTCTGCCGGCTTCATTTACTGCATTTTTATATTTTCTCCTTTCATCAATTAAATTCAATATTTGTTCTGTTACCCAACGATTTCTACTAGCCCTTGTCTTTTTACCTACTTGATCCTCTGCTGCTTTAACTACTTCATCCCTCAGAGCTACCCATTCTTCTTCTACTGTATTTCTTTCCCCAATTCCCGTCAATTGTTCCCTTATGCGCTCCCTGAAACTCTGTACAACCTCTGGTTTAGTCAGTTTATCCAGGTCTCATCTCCTTACATTCCCACCTTTTTGGAGTTTCTTCAGTTTTAATCTACAGTTCATAACCAATAGATTGTTTGTCAGAGTCCACATCTGCCCCTGGAAATGTCTTACAATTTAAAACCTGGTTCCTAAATCTCTATCTTACCATTATATAATCTATCTGAAACCTTCTAGTATTTCCAGGGTATACATGTACACAACCTTCTTTTATGATTCTTGAACCAATTTTTAGCTATGATTATGTTATGATTAAGTTATGCTCTGTGCAAAACTCTACCAGGCGGGTTCCTCTTTCATTTCTTAGCCCCAATCCATATTCACCTACTACGTTTCCTTCTCTTCCTTTTCCTACTGTCGAATTCCAGTCACCCATGACTATTAAATTTTCATCTCCTATCACTACCTCAATAATTTCTTTTATCTCATCATACATTTCTTCAATTTCTTTATCATCTGCAGGACTAGTTGGCATATAAACTTGTACTACTGTAGTAGGCATGGGCTTCGTGTCTATCTTCGTCACAATAATGCGTTCACTATGTTGTTGGTAGTAGCTTACCCGCACTCCTATTTTTTATTCATTATTAAACCTACTCCTGCATTACCCCTATTTGATTTTGTATTTATAACCCTATACTCACCCGACGAAAAGTCTTGTTCCTCCTGCCACCGAACTTCACTAATTCCCACTATATCTAAATTTAACCTATCCATTTCCCTCTTTAAATTTTCTAACCTACCTGCCCAATTAAGGGATCTGACATTCCACACTCCGATCCGTAGAACACCAGTTTTCTTTCTCCTAATAACAACGTCCTCTTGAGTAGTCCCTGCCTGGAGATCCGAATGGGGGACTATTTTAGCTCCGGAATATTTTACCCAAGAGGACGCCATCATCATCTAATCATACAGTAAATCTGCATGCCCTCGGGAAAATTTGCAGCTGCAGTTTTCCTTTGCTTTCAGCCGTTCGCAGAATCAAAACAGCAAGACTGTTTTGCTTAGTGTTACAGGGCCAGATCAATCAATCATCCAGACTGTTGCCCCTGCAACTACTGAAAAGGCTGCTGCCCCTCTTCAGGAACCACACATTTGTCTGGCCTCTCAACAGATACCCCTCCATTGTGGTTGCACCTACGGTACAGCTATCTGTATCGCTGAGGCACGCAAGCCTCCCCACCAATGGCAAGGTCCATGGTTCATGGGGGGGAGTGAGTCATTAGCACCTAATATTTATCCCATCATAACTGTTAACACAACAGTTTCAAATGATCCTTACTAAAGATTGAACTTTCAACCTCACCCTCAAGGGGTTCCTTGCTAGCAGCCTGAAGGTTAACATTTTGAACAACTGGCTATGGAACTAGCAAGAATACATGCTTGTAAGAAATGAATCACCTTTTGCTGATGCAGTCATTTAGTGACATTGTCGATCGTTTAGATGACAATTAGAGTTCTAGACTGCAAAAACTATAAAGAACAATATTAAGTGTGAAACATGTAACAAACCAAAAGAATTATATTCAAGAACATTCTGTAATTTCTGGTGCATCATTGTTACAATTCAGCAACAACTACAGCTTAAAATTTTGTCAATAGTGCCAGGTTATGTAATTACAATTACAAAGAGAAATAATTATACAAATCCTAAATCAGAAATTTTGCAAGAACGCGTAGTATGATTATTCAGATTACAGGACGATGGCTATAATACAGTGAACTTCAATTCAAATCTTGTCACGTCTGTGTGGACATCTATTGCAATGCTCATCACTGACATACTATAAGGGGAGTATGTAGACTTGACCAAAGACTGTAGTGTGTAGTGAATGGCACTTGGTGTAACATGTTTCTCTTTTATTTCCTGATCCAATTAAACATATTTAGCTATAACCATATCACATGCATTACTGGGACTCTCCCTGTTACCTATGTAGGCATGTTGTCAACACATCTTTCAGTTCCTTAAGAACATGGATGTGCACAGAAATTTGTCTGTGGGGGTGGGGGATGAGGGTGATGTGGTGTGGGGTAGGGTGAGGTAGATTGGGTTTGGATTGGATTGGGTTGAGGAGTGGGGTGGAAGGGGGAGGCAACAAAACTCTAAAACTGATGGTTTTTAAGGAAATGAATTGTCCAGTTTTCAGAAGTGTCGTGGCACAAGAACTAAATTTTATAGGTGACATAAAAAATTGAAGTTTAGTGGAATAATGGGAAATCATTACGAGAAGTGTATGAGAATTCTGTAATGAATAAAATCTCTGTACTGCACATTCTGGAAGGAGGGGAATGCGCTTACTTGATCCTTGATATGGATGTCTATGCATAAATAAAGTATTGTTGTTTTAACATCTTCGTCACTGAGGAGCAGGCTCTGCTCATTTTTCTTGATATGTATTAAGACTCCTAACTCTTCATATAATTTAATTTCCAAGACATTTTTTAGTTGAACAAGCGCCACAAAATAAAGGTGTTCAATGAGTTATACACCACAAAACACATTTGCAAAAACTTCTCAAGAACAAAGATGACACAACATCAAATAACTTTTTTAAAAGTTTTGAGCATACTAGATAGCACATAATTATTTGTTCACACACACACACACACACACACACACACACACACACACACACACACACACACACACACACACAGTTGGAAGTAGGTGTGGACATTGGCTAGTGGAGATTGAGGCAGTAATGCATATTATTAAGTGCCATCACTTCCACACAAAACGGTAGTTCCAGATAGTCTATGATCCATGGGCAGTTCATGTGCAGTGATGAGCAGTTCATTGCTCAGTATACTTAAGACCTCAACAAGGTGTCTGTCTCCTCATCCTAGATTATAGATAGACTTTCCTTGTCATATCCATCAAGACAGATGGCCATTGGTATGGAAATGTGATTAAGTTGTGAAAAGACACTATAAAAAGAACTAAATTATAACCTGGTGGTTACATATTCAGGCAGTCTCTACAGAACAACCGGAATTCTTCAGTGCCGATTGCTATGACCATAAGAAATTTCCCACCTCAGGCATGCCATGGGAGAAAAGCAAAATTGAAGATACTGTGGAAACTAGCTCCCTCCTCACTTTGTTTATTTATTTTATAGAACCTCATGTTCATTCATTAGATCTGGGTTTGACTCCCACTTTTTCAACATTTTTACCGAAGCCCCAGCCATGCGAGGAATGTTGCCTCATACCCAACAGGGTAGCCAGTCCACATGGAGAGTTATCGGGTACCCATATTATGGTAACCCCCTGATTCTAAAAAAAAAAAAAATTCACTACTGATATTCATGCTGTTATCTCCCTGAATTTGCCAAGGAGCAGCTGTCTGTCTGTTTGGAGGTATGGGGATTCCAGAGAATAGTCATCAACCCAGGCATTTAAATCCTTGCATTATTCTAAAAGAAAAAAGAACCCAGCATACTGAACTTATAGAACTGTACTGATACATTACAACAGCGGCTTGATGTGGCAGGCACCAACATTGTTACAGACATTGTTACTCACTTCTCTGCCCCAACCATCCTCCCACCCTCCCACTCCCCTCTTCCCCTGCACCTTCCCACTCCACACACCAACCCTATCTTCTCTCCCCCTCTTCCCCATCCCACATGAAGCATGTTCTGGTGCAACATTCTCCATCCCAACTGGTGTCTCTTCAATTTCTAATGCAGTGGCCAGAACTTGTGCTAGCAGATCTTCCCCTGTCTCACAGCAAAGCAGAAATTAAGTGACATCAGTTGACTGTCTCGCACAGTACACATCAGCCCTGTTTCATTCCAGGACAAACAACTCTGAGATTTTTCTTTTTCCCCCCAGCAGACATTGAAGCATTACGCATCTGAATTGAAACCTTCGTAGAACGAAAATGGTATATTTCTGGACATGGGTTCCTACTCAAAGGGTTCCTATTCAAAATATAATGTTCTCACTTCCCTCTGTAAGTCCTACCAGTTTGTAATGGGAATTTCTGAAGAACCTGTATTTTTCTTAGTGTACAAATGACTCAATCCAGTGTACATCTGATCCCCTCCTTGTTCCACTCCACATCACCCTGTCATTCTCCTCCCCCCTCCCCCTCCCTCACTCCTCCACCTCCCTCCCCTATACCTCTGCCTTCCCTACTGCTGCCTCACCACACCCATCCCATACCCGCTTCCCTCTACTTAATTAATTAATAAATTAGTCTGGTAGTTTAACATATCTGAGTGTCACTGTTTGAGGAGTTAACATCATTACTGAGCGATTCCTTACATTGGTTTAGTCATTAAGTACTTGCTTTTTCATTGCAATGGCTCCATGGGTATGAACGTTTTCCTATAATGGCAGAAGTCTCTTGTTGTAGTTGTTCACCCAAAAATTTTGATGTCCAGTTCCATGTTTGATGGTTCATGTCCATTTTTATCACATGTTCAGCAAAGTTAGAATGCCATTTTGGAACTTCCAGCTTCTTATTTGCTCTTTATACCTATATTAGAAATTCCTGTGTGTCATTCCTCCACCTTCCCCTCTCCACCATCCCTCCTCCCTCTGGTCCTCCCTCACCTCTCTGCCCCAACCATCCTCCCACCCTCCCACTCCCCTCTTCCCCTGTACCTTCCCACTCCACACACCAACCCTATCTTCTCTCCCTCTATTCCCCATACCACATAGCCCCTCATCCCCCTCCCCTACCTCCTCTCTCTCCCACCCACTTCTTTCTCCCCTTCCCCTCTCCTCCATCCCCCCTCTCTTCCAGTGCGCCCTCTCTTCCAGTGCACCCTCTCCAACCATCCCACTCTCTCCCGCCACCTGCCTTCTCTTACCCCACTTCCCTCCCTCCCCAACTTCCCTCTCTCTCCCCACCACCCTCTCCCTACTCCCTCTCCCCCTCTAACCCCTCAATCTCTCCCTAATCCCCCTCTCTCCCACTCCTCCTTTCTCTCTCCCCTACCTCCCTCATCTACTACCAGTCCTATGGTTTGATTATGTCACTAGACGTTCTATCCGTGACCTCATTCCTCAAGGTCAAGGTCATCTCGTACCTGCCTAACAGAACACTGAACAAATTCAGATATATGCTGCTAGGATCCTGACAGGTCAATACAGTCCACAAAAAAGTGTAACAAAAACGCTTGCAGAATTAAAATGAACTCTTGGAAGAAAGATGATGTACTTCTCACAAAAAATCTTTTGGGTAAATTTAGAGATCCTATGTCTGACAAATACTGTGGAACAACTATGGTACTACCAATATATACCTCATGTAGGAATCATGAGATTACGGTAAGAGGGATTAGGGCAAGTACAGAGTCAGTTATTTTCCTCCTCATTCAAGTGAAGGGAATAGGAAAGAAAAGCGATAATATTGGCAAGATATACTGTGCACCATGTGCTGCAGATTGGTCTGGGGAGTACATATGTAGAAGTTGATGTAGGTGTAGTATCTGTCTCAAGCCATTTCAGATGGAATGGCTACATTAACTATATGGATGGCAGGTGCCAGATTCACATTTGTGGAAATAATCCTAAGAAAATAATTCAGCCACGAAGGAAGTTGCCAACAGAACCTTCAATCGATCAATTCTTGAGTACTGATCGCTGTAGATAGAAAAGACACGATTCGTTTAGTCAGTGCGAGAGCATCACAGTAACGCTTTAACACGCTGTGCACCATTCGAAACTATAGTTCCGAGTCAATAAACATACTTCTTCCTCCAACCTACAGCGCACGTAATGACGGCGAAGGCAGACTTAAGAGACATTTTGGCGTATACAAACGCCCTCCGTGAATAGCATAGAAGGGAGGAAAATGGTATTAGTATATCAGGTAATCGCGCCATTTCGGTACACCACACAGTGGCTTGTGTAGTTTAGATGTAAATGCTTATTTGAAATGTACATGAATTGTGTGAGGTCATCATTCCTGAATCTCGAGCGTTACGTGAACGAATAACTACAACATACCGGTATGTGAAGTGTGAGTTAACACAGTTGCTTGTTTCTGAGGACACGCCAGCGTGGCAGGCGTTGCTGTCTACTAACTGATGTGCTTGGTCGCGAACACTCTGTCGAAGCAAGTATTCGAAAGAAAGCCAAGTAGGCCTAGTTATTGAATTTTACTGCCGAATATAGGAAGAATATTGAACAGTAGGGAAAGTTGTCGAAGACTGAAACAGGCTGAAGTTTATTCGGATATCGCGCCATGATTTTGTTACTGCAGTGCTATAATACCTTTTGCCAAAGGATCTCAGTATTACCAAGTAGTTAAAACAGTCATCCGGTCACCTAAATCCAGTTGTAGATTGCCTATCTAAAGACTTCCAAGGGGAACAAAAATTTGAATTTCTGTATTTCATATAATTATTGACCGAATGTAAAGATATAAAATTCTGTTCTAATCTACTCACTAAGAGAAATAATCTTATGCTTAAGTTTTAACAAATTAAGACGTATTAAAGCTAGAAATTGTGAATATGTATTGAGGCAACACAACTCTTGGGATAGAAACTACCCAGGTTATATTTATTTAGTATTTGGGAATAACGACTTCCAATAAAATTTACACATAATTTCAAACCTTTTGGAAACTATCTTTCGGTAACACCCCCACAAAATAACGAAAGGAAAAAGGCTTATCCCTTACAACATTTTCGATGCCCATATAGTAGAGCTGCAGCATCATGCACGACGTTTTAATTTATTACTTCTTATCTACTAACTCTAGTCGCTATACACTTTACAGACAGTATCTGCATATACCACTAAACGTACCTGCATCTTAATATCACTGTATGACACACAGTTCAGGAGATATGACGTCTTAACATTGAGACGCGTGGGAAACTATCCCTGTACCCATTATAACGGATCTTTTACATTGGGATAAATTTATTTTACTTTTTGTTTGATGTTTTCGTTAAATAGCTGAATAAATTGTAATTAGAAATAATTTAATTAAGAGGTATAATCTTGTGTTAAAGTTCTAACACTGTGAATATGTCTTAAGGCAGTATAAGTCGCGGTGCACAAATTACCCAGATTTTATTCATCTAGTATTTGGGAATGAGAGCACTTGTAACCACCCTGTTAAATTGTTGGAATCTTAGGCAGCCGGTGTCGTAATTTTGCAATGAGAGTTATTATGAACGTTTCGTAGTATTTCGCGTGAAGCGCCGTTGCGACAAAGGCAAAGGTCAATTGCGGAAACCAAGCCACTGAATATGATAAGTAATGTTATTAAAGAATACGCCATACTGAATACAGAAAATATGAGGGCACGTACATTCGCGAGTGAGTGGTTCAAAATAAGAATTAATACCGTACTAAAGGAAATGGGTCATAAATATAGTTACGTCGGTACACACTCAGTTGTATGTGAACATGCGATCGGGATAGAAGCACGTACGTTCGAAGTACTTTCATTCCCCGTGGCCTGGGTAAAAAGAATTATGGTTAAAATGCATTTATTCATCTGAGAAAGAAAATAATCTGAATTGGTAGTTAAATGAAAAGAAAGACTGAATGTTCTGAATGTCGCGGAAGACATGACCTAATAATTGCAATTGACATTGGCGGCCACGAAGGGAGAGAGACATTCACGTACCTCTATTGTTGAGCAGCGCGGTCGTGAAGATCGTCGCCACCATCTAAATTCTTGGTACAAAATTAATAACAATATAACAATCTTCCAAAGTTACAGGAGCAGGGATCCATGGTATCGTGTCATGAAATTATATTGTTCATAAAGTGCTTTCATTATATAACACGATTTCACTTTAAAATTACACAGAACGCCTATCACCACACTTGACAACAACGAAACGTAGCCAGCACTAAAACTAATAAACGAAGAGCGTAAATCTTCTTTTGTCCCTCAGTGTTAAATACTTTTCACATTAATCTTTGGTATAAGAAAAAAAATTAGGCCCCTTTACACACATAACGAGTTCCAACAAAATTGGCACATAATTTGGAAACTATTTCTCGTTCACACTCTCGCGGAATAAGGAAAGAAAAAAGGTTTATCCCTTACAATCCTTTGATGCCCATACGGTAAAGCTTCGGCCATCATGCATGACGTTTTAATTTATTATTTCTTTACGACTAACTCTAGTCGGTAGACATTATACAGGGCGTTTCAAAAAGAAAGAGCAGATTTCAAACATTTATTTCTCAAAAACTACAAATGATAGAAACACAATTCAAACGTTTCTTGTCAGAGAAAGGTTCAAAGTTTTTCAATGGTCCGCGCAGAAGTTCCATCCAAATCCGCAGTGGCGCTGGCGTTTGTTTGTAGGAAAATGGCGACGACACCACAGGAACGATCATTTTGTGTGCTGCAATTTGCAAAGTTAGAGTCCATTGTTGGTGTGCAACGTGCATTCCGCCGTCAATTCAACAAACAGCCGCCTCGTCATAAGCAAATTTATGAGTGGCATCACAGATTCGTAGAAGATGGTTGCATCTGCAAGCGAAAAAGCACGGGTCGTCCACGCACATCGGATGAAAATGTCGAGCGTGTCCGTGCAGCTTACGAAAGGAGCCCTAGAAAATCCACGGCACGGGCAAGTCACGAACTAAACATGTCTAAAACAACGGTATGGCGCGTTCTGAGTAACCGTCTGCACATGAAGCCGTACAAACTGCAGTTATTGCAAGCATTGCGTCCTGACGACCACAACAAAAGGTTCGAATTTTCAACTGCAATTCTACAGGACATGGAAGAGGACAATTTTGCCGAACGATTAATTTTTTCAGATGAATCAACGTTTCACATTTCTGGTAAAGTTAATCGGCATAACGTACGAATTTGGGCGAGTGAAACTCCGAGGGACGTTATTCAACATGAAAGAGACTCACCAAAGGTTAACGTCTTTTGTGCAATTTCGGTAAACAAAGTTTATGGACCTTTCTTTTTCATGGAGAAAACTATCACAGGAACCATTTACCTGGACATGTTAGAATACTGGCTATTTCCTCAACTTCAGGAAGATTCAAATCACTTCATCTTCATGCAAGATGGCGCCCCACCACACTTCTCTGAACCTGTACGACGGTACCTAAATAACACCATTCCAGGACGGTGGATTGGAAGAGCAGGAGCACAAGATCAATGTCATCGTCTGTGGCCTCCCAGGTCACCAGACCTTACTCCCTGCGATTTTTATTTGTGGGGGTACATAAAGGACTGTGTTTATGTCCCACCTATGCCCGCTACTCTTCAAGAGGTACGACATCGAATTGTTGCGGCCGTGAATTCGGTAACTAAAGACCAGTTGCGTCGTGTGTGGCAAGAAATGAGATACCGGTTTGATATTTGTCGTGTAACAAATGGTGCTCATATTGAGGTACAGTTTTGATATTTGTTGTGTAACATTTGGTACTCATATTGAGTGAAGGACCGTTGGAATTGTGTTTCTATCATTTGTAGTTTTTGAGAAATAAATGTTTGAAATCTGCTCTTTCTTTTTGAAACGCCCTGTATATGCGGTATCCAAACATACCACTAAATGTACCTGCAACATTACATCATTGTACGATACTCAGTTCAGGAGATATGACGTCATAACACTGAGAAGCGTGGAAAACTAACCCGAATCATCCAGACTACACCCAACTAAAATTTTTGATAATCAGGGTACTTAGCGACTTTCAGCAAACTTTAAACATTTTTTCAAATCCTTTCTAGACATTTTCATTAATTCGTGGGTGAATAATGAGAACTTTCTTTTGGAATTGCTTGAGGCATTTTTGTCGATCATCTGGTAATAAATATGCAACCAGTCGCTTTTTTACGATTTCTTCAAACATGAACATATTTTCGAGCCACTACAGGTTCATCTTCAGATGCACGTGTTAGAGAAACGTTATCTAGTGGACCAAGTGAAGCTAGATGCAGTGCCACATCAGATTGCTTCTTATAACATGTATTATTAAGCTATACACAAATAAACACAGTATGTAGCTACACTTGGTTGGTAAAACCAAGTGTAGTACATACTGTTTATAAATCGTAAAAAGACTGACTGGTTGCATATTTATTACCAGATAAACGCAAATTTAAATCACAGTCGCAGTTCGGCATCCACAATGGATATACTGAAACATTTTTGATCTGTGAAGCCATCCTGCATCACAACAATAAAAAGTATTCCAAACTCTGATACACGTTTTCCAGTAAGTAACAAAATTATAGGTCATCTTAAATATTACAAAAGTTAGGAAAATGTGGGTGTTTTCACTCACACATTGGCAGGGGATTTCTTGAAACATTTCTATTTGTGTCGTTTACATCACATGGCAAAAATGTCAGGTGTAAGTAGTAACACTGTGGAAACGTTTTTAAAAACCTACCAAAATAATTTAGCTGTGAAATTATTAATTACTATACTATGAAATATGAGGAATCTAAGAAATTAGTGGTTGGACACTTCAATAATTTTGTCACATGCAGTGACAGCTTAGGCGCTTCATACCATTGAAGACAAAAGAAAGCCACAAGCCACCAGAGTGTTTTTTTCTTTTTTTAATATTAGCAACAAACCTCTTTGAAACTTCCTTCTTTGAGGAATATAATAAAATTATTCACATTTACCTCGTGAAATTTTGAGAAATTATTTTTTATGACTTCTTTTGGTCTGTGATGTTCAAGCTCAATTATAGATTATTACTGTCGTGCTAATGTTTTCATGAAGTCATTTCGCAGTTCATATGTTGTCTTGTAGAAAAGAAGTTTTGGAAGATAAGTTTTCAGGTCTAAAATCCTCGACAACATAAACGACGTCTAGAGGATACTAAGTTCCTTCATTAACTTCAGTTTCCTGCTAAAACTACTACTCATCGCAAGGCTGTCCAGAATCACACAAAACTTAACAATTATATTATGCACACCATGATGCCAACATTAAAAACATGATCACTGCAAATCGTTTCGGTTTACCGTGGTGTTTCAAGTAACCCCATTTAACGGAAAGTGATAAAACCAATATAAATAGGGTTTTGTGTCTTCAACCATAAAGGTTTACAAGCTTGACGTCATATACACATTAACTCATTTGTAAAGTAATCGAGGGTTTTGAATCTGTTTTATACTTCAGAATTCTATTCTTTAATGAATTGGAGAGGGAGCTTAATGGTAATACAGTACTACTGGCATCTCAAGCCTTTGTGGATAATTAACTACACCCATTACGTCATCAGGTACTACTAATGATGGAACAATCCATCATGAACAAAGAGAGGTGTAATTATCAGTGAAGCGAGAAAGCGACGCGAGCATCGCAACGGTATGTCGAAATTGTTGTGTCTATTCGGCTCTTAATTTTTTTGGGATCAATTCACTAAGTTATTATTCCACTAACAATATACAACGTATTTATATGTTATTATCTGTCGGTTTTTCTGGTTTCTAAATTCAGAATAGTTTCTATCCCTCACTCTGTTTATTCATTGTCGGTCCAACTTCTTCTACAACTAAATGCAGCTTCTCTAAGAAGAACTATAAGCTTTCAGAGGTTTCAGCTTATACGACTGTGTTGTCCGCATATCTTCATGTTAAACATTAATTCCGATATCGATATCCGCTAGTGCCACTTTAAATATGGCATCTAAGCTCAACCCGAATAATGGTGCAGGCAAAACAATAACTACAGACGAACTCCTCAAATTGAAAGAGCAACACTACACGACACCATAATCTGCTGTTCCTGAGAGTTACCTGTGGTCACAACAAGCTGCGACGTCGCAATATTATGAGGAAAGCATTCAGAGAACTATGTTAAGAGGAAGGTGCACTTCGTCTCTCTTCGAACGTGGTGTCCCACATGCAGGGCACCGAGGGACTAGGCACAGTCTCCGTCATTGGTTAACTACTCCAGATTGTTCCCTGACTGGGTAAAAGCGGGAGCAATGACCTCAACGAGCACCCGTAGACACCGCTCTGCTCAGGCTCAAAACATGGGAAGCAAGCTCGCTGGAGGTGTTTTAGTCCAGTCAAATTGCAGATATACCTTGCAAAAGGTGGGGTAGAAGATTTTATTTTTTTTAACTCGTTCATATTGTTGGAAAGGTTACAAAACCAAGTTTTGCCAACAAAATATCTCTTGGGAAAACTTTCTGCAGTCAAAAAACTTCGAAAATTTTGGACTTTTTTCCGTTTCTTCAAAATATCTCAGTTTCATTTGCTCCTATCGCTTTAACGTCTATTTTCTTTTTTAATGAGCACAAAATTCTCTACAAATTTGATTCTTACCATTCTTTTCTACTCCCAGTATCTAAGACGCTACAGCACGTTAAAAAACACCAATTTTTCAAATTTTGAGCATAGTGGCAAGATACCTTATTTTTTAACACTGTTTTTTTTTTCATTTTCTGTTTGTGTAGCATAAATACATTATACATCATGCTTTACGTTGGAATTTACCACCTCACTTTCAGGTATTCAATTTCTGTGTATGCAACATGAGGATTGCTGGGCACCCAACTATTGTGATTCTTACATCACTACCTGAAGTTCACTATGGGCCACCTCAGCCCTGGTATTTGTAAAACTATAAATATAAAAATACATCATTAAGAGACACACACACACACACACACACACACACACACACACACACACACACAAAATAAATGGTCTCAGGAAATTGAACTATTATTAGTGCAATAGGCAACCTAATTAGGTAGGTAATTATTCTTGTGTATAAAGGCCACACAGCTGACATTAAAAATAAGTAGCTTTATTACATTAAAATGCATTGTCAGTTACTAAAAAATTTTGACAGTTCTGGGTGTGTAATACTTTAATATCGCACTTTATCGCACTTGAGACAGGTATGAGCATCACTTCCAACGTTTTGATGGGCCAGGTTCCTCAATGTCACCAGAAATACCTTGAGTTACGGATTCAGGGTCTGTACATAGAGTTGATCCCAGATTGACCTCTTCTGTAAACAGCGAGTCAGCGTCAGCAAGTTCGTTGATTTTGTCAGCGGTTTCCTCAACATCCTCGATAACATCTTCTTCACTGTCTTTATATAAAAATTTTGGCATGTTTTCACAGTTGACCCCAATACATTTCTTGCAAGTTGAAGAACATTTCAAACCCGCTTTTCTGCAGGTGTACGCTCCGCCACAGTTCAGCTTGCATGAGCATGAAACAATGTGAAGAATTGCTTCAGGTGCTGGATCTTGGCTCATTATAACGAATATTGGACCGTGGTCACTGTGATTCCAGCCCCATTTCTCAGAGGTTTCCAGTTTCCCATCCAACTTTGGGCTTGTTGGTAAGTCCGCAACGAATGATGTTGTGCAGCGTCTTGTGTAGGTGGCAACCGTGCAAGATTCAGTTTGCTTTTTGTGGCAGACTTGGCGAATAGCTGGTACCGCAAATGGTCTAGTGTGTGGAAACTGCTGACACCCCCACCATACAATGCGATAGTAACCTGTTCTCCTGCTGTTATTATTTCTTCATGGGTAGCATGTGGTTTATTGAACGTGCAAAGCGCTGAGGTTAGGTGTTCATTTCTCGCAACAATATTGCAGCACTTAATTTTTCCTTGACCAAAAAAGGCGGATGTTGCATCACATCCGCTAAAGGCGTGGGTGAACAGAATATATTCACTGTCAAACTGGTAAGATGCAGTGGAAAACCACTTGTCTTCTGCATTTCCTCTTCCTGGCTTTAAGAAAAATAAGTTTTCAATGCCTTGCCCCAAACCGGTCATGAGCATAAGCAGGTCAACATCTCCTCCTACAACGACAACACTTCCAAAATCTTTGGTTCTTGAAATGGCAGATGTTACAATCATAACGTCGGCATCTTCTTGTGCCTGGCTTTGAAGCTGTTTCAGCTATCACCACATCGTCACCATGTTTCTGAAAAAGGGGAGCCTTGACAGTTCGAATATCAGGACGAGGTGATGTGGGTATTTGCTCTAACAGATCGTCCATAGAAAACTGACATTCTTCCATATTGGTTTCCAGGTAGGCAGATATAGCCTCCATGCCTTTATTTACTTGTGTTGCAGGTCGGTAACCTCGATTTTGTCCAGTAGCTGAAACAGAGTGAAAGAACTTTCTGTAGCAAAATCTGTGGTATCACCCATCTGCAGCAACCAAATCATTTACATTTTGAATCCGCTCTATCACTTGTTGACCAAATTCATCACCACGTCGTTTAGCCTGTTCTAATACTGTCGATTGCACTTCCAATTTCATTAATTTGTAAACAAAATTTCGTTTGGCATATGGCAATCTTAACTGCTTGGTTAAAACGTCATCAGAATTCCCTTTTGCAAATAAGAAGCATTTCTCTTTGAAATTGAACTGACCTTTTTCCTGCGACCGACGTAGCACGCCTGTTGGTCTCTGAGGTTGTCTAAGGCTAGCTGCTATCATTCTCTCATTAATGTACTTCTTGTAGCATGCTTCATGCAACATCACTTCACTGAGCGTTTTCAAAAAACGGGTGTGGGCAGACTCCCTGCGTTTAGCACTACAATCGATAAGTGTGCTCAGTCCTTTCTTTTTCACAAATGGTTCAAATGGCTCTGAGCACGATGGGACTTAACATCTATGGCCATCAGTCCCCGAGAACTTAGAACTACTTAAACCAAACTAACCTAAGGATATCACACACATCCATGCCTGAGGCAGGATTCGAACCTGCAACCGTAGCGGTCACGCGGTTCCAGACTAAAGCGCCTAGAACCGCATGGCCACACCGGTCGGCTTCTCTTTCACATTGCGTCCACCACTCACCACAGTTTTTTCGCAAATGAAACACAAATTCATGTCAGACATACTAATTTTCAGCACCACAGCATATACTGAATGGAAGCGACTCCAAACTGTAGGACCCTTATTGTTGTGTGCTAATAGCTGTCAGCGCGCTGTGAGCAATCACCAGAGATAATCGTCTTCCGCCCGCCAAAGAATAAATACGCTTTTGTTCGCTAAAGAACAATTCCTACATACTTTTTGTTATAACTGATCATTAACGTCAATCAACTGTAGAAAATGTACGGCACCTGCATGCAATCGTATTACATATTGTAACATAAATAAACTTCAAGCAATCCGACGTGAATGTGTTCGTAGTTACTGAATATGATGCTGTTTGTCCTGGCGCTGCAGCAGAGTGAGATGGTAAATTCCAATAAATAACAGATGAGTAATATGTTTATACTACACAAATAGAAACTGAAGTAACAGTGTTCAAAAATTAGGTAATTTGCCACTTTACTCGAAATTTGAAAAATTGGTACTTTTTGATGCGCTGTAGTGTCTTAGATACTGGGAGCAGAAACAAGTGGTAAGAATCAAATTTGTAGAGAATTTTGTGCTCTTTAAAGAAGAAACTAGACGTTAAAGCGATAGGAGCAAATGAAACTGAGATATTTTGAAAAAACTGAAAAAAGTCCGAAATTTTCGAAGTTTGTTGACTGCAGAAAGTTTTCCCACGAGAAATTTTGTTGGCAAAACTTGGTTTTGTAACCTTTCCAACAATATGAACGAGTTAAAAAAATAAAACCCTCTACCCCAGCTTTTGCAAGGTACAGGCTTTTTTTCTGACAGTTTCACTGGACTATTTTCTCCAGACTGCAAATTTCCATCTGGCTGTTCCCCACTGCATCGACCGCGCTGCCGTTAATACTAGTAATGCTCGTTATGGAGCAGCATGTACCGAGTAATCACTCCCTAAGCAGCCGACTGTAAGCCGTACACAGGTACAACTTACGTCTTGGTGACTATTTTAGGATTTATAACTCGTTTGATAACGCGAACTGTAGGGAAACCTGTATATTTAGGTAAATAGTTCAGAAGTCGAAAGTTTCGAGGTTATCTGTTTGAGCTTATTGCCCTGCGGTTTCAGATGAAAGATGCAGAACCTACATTTTTATGGTCTGTTTCTATTTGACGTAATTAGTATGCCTGTCCTACAAGTGTACTAGACGTTATCACAGCGCTAACAGACAAGCAACACTGTATGAAATAACCGCAGGAACCAATGTGGGACAGGCGACGAATGTAACCATTAGGAGAGTGCGGCGAAATTTTGCGTTAATGGGCCATGGCAGCAGATGACTGATGCAAGTACCTTTGCAAAAAGTACGACGTCGCCTGCAGCGCCTCTATTGGGTTCGTGACTATATCAGCTGAACCCTAGACGACTATCGTGGCCTAGGCAGATGAGTTGCGAGTTAATCTGGTAAGACCTGATGGCAGGATTTGAGTGTGGCCCACACCCAACAAAGCCATGGATCCAAATTGTCAACAAGGCGCTGTACAAGCTGGTCGTGGCTCCATAATGGTGTGGGCTGTGTTTACGTTTAATGAACTGGATAACCTGGTCCAACTGAATCAACCTTTGGCTGTAGATGGCTACGTTAGGCTACTGGGAGACAGTTTGTAGCCATTCACTGACTTCATATTCCTACACAACGATCGAATTTTTAAGGGTGACCGTGCACCTTGTCACCGGGCCACAATCGTTCGCGATTGGTTTGAACCACATTCTAGTCAATCTGAGCGAAAGATTTGGTCAGCCAGATCGCTCGACTTGAACCCCATCGAACATTTATGGGTCGTAATCGAGAGATCAATGCTGCACAGGTAACACTTTCGCAGTTATGGACGGATATAGAGTCAGCATGGCTCAATATTTCTGCAGGAGACTTCCAACAACTGGTTGAGTGCATGCCATGTCGAGTTGCTGCACTACACCAGGCAGAAACACGTCAGACACGATATTAAGAGGTAGCCCATGATGTTTTTCACCTCATTATGTAAGAGGAATTGCTGACTGAGAAAGATTATTGTACCATAATTGCTGAAAATTGCTCGTTGTCAAAGAAGCGCTGGTTGCCAATAACGATTGGTACAAAATGCATTACGTCACGCCATCTTCTACTCGCCACAGATTAAGGTCAAGCCTGTTATCTTTTTAGTTGTATATACGGCTTACCTCTGACGTAGTTCCAGCATTCTGAACATTATTTAGTTTTTTTAGTACATACATACATACATTACATACATTAATCCTTGTTCCATAGATCATGACTACGACGTTTCGAATGACATAGAATGTGTCACTTTAAAATAAATTTTCTTTACACAATATAATTATTGTATTTTTTATTTATTTATTTTTTCAGCTGCTACTTCATATCTAAGAATTCATGTATTGAGTAGAAGGAGTTGTCATTCAGAAATTCTTTTAATTTGCTTTTAAATGTTGGTTGACTGTCTGTCAGACTTTTAATACTATTTGGCAAATGGACAAAGACTTCTGGGGGGAGCATAATTCACCCCTTTCTGTGCCAAATTGAGATTTAATTCAGAATAGTGAAGATCATCCTTTCATCTCGTGTTGTAGCTCTACATTTACTGTTTTTTTTTATTTATTTATTTTTTGTTTTTATTGGCATAGGTTATTAATGACAGATTTCATAAGCGAATATATCTATTCCGAAGGAACTGTGAATAACCCAAGTTCCTTAAATAAATGTCTGCAAAGTAATCTTGGGTGGGCTCCAGCTATTATTCTGATTACACACTTTTTCACAATGAATACTTTCTCTCTTAATGGCGAATTGCCCCAAAATATGATGCCATATGAAAGCAGTGAATGAAAATTGGCATTGTAGGCTAATTTACTGATATGTTTATCACAAAAATTTGCAACAACCCTAATAGCGTAAGTAGATGAACCTAACCATTTCAGCAGATCATCGATGTGTTTCTTCAAATTCAATTTGTCATCAATGCACACACCCAGAAATTTTGAATATTCTGCCTTAGCATCAGACTTCTGTTCATAGTCTATATTTATCAATGGTGTTATGCCATTTACGGTACTGAATTGTATAAACTGTGTTTTCTCAAAATTTAGTGAATGTCCATTTGCAGAGGACCACTCAATAATTTTCTGAAAGACGTTATTTGCAATTTCCTCAGCTGATTCTTGCTTGTTGGATGTGATTACTGTGCTTGTATCATCAGCAAAAAGAACTAGATTTGCATCTTCCTACACACAGAGTGGCAAGTCGTTAATATACATTAAGAACAATAATGGACCCAAGACTGAACCCTGTTGGACACTGTTCTTGATACCTTCCCAGTTAGAGGACTCTGCTGGTTTTTGCAGACTATCAGTACTGTTAATTTCAACCTTTTGCATTGTTCCAGTACGAATTAAAGCATTTGTGCACTGTCCCACTCATACAACAATACCTAAGCTTATCTAGAAGAATTTCATGACTCACACAATCAAACGCCTTTGAGAGACCACAAAATATCCCAGTGGGTTATGTTCGGTTATTCAGTGCATAGTTGAACTATAAACATTGTTAAATATCGTGACATCTACAGATTATCCCAATTCATTAACCATTAGCATGGTCCTATCCTTTCGTCATTTTTACTGAGATAGTAATAAATAAAAAACGTAAAATTACTTGAATGGAGAGAAAATTAATTACATTTACAGATAATGTGAATGAAACAGTGCATGAAACCAGATACAGAATAATTTACTGTTCTCTGTGCATTTTACTGTACTACTGCATTTCATAAATAACTAAATGACGACAGCACAAAGTAAAATAACTTTTAATTAACTCACAAGGGAATTTGAATATCCAACGTTTATAATTTTTTGTGTATTTGCTGGTATTTCATGTGTTTATGACTTTTGTAACAAAGACACTGCAAAAGTGTTGGTTATTAGTTACTGAAGTCTTTCCGAAGTTTTCTGTTGTAATACTTATTACGAAACGGTGATTAATCATGGGTACTTGCTTCACAAAATCTGATGATATATAGCATTACAGTGAGTAGCGCATTCAGCACACCTCATGTAATGTGTTTCTAGTTAGTAAAAGTTATTGTTTTTTTTTTAATTGTAAGTAATTTCAATGTTTTCCAGTCAACTTAAAATCATTTTGGCACAGGTGGCTTTTGTATCTGAACACACTCATGTGGGTTTTTGTTCCACTACCGTTTTTCTACACCAGGGGCTTCCAGACTTTTCCTCTAATGGAACACTTCAGAGTCCTGTAACTTTGACAGAACACCTTGTTTATCTTGAAGCTAATAAAATTAATAGAACTTTGAAATCTGAGAAGAGTAGTTTTTTGTGTGATTCCTTTACTTTTAAATCATAACTAATAACACATGAATGACACTAGAATTAAAAAAGTAATAAAAATATTTCAAACTAATTTAGAATTGTTTTTATTTTTCCTGAACACGTGAAAACGAAGAAGAATAAAGTTTTCTAAGGCTTTGGTGGTTCTGAGTCATTAAATTACAAATCCTCTTGATGTTAGGTACAGCAGCAGAAAATTGAATTCTGAGATGTGGTGCAGCATCAAGCCTGTTCCTGAACTTTGTGCCCTGAACTTAGTGCCCATTGCAGCATATTAAAAAATCCTTTTTCACATAAACACCCTGTGATAAATGGAAGGACAACAATTACAGCTTGTCCTGATGAACTCAAACATTCTTGCACTAAATTCATCTAGAAATTACATAATGACTGATCCTTGTGCTTTTGCTTTAAATCTGTCACTTATCTAATCAAATAGTTTTCACAGTCTCTTTCATGCATGCTTTTGCTATAACAAGAAATGGATTTCGAATCCACGAATTATTCTTACCAATCTTCAGAAGATACTGCAGAAATGTCTTTTTCAAGTAATGTAAATGCTCTTCTAAAAGCTTAGTCACCTCTTCATCTAACTGGAAATTATGTTCAGTGAAACATTCATGTAAACCTGGTAAGCGTTTAATATTGTTTTGTTGATTTGAACTACTCCAAAATTTAAATTTTCTCTCAAAACACGTAATTTTGTCTGTTGTATTAAAATTTTTATCATTATTTCCTTGGAATGTTAAGTTAATTTCGTTGCACTTTGTAAAAGTCTCTGAGAAGTTTGCGAGCTTTATCACAATGAAGGATTTCATAAAAATTCAATAAATTTTGCACATTAAAGAAGGCCAAAACTCATTACTACGTTCATAATGCCTCAACAGCGCTAAATCTTTGGATAGCCATCTCACATCTGTATGTAGTGAAAGCAAGTTGTTTTTACTATCCATTTCGCTGCACAAAATTTTCAGCTCTCTGGACTGTTATGGCTGCAATTTTACATAGGTGGTCTTTTTGACCTCCCAACATATTTTAATTTATTAGGCGTTTTTCGTTACTAGAGCTCGCCTATGCACAATACAACGACTGCTGGTGCCTCTTATATCTACCTGCAGTGCAGTGATACAGTTCCCTTGGTTTTTCCTACCATGGCTGTAGCACCATCTGTGCAAATATCAACACACTTCTCCCAGTCTATCTCTTGTTTTTACAATGTATTCATTAATACAACCGAATATAATTTTTCCTGTTGTTTTTTCATGTAAATATAAGAGCACGCCTCATGTCCGAGCTTCAAGTAACAATGAAGTAACTAAAAAAGAATAGATGATAGTAACTTCAGAAAAAATATTATTACCTGTTTATTGGAGATGCTGGAAGTGACGTTACCGGCAGCACCCTGCCATTCTGCAGGTGTGATGTTATGTTTCCTAGCAATGATCCGTTTAAGATCGCCTGTTGTGCTAGGATTGTCAGTGTACTCTTTGCTTCGTAGTGTACCCCATAAATAAAAATCATACAGTGTTATGTCTGGTGATCTTGGGGGCCAGAGGCTTCTACAGACAAGTCTGTTTTCAGGGAACACGTTGGTGATGTGGAGCTTACTTTGGTTAGATGTGTGAGCGGTTGCCCCACCCTATTGGAATACTGGATACAGTTTCGATGCATCTGTTAATTGAGCATAGAAAGCGCCAAAGATCTGTACATATCTAGCACTGTTAAAGATGTAATTGAAAAATAAGAGGCCAATAATACACATGCCGGACAATGCTTACAAAACACCTATCTTCTCTGAGTGGAGAGGTCGTTCATGCAGAATATGTGGGTTGTCTCGCCACCAGTAACTGTAATCTGGGAGTTTACATAACGTGGCAAATGAAACCAGGCCTCATCTGATACGAAGCATAGCAAGGGGTCCAAGTAACCGTTAGCAGTTGATGTTAATAACCAGTACCAACAATTAACTCTTTTTTATTGCTCCTCAAATTTCAATCCTTGCACCACAACTCACATGATAAACTTTTAATTACATACCCTTTAGTACACGATGTATGATATACATCAAACTGAAACAATAACCTCCTTGCCGACTTGTGGGGACTTCTTGATATCTCCATGCAAATTCTGTCTACCTTAAAGTTTCAAGGCTTCTCACTGTCAGCCGCCTATTCCTCTGCACATTCTGAACGGGTCCTACAGCCCTCATGTCTTGGGAAGATCTTGAATAGTGCTGGTCGTGAGGAATTTGCAGCCAGGATACTTCGCTTGAAACATTTCTTTGCACTCTTTGTGGAGTCTGGCTTTATTTCACAATCCACAATATCAGTTCATTTTTCTAATGCATACAGCCCCATTCAGTAACAACTCAACAATAGGAGCTTCTCACAACAACTGACGCACGAAAACACAGCTGCCCTCATCTTTCCATAAAACACAGTGTAGCCAACTTTCGAGACATTGTTGGCGCGTCACAAGCAATTTGAACTAGAGATTGTTAACCAGTGTGTAAGGCATACCAGTGTTATGTGGGACACCCTATATAGCTAACAATCACTATTAGTATAGCTGTTTTCCTCCAGTTGAACGAGCTTCACCATTAAGCACATGGTACTATGCTTCAGTTACTTTTTCGTTCTCAATTCTTGCCTTTCAAATTATTTGATGTTTAGATGTCTCTATTGAGTCACCTCTCTATTGAGTCCCCCTCCTACACCCCCTCTGTCTCCCATGCTCACCCTCAGTGTCTCTGCACGCCCTCCCGCCTTGTTTCCCTCTTCATCTCCTGCCCCACCTTTCTCCTGTCTCTTGGTACACCCCCTGACCCCCTATTCCTTTCATCCCACCTCCTTCCCTGCTGCACCTTGCTCTCCCCTCTTTTTCCATTCCCTTAGTCCTCTCCCACAGCAGGTCCCTCCTAGCAGCTTTTATTCTTTGCTTTTAAGGCGTCTTTGTTCTGGAGTGTTTTAATGCTCTGGCCAACTGTAAACCTGTTCGTGTGACTTCAGGGTCTTTTTTGTGCTCTATGAATTGCTGACTGTGTTTTTTAAATTTATGTAGACTTTTTTAATTATCCTCCCAAAAACATCTCCTTGTCAGTGTATATTTTCCTTCCATTGTCTCCCCTTACTCTGTTTTTATGTCCCCGTTTTTATAGCCATTATATGTATAATTTTCTCCCTTTATTAGCTATCACATCACTCAGCTGAAGAGCGGCGGATTGTGCCACTACCAGCCTTCCCCTTCCCATGTGGAGCAGATCAATGAAATCACAATAAAGGAAAAAAAAAAAACAGGAGGAAGGTTCACTTCACACTTAGCCACTGTAAGATTCACATCTGTTAAACGTCGGATTGCGCCATGCCTCAGATGATGTCAGAGACAAACTGGGACAAATCCCATATTTGCGGTAAATATAGTTACTAATTCATATTTAAAATTCATCTGTTGACTAGAAGGAGAATCCCTTTTCATATTATCTTATTACAGAAGCCTTTCTTTTTAACTACTAATTAGCTGGATAATTGCTATACAACATTGTGACAATTGACCACTGCGGTGGTTCAGTATCAATGCCGTCGTGCATGCTGACTTTCCTGAACGCATATAGATTCGGAAATGGCAAACATATTTGTCATTATCGTCTTTAATTGTGATTTACCTATTGCTATTGCGGCCTAACGTGACTACATAAAGTAAAAAGTGCAATTAAACTTTCTTAATACAGTCAAATGTTATTGTGGCCTTAGTGATATACCAAGTAAGGAGCGAACACTACATTCTAAACTATGCATCTTGCGTTTATTTAATTGTTTGTGTTTTATATTCGTGTTTCTCATTAAACTTCTTTTCATCAACAAGTAATTCTAAATATTACGATCGAAATTTAAGAAATATAAGCAATAATGCACGGTAATACATTGACAAGGGTGTATCACAAATTCATGATCATTATTTCACGTCGTTCGGTTCATTTTTAAGTATGTTTCGTCTTCATTCCCACAGCTGCTCATACCCCAATGCCACACTTACTCCAAATACTGTCATTTTGGAAAACTATAAAAGCGCGAAACTTGCGCACTGGTCCCCTGATGAATTAATAAAAGAGGATGGTAATTTTGGCACAGTAATAAATTAAAAACTATTCGTTTGTAGTATACAATAAAAATAGAAAGTATCTGATATACTGTCTGTGTATACATAATATGCTTTTATCTGATTGTAGCCCTCGAAAACGGACAAATTAACGGAAAAAAAGCAGAGTTCTTCGACCTCAGTTTTCATCCTTTATCACTGACTAATGCAGAAATAATAGCATGACCCCTGATTACAACATGATTTCTGAGCAGAGTTTCAAAACGTTAGAGTCAATAGGGGCATACCGGTGATTTTTTGTAGTCTTCAACCACTTATCACTCTGTGAGAAAAGAAGCTAATGATGGACAGACTAAGTTTTCTTTTATTTGCCTGTTTAATTTAATATTTTGTTTCTATTTGTCTGGAAACTGAGTCATAATTTTTCGATTTTTGTCAGATTTCTACCTTTATTAACGTAAATAACAGGAATAAAGAGCCTAAAATCAGTTATTTCAGAAACCGGCTATTTTCAGTGGTTTCAAGTCAGGTGGAACTGCAGTGGAAATAAACCGATGTAGCCGCACCCGGTTGTTTCAGCTATAACCGCCATCCCTACCCCATATCCTAAAGCAAATTCAACAGTTTCCTTCTTCTTCATCTAGAAATACTTCCTGACAGTTACCCATCCTACTACCTATAGCCCTAGCTCCAATATCCTTTCCTGAGATCAAGACACCATAACAACTCCCAGCCTGCTGACCCAATTTTGCTCCTTCCTGCTCTCACCTCCACCTATACATCCCACTTCCCAATCTAACGTTACCCTCCTCTTCTCCAACTTCCATAACCCAGCGTCCGATTAATACGTGCTCCTCAGTCTCCCATCCTTTTTTTTTTCACCTGTCCACTCAGTACATAGTGCGATCTATCTTTAAGGAACTTCCCAGATGCGTCGTCGTCGTCTTCATCACATCATCATCATCATCATCATCATCATCTTGCTACTAGCAACGCCATCGCTATCTGTGTTTTCGTAAATTGTCGAAAGAGCTCATTTTACTGTATTTTAATATTATTATTTAATACTTTTAACTATAGAAAAATTATAGAGCTATGTCCATATTTTAACATCCCTGACAGAAGAGCACCTATATAGATGCTGACAGTAATGAACAATAAAAGGGAAAGGCAACGAAAGAATACTGCACTCACGAGCAAGCGCGCTAGCGCGTTTGTGTGTGTGTGTGTTTGTGTGTATGTGTGTGTGTGTGTGTGCGTGCGCGCACGTGCTTGCTAATTGTCCAGCTCTCAACAACCGACCGACTTATGAACGTGCTCCGTTTATCTGTGTGATGCGCTAGGGATGGTTTACTTTTTCCCTTGATATTTGAATTTGCGCGTGGTAAGATTGCGAACTTGTGACTCTATATTTTGTAGACGACAAATAAATTTTGTTGTCTCCATAACAGAACAAATGACAAACTTGAAAAATTCTCCTCCACTCTCAGAAACAACTGGTGACATGCTTCAGACGACGGAACAAATTTCACCCTGTCTGTTTTGGAAACTAGTCAAGGGCCTTCCCTGAAAAATCTGCGCTATAATGTAGTAAAAGGTGTCCAACATTCCATTAGTTGCATGGCTGTCCTCCTTGAAATAAGCAACAATTGGCGCCAAAGCGTTTGGGAAACATAATTTACGAGGGCGATTCTCTGCGAGAATAGGGTTATTCAGGGAATGAACGAGATACGGTGCCACATAGCAATCATGGTTACCTAAGCATTTGTTGCATTGGTAAACCTATCTCTCGAAAACGGCGTAAAAGAAATCAAGGTCCAAGCCTAGAAGGTACTTAGCAATATCGGCCGGAACGTCGGCGTCGTTTCTGAAGTGGCGACCGATGGCGAACGGCCCGAAGAGATGAAAATCACAGTGCGGGGTCCAGACTGTGTGGAGGGTGTTCCAATACAGTCCATCGGAAAAGCCAGTTAAAATCACGCTAGCCGCCGTGGTACACAGTCCGTCGTTCCCTTATAACCAAACGTTACCTTGTGATAGCAATACTGCTCGTTTCCTCTGAATCGCTGTTTGAAATCGTCTTAGTGTGCCGTAGTAACTAACAGCATTCACTATCTCGCCATGGGTTAGGATATCAATCAGCAGCACACCCTGCGTGTCCCAAAATTGAGGCCAAAACTTCCTCCCTCCTGTTTGAACTTCTTATGGTGGAAATGGGGAGGGGGTGGCGAACGGAATCTCCATGAGAATGATGACAGCTATGTCTCAGGTACTGCACGATCCACCCATGATTCGTTCCCTGTAACAATACACGCTGCGATGAGAAAAGTCGTGAATGGGATACCACCTAATATCATGTTGGACCTCGTTTTGCCTGGCGTAGTTCACCAACTCAACGAGGCATGGACTCAACAAGTTGTTGGAAACCCTCTGCACAGGTACTGAGCCATGCGGCTTCTGTGGTCGTCCGTAATTGCGAAAGCATTGCCAGTGCAGGTTTTTGTGCACGAACTGACCTCTCAGTTACGTCCCATAAATGTTGGACGGGTGACCATACCATTCGCTCAAACGGTCCAGAATTTTCTTCAGACCAGTCGCAAACAATTATGGTCTGGTGACATGGCGCATTGTCATCAATAAAAATTCCACCGTTATTTGGAAACATAGTCCATGAATGGCTGAAAATGGTTTCCAAGTAGCTGAACATAACCATTCCTAGTCAATGATCGGTTCAATTGGACGAGAGGACCCAGTCCATTCCATGTAAGCACAGTCCACACCGTAATTGCACAATGCCTTGCTGAGAGCTTGGGTCCATGGTTTCGTGGGGTCTGGGCCACACTCGAACCCTGCCTCAGCTCTTACCAACTTACATCTGGACTCATCTGACTAGACTACGATTTGCCGGTTGTCTAGGGTCCAACCGATATGGTCAAGAGCCCAGAAGGCGCTGCAGGCGATGTCATGCTGTCAACAAAGGCACTCGTGTCGGTCGTCTGCTGCCATAGCCCATTAACGCCAGATTTCGCCGCCGTGTCCTAGTGGGAAAGTGCCACATTGATTTCTGCTGATATTTCACGCAGTGTTGCTTGTCTGCTTGCACTGACGACCATTACAAACGTCGTTGGTCTCAGTCATTAGTGAAGACAGTCGGACACTGTGTTGACCATGATGAGAGTCAATGCCTGAAATTTGTTGTTTTCGGTACACTCTTCATGCTGTGGATCTCGGGATATTGAATCCCCTAACGATTTCCGAAATGGAATGCCCCAGGCGTCTAGCTGCAACTCCCATTCCCCGTTCAAACACTGTTAATTCACGTCGTGCGATCATAATCACGTCGGAAATCCTTTCTCATGGATCACCTGAGTAAAGATGACAGCTCCGCCACACTGCACTGCTCTTATATATTTTGTGTACCCGATGCTAGCGCCATCTATATATGCGCATATCACTGTCCCATGGCTTCTGGCTCCTCAGTGCAGTGCAGGATTGGAACACCGTTCGGCTTAGGCATTGGAGAGGCAACCCCATCCGCTTGGCTCCGTTCTCGTGTAAGAGTTGCCGTGATACCAAGTGTGCACACGTTTTTCGGGAGGCCATTTTGTTGTATGTGATATCCATCACACTGCCAACAGAGGTGTTAGGTTGGGGTGCAGTCTGCCTCACATGATGCAGTGATAGGCTTGACTCAGTCTTTCGAGTCTTTCGATACGGCACACGTTGTCATCGCAGGTGGAGAATATTGGTCACGTTGGCCTTCGCACGTCTCATCAACCTTTATCATATTCCTGGGACTTGAACCACATCTGTTTCCGTTATATTATAATCACTCTTTAACTTTCCACTTGCTGACTATGAAATGCATCTAGAGACATTTTCCTTAAATAATAAACCACACTACATTTCGCACTTCAGTCGCCGACTGTGTATCACTTACTAAACCACTCTCACATTTACAAGTGAAAAAAAAGAAGCAAAAAGCGAAAAACCTTAAAAAAATTGAGAGCTAAAACTAGAAATTCGTAGCAACTGATGTCGTTGGTTTTTATATGGGTAACGAGAGAAAATCAACACAATTTTTTTAAATTTAGTTTGTCATCCACGTTTTTCACAGTCCTCAAATTTTAACAACATTTAATTTTAACAGAATGAGAAATATAAGAAAGGTTGTGCTACTTGAAAGGGAAATAATGAATAAAATGCGATACTTGTCTTATAAATTTTTGGCCGTTCCGATGCTCGAATAGTTAAATGTGATTGCGACTCTTGGTACTCATTCAGTAGAGAACAACGCCAATGGACTTACTCGCTCATTAATAAGTTATCTTTCAGTCATAAGAGATGCACATTATACTAATACATGTAAAATAATATTTTAACTAAATTCAATATCTAAATCTCCATCTCTACAAAATGGTTCAAATGGCTCTGAGCACTATGAGACATAACTTCTGACGTCATCAGTCCCCTAGAACTTAGAACTACTTAAACCTAACTAACCTAAGGACATCACACACATCCATGCCCGAGGCAGGATTTCGAACCTGCGACCGTAGTGGTCACACGGTTCCAGACTGAATCCATCTCTACAGATGATGTACCTGAAGCGGGATTTGGTTACTATACGTGGTAGAAGACAATGCCAGTGTTTTTATTTACTCGTTGGCAGTATATTCCAAATAACGAGGTGCATACGTGTCATTAATATATATGGAAGAATATAGAAAAGTAGTCTAGACGGCCATTCACACGCTATCGTCGTATCGATTTTTAATGGCCTCCAAAGGTTATAGGCGCTGAAAAAGAATAACATCAACTGATGCGGCGGCAGACGTTCTGTGGAAGAAGAACATTAGCCTGTAGTGATAGGAAACCTCCAACTAGGCGAGATTCCTTCATGAGAAACAGTAATTCAGAAATCATTTTTCACGCCTCACGAGGTGAGGTGCTTTTAGAGAAGACGCTGTTAGTACTTCTCCTCCTCCCAAACCAAAGTGTGTGCGTCGTTGGCATACAGAGCATTATTCTGTAGTCTGTCACTTTAATAATGACCATTGAATATTTTCACAAAGTCAGCTTACACTTGAACACCATGTTGTGAGACCAAGTGGAACTTCACGGAAATTTTGGCTTCAGTATTCAAAAACCCATCGACGTCTCTAAAAAACCAGAAAGACCACAAAATACGTGTATTTATACTAAGAATGCTTCTTCTGCAGAAAACTATTGGCAACGCTACCTGCTTATGGAAGATTCGGTTTGACGGTTGGCGAGAAATACGCGTCTGCAACAGCTGTTCATTCGGAAATAAATGACAAAATTGAAATTTAAAGAAGGAAAGTGAAAAAAGTCCGTGGAATCACTAAATGGATATGGTGCCACTGATTGTACGTAGCGTTTTAGTACATTCAATCCTCGAGAAGAAGCTACAAGGTGGCTTCCTCTTTCATTCCTTTCTCCCAGACCATATTCACGTACTAGTTTTCCTTCCATTCTGTTCCTTTCCCTGCTATCGAATTCCAGTCCCGTATGAATATTAAATTTTCGTCTCCGTTAAATATGACAGGAGCAATAAGCATAAGACGCACAAGAATTATACTTAAAAATACTACAGGTCTATTTCATTTTCCTACTGAAATTTTCGTACTCTTAAAAGTTTTTTGAGATCATCGTCAGACGCCAACATTGTTTCTCTCTTTTGTTAGATGGACATGTTTCGGTATCCATAATGTTCTTTTCTTTCATTAATCAGACGTGTTTCGGTACTGCGTGCCATCCCCGGTAGTAGTTTTATTTATTTCCATAAAATATGGTACATGTGTCGCTGAAGTTCTACATTATTATTTTTGACCACAGACATTTTAGTATGGTTGTATACATTGGAAATCATTACTCGTCTTAAGGTACAGCACGTAAGACTTGATTTCAACAATGGAATGTGCTATGAACATTTTATGCCCTAACAATTTGTCACCTGCAATACAACTAGAAATAGTTGTTTTCATGTTATTGGAGAGTTTTTTCAATAACAGCAACAGTGGATATGCTGAACTCATGAATCTGGTCATATTGTTCTTTTTTGGGCTGTAATGTTTCGTGCGTTCTTAAACAACGTTTTCACTACATCTTTAACCAATTGTCGGTGTGCTTGTTTGCAGTTGTACAAGTGTATAAAATAATATATGTTACCTTCGTAATAATGAATTTAATTGAAATCGATTATACAGGGCGGGTCACCTAAAACTTGCACTGCACATATTGCGTAAGTGGAAAGTCCTATTAATATATGGTTTCCACAGTATGGATTGGTAATCAGCGGCTCGTGTTGTTAGTCAACCAACAGATTTTAGTAATATTTAGAAATTGTACTTTTTGTGCAGACATACGCTTTTATAAATGGAACAATGTCTGTTGACATCAACAGACTAAAACTGTGTAAATTAGAATATCAGTGGTATTTGTTGGAGGCTTCTAGTGCGAATCGTTTACGAGGTATCGTATTTTCAAAAGTTCCCACACGGACACTTTTGCAATAGCACACACTGCCATGGAACCGCGCGACCGCGACGATCGCAGGTTCGAATCCTGCCTCAGGCATGGATGTGTGTGATGTCCTTAGGTTAGTTAGGTTTAAGTAGTTCTAAGTTCTAGGGGACTGATGACCTCAGCAGCTAAGCCCCATAGTGCTCAGAGACATTTGGACCATTTTGTATCACACAATAAAGAACAACACAAGTGCATACACTAGTTATGTGGATTCCGATCAGTAACGAAACAATTAACCATCAAAGGTTGTGTTCAAAATGACCTGCTGCAGCGGCAATACACGCTTCCAGTCTGGTATGGAACGATGGAACGAGTGCTGCACACGTGTCATCATTTCAGTGGAGATGTCCAAGCACACTACAGTAATACGTTGTAGCATATCATAGGGTGTAGTTGGTATGTCCTTGTAGGCAGCGTCTTTCAGCTTTCACCACAGAAAAATTTCGGGGTATGGGCTGCAGATCCTCTGCGCTCAGTCCATCGATTTGGAAACAATTCGTAAAGTCAAGCCGTAGACTTCGTGCACTATGGACTGGACAGCCATTATGTTGGTACCACAGGTTCCTCCTAGTCTATACAGGAACGTCTTCTAGCGTCCGTGGAAGATGGTCTGTTAGGAAGCTGCGATACTTGTGTGCGTTCAGTGTTCGGTCTGATTGTTCACTATCTAACACGACACGTTTACACTCCATGAACGCTGACGTTCCACCTGACGAAGCCAATGGGGATTGTCAACAGACAAATAGTGCAAGTTTCGATGGTTTTCCCGGCCATAATTTGTAAATGTGGCTTCATCTCTAAACAAGTCATGATAATCTGAAGTATCCTGTCTTAATGTCTATGTACAGAAGTTAACACGGTTCTCACAATCGTTTCCATGCGACTCTTGATGGAGAGAGATGTGAGGCGGATGAAACCTATGTCGATGGAGAACGCATAGTACACTTGCTTGACTCATACCACTTTATCGTGCAATTGCGCGGGAGCTAACGTGCGAATCAACTGCAACAGCAACAGCAACAGGAACATTAACTTTCCCCTCTTCAGTTGTCACTTGTTTCCTGTGTTGTGTAGGTGTTACACTACCACTTCCACGTTACTGGTTGAAGAGACTGATTAGCAATTGCCAAGATGGCTGACGCCTATCGGGGTATCTTGCCCCATAAACCGTACAAGAAAGAACTGTACTCTTCCTATACTTTGCCGGCCGAAGTGGCCGTGCGGTTAAAGGCGCTGCAGTCTGGAACCGCAAGACCGCTACGGTCGCAGGTTCGAATCCTGCCTCGGGCATGGATGTTTGTGATGTCCTTAGGTTAGTTATGTTTAACTAGTTCTAAGTTCTAGGGGACTAATGACCTCAGCAGTTGAGTCCCATAGTGCTCAGAGCCATTTGAACCATTTTGAACCTATACTTTCCATACACCATGAGCATGTCTGCTCTTTCTGGATTGGTAAATCCCATCTTCCACTCACGACCTATTGCTTGGATTCTCACACACTAACCGACTAGCAAGTCGCAATGCACTCAAGGAACACACAATCACACTGTAAGTAAACAACGTCATTCCTAGCAACTATACAGGTTGAATGGCACAAACAAAAGTCGCTGTGGAAACTTTTCAAACTTTTATCTCGTGAACGACTCTCAATAGAATCCTGCTACAAACACCACTGACATTCTAATTTACCCTACTTTTAATTTGTTAACGTCAATGGGCATTGTTCCATTTCAAGAGAGCATGTTTGCACAAAAAATACACTTTCTGAGCATTAATACAATCTGATCATTCGATAACAGTACGAACGGCTGACTACCAATCCATTGTGCGAAAACTGCACATCAATACCACTTTCAATTCCCGCAACATTTACGTTGCAATTTTTGGGTGATCCACCCTGTATATCTACTGTTACCAGTGTGCAACTTTCGAAGTTGCGAGTGTTGAAGAAATAAAATTTCTGCTCCAACGCAAAATTTTTGACCATATATATATATATAGCTCTCAGACAACATTCCACTTACGTTAGTAAGTATGTGCCCAAATGTCTATTTGCAATAACCAAGTCGGACGTACAGGCGAGAGTTTCGTTTGGAGATGTGCAGATGCGTCCCTGGCGTCCTCTACAGGTGATGTCGATTTTGCAGCAGTTGACCTCATTGACTCAGTGAGACGTCAGAGTACTGTTACGTGAAAATCGTTGGGCAATGAGGAGCATGACTTGAGTAATGAACACGTCAAGTAAATTTCAGGGATGCCAGCTTCTATAATTCTCTACTACTTCCGTCACAGCACAGTATGAAAGCAATTACAATCATTGATGTCTTCTTCTGTTTTATTGGTTAGTTGATTTCGGGAGGGGATCAAACAGTGAGGTCATCGGTCCCATCGGATTAGCGAAGGATGGGGAAGGAAGGCGGCCGTGCCCTTTGAAAGGAACCATCCTGAATTTTACCTCAAGTGATTTAGGAAAATCACGGAAAACCTAAATCAGGTCGGGCAGACGCGGGTTTGGACCGCGGTTCTCCAAAATGCGAGTCCTGTGTGCTAACCACTGCGCCACCTCGCTCGATCATTGGTGTCATATGGCACTTTAATACAGTGGTGGCTAACTTGCAATTGTCACTCAGCTCTTTGATCCAATGATATCCAGTATTCAAAGATCCACAATCACCACTACACACACAATTGACGATAATTAAGCCATTCTGCAACAGTTTGTACGACCCATTACCGACACGCGACCGTTCGCTTGGGGCGAAACCGCGAGTCTCCTATAGCAGTGACAATTGCGTCCATGGCCTCAAATTGTTCGGCCAACCAGGGGCTTGGATTTTTCTTATGTTTCGGCTGCTTTCAGCCAATAGCTAGTAAGAAGGTGGGTTCAAATGGTTCAAATGGCTCTGAGCACTATGGGACTTCACATCTATGGTCATCAGCCCCCTAGAACTTAGAACTACTTAAACCTAACTAACCTAAGGACATCACAGACATCCATGCCCGAGGCAGGATTCGAACCTGCGACTGTAGCAGTCGCGCGGTTCCGGACTGAGCGCCTAGAACCGCTAGACCACCGCGGCCGGCAAGAAGGTGGGTGACGTCTGGCCCCGTAGCTAACACCACGCTGGAAGCACCACCTCAGCAGAACGCCAAGTTTATCTTCTGCCAGGTCTTGTGCAGTATTACACCATCTTATGAAACACCGTTTAACATAAGAGTTACAATCACACTCTTTGGTTTGTTTACATCTACATCTACGTTTACATAGATACTCCGCAAGCCACCGCACGGCGCATAGAGGAGGGCACCACGCACCACCAATAGTATCCCCTCCCCTGTTTCATCCGCAAATAGAGTGAGGAAAAAACGACTGCCTGTATGCCTCCGTACGAGGTCTAGTTTCTCGTATCTTACATTCGCGGTTCTTATGCGCAACGTATGTTGGCGGCAGTAGAATCGTTCTGCATTCAGCTTCAAATTGCGATTCGCTAAATACTCTCAATAGTGTTCCTCGAAAAAAAGAAAAACTTCACCTTCCCTCCAGGGATTCCCATTTGAATTCCCGAAGCATCTCCGTAACACGTGTTGTTCGAACACACCGGTAATAAATCTAGCAGCACGTCTCTGAATTGCTTTGATGTGTTCCTTCCGACCTGGTACGGATCCCAAACACTCGAGCAGTACACAAGAACAGGTCACACCAGCGTCCTGTATGCGGCTTCTTTACACGTGAACCACACTTTTTGCTAAAATTCTCCCAATAAGTCGAATTGCACCAATCGCCTTTCCTACCACAGTTCTCACATGTTCGTTGCATTTCACATCGCTTTACAACGTTACGCCCAGATATTTAAACTCCACTGTCTCGTGGAGGACACTGCCAATACTGTGTCAGAACTTACGTTTTTCCACATTTAGCGCTGACTGCCTTTCATCACGCCAAGTAGAAATTTTGTCTAAGTAGTCTTGTATCTTCCTACAGTCACTCAAAAAAATGGTTTAAATACCTCTGAGCACTATGGGACTTAACACCTGAGGTCATCAGTCCCCTAGACTTAGAACTACTTCAAGCTAACTAACCTAAAGAAATCACACACATCTATGCCAGAGGCAGCATTCGAACCTGCGACCGTAGCGGTCGCACGGTTCCAGACTGAAGCACCTAGAACCGCTCGGCCACACCTGCCGGCTACAGTCACTCAACATCGACACCTTACCGTACACCACACCACAACCGCAGATTGCTGCCCATCCTGTCCACCAAATCATTTATGTATTAAGAGAACAATAGCGGTCGTGTCATTCTTCCCTGGTGCACTCCTGATGAGACACTTGTCTCTGATGAACACTCGCCGTCGGGGACAACATACTCGATTCTGTTACGTAAGAAGTCTTTGAGCCACTCACATATCTTCGAACTCACTCCATATGCTCGTACCTTCGTTAACAGCCTGAAATAGGGCATCAAGTCAGATGCTTTTTGGAAATCTAGAAATATGGACTCAGGCTGTTGCACTTCATCTATAATTCGAAGTATATCATTCGAGAAAAGGCAAGCCGAGTTTCCGACGAGCGATGCTTTCTAAAACCATACTGATTCGTTGACGTAAAATTCTCAGCGTCAAGAGGGTTTATTATACTCGAAATAAGAATATGGTTCAAAATGGTTCATATGGCTCTGATCACTATGGGACTGAGGTCATCAGTCCCCTAGAACTTAGAACTACTTAAACCTAACTAAGCTAAGGACATCACACACATCCATGCCCGAGGCAGGATTCGAACCTGTGACCGTAGCGGTGGCGTGGCTCAAGACTGTAGCGCCGAGAACCGCTCGGCCACTTCGGCCGGCGAAATGAGAATATGTTAAAGGATTCTGCAGCAAACTAAAGTTAGGGATGTTGTTGTTCTTGTGGTCTTCCGTCCTGAGACTGGTTTGATGCAGCTCTCCATGCTACTCTATCCTGTGCAAGCTTCTTCATCTCCCAGTACCTACTGCTACCTACATCCTTCTGAATCTGCTTAGTGTATTCATCTCTTGGTCTCCCTCTACGAATTTTACCCTCCACGCTGCCCTCCAATACTAAATTGGTGATCCCTTGATGCCTCAGAACATGTCCTACTAACCGATCCCTTCTTCTAGTCAAGTTGTGCCACAAACTTCTCTTCTCCCCAATCCTATTCAGTACTTCCTCATTAGTTATGTGATCTACCCTTCTAATCTTCATCATTGTTTTGTAGCACCACATTTAGAAAGCTTCTATTCTCTTCTTGTCCAAACTATTCATCGTCCATGTTTCACTTCCATACATGGCTACACTCCATACAAATTATTTCAGAAACGACTTCCTGACAATTAAATCTATACTCGATGTTAACAAATTTCTCTTCTTCAGAAATGCCTTCCTTGCCATTGCGAGTCTACATTTTATATCCTCTCTACTTCGACCATCATCAGTTATTTTGCTCCCCAAATAGCAAAACTCCTTTACTACTTTAAGTGGCTCATTTCCTAATCTAATTCCCTCAGCATCACACGACTTAATTCGACTACATTCCATTATCCTTGTTTTGCTTTTGTTGATGTTCATCTTATATCCTCCTTTCAAGACACTATACATTCCGTTCAACTGCTCTTCCAAGTCCTTTGCTGTCTCTGACAGAATTACAATGTCATCGGCGAACCTCAAAGATTTTATTTCTTCTCCATGGATTTTAATACCTACTCCGAATTTTTCTTTTGTTACTTCACTGCTTGCTTAATATACAGATTGAATAACATCGGGGAGAGGCTACAACCCTGTCTCACTCCCTTCCCAACCACTGCTTCCCTTTGATGTCCCTCGACTCTTATAACTGCCATCTGCTTTCTGTACAAATTGTAAATAGCCTTTCGCTCCCTGTATTTTACCTCTGCCACCTTCAGAATTTGAAAGAGAGCATTCCAGTCAACATTGTCAAAAGCTTTCTCTAAGTCTACAAATGCTAGAAACGTAGGTTTTCCTTTCCTTAATTTTGCTTCTAAGATAAGTCGTAGGGTCAGTATTGCATCACATGTTCCAATATTTCTATGGAATCCAAACTGATCTTCCCCAAGGTCGACTTCTACTAGTTTTTCCATTCATGTGTAAAGAATTCACGTTAGTATTTTGCAGCCATGTCTTATTAAACTAATAGTTTGGTAATTTTTGCATCTGTCAACACCTGCTTTCTTTGGGTTTGGAATTATTATATTCTTCTTGAAGTCTGAGGGTATTTCGCCTGTCTCATATAACTTGCTCCTCAGATGGTAGAGGTTTGTCAGGACTGACTCTCCTAAGGCTGTCAGTAGTTCTAATGGAATGTCGTCTACTCCCAGCGCCTTGTTTCGACTCAGGTCTTTCAGTGCTCTGTCAAACTCTTCACACAGTAGCGATCTCCCATTTCATCTTCATCTACATCCTCTTCCATTTCCATAAAAGTATCCTCAAGTACATCGCCCTTGTATAGGCCCTCTATATACTCCTTCAACCCTTCTGTTTTCCCTTCTTTGCTTAGAACTGGGTTTCCGTCTGAGCTCTTGATATTCATACAAGTGGTGCTCTTTTGCCGGCCGGAATGGCAGAGCGGTTCTAAGCGCTGACGTCTGGAACCAATGACAGCTACGGTCGCAGGTTCGAATCCTGCCTTGGGCATGGATGTGTGTGATGTCCTTATGTTAGTTAGGTTTAATTAGTTCTAAGTTATAGGCGACTGATGACCTCAGAAGTTAAGTCGCATAGTGGTCAGAGCCATTTGAAAAATTTTGGTTCTCTTTTCTCCAAAGGTCTCTCTAATTTTCCTGTAGGCAGTATCTATCTTACCCCTAGTGAGATAAGCCTCTACATCGTTTCATTTGTCCTCTAGCCATCCCTGCTTAGCCATTTTGCACTTCCTGTTGATCTCATTTTTGAGACGTTTGTATTCCTTTCTGCCTGCTTCATTTACTGCATTTTTATATTTGCTCCTTTCTTCAATTAAAATCAATATTTCTTCTGTTACCCAAGGATTTCTACTAGCCCTCGTCTTTTTACCTACTTGAACCTCTGCTGCCTTCACCATTTCATCCCTCAAAGCTACCCATTCTTCTTCTACTGTATTTCTTTCCCCCATTCTTGTCAATTGTTCCCTTATGCTCTCCCTGAAACTCTGAACAACCTCTGGTTTAGCCAGTTTATCCAGGTCCCATCTCCTAAAATTACCATCTTTTTCTAGTTTCTTCAGTTTTAATCTACAGTTCATAACCAATAGATTGTGGTCAGAGTCCACATCTGCCCCTGGAAATGTCTTACAATTTAAAACCTGGTTCCTAAATCTCTGTCTTACCATTATATAACCTATCTGAAACCTTCTAGTATCTCCAGGCTTCTTCCATGTATACAACCTTCTTTTATGATTATTGAACGAAGTGTTAGCTATGATTAAGTTGTGCTGTGTGCAAAATTCTACCAAGCGGCTTCCTCTTTCATTTCTTAGCTCCAATCCATATTCACCTACTACGTTTCCTTCTCTCCCTTTTCCTACTGACGAATTCCAGTCACCCATGAATATTAAATTTTCGGCTCCCTTCACTATCTGAATAATTTCTCTTATTTCATCATACATTTCTTCAATTTCTTCGTTAACTGCAGAACTAGTTGGCATATAAACTTGTACTGCTGTAGTAGGCATGGGGTTCATGTCTATCTTGGCCACATTAATGTGTTCACTATGCTGTTTATAGTAGCTTACCCGCACTCCTATTTTCCTATTCATTATTAAGTCAGCTCCTTCATTACCCCTATTTGATTTTGTATTTACAACCCTGACATTCCACGCTCCGATCCGTAGAACACCAGTTTTCTGTCTCCTGAGAATGACATCCTTTTAAGTAGTCCTCGGCCGGAGATCCGAATGGGGGACTATTTTACCTCCGGAATATTTTACCCAAGAGGACGCCATCATATTTTAACCACACAGTAAAGCTGCATAAAAATATCGGCTGTAGTTTCCCCTTGCATTCAGCCGCTTGCAGTATCAGCACAGCAAGGCCGTTTTGGTTAGTGTTACAAGGCCAGATCAGTCAATCATCCAGACTGTTACCCCTGCAACTACTGAAAAGGCTGCTGCCCCTCTTCAGGAACCACACGTTTGTCTGGCCTCTTAACAGATACCCCTCCGTTGTGGTTGCACCTACGGTACGGCTATCTGTATCGCTGAGGCACGCAAGCCTCCCCACCAACGGCAAGGTCCATGGCTCATGGAGGTGGGGGGGGGGGGGGGAAGTTTGGAATATTGGTCAGTAATTTTGTAGTTCCGTTCTTTTACCCTTATTACAAAGAGGAGTCACCTGCGCTTTTTCCCAGTCGCCTGTAACTTTGTGTTGGGCGACAGATTCACGACTAACGCAAGCTGGGTAAGAGGCCAATGCCGTAGACTACTCTTTGCAAAACCTAACTGGCATTCCATTCGGACCTTGTAATTTATTTGCTTTCAAATATTTCTGCCGTTTCTCTGTGCAAGGGATGCTTATTTGTATTAGTATGTCGCCCATACGGGACGTTCCGATCTGATGGTCAAATGACGGTATGTTTGTACGATTATTCTTTGTGCACGATTTCTTGAACGTGAAATGTAAAACTTCGGCTTTCGTTTTGGTATCTTGAACTGCCACACCAGACTGGTTAATAAGGGACTGAATAAAAGCCTTAGACCACTTAGCGATGTGACATACGACCAGAATTTTCCCGGATTCTCTGCCAGATCTTTTGCTAAATTGTGACGGTGGTAATTACATCTTTTAAAGCACATGGGACTCTTTCCCAAAGTGATTTGTGCACCAGGATCAAACCGACAGATGTTAATAACGCTAAGTAATGCCTTCAAGTTGACGTTATTGTGTGACTAATCCGTTATACCTCGGTACATCCAGTGTTTACGTATTCTGACAGAAAAAAATCGCAACAGCAAACAATAATTAATGTATATTTATGAAATTTACGGAATACATGTGTCTTGGTAACATATTTGAGTGATTAACATTGCAAGATCACAGGTTAATGTAAGCGTGAGAATTTGGAAATTTGTGGTTAGTCCTATGGGACCACACTGCTAAGGTCATCGGTCCCTAGGCTTACAAACTACTTAATCTAACTTAAGCTAACTTACAGTAAGAACAATACATACATCCATGCCCGAGGGAGGACTCGAAACTCTGACAGGGGGGGGGGGGGGGGGGAGCCGAGCGAAGAGTGGCAAGGCGCCTGAGACCGCACGGCTACCCCGCGCGGCAAACAGCGGTATGTGGGCGAGCGTTATCGTGTTGGAAAATAAACCTGGTAGCGGTATTCATGACTGACAGCCAACAGATGAAATCATCAGACTGACGTACAAAACTGCACTCAGTTGCGTGGGATAACTACGAGAGCGCTCCTGCTGTCATACGAAATCGCACCCTAGACCATAACTCCAGGTGTAGGTGCAGTGGGTCTACCATACAGACAGGTTGGTTGCAGGTCCTCAACTGGCCGCCTCCTAACTATCACACGGCGATCACTGGCACAGAGGCAGCGCCTGCTTTCATCAGGAAACACAAAAGACCTCCACCCCATTCCGGAACGACCTTTGGCTTGACACCGTTGAAGTCGCAAATGGCGTTAGTTTGGTGTCACTAGAATGCACACTACAGAGTGTTTAGTTCGGAGCTGTCCAAGAAGTAACAGGTTCTTAACCGTTCATTGTATCGCTGAAGTACTAACTGCTGCTCAAATTGTTGCTGCAGACGCAGTGAAATGCGCCAAGTGGCCGTGCAGAGCAGGGTGTTCTTGACACTACATTCTCGTGACCATCGTCGTCAACAATCATGTACAGTGGCTACATTTCTGCCATGTATTTATGCTGTACCGCAGAAGGAAAATCCAGCTTCTCCTAGCCCTATTACATGACCTCTTTTACAGTCAGTGAGTGTTGATAAAGTCGTCTTTGTCACCTTTCATTCTTGAACAACATCAACTCACCCACGTTCAATCTCAAACGTAACTCAAGATCAAGACCGCTACATCGTGTATTCAAAGCAAACCTGATTTTCAGTCTCACAGAGGCGCTACTAGCTCCACTGTTATGCGACTGGCGCGAAATTTGAATAGGCATCATCTTTCAGATGTAGAAACACGCCTACCAACTTTCGTTTGTGTCGCACAACTCCTCCTTGCTTTTGCGTTTTTTTTCCGTTAGTGTATTTCATTTTTTTCTTCATTGCCACAACATGGCCTAGAAACAACCACTATAAACTGTGCATCATTAGATGATGATTCGCTAGCCAATTTGAAATCGGTCATTTTGAAATAAAAATTGAACCATCAGAAAAGTGACAGATTGCAGTTACACTGCCTAACAAAAACAAGTGAAACACCCAGACGATATAGTCGGGTATCAGCGTAGCACTGTAGATGCACACAGCATCTGTGGGTATGTAAATAGTTAGAGCTGCAATTCTCTGTGAGAGGTATAACGGCCACCAGAGTGCACTAATGTTGTCCATGATTTGTGTTGTTACCAGGTGTGGTACAGTATATAAGGATTGTGAACAGCGTCAGACGTTCAGCAATCACTAAGAAGACGGTGGAGATGCAGCGTACTCAGATGATTCAGCATTATCAGTACCTGTCAGAGTGTCAAAGGAGCGTCACTGTGGGTTTCCATACGGCCAGTTGGTTGACTCATGCAACATCCAAATCTGTGGGGCATTCCAGTATGACAATAGCCCATTGTTAAACAGCATGGGAACATGAGGGTAGGCATTCTCGTCGTCAAGGTTCCAGCCAACCACGTCTGACCGCCACAGGGGAACATTACCGTTCTGTGCATAAAGCTCAACGTAACCGCTTCACATCTTCATTCACCATCCGAGAACAACGACAACAAGTAATGGATAACCTGAAACATTCTGTATAATTTCGCACCATTAACCAGAGACTAGCAGCAGGTGGGGACTAAGAAATTACTTTCCATATGTAGGCTGCCATTAACATCACAATACAAACGGCTGTATTTTGAATGGTGCTATGACTGGGAATCATGGGCTGCTGATGAATGGCGTCGCAAGTTATCCAGCGAGGAATCACGATTCTGCACCATCCCAGATGTCCTCCAAATGGTTCAAATGGCTTTGAGTAGTATGGGACTGAGGTCATCAGCCCCCTAGAATTTACAACCACTTAAACCTAACTAACCTAAGGACATCACACACATCCATGCCCGAGGCAGGATTCCAACCTGCGACCGTAGCGGTCGCACGGTTCCAGACTGAAGCGCCTAGAATCGCTCGGCCACAGCGGCCGGCCGATGTCCTCCTCTCGGCAGGAATGGCGGTGACCCGGTGACAACAACTGTTCCTCCATTGCTTTGGAAGGGCACTGCGGTGGTACTCCTGACGTCCTGCTGTCGGAACCATTGGGTATGACTTAAGGTTAGGGTTGGTATGACAGAACTCTGATGGCACAGTGGTAAGTCATAAACATTCTGCGTCCTCCTGTGTTACGTCTCGTGCAACAGTATCACTTTTTAACAGGACAATGCTCGTCTACATATGGCGCTAGTCTCTGTAGACTTTCTGGGTGATGTTGAGGTACTTGAGTGGCCATCAAGATCCCCACATCTGTCTCCTGTAGAACAAGTGTAGAATCGTACTTCAACTCTGTCCCAAAATCAGTATCCAGGATATCAAGGACCAGTTACAAGACTTGTGGGCCATCCCGCCTCAGGAGAGGATACAACTGCTTTATTACATCTTCCACAACCGAAACAGTGTTTGCATCCATGGCAGAGAGGGTTGCAGCATCATTCTGATGAGTGAGCTGATACTGCCAAATTCTTTATAATTTGACCCAATATTGTAATCGCAAAAATAACAGCACATACCCTCTCTGCCCGTGAAGTTTCATTTCATTGCCTCCTCTCCACTTGGATGCCTCTACTTTTCTGTCACAGGTAGTGTATTTCTGAAAAATTTTTATGAGCTATTCTTAAGAGGCAGTCAATTATGCAACATACTACATGTTTAGCAGTTTACAGAGAAGAGTCGAAACAAGCTGAACACATTTTCTGAAGTGCTCCATGCGCCTAGAGTGATTAGAGGGTGTAAAATGTAAGTCAGTTTTCACTTGGGCCATGTTGCCAGCAATTGAAAGAAGACCTTTGTCTTGTCTACCGATGCATAACTTATCATCTGAAAGCGAAGGTCGTCATAAGCACTTTTCTGGATAACTCTGATTTCTGGCACTGATTTAATATTAGGAAACCCAATCGTGGTATTTCCAGGTGCACACAAGCAGCCATTCATCTCGCAATCTTAGCGTACAGAAAGAGAAGGTAATTTCAAATTTAACAGTGTTAGTGTGCTCTGCAGGAGTTGAGCACAGTTGTGGAGATAAATGTTGCAGAGTTATGGAGTATACCACCCATGCAGAAGTGTTCATACAATATGCAATAATGTAAATACATCACAGATCCATATTTCTAAATAAGGCCACACCTACCATCACTAACTAAACGCTTTACTGGTGATATTTCGTTCACGAGATTTATTTATATCTTTCCCGAAAGATTCATTCGTTTCTAAAATGCTTAGACATGTATTCAGTTCTAACTAATTTTACATGGAGGTCAAATCTTTAAAATAATTAGCAAGAGGTTGCAGTACATCGTAAATTTTCAAATTACTGTGTAAGAAGTGATTCAGCGTTAGTGCGAAAGTCAGTTTCCTCATTGAATATGACGAACACGTTTGAGGGCTTTTACACTGTTGTTTGGCGGCCCTTAAACTCAAAAGCATTAAGCAGCCTTTTGCCTATAATTAAAAGGATGCTCTAGTCGTCCATTAAAATATCGCAGAGAACTACCAGGATATTAGTGTAATTCCACTACTACACTTTAATATACTAATTCAGTCGGGTACGTTAGATGGTGATGATGAAGTCCCATACTCCTTGACAGAGCGTAGGGAACAATACGGGAGACCCGCATCGCTGTATTAGGCATTGTCCTAGCGGAGGTGGTTTGCCGTTGCCTTCCTCCGACCACAATTGGGATGAATGATGACGATGAAGACGACACAACAACACCCAGCCATCTTGAGGCAGATGAAAATCTCTTTCACCGCCGGGAATCGAACCTGGCACCCCGTGCTTGGGAAGCGAGAATGCTACCGTGAGACCCTGAGCTGCGGACAGGCTACGTTAACAGACTGCAAAAAACTATACATGTTGAGATTTGAGATCGCCGATAGGTAAGCACTGTTGCAAGTATTTAAAACTTTCTTTCGCCACAGTTCAGTCTTACACCCGACTCAAACAACCAAGCAAATCAGCTTTTGCCGAACACCGCCTCGAATGTAACCATGAAATGAGTACGATGAGACCATATTGTGGGGTAAAAGCCAAGTTTCTGGGACAGCATGACTAAGGAGTATATCGAAATGAAGTAGTCAGAAAAACAAATAAATAGCGATGGAGGTTTCAGTTTAAATAACACTTGGTGCCCGGATCTTGGTTGGTTGGTTTGGGGAAGGAGACCAGACAGCGTGGTCATCGGTCTCATCGGATTAGGAAAGGATTGGGAAGGAAGTCGGCCGTGCCCTTTCAAAGGAACCATCCCGGCATTTGCCCGGAGTGATTTAGGGAAATCACGGAAAACCTAAATCAGGATGGCCGGACGCGGGATTGAACCGTCGTCCTCCCGAATGCGAGTCCAGTGTGTAACCACTGCGCCACCTCGCTCGGTGCCCGGATCTCAGTTTATGAGGTGATGTTGAAAAAGTTTCCGTCTGAGTGCATTGCTGTTGCGTATATGCAACGTAGTGCGACTCCGATGCTGTTATGTGAACACCGACATGTAGGCAAGGGATTTTTGTAGTATTCGTTTCTTTCCAATTTGCGTGGATGAATGTGGCAACGTGAAATATGAAGACGTTATTACCAAATGTGTCCAGGCGAGATCAACGCGCTGTTATTCTTTTCTTGGCTACCGAAGGATAAACACCGATAGAGATCCATCGGAGAATGATGAATGTGTGTGGGACTCAACTTGTGGTGCTGCTTCATGATAACGCACGTCGCCATACCATAAATGTCATAACGCAGAAGTTAATGCCAACTCAATTGGGAGACACTCGAGCTCTCGCCCTATAGTCCTGATCTCCCCCCCCATGCGATTATCAAATCTTGCGTCTCTTACAAAAGGCTTTGAAGAGTCGACGACGCCTGTCATACGGGGACGTGCAACAGGTGATTATAGACTTCTCTACACAGCAGCACTTACCAAACGTTTATCTCCAACCTAGTACATCGGTCGTATGATTACCTCAGTGCTAACGGCGAGATTGCCTGATTAGCATACCGATTTTCCTCTGTACGGCTTCGAACGGAAACCTTTTGTTCACCAATTATATTAATATATGAAGATGGTATTGGAAGTATCTAACCAAAATTGTATCCTTTTTGTAGTTGTGAAAGTATCAATGATAAGATCGTTCTAAATTAATTTTTCCACAAACCTGCATCTGACTGCGTCTGTGAACTTGATTCTTGCACTCCTCCATTTTGCCAGAAATGCAACATGTATTTCACTCAGCAATCAAGTTTAAGAAAATAATGCCGTTTATGCAATGGCATTAAGATGGTACTGAAAAATTAAATTTTGGCCCTAATGTTTAATTAATGACATTATATATTAACTTGAATAACGCCAGTTCTGAAATGGCATAAAATTATTTATTTGAAATAACTTTGCTCTGATAACGTTAGTTCGACCAAAATCGATTTCAAACCATGAATTGCACATATATATTGCACAGAGGCATCATTTTCTTTACATTCTTTCATTGGTGGGTAACTTTACTTTACTACTCATTTTCATATTCAATACAAGCAAAGGATGTGGATTATGATTCACGCTATTATATTTAAACACAATGTTCATCTCAATATATATATATATTGTTAAAATTTTAAGTCATACGCAAGTAGCACAAATCACTCTTACAAAACTTTTACAAAACGCTTACTGTGTCGAGCCTTGGACATACAAAACCTAACTCTGAACATTATCTACCAAAAAACAATTTGAAATCATTATATATCTTCTATCATTTATGTGTTAAAGTTTTCTTACGGTAACTGCACAGCGAGTGCGACTCCTACCTTAAAGCTGTCTGCACACGTCTGCTCCCTCCGAGCACCTACCTGCGACTCCCAGTTTTTTACTGCAGACGCCCGGCTCTCTTAACCATCTAAGATTATCCTACTCAAAGATATAATACTCGTCCCACCTTGCGGTTGGCAACTACCGACTTTATTTTCTGAAGCTAGACTGATCAGTCCTCAGCACATACCTTTCAGTATCTGTTCTTTCGGACATGTCGGAAAGAACAGATACCATCAGTGATCCTGCAGCCAGTTATAACGAAATTACAATGAAATGAATACCCCTCGCTCCATACAGGCGTTCATGTAAGTCACCGGGGACAGTTGAAAATGTGTGCCCCGACTGGGACTCGAGCCCGGGATCTCCCTCGTACATGGCAGACGCTCTATCCATCTGAGCCACCGAGGACACAGAGGATAGTGCAACTGAAGGGACATGTCCGGAAGAACAGATACCATATATATATGTATACACACAGTTATGGCTCACCGGCCATTTGACCATCTTCTTCTGTGCGAATGCACAAACAGTGCCCGAACTCTTACGGGAATCGGCGGTAAAGCCGTGAGGAATGAGTACAATGAGCAGAGGCACTATGAATACAGAGCGGGACAATAAGTTGCGAATGTGGGTCTCAACGGGAGACGTGTCAGAAATAAGCCACTGCAGTCGCGCTCTGCTAATTGCCCTCAGTGGCTCAGATGGATAGCCGGCACGGTAGCTCAGCGTGTTCGGTCAGAGGGATAGCTGTCCTCTGCAATAAAAAAACTGAGTTGCTCGATTAACAACGAAGTTAAACGGACGTCTTACGACGTCCGCCCCGAGCAGATGCATCGAACAAAAGCGAACGAAATGAGATAAAAAAACAAAAAAAGATGGATATAGCGTCTACCATGTAAGCAGGAAATCCCGGGTTCGAGTCCCAGTCGGGACATACATTTTCAACTGTCACCGTTGATTTATATCAACGCCTGTAATCAGCGAGGGGTATTTATTTCATTGTCATTTCTTTATATTAATGCCTCGCTAGCCATCGCGTCCGACAGAGCAGGAAAACGCAGAGAGAATTTGCGTTTCTAAGAATATCATAAGTGCGAGCTCTGAAAAGCAAGAGCATCAAAGAGCGCAAGGAACGTTGCGAGCAGAACTCGGCTATACAGGGTGAACATTAATAAAACCGACAAACTTGAGGGATAGATTCCTAATTGGAAATGGAGGAGAAAAAGGGCCTGTGAACATGTGTCCGGAAATGCATCGTTGCCTCAGTAGATGGCACTGACGAATGAAAGTTCCTGTGACCAAGTGCAGTGTGTTCCTTGTGTTTTGCACGCTGTGTGATTGACGCAGCGTGTTGAAAACACCACAATGGTCCGGTAATCATATCAGGAATAGGCCGAGATGGTGTTTGGTGAAATACCAAGCAGATGGAAACGGTCGAAAGGTGGAACGGCTATATCATAACAGGTAACCTTACAGACGCCAATCATACCACACAACAATTCAAGCCCTATTTGGGCGTTTGTGTGAGCGTCGCTCCTTTCAGATAGAAAACGTGCAGGGAGGAGTCGGACTGTGGATACTCCAAATTTAGACGACTGCATTCTACAGGATATTGACACGAGGCCTAGTAGAAGATCCAGGCAAGCGACTCGCAAATATGGTGTAAGCCAAAGTATGATTGTGCGATTATGTGTATCCTGCATGACAACCGCTACTATCCCTATCACCCGAAACGAGTTCAAGGATTATCAACGGCGAATTTCCCTCTGCGGGAAGGGTTCTGTCGATGGTTTTTGCACCAGATGATCAGAATTAAGGGTTTTTTGTCGTCAGTCCTCTTTACCGACTAAGCAGCCCTTACCAGAAATGGCATCATCAGTCTGCTTAATTGTCGTCTGTAGGCTTCAGACAGGCACGTGACCAGAGGAATTTTCATTCGTCAGCACCATCTACTGTGGCAACGATGCATTTGGGGACACATGTTCATAGGACCTTTTTTTCCCTCAGTTTCCAGTCAGGAATCCGTCCCTAAACTTTGTCAGTTTTATTAATGTTCACCCCGTACGTAACTTCGCGAAACTGACAGTTCAAAAAAATGTCCAAATGTGTGTGAAATCTTATGGGACTTAACTGCTATTGTCATCAGTCCCTAAGCTTACACACTACTTAACCTAAATTATCCTAAGGACAAACACACACACCAATGCCCAAGGGAGGACTCGAAACTCCGCCGGGACCTGCCGCACAGTCCGTGAGTGCAGCACCTAAGACCGCTCGGCTAATCCCGCACGGCAACAATAGTTCACAGTCTAGTTAGAGCCCAGGAAGCAAGTGCATATAACAGCAAAACCCGCAGCACCCGACGAAGACGGTCGTCGAAATACTGTGCACAAATTGGAAACCATAACTCGCCAGAACACTGAGAGGCACAACAATCTGACAAAAAATAAGAGAGTTCCCGCAACTATCTGTATTAAGCTGAACTTACAGAGACATTCTGAAAATGTTGACTGGAATACACTCTTCGAAACCTTAAGGTAGCTGAGATAAAATTCGAGGCGTTATCTGATCTCCAGCGTGCCAGCCGGCTGCACGCTACTGTGAGTCGTGCAATGTTGGAACGCGCGGAACTCTGATTAAGAGGTGATCGACATATCGCTATCCAACACATCGCTGGACAACTGAGCTTCTCTTTTGATAATGCCGGTATACTCGTCCACCAGTTGGGGTACTCGTAGGTGTGTGACCGCTGTGTTCCTCGCCGCCTAACAGAAGACCGTAAAGAGCAATGTCGGACCATCTGTGCGGTATTGCTTGCGCGTAACGAATCTGATCGTCACAACTTCTGTCGAACATCGTCACAGGCGATAAAACATGGGTTCATCTCTTCGAAGCGGAAATAAACGGCAATCCTTGGAGTGGTGCCACACCCCCTCCCCTCCGAACAAAAAGTTTAAAGACGTATCGTCCGCCGGTACTGGAGATGAATGATTACTTTATATATATATTGCTGGGAAGTGGCGGTGCGGTCCCCTACGGCACTGCGTAGGATCCTACGGTCTTGGCGTGCATCCGTGCGTCGCTGCGGTCCGGTCCCAGGTCGACGGGCACGTGCACCTGTGTATATATATATATATATATATACACTCCTGGAAATTGAAATAAGAACACCGTGAATTCATTGTCCCAGGAACGGGAAACTTTATTGACACATTCCTGGGGTCAGATACATCACGTGATCACACTGACAGAACCACAGGCACATAGACACAGGCAACAGAGCATGCACAATGTCGGCACTAGTACAGTGTATATCCACCTTTCGCAGCAATGCAGGCTGCTATTCTCCCATGGAGACGATCGTAGAGATGCTGGATGTAGTCCTGTGGAACGGCTTGCCATGCCATTTCCACCTGACGCCTCAGTTGGACCAGCGTTCGTGCTGGACGTGCAGACCGCGTGAGACGACGCTTCATCCAGTCCCAAACATGCTCAATGGGGGACAGATCCGGAGATCTTGCTGGCCAGGGTAGTTGACTTACACCTTCTAGAGCACGTTGGGTGGCACGGGATACATGCGGAAGTGCATATTCCTGTTGGAACAGCAAGTTCCCTTGCCGGTCTAGGAATGGTAGAACGATGGGTTCGATGACGGTTTGGATGTACCGTGCACTATTCAGTGTCCCCTCGACGATCATTAGTGGTGTACGGCCAGTGTAGGAGATCGCTCCCCACACCATGATGCCGGGTGTTGGCCCTGTGTGCCTCGGTCGTATGCAGTCCTGATTGTGGCGCTCACCTGCACGGCGCCAAACACGCATACGACCATCATTGGCACCAAGGCAGAAGCGACTCTCATCGCTGAAGACGACACGTCTCCATTCGTCCCTCGATTCACGCCTGTCGCGACACCACCGGAGGCGGGCTGCACGATGTTGGGGCGTGAGCGGAAGACGGCCTAACGGTGTGCGGGACCGTAGCCCAGCTTCATGGAGACGGTTGCGAATGGTCCTCGCCGATACCCCAGGAGCAACAGTGTCCCTAATTTGCTGGGAAGTGGCGGTGCGGTCCCCTACGGCACTGCGTAGGATCCTACGGTCTTGGCGTGCATCCGTGCGTCGCTGCGGTCCGGTCCCAGGTCGACGGGCACGTGCACCTTCCGCCGACCACTGGCGACAACATCGATGTACTGTGGAGACCTCACGCCCCACGTGTTGAGCAATTCGGCGGTACGTCCACCCGGCCTCCCGCATGCCCACTATACGCCCTCGCTCAAAGTCCGTCAACTGCACATACGGTTCACGTCCACGCTGTCGCGGCATGCTACCAGTGTTAAAGACTGCGATGGAGCTCCGTATGCCACGGCAAATTGGCTGACACTGACGGCGGCGGTGCACAAATGCTGCGCAGCTAGCGCCATTCGACGGCCTACACCGCGGTTCCTGGTGTGTCTGCTGTGCCGTGCGTGTGATCATTGCTTGTACAGCCCTCTCGCAGTGTGCGGAGCAAGTATGGTGGGTCTGACACACCGGTGTCAATGTGTTTTTTTTTCCATTTCCAGGAGTATATATATATATATATATATATATATATATATATATATATATATATATTAAACTGCTTATCTTTCTTTTGAACGGTTAAATATTTTAAATGATTAAATATTTTTATGTAAATAAAAATCTGTGTTTATTTATTGTTTTCTCTTTTTTCACTCATTAATAAACATGCCGATGTCCACGCTGTACTCCATTCTGGCAATTTATCACTATCTATACACTCTTGTCCGTCTCGATAGCTGAGTGGTCAGCGCGACGGAACGCCATGCCAAGGGGTTCAGGTTCGATTCCCGGCTTTCCCATGCAGCGGACCCGGGTTCGATTCCCTGCCGGATTGGAGATTTTCTCCGCTCGTGGACTGGGTATTGTGTTGTCCTCATCATCATTTCATCCTCATCACCGGCACGCAAGTTGCCCAAAGCGGCGTCGACTGAAATTGAAATGAAACTTGCACTCTGCGGCCGAACTTCCCCGGATGGGGCCTCGCAGCCAACAACACCACACGCTCATTTCATTTAACAGGCTGGCGTCTGTAATAAAAAGACTGAGTGAATGTATCAACAACGAACTTCAACGGATGTCATGTGACGTCCGTTACGACCAAATACACCGAACAATTTCGAACAAAATGTGAAAAGAAGTGGTGTCAACTCGGAAGGCTTGCACCAGGTGACTGGTCTACCCGACGGGAGGCCCTAGCCACACGACATTTCATTAAAAACCCTTAAACATAAACACATACGTTAGACGAATAACTTTTGGAGTAGGTGTCTCCTACTGATGCTGCCTGGCAGAATGTGCTTCGAACAAACGTTCCGTGGTGGGAGGTGCATCGTACCAATGTTCCATTGCAGGGAATGCTGTGTACCAATGTTGTCAATATTACTATGGAAGTCACTTTTGTGAGCTAATGTCCTAAATTTACTTTCTCATATTATGAAATCGATTTTTTCGAGCCCGCTAGGAAATAAAGCTAGAAAATAATCAGAGCAAAATTTTCTTATATGCCAATAATGTTAAGTTGCTCTAAAAATTATAAATCTATAAATAGATAATATGAGTGACTGAGAAAATCCTGTTGCACGTCAACATGAATAATCAACATATTATTTAATTGATCAATGGGCTTGAAATTCCAAGCAACAGGATATAAATCTTTCTTTAAAAAAACACTTATTCGATGTTGGTATTTTGTCCGCCTCGGTAGCTGCGCGGTCAGCGCGACGAATCGTAACCTAAAGAGTCCGACATTCGATTACCAGCAGGGTCAGATATTTTCTCCGCTCCAGGACTGGGTTTTGTGTTGTCATAACTGACGTTCCACAATTGAGATGGCTGTAGGGACACGTCCTGAAATCAATAAATTAAATAAAAAGTAAAAAGGTACTTTGATATCTATATGAATTTATTTGCTTGCAAAAATTAAGACCTGATAATTTAACTGGCGTATTGCATTATTTTCGCGTTTTCTTTAACTTTTTGTGGGACTGGTTTAATTTCAGCTGATTGTGTTTCGAAAGCAACGTCAGTTAGGCTGTTCGTGATAACTTCGATAAGTGTAAGGCAGGTTTCGGCGTTTTACTAGATGCATATAAGGAGACCCACAAACTTTAGGCGCTCTGGTCTTTAGAATTGACTCGTCGGACTCAACCAAGAGGTTTCTCGTCTCCCCAGTTTGAGACTTTACTGTGCAGGCATAGTAACTAAACTGCAGTATTTGTAACTATAACTGTCATGTTGCACTGTGTAGGAACCCGCGGAAATCTGGAAGATACCAATTTCTGGCAAAGATAACTCTTGGATCTTTGAATTTCGCTACATTTTTTCCTCGTATCTAACACGGAAAACCATATTTTGCTTACCTAATGAGGAGTAGATGAACGCATCTACGGAATAACATGTCTATGCTCTTCAGAGCCTACTCAAATGGGTCTGCCGTGTAAAACTGAATGTAGTTTCGGAAAACCGCCAGAGGATTTGTTCGTGCACGAACTAAATGCTGCGATTAAGTTATTATGCAGTTGGGAGAGGGGGGGGGGGTAGGCGGGGGCGGATGTGGACCAGATGCACTACATCCATAATTATATTGTACTGGTTAGGGAGGAGAATGATGTCCAGGAACATGGCGTCTGTCTTCGCACGCTAGAGCTTAGACTGGTCATTTCTTTGCAACACGATAACGGCACGTACGAAGAAGTGAGTAAGAAGGTTGGTGTATCCACCTCAGCACTCTTCTGTCAAGGTTCACATCCGCATTGTTTACAAAAAAGCGCAGAAACCGCCGCCGCATCAAGGAAACGTGAATAGTGTGACAACCAAACAAGCCAAAGATACAGTATTTACTCAATTGCACTGCGGTTTAGTAGAATTACCGAAAATTAGCTTCGAGAAGTGAGTGATAATTCTGCGTTGAATGGAAAGTCGGTAGCACAGAATCTAGAAAGAAGAAGTGCCCCCTCTTTTCCAGTTTGGTAACGTCCGTGAACATGTTATTCATTTTGTATGCTATCTGGGAAATGAAACAGCCTACAAAGACGTACGAAATAATGAACCAATATTCTTAGTGACTGTTGAAAAACTTTTGAAAATGTTCGAATCTCGAACGTTGTGATACAAGTGGTGGAAACTAAGTTTCTCACAAAGGATCAATATGTGATCAGGAAATACAAAACGGCGCACTGTCTCTTTTATTTTTCATTTTACTTGTTGTGTACATGTTTCATAGATCCTTATGAGCGAGCAAGGTGCTTGAATGTGGAATGTTTCCGTATATGTACTGCGAATATCAATAGGATGCATACTATGCAGAAGTAATAAGCAATAAATTATTTTTTCTTTGCCATCTTCGATCAGAATATATATTCTTGCCGACAATTAACATGAATTTACAATTATATGTGCAATATATAAAAGCTATGTGCAACATATAAAACCTTCTATTTATTAGCGCAAAAGAATTATTTCATTGTTTAAAATTCTGTGTCAAACAGATACTTTTTCAAATTAGTTTTAAATAAAGATACGTTATTTTTTGTGCCTCTCATATCACTGGGAAGTGAATTGAAAATTTTACTCCATTTTGTACGAGTATCGAATGTTTTAGCTCAGAGTGGAGATCGTCTTTTCTTCTGGTGTTTATAGTCACGGTGTTAACAGTTAGTTTCCTACTGATCAGGGCTGTTAATTACAGAACACATCTGGTTGTATACGTACGAAGATGCTGTAGTCATTATACTGATATGTTTGTAAAGATTACACTACGAGTTAGAGGAAGTCTCCACTCACGATTCGAACTGCTCTATGCTGTGCTGTGAAGATCTCTTTTGATGCTGGAACATGAGGCACAAAGGACACGCCTTCTTAAGCACAGTGGTTCAGATCATTGTCCGGTTAGGTTTCTGGGATTTCCTTAGTTGCTTCGACAGGACATTGAACCCTAAATATCTCAAATGAATGACTGACGTACTGAATTTTTGACCAGAAGAACATAGTACTTTGCGGGAAGTTTAAGTTCATATTGCCAGCGCTGTTGCTCGGAGCGGATGTAAGCAGTCCCTTTCTCACACGTTGATCACTCTCCTGTGGCAGAAATCGTAAAAAAAAACAAGCAAATAGCCGTCATTCTACGAAAGTGGAAGTAACGCACATTGGTAACAATTGCTTAAGTAAGTTTATACAAGGAGTCCCAGGAGGAATGATCAACACTGAGGACTATGGCAGGAACGATGAATTGAACCAAAAATCTTTATACGGACGTATGCCCTACTCTGAACGATTTCCAGTATAGAATGTAATTCATGCACATTTCTGTTTATTTGCATCATTATTCAATGCATTGTCAGGTTTACACATGTACAGCAGGTAGTAAACATTACAATGTGTGTTCTACGAAGTATCAACTGAAAAATACATAATTTAACACATTCGTGTCTAAGCATTATCGTACACGTCACATTTCAGCTATTGAATAGTTCAGAAGACGTTCGAATATCACATTGCCAACTTCAGTGCAATTGTGCATTTTGCATAGAACATGTTGTGTTGATTGTCTAAATGCCTCCACGCATTTCCAACTGAGGGCAGAGTCCACGATGCGACCAAGCATTCCACCTCTCGTATTCGCTTTTGTTTGTTCACCTCAGACTTCATCCAACCGCATGAACAAAAATACACTCCTGGAAATTGAAATAAGAACACCGTGAATTCATTGTCCCAGGAACGGGAAACTTTATTGACACATTCCTGGGGTCAGATACATCACGTGATCACACTGACAGAACCACAGGCACATAGACACAGGCAACAGAGCATGCACAATGTCGGCACTAGTACAGTGTATATCCACCTTTCGCAGCAATGCAGGCTGCTATTCTCCCATGGAGACGATCGTAGAGATGCTGGATGTAGTCCTGTGGAACGGCTTGCCATGCCATTTCCACCTGGCGCCTCAGTTGGACCAGCGTTCGTGCTGGACGTGTAGACCGCGTGAGACGACGCTTCATCCAGCCCCAAACATGCTTAATGGGGGACAGATCCGGAGATCTTGCTGGCCAGGGTAGTTGACTTACACCTTCTAGAGCACGTTGGGTGGCACGGGATACATGCGGACGTGCATTGTCCTGTTGGAACAGCAAGTTCCCTTGCCGGTCTAGGAATGGTAGAACGATGGGTTCGATGACGGTTTGGATGTACCGTGCACTATTCAGTGTCCCCTCGACGATCACCAGTGGTGTACGGCCAGTGTAGGAGATCGCTCCCCACACCATGATGCCGGAGTTGGCCCTGTGTGCCTCGGTCGTATGCAGTCCTGATTGTGGCGCTCACCTGCACGGCGCCAAACACGCATGCGACCATCATTGGCACCAAGGCAGAAGCGACTCTCATCGCTGAAGACGACACGTCTCCATTCGTCCCTCCATTCACGCCTGTCGCGACACCACTGGAGGCGGGCTGTACGATGTTGGGGCGTGAGCGGAAGACGGCCTAACGGTGTGCGGGACGGTAGCCCAGCTTTATGGAGACGGTTGCGAATGGTCCTCGCCGATACCCCAGGAGCAACAGTGTCCCTAATTTGCTGGGAAGTGGCGGTGCGGTCCCCTACGGCACTGCGTAGGATCCTACGGTCTTGGCGTGCATCCGTGCGTCGCTGCGGTCCGGTCCCAGGTCGACGGGCACGTGCACCTTCCGCCGACCACTGGCTACAACATCGATGTACTGTGGAGACCTCACGCCCCACGTGTTGAGCAATTCGGCGGTACGTCCACCCGGCCTCCCGCATGCCCACTATACGCCCTCGCTCAAAGTCCGTCAACTGCACATACGGTTCACGTCCACGCTGTCGCGGCATGCTACCAGTGTTAAAGACTGCGATGGAGCTCCGTATGCCACGGCAAACTGGCTGACACTGACGGCGGCGGTGCACAAATGCTGCGCAGCTAGCGCCATTCGACGGCCAACACCGTGGTTCCTGGTGTGTCCGCTGTGCCGTGCGTGTGATCATTGCTTGTACAGCCCTCTCGAAGTGTCCGGAGCAAGTATGGTGGGTCTGACACACCGGTGTCAATGTGTTCTTTTTTCCATTTCCAGGAGTGTATAATGGGTTAACGTCTGGCGATCTTGGTGGACAATTAATTGTACTAACACGACCAGGCCAGCGATTAGGGTAAGTGCGTTTGAGATCTTCCTTCACAAGTGTGGTAAAATTTTGGAGGGGTTGCTTCCAGCTGAAAGTGCAATGCATTTCGCGTGGTCGAAAGAACGTCTCAAGGTGTTCAACAAACAAATTTTCCAAAAAATGCAAATAATTCTGTCCCATCATTCTCTCCTCTAAAGCGACTGGACCTATCAACATATTCGAACTCGCCGCTCTAAACACTGATCGAAGAATGGACTTCGGAATTGATTTCCACTGCAGCGTGTAGATTTTCCTGCCACTGTCTATCATCATTACGTGTGTTGTGATTCTATTCCATGTTAACGTGCTTCATCGGTGAATAGTATTACTGGGAGACCCTTATCATTTAAACAGCGTCAAGTACTCCAGTCGTATGGCATTGACGCCACTGTGAAGATTGTGGGCACGCCGTTTGTGAAATGCGTACAAGTTTTTCGCATGCAATGTTTGCCACACACGTTTTCGTGGGACACTGGTACGTGCAGAAAGCCGCCTTGCGCTGGTAGTACACTTGCCCTGCACCATTGCAACAACGTGTTGATGTTCCTGCACAGGTTGTTGAACTACACGTTCAGAATACAAAAATTTAAAAAACCACAACACAGAAAATCTCTAAGAAGTAAAAAATTATGCATGCCCTTTTAAGTTTAAAAATAAACTCCTCCCGAACAGGCCCAACGGTACCGACGGCCGCCGTGTCATCATCAGCCCACAGACGTCACTGGATGCGGATACGGAGGGTCATGCGGTCAGCACACCGCTCTCCCAGCCGTATGTCAGTTTCCGAGACCGGAGCCGCAACTTCTCAATCAAATAGGTCCTCAGTTTGCCTTTAAAGGGCTTAGTGTACCCCGCTTGCCAAGAGCGCTCGGCAGACCGGATGGTGATCTGACGGGAATCGGTGTTACCACTGCGGTAAGGCTGTTGGTTTAAGTTTAATATGTAATATTTTGATCCAAGCGTCGTCGAGTCGGGGCAACGCTAAATGATTTTTTTTTTTAAAGAAGTTAACAGCATCTATCCTTTCTGCAGCAGCATACTTTCATAATTGCTGGGTATAAGCCTCTTCTGTTTGGTGGCATCTCTTCCAGTCCTTCTCGTCCCGCATTCACACCTCAAAATAGCTAGTGAAGTTATAAATACTTGTTACGTAAAATGTCAAAATCAGTCCGCTTTATTACTCTCACACTGTTAAAGAAAAGAGTTACGTATTTCTTTTATATCATATTTTACGTACTTACGTACGAACTTAGTTTCTTGCATTAATCTATCATGCGAGTCCTACGTCCTGCAGTCGTCTGATGACAGCGTACTAACTCATGCTTGACTAAACGGTGAGAGCGAGTATGTTGCGCGCAGTCCGTGACCAGATGCGGTGACCCGAACTGGCAGTCGCATGAAGGCAGGCGTTGTTGACGGTTGTGTCTAAACTGGGAATTTTTCTTAGTAAATTAATTAAAATTCAGACTGAACGACCTGATATCGTTGTTCTGATATTTACCTACGTTGCCCTAAGCAGCTTACTTCTATTTAAGTTTCGTACTTTTATCATTTTTACACGTATTCTGTTTTTATTTACTTAGTGGATTCCCGACACGACGACGCTTGGATCAAAATAGAGGTCTTTTTGTGTCTGAGTTTTTTAAATTTTCAATTTAAGTTTTATTTCATGCTTTTTAAACTTTGTATTTTACTAGTAGACACGTTACGATTGACACTCTATTCCCTCATTGAAAGAAGTATTTTTCGGGACGAAACGCGAAATTGCGAACGCGAGATCTTTTTTACTTATGCGATTTACGTTTTTCTTTTTTAAATTCACACATATATACATTGCCTATGTTTTAGTATATATGTAGCTAATGTTGATAACACAAGCAATAAGCAGTGATGATAATTCTAATCAGTTAATCAAGTCGGAAGAAGGTGGGTTGCCATTTCCCTCTCTTGCAACAGGCTACCTAAACTGTTAGTAAAAAATCATTTGATTTAGTACTCAATTGTGGACCTCAAAAAGAACTACAAAAAAGTCTCTGCGAGAGCATATGTGTGTCTTTGACAGTGGATTCACAGTCACCCCTTTTCTGCTTTGTAGGTGCTGAAACGGGCGACTTCTGAAGACAAATCATCGTTGTTGGTCAAACGTAAAAGATACACATATGATCTCGCGGGCTTTTAAAAATTCAAATGGCTCTGAGCACTACGGGACTTAACATCTCAGGTCATCAGTCCCCTAGAACTTAGAACTACTTAAACCTAACTAACCTAAGGACATCACACACATCCATGCCCGAGGCAGGATTCGAACCTGCGACCGTAGCGGCCACGCGGTTCCAGACTGAAGCGCCTAGAACCGCTCGGCCACCAGCGGCCGGCGCGTGCTTTTATTTAGATCTTTTTAGCTCTACAGTCTGATATTAAGTAACTTTACGTAGCTCTTATGTATTAAGGAGCAGGAGAGCACGCTGATGAAATCATTTTTATTTACTTTATCTGATGAATTTTAAAAGACTGAAAACACTTCCACAGAACATAGCTAAGAACAATACAGGTTAAACCAGCTTTCAAATTAAAAAAAAGAAACTGTATTGAAATCGGACCTTTAGTTTGAGGGCTACGATGTCTGAGGTGAACAAACAAAAGCTAATACGAGAGTGGAATGCTTGGTCGCATCGTGGACGCTGCCCTCATTTGGAAATGCGTAGAGGCATTCAGGCAAGCAACACAATATGTTCTATGCAAAATGCACAAATGCATTGAAGTTGGCAATGGGATATTCGAACATCTTCTGAACTATACGAGAACTGCATTATGGCGTGTACGATAATGCTTAGACATGATTTAAGGAAATCACGGAAAACCTAAATCAGGATGGCCGGCGAGTTTGAACAGTCGTCCTCCCGAATGCGAGTCCAATGCGCTAACCACTGCGCCACGTCGTGCGGTAACGGGCTAGTTTGATGGCACAAAGACATCCGAGCAACGAGATTGAAAGGAATGAGGTAGGCTGGGCTACAATAAAACGACAAGAAGCTGAGTGTGAGTGACACACACGTACCCGCCGATAGCCGAAAAACAAATGTTGACATCTTGCAAAAAATGGTTCAAATGGCTCTGAGCACTATGGGACTCAACTGCTGTGGTCATCAGTCCCCTAGAACTTAGAACTACTTAAACCTAACTAACCTAAGGACATCACACACATCCATGCCCGAGGCAGGATTCGAACCTGCGACCGTAGCGGCCGCGCGGTTCCAGACTGAAGCGCCTAGAACCGCTCGGCCACCAGCGGCCGGCGCGTGCTTTTATTTAGATCTTTTTAGCTCTACAGTCTGATATTAAGTAACTTTACGTAGCTCTTATGTATTAAGGAGCAGGAGAGCACGCTGATGAAATCATTTTTATTTACTTTATCTGATGAATTTTAAAAGACTGAAAACACTTCCACAGAACATAGCTAAGAACAATACAGGTTAAACCAGCTTTCAAATTAAAAAAAAGAAACTGTATTGAAATCGGACCTTTAGTTTGAGGGCTACGATGTCTGAGGTGAACAAACAAAAGCTAATACGAGAGTGGAATGCTTGGTCTCATCGTGGACGCTGCCCTCATTTGGAAATGCGTAGAGGCATTCAGGCAAGCAACACAATATGTTCTATGCAAAATGCACAAATGCATTGAAGTTGGCAATGGGATATTCGAACATCTTCTGAACTATACGAGAACTGCATTATGGCGTGTACGATAATGCTTAGACATGATTTAAGGAAATCACGGAAAACCTAAATCAGGATGGCCGGCGAGTTTGAACAGTCGTCCTCCCGAATGCGAGTCCAATGCGCTAACCACTGCGCCACGTCGTGCGGTAACGGGCTAGTTTGATGGCACAAAGACATCCGAGCAACGAGATTGAAAGGAATGAGGTAGGCTGGGCTACAATAAAACGACAAGAAGCTGAGTGTGAGTGACACACACGTACCCGCCGATAGCCGAAAAACAAATGTTGACATCTTGCAAAAAATGGTTCAAATGGCTCTGAGCACTATGGGACTCAACTGCTGTGGTCATCAGTCCCCTAGAACTTAGAACTACTTAAACCTAACTAACCTAAGGACATCACACACATCCATGCCCGAGGCAGGATTCGAACCTGCGACCGTAGCGGCCACGCGGTTCCAGACTGAAGCGCCTAGAACCGCTCGGCCACCAGCGGCCGGCGCGTGCTTTTATTTAGATCTTTTTAGCTCTACAGTCTGATATTAAGTAACTTTACGTAGCTCTTATGTATTAAGGAGCAGGAGAGCACGCTGATGAAATCATTTTTATTTACTTTATCTGATGAATTTTAAAAGACTGAAAACACTTCCACAGAACATAGCTAAGAACAATACAGGTTAAACCAGCTTTCAAATTAAAAAAAAGAAACTGTATTGAAATCGGACCTTTAGTTTGAGGGCTACGATGTCTGAGGTGAACAAACAAAAGCTAATACGAGAGTGGAATGCTTGGTCGCATCGTGGACGCTGCCCTCATTTGGAAATGCGTAGAGGCATTCAGGCAAGCAACACAATATGTTCTATGCAAAATGCACAAATGCATTGAAGTTGGCAATGGGATATTCGAACATCTTCTGAACTATACGAGAACTGCATTATGGCGTGTACGATAATGCTTAGACATGATTTAAGGAAATCACGGAAAACCTAAATCAGGATGGCCGGCGAGTTTGAACAGTCGTCCTCCCGAATGCGAGTCCAGTGCGCTAACCACTGCGCCACGTCGTGCGGTAACGGGCTAGTTTGATGGCACAAAGACATCCGAGCAACGAGATTGAAAGGAATGAGGTAGGCTGGGCTACAATAAAACGACAAGAAGCTGAGTGTGAGTGACACACACGTATCCGCCGCTAGCCGAAAAACAAATGTTGACATCTTGCAAGACGTAATGAACCGAAGAGAGAGACAGCTAGGAGCATATTACGAAACGCGTTCTCTCGCACTTGAAAAGAGGAAACTAATTGCAGAATGCAGCAATTATGCTTAAATTAAGACGATAACTGTGGAGCGACAGGGCTGAAGAACAGCATGAAACATAGCTTAGGACTGACGTGCGGAATAACGATATGTAATATCGGCCCGTTATTTTTGTCTATCTTACACAAGACTTGAAACGACAGTTAAGAGTGAATTTCATGTTTCCTTGGCTGCCGTTATAATCACTGGATACTGCAGGATTACTGTTATTGCCTACAGCGATATTTCAGTTGAGTAGCCGAAGCTACAGGCATGGGCCGTTTCAGTGATTCAGTTTACCTCTGGCTCTTCTCCCTTGCTTCCAACGGCAGTCGGGAGATGAGGTACTGGCAGAAGTAAAGCTGGCTTTCAAATGGCTCTGAGCACTATGCGACTTAACTTCTGAGGTCATCAGTCGCCTAGAACTTAGAACTAATTAAACCTAACTAACCTAAGGACATCACACACATCCATGCCCGAGGCAGGATTCGAACCTGCGACCGTAGCGGTCACGCGGTTCCAGACTGAAGCGCCTTTAACCGCACGGCCACACCGGCCGGCAAGTAAAGCTGTGCGGGCGGTTTGTGAGGCGTGCTTAGATGACTCAGGCGGATGAGCACTTGCCGGCGAAAGAAATAAAAAAGGTTCAGGTTCCAGTCTGATCCGGCACACAATTTTAATCTGTTACGAAGTTCCAATGGAAGGTTTAAACATTCCACCTGTCCCGGAGTTATACTTTGTTGCTGGATCGGAGGAGCACTGTCTATCTGTAGATTCGCGTCCTTGTCCAGAACACAGTCTTGAATTCAGAAGTAAAATTGTAGAAATAGAATCTGTGCGTTTGTGGAATAGTTTAGAGACATAGAAAACAACAGTCATTGCTGTCCCTTAACAGGATATTTGAGATCTGGGAATTGGAAACCGGAAACTATGTTTATTAATCGCGTAATATGGATCCAAAATGAGTATTGTCGAAATCCTGAGAAAAATGTCGACCATACTAAGAGGAGCAATCTCCAATTACGGAACAAAAATGCACGGTGCTGAAGCATCTGCTATATATCTCCCACGCTAATCTTACATATTGCGTTACGATTCATGTCCTGACCACGGCATTCGAGTGATATCCTGACCTTGTAACAAGTGAGGCGTAAGTGACTTTAGCACGCGGCACAACAAATTTTATAATTTCTGCCCAAAATAGTTCCGTCCGTCAGTGTTGACTCTTGTCCACAAGTACAAGTCTAGGGATGTTGCATCCCTCAAACTTTCCAAACAAATTGACGTATACACCTGCACATACACTCCTCAAAGTACTTTGAGGTGTATGATGAAGGATACTTGAAACCAATATTATGGGTTTTCTGACCGATTCCGTTCGAGTAAAGACCGAAAGGGTATTGCATGTCCTATAATCTCCCCGAGTGACGTGGCGCAGCAGTTAAGATTCTTAATTCTGGACTATCATTGAGTGAATTACAATTAAGATCCCCGTCTTCCCATCCTGACTTCGGTTATCAGTACCTTATCTAAAATGCTTAAGTGAATGTCAGGATTGTTACACTGAAAAGGATGTGGTCAAATTCTTCTCCATCCTTCCAAATCCGAATTATAATTCATCTCTACTGACCTTGTCGTCTACTGTACGTTAAATCCTATTATCACCCTCCTTCATTAGGCCTCAATACGTCTCTAATCTAGTTATTACCCCTACGAGGGACGTTCGATGTAGACAACAAAATTATTGTGGAACCTACCTCGAATACCGTGTCTGACTTCGCGGAAGAAGAAACGCAGTTCTTAAGGAGATTTCCATTCAGGTTTTCTAACCATATCTATCAGTCTTAAACATGGGCCTGAAAGAGTTCCTGCTGTGCGTATTTTTGTATTATCCGTGCCGTTGTCATGCCAGCCTGATAACGACTCGAAGACTGAAATGTTGTAGTATAGGCGCCGCTGACGTATATGGTTCAAATGGCTCTGAGCACTATGGGACTTAACACCTGTGGTCATCAGTCCCCTAGAACTTAGAACTACTTAAACCTAACTAACCTAAAGACATCACACACATCCATGCCCGAGGCAGGTTTCGCACTTGCGACCGTAGTGGTCGCGCGGTTCCAGATGGCTCTGAGCACTATGGGACTCAACTGCTGAGGTCATTAGTCCCCTAGAACTTAGAACTAGTTAAACCTAACTAAAGGACATCACAAACATCCATGCCCGAGGCAGGATTCGAACCTGCGACCGTAGCGGTCTTGCGGTTCCAGACTGTAGCGCCTAGAACCGCTCGGCCACCCCGGCCGCCCCATTGTCTTGCAGTTATCCATAGTTCAACAGAGTTATCATTCACTACACCATACCACTTTAGTTGTTCTGTATTTCCTTACACTCCGCGAGCAACGACACTTTCATGTAGACAGCAGTATAATCAGCTATTAAGCAGGGTAATTCTGACCATGTGTGATAAATCCTTTATGTACAGACTGGTTATAATTAATTTTTCGCTGCTTGAGCCAGTGTAGACGGAAAATTGTTTACCGTATGGCTACCCAATTTTATAAGAATATTGTTCAGACTTCGCTGCAGGGTTTGTAGTATTAGTGCCATGACTTGCCGTTAGGCGTCGATACTGGCACGGTGACGTAGGGTTGAAACAAGCATCACTGTGCGTTACAGCTGCAGACAGTCGACATGGATCTGGACAAGCTGTTTTATCTCAGCAATATTAATAGTACTTCTGCTCCTCGCGATTATCGACGCGTTACATGAATACGGGGAGATTTTCTTTCTGCACTGGTGTTGAAGAACATGATTCAAAATTTCATTAACTGAAGATTCGTTCAATTGCTCCTCAAAGAGACCGACGACCAATAGCGCCACAAATTGTTGGAGAAGTTACTGTAGCCATGATTGAGAATTCTGGACGCAGTGTGGAGGCTAAAGATGAGCAGAGCATGGGAGGCAGCCAATGATGGTCGTCACTCTGAGCAACTTTTGTAGCATCTAAAGTAAACACAGTACCCAATTTAAAAATGTTACCCTCTCATACAGAAGTTAAAATGCGTTTCTCTCAACAGTTTATTCGTTATTTCTTTTACGTATTTGCTTACAAATGTTTCCACAAAGATTCATTGTCCTATGATCACTTGTTTTTCATGGAGGCCCTTACAAGTATCGAAAGTTTAAATATAACCACTCTGCATACAGAGATCGTTGGCACTTTCATTATGCTCCTTTAGGGGCCACTTTGCGATTTTCGAACTCACAGTTGTTTCAGTTAAAAATCTCTTAACCAAAACACACGTTTGCGGAGACACTGTTTTAGGGGAGCAGCCCACTCACGCCATATAGAATTTATATTCTGTCCATTGTGTGCCAGCCTAGTCCACTGTAACTAGCTATGACGTCACTAATGTTGCACAATACCTTAAAAGTAAAGTAAATAATCTGAAAAGTTGATAGCATGTCAGGACTGATGCTAAAATAATAATGTTGTTAAGTTTCAGTTTGTTAACAATTTTCGATATTTGGACATTTTCCGTAAAAATCATCGGCGCAACAGGAAGGAGCTAGAAACTTCAAAATTTATATTCGGATTTCTTTTTCACTGTAATTTAATGGGAACAGCATTCTGGATATCACAAAGTAATATTTTGGTTGAAATTCACGATTTTCTGTTTTTGTGTCCTAAAAGTACAAAAGCAAGATAGATTAAGTAAGTGATTATATAAAGCTTGGCTGTTTAGATTTAGGTAGAATGGAGATACGCTATAATAAAAAGATGTGAGAAGTTTCAGCTATAAAACTATAGCTGTAGTGTCTCTCCAAAAGGAAAGTTCAGAGCTCATCTATTGCGTGCAGTACAACTAAAATGATTCTCTCGCCAAAAGTATTTAACCTAGCCACATTAGAATTTTATTATACATACTTACCTGTGTGCTGATTGCACAATTAAATTGAGAGCTTCATTGGCCTTCAGCGAATGAAGCAATTAATTATTTAGTAACTTGGTGTTCTGCTAGCCCCTGCGGCTAGTCAGTAAGGCAAATGTTGTCGGCTGCGCCTTCAGCGGTCTGCACCGCGGCTATATAAATAAGAGCGTGCGAGCTAGGGTAAGGCTCCTCTGTTATGCCAGTCCTGCCTGGATATCTGCCCCCCCCCCAAATTCTATCAGTCCCTCCAGATCCTTGAGCGTCATGCTCTCCGCCTCGCCTTCCGTATCCGCCTCCCGTCCCCCACGCGGATCCTCTATGATCTCATTCCTTTCCCCCATCTGCTCCTATTCCTCGAACATATCCGCATCCTCTACACCTCCCGCCGTCTTGAACCCCCTCACCCCCTGGTTGTTCCTCTCCTCTCCCGTCCCCGCCCCCTGCCACGTCTTCACCGTTGTGTCCCCCCTACCCTCCATCTCTACACCCTCCATCTCCTTTCCCAAGGTGGCTTCCGTCACCTCCCCCTCCCAGATGATGCCCTCTCTCCCTCCATTTATCCTTCCTATCAACTCTGATCCTCCATCCCCCTCCTTTCCTCTGTCCTTTCCCTGGGCTCCCTCTCCCCCCCCCCCCTTCTGTCCTGTTTTTCTCCCCACTAAACCTCTCCCTACCTCCCTTCTCCCCCCCAGTCCTTTTGTATTCCCCTCCTCTGCCTACCCCACTCCCTGTCGCGTCTGCCCCCCACCCCTCTTATGGGTCCTCATCCTCCTTCAGCTCCTTTCCCGGCTCCCCCCTTCGCTTTTACTCTCCTTTCCCCCCCCTTTTTCGTTTTCCCATCTTCTGTCCAGTTTCCCCCCACCTGCTCTCGACTGTGGTGTCACATTTGCCAACTTTTTAGTGCAGTGTTCCAGTGACTGTTCAGTGTTGTTTGTCTTTCTCGTGTTGCGAACAGAAACCATGCTGTCGCTCGGTGTGAATTTTATTTCCTTTGCGAACAGAATCCAGACTGTCGCCGTGTTTTTTAATTGTCTATTGTTTTCCCTGTCTACTTCGTATGTATTTTTATTAGCGTCATCATCCCTGTGTTGTTGTTTTAAGTTCCACGATTTCTTTTCGCCTTGTTACTCTCTAAGTCTCCGATTTTATCGCCTGTTTTTTTATTATTTGTTCTCTTGCTCTTTGTCACAACATCTGTCGGCTGAAGAGCGGCGTACTAAGCTGCTGCCAGCCCGCCCCCTTCGGGGGGAATTGAAATTCAATAAATGAAAAAAAAAAAAAAAAGGTAGGGTAAGGCCCCAGCTCTCTTCTAGATTCGTATCAGCGCGCACTCCGTCTCAGAAGCCGCATCACGTTTGTGCAGTTGCCAGGAACAGCCTTGGATGCCGTATTACTTAACTCGTTATGCACTTACCAGTAAGTGCGCATTGGGGTAAAGTGTTAATTAAAGAGCGATCCCAGTGATTTAGTCTCAGTTAGCGTATGTCGTATTTTCGCGTGTCGCCGCAGGACAGACCGATCATTACTAGCGTGGCGTTTGATGAGTATTAACATCAAATTTTGGCGAGCATTCACTTTGAGTATTTACATCAATAACAGTTATTGAACAGTGTCGTTATCTAGAGATAGCAGGATCCGCACAATAGACTCTGAACAGCTCTGATAACGCAATAGCTGTTAAGGGTAATCATTTGTCTGAAAAATTTATGCTTTATCGTTTTCAGAATATAGTGAAAACTGTTATAGTAATCTGCATTTTCTATGAATCCCAGACATAATCCTAAATCCTCAGAATAATGAACTTCAATAATCAACAACTTTTATTCTCCATCAGAGTGGGCACAGTGAACTCTAATTACAGGCATCATGTTTTTGCTAATCACTTTCTGGTTGTCAACATTGTAGTTAGAGAGCCTGTGTTGAGAATGGCTTACAAAGAATAGAAATAAAAACTTTATTTTCCACCTTCTGCACCACACTGTGTCTCACAGTATCTTGTTTACCTGTCAGTAATGTAGTACATTAGTGAATGCCATTCCGACAGCGTTGTTGTTTAGGTCTGACCAGCTCTTCAGCTCTTCTTACGTAAAAACAAAACGCTGTTCCAGTCATGTGTTCTGTGCACCATCCAATATTGTTTGGAGGCTGTAGTAGTTGTGATCTTCAGTTCGAAGACAGGTTTTACGCAAATTTGCAAGCCAACTGTTCCTATGTAAGCTCAATCTAAAAAGTATTGGCTGCAAACGGTATTCTTCCTGTCTACAGTTTTTCGTGACACAGATCGACAAAGTGTGCCGTAAATTTATTTTTACCGCAATTCAGTACTTTCTCATTAATTACTTGATCTGCTCATCTGATCTTCAGCGTTCTTCTGTAGCATCACATTTAAAATGCTTCTATTATTTTCTTGTGGGAACTGCTTAGCGCTCTAGATTCATTTCCGTACAAGGCTACAATCTACACCTATACATTCAGAAAAGCCTTCCTAACACTTACATTTACACTGCATTGGAGACTAAGGTGTAATATCGGTATCACGCGCAACATAAGTATTAATGCAGAACCAGTATCAAGTAGTTCTGCATTCCGTCATGCTGTGAATAAGACGTAACAATTGCCTCTGGTTGCAGTTATTGCTAAGCAAAAAGATTTATCCACGTATAATAGTGGGCAGGGCCATAAGTTGGTAACATGTTCCATGGATCATTTTGCAAGATAGATCCTAACGGTGTGGAAAGAGTCATTGTACATTCACATCGCAAATTAATTTGTACACAAGGTTACATTCTGAACGTTCCATTTTATTCAAAAAGGAAGAAAAAAAGACGTACAGAAGTAACTTAGTAATTCCTAACCACCACCTTTTACACATTGCAGTAATAGAAATTCTTCTGTGGAATAGAAGGAGTTGTCAAGGATAAACGTTCTCAATATGTTATCAAATTTTACATTACCCTCTGTTAAACATTTTATATCACTGGGACAATATCAAAAAGTTTCATTGCAGCACTGTGCACCCCTTTTTATTCTAAATACAACCTTAATCTGTAGTAGTGAATATCATTTTTCCTTCTTTTATTCTAAATATTTACCTCACTGTTCCTCTTGAAATGTAATGGATTATTTACAACAAACTTTATGAGGGAATAAATACACTGCGAAGTAGTAGTCAGAATTCCTAACTTCTTAAATAGATGCCTACAATATGATCAGGGGTGAGCACCGCATATTATTCTCACAGCACCTTTTTGGGCAATGAAGACTTCCTTTCTTAAACATGAGTTACTCCAGAACATTATTCCGCATGACATTAATGAATGAACATATACATAATATGTCAAAATACTGAGTTGTCTCTCCCCAAGGTTTGCCAAGATTCTAAGCGCTAATTCGGCTGAACTAAGTTGTTTTAGGACTTCGAAAATGTGTTTTCTCCAACTTAAATTCTCATCATTATGAACCCCTAAGAATTTTGAAGTTTGGATCCTATTTATTATTTCCTTATCATGTGTTATACTTATCATTGGTTTAGTACCTCCACATGTGCAGAACTGAATATGTTGGGTCTTTCTAAAATCGAAGGCGAGACCATTTGCAGAAAATCAGTCAATGATACTCTTAAGAACAATAGATAATACTTCTTCGATCGAGCACTAAACGCGACTCACGGAAACAATAAGAACTGCACTGGTGAAAACAATTACGAAAGCAGTAAGGATGCCCTCACACGTGCCGGGAAGAAAGTTGTGTCTGGAACAATTTCAAATATGACCATTCACTGTATCGATACGGTGATGAAAAAATCGTTCTAATCAATTGAACTAAGCACTTAGTGTGTGCGGTACTTCTTACATATTGCTGCTAAATAAGTTACTGATATTCGGTCGCAGATCGATGCATTTATAGGTTTGCGGTGTTCCAGCCCTCTTGATTTACCTGAAACTGTGTACTGGCGTACGGCTGGTTGGACTGATGAATGTCCTTGGTCGTATCTTCGTATATATCGTTGTTTGTACGCGAGTCCACAGTCGTTTAATGGCCTTTGGGGACACACTAACGGCATTTGGTATCTCAGGCTGTGTTTGACCGTCTTCATTCGTGCTTCTGCATCCCAGTCCTGATGTACAAGAATGATCTTGTAGGAAACGTCTTCCCAAATAAGTCTATAGCTCGATCGAGTTCTTGCAAAAGAAGGCGAACGACATGGTGGAACTGAATTAATTCATACTGTTCCAAATAAAATAAAAGTAATATAATGTACGTGGATTTTTTTTGGGCATCATATTTGTCGTTGCCCGTAAAAATTATTTATTTCACAATTGCAGTTTCGACTTTTGGCCCTTTTTCAAGTGGTAAGGAAAAAAATTTTGCTTCAGCTCAAGTCAGACTTTAAAATCCTCCTAGATGTGTGCCATCGTCAGCACAGTGAAAAGGATTAGTTTTGACGATGACATGACCTGAAACAAAATATTTTGCAGAACCAAAAGAAAATGGCAGAGAAGTCGAAATTTCAGTTGTGAAATAAATAGTTTCTACAGTCAACGGTGAATATAGTGTCCTTTAAAAGTTTCTGCATGACTGTGAACCCGGACCATGAGAAGTGTATTATTACGCAGTAATTAGCGACATTGTGTAACTACAGTGTATTTGAAGCAAACTGCAGGAAACGATGTCGGGTGGAAGATTACGTTGCACGTATTGGGAAAGGGAAATAACAGATTAAATTATTTCTTGGATTTGTACTTCGAAGTCTACTTAATCTGCAGACTAGACTGCTTACCCACAACGTCCTTATATCGACGTTTATTTCGGTATTTTGAACTATAAATAAAGAAAATTAGGAAGCATGAATTTGTTACATAGGTGAGGGAAGAGAAGACAAGTTATGATGGGACTAAGTACTTTGAGATATTACACTGACGTTCAATGATTTCTCGTGAATCAGGTTGGAAGATAGACTTGAATTTTTCGTGAAAATTTTTCTAATAATCTTCGCAATCGAACACCTGTTTCAGAACATACGGATTAGCAATACTGCAAACAACTTGACGCCATGCTGATGTGAAGTGCTTTCCATCATGTAGGGTTGCTATAAGTGCATAATTGTTTACGCCCACTCCCGTATTCTTTTATTCGCTAGAACATACAGTTTCGTACATGACATACAGTAGGAGTCAAAATTATATAATACATTATCGGAGAACAGCGATCTAATTGTGATAAAATTATTTAAAAGCGGTCTTGATATCGCAGCCGATGTTAAATTCTGACAGGTTTCGGCCTTTTAGTTACGGACCATCACCGGAGTTTGCACCATCTGGATGACGACGCTGGCGCCTGACCCACTGGGGATGCCTCAGTCACTGTGAGTCACTGAGGTAGTTGTCAACTATTCGATTTTTCTCGCAGTTCAGTCTTGAACCCAAATTATATGCGAGTAGTGGTTGTTGTCGAACATAATGCCTGCATGAACTACGAAAATGCTGCATCGGCAGTGAATAATTAACTTACAAATCATGGTCTCTACCGGATTCTTAAAGACCCACCTCCGTGATTCCTTCGGATAATAAGAGAGCAGAGGTTCATACTGACTGACGTATACAATATCAGATGACAGCATTACCATGCAACTTTGATACAAGTTCTTGGATATAATTATTCAGTGTCTTTTTTTCTGGACTCAATGACACTAATGAGCAGCCGAATTGTAGTTAAAAGGAGCACATCCCTTTTGCCGCGAACACGGTAGCGTTTCGCCGCGTGCGGATTCGGAAGGCAACCGAAAAGTTTGGGTAGTAATGCGATCCTTGGCTGTCGAACGCTGTACGTACCACACCGTGCTTGTCATAGCGATGTCGAAGACGAGCATCTGACGGCGCTTAATAGAAATGTAAACAGGTGACCTCGAAAACCAGGATAAGGACGGATAGCCGAGATTAAGGCGACCGCTCGAGATAAACGGGAAATCTGGGTTCGAGTCCCGGTACGGCAAAAGTTTTCCTGTGTCACCATTAGGTATGATTGCCATGCCTACTTCAGCCGATGTTAATAATAATCACTATTGCGACAAATTTTGTTAACATCTACATCTTGTTGTCCATGGAAGTGTACGTTAGTGTTAACACTAACGTTCCCAGTGAGATGGGTGGGCCGTCAGGGAGCATAAACACCCCAACGAGCCCGAGAGCTAGGGAAGCTAGTATTCACTATCACACTTCCCTTAGAGACAGAAATTGTCCCGTACTGATGAACGTGTTTACAGTTATGAAACGTAAACAAGGTTTATTCGAAAAAGTACTTCCATTCTATGCAGTCAATAGCTCACACAGTGACAGGCTGATAAATTGAGATCTATTAACAGGAAGAGCCAACAGCCTTTCCGCAGCGGTAAAACCGGTTCCCGTTAGATCACCGAAACTACCAAGCGCTGTCAGGGTAACCACTTGCCTGGGTGACCACTCGGGTCTGCCGAGCACTGTTGGCAAGCAGGCTGCACTCAGCCTTTGTGAGACTAACTGAGGCGCTACTTGATTGAGCAGTAATGGCTCCAGTCACGAAAACTGACAGCGGCCGAGAGAGCGGTGTGCTGACTACGTGCCCCTACACATCCGCATCCAGTGACGACTATCGGCAGAGAATGACACAACAGTTGGTCGATACCGTTGGGCCTTCCAAGGCCTACTCGGGCGGAGGTTTGGTTTTTTACTAACGGAAAAAATGTCGACACCCCATTTGTCGAGACAACAGATCATTAAGTACATATCGTAATGAATACTAAAAGGCTTGCAGAATATCAAATTAAAGTTTAGTGGTGCCAGAATATAATGGACATTGAATAACGAATCTTGCTGAATATACAGATAGCCGTACCATAAGTGCAACCACAACGGAGGGGTACCTGTTGAGAGGTCAGACAAATATGTGGATTCTGAAGAGAGGGAGCGGTCTTTTAGTCCAGTCAATTGATATTCAGAACAGTCGATTACGTAACAAAACTGTGGAAGTTTCTTCTCAACGATTCTTTAGCATGCTGAAGCCGAATTTCAAGTTTGCTGCCTTGCCGAACGACAGCATCGCAATGAAAAACGCCAAAAACCGCCAAATTTTAGCTCTTATTAGGCTTTTCGTTTATATCTCGAAAACTATGCATTTTTAGAAAATGACTACTCCGCACAAAACGAGGTGGGAGTGGTCATTTGGATGTAGGACGCAGAAGACGTTCTTCGTAATTTTCGCTTTGTTGCCTTCCTCCTTATGAGACAATTGATAGTTACAAACGTTTCTTGTTGGAAAAGTTAATGTGCTTTCATGTGATGTAGGGGATTTGTTGACAACTTGCATATTCTTAGAGTTGTAGGCGGTGGGAATGGGTGTTTTTGACGTCTCCGCAGAAGAGCCAAGAAATCACTGCTTTTCAGTGCGCTCCATCACCGATATCGTCCGTCATAAAATCAGTCTTGACTAAAATATTTTGTAGGAGATTTTGTCTACTTTAAATTTCGACTGAGTGGTCATCTTCGAAAAACGTATAGTTTTCGAGATGTAAGCGGAAAGCTGAAGAAAGTGCTATACTTTCGAGGTCTGCTGTGCGTTCAAAACTGATTCGGCCAACCAAAGGGAGACGTAAACAAATGTTGGCCAAAGGTAAAGGATGCCAGAAGATCACCTAAATTGATATCATCTGATGCAGAATCCATTCTCTCCATCCAAGGCGCAGGAAAACGGTAGAAAACTATAGACAACGTTTTTGTTGCTACTTCGTTACTAGAGGAGCATTGCGTTAGTAAAAGGGTAAATGGCCTTTCAGGTCGTAGTGCAAAAGCCTTTAAAACTAAAAGGGATTTTTTGCTCATACATGTGTTTAATACAGTTACAAACTAATAAAATCTTTTCAGGCTTCCAGCCGCCTCAATGTGGTTAAAATATCACGAGCTTTCGACCGAGCTCTCCTCGGCCATAGTCAAATGGTAAATAACGATTACAAACTATTTATAAATTTTAATCCAGAGACTTTTTAAACCTCATTTTTTCAATGCTGATAACACAGACGATAAATATGTTTTTCTCAACACTTTTCTCGTGCGCTTTGAAAGTTGCTTCCCGTTAGAAGGTTTTAAACAGGGTAATGGCACTAAAATGCAACTTGAATGGCTGAAAAATTGGCAATTATTACAAAACGTTAGAAGTTGTCACAATGGAGCTGCTGTAGCTAATTGCAAACAGTACTGTAAAGTTTTTTAAAAGTGTCATTAGAAGGAAAAAAGCCTGTGATATGCAAATAGAATAGGTAATTGGCAGGGTAATATTAAAACCGTGCGGTCAGTCGCAAAGGAAGTGTCTGGCCAGCAGCACTAAGTGAAGTTAGTATGTAGTAAAATACTTTTTCCTGATGATTCGCATAGGTACAGCATTTAACACTTTTCCAATCGAGAATTTGAATTAAATAAAAACATAGTTTCTCCGGGTAATCACATAACACTCTTAGAAATGGCTTTCCAAGACTGCTATCTGAAATGCACCCACTGTTACTATCGAGGGTGAGATTGGATCAATAATTACACTGACGAAAACTAGGGAATGTTCAGTTTCATGCACGATTAATGTACTCAAGTGAAACCACCTTAAAAAGAAAAATCCGTATACGTGCGTGTAGGACTCAAGCATCGAGGCTTCAGTACAAACTTAATTATGTATACCTAGAGTTCATGCATCCCAGGAATCGAAAATTTCGAAGTTTTTTGCCTGTTATCGATATCAATATTTGCAAGAAGTCAAAGTATGAAACACAAGTGGGCGTATCTTTTTGTTGCGTTGCGATAGAAGCTTAAAGTTTTACACGGCCAGGAGACAGTAGACCTTACGATGTGATAGAAATTTCAGCTTGATACACCCACCCATTCCAGCGAAAAGGGTTCTTAACAGTTGGACAAACAGACAGACAGGTACATAGACCAACAGATGTACAACAAAGTGATCCTATAACACTTTCGTGTTTACCAATTGAGGTACGAAACCCTAAAATGTATCAAAGGATAATGAAGACTGAACCGTGATTTATTCTCAAAGAATATTCTTAAGAATTTATTTTATTTAATAGCGATTCATCAAGAACATTAACACATTTAATCACAATATGCAAGCACGGAAGTAGTTGCCAGGGAGTAACTGATGAAATCATAACCAAATTCCTTTTAACAAATGGGAATTTTATTCACTGTAATAGTGCCTAAAAGCATTTTTTAAAAGAGACAGATTTAAAATTATAATCAGAAAGCACTCTCCAAATATCAAAGTTACAATTCATTCCGAGGCAGATAGAAACAAGTTTTGAATCTATGAGCTTTCGGGCAGAGAACCTTGCCGCTCCCTTTTGACACGGCCGTAGTTACGACCGCTCACAACAGCCTCTGAAAGACTACACTGGTGCAAATCTGCAACACATCAGATTACCTTAAACTAAGAGTTTTAACAATTTACAAGCACACAAACTATGCACCCCCCCGTAGGAGGGATGTAAATGGTACAAAACACTAACAATTAAAATATTAACCTTGCCACCGGAGGCGCAACTTGATTTTAACTTCTAAGAAAAGTCTTACGGTGAAAGGGTGGCAACTTTATATATTAGAATGATCCTTTAAAAAGCCCATGAAATGCAATCTTATATAAAATTCTGCAAGGTTGGAAAAACAATAGTTAAGATGCTCTACAGTACACAGATACCGCCTCTCAAGATCATAGGCAATAACATCAAAGTTTCCAAAGATCAATACATATTTCAGGTATCAGGCAGTTACACCCCACGCAATAAATTTGTTAACACGCCAAATCCGACAAACATGACAGAGGCAGCTACTAACGTACGGTAGATTGATAGGGAAATGACCGAACAACCCGAACCGCAGGTTGCTCTAACCCGCCCCTTCTCCACAGGGGAGAAACGGAGAAGAATGGTGGGACGACCCCAAAGCAAAACGGCTGGTGGCCTCACCAAGAGAACAAGTAGAATTTAACAAAAGTGAATAAAACAATATATCACCAATCACTTAACTTCTAATAAACTGCGATTTCTGGAGAAGACCTGGCGCAGCACACCCAAATCGCTCTCCCGAAGCATCTGCTGCCAGCCGCTTCAACGGACGCTGGAAGGCGCGCCGATCTCCCGTCTCACGGCGTCGCAGCTCGCACCGACCAGACTGATGTCGTGGGTTGACTCCTGTTTCTCTCGTGTCGAACGCGAAGTCACTACCCCTCGCTATACGCTGTGGCCCACTGGTCTCAGGTGGCGACCTCACATGCGCCGATGCTCAACACGGACAAGTCATCTTCTGTCTCAGTGTGCGACCGACCAACCGATCGATCCAACCGCCAATGACCATTGCCTGAGCAAACTCGAGCAGATTGGCGGCCTAACCCGCAGACTCAGATGCAGGAACTAAGCCCCGACCAAGCGACCACTCGCTGAGTTCTCTTACTGGAGGAGTGGGAAGACTCTCATTTTGCTGGCCTTAAAGGTTGATGCGAACGACAGACATACTACAGACATACTAGCACTCCAAACGACCGACAGACGCTAACTGCCTAACAAATTAGGAAGAGAGACAGACTAGCAAGCTGGGGACGAGAGACTGTCCCAGACTGATCGACCGGCGAGCTCATAGCGCCCCTTAAATGCACGTGAATAGGCAACCTTTCCCCTTTCCCACCACAGGGAAACACCAAAGTTGCGATTGCCACAGCGGCGCCACGGCCAGAAACGGAGGGCGACTGCTTCACACTATGGGCTGCGGCGCGCTCTTCAAAACAGCAATTTTTACCATGGTTCAAAGACATTTGGAGATCTATTTATGTGCCATTGCCGTTTGATAAAGTTATTGGAAAGGCTGTATATGTATATGGGTAATTAATCATTTCAGTGTCCATGATTCGCTGTCAGACATTCAGTTTACTTTTAGAAGTGTTTTAACAACTGAAAATACTATATTCTCTTTTCTCTGTGAGTTACCAGATGGATCAAATAAAAGGTTGCGAACACTAGGCTTCTTCCACGATTTAACTAACGCGTTTTTTTATGTTGATCACAAAATATTACTAGAGAAGTTGGACCATCATGGAATGAGAGGAGTAGCTCGTCTCATACTAGAACAACAGACAGAAAAGGTGATTATCCACAATAATAATAATGGTTATGACACAGAGTCTGATTGGAGTACAGTTAAGTGAAGGGTTCCTCAGAGGTCGGTGCTGGGACCACTACTGTATTTTACGTTTATGAACGATATGTCTTCTAATATAACAGGTAATTCTAAAATAAAGAGTTATTCTGAATGATGGGTCAATTTTCAAAAATTCTTATGTATTCAAGTACAAATCCAAAATGAACAAGCTTTATACCAATGAAAAGAGGAAGTTTCAAAGTTTTTGGTGGGAGGCGGTGATGGTTTCAGAAGCGGCCGCTAGAGTTCGCGCGGCAATAGGGCCGTCATTCAGTTTCACTGTCAGTCTTGAGTGAGATGACGACTGTGGAGCACAACGTTTTCTGCGGCCTTGAGTTCGCGAAAAGTGAGTAGTAAATTACAATGCAGTGGGCATTTCGTACCAAATTCAGTACTCAATCAGTAACTCGCAAAAGCATTGGTTTAAGCAATTTAACCAAACTAGGAGTGTGTGCAAAGGAAGAAGCACAGGCCGACCGCGTGTGTCATAGGGCGATGTCCGACGGATTCAAGAAAGATTTGTGCACAGTCCCAGTAAGACTACCAATAGAGCCAGTCGAGAACTTGGAATACTCCAACTAACTGTGTGGAAAGTTCTGAGATGGCGTTGATGTACAAGCCCTACCGATTACAGCTTGCACAGGCTGTCAACTACTATGACAAAGAGAAACGCCTCATATTTTGTGGTTATGTGCTAGGAAAGACGGAGGATAACGCATTTCTACGGCGTGTAATTTTTAGCGATGAAGCGACGTCCCATCTTAGTGGAAAAGTCAACAGACACAATGTTAGCATATGGGGATTGGGAAATCCACATTCACCATTGCAACACGAAAGAAACTCACCGAAGATCAATGTGTTCTGTGCCGTATTCCATACAAAGGTTTATGGACCATTTTTCTTTGCGGAAAGAACTGTAACAGGACTCACGTACCTGGACATGTTGGAACCATGGCCGTTCCCTCAAGTTATGGAAGATTCCCAGGACTTCATTTTCCAACAGTGTGAAGTTCCGCCCCATTGGCATTGTGATGTATGAGGCTTTTTGAATGACTCCCTTCCTCAGTGCTAGATCGGTCGCCGGGGACTTGAGGACCTGGCTGTGCACTTCTGGCACTTGAGACCTCCTGATCTCATACCCTGCAATTCTTTTTTATGGGGCTATGTGAAGAAAGCTGTTTACGTCCCGCCTCTACCAACCACTCTGAATGATATACGGAACTAGATGACTGCTGCTGTGCTCTCAGTAACAGCAGATACGCTTTCATGTGTGTGAGACGAGTTTGGCTACCGCGTTGATGTTTACTGTGCAGCCAACGGTGGCCTCATTGAACATTTATCACTTGTTCATGCTTTCCCGGCGATCTGTTGATATCTTGGATATTCGGGAATCCAGCCGGATGTTCGCGTCGTTCTCGCACGATATTTCAACAGCGTGCCTCGCTGTCTTCTTCAGGTGCTACCTGAGACTGGTCCTTGGGTCGATCGAGTCGAGTATTTATGCCTGGGAGGAGCTGGGCGTTCCCTAATCGGTCCGCGCTGGGTCGAGTGTCCCATCTGTGGTCCGCGCCCGCCAGACTCGGCTTCAACGGACCCCTCCAGTCGCAGATGTTCCGACTGCCGTCGGCGCCCGTTCTGGCCGTCCTCAACGGATGTGGTTATCATCTGAGCTGTGTCAGACCCGGTCTGAGATGTTGGGTACTCTATCTCCTGACTGTTACTATGATTTACACTTCTGTTTCGTGCTAGGCGCTCCCTAATCGGTCCGCGCCGCGTCGTGTGTTCCGTCTGAGGTCCGCGCCCGCCATACGCGGCTACATTGTCCCCCTCTGGTCGCTGGTGTTCCCTCCGCCGTCCGCGCCCGGCCTGGCCGTCTTCTGAAGTCGAGTTCATGATCTTGGGTGTGTCAGATCTGGTCTCCATTGTCAGACACCTTGTCTCACGGCTGTTCTCTCGGTCTCCACTTCTATTTCTTGTAGAATCCCGGAGTGTCCTGCGTTGAGTTTTCACAAGCTCAAGCACTGGATTCCAGGCAGTGCTGATTTGGTATCCCGAGGCACGGTTGATTAGGTTGTCTGTGACCTTAATCTCAATGGCTTCTTTAATGACACTGTCCCAAAAGCTTGAGGTCTGCGTCACGATCTTGGTGTCATTGTAATCCATTGAATGACCAAGTTCCAGACAATGCTCTGCTATGGCGGACTCGGGATGCCAAATCAGCACTGCCTGGAATCCAGCGCTTGAGCTTGTGAAAACTCAACGCAGGACACTCCGGATTTATATTTATTAAATAATTATTAAAATCTAATTAGGCTGAGTACAGTTTACTACAAATTATTAAATTCATTGAATTGACACCAAACATTATGAAAAAGCTTTGAAACTGTCTCTTTTCTTTGGTATAAAGCTTGTTCATTTTGGATTTGTACTTGAATAAATACGAAGGTTTGAGAATGGGTCCATCATTTAGAATAATCCTGTATTTCTGTTTGCATCTGTCACAAGCTTGGTAGCGAAGGTCGTTGAGTCCAACATAGGCACTGTATCAAATAGTGCAGCTTGAGACATAAGTTCATGGATAATATAAACGAAGTTGATGCTAAATCACAGTAAGACTCAGTTTCTAACGCTCAATTCAACTAAAACTGAGATTTGGATTACAGAAAATGGGCATATGACTAGTGAGCCTGAACAATCCGAATTCCTACATGTTCAGATGGATGGCAATCTGTCATGGAACGACGATATCCATTGTCAGAAAACTGAATGAGAGAAATGTCCGCAATAAGTGATAGTCCAACATAGAAATTAGTGTACTTTGCTGAGATTTGGATTACAGAAAATGGGCATATGACTAGTGAGCTTGAACAATCCGAATTCCTACATGTTCAGATGGATGGCAATCTGTCATGGAACGACGATATCCATTGTCAGAAAAATGAATGAGAGAAATGTCCGCAATAAGTTATAGTCCAACATAGAAATTAGTGTACTTTGCTTATTGTCGTTCGCTTATGATATACAGCGCTATATTCTTAAGTAACTCTCAAAATTTTTGGCTGAGAAGCGGACAGTTCAAGTTATGCGAGGTGTAAGTTCGCGAACCTCACGTCGACCCCTGACCGGGAGGCTTGGAATTCTGACATTAACCTCTAAATACATATATTTTCTTTCGTACCGATTGTTGTTAGCAGCATGAACTTATTTCCAAGTATTAGCAGCTTTCAATCCGTTAATACTAACGAGAAAGTCAGTTTACATGTGGATCGCATCTCCTTGACTCTCGTGAAAAAGCGCACAGTATTATCCTGCTTCCATTTATCTAACCTATTACCAGAATTAAACAGTCTCGGCAATAATTTACGCACTTTCAAGCCCAAACTGAGGAATTTCCATAGGAGTCACTCATTATACTCTGCATGAGAGTGTCTGGAAAAAATTAAGCAAATTCCTGCGTTACATTGTTGATTATGCTAGCATCTACACAGGAGCTTGTCGTTTGCATTGGATTCGGGTAAATTTGATCTGTTGTTAATTTCAGGTACTGATTCGTCTTATGACCATGCAAATTTGCTACTTAATTTTGTCCTATAGAACTAGAAATGTAAAATAAAAATTAAATAAAACCTTGGTTGGGAAATAAAATAAAACCTTGATTGTAAAAGCATGGAGAAGGAAACCGACCATGTCCCTTTGAAACGAAACATTCTGGCAATTGCCTTAACTGATTTATGGAAACCATGGAGAGCCTACATCTGTATGGCTTGGAGAGAATTCGAACCACTGTTCTCTAGAATGTGAGTCCAGTGTCTTATCACTGCATCATCGCGCTCAGTGTGTGGGGAAGAATTGTCGCAAGTAACAGACAATAAGCGGATTCTTGTGAATCATTCCACACGACCATGGTGTATATATGCCGAATAAAACAATGGAATTAACAGATTCTCACTAGATTCAGAACAGGCCACTGACCCATTAATCAAAGTCACATTCGTAGAGAATATTATGCAAAAATATATCATGCTTGCAAGAATATCCTATCTGTACATCTCATGTTATCAAAATTAAAATTTTCACTCTGCAGTGGAGTGTGCGCTGATATGAGCACTTGCCCACGAAAGGCAAAGGTTGCGAGTTCGAGTCTCGGTCCGGCACACAGTTTTAATCTGCCAGGAAGTTTCATCTCATGTTATATTGGTTCACTAGAGGTCAGACCTTAGCTTACCGTAGAATCTGACAGTATATTTGTTTGATGATTTTAAAAATTGTTGCTACTCGTACGTTTTCTGTGTTCAAAGAGATTTCAGGATCGCACCCGGTCGTCGTAAAATTCCACGATATTTCGATTCGACACCTACCAGCCGCCTTCAGATGTACCATCGAAGACTGACGAAGAAGGTCGCAGGTCGAGAGATAGACGGACCTATCATTAGGTCCGAAGTGTTAGAGGCTAATCAGAAGTGTGCTGTTCCTCTTCGATCTTCTCTGGTTGATGATAGTGAGCCTCTCTTGATGGATTGTCCTGGAGCTGTGCTGGGGTAGAATAAACCATGGCAGCCTGCAAGCTACAGGGCTGACGAAGATATTTTCCGCTCTGACTTACATAGCGCGCTGAGAGTATTTAGGCGCGCATGTGTCAGAGTCACGGTGACACGAGGACCATACTGCTCGGCGGCAGCGCCCTCGCTGGTGGTACGGCAAAGATCAGGTGTCTTCAGCGTTGCCGCTAGCGGCAGTAGTCGGAAAATTCTGGCGTCTTCGTCGAAAACAGTCTCGGAGATGACGGGATTTCACGCATTATCCAGCTAGTAGCCGCTATCCCGGTTCATTAGACTTTCCGGGATGCGTATTTCAACTGATTCTTTTATAATGGAGCTCCAAAAAGGTGTTGCCGTGGCCAAAACTAATGTTTTGTCATACTGCGTTGAATGTGCTTTGGAGATACAATGTCCCGCAATTGCAGACTTGCTGGGTTGCAGAAGGCGAGAGCAACGTTTGTGTTCTGTGAAACGTTCTTCCAATGTGCGTGTTGTGTGTCCTATACACGTCATACCACACTGGCAAGGTATTTTGTAAATTCCTGCCTTCCGCAATAACAAGTTATTCATCACTGATCCTAGCTGTTCCGAAATCTTAGATGGTGAGCGGAAAAACACTTTCACCTGAAAATTTCTAAGGATTTATGCTATTTAGAACGAAATTTTTCCAATATAGGGAATAAAAGATAGGAACTTTGCTGGCACGTTCTCCTCTTTATCCAGTTTCCAGTTCTTGTTTTGACTGAGAATGCCCTGTCAATGTTCCTGGTCAAGTATCCATTGCCTCTGAACACTGTTCTTAAATATGCAAGCTCTTTACGCAAACTATCTGCGTCTGACACTGTATGGGCACAGTGCACAGGAGTTTTAAGAACACTCATGGTTTGAGATGGATGATGGCAACTCAACGATTTCAAATACAATTCAGTATGAGTGGGCTCCCGATTGTACAAGAGAGCGGTCACTCTTCCGTCTAACCAAAACATCCAGGAATGAAAAACAACCATCTTCCTCTAATTCCATAGTCAATCGAATGGTCTCATGAATGTAGTTAGGACAATGTAAAACTTCCATTATCTTATCTTCTTCGTGGTGTCATACTATGAAAGTATTATCCACAAGCCTCCAAAAAACAATTGATTTAAGAACCGCTGATTCATGTGATCTTTCCTCAAAATTCTCCATAAAAAAGTTTGCCACTAGGGGAGACATGCCCATGGCAACGCCGTCAGTCTGTTCTTGGTTTAACATATAATAGGTTGAGGAAAGAGCGTGTCAAAACAACGCAGTGATGCCCGTCTGTAACTGTTTACCAGTTAGTACCAAGGAATCAGCAAGAGGCACCTTTGTGAAAAGAAATACTACATCAAAACTCACTAAAAGATTCCAACTACTTAGGTGGAGAGCCACCAGTCTGTTGATAAGATCGGCTGAGTTCCATATGTGATGTGGACATTTGCCACCCAATGGTCTCATCGTTAACCAGTCTTTTTGCATATATGTGCGGCTGCCAAATGGGGAGTAGTCGGAGGAAGAGAGAATCCTAAAGAGAGCTATTAGCTTATCAGTTTCATCTTGTACAAGGAAACTTTTGTTTGCTATGTTTTCAGCAATAATTTTTATTTATTTATTTCTTTTCATCTGTATATTCGTATAGAGGTTTTTCACACTAGTGAAACCAACCTGCTTGATGGCGGGAATGTTCTATGGTGGAAATCATCAATAAGGGTTTTCCTGTTTTAATTGAAATTTTTTTATCAGAAACGTAAAACTGACTGCAGTGAAAATTTCTCCATGTGTTTTCAAAGCAGTTAATAATCGGACGCACCAGAAAACCCAGTTTGTGTGTTTTATTTGCGCTCTAGGGTTCATAACTTGTAATTTTTGTTGATTCACAGATGTGATAATGTTATTTCCTGACAAGATGTAGTTATATAATTCTCTACTGATGGCTTTGTCCAACTCATAATCTACTGACTTGATGCCATTATCTTTGGAAAATTGTTCTGTATTGGATATGTCGTCTGTCTTACAATAACAATGTTTCCTTTGTCGACCCCCACCACCATGGCCTCGTGCTCTCTTAGTGTTTTATTAACAGATATAGTAACTGACTGTTCATTACTGCTATTCTTTGAATTAATATACCTCTCAGTCATGTCACTTGTTTTACGCGTTCTTTTTAATTTGGTCACGTAGCTGTCAACAGCATGGTCAAGCACTAGCTTTAACTCAATGATCAGGTCAGTGACATGTTATTCATTCATTAGTGGCTGAACTTGTTTGATACCTTTATTTAGAAGAGCAATATCCTGGTGGTTGAACTGTAAACATGTTAGATTAACTATTCTTTTTGCATAAGGAAAGATCATACCATTAGCTTCAATTTGGTTCTTGACAAGTATGGTGTAAACACGAGTTTATAACGATGCTTGTTTTAAAATTAATTTTGCACATTTCTCTGTGAAATTATTGAGCGCTATCAGGAATTCGTCAAATTGAGAGTTTTCAGGACAAACCAAGGTACTCATCATAAGCAGTTTTATTGGGTGAATCCTTTTTGGAATAAAAGTGCTTAATTTCACAGTCAAGGAGCGTCTTTGTACACTTGAATGCTGATTATGGTGGAAACTAACCTTTCCGTAATATCAAGAACTGATGTAAATATACTGGTATTAATTTATCATCGTTACATGGTTTACTAAAAGCAACATCTAAAGTTTTTTCCGTTATTTTAAATTTAGTTGCCTGAAGAACAGCAGCCATATTCGATTCCCGACAAGGTAAACTTTTAAATATATTTCTCCACTCCATTTCTGCCTCGTTCAGCAGCAGTAATCCAAATTTCAAATAAAAGGCAGTCTCTACTGCAGGTATTTATTTTAACATTGAAGCATATCACACTAGGGGTGCATCCTGATAATTCAATAGTATATATTACATAAAGTTATGACAACGAACTTCTCCAGCCCCTGCTAAGTAACTACTGATTAAAAAGATTTGCCTTGGACGGCGTAAACCACACTAGTCAAAAAGGTAATGGGTCATAGTTGCAATAGTTAAATACAAAACTGAAAGCCTTGAAAGCTAATTACATTTTTATAAAAATCTCTTATTATACAGATTACTAATAGCATGGATTTTCTGTATCTATGGGCATGAAGAACCTAACTGGGAGTTATTAGACAGAACATGTTCTATTACTGTAGACATGTCGATTATATTTTTATCATTTTTAACGGACAGTATGAAGATGTAACTACAGTAGCGTAAGAATTCTATGGCTTGCATCCTAAACTATATTTTACGCACGAGCTAATGGCACCCGATCAGTCATTGAACTACTTGGATTTATTACGATTTTTAACACTACCGTAAGCTGTAATTTCATAATAAATTTATTGCCAACAGTTGTTGACGACACTCTTTGTCATCTTCAGGCCCTAAAAGTAACATGAAAAAAGCTACAAGAGCAACGGTGGGCATCAAAAGCAAAATTGTACCTACAGTTAAAATAAGTAATATGTAGTTAGTCTGTTATTTAATAACAATCTGTACACGAACTTAATAAGTGTATTTTTAAATATAGGGGTACAATCATCATGTTGTACTCTGTCGGTACTGCTATGCACACGGTCGCCTATAGTAAAACTTAATCAGTGTACAAACAGTGTAACGTGAAAACAGAATTGAGTACCTATATACAATTAAGACCCATTACAGAACCAATCATGTAGGTACTTAGAAATCTAAAAAAATCTAGACTAGTATATAAGGACATAATTAAAGACATGTGGTTAACAACCTATCACACAAATAAATATTCACTAATCTTGGGCGTGATCGTGCATATAACAGAACTACAAACGTAGTCAAGTGATATGAGGTACATACAGATGTACGATTGGTCTATGTCGTAATCAGCAATAAAAATGAAAATGCATGTCCATACGCAATATAAAAGCTAAAATAAAGTAACGAAAGATCTAAACAAATATAGAGGACAGAGCCCATCATGAGCCTATAAAAGTTTGCATGAAGACAAAATAGGGAGGACTAGTTAATAGAAAAAGAACCAATCATCAAAACGTCATTTTTTTGGGTCATGAGAGATAAGTGGATCATGTACGTATGACCAAATTACTAAAACGTCAACTCTAATGGAGCTCAGTACCGTTTGAACTATACATACAGTACAATGCAGGAACATTGAGCCATGTTGCCCCTATAGCTGACCATAATTACGAAAGTGTTGCCAGAGAAGGATTCTGTGCACGAACTGACCTCTCTGTTATGTCCCATAATTGTTCGGTGGTATCAATGTCAGTCGATCTGGATGGCCAAACCGTTCACTCGAATTGTTCAGAATGTTCTTCAAACCAAATGCGAACAATTGTAGTCTGTTGATACAGTGCATTATCATCCATAAAAGTTTCTTCATTGTTTGGGAACATGAAGTCCATGAACGGCTGCAAATTATCTTTGAATAGCCTACGGAAAAGAAGATCCAGTCCATTCCATGTAAACACAACCTACACCATTATGGAGTCACACCAGCTTGTACCGCACTGTGTTGACAACTTGGGTCCTTGGCTTCTGGAGGCCTGCGCCAAAATGAAATCTTGTCAGCCCTTACCAACTGAAATTGGGACTCATCTGATCAGGCCACGGTTTTCCAGCTATCTTGGGTCCAACCGATATGATCACGAGCCCAGGAGAGGCGCTGCTGGCGATGTCGTGCAGTTAATAAAGACACTCTCTTCGGTCGTCTGTTGCCATAACCCATTAACGTCAAATTTCGCCGCACTGTCCTAACGGATACGTTTGTTGTAGGTCCCGCATTGATTTCTGTAGTTATTTCATGCATTGTTGCTTGTCTCTCAGCACTGACATACACCTCTGCTCTCGGTCGTTAAGTGAAGGCCGTAGGTCACTGCATTGTCCATGGTGAGAGACAATACCTGAAATTTGGTATTATTGGCACACTCTTAACGCGGTGGACCTCGGAAAATTGATTTACGAAATGGAATGCCCCAAGCTTACAGTTTCAACTAGCACTCAGCGTTCAAGGTCTGCTAATTCTCGTCTTGCGGCCACAATCACGTCAGACACCGCTTTACGTGGACCACCTGAGTACAAATGACAGCTCCGCCAATGCATTGTCCTTTTATGTCTTCTGTTCGCAATACTACCTCTATCTGCATACATGCATATCGCAGTCCTATGAATTTCATCACCTCCATATGTTTTAACTCTAGATACAATTTTGTTTTTGATATCACAACTGGTGTTCACTGTTTTTCTTTACATATTGATTTTAGGTCTTAATGACGATGAAGTGTATCGTTGAAACCGCTTACCAATAAATTTATTGCGAAACTATAGCAGAGAGTAGCATTGAGTATGGTAATATTCCTATTGGCTATGGTCCACTCCTCCTATTTAATAGGGATGGATATGCCTAAATTATTTGAGTTTAAGATTTCAATTAGTAGACGGGCACATTAAGTACATTTTTCCAAACACAACAAGTGATTCTGTCATCCATGCCTCCTTGTGTGAACCTCCAGCTCATAAACACAGTTTGATTTTGTCTGATTGATCAAACGACTAGCACTCCAGTAAGTCACGAACCTTTAAAACTTGAAATGGGTAATCTGAAATACAGGATGTCCATAATTGCGAATGGTCTTGCCGCAATGATAACACCGGTTCTCATCAGATCACCGAAGTTAAGTATTGTCCGAGTTGGCTACCACTGGATCTGTCGAGAGCTGCTGGCAACGGGCTGCATTCACACCTTGTGAACCGAATTGAGGAGATACTTGACTGAGAAGTAGCAGCTCAGATCACGAAAACTGACAAAGGCCGGGAGAGCGGTACGCTGACCACACGCCCTCCACATCCGCATCGAGTGACCCCTCACGTCAGAGGATGACATGGCGGTCAATTGGTACCTTTGGGCCTTCCGAGGCCTGTTCGGACGGTGGGTGTATGTCCACAATTAATATTCCAGTTTCAAAATACTGTAGAAAGAGAACAGCTACTAAGAATGATGTCAAATGGGAAGAGCATATTATTGACGCAGGTGGAAACGTTATGGAACAAAAGAAAAATTTAACTAAAATTCGACCAATATATGGCACTGTAAGCATCAGAATATGCACACGAACAGCTGCGTGGCACACGGCTGTTCCTCTGTTTGCGTCCCAGACGTCCAACATAACTGTCTCCATGACGGATCGCGAGCCGCCGCTTAAGCTTTTTTATGAGAACGGTGACTGTGCACAAGTAGCTCTGCAGAAGGTCCGGACGCTGAAGCCTATGAAAAATGCATCCGTCCGATGTCTTCTAAGCGTCTAGAGATGATGATCACAGAATTCAAAAAGAGAGGTTCCATTTCTTTTGAGGTGCAATGTTGGAGAGGGAGGACAGCAGTTGATCTGACGTCTGTCACAGATATGTCCACAACATTGCTGGAGGGGTCGAGCGGAGGGGTGCAAACATGCAGAGCACGGGGAATTGCCCGAGCACTGGACATGCCTGCTAGCTCGGTGCATAAAATTCTACAAAACATTCTGTAATTCTATCCATACTAAATAACTCTTATGTAGGAGTTGCTTCCTGCTGACCTCCCAGCAAGACGAGCGTTCACTCTGGAATTTCTTGCGTGCATGGAGACGGACATTGAATGGCCATGGATTATTCTGTAGATATACGAAGTCCATTTCCATCTCAAGGACATGTCAATACGCAGAACTGCAACAAATGGGCAACCGAAGATCCGCACACACATCAGTTAGTACCACGTCATTCTGCAAAGGTGACTGTGTGTTGCGGGTTGACAGAACCGTTTATCGTAGGAACGAATTTTTCGAGGAGATTAATCATATGTTACCCGTTACCTGCACCGTCTCTGGTTAAGGCTACGAAAGTCTTGCGCACCAGCGTCATTCCAACCCTTTAACAACGCGGATGTGAGGGTACGATCATTTTTATGCAAAATGGCGCTCCTCGCATATGGACAGTCAGTGAAGCGGCTGCTGCAGAGGCATTTCGAAAATGCCAGAATTATCAGTCATTTGTGGAAGAAGAGATACCATATATATACAACTGAGGCTAGGGTGGCCAGTGATTTCCTCAGTGCCTATGCACGCCAAGTAATAGGCGAAATGCCGTGAATAAAGGGGATAATGGGCGAGGGACACTGCATTAGTAGTGTGTGCACAAGTTGAGAATTTGGGTCTTACGTGAGGCGTGCTAGAGTAGTCCGTGCAGGTGCTATGACCACTGTGTCCGGATGGCGCAGTGGGCAACGCATAGGCCTGGTAAGCTTCCATTATTAACCGCAACGTCAGAATTGCCTCACTCGTGCCTTTCCCTTTCCTAAAACCAAACTGATTGTTATCTAGGGCATCCTGAATTTTCTTTTCCATTCTTCTGTATATTACCCTCGTAAGCAACTTGGATGCATGAGCTGTTACGCTGATTGTGCGATAATTCTCGCACTTGTCAGCTCTTGCCGTCTTGGGAACTGTGTGGATGATGCTTTTCCGAAAGTCAGATGGTATGTTGCCAGACTCATACATTCTACATACCAACGTGAATAGTCGTTTTGTTGCCACTTCCCCCAATGATTTTAGAAATCCTACTGGAATGTTATCTGTCCATTCTGCCTTAACTGATACTAAATCCTCCAAAGCTCTTTTAAATTCTGATTATAATACTGGATCCCCTATCTTTTCTACATCGATTCCTGTTCCTTCTTCTATCATATCAAACAAATCTTTCCCCTAAAAGAGGCTTTCAATGTATTCTTTCCACCTATCCACTCTCTCCTCTGCATTTAACAGTGGAATTCCCGTTGCACTCTTAATGTTATCACCTTTCCTTTTAATGTCACCGAAGGTTGTTTTGGCTTTCCTGTATGCTGAATCTGTCCTCCGACAATCATTTCTTTTTCGATGTCTTCACCTTTTTTCCTGCAGGAATTTCGTCTTAGCTTCCCCGCACTTCCTATTTGTTTCATTCCTCACCGAGTTGTATCTGTGTGTGCCTGAGTTTCCCGGAGCGTTTTTATACTTCCTCCTTTCATCGATCAGTTGAAATATTTGTTCTGTTACCCCCGGTTTCTTCGCAGTTACCTTCTTTGTACCTATGTTTTCCTTCTCAACTTCCGTGATGGCCCTTTTTAGAGATGCCCATTGCTCTTCAACTGTATTGCTTACTGAGCTATTCCTTATTGCCATATCTATAGCCATAGAGAACTTCAACAGTATCTCGCCATTCCTTAGAACTTCTGTACCCCACGTCTTTGCGTATTGATTCTTCCTGACTAATGTCTTCAACTTCACCCTACACTTCATCACTACTGCATTGTGATCTGAGTCTACATCTGCTCCTGGGTCCACCTTACAATCCAGTATCTGATATCGGAATCTCTGTCTGACCATGATGTAAAACGAAATCTTCCCGTATCACCCGGCCTTTTCCAAGTATACCTCCTCCTCTTGTGATTCTTGAACTGAGTATTCGCTATCACCAGCTGAAACTTGTTAAGAACTCAATTAGTCTTTCTCCTCTCCCATTTCTTGTCCCAAGCCCATATTCTCATGTAATCTTTTCTTCTACTCCTTCCCCTACAACTGCGTTCCAGTCCCCCAAAACTGTTAGATTTTCATCCCGCTTTATATATTGTGTTACCCTTTCGATACCGTCATACAATTTCTCGATCTCTTCATTTTCAGCTTGCGACGTCGGCATGTATACCTGAACTATCGTTGTCGGTGTTGGTTGCTGTCGATTCTGATAATAACAACCCTATCACTGAACTGTTCACAGTAACATACTCTGTGCCTACCTTCCTATTGACAACAAATCCTACTCCAGTTATACCATTTTCTGCTGCTGTTGATATTACCCTATACTCATCTGACCAGAAGGGGGACATGAGAGAAGCCTCCACGAAGGGTGTGTCCTGACAACTAAGCCTTACACATCCGGGCGTCCCCTGGGCGTCTAGGTATACCTAGACGGCTGATTCTCTCACACCAGAAGCAAACAAACATGCGAGTAAATGAACGGTCCTTATCAGTGCCAACTTTAACTATCATATTTATAAATACTGAAGGCATATCATCAGCCAAAGAACATCTGTTATCCAACCTACGCCGTGACAAAAAATGCGACGTCCTGTGTATACAAGAGACGCATAGAGATGAGCGACAGAGACGACCAAAAATACCGGGCATGAAACTAGCTGCAGAAACACCGCACTTTCAGTATGGAAGTGCTATATTTGTAAGACCAGGGCTTCAGATAATCAGTGCTCATTGCACCGTAGAAAATAACATCGAAGTCATCTCAGTGGAGCTGAGTAACTGCGTGGTTACCTCTGTGTATAAGCCCCCTTCGGCTGCATTTTTCTTCACACCACCCAGGAACTTCCACAACAGCAAGACGTCTGTAGTAATCGGTGACTGTAACAGCCATAGTCATTTGTGGGGATACTCTGAAGATGACGAAAATGGGGAGGCAGTCCTCTTCTGGGCTGAATCCTGCCAGTTGTCTCTTATACATGACAGCAAGCTACACCCTTCCTTCAACAGTGGCAGGTGACAACGTGGATTTAACTCCTATGCCACCTGTATAAGGTATTGGAAAGGATGATCCTCCAAAGAATTACAGATATGATAGAACCATTACTGATCCCTCAACAGGCAGGATTCAGACAAGGGAAGAGCTGCACAGTACAGGTGTTGAATTTGACACAGCATATAGAGGACGGCTTCCAAAGGCGGCAGATGACAGGAGCGGTGTTTATAGATCTTTCACCCGCCTACGACACTGTCAACCACAGACTCTTGTTGCTGAAGCTATACAACCTCACCAAGGACTACAAACTAACCTGTCTAATTGGAAATCTTCTGCAGAACCGAAGATATTTTGTGGAATATCAAGGACAAAGAAGCAGATGGAGGCAGCAGAAAAATGGGTTGCCACAGGGCAGTGTACTGGCACCCACCCTCTTCAATATATACACTAACGACCAGCCGTTACCAGAAGGAACACAAAGCTTCATATATGCAGATGACCGAGCAATCACAGCACAAGATCACAGCTTTGAGAGGGTGGAGCGGAAGCTAACTGATGCTCTGAAAGAATTAACTGCCTATTACAGGGACAATCAATTGAAACCAAATCCTTCTAAGACCCAGACCTGTGCTTTCCACCTCCGAAACAGACAGGCTAGTAAAACCTTGCAGATAGATTGGGAAGGAACCTCTTTAGAACACTGCAAGACTCCAAAATACCTCGGAGTCACTCTGGACTGTGCTCTTACATATAGGGAACACTGCTTAAAAACAAAGCAAAAAGTGGCTGCCAGGAACAATGTGGTTAGGAAGCTGACTGGAACAACATGGGGAGCACAGCCAGACACAGTGCGCACGTCCGCATTAGCCCTCTGCTTCTCTGCAGCTGAGTACGCTTGCCCAGTATGGTGCAGATCTACACATACAAAGAAAGTTGATGTTGCTCTGAATGAGACATGTCGTATCACTACGGGTTGTCTAAGAGCCACACCTGTGGAAAAACTGTACTGCTTATCCGGCATAGCCTCCCCGGACATCCGAAGAGATACAGCAGCACGGAGTGAAATGAAGAAGGCATTAACATCCGAAGCCCACCCACTACATGGGCACCAACCGGCACAGCAAAGACTTGTGTCTAGAAAGAGCATCCTTCACAGTACAGAACCACTCGCTGACACTCCACATCAACACCGGGAGAAGAGATGGCAGGTCAGATGCCAGCATCTGGAGGAGTGGCTGATCCCGCAAGAAGTTCTTCCCCCAGGCCACACAGAGAAATGGTCCATATGGAAATCACTCAACCGCCTGCGTTCTTCTGTCGCAAGATCCAAGAGTAATCTGGAGAGGTGGGGCTTCCAGGTGGACTCTCTCCAGTGTGACTGCGGAGCTGCCGTGCAGACATCAACACATCTACTACAATGCACATTACCTACAACTGTGTGCACCATGGAGGACCTCGTAAACGCTACACAAAGTGCACTGGACGTTGAAAATTTTTGGGCATCAAAAAATGGTTCAAATGGCTCTGAGCACTATGGGACTCAACTGCTGTGGTCATCAGTCCCCTAGAACTTAGAACTAATTAAACCTAACTAACCTAAGGACATCACACACATCCATGCCCGAGGCAGGATTCGAACCTGCGACCGTAGCAGCAGCGCGGCTCCGGACTGGAGCGCCTAGAACCGCACGACCACCGCGGCCGGCTTTGGGCATCCACCGTATAGATTAAAATCACTTTATGTTTGACAACACAATCTGTGTCTAATCATTTATTTCATTCTTCACGAGTTTAATTTATAAACCATAATGTATGTATTTATGTAGTAATGTATCTATTATTGTTTTTTTAGTTTGCTTCTGACACGATAAATAAATAAATAATCGGACCAGAAGTTTTTTGTCTTATTTCCACTTCACTTCACTGACCCCTTCTATATTTAGATTGAGCCTTTGCATTTCCCTTTTCAGATTTTCTAGTTTCCCTACCAAGTTCAAGCTTCTGACATTCCACGCCCCGTTGATGATTCAGTCTTTTACTCATGGTAACCTCCCTCTTGGCAGTCCCCTCCCGGAGATCCGAATGGGGGACTATTCCAGAATCTTTTGCCAATGGAGAGATCATCATGACACTTCTTCAATTACAGGCCACATGTCCTGTGGATACACGTTACGTGTCTTTATCGCAGTGGTTTCCATTGACTTCTGCATCCTCATACCGTTGATAATTGCTGATTCTTCCGCCTTTAGGGGCAGTTTGATACCCGTAGGACAAGATAGTGCCCTGAAACTCTGCCCGCACGTCCGCCCTCATTGACAGAGGCGTTGGCAGAATGACGGTGACTTCTTCTGCCGGAAGTCTTCGGCCTCCAATACTGATTATTAAACAAAATTTCAGCAGCAGCGGGAATCGAACCTGGGACCAAAGACATTTTGATTATGAACCAAAGATGCTCCCCCCCTTTTTTAAAATATCATAACCACTTTCTTTCTTCCTAAACCACGGGTGCCGACAGAATTTTTGCGCAACAGGAAAGGAGATGCTATCTGTGATTTATGGAATTATACACTTTCCTTTTATGCAAATGGCCAAAAGTTAAAAGTGGTATCATAATACACATCACTAAAATTGTTAATAGGATTACAGAATCGTTCTGACAGATTAGCGTGATAGGCACTTAAACTGAGTGAGTTTACTACAAAGTAGTTCATAAACCAGGAAGTTAGCGTACAAATATGGACACAATGAGAAGAAAAATTGGAGTACTGCAAACAGTAAGTCAAAATATAGCTGAGTGGCAGAAGCAAGAGATGTAAGATATAAATCATTGAAACAGCAGCAACATTTTGTGATGCATGATGGCTTACTATGCAGATCAATGAAGTGTGTACCATGCATTGCAGGCTGAGCAGTGTCCAGAGACGAAGTTTTGCAGCAAATGCAGGAGCACATGTTAGCAAGTCATGACAGTTGCAAAATTGTGGCCAGGAGATTTGCTGGAAAAGCTGTGGAAAACTAGGAAACTTGACATGGAAGAGCACACAAAAAATGTATACCTTGTGCACAAAGGGCTGATCTTAGCCATCCAAAAGTTTCACTGCAAAAATTTGCCAAAAGCGAAAAACCATTTGAAATGATTGGATAAGATTTTGTAGGACTATTTCATATAACTCCTGAACGGAATAACTACATGTTAACAATAAGGATCACTTTTCCTGGTACAAAGAAACCCAGACAAATCCAAACAAACAAGCTAACACAGTAGCGCAAGCCATAGTAAATAACTGGAGCCTCAAGTTTGGAGTATTGGAGACTATAATAACAGACCAAGGGCATAAATTTTGTATCACGTCTATTGCTTTACATTTGCAAGAACAAATCTCTTAAATCCACAAGGAAATGGACAAACAGAAATGGTTCACAGGACGATTTCCAATATGTTAAGTCACTACACTAACAGCCAATATGATAATTGGGAGAAATATAAATTCGTAAATTCAGCTAACAATTCTAAAGTTCACTCCAGTTCCAATCTTGCACGATACAAGTTGGTATAGCGCTGGAAAACACCATCTCCTTTTGAAACGATGAAATGCAAGCTTGAAGCTAACAGAGAGTCAGTAAACGAATTCACAAAACGTCTATGGGAAGTGTGGCAAAGAGTAAAACAGGCCAATAGAAAAGCTTTAGAACCTCTGAAACAGCAGAGGAACGTATAGGTAAACTACAGTAACACAGAGTAGGTCAGTGAGTATTATTAACCAACTCATATACACCAAAACACAAAACCAAAAAAATTTTAACTGAGTACCACAGCCTGTAACAAGTCATTGAAATGACCTCACTGCAAATTTTAATTTCCAATTGCCAACTACAAGCTCTGTAGTTCACGTTAATATGGTTAAACTATTCAATGGAGCTCCTGATGCTTTACAACAAGTTCCACCAGTTACAAGTCTGGAAAAAAGCATCCAAAAACGCTAGGACACAGACATCTAATGACTATCAAGTTATGTACAATATGCCTTATGCATGCAAATCGCGAAATAAAATATTTTGGTCAGATATTTTTGTATTGGTTTAGAGTTTACTGTACACTCGTTATGTTTAAATGTTGCTATGTATTTACTGACTTATCGTGACAGAGTTCAGGAACTGAGTTGAGTAGGGTACAGTTTGTTTTCTTTTTCTTCACGTGTAAACACGTTTTCTCAAGAGGGAAGCAATTGATGAAGCATTCTTCAATTAGATGTCATACCACCATGGACGTATAGGGAGGTTATTTTTATCCTGATAACACTTCACTTAGTCAAGGGAAGAGTACCCAGTACAATTTGGAAGAGCTGCCCAATTTTGGAAAATTGTCGTCCAGACAACTGGATGGATTAAACAGTCATCGGTGAAGATTAAGATAAAACTTTGAAATGTGGGAAATCCGAAATGATGTGTGCAGGTTACAGTAGGTGTTGACGATATGACATGAAGAAGTGCAGGAAGAGAATGTTTGAAGGAAATGGAAAACGAGTATCATGAGCTAAGACTCTCATACGAGAGAGAGAGAGAGAGAGAGAGAGAGAGAGAGAGAGAGAGAGAGAGAGAGAGAACACATGCAAACCAGTTGACGGATATAGTAACACACGTTCATCAGAAAGGAAAATAAGATGGTTGTTTGCACGAGGGAAGATACTGAAAACCGTATTTGGCATAGCAGACAGCGAAGACATATGAAACCTAGATAGTAGACTAGAACAAACTCAAGAACTATTATTAATCTCAGAACAAAGGGAAGTTTAGAACCTCCATCATTAGCACAGTTACAAGAATGTACAAGGGAAAGCATGACGATTCGTCCAGCCAGAGCTATACAGACTAATGCACAAGCAACTGAGGTAGAGCTATTATTAAGGAAAACTGCGGTATCAAAGTGCCAATGGGAAGCGCTTGCCCCGCAACCACATTTCCAGAAAGTGTTATGATACTGGATATAGTCAGTTTTCTCGCTAGAAATTGTCATCATAAACTGTTACCAAAATGAAAAGCTCATTGTCATGACCAAAGTAGACTACTCAACAGCAAGAGAAAATTTCGTCTTCCAGCTACTACCATGGGCTCACCTACGATCCAGTTCTTATAACATGCTCTGTATTGGCTGGAAAAACCGCAAGAAGTGTTACTCGCCCATTCATCAACACGTTAAATTCCGACCTATTGCACTCACTAGATGAGCTGATAGCATTACAAACAGGATGAATTTTGGCAGAACAAATGTTCCAACATATTCAGAACTATACAGATAAAGAACAGTACATCATGACGATAAGCATTTTCACCAACAGTACTCTCACGATTCTATTAACAGTTCGTGCATTCTGCTTTTGTTTGAGACATAAAATTAATACTCCGCCGGAATCATCAACCCACCAAACACCTGCCCAAATTTAGTATCATAGTAAAATAGTGTAACATAAAGCAAAAATATAAATTTGTGTTAGAAAATAGGACTCAACAGACACAATATAAGATTGAGAAGAGAAGAAAAAACTTTTTCAGTAAATTTTTCAAACATTTAAATAACGTAAAAGTGTACAGTGTGGAATTATCTATGCAACATGCCTGTCATGAGATTGCTTCAGAGCAAACTAAAAGAAATTGGAATGAATTTGCGAAAGGAGAGGGAAGCGTTACTCAACAGGAATGTATTATATTAAGGACAAGTAAAATTTTTAAAAGTCCCCTGCCGTCAGCACCAAACCAAGGCAGGCGAGTCCAAGGCCCATGTAACAATCAGAACGACAAATAGCCAAAGACCTGACACTGAGAACAGAGTAACAAACCTGGAAGATATTGTGTCAACTCATGTGAGCAAGAGGCCTGAATCGTTGACTCATCGACATGACCTCAATAAGGAAAAGACATAACGTCATTCTACGTGCACAGCTTAATTTTTTGAGACAGTAAAAGTTTCACAAGAACACCTATAAGTCTGTTGACACGGCTGAAGGCCTGAAAGCCATTCTTGCGAAATAGACCATATTTGGTCATCGCCAACCAAGCATAACGCCACTGTTTTAGACTAGCAGTAGCAAATACCAAGCTCCCGAGCCTTCCGAGACATTGCGTTGCAATACACCAGCTATGAGGCTGAGCCTGTGATGTGGTGCCACCATTCACCAAGATGACTTCCAACTTAGAAACTGCTACTTGTCTGATTTGCCGTAGTTGGTCGCTGTGAGCTGCTGACGTTGTAACCTCTAATGAGAAGACTAGGATATTTTTACCTCTGGCTTGCTGAGCCAAACTGATAGTCTTTGATGCCTCATCCATTTGCCCCAGAAATTGGGAGTCATGCTAACCGCTGCTGCTCCAGACTAGTATATGTAAGCAGTCACTTACTTCCCTGGCCTTCCTTGGTGGAAGGGTGACACTGTGCAGAATTGCTGAGAGGTTACCCACGCACATACCTTCAATCTCCATGAGAGTGCTCTGTTAATACACAGTCGCTGTCCTGGGCAGAACACCTACTCTACAATCTACACTGGCCGCCAGTGAGACCTGCCCCTGCCTAACACCAATTTAATGTGAATGGATGCTGCTGGGGCGACGTCCTTCAAAGATTGATAAGACCGTGTAAACGCGTTCCAGGGCCATCCAATGCCCTTCCGTTGGCTTGGACGCCGCCAAAGAGGAATACACGATTGTGAACGTGTCCAGCACCCTGACCTACCTGCTCCACCGCACTCCAAACTTCATCATCCCAACAGTAAGGGTCTCCACGCAGGCCCCTAGAATACTGAATCGAACCTTCGATCTCAAAGGTATAATCTAGACAGTAGAGGATCACTTGGCACTGTGGTCACAAATGCTGAGGTCAGCACTGTAGTGTCATCAACATTCCTGGAATTATGACCTCAGCGTATCCATACACATTCACCAAGACTGTTTCAGCACTGTGCCAGGAATTCTGGCATCATCACATCCCCAAGGTGGTGACATAATCACTCCTGGAATTATAGAATCATTGTGTTACTGCCCTGTGAAGGCAACCACCCCAGTCCGCAGCCCCCAGCAACTCCATGACCTGCTACCTCCTCCCCCTACTCCCCCATTCCATGCAGAATTAATGTGCATGCAGTGTTGTTTTGCTCCTGCTCTACTGTAGAAAAGCTGTGAGCTGGCAAAGCATATGATTGGGCCATCACAAGGATGACTTGATATGTATGATATTTCTTAACACATAATGCTACCTTGTCAATGTCATTTCTTCACTGTCTGTATGAAAGTCTAGATCTCATTTGTTCAATTAATGAGACGCTTGTTTTGGTCAAGAAAGACTTTAACAAGTCTATTTGTTGAAAATATCTATCAGATAAATTTTCTCAAAGCTTTCTGCATCAATATTTGAAATGTATGATAATGGGGGAATGTATGACTGTAGACAAAAAGGTATATTTTTCAACAAATAATGGCAATTCAATAGATTGGCAAATCGATGGATTTCCTTAGTAGGTCCTCCAGCACAATATTCTTCATATGCTGGAACTATACACCCTTTTTAAAATGTCTGTCCATTCTTTCTCCACGCAAGAGGCGGTAATGACAATATAACAGAAATAAATTATCTAGAAAAACCCTCACTGCGATTTCAGTATATATTCATCCATCTGTAATAATTATTATGAGGTGTATATGACAATATACTTTTGGTTTTTGTATTATTATTACAGTGCCAGTAGGGCTGCAACTGGAACAAGAAATGGAGGTAATCCACACATGACAGCAGTAGCAACAGTCGACAGGTGTTTATAGCAATCAGGAGGAATGCTGTAAAATTGTCACTATGGAAATAGATATGTCCTACAAAAATGTATTTATTTACTTTTTTCATTTTCAACCCATGCAATTAACAGCACACACACACACACACACACACACACACACACACACACACACACACTCACATTCACACACACTTCCAGTCTATAAAATGCCAACATTTGAATTGGCTCTAAATATCTGAGAGCCTTGTTGATAAACACACTGATGTAGGACGTGCTAACTAATAGATATGACCAATTGTCGTTGCACAGTGCAATGCTTGTGATGATGTAAGAATAATAACTTTAGATGTCATGTCAATATGCCGCTGAGCTCACGGCATGCTGTGTGAATGTGCTACCTTTCACTCTGAGATGCTTGTCAACCACAAGTTGCAATATTCAGCCGGCCGCCGTGGTCTCATGGTTCTAGGCGCGCAGTCCTGATCCGCGCGACTGCTACGGTCGCAGGTTCGAATCCTGCCTCGGGCATGGATGTGTGTGATGTTCTTAGGTTAGTTAGGTTTAAGTAGTTCTAAGTTCTAGGGGATTGATGACCACAGCTGTTAAGTCCCATAGTGCTCAGAGCCATTTTGAGCAATATTCAGCACTCAGCACATGTCATCATCACTTCTAGGTAACAGATGCACTGTGTCCTCAGGAAGCTTGACAGTGAGCATGATCGCTCTAAATTTAACATCAAAGATAATTATAGCCATATGCCTTTTACTCATGATGAGCCGCTAGTATAGGTAGAGTACTCTTTTTTTTAAAAAAAATTGCGAATAGTATATACTCACAGCAATCGATAAGTAGTTCACCCACTTGTGAGGGGACCATCAAAGTGTAAAGATGCAGACACACACACCCGGGCTCCCTGATATGAGACATTAAGTATTAGCACCAATTGTGGTGAATAGATTATGAAGGCGCCAAAACAAATATGCTTAACTAATAATTCTTTTCCTTGTAGGTGAGGATGCAGCATGGAAATATTGCTGTTCAATCGAACCTACAGTTTAAAGACCAGTGGCAGTTAGCATCTCAGTATCAGCATGATATCAATCCAGGAATTCTACCCAGTGGTGGCATTTGAAAATCTCCACTTAATGACATCAAGGTAATATTATCCAAGGTGAATCACGTCGACTATGCTATGTGTCAATGGATATTTCAACGTTGTTCCATGGAAACAATGGATGCCCTTAGTTTTATACAGCCAATGTCTAAGGAAATTTCACTGCATTGCTCCAAGTAGTCTCAGAGAACATGCACGTTATATATCACATAACAGCATTTGGGGGACAGAGTATTAAGTTATTGAAGAACATAATGCTATTCAACAGAACTTGCAGTTGTTAAAATTATGACAGTTGTAACAAGCTTAGTCTCCCGCGGAAATGTTTAAACCAGTAACACTATGGATGGAGGTATGAAAGAAGAAGAAGAGGGGGGATGTGCTATTACAATTTCACCATCTATCACAGTGATTGTGCGTAAGACAGAACGTGCAGGGTCATCAAAAGAAAATCATATATGTTTGATAATCACCCTACACGTTTAACCAAGAATGCAAAGCAAGTTGGGAATGAGTAATTTGAAAGAACACTTGTTGTTGTACTGTTCAGATAAGGGAAGTCACATCAGTCATTTCAGAGCTTCAAGAAAGATGTAGCATTTAATACCTATGGAGGCAGTTGTTACTGAGCTCCACAGGCTAGTACACAAGACATTCTCTTGTAGACATGTAATTGTACGAGGACTGGGTGATATGACAGGCTGATCTCATAGACATGTGAGAATACTCATAATCAAATGAAGGTTGCAAGTAAATTTTAATGCTCGTTCAGTAGACACATACCCAAAATGCGTGCAGGCTTTGCTTGTGAAGGTAAAGGCAAAGAAGGATGTTACACAGATGTTTGAACAATTGCTGCAGACTGGAAAAAATCTATGACCTAACAACTCCCAGTTTTTCCCACTTGGTAACTTACAGTTTTTCTGGGACAAAAACGTGTATGGCTTATTGTATGACATATAAGCAAAGTTTTAATCATCTTACTACAAGTCTGATGATGGTTTTGGAGTCAAACTCAACACACAGAAGTTTAAGGATTTATCATCTATAAATTGTTCAAAGCAATGTGAGGTCGTGAAGACTGGAAGTTGAATGTATATATCGAATTCTAATCATTGCAGAACTTCACTGCAGGCACCATAGCGTACGGATTACTTCTGCATGATAGCCTCATAAACTACTCGTCCCTAATTGGAATTGTGCAATGTATAGTGTAAAAGTAGAGGTTACCCACATGTAGAGTGTTTTACAACGACGTCTCGAATTGCAAACATCATCATAAATGCACAAGGATTTTATGATGAGTTACAGCAGTTTGTATTGAAGATGTTGCATTCATCACATTCTCCGACCCAGATAAGTATTAACAAGGTATTCCACAATCGAAACTCCCCCAAATCGTTTAGTTCAGTGTCGTGTGCTAAACTTCAGAAAACAGAGGCGTGGTTGGCACGATTTTAAGATGCAAAACCCTGGGATGATGATGAAGTGGTGAGTGAACGTGTGATGTCATGGCTTCCGACTAATGATCATAGATTATGTCAAAGGTCGTGAGAAGATGACCTGGTTCCAAGACAGTTATAAAAATGCCTCTGTTCAGAATTTCAAAACACCCCAATACCCAGACCTCAACCAGCTGAAACGTGGACGAGTTTCTGAATGCTTCAAAAAATGTACAATTACTGTTTAATTTATTTACCAATAATTAAACTGTTTTTTCTAAAAAGCTTTGTATTCATTTATTCACTTCATATTTTTCACCTCTTCACTTATGGGCTTCAGATGAGTATTTAAAACATATTGTGTGTCCTACTCGTACCCTCCTTGCCTCCTGGGCCAGCAGGCTCAAATTCGAGTGGTTCAGCTGTGTCTGAAGCGGACTTGGCCGAGAGCTGGAAGAAACTTGCTGAGTCATCCGCATGAATCACGTATCACAAGCACTGCAACACACTGTTTGCCAGCAGCTCCGCAGTACCACCAAGGATGTCGTCTTACATCATAGGCTCTTTCGAGCTGGTCCTCATTTTCCGCGTGTGTACACATGATCACGAAAAAATGAATGACATCATTGTTTTACCAGGATCGCTTTCCACACGCAGATGGAAATGCATGACAGCTCTTTGCTACACTAGAATCGATGAAGCGCATGTGGAAAAAAATCTAACGCAACATTTGTCAGACGAACTGTACAGAAATTTTCACAAAAATACCCTGCTGGAAGTGGTTCCTCGTCATCACACTAACAAGCGAACATGAAAACAGGCGAGTCCTGTACATGCCCATGAATTATAAAGGACAGGTTTCAGAAATTAGTGCTAGGCAATTTCACAGTACCAATTTGTAAATTGTAAGCCTAATCAAATTACTTTTCTTCAGATTCAGACACCATGTGAATAGAAAAGCCCTGAAATTATCGGCTGCAGGTGTCTATAATCTAAAGTATGGAAACTATCCAAAAGTTTATGTAGGTCAGACTGCCAATATGTTTGAAATACTCTTCAAACATCACACTTCATGTCAGAATAATAAAACAGTATTTGGTGAAAATTTTCTAACACAAAAGGATGCTGTTTGAACTACTGATATACATTTGGAAGTGCTGCAAATAGTGTTCAAGGGCACTTCCTGAAAATATTTGAAGAAACAAAGATTTTTACACACCGTCTGCAACAGCCTAGCAACACATTAAATCAGCATAACATTTTATTAACAGTGCATTTGTTAGAGCCTTTGAAAGCGTCTTTCAGTCGCCCATATCACAACAGAGCAGAAATGATGAACAGTCCCACTCACCAACAAGAAGAGTATTGGCAGCGCATTGGCTCAGCCACCGTCCTAGCCAACATGCAGACTAGCTTCCATACGTACTGCAAACCCATTCCAAACAACGCCACCAAGCCGAAACAAATACAACTAACCATAACTGTCGCACCTTGCTCCCTGTAACTTCAGTTACCGCACATAGTTTCATTTTCATAATTTATTGTTTTACGCCTTTTATGGTTTTATACTTTTAATGTTTTTAAAAAAAATTTATGACACTTCATACAGTTCTAGGTCATTTACATAATTCCACTTACGTAATTTTACGATCTTTTTGTCTTCTACTATTTATACAATCATTTTTGTAAGCCTATACTTTCAATATTACGAAGATAAAATTTTTATACAGTTTTATTTTCACACTCTAAATATCTTAAGATACTATTCAGATTTCATTACTTTATTTCCACTTTCGTAATCTAATATTTATCCCCTTTTTACACTTTTACAGTCCGCGACTGATAGCTGAGTGGTGTCATACCTAACGGCCTGGGTTCGATTCCCGGCTGGGTCGGAGATTTTCTCCGCTCAGGGACTGGGTGTTGTGCTGTCCTTATCATCATCATTTCGTCCCCAGCGACACGGAAGTCGCCGAAGTGACGTCAACTCGAAAGACTTGCACCAGGCGAACTGTCTGCCCGACGGGAGGGCCTAGCCACATGGTATTTCTGTTTTACATTTTTACACATTCATTCTGGTATTTTAGACAAGGCTTTTTTTTTACATAATTGACCTCTCGAAATTTTAATGCAAAACCCTCTTCTGTTAAACTCATAACATCCCTGCCACTATCCTTTCCTTCCCTTCCTCCCCCCCCCCCCCCTCCCTTCCTTTGCCTGCTCTCAAACCATCTTGCTCCAGTTTATAGCTCTACTATTTCAATCCATTTACGCTTCACATACACACTGTTGGACGCTATTAGTATTTTAATGAAAATTTTTACATAATTGTATGGTCTATTATTTTAGCATAACCCCTCTAGTTAAACTCATGGCACCCCCAGCATTCTATCACTGCTTCTTTTCCCCTACCGAGCCAGCCTCTCACTCCATTGCCCCTTCCATTTCCTGCTCTCCCATAAATCCATCATAAATCTATTTAAAACATTCACCACTGTTGCAAAATACTGTACTGTGCTATGTGGTTCTCAGTAGACAATACGGATAGCTAGTACAACTACTTAAGTAAATTTATCTGCTGTGGCGCTACAGACTGCTCCAAAATTTGTCTACTTTCTTAACGATAAACACCTCTGATATCTGAGCCTCAACCATCACTTTATCACACATAACAAAATTCAGTCCATCACTTGTCCATTTACGTGCTGGTTTACCATTCCACCCCAGGATGTCAGTTGCGACGAAAATCCGTTTCCGACCTCCTCTCTTGGGTTTGCAGTCCAGGAATCAATGGTCCTTCAAACTTCTACTTAAATTCGTTATACATAGCTAAATTTTTTCCAGTTTTGGAAAATATTATTATAGTCTATCAGATCCCCAGTAAAACACTTAGTTTCTGTTTCCCATTCTCAGTGCGTTGCTTTGTCACTCCTTCACCAGCAACAATATTCTGGCATTTCACATTTTTAATCTGTGAATTTACTACATCTTTCGTAACATTACCAGAGTTTTGATCGTCAGTGGAACACAGAATATGTACTTGCTGTTCCTGCTGCGCTGCTTTGCAAGAGTCTTCGCCTTCAATGTCTTTAATCTGGCTATCAACTACTATGTCCGTTAATTCACTGCTTGTCTGTTTGGCCACTTCCTCAAGTGTATTTAGCTCTGACTAGCAACCCTCCACACCACTACATACCTCATCTTATTACTCATCGATTCCACTTACTACAGGGTTCTCGACACAACCGTTAACAAGACCAATATTAGCTACAATTTTGCCCACTTCTGCTGTAATATCTTTCCACTTATTCTCAATTAGCCGATGCCATTGTCTGTTCCACTCACTGCATCCGACCGGTAGCTGCCCAAAGTCTCGAGCGCAGCACGCCTCTCCATTGCTTCTTTCTTCCTTCTTGCGTTTCCTCCATGTCCACTTTCCACATGCTTAACTACTACTGCTACACATTAGCACGTGCAGAAATGTTGCAAATTCTAAGCTCAGAGCCTCCGCACGAAACTGCCTATAATGCATTCAGGATCTAGAGCACAAAATTTCACTTGTGGAATTTTTTGATGTAATTTCTAACTTCCATATATCTATTGATAAAACTTTTTTTACTAGTTGCGTCGCATTGTGGTGATCATTTTGATATGTTTGGGTTTGCCTTACCATTCTTTCTTTAATAATTACAAATCATAAACACATTTAATACTGACTATCTTTTGTAAGTATTAAACTCTTGCCAGTGTCGAGATTTACTTACTTAAGAACAGACAAGCTGCCGGCATCTTTTCAACTATTGGGTTGAAATCTTCTGAGTACCTGCGTTAATCCTCCTGTTGTTGCTGATCATACAGCCTTGCCATAGGAATTCTCAGATGCCACTCTAGGCCCAAAGCTCCTCCAGCCTAAACAACACTTAAATTCAATCCCAAATGTTTTCGTCAGCCTGTGATTTATCCAGCATGTGTGTTAAGTTCGTGGTCCAATTTCATCCTTTTTCCGAAAGAATTACCGCCATAAAATCAATAATAACATGTAGAATACCAAAAAGGGAGATAAATATTGCTTTACGTACTCGCTTCTGGCTTGTGATAGAAATTACTCGAGTTATACTGTGCCTGCGGATACATATGAAACAAGTAACATCTGCAAGCATTATAACTTCAAAAGCACCTCGATCCTCATCGCAGTCCCAGACCTGCCAAAATTCTAGAGGTAGAACTCTAATTATTCGGTACATGCTTACTGTCTGGATGTAAATGACAAAAAGCAAACCATGAAACGGGGAACCTCTACTTTTCCAAAGTAGTCGGTGATTTATTGCTATTCTTCAAAGGTGAGAAGCATCACTACATCTTGGCCAAGGGTATGTCTCACCTACTTTCCTCCAGATTGTCGAAACATCATAGGACATTTTTGCTGTAGACACCTCAATTCTTTTACTCCGAGTATTTAGAAAAACATCTGACTGACTGCTTGAGCGAGGAAAATGTGGAAATCTCCATTGAATAAAAAAACTCTTAAAGTTCAAGAATGTCCAACATCAGGAACACTACCCCTTTGTTATATACGCTGACTTCGAGTGTTAACTAGTTCCTGTGGTATGCTGTGAATGTGATCCCAAGACCCCTCACACCACTTTCAAAAAACGACACATACCATATGCAACTGTATATCAAGGTGGACGCTCATATGATACTACGCCAAGCAAATTTGAATTATACAATAGGGATAATCCAGCAAGATAGTTGCTCTCCAACCTCGAAAAACTTTCGTTGTATGTTATTATTTATGGCAAAAACATTCCAAGGCCAAATCGTGAGAGAATGACGCCTTATACAAGCAGACAGTTGAATTTTATATTTGTGGCCTGCCATTGGATATAACAGATGAAACGGCACGTAGATACCATTGTCATCTATTGGAAAAGTTGTGCACTGCAGCTAACACTGCATGCTACTTGAAGTACCAACTGCCACGACAAAAACCGTTTTTTTTTCGTAATTTTAGCGGTTGTGATACTCATTTTATTGTTGAGCACTTAACATAATTTTGCGTTGAAGGCTGGACAGGTCAGTGTTAAATCTGACAATGTAAAAAAATACATTTTCATCCTCCAAATGAATCATATCTAGAAGATCGTTTTTGAGAAATTCCAGAGTGTATATCTGGGTGGATACACTCTGGATCCTCCCTTCTATTAACATGCGACAGGACTTTCGTGTCATGAACTGTTAGAAAAGAAACACATAACTGAATCGACCTGTTGTCAGATTGAAAGATGAGATCCAAACTGTGGTACTGGTAATGAATATGTACACGAGGAACACCTGGAATATCCCATCACTTTGCATGATCTGCACACGACTTAACACTGTGTTTCGAGTGCCTAGTCCCACAAAATACTTCTGGCCCGAAGACAATGCGGTGGAATAAGCAGAGATAAATGCTACACTGCAGAAACCTTCAGCAGTGTCTCAGCTTGGGGATGCAACTTGTTACAATCATCTGTATTATCTCCTTCTACCATCACTACAGGAATATCCAGTCAAGTCTCAGGTTGGGGATGGAACTCGCTAGAATCACCTACGTTATCTCCTTTGACCAGCATGCCTGGTTAAAGAAGTACTTTGATGTTAATAACGAACAGAGTGATTATGAGAAAGATTTTTATAAATTAGTGAATAATTCAGTCGCGAAATTCATTTAGTTCACTTTTAGGACTGGTGTGAGGACTGCATCCTCGGGCATGGATGTGTGTGATGTCCTTAGGTTAGTTAGGTTTAAGTAGTTCTAATTGTAAACTACTTTCAGATTTCGCTCTCCAGCTTTTTAAGTAAGATTCAATACAGTCACGCTCAAAAGCAAGCACCATTGTACACAAGTAAATGCACACCTTCATTCCAGAACAGCTCAAATGGAACACACAAGCAAAAGAAGATTCTGCACTCCTTCAGACGTGCAAGCCATGTAGAGCGTCTCAGCGCCCTCAGTTGTCATTGGTTGATGCCCTTCTCCTTTCAAAGATCTTCGGCAAGATAAACTAGCATGACAGATGTTGAAGTGAATATACGGAAAATCGGTCATTGGATGCAGATACGACAGCAGAGATTATTCATGCGTAGTAAACATGCAAGAGGAAATGTGTGTGAATTCCTAAGGGCTGGGCAGAGTGGCCGAGTGGTTCTAGGCGCTACAGTGTGGAATCGCGCAACCGCTGCGGTTGCAGGTTCGAATCCTGCCTCGGGCATGGATGTGTGTGATGTCCTTAGGTTAGTTAGGTTTAAGTAGTTCTAAGTTCTAGGGGACTAATGACCTTAAAGGTTAAGTCCCATAGTGCTCAGAGCCATTTGATTCGAGCCAATTCCTAAGGGACCAAACTGCTGAGGTGACTGGGCCCTAGACTTACACACCATTTAAACTAACTTATGCTAAAAACGCACACACACACACACACACACACACACACACACACACATATCAATGCCCGGGGGAGGACTCGAACCTCCCGTGGGAGGGCCTCGCAATCCGTGACATGGCGCCTCTAACCAAGCGGCCACTCAGGGCGGACCATGCAAGAACATAGGAGGAAGGATAAATATTAGGGTTTAATGTTCTGTCGACGTAGAGGTTATCAGAGATGGAGCACAAGCTCGGAATGTTTCTGGGATGTGGAAGGAAATTGGCCATGCCTTTCAAAGGAAATAGCACAGGATTTCCCTGGAGATGTTTAAGGAAATCACGGAAAACATAAATCTGGATGGCCAGACATGAATTTGAACTGTTATCCTCCAGAATGCGCTAACCACTGCACCATCTGGCTCGGTGTAAGACCGTAGTATATGAAAGTTGGCAAATTATAACAGATTACTTTCAAGATTTACTTTTTATGTCAAAACGAAGATCTCATGTGTAGCAGTTGCTCTAAAAAGTGGACAAGAAAATAGTTTTTCTCCTTTGTGTGGATATTACAGTTATTTATGAGCCACTGAAAGTTCAGTTTCACTTAGATGTTTTCGTTTAATACAACTGACCAGAGCTAATTTTTCTTTTTACATACACTATAAGACAAAAAAAGAACAACGCATGACAAAGGAGCTATGCTAAATATCGTCAAAAACTAATATTCATACGGTTACTGACCAAAACACAAAACTGCAAACTCTGTCACCCAGTGGACGAATCTATGACTTTGCAGGCCAATTTCACCGCATACCTGACATGGGTAGTGAACATGGGACATATCAATACCAGGACATAAAGTTATTGCGAATTTTATTCCATGTGCTCAGCTGGACAGTAACTATTAGTCACACACAGTCACATGAATAGTATACACAGATATCAGCGTTTGAGATAGGACGAGTAGCTAGGTTAAAAGAAGCTGCTTAGAGTAATCGGCCAACCGCCCGACATTTGAATAGGAGCGATACCACTATCTGACGACGTTGCCAGCAATGGGTAAACCTTGGTTAAACACACTGTCAAGAAGGAAGCGGACAACCTACTGCGGAAACAGAACGTGAGAACTGAGCAATCGTCAGAGAGGCGCTCAGAGCCCTGGATTCATTGTTATCAACAATCCGACATACGTCTGATGCATCAGTGACCACAATGACAATTAGTAGACAGCTTACAGTAAAGATTCTGAACTAAGGGCGCCTCTTGAGCCGACTACTGTTGACCTCTGTACTCCAACGCGCCCATTTGCAGTGATGTCGGGCACATTTTCCCTGGAATCTCATTGACCGGAGTAGAATTGTCTTCAGGTATGAGTCCTGCTTAGAATTGAACCCCGATGACCAGTGAAGACGTGTCTGAAGCAGCACCGGACAGCTGCGGGATACCAACCTGACTGTCGCCTGCAATACGGCTAGGAATGATGCTCTGGGGTGCCATTTCATTTCATACCATGACCACCTTGATTGTTGTCCGTGGCGCCTTTGCAGCAGAGAGGTACGTCAACGATATTGCATGCCCCATTTTGTTGCTCTTCGTGGCAAACCATCCTAGGCTTATACTTCGGCAAAATAATGCCCACTTTCGCATGGCGAGGGTTTGTACTACTTGTCTCGGTGCTTGCCAAACCCTGCCTTGGTTAGCAAGGTTGCTGGATCCCTCCCCAGTTGAGAACTTCTGGAGCATTGCGGACAGAGGCCTCCAGCAAGCTTGTGATTTTGACTGTCTAACGCGTAAATTGGACAGAATTTGGCATGGTATCTCTCAGGACGACATCAAACGACTCCATCAATCAATGTCAAGCCAAATAACGTACAAATACTCCACTACTATCCGAGCTTGTTCTGTGTCTCCAACGTCCTCACACGATTTGTCCTATTATTCTTTCCTTTCTTTATCCGTTTGCCTTGATACAGAATTTTGGGTCTGACACCGTCAAACAGTTGCTGATGGATATGTGTGTCGGTTGCACAAGTGTATCAGTGGTGGACGCAAGCTGTGGCTGGAGCAACGCGCCTTCGTGATGCGTCAGCTGCGCTCACTGGGCTTCAGTGGGGCTGCCATGCAGGCTCAGGTGGGGAAGGAGGTGCGTGCCCTGTTGGACGTACTGAGCAATAGTCGTGGAAGGCCAACACAGCTCAATAAGCTGCTGGCGCCCTCCGTGCTCAACGTCATCCTCCAATTCTGTGCTGGTGAGTACACCCGTCCACTCATGCAGTGCTAACTAGTCTCTGTGATGTGCTACCTAAAAATTTCGAGAACCGCCTCTAATAATCATAAAACATGCACCACGTCTTAATGTCCACCTTCAAAGTAGTCTTCGCCCGCTTGTACGTAACACTTCCTGGTATTTTTCCCTTTCTGGGTCAAATGACTCTGAGGACTGTGGGACTTAACTTCTGAGGTCATCAGTCCCCTAGAACTTAGAACTACTGAAATCTAACTAACCTAGGGACATGACACACAGCCATGCCCTAGGCAGGATTCGAACCTGCGACGCAGACTGCAGCGCCTAGAACCGCTCGGCCACTCGGGCCGGCTTCCCTTTCTGGAAGCATTGCTGGAAGTCTGCTGGATGAACAGAACACAGTTGTTGCAATACCATTGGAATCTATTCTATATAATCAAACAGCTGCCCTTTCAACTTCAGTTTTATTTTCGGGAAGAGGAAGAAATGCAAGGGGCAAGGTCAGAGGAGTAATAACAGTGAGAGACTGTTATGTTATATTTTGCCAGGAATTCCCTCACAGTGATCGAGGTGTGTGCATGAAGCATCAACCAGTCTTTGTTCTCCCATCCCTGAGACTGTTTGCATGTAACATCTTCTCTTAATCTCCTCAAAGCATCTCTGCGACTGCCTGACCACATGGAAGAAATTCCTTATGTTCAATTCCATGGACGTTAAAAAAGAAAAAGAAAAAAAAACATTAGCATTGACTTGGTGTTGCTGCGAACTTGGCACGAATTTTTGGGTTGTGAAGAGAATGGTATCTTCCATTGCTGTTTTGTTCCAGCGTCATGTTTGCACCTGGTGGGCAAAATTGTAACTAATATTTTTCCTCTGTAAATCGATTCCACATTAACGCAATAGCACATATACGAAATTTTGCTGCCATTTGACAATTACAGCTCTCACTGGATCTCTGCGAGTCGCTGCACCTTACTTGTAACACCCTGGTACTTTCGCGATTGTTCCCGGAGTCGGATATAATGACGTTGGTCCGAGGGTTGACTCCCGGCCATCTTTATTCGCTTAAAACACTCAGATCTTCTTGCTTGGCTTAAAGCTTCCACACCAACAGCCTCCTCTAGCATGCGGAGCGTTTCAGCTGCAGTTTTGCGGCGTTTAAAACAAAACCTAATGCAGATGCTTTGTTCCTGCATATGAGTCATTTCGAAATTCGCAGACACAGTAGAACGCAGTGTAAATAAATCAGCAACAACGTACACCACAACGCACTTGCAATGTCGTCACGTGAAGACTAGCAATTGAAAGATATAACTAGAGGCGCCTAGCAGCAGAAAATTGTGCTACTGATTGTTTGGGCGCAGTATTAAAATTTTAGGAATTTTTGGGTTGCACCTCGTAAGTGGTGGTACTTCCTCTCCTTTTTATATATCTAATAGAAAATCTCTGTAGAAATTTACACAGATTTCGCAAACAACAATCGTGTGAAAAACGTGTCGCTCAGCTCGTCCACGAGACCAAGAACACAGCGAATACTGGTGCCTAGATTAATGACGTCATCCTTGACTACCGAGCGAGGTGGCGCAGTGGTTAGACACTGGACTTGCATTCGGGAGGACGACGGTTCAATCCCGCGTCCGGCCATCCAGATTTAGGTTTTCCGTGATTTCCCTAAATCACTCCAGGCAAATGCCGGGATGGTACCTCTGAAAGGGCACGGCCGACTTCCTTCCCCATCCTTCCCGAATCCGATGAGACCGATGACCACGCTGTCTGGTCTCCTTCCCCAAACCAACCAACCAACCAACCAATCATCCTTGACTTTTAGGAGCTCTTTTGATACTGCTACGTACTGTATCTGGACAGCATTCGTCTCGTATCAGTATTGTTACTGGACTAAAGAGTTCTTAGTATGGTCTTCAGACATAAAAATAACTTTGGGCTGTGACCGAAGCGAGTGTTGCATGGCCGTTGCCATTCGCACATAATGCTGTCGTATATAGAGAAGTCCTTCTTTATAAAATTGTTGCGAAATAGGGTGGAAGACCTACAGAGGACTAACGTTTGGTGCAGGGGTTGGCGCTTGGCCCGCCACATAAATTTTCCGACACTAAACACCCAGTGAAGTAGCACAATGACGGACACTAGACGTCATGGTGAACCCTCTTGCCACGCTGCACATCATTGAAGCTTATAGGTACATGGCGGACATATGTTTAACTCGCAGGCAGGTATGAATGCAGTCGATATTGTCCATGTTTTAGTAAATTATTGTTATCGCTATTATTATTAAGGTTTATATTAGAGTATTTTTGGTATGGTTAGTGAAATACTTGTGTAAAACCCGCAAAGGACGTCAATGTTTTTCACCATCTTGGAGAGCACAGCTTTTTTTCTGAGGTATGGGGCTCACAAAAGCTGACACCGCATTGACCTGTAGTAGACAGAAATCATTATAATGTCATATTAAGCTCTTTGACTGTATTAATAGATAGTCTTTTTCTGTTCCGTGAAGTTATGTTACAACTTTTTCATTATTTTCAGTTTTTGTCTATGTTCACTCTCAGTTTGCTTACTACCTTTGCATTTCTTTTCTTGTTGATAGCTTTCATTCAGATGAAAGTGCGTTCCCTTACGAAACACGTTGCAACTAAGTCCTCCATTCTTGGATACTTCTAATTTATAATGCACTTTTAACATACAAAAACTTTTGAGTTACGATTAATGAAATTGCATGAAGTTCTCCTTCCATTTTCAAAACGAATTCCATAAAACTTCCAGTTAGTTTCATTAAATATCCTCTTGAAATTGTGCGAAACCAGTTCTTTCCTGTCTCTTGGCTAAATTTCTGCTGACTGCCGTGAACCCAGACCAGCCAGTTTATTGTTTGACACTTATCCTTTGAGCCAAGAAGCCACATTCAGTGTCAGAATACCACGATAATTAATTAAAAACAACATGTTAAAAAGAGTGTGGTAAAGAGCATAAAAGGAGCACATTTTAAGTACTACAGACATGGCATGACACTAATACAATACTACTGTCAGTGCTGAGTACATGGTAGACTGATGTTTGGTCATCGCACTGTGCAGGATACCGATTCACACACGGTGACCAGCATCTGAAGACGCTGCTTGACCTCATTCACGCGCATTCTCGCGTCTTCGACATGGCTGGAGGTAAACTCAGCGCCATGCCATGGTTGCGTTTCATGCAGCCTGAGGCATCGCGTTACAACGCAAACACAAAGACGAATGAGATGGCGTGCGCCTATTTTTTGGTAAGTACTCTGCTACTCAAGTCTCATTAAACTTATGTCTCTGTATCCACTTTGGGTTTAAGGACAAAAATTTCACAGCCTGGCAGTAAAAGACGGGTTTTTAAGTTGAAAAGGGCTATTTTTTTTTAAATTGCACCTTTTGAGGATTCCACACATTTTACCACACAATGTTTCAGTCAGTATATGCCTCCTCTGAACGACTGTAAAATGTGGATCTACAGCTACAGTATGCTCTAACGATTTCCAACTACATTTATTTAGATGTGAGAGTAGAAGGCAAAAGAGAGTGGCGAATCGGGGAAAGGGGTACAGCTGGTTACTTCGAATCCTTCAGTTTTCCTATTATCAGACACCTTTGCTGGCAGGTACAGTGACGTGATTTTTTTGTGTAAATGTCCTTCATATGACGAGAGAAACTTGTGTTGCCAGCTTTCAGCCGCGAAGTGCAAGGGCTGCCGGTTGTACAAAAGCTATGTATTTTTTGACAAAATGTTCATCCGAAAGCAGTGTCTGTCCCTTTACACACTCACGCACACACACACACACACACACACACACACACACACACACACACACACACACACACACACACATGCACATAGACATAAACACACACACAGACACAAAGTAATGTTCAACCCTCACAAGGCACAACAAAGTCCACCAATCCTAACTATGAAATAACGAATGAACAAGTTGGTTTTGAAAATTATACAATATGTTCAGCCATTATTTTTTATGTAAACTGTACAAACATGAATACACAGACTGAAAATTGTTAGTAACCTAAACTTTCTAAGGAATATATGTATTCACGAAGTGTGATTCACCAAGATATTGTGATATTATTGGATTTCAGACATTTTGCATATGAGAAAATGACAGGCATCGAGCTGTAGTTTGTAATGATACTAAGCATGACAACACGAGAGTAAAGAAACGAAATCTGTTTATAACGTGCGCCTATACCAAGACGCGCGGCCAGCGTTTAATAGGTACTTTTAAACACTATGACTCGCTGGGCGCAGATATTTAAAATTATTGCCGCAGCGCTTGATAGCAAGAAGCTGCCAAACAGAAGAAAGAACAATTTATCATTTGTTAGGAAAATTCTAGAGTCTTTATAGTTAGTTGTACCTCTGGTCGCCGATATGTTAACATGTACTTCATTACCTTTGATGTTTGGTCGCCGACTTGTTAAGATGTGTTGTGTAGCACCGCTACAAGTTATATTTCATTTAGTGTGAAAAACCACATTATCATCAAGAAAGAAAACGCTTTTGTAAACCTTGTGACGATAAAAAATACTTACGCGCACGCCAGGACATTTAATTTTTACAAAATATCACACATACAAAAGCAGCGATTGTTGGACTGCTCCATGTATGAGAAAAACATAAAAATGTAAGTTTTGTATTCATTGTAAATTTGTTAATGTTTATAGTTTAATGCCTTTGTTCTTTGAGAATATATTGATGCTTCACCGTACAGAAAATCTATGCTTATTCTTTTCTTTAAATAACCACAAATAATGTTTATGTTTAAATGAACTTTGTTACAGGTTCGCTCTTTATCGCGGTGTCTCGATTGTATTTGGGAGACCATTAATGTGTTCAGTTTCCGATCTGACAATTTTTTTTTACAAAATTACACTGTTTTGCATTTTTTTTATTATTCAAATAGATCCCTTAGGTAATTTCATTGAAGAGTCTGATTGCGTGAAAGCAATCCGGGTTAAGAGGTCATTTGAGAAACTATTTTCGCGCAATCAATCTGTACGTCTCCTGAACAGAATCGAGAACCGACGCATCGTCGATCATTCATTAATTTTTCTCTCTTTCCAAGACGTACCAAAAAAAAAAAACGGTCAAGGAGAACTGCCGTGAGTACGCAATCTAGTGTTAAAAGGTTGCATTCTTTATCTTGTCGGCAAGCATTGCCATAAATTATCATCATCAATGTTATATTTGGTTAAATGTGAAAAGCAAATACCTTTTAACGCTAGAATATGCAGATATTTTAATATCTGATATTTTAATATCCACAAGTAAACTAAAGAAAAAAATTTCAAATAAACATAGGTCCGCAAATGTTCAGTTCCGGACTTTTTGTCAGAAATTTTGCAATTTCGCTGATATGAAGCAATCGCAAAACTGAACAAGCTTAAAGTAAACCACGATTTCCATTTATTTTGTTGTTATTGGTCTGGTGAATCTAATAAAACATGTCCAAGACGTGAATCTGCAGTAGTTTTCCAGAACATCCAGAGAAGCAAAGATTATTATACAAGTAAATTTGTTTACTTTTCATTAAGAATGTAGATATGTATATGCCATTCTTGGCAAACGTTAGTGAATTGCTTCAGTCGTTTCCTAACCTTGAAATGAGTTAATCTTTTGTATTGTTCAGAGAAAGAATAACAACAGTGTATTTAAGTGAAACCACATAGTAACTGTTGTAGTTTGTAAATTATTTATAAAATAGGGATGCCTTCCAAATTTACGACAGAGGAATACTCCATTACGGTGCTTATTTATAGCTGCAGTTAAGGAATATCGTGTACGTTATCCAACTCGGAGAATTCAGAATACACGAACAATTAGCGAAGTATTTCCTATGTTATGGGAGACAGGTTCTCTACCTAGAGTTCATAATCAGTAAAAGTGCTCGATGCATGAAGAGGATGATGAAGATATTATGGATGCTGTTCAACTTAGCCTGGGTACCAGTACACAACGTATCTAAGGTGTGGCATACAATGAAGTACAATAATCTGTATCCTTACCATAAACATCCTGTGCTTGGAGTTGTGCATCTGGTTAAATTCTAATCAGCAGTTAGACAAATACATTTTATTTACTGATGTGGTACATTTTACTCGAGATGGTATAAACAATTTACATAATGAACACATATGGTGTGAAGCAAACCCACATGTAACAGTGCAACGCAATTTCGAGCAACGTTTTACCATAAATGTGTGGTATGATACAATCAACACACACTTTATTGGACCCTTAATTTTCCCAGGACATCTAATTGATAGACGTACTTACAATTCTATCAAGAAGAAATGCCCCACTTGCTCGAAGATGTTTCACTTGCTACACGACTGCGAATGCATTTTCAACATGATGGCACGCCTCCACATTTCACCAACGCCGTTATTACACGGTTAAATGAACATTTTCCCCAGAAATGGATTGGTGGTGGTGCTACATGTCTGTGGCCATGCAGATCGCCCAATTCAACACCAATGGATTTTTGTGTAGGGGACAGTTGAAAGACATAATTTATGAGGACAAAGTCAATACATGTGAGGCATTACTTGCTCGCATTATGAATGCAACAGACGAAATAAAGAACAACACTGTGAGACTGAAACAAGCAACAAAATCTGTTCACACACGTGCTGTTAAATGCGTTGAACTCTGTGGAGACATGTTTGAACACTTATTGTGAATGTATAGTGAAACTGTATGTACACTGTACAACTTCCTTAACACTGAGCTTCGTTTTTTCTGGTTTAACATAATTCACGTGTGCTGTGGTATTAATAAAAACAGATTATCTGACACATCCATACAGTTTCAGTTAACGTTATTAACATCATTTTTTCAAGATTAAATTTTCTACAACTTCCGTTGAAAACATTGTAAAATTGTCTGGAATTTAAAAAACAAATTGGGCCAAGTAGTGAAAAAATAAAAAATTACGAAATTACGTCTTTGCTTCTCTGGATGTTCTGGAAAATTACTGCAGATATACGTCTGGGACATGTCTTATTAGATTCACCAGACCATTAACAAAAAAATGAATGGAACTCATGCTTTACTTTAATCTTGTACAGTTTTGCAATGGATATTAGCAAAATTGCTAAATTTCAGACAAAATCTTTTATTAGCCGTTAAGTCTGTAAGTAAACATTTGTGGACGTATGTTTATATGAACTTAGAAATATGAGGTTACTGATCATTTTCAGTCTGTGTATTCATGTTCATTCAGTATATATCAAAAGCAATAACAGAGAAATTCACCATTATGATACCAAAGCTAAAGCAAAATTCCATATAACAAGAGCCACATGGGAACCACAAACAAAATAAGCACACCAGATCCTTTCACAAATTCTCACTCTCTCATCAGTGTCTGCCTATCACAGTTTTTAATACAAAGACATATTAACAGGCTACCAAGCAATAAATCTCACAATTTAAAACAATGACAACACCAGCTGTTAAGAATTTTATAACTGTCCTTTACAATACAATTCTTCTATTCAACATTATTATGTGCTTAAGAAACCGTTACAGCAATTAAGTAACTTTAAAGGGACCCACTCGTGAAAAATGACAAAAAATATTTCTGCACTATAGAAAAAAGCATTTCATGTCGATTACAAAAATGTGGAGTTTATGGGCATTTTTATTTTCCATTTCTTCGTGAATGTACTCTGACTGTAATGTTGTACTACTCTGTGATTTTAAGGTGCATCAGAAGACATGACATATTCTACTTTTCCTTAATTTTTCAGCTTCTATGTATGGGTCGTAAACACTGTCGTAGTCTAAAAGGCTCACTCTTCTAGGAGTAAGTACAGGTGTATCTAGAAGGCTGTGCTTCAGCTGCTACCAAACATTTTGTTAGCTATTTGTCTACTTACATATGTTTTGTAGTTACTGCTGTGTTGTTCTATTTCAGTGTTTGTGTTATCTGTGGTAGACATGCTAAGAGTAAAGAAATTTGTCAGCAAACAGAGGTTTTGAGGCAACCAATTCAAAGCAATCTTGAATAATACACATCATTTGGTTCAACAGTCATCTGCAGTAATTGAATGTACAAGCATACAGTACACTCTCAATCATTCCTGGCTGTTTTGAAAGCAATTAAGGCTAAATAAGGGATCTGACAAATACAAACCTTCTTACGAAATACCTCCATGATATCTCATAGAATTCCATCAAAAGCTAAAACAGCTGCATAGGGGAGAAAATACTGAAAACTCTACTGGTCAGGCTCACAGTTTTTAAGTCTGGTGAATGGATGCAGTAATAACTTACAGTGATGTGCAATTTCTAGAATTAATGCTCTGAAAAAATTAGATGACCAGAGTGGAAGTAACTGAAGCGGAGAGAGCTGCAGAACCTGCTACCTAGGAAGCTAGGGTAAATAAAAGAATGAAGAAAAAGAGTATTTAGGATAAAAAACAGGTGACTGACATGAATATGCAGGTAGAATGTTCTAAACCTGCCATTTTACAACAGATTTCTAACAAATTGTCTCATGGTATAGAAATATTGTTACAAATTGGACCATACATCAATAATAATAATTGTAACAAAGTATTCCATAAAAGCAAAAATTATAACAAATAGTACTATGGAGTCTCATGTTACTTTATAATTGTAGAAAGCTGCCCCATTCTATATAAAAATGTAAAAAATTGCCCATGTATCAGCATATTTCTTCAGAGTTGTAACAAATTTCCCCATACATCAAAATGTTACATGAAAAATTTAATGAATTTCCTCATGTTATAGCAAAAATTCAAGAGGAACGTCAACACTTTACCATGTTACAACAAAATTATAGTAAATTGCCTGTGATACATAAAATGTAACAAAATACCCTATGTTTCAGCATAAATGCCAAAAATTTCTCCTGTTATAGAAAAACTATAACAATTCCTTCATACATTCAAGTATTACATTAAAATTTCAACTGTTTGTACCCCATGTTAGGGCAGAATTGTAACAAATTGCCCCATAAATCACTATTGTTACAGCAAAACCAACAAATTTTCCCACCACCATATCACAGTAAAAGTAATAAAAATTAGCCCATACATCGAAATGTTACAGCAAAATTATAAAAACTTCCCTCATACATCATTATGCTACAGCAGAGTTGTAACAAACTGCATCCTACATCACATGGTACAGCATCACATGGTCAAGCATCACATGGTCAAGCATTACATTCACCTTAATTGCATTATGTCACAATACAATGGCTGAATCCATGCTATCACAGTGGTGTTATATCAGTTACGAACGTGAAACAGCCAATCACAGTGCGACATACACCCAGCCTTTACAATAAATGCCACAACAACTTCATGTATTCTGCCATCATGGATACTGGCGTTATGTGAATAGGATCATGGATCCATGTCTGATGTCATGATGCTGTCATAGTAAAGAAGGTGTCGTCTGTGATGTCACGGATTTCGTATTGATCTGGCAATGTGCTGTTATGTATCTGGCTAGTCGTTTTATCTTGTTGGAACAAGTCTGAACTTCTGAACTTAGGGGTATCAGTAAGTATCAATTTATTGACTGATTGGTTTTGATTACTGGAATAACTCACAACTTAACAGAAGTAGTATGAACTTGCTTGGTATACATCTAGCAGTTTGTTACAATTTTGTGTAACAATGACGATGTTTGGCCATTTTTTGCGGCAATATTGCAATGTATGGGATAATTTGTTACAATTTTTGGTATAACAGGAATAATATCGTACAGTTTTTCTGTAGAATGGGCATTTCTTTTTACAGTTTCGATGCATGAGCAATTTATTGCAATGTCGTTATTTGTAACTAAATAAGTTGCTGGCATCTCCAGTAGCTGTCTATGAAACCTCCAGTAGCAGCCATCCCTGGTAGCTGACACCACTGCCAGTAACTGCAGTCACACACTGTCAGATAGCAGTGTTACAATATGTTTAAAAAATTTCATTGAACCACCCTGAAAGGTGACCATTATTGACCCACACTGTAAATTGGTCATCAATGGCCAACCCCAGAAATTTACCATCATTGAACCATCCTGTGTTATTTGTTATGCTTCTACTCTTTCGTGATAACTTAGCAATGGATAGGACAATCTGCTACAGTTTTGGGGTAACAGCGATTATGGTTCAGCTTGTCACAATTTGCTGCAATAAACTATGTAAGCAGGATTTTGTGACATTCTTGTATAACAATGATAATGTATGGGGCACATTATTACAGTTTTGCCGTAACATAGTGATATATATGGCAATTTCTTACAACTTTGCTGTAAACTGTCGATGTATGGGATTAAGTATTTAATCTCCACTGTGTGGCAAACGTTTTGCACTACAAGGCACAGTTAATCTTGGTCTTGGGGTCACTATGATATTTAGATTGTCAGTTTTATCTGAACTGAGGCGCGTTTTTCTCAATAAAACTACTATATTTAGGATCAATACCACAATTTCTTATCAAGACAGTCCATTCTCCACCTATTCATGCAATAACTGAAGCTAAAATTGTGCTTAGAGAAATGAAGTGCTTAAGTAAAAGAGTACAACGAAAACCAGTCCAAAGTTGCAGATCTTATGTTTTTTAATCACTCAATGACTAGTTTCAGGCTAAGACCCATTTTCAGATCATATTAGAAAGATGTGATAACTTAGGAATGGACGGGACAATTTGTTACAATCTTGCTGTAACAGCGATTATGCTTCAGTTTGTTTTAATTTGCTGCAATAAACTATGTATGAGGCATTTCGCGACAATCTTTAAACAGTGGTAATAAATGAGGCGAGGCACATTCTTACAGTTTTGCTGTAAGGGTGAATCAAAAAAGTAAAATTTGCAATTTTGGATTGGTTTTCGTTGTACTGATTAAGAAGTTGCTGGCCCAGAGCTATTCCAGCATGCCTGAAGTTCGTAAGTAAAAGAAATTTCTGTTGCTGGTTGGGGCAATCGCCATTTAATGAACCAATAACATCCATTAACTGGTGGGAAGCAGTCAGATCGTACAGTTATGGTAATTCCAATACGTTTGATCCGCAGTTGTGCTTAAGCGAGTTTTGTAATGTTATGTGACAAATTTTAAACGTGCTTTGGTTTATGTTCTACAGCTATCCAACTGTGGTAACCGCCACTGTACCTTACCTGTGAGTTTTATCGGTAGTGCCAAGATATAGTCATAGTGTTGTTTTTAAAATCCTGTAGAACAATTAAGTTACGTTAATAGTTCCACCTGTGTGTTGTACTCGAAATCGTACATATTTTGAGAAATGTTATTTTTGTGCAAAGTTCAAATTTTTGTTCAAAGTCAGAGGTCTGTAAGCAACCTTCATGTATTTTTGTGCTCTAAGTCTTTACTTACATCGATAAATAATTTTATTTTGGTCCAAAGATCGGATATTTGTTTTCAATCAGAGATGAGGGGTGCAAAGAGATACCAAGTTCAATATCTGTGTCTGGAGATTTGTCCATCCTTTTTTTTTTTTTGACATTGTCACCTTATACATGGTGCATCACGAAATTATATTTGCATATTATGGAAATATGTAGTCCATATATAACAATGCTATAGAGATCTCAGCAAATCAACTTCTACGTTAATAAAATGTTGCTTGGCCATGTTGTGTGTTTTTAATCTCGTATTTGGAGCAAAACAATCAGGTTTTGGTATTATTTATTAGTCGATAATGGAAGTAAATACCGCAAAAGCTTTAGTAAGCCTTGGCACGATATATCCAACCAGTAAATGTCGCTGCCTTCCTTGGAAGCTCGGTTTTTGTTCATAACAGTGGGTAGGCTTAGATGAAATGCAAAACATATCAATATCAGCCAGTGAATATCAACGATTGTATTTTTATACCGTAGAAGTTGATGTATTTTGTTTCCCCCCACTTTCTTGGTGATGTGACATATTAGTGAAAAGCTTCTAAAAGTTTTTGACTTATGGTTCTGACATAGAAATACTATAAATTTAGCATTTGCGTATTTTGATCGACATTTTAAATGTGAAGTTAACATTGTGACACATGAGTTAAACTTTGTGTGTTTTGTTAACTTCTTCCCCTTAAGATTTGTTTAGTTCATACCTTCATTTATGTCTGGGATAAAATGTCAACTGCCTACTTAGCATACTAAATGTGTTTTCTTTTGGTATAATAAATTGAATGTGGAATTGGCACTGTGACAATTGTTTACTCGCAGTAATACAGCTGCCTATTTGTTTGTGTATGTATCTGCCTGCTTGTTGGAGTATTTTAACCTATATGTGTTTTGTGTAATTATAGGCTTGGTAAGCCTCATTTTCACCTAAAAATAAAATGCCAAACTCCCTATGTGGATGTTGATTTTTATCACATATATTATTAAACAATTTAGACATTGTTGTGGCACTGATGCAACTAATTTGAGAGTCCACAATCATGTTATAGGCATCAATTACGATGATTATTTTGGATTCGGAAGTGACATTGACATAACCATTTTACTGACGAATTGTATGTATTTTTGCTGACCTTTTAGGTGTGCAATTAATATTGCACCTCATGATAAGCTTCAAGTGTTTTACAGAACAATTAAGATTTGGAAACATTTAATTCAAGGGACCATTGGGCTTTACACCAAGTGTGGTACAGGAATAGAGCTATGGACATTCAACAAGTGCTGCTTAACCCACAAATAAAATCACAACTGACAGTTTAAACCGGTACTGCCAAATTTTTAAAGTATTTTTGATAAACAATAGAACACTTGTAAACATGATTCCAATTTGTGCAATATTCAGAAGAATCATACGTATTGTTGAAATGGAAATATTGCAGTATTATCAGTATCATATTTTTGGGAACATTACGTACATTTCAAATAGTTTAGGTACTTTTGAATGTAGCATCTAATGGCTACTGCCACAAGTGAACTGGTTCCATCATTATAAACTCTTTTCAATTTCTTAATTTTTTAATTTTTTTTAAATGTCCCACTATAACAACTGAGTTAGTTCCGTCATACTGCGTCTTCCCCACCACTCCCATCTTGATGACATGTGTTTAAGGTCATTGATGAGTTTCTTTCCAGTGGCATATAGCAACCCGCTCTAGCTCTTACACTTTTGAAGGTGCAAAGTGGGACAGGTAATAGGTAGCTACATGAATTGTGAGACGGCAACTTGTTTTAGAACTCTGTTCTTTCCAGCTAAGTTCTAGCTAGCAATGAAGGGAGACAAATGTGCTCTTTTATCTGTCATGTTCTCTTATGTGTTCTGATATCATATTTCTTGTAGAACTCAGTTCTTTTCCAGCAGAATATAAGGAGCTGGTACTTAGGTAAAGAGGTTCCCATTTTGGAATATTTGGGAAGATTACCGGTTTTGGTACGTTCCATACACCAAGGTAACCTTCCCCTAAATCTTGGTCTTTCCTTAGAGATTTTATGTAGTTTTGAAAAGGTGGCTTTAAATTGAGGCACATTTTTATTGTGTTTGTGGGATAATACGTCTAAAAAAATGAAGGCACAGTGGATATACGTGTATCAGAGAATGAGTGAAACCGATACGACTCCACGATTTGCTCGATATACAGGAATGTTTCGTTCTACTATCATAATACAATGCTTTCCTCCACCTTTTATTCAAACAGATGTTCAAACAACAGTCAGATCCTAGCCAGGGGGGGGGGGGAATTGGAGTAAGGCAAAATGTTTCCAAATGCGGATACCTGGAGGGGATTTCTGGTTGTGTCGTACAGTTAATAACAAAGGGAAACCTCCTACTAAGCTCGCTTGGAACCAAAGTACTGCAATGAAGAGAGAGAGAGAGAGAGAGAGAGAGAGAGAGAAAGAGAGAGAAATACAGAGAGAAGAGAGAGAGAACGATAGACACAGAGGTATTGTCAGTACTGGCCCTCACACTTATGCATCTGCCTCCATAGTTCAGAAATGCGAAATGGTATCATTCAATAGTAATATTATTTTGTGTTACTAAGAACATTGCATGTAATTTTAAGTTCGTTCTCTAGCCACTCAACGGTGAATGAGGTAGTTTTTCTCCCTATGTCGACAATACGGCGCCACGAGATATTGTAACTGATGCAAAGAATAAAAGCAGGAGTAAAGGACCACCTGTAGCATCATCATCTCTATCAGTGTCATTACCAGTATCGGCACTTCCAGAGCAACATAGAATCTCATCATCAGCACCAGCAAACCACAAAATCAACCACTGTGAAAAAATGTTATGTAAAAAATCACACATCATAACCAGAACTTTTATTGGACAATCATATACTGTTGGCGTCGTCTTCTTTCGTTGCAGGCGCGCTAAGGACAACATTTAAGCCGTTAAGTCATCTTTATGCTTTCTCCAATACTCCAGTTGCTCACTTGTTCCTTTCTGCTGTCTATTTTCTACCCTTTCTTTTTTGAAATGTTTTGGCTTGTAAATCTTCTTGTCTCTTAATTTTGTTTCTATTTTTTCTTTCGTTTTCAATTTCATGCTTATATGTGCCAGTTCTTTTTAGATGTTCATCTACTTTCATAAGCCAGAGAGGCTTAGTATTTAAGTTTTTAAAATGCTGTACAATTTTCTCATCAATAAATTAGGACTCATTCTTAGGATGTGCCCACAGGATATCAGTCTTATTTTCCTAATTCTACCTGTAATCTTCCTTGAACGATTTTATAGCACTGTGTTACTTTAATTTAAATGTTTCTACTGTTGTTCTATTTCCTAATATCTTCCTCAAAACCCTGTTTTCTGACTTCTTCTTTTTCTTTGTTGTTCGTAAAGTAAATGTTTCTGATGTATATGTGCATTCTGGCTGAACCGTGTAATGATGAATTTTTGCACTTCTAGAGAATGAATTTTTATTATAAACATATTTTGTTAGCATCTTTTGTAATATTGCATTGATGCTTTCTCTTTCAGCTACATCAGCAAGGATGACTTACCCTGTACTTTGTATACTTGAGTAGTACTAATATATCTCCTGATTAAATTGTAACAGTACAGCTGATGGACGGAAGTAACCACTATCAGCCAGCCCTAAAAGTGAAATAAATTAGAACAAAGAAAAAAAGGGGCATACTAGCAGTCATTATCCCATAATCTATCTTGAAATTCAAGAGTTAAAAGTGATATATACCGCTCATTTCATAGTGATTAGCAAAGAATACATGTAGATTCAAGTCTTGCAACCAACCAAGTGAAACGACAATGTAATGAGTGAGACAGGACATAATCTCAAATGGTCAAAAATGGAGTAAGATAACGATCGTGGTCTCGTTGCTTAATCATCCTAATATTCGCTTGAAGTGATTAAAGAAAACCACGGAAAATTTAAACGAGAGGTTTTGAACACCACTTCTCCCAGATTTGAATCCAGTGTCGCAACCAGTGCGCCAGCTCACTCCTGTGGACATGTTGAAAACAGATTCCCACCATTACTTCAAGTGAAGTTCTGGTGGTCATGAGACGACTGTTTACGGATAAGAAAAAGTTTACAAAGAAGTTATGAAAAACAGACATTTTGTTGGCAAGCCAAACAATTCTATATAAAAAGAAAGCTTACAGCAATTTTTCGGAATGACATTTTCTCTCTTACACTCACTCGTATAAATATCGTGTTCTTGAAGATAGTAATTTTTTCCTTATGTTATAATAAAATTTCTGTAATTCTTCAGAAAATTATTGAAACCCATAAGGCAACATATACGCTTGGGAAGAAGAGTGATCTCAAAGACGCATTTTTGTCCAAAAAGGCAAAAGCAAAAAAGGAACAAAATGATAACACAACATTTACAGGTAAGTGACATCTGTCCTGCAAAATGAGATTTACAACGTACTCTAACTAAAAAGTCTTCAATGAGAAGGAAGTAACCTGCCCACTTCTTGGACACCAGGAGACGCACCAGCCGCTGATAGAATCCACACGATTGATTGCCGACAAGGGTCTGTGTGTCGGACAGCCTTGATATGGTTTTTAGACGGTTTCCCACATCCAACTAGGTAAACACTGGGTTGGTACCTATATCCCGCCTCAGTTATGCGATTCACAAATTCCGTCCCGGGCTATGAGGGTGGGTGGTAACGAGGGGGAGAGGTGGTAACAGGAAGCGCATACAACCATCTACTGCCACTAAGATAACCAAATCCGACATAACATGCTGACCCCATGGAGACCCAGAATAGAGCCAGAAGGAAGGAGAATGAGGAGGAAGTATTGCCTCAGATTAAGTCACCATGCTGGAGCAGACTGCAATCGAACTTTTTGTCTGCTTCCACATGAATCTGAAAGGCAGGGATGTGTTTAGCAAGGCAGACCCTTGCTCCTTTCTGGAATCTTATGTACAGACTTTAAATTCATCACAAATTTATAAAATGATTGAAATTCTACGAAAGTAAAGATTCATTTTTGCTGTGAGGGACAAATACTATGGCTTTAGCAATTATTTAATTTCAGTTTGTTTGGTACTCACAGTAGTGAAGTGGAATTTTCCCGGGCCCGAGAAGACGGTTTCGGCGGTATCCTGCAGTCAAAGCGGCTGCCAACCTTGGTAGAACATAGTCGAAATAGAGTTGCCGTACTTTTCTCTTTAGCTTCCCGATACAAACTATTTGAGCTGCCAAAAAGAACCGGTCCAGTACCCTGTAGCACATTGTCTGACCACAGTTCCCAAGATAGTTCTTTTTTCCCTCACCAGCAGAATTTAAAGAATTTAAATATGGCCATAGGAGACCTGCCTCTAGAAGACATATATACCCACTGCGTAAGTTCCTCATCACAGTAGTTGTTGTTGGCTCTTTTTTTTTTTTTAGTCATCACTCTTCATACCGGTTCGATGCAGTGGCCAGCCACGAATTCCTCTTGTGGGCCAACCTTTTCATCTCAGAGTAGCAGTTGCAAAGTTTGTTCTTCATTATTTTCGGGATGTATTCCAATTTCTGTCCTCCTCTACAGTTTTTACCCTCTGCCACTCCCACTAGTATCATGGAAGTTATTTCCTGTTGTCGTAAGATACGTCCTATCATCCTATCCCTTCTTCCTGTAAGTGTTTTTCATGTAGTGTTTTCCTCGCCGATTCTCCAGATAACCTCCCTATTCATAACCTTATCATTCCATCTAATTTTCAAGATTATTCTGTAGCACCACATCTCAAATGCTTCGATTCTCTTTTTTCCCGTATTTCCACAGTCCATGATTCACTACCATGCAATGGTATCCCCCTACGTACATTCTCAGATATTTCATCCCCAAATGAAAACCGATTTAGACTTCTCTGGTCCAGGAACGCCTTTCTTGTCAGCGCTAGTCCGATTTTTATGGTCTCCTTGCTCCGACCATGGGCTATTTTGCTGCCTAGGTAGCAGAATTCCTTACCTTGTCTACTTCGTAGTCCTCAATTCTGATGTGAAGTTTCTCACTGTTCGCAGTTCTGCTACTTCTCCTACTTTTGTCTTTCTTCGATTTACCTCTGAATCCATATTCTGCACTCGTCAGACTCTTCATGCCATTCATCAGATCCTGTAATTCTTCTTCTCTTTCACAAAGGATAATGGTGTCATCAGCGAATCTTATCATTGATATCATTGTAACGCTGGAAATGAATATCCTATTTCCATCTATTGTACTATAAACTTTTTTCCTTATTTTGTTACCTGAAGATATGACGTTACTGTGTCTTTGTATATTGTAATTGTTTTACTATTTGTATATATATGCATTTATGTCATGTATAATTGGTTTGTTTTGTAAATATTATTTGTATTTTTACGCTGGGTCTGGCCTAGGGATAACTATGCTATCGAACGACTACATCGATAGGTTGTGTGGAGAACTAAAGTGTTTAGGATCTTTGGTAGTGTTACCTCTGCCGCGTGGAGCGCGGGCAGAGCGTGAGTCTGGCTGGAGTAGGGCGGTGGAGAAAGTGTGTTGTGTGACGCTCCCGCGAGTTGCCGCGCTTTCGGGGTTTGGCAGCATGCAATTGCGCTCGGCTTGCTATGATAGTTTCTGACACGGTGTCGTGGACGGGAAGCATTAGCTGGCGCACATCAAGAGCCCGTTTCGCCTGGTGACCGTGTCGAGAAGAAGGCGCGCCAACATCCAGCTTCTGCAACAGCGACGGCCGACAATGAGTGACCTCCCCGATCGAGACTGCCAACCTTCAATCAACCAACAAGGAAGAGTAAAAGCACGTAAAGTTTTAGAACTGTATGGCAGACCTCAGCTTTTCAAACTATTCCATTAGCAAAATACAGCAACTTAGCATGAACCTTTGTTGCTCATTGTCCCAATTGCATTACCAAGCAGGGTCCCTTTCTTTTCCGAAATGAACTCGAGTGTCGTTGAAATTCAAACGCCAGCGTTAAAGAAATATCATTCGATTTCGCTGTTTAAGTTTCAAAGTTCAGTTAAGGTATTCATAGCTGGATACAATATTTAGATTACACAAGCACAAATTAAGAGTGCGAGTTTTGTTACCATATTTTACCTTACCTGTGACTGCAGCTCAGCTTGGTACGTACTAAATTTTACTATTGTTAATTGTTCAGAATCATTTAATTCAAGTTCTAAGTTAAATCTCTTATTTCTAAATTGCGTAGATTCAAGAAGCTTTTGAAATGATTGTTGAGGTAGCCCAAGACTAATCTTATTTTATTGAATTTCGTAGTGCTTCAGAAACAAAGTACACTATTAATTTCAGCCACTAAATTAACTTTCAATTTTGCGGTTTCATTAATTCTTTTGCTAATTTAAGTCAGAGTGTAGCGAAATTTATTACTTCTGAGAAACATTCAGTTTTCACACAGCACATGTCATCCTTCAGTTGCCACGCTTTTAGTGCTAATTATATGTGCATTAATCTTTCATTTTCAGTTATTATAGTACTTGTCCATAGGACTGGCGACCGTAATTTTCCCCAAATCTCAAATATCTAATTAACGCCAATTAATTGTTAACGTAACCACTGCTCATTTACTTTCTTTATTAATTTTACCTTTTTCTCAAAATTAATTTTCACCAATTTCATTTGCATTTTTCCTTTCATTTAGATGTAACCCTTTCCTCCCTCTTTACCGACAAATTAACTTTGGTGACGATTGCTTTTCCCAAATTTCCATTAGGTGCACACGGTTTAATTTTTCACTGTCATTAAGGTCGATAAGTGAGGGGGAGGTTACACGTGGCGACCGTGACAGGACAATCTTAGGATTTGAGATTGTTCTGGAAACGAATTTTGCATTGTGCAAATCTCGTAACTAAGTACTGGTTACGAACAGGTCATTATGTCAGCGAGAATAAGTAGTGGGAGGAATCCTAATTAGATTTGAGATTTGTTATTTATATTGAAAATTTGTATAATTAGTGTAGGCAACAATTACCAAAATTTGGTAGACGTGGGTACGGAACAATCGGTCGAATAGTGGGAAACGCGCTCCGCGGAACCAATTGTTCAAGGGCAGGCGGCTAGCATGAAAGACGCGACCGCCGAAACGCAACAAAGAGCAGAAATGGAATTCCAAACTTTAGAAAATGTTTCGGAATCGGAAGTGAAGATCAAATCTGAGCCCCTTGATGACGAATACGGAGGGACAATTAAAGAGGCACCTGCTACGGAAGTAAAACCGCTGGTTTCCGGGAATTTAACTGATTTATTGAATGTTTTGATTAATGAAATCAAGGCTCAGTCTAGCAAGATAAAAACTTAATCGGCAGAAATTAAAGCACACTCTGAAAAAATTGCCAGGATGCTAGACAATCAGAACAAAACTATTATGTTGTTAACAACATTGTTGGAGTTGTTAACACAAAAGTTGATAAAATCAAAGAAGATATTGTTGTGATTAATACCGAAATCGGTAATCTTAAACAGGAAATGATAGGAGTACAGGCGGAAATTGCGAGCATAAATACTCGTTTTGATTCCGAGATTAGCAGAATCGAGAAAACTGTAGGAGAAGCAGTTGCTCCGATCATCGATAATAAGGTGACGGAACAAATTCAATCAGTGAAGAAAGGGGATCAACAGATGGCGGAAACTTTAAAGGCTTTAGTATCCGAAGTAGATACTAAAGTGAGGAAGCAGGCTAATACCTGCGAAGAGTAAAAGAGGGAAGTGGATGCGCTTGCGACAATCATTTGCCAAGTAATTAGGAGAGTGTCGGAATTAGAAAAGAAACTTAACGAGAAACAGAGCTATGTGCCAATCTGTACACATAGTTTGGAATTGTTGACGAAAGAGGAGCGGTTTGACCCCTTGAAAAAAGGTGGTGTACACGTGACGGATTTCATTAAAAATTGTGAAAAAGTTTTACCCAGATCATGAACTAGCGAGAGAAAAATTAATGCGGTTATTGACGTGTTGGCTGGTGATGTCAAGCGCTGGGGATTAAACCTCAACATCACGAACCTGACTTTTGACGAGTTTAAAAATTTGTTTCTGGCTGAATACTGGTGAGAGCAAGAACAACAGAGAGTCTGGCGCGAATTTGTCGTATCGAGGCCTTTCGATGCGAATTCGCGTGGCTCGATGAAGGAGTTTTGTGAGGGCTGGATCCGCAAGTTGGAACATTTGCGTGATCGCCGCACGGAATCCGAAATAGTCTGGGAACTCTACAGGAAGCTTCCAGATGATACAAAACGCTACATAGGAAGCAATTACAGGACAATCAATGATTTCCTGGAAAGAGTTGAGGACGAGGAGAATTGGCGCAATAATCGCGACAGTGGTAGAGACCGTGGTACCAACAACGGGTACCACAACAATCACAACAACGAATAATGCATACCGCAACCATGGCAGCAATAACAATAATGGTTCAGACCGTAATAACAATCGGTACAATGCAAATAATAACAGGAATGACGGAAACCATTATCATACTAACGTGATAGCGTTTCGTTCAGAGGGTGTGATCAGCCGCCTCAGCAGCATCTGGGGAGCAGATTTGCAGGGACGAGACAGGGAAACCATTAGCCGCGCCGGTGAGGGGCCGACCGGGCGTGGAGAAAATTGGTGGCCCAATAACAGGAGAAAACCCAGGTGTCGTCGTTATGAAAATTCCGTATGGAATAATCAACGGCGGGAGAGTGTGCCAGTGTTAAGAGAAAGGAGTGCGCCCACAAGAAGTAGATCAGCTGTATACACGGCAGTAGAAAATACATTCACTGTCAGTGAGAACAATTTAAGTAGTGTTCCGGAAATCGATTATAAAGTGGCAGCTGTAACACCCAAAGCGGAACGGGAGATTGAGTTTAAGAATGATTCGCAATTGTTGAGAGAAAATCAGATGTCGGATAACACGTCCGTCATCGAGCGAGGAGATGCAGAGAGGGATGAGGTCTGCTTAAGGCAGTTCGGTCGCTTACACGACGAACTAAGGGGTTATATGGGCCTGTACGGGACAAGTGTTTATGGGGTGCGCGGGCAGGATTTGCCGCGTCTCGTCCCGCAGGAAGATAGTGTTTGTGAAGTGATGGAAAGTTCTGGCCCTAACCGGCAGACTTTACCAGAAATAGTTGATGTTAATGGGGAGCACGAGCAAGATTCGTCGTGTTTCGCCCCGCAGGAGTTAGAAGTTGAAGTAGTAACGGAAAGTTCTCGCCCTGACCGGCAGACTTTACCGAAAGTTATAGTGGTAGAAGTGGCCGACCCATCCGACGCAAAACTCCAGTTTAAACATTGCGAAAGTATTAAGGAGAAAGATTACGAAAATTTTAGTGATAGCCGGACACGAAAGGCAGAAAAGCACGTAGATTACAGCGTGTATGAGGTCAGAGCTGACGTTATACGGTCGGACGGTAGCAGTGTGGGTTGCGCAGATCCAGAGGAAGTAATTGCAGATACTACTGGGCACATTCCTCCAGGTAGATTGGCAGATGAGATCAATATGGCCAAAGAGGAATCAACGAAGGTGACAATTAGTGAATTGATAGCAAAGCAACACTCACTAGTTGACGAGTTACAGGAAAAGGTTTCGGTATTTGAGGCGAAGCCACAGACTAAGCCTTAGGACAAACGTGTTGAAATTAAAACTGTATGTGAACAGAGGCTGAAAAAGCCGCCAGATAAGTCGGATTTAGGATCAAAGCCGGATGTTTTTTTCTGGAATGACCTGGATATAGACGAGGATTTATTGTGGGAAAATAAAGAAACAGTCGGGGACAAGTGTAGACAGATAGTAGTGTCTGTTAATATGCACGGCCTACAACTAAACGTGTTGATTGACACCGGTTCAGAATTGAGTGCTGTATCTGGAAAAATATTTCAGTTACTGAAAGACAGACCTGGTGTCGTAGTTATGCCAGTAACCGGAATGAAAATTATCGGTGCTACTGGGAAGGCCAGTAAACCGGTCACAAAACAGATTTTTGTCGACTTCGAGACATGTGGGGCACGATTTGAACAAGAGTTTGTCGTCGTGCCAGACTTAACTACGGAAGTAATTATCGGGTTAGATTGGCTATTAAAGTACAATGCAGTGATTAATTGCGAAAGCAAAACTTTGACATGTACGTCACAAGATAAAACAATAGTAGTTAGTTTTGATGAGGCAGGAGATGGTGTGCATAGGCAATACCAGCCTATACACATTGTTAACGGGCCGGATGCCATTGACGTAGGTATGAATTTGAACTACTGTAACGTGAGGAATCTCGGCATTGACAATAGTGTAGAAAGTGAATTGGAAAGTATTGGAGACGGTGCGTCAAACGTAACACACGAACAAAGACGAGGCCTGTATGAAGTAATAATGAGGAATAAGAGTGTGTTTTCAGACAAACCGGGACTTGTGGAAGGATATAAATGCAAGTTGCATGTAATTCCGCACGAACCATTCTTCGTGAGACCGTATGCTATACCGCTGTCCAAAAAGGAAGCAGTGCAACGGGAGATAGATAAGATGATCGAACGGGGAGTGATTGAAAGAAGTACGAGTCCATACAATAACGGTTTGGTCATTGTAGCAAAACGGGATGGTAGTGTGCGTATTGTGACTGACGCACGCACGTTGAATAGAGTCGTTCAATGCGAGACAGACAGATCAGAGAGTATGGAGGAGATTTTGCAACGTTTTCATGACGTTAAGTTCATGACTAGCCTCGATCTGACGGCTAGTTACTGGCAAATAGAACTTGAGGAAGAATCTAGGCCATACACTGCCTTCTTGTTTGCGGGTAGGTGTTATCAGTATAGAGTACCGCCGTTTGGATTTAATATATCTGTGTCCGTATTCATCAGGGCCCTAGATAAAGTGCTAGGCCCAGTTTTGAGTTTCAGATTGACCGTATATGTTGACGACCTATTGTTGGCCAATGCCACTTGGCATGACCATTGTGACCTGTTAGATGAAGTTTTTAGAGCATTGCGCCGTGGCGGAATGACTCTAAAGCTAAAGAAATGCGAATTTGTGAAGCAGGAACTGAAATTTTTAGGGCATGTAATTACCACTGCTGGTATTACGAAAGACCCAGAGAAACTAGAGGCAATAAGGAATTGTCCTCTACCCAAGTGTAGGAAACAGTTAAAAAGTTTTCCAGGGCTCACAGGATTTTACCGTAAATTTGTAAAAGGACAGGTGTTTAATGATGAAAATTTGAATAACCTCTTACCCAAAAATGTTCCGTTTGTGTGGACTGACGGGTGTCAGGCCGCTTTCGAGAGATTAAAAGACGAGTTGTTAAGATCTAACACACTATTTCATCCTGATTTATCGCTACCCTTCCATCTGGGAACGGATTCGTCGAATTACAGGTGGGGGTAGAACTGTTCCAAGAAGTTGGTAAATGAGAGGATAAGGAACACCGGACGATAGCGTTCGCGAGTCGGACTTTATCAAAAAGTGGGCGAAACTACACGATTTCTGAGAAGGAGTGTCTCGCTATCGTGTGGGGATTCAAGACGTTCAAGGGTTACCTATGGGACCGTAAGGTGATTGTTCATACGGACCATAAGGCGCTCACTTATCTGAAGGATTGTAAACTACTTCACGAAAGACTGACTATGTGGTCGCTGTATTTACAGCAATTTAACTATGACATCTGTTACGTAAAAGGGACCGACAATTGCGTAGCGGATGCGCTGTCGCAGTTGCCCGAGTCTAATCAAGATGTATTGAAAGATGAGTCAGATGGAGTGGTAAAATTATACTATTTTAAAGAAGTTGAGGGACGCAAATTAATAGTGAACATCTGTAAGAATATACGTCGTCATCAGAACGACGACGGTTGTTTAAATATGGTGAAAACCCGATATGATGAAAGGAGTCCAGAAGGAGAGAAGTTAAGGAAGTATTACAAGATATACGATCATATCATGTACATACGTAAGGGTGAAGATAGTAATGTTTGGCGGGTATGCTGGCTCACCAAATACGTCACGGAAATAATAGACTACTACCATTTGGCGTATGGTCACTGTGGACCAAAGAAATGTACGGAAAAGCTGAGTGAAGTAGTGCATTTTAACAACATGTTCAAACGCGTTACTGACAGAGTGAAAACTTGCGATGTATGTCAGAAGGTGAAGGTCACCAACTGCACGAGTCGTGGTCCTATGCAAAGTATAAGGCCTAACGACACCTTTGAATTACTGTGCGTGGACTTGTACGGACCTTTGCCCAAGTCATCAAGAAACTTTGCCTACATTTTAGTAGTGCTAGAAGCTTTTTCCAAATTCATCAAACTATACCCGATTAGGAAAGCTACAGCCAAAGCGGTCTATAGCAAGCTTGTGAACGATTATTTTGTTCATATTGGTAAGCCCAAGGCGATTCTATCAGACAATGGGGCAAAATTTACTTTTAAGTTGAGGAATGAAGGCATGGCAAGTAATGGGGTCGAAGTGATCCATATTTCAGCTTACTGTCCGGCTGGAAATCCCGCTGTGAGGTATATGCGCGAGCTAGGCCGACTTTGACATACCTATTGCCACCACAACCATAGGGCATGGGGCAAATATGTAGCAGAATTTGAGAGAATTATGAACACTGTTGTGGATTGGCAAGACAGCCAACCCGGGTTTGAGAGGAAGCCGAAAGGCACGCGTTTTAGCTCACGCAGGCTGGCGTGAGGTCTGGAACAGGACAAGGAAATTAGACTGTCGTAAAAAAGGACGTAGTTGTGGAATACTTAACTTTAATCCATAAATGGTGAACATCGCTCTTGATGGTACATGTTTTACAGCATCAATAGTAACTGGTAATGGCGCCTTGCTAGATCGTATCAAATGACGTAGCTGAAGGCTATGCTAACTATTGTCTCGGCAAATGAGAGCGTATTTTGTCAGTGAACCATCGCTAGCAAAGTCGGCTGTACAACTGGGGCGAGTGCTAGGAAGTCTCTCTAGACCTGCCGTGTGGCGGCGCTCGGTCTGCAATCACTGATAGTGGCGACACGCGGGTCCGACGTATACTAACGGACCGCGGCCGATTTAAAGGCTACAACCTAGCAAGTGTGGTGTCTGGCAGTGACACCACATTCCTCCCCCGCAAATCGGCGGACGGTTGTGGCATAAGGCTTCCGCCTGCCGTGGGGAGGACCCCATGTTGACATATGCGACGAGGTGGGGAGCCTAACGACAGGCGAGGCTGTGCCACCCGCACCCTGCCATTCGGACCGAGGGGAGCTAGGAAACGCCTGAAAACCTGCTCCAGGGTGCACGCCAACATGCGGTGTATGCGCCCGTAGAGAGACAGGAGGGGCCGAAGGGTCGACCTCCATCGGGCCGGGGCACCCGACGGGAAAAGACGACATATGGTCCGGAGCGGGCAAGAGTTCCATGGCGGAGGACAACTGGTCACGGGAAGCGATCGGCGGTGCGTGACCCAGGGAGGCGCCCGGCGGTTCCAGCGACGTGTCCACTGCGGGCTTCGCCGGCGGGAGAACAGGCGGCGGCGGCGGCGGCGGTGCGTCACCATGGGGCAAAATGGAAGGCAGCGTCGGTAACACCTGGGGCTGAGGCGAGCCGGTAGATGGGTCCCCAGGGCGCTGATCGGACGGCACCGTCGCTGAAAGCAGACGGGGAGCGGCAGATCCCGTGCGACGACAGAGGCGCAGCTGATTGAGATGCCGACGCACCTCACCAGAGGCCCCCAAAACCAGATACATAGCGCGGCCAAGGCAGCGAAGAATGCGCCCTTCGAGTCAACGCCGTGATCCTCGATAGTTGCGGTAGTAGACAACGTCGCCTGGGGCAAAGCAGCTGTCTGCCGCTGCACAGGAACCTGATGCGGCGGATGTAGCAAAGACATCAAGGTGCGATGAGGGCGGCCGTGGAGCAACTCAGCCGGCGAGCGACCATCTCGGGGCCGAGAGCGATACGAGGACAAAAAGAGCAATAACGCGTCCTCCCAAGAATGTGACTCTTTCAACTTCTACATCTGTGACTTGAAAGTCCTGGCCAATCGTTCAGCGGCACCGTTTGACTGTGGCGAAAACGGCGCGGACTTCAGATGTTGAATACCATTGGCCTTGCAGAATGACTGAAATTCTGCGGACATGAATTGTGGGCCATTGTCGGAAACAATAGTCTGTGGAAGACCTTCAATGCAAAAGATAGCAGATAACGCTTGGATGGTGGCAGATGACGTCGTGGAAGACATCCGGACAACAAAAGAAAAATTACTGAATGAATCTACCACAACCAACCATCGAGCATTCCAAAATGGAAAAGCAAAATCGATGTGTAAGCGTTGCGAAGGGGAAGTGGCTTTTGGCCATGCATAGAATTTCCACCGTGGTGCTGATTGTTGTTCGGCACATACCATGCAAGAAGAGCACATATTCGTAACCGCGACATCGATTCCGAACCAAGTACAGCGCTGACGAGCAAGTTGTTTCGTTCGCACTATACCCCAATGTCCTTGGTGGACGAACCGTAAGACAGAAGACTGTAACGAACGTGGGACCACGACCCTGGACTGATCATTATCAGAACGCAACAGCAAAACACCACGTCTTACAAAAAGTCTCTCCTTGTGAGCAAAAAATCGGCGAACCAACGGATCCCCGATCCGTGACTTTGACAAGGGCCATTGCTTAGCAACAAAACGCAGAACGGTAGCAACGACAGGGTCGGCAGCTGTGGCTGTAGCTACACGACGAAAATCAATCGGAAACGATTCGACCACGTCATCGGTTTCCGAATCAATGAACATGCAAGCAAGTTTGGAGGAATCGAATGCTCTATCCTCAGCAACAGGCAAACGGGACAATGCATCGGCGTTTCCGTGCTTAGCAGTGGACCGATACGAGATATCGTAGCGGTACTGCGAGAGGAAAATAGACCAGCCAATGAATTTCTGCGCTGTACGTGGAGGTACAGACTTGGTCGGATGAAAAAGCGATGTCAAAGGTTTGTGGTCTGTGATGATGGTAAAGTGACGACCATACAAGAAATCATGAAACTTTGTAACACCAAATACGAGAGCCAACGCTTCTTTCTCGATCTGTGAATAATTTCTTCGCGCAGACGAGAGCAATTTGGACGCAAAAGCAATAGGGCGATCGTGCGAACCATCTGTGTGCGCAAGCACAGCACCGATCCCGAAATCCGATGCATCCACCATCAACAAAAGGGGCTTCTGGGGATCGAATGGCGTAAGGCAAGTATTGGAAATCAACGTCGATTTCAACTGGCGAAAGCCGCGATCGCATTCCGTCGTCCAGACGAACGGAACACTGTTGCGGCGTAAGCGATGAAGCGGAGCTGAAATGGGAGAGGCGTGGCGCACATATCTGTTATAGTAATTTATTTTTCCCAGCACACTCTGTAGCTGCTTCAAATTCTGTGGCGAAGGCAAGTCTTGTATGGCACGGAGGTGCTCTAGACTGGGATGTATGCCTTGGGCATTGAGTACATGTCCCAGATAGGGTAAGTCACGTGCAAAAAACACACATTTGTCCTTCCGCAAGCGAAGACCATTTTGTCGCAAGACCTGAAATAATGTTCTGAGATTGGCTAAATGTTCTTCTTCCGACTGTCCGGAGATCACAATATCGTCCAGATAGTTTGCTGCAGTAGGGACCGACGCATGAACAGTTTGTAGATATTGCTGAAACAATGCAGGGGCGGATGCACACCCCAATGGCAGTCGTTTGAATCGATACAAACCAAGATGCGTGTTAACCACCAAAACGCGCTGGGATTCTTTGTCCACCGGTACTTTCAAGTACGCATCTGCGAGGTCCAACTTCGAAAAATATTTACCTGGGCACAGTTTGTCAAAAAGATCTTCAGGGCGGGGTAAAGGAAAAGTTGCAGTCACTAGTTGTGGATTCACTGTTACCTTGAAGTCCACACAAAGTCTCAATTTTCCCGAAGGTTTTTGCAAAATTACTAAGGGTGATGCCCAGAGAGAAGCCTGCACACGTTCAATTACACCTTGTGATTCCAAAACGTTTAACGTTTCTGCGACCTCATCATGCAATGTGTGGGGAACATTGTGCACTGAAAAATTTCGGTTGTGCATTGACTTTCAGTTCCAAATGTGCTTTATAGTTCTTAGCGCAACCGAGGCCCGGTGCAAAAATGTCTGCAAATTCTGCACATAGACGAGAAACACTGTCTGAAGGCACAGTCTGGTTCTCTGATAGGACCTGATTTACTATAGACAAGTTAAACAGCTGAAATAAATCGAAACCAAACATGTTCACTGCAGCAGAAGAACAAAGGATGTAAAATGATACAAGTTTTATTTGTCCCTTGCATGTTGCAAGAAGGCTGCACTGTCCTAACACAGGGATATGCTGACCAGAATAGCTAGTAAGCTTAACATTTGCGGCACGCAACGGAGGTGTGCCCAACTGTTTGTACGTGTCTTGATTGATCAGTGAAACTGCAGCTCCGGTATCGAGCTGGAATGGTATCACTGTGCCGTTAATGTCCAAGTCCACAAAAAGTTTATTGTCCTGCTGACGAGAAGAGCGACTGTCTCGTGCAACATGAACTGACACTGGTACAAAATCACTTGCGACTTGACGGGAGTTCTGGCGATGTCGACGCACACTATTTGTGGGACGAACTCAGTCACTGTTAGAGAGAGTGGCACTGGGCGGAGTGGCATGAACTATATGAATTTCCATGGGCGAAGTGTCGCAGGCCTGAGTATCTTTGGTTCGATTCCGATTCCGGCGCGAAGCAAAGGGCCTGGAATGGTTTTGAGCTTCCGATCTGTTGCTTTTTCTGGCAAACACTTTGAACATGTCCTTTTTTATTACAGAAAAAGCAAAGAGCTTGGCGTGACGGGCAATTCTCACACGAATGTCTAGTAGCACACCACAGGCATGATTTTAGCACTGCATTTGCTTGCCAGCGCAGTACACGTGGCTGAGAGCCAGGCAGCTTTGGCGCGGCCGGGCGCGAGGACTGTTTACTGTTCCGTGCAGCTCACTCGGCGGGCCGGTTAACTTGACACACGGGTGGGGAAGTTTCAAATGATTCCTGAGCAAAGTCAAGTGTGTCCTGCTGATCCAATATGTCCATCACTTGTTGAAGGGAAGGATTGACTTGTTTCAAAATCTGTTCCCTTATACGAACATCAGAAACGCTCTGTGCAATTGCATCACGTACCATAGTATCTGAATAAGGGAGTCCACATTGACACTCAAAAGCACAATCCCTAGTAAGGCCTTGCAAAGTTGCAACTCACTCTCGATTAGTCTGACGGGCCGTAAGTTTTGTAAGAAAGAAGGTATACCGTTTGGCAACTACATTGACTGATTCTTTGAAATATGCATCTAATGCAGACAAAATTTCGTCTTAGGACGGAGTTGCGACGTCGCGTCAGGGAAATAATTTGACTATCACACGGTACGTTTGTATCCCGATGGAGGAAAGGAGAAAAGGCTGCCGCTCATTACCTTGAATTCTGTAGGCGGCGAGATGGAATCCAAACTGGGGTGACCAGTGCAGCATCAAAAGGACGAAAAGGTGGTGCAACTGCGTTTTGTGGCTGCTTTAGCGGTGGAGCGGCGGCTGCCGTATCGTTTTGCATCAAACGTTGACCCTGGACGAGCTGTCCAAGGGCATCCAGTAAGGCCTGCGTCTGCTGATTCTGTAAGCAATAAAATTCGGACAGTACATCTGGAGATGGTGGCGAAGCCATTTCACAAGTAAATCGGGGCAGTATAGTTACGAACGCGGTGTGGCCTCGTCGCCAAATGTTGTGGATTGGCAAGAGAGCCAACCCGGGTTTGAGAGGAAGCCGAAAGGCACGCGTTTTAGCTCACGCAGGCTGGCGTGAGGTCTGGAACAGGACAAGGAAATTAGACTGTCGCAAAAAAGGACATACCTGTGGAATACTTAACTTTAATCCATAAATGGTGAACAACGCTCTCGACGGTACATGTTTTACAGCATCAATAGTAACTGGTAATGGCGCTTTGCTAGGTCGTAGCAAATGAAGTAGCTGAAGGCTATGCTAACTATCGTCTCGGCAAATGAGAGCGTATTTTGTTAGTGAACCATCGGTAGCAAAGTCGACTGTACAACTGGGGCGAGTGCTAGGAAGTCTCTCTAGGCCTGCCGTGTGGCGGCGCTCGGTCTGCAATCACTGATAGTGGCGACACGCGGGTCCGACGTATACTAACGGACCGCGGCCGATTTAAAGGCTACCACCTAGCAAGTGTGGTGTCTGGCGGTGACACCACAAACACCTTGAGACATGAGTCTACGGGATTTTCTCCAGAGGAAATCCTGTTAGATGACAGAAGTAAACATTTAGTGGAAGAGATAAACAAATTCCCTCCACGGATTGACATTAGTATTGGTGTGAAAAGAGATCGTTTGCGAAAAGTAATGAAGCTAAAAGCTTACGTCGTCATGACGCTAAGGCGCGTTTTGCTAAGTTTGGGATCGGAGACTTAGTACTTGTAAAAGCTCATGAGAAATCGAGCGAGATAGACAATGAAATCTCTAAATTTAAGTTTGTTTATAATGGACCATATAAAATCATTGGTATACTTCACACAAATGCTTATTGCTTAGAGTATCCAAGCTCTGGAAATTGTACCAACCTAGGATCGATTAATACCACAGAATGGGTAATTTGTACAGTATATAAATATAGAGTGTAAGATTTAAGGATTTGCTAGGTTGCCATGCTTTTGCCTGATCAAGAGGTCATTAAAGAAGTTGTAATTAATAAGTAATTAATTTTGATTAAATGATTTAAGAGTAACTGATTATTAATCAATTGAAAAATCCAAGCTGCTAGTTTAAGTTTTCAGCTGACTCACAGTAGATTAAGGAATGTAGATATGATTTTGTAACTAGCTGTAAGGTTTCATGAGTATGTGTTTTACTAGTCATTGCCGATGTACTTAGACGCTGTTTTAAGTTTCATGCTAATACATGCGTGTGATGATGGACAGTGTTGAGTTATCCACTGTGATAGTATTAATGGACTCCTTGAGATTACTCGGGAGTGAGTTTTTCCGAAAGAATTCAGTGAAACGGACATTCTGGAAATGCCGTTACACAGGCGAGTGAGATCAAGCGTGCCGCACAGGCGGGCGCAACAGTACTGGCGAGGCGGAGCCGCTTTCGGCCGTTGTGCCGGTCGGCATTCTTTGTACTTGTGGGTACGGACGGCGGAGTTGTTTTTCTTCCCGGACAGCTGATGTGAAAGAATTCTGCTGTCAATATTTATGTTTTTGTCGATCTGCTGTATATCATTTTCTTGTTTAGCGTTAAGTGGACTCTCATGACAAGAATATTAATTATGAAAAGGTTATATAAAAATGTGTATTCTATGTAATTAATTATTTTGATCTACCTGTTTTTATGAGCATGTACTTTGATTTTTTTTTTTTTTTTTGGTCATCAGTCTACTGACTGGTTTGATGCGGCCCGCCACGAATTCCTTTCCTGTGCTAACCTCTTCATCTCAGAGTAGCACTTGCAACCTACGTCCTCAATTATTTGCTTGACGTATTCCAATCTCTGTCTTCCTGTACAGTTTTTGCCCTCTACAGCTTCCTCTAGTACCATAGAAGTCGTTCCCTCATGTCTTAGCAGATGTCCTATCATCCTGTCCCTTCTCCTTATCAGTGTTTTCCACATATTCCTTTCCTCTCCGATTCTGCGTAGAACCTCCTCATTCCTTGCCTTATCAGTCCACCTAATTTTCAACATTCGTCTATAGCACCACATCTCAAATGCTTCGATTCTCTTCTGTTACGATTTTCCCACAGTCCATGTTTCTCTACCATACAATGCTGTACTCCAGACGTACATCCTCAGAAATTTCTTCCTCAAATTAAGGCCGATATTTGATATTAGTAGACTTCTCTCGGCCAGAAATGCCTTTTTTTGCCATAGCGAGTCTACTTTTGATGTCCTTGCTCTGTCCGTCGTTGGTTATTTTACTGCCTAGGTAGCAGAATTCCTCAACTTCATTGACTTCGTGACCATCAATCCTGATGTTAAGTTTCTCGCTGTTCTCATTTCTACTACTTCTCATTACCTTCGTCTTCCTCCGATTTACTCTCAAACCATACTGTGTACTCATTAAACTGTTCATTCCGTTCAGCAGATCATTTAATTCTTCTTCACTTTCACTCAGGATAGCAATGTCATCAGCGAATCGTATGATTGATATCCTTTCACCTTGTATTTTAATTCCACTCCTGAACCTTTCTTTTATTTCCATCATTGCTTCCTCGATGTACAGATTGAAGAGTAGGGGCGAAAGGCTAAAGCCTTGTCTTACACCCTTCTTAATACGAGCACTTCGTTCTTGATCGTCCACTCTTATTATTCCCTCTTGGTTGTTGTACATATTGTATATGACCCGTCTCTCCCTATAGCTTACCCCTACTTTTTTCAGAATCTCGAACAGCTTGCACCATTTTATATTGTCGAACGCTTTTTCCAGGTCGACAAATCCTGTGAAAGTGTCTTGATTTTTCTTTAGCCTTGCTTCCATTATTAGCCGTAACGTCAGAATTGCCTCTCTCGTCCCTTTACTTTTCCTAAAGCCAAACTGATCGTCACCTAGCGCATTCTCAATTTTCTTTTTCATTCTTCTGTATATTATTCTTGTAAGCAGCTTCGATGCATGAGCTGTTAAGCTAATTGTGCGATAATTCTCGCACATGTCAGCTCTTGCCGTCTTCGGAATTGTGTGGATGATGCTTTTCAGAAAGTCAGATGGTATATCGCCAGACTCATATATTCTACACACCAACGTAAATAGTCGTTTTGTTGCCACTTCCCCCAATGATTTTAGAAATTCTGATGGAATGTTATCTATCCCTTCTGCCTTATTTGACCGTAAGTCCTCCAAAACTCTTTTAAATTCCGATTCTAATGCTGGATCCCCTATCTCTTCTAGAATCGACTCCTGTTTCTTCTTCTATCACATCAGACAAATCTTCACCCTCATAGAGGCTTTCAATGTATTCTTTCCACCTATCTGCTCTCTCCTCTGCATTTAACAGTGGAATTCCCGTTGCACTCTTAATGTTACCACCGTTGGTTTTAATGTCACCAAAGGTTGTTTTGACTTTCCTGTGTGCTGAGTCTGTCCTTCCGACAATCATATCCTTTTCGATATCTTCACATTTTTCCTGCAGCCATTTCGTCTTAGCTTCCCTGCACTTCCTATTTATTTCATTCCTCAGCGACTTGTATTTCTGTATTCCTGATTTTCCCGGAACATGTTTGTACTTCCTCCTTTCATCAATCAACTGAAGTATTTCTTCTGTTACCCATGGTTTCTTCACAGCTACCTTCTTTGTACCTATGTTTTCCTTCCCAACTTCTGTGATGGCCCTTTTTAGAGATGTAAATTCCTCTTCAACTGTACTGCCTACTGCGCTATTCCTTATTGCTGTATCTATAGCGTTAGAGAACTTCAAACGTATCTCGTCATTCCTTAGTACTTCCGTATCCCACTTATTTGCGTATTGATTCTTCCTGACTAATGTCTTGAACTTCAGCCTACTCTTCATCACTACTATATTGTGATCTGAGTCTATACGCCTTACAATCCAGTATCTGATTTCGGAATCTCTGTCTGACCATGATGTAATCTAATTGAAATCTTCCCGTGTCTCCCGGCCTTTTCCAAGTATTCCTCCTCCTCTTGTGATTCTTGAACAGGGTATTCGCTATTACTAGCTGAAACTTGTTACAGAACTCAATTAGTCTTTCTCCTCTTTAATTCCTTGTCCCAAGCCCATATTCTCCTGTAACCTATTCTTCTAGTCCTTCCCCTACAACTGCATTCCAGTCGCCCATGACTATTAGATTTTACATACTGCATTACCCTTTCAATATCCTCATACACTTTCTCTATCTGTTCATCTTCAGCTTGCGACGTCGGTATGTATACCTGAACTGTCGTTGTCGGTGTTGGTCTGCTGTCGATTCTGATTAGAACAACCTGGTCACTGAACTGTTGACAGTAACACACCCTCTGCCACACCTTCCTATTCATAACGAATCCTACATCTGTTATACCATTTTCTTCTGCTGTTGATATTACTCGATACTCATCTGACCAGAAATCCTTGTCTTCCTTCCACTTCACTTCACTGACCCCTACTATATCTAGATTGAGCCTTTGCATTTCCCTTTTCAGATTTTCTAGTTTCCCTACCACGTTCAAGCTTCTGACATCCCACGCCCCGACTCGTAGAACGTTATCCTTTCGTAGATTATTCAATCTTTTTCTCATGGTAACCTCCCCCTTGGCAGTCCCCTCCCGGAGATCCGAATGTGGGACTATTCCGGAATCTTTTGCCAATGGAGAGATCATCATGACACTTCTTCAATTACAGGCCACATGTCATCAGTAGACTGATGACAAAAAAAAACTCTGATTAATTTTGTAAATAGTATTCCATTTCTTGATACTGTTAGGAATATTGACGATTTTAGAATAGCTAAACCATTTTCTGTGTTTTCTATGAATTTTAATATGTTGTCAGCCTGTTTTCTTTTGTGTAAGATGACAGAGTCGAATAAGATTAGGAGTGTCTCTACTCAATTGTTATGGCCTAAAAATTGGTTTATGGTTAATCAGCCTAATGCTAAAATTTCTTGATGTTTTGAGCATATGCATTTCCACTGTTTTTTTTTTTTTTTTTTGGGACATTTTCTGAGTCTATTTATGTTACACGAACATCCTCAGACAATGTGGGGCACGTGTAACGCTGGAAATGCGTATCCTCCTATTTCCATCTATTGTACTATACATTTTTTTACTTATTTTGTTACCTGAAGATATGACGTTTCTGTGTCTTTGTATATTGTAATTGTTTTACTATTTGTATATATATGCATTTATGTCATGTATAATTGGTTTGTTTTGTAAATATTATTTGTATTTTTACGCTGGGTCTGGCCTAGGGATAACTATGCTATCGAACGACTACATCGATAGGTTGTGTGGAGAACTAAAGTGTTTAGGATCTTTGGTAGTGTTAACTCTGCCGCGTGGAGCGCGGGCAGAGCGTGAGTCTGGCTGGAGTAGGGCGGTGGAGAAAGTGTGTTGTGTGACGCTCCCGCGAGTTGCCGCGCTTTCGGGGTTTGGCAGCATGCAATTGCGCTCGGCTTGCTATATGATAGTTTCTGACACGGTGTCGTGGACGGGAAGCATTAGCTGGCGCACATCAAGAGCCCGTTTCGCCTGGTGACCGTGTCGAGAAGAAGGCGCGCCAACATCCAGCTTCTGCAACAGCGACGGCCGACAGTGAGTGACCTCCCCGATCGAGACTGCAAACCTTCAATCAACCAACAAGGAAGAGTAAAAGCAAGTAAAGTTTAAGAACTGTATGGCAGACCTCAGCTTTTCAAACTATTCCATTAGCAAAATACAGCAACTTAGCATGAACCTTTGTTGCTCATTGTCCCAATTGCATTACCAAGCAGGGTCCCTTTCTTTTCCGAAATGAACTCGAGTGTCGTTGAAATTCAAACGCCAGCGTTAAAGAAATATCATTCGATTTCGCTGTTTAAGTTTCAAAGTTCAGTTAAGGTATTCATAGCTGGATACAATATTTAGATTACACAAGCACAAATTAAGAGTGCGAGTTTTGTTACCATATTTTACCTTACCTGTGACTGCAGCTCAGCTTGGTACGTACTAAATTTTACTATTGTTAATTGTTCAGAATCATTTAATTCAAGTTCTAAGTTAAATCTCTTATTTCTAAATTGCGTAGATTCAAGTAGCTTTTGAAATGATTGTTGAAGTAGCCCAAGACTAATCTTATTTTATTGAATTTCGTAGTGCTTCAGAAACAAAGTTCACTATTAATTTCAGCCACTAAATTAACTTTCAGTTTTGCGGTTTTATTAATTCTTTTGCTAAATTAAGTCAGAGTGCAGTGAAATTTATTACTTCTGACAAACATTCAGTTTTCACACAGCACATGTAATCCTTCAGTTGCCACGCTTTTAGTGCTAATTATATGTGCATTAATCTTTCATTTTCAGTTATTATAGTACTTGTCCATAGGACTGGTGACCGTAATTTTCCCCAAATCTCAAATATCTAATTAACGCCAAGTAATTGTTAATGTAACGACCGCTCATTTATTTTCTTTATTAATTTTACCTTTTTCTCAAAATTAATTTTCACCAATTTCATTTGCATTTTTCCTTTCATTTAGATGTAACCCTTTCCTCCCTCTTTACCGACAAATTAACTTTGGTGACGATTGCTTTTCCCAAATTTCCATTAGGTGCACGCGGTTTAATTTTTCACTGTCATTAAGGTCGATAAGTGAGGGGGAGGTTACATCCTTTCAACATAATTTTTTTCACATTCTATAACCTTCCTTTTATCTCTGTAATTGCTTCTTCGATATATGGGGGGAACAATAGTAGCAAAAGACCACATCCCTCTCTTATACCCTTTTTAATCCGAGCACTTCCTTCTTGTTCTTGCAGTCTTATTGTTTCCGTTTGGTTCTTATACTTATTGTGCATTACGCGTCACTCCCTACAAAAAAATGGCTCTGAGCACTATGGGACTCAACTGCTGAGGTCATTAGTCCCCTAGAACTTAGAACTAGTTAAACCTAACTAACCTAAGGACATTACAAACATCCATGCCCGAGGCAGGATTCGAACCTGCGACTGTAGCGGTCTTGTGGTTCCAGACTGCAGCGCCTTTAACCGCACGGCCACTTCGGCCGGCCATTCCCTACAGCTTAACTGCTATTTTCTTCAGAATTTCAAAGATCTTGCACCATTTTACATTGTCGAACGCTTTTTGCAGGTCAACAAGTCTCATGAAGGTCTCTTGGTTTTTCTTCAGTCTTGCTTAAGTTTTCAACCGCAATGTCAGAACTGCCTCCCTGGTGTCTCTACCTTTCCTAAAGCCAAACTGATCGTCATCTGACAGGTCCTCAATTTTCTTTTCCATTTTTCTGTGTATTATTCTTGTCAGCAACTTATGTGCAAGAGCTGTTAAACCGATTGTGCTATAATTCTTGCACTTGTCGGCCTTGCAGTCTTCGGAATTGTGTGGATGATGTTTATTCGAAACTCTGATGATGTATCGTTAAACTCGTATATTCTACACACCATAGTGAATCATCGTTTTGTTGCCACTTCCCCCAATGCTTTTGGAAATTCTAATAGAATGGTATATATCCTTTTGCCTCATTTGATCTTAAGTCTTCCATAGCTCTTTTAAATTTTGATTCCAATAATGGGTCCCCTATCTCTTCCTTACCGACTTTTGTTTGTTCGCCTATCGCATCATCAGTCGAGTTCCCTCTCTCATAGCGGTCTTCAGTGTACTTATTCCACCTATCTGCTCTCTCCCCTGCATTTAACAGTGGAATTCCCGTTGTATTCTTAATGTTACCGCCCTTGCTTTTATTTCATTGAAAGCTGTTTTTTTGTTTTCTTATGCTGAGTCACTCCTTCCGACAGTCATTCCTTTTCGATTTCTTCACATTTCTCTTGCAGCCATTTCGCCTTAGCGTCCCTGCAGTTCCTGTTCATTTCGTTTCTTACTGACTCCTGTATTCCTGAATTTCACTGCACGGTTATGTATTTCTTCCTTTCGTCGTTCAACTGAAGTATTTCTTCCGTTGCCTATGGTTTCTACAGTGTTACCCTCTTTGTACCAATGTTTTCCTTCCAGCTTCTCTGACTGGTCCTTTTAGCGATGTCTATTCCTCTTCAGCTGAATTCTGAATAGCCTCAGAGAACTTCAAGTGTATCTCTTCATTGCTTAGTACTTGTGTATCAGACTAGTATACTTGCACTAATAAGACAAATGGCGGTTTGGTGAGACTATGTTTATCTCAACACACCAGAGCCATTGTAGTAGACCCTGATGGACACTCACGACTGTGATAATTTCCAAGTGCCCTGATATATCTATGGACCCAAACAGCATCAGAGATGAGGGAGGGAAGTATGGAATTTTAAGAACTTTGTTATCTACCCAAAGCCATCACAATGCTTTATTAGGCATAGTCCTGTTGGAAGTGGTATGCCCTTGTCTTCCTCCGCCCATTAACTGACTTACCCAGCCTGTTATACATAGAAGCTGCAAAATTCTGACCCTCGTTCCAACTCGGTAGGTTTCAAATTAAAAATACCGTCTAAGGTAGAAATAGTGACAAGTGATAGATAGAAATCCTGGGACCTATCAGGATTTGAATCCGAGACATTTACGTAGGTCAGGAAGATGTCCTCACAAGATGTTGGTAACTTCTCGATCCTTACAGAGTGCAACACAGTTACAGAACTAAAAATTCTGCAGTTTAGTTGACACGCCTTTTCATAAAGGCACTGCTGGAAAACAATTATTACAACCTTGCAGAGGTTTCCGATTCGCTCATAATTTATTGCTGCAGCAGTGCTTATAGAAAATATGAAACGATTACATCTACAGATCAATAGGACAAGCGGTTATGACGTATCAGTATCGACCAATGATGAAGCACCCATGTTAGGTCGATGTGTAGCAATGGCAATGCGACGCTGGCTCTGGCATACAGTCGATCGTAGAGATGGCAACTACTGCCCTGGGACACGTTATACCACTCCTGCTCAACCTGTTCACTTAGTTCTGTAGGAATCGTTGGTTGACGAGCCGCATAAATCACTTCTCGTCCCATGGTAGCTCACTTATGCTCGACTGAGGACAAGCCTGGTAATCGTGGTGGACACGTAATTTGGTGCACCTCTTATAGAGAACTTCGAGTTTCACAGGACGTGTGTGGACTAGCATTATCCGGTGGGGCTAACATATCACCTTCTTGTTGCAAGAATGGCAAAAGAACAGGGTAACAACTTCCTGCAGATACCGAGCGCTGGTTAGCGTCCCCTCCAGAAACACCAAAAATGAACAAGAGTTGAGGCTTATCTCATCCCAGATCCTAAGGCCTGGTGTGGCGTCGGCGTATCTTGAACGTATGTACTCGAAGAGACAGCGCTCAGCAGGTCTATGTTGTATGCTCAAACGACCATCATTTGCGTGAAGGTAAAATCTGATTGCCGCGTGGGATTAGCCGAGCAGTCTAAGGCGCTGCAGTCGTGGATTGTGCGGCTGATCCCGGTGGAGGTTCGAGTCCTCCCTCGGGCATAGGTGTGTGTGTTTGTCCTTAGGATAATTTCGGTTAAGTAGTGTGTAAGCTTAGGGACTGATGACCTTAGCAGTTAAATCCCAAAAGATTTCACACACACACATAACATCTGATTTCAACGCTAAAGACCACAGCGTGTCATTCCATCTTCCAAGTGATCCTTTCACAGCACCAGTTGAACTGTGCATGTTGATACTATGGCGTGAGTGGAGGATGGGCTAGAGTTGTGCTTGCCCGTAATAACCGGTTCGCAACAGTTTGTGTTGACACACCTGGACTCACAACTACTCTTATCTGTGCTGCGGTAGCTGTACGATCTGCAATTGTTGCCCTTACAATTTAAAGGCGTCTGTGCTCCATGGACGTCTAGGACCTCATATACAACTGTGAGAGTGTTCACGTGACCACTGATACCACCATCGTTGCACAACTGAAGCAGCACGTCCAACTTATTTGACATTTCTATGAAAGAACCATAATACGACGCCTTTCAAACTCGCTAAGTTGCTCGTATGAGGCACGAGGGCTCTTGGTGGCACAGTCGCCTGCTTGCTTCACACGTTTGCACCACACTGAGCCTTCTGCTATGGCTGCAGCTACGGCTGGAACATAACGAGTAACTAAAGCTCATGTTGAGCAGGATAAGCGAAACTGAGTCGCTGTGCCTGCAGATCTTGAGGTAGATGGGAAAACGTGGGACTCATTTGTTGGATGGATCTGGTGGATGCCAGGCGTCGAGGAAGGGTTGAGAATTCCTAATAAATTCTAAGATCGACCCAGAAGCCTGGGGACTGACTGGGTCTGGTGGTAAGTCAAGTGGCAGAGATCACCGTGGACAGGAATTGGACTCCCCTGCCGACACGCACCTGGCTGAGACCACAAAAATGTGTTCCCAGTCAGAGGGCGTGGAGACAGGGTGGCGATTTATCAGATTTAGGTCCTTTCTCGGCACTAGTGAGCGCAGAATCAGGTGGTGTCTAACGGGATCGTATGACTCGTGAGCAGGAAGGGGTTTATCTGTGAGCAGTCCCTCTTATCGGGTAGACATAGATGGCGCTCTGGTAACTATGCCGCTATGCTATCTGTTGGAGGACGGCGTTGAAACTATTATCAGTACATCTATTATCTCTCATGTTGCATATGCTGCCATCAGATCAGAACCGACGTCTTCTTTCCAGGTGTACACATTTTTTTTCCGGCGCTGTAACTTGCAGCAACTGGTGAAAGATATTTATGTTCGTTTCTGAACAACACTACTTCTGCAATCCCCTAGCAACTTAAAGATGAAATAAGTGATTATGTTATTAATTAACGTAGTCTGCACCAAAGTATCTAAATAGCTCACAGGTGAATGGCTGGATGCTGTGTCCAACAGTCACAATATTTCAGCAAGCAACCACTTTGCCATCATCAGGTGGAGGTGAAGTGCGTGCTGTGCTCTGGGCCGAGCCACTCTGCATACATTCTTCCACTGCTGCTCGTCTTGCAACTTGCTTGTGCTCCACTGTCAAGTTTTTTGACGTCTGCGGCTTTATGCTGTGATCAGCATGGGGACAGAGGGCAGCTGTGTTTTATTGAAGGACGGCTTACATATCTAAAAAAAGGTCAATTTTTTGGTACCTTAACATGTGACTTTATAGTCACGGTACTAGTTGTGAATCAGTAGGAATCCAATAAATCTTTTTACGACAGCTGTTACGGTTATTTATTTATTCATATGTATCTCTACAGCTTCGGCTGCCCCACTCGCCAACAGATCATGAGATGCGCTGATGAACTGACTGCTGAGGCGACAGCTTGGTGCTGGGTCATTCCATGTTAAAGAGACTTTGTGACAAAAAAATTAAAATGACAATATTACAAATATAACCTTAAAAATGCCAAGTTAAAAGTACATTTGTTCATTGCAAAATAATCATGAATATGAAAAAAATAAATTTCTACCTTCACTAAGTGTTTAAAGTGCACTATTCTATGACACCAAAGAGAGGTTTGTTTTATGCTATTTCCAGATGAATATTAGTTGTGTTATCCATAGCTGATTGTTCTATTGTTGTAAAGAATATTGAAGTCAACATTGTTATAGCTCATAATAATTCATTTTGCTGAGGTAAGCTAATTGCATTTCTTTATTTTGTTAGTTTTATAATATATATGCAGCTTGTAACACCCGTAACAAAAAAGATACAAAAGTTTAATTTGTAATCTAGTATATTTGTTCTGTAGAATACCTTTCTGTAAAAGTGAGGTTATACCCATGTTTTACAATATCATACCATTACATGGCATTTTGAAATCTTATTTAACACACTTAGAGCTGTTACGGGTGTTACTAATTTTTGTTTCGGGTGTTACTTAACACATGCGTAACACCCGTAACTTGAATTGGAAAGTTTAATGCCACCTCAATCTTTAGTAGGCCTAGGCCCTACATTTAAATTATAACCAAATGGTATTATTATTAATGAATAAAGTTTCTTAACTATGTTTATGACATATGAAAACAGTTTTGCCAGCTGGTGCGGCTGTGCAGTTCTAGGCGCTTCAGTCTGGAACCGCGTGACCGCTACGGTCGCAGGTTCGAATCCTGCCTCTGGCATGGATGTGTGTGATGTTCTTAGGTTAGTTAGGTTTAAGTAGTTCTAAGTTCCAGGGGACTGATGACCACAGATGTTAAGTCCCATGGTGCTCAGAGTCATTTTTGAAAACAGTTTTAAGCATGAAAACTAAAATTTTTATTCCACTGCATACATTTGTTTAAGCACTACACCTACATTATAAAAGTTAATTAGGGCATTAACCTGACTCAACTGACATCCTCCAAAAACGTTACTTAAGCCCAAAATTAGTTTACATATAGTTTATGTTTTCCATTCTAACTTTTCCAAGAAAAACAATATTGCTAACCTCAGTTTTAAATTTTATATAGGCCCAGTAAACAGCTCATTGAGGCAGATTCTAGTCATTCATAAGAGCCTATGCTTAACAATGTCTTTTACTTTTATCTCTCTGGACAGCATTATGTTTATACATATATATGCCTACATTATCATGATTTCTGTCTTCGGAGACCGTGGCACCAGTACCAGCAAGGGAAAGAGTGAAGAAGTACCAAGAAAAGATTAAAGATAACCATGAAAACAGAGAAGCTTACTTGAAGAAAGAACAAGACGAATTAAGAAGATTGCAGGTTAAAAAAAAAATTGAAAAATAATCAACGTCTTAGAGATAAGAATCGAAGAAAGATGAGAGAGAGAGAGAGAGAGAGAGAGAGAGAGAGAGAGAGAGAGAGAGAGAGAGCAATCAGAGAAAAGAAAAAACTAGAACTCGCAAGATCAAAAGTTCCAAATGAATCTTCTCCTGTTGGGACTTACAAGTGTAAACAGACATTTGGTAAAGCTGTGAAGAAAGTGTTGAAGGTACTTCCAAAAAGCCCCAGTAAAAAATCTGGTGTTATTAAAAAGATAGTTTACGATATAATTGGCTCTGAAACTTTGGATTGACAGTTGAATGGAATTTTTTTGCCAGTTCACATGGTAAAGGAGCCATGGATGGCATAGGAGGTGCACTGAAGAGGAGTGTGTGGACAGCTGTTAGATCTAGGAAAGTTATTATTAACAACGCAATTGACTTTTATTACTACACTCTGAAGAATTTTTCTAAAATTAAGGTACTATGGGTTGATAAGATAACAGTGGAGCATAACATTCCTATTTTGGATGAAAGGTGGAAAAATTTACAAGCAATTCCTCAAATCCAGGGCTGCCATCACTTTCGGGCTTATAACACAACTGATTTGCTGGTTTCAAAAACAGCAGAGTCATTAATGACAAGGATGTCAGTATTTATTACTGAGGATGCCAAAGTTAAAACATTACATGCAAAAAGATGCATAAACTTCTATGAAATGTGCAGTTCTGATGATTCTAATCAGGAGACTGTTTCACCATCTGAATCGCAAGACAATATTGGAAGTGCTTGTGAGTTAAGCCTAACTAATAAAATTGAAAAGTCTGATTTAAAATTTGGGTTATTTGTCTTGGTTGACATTCCAAGTGACAAAAAGAAGCCAACCCTATCCGAAATTCAACACCGTTACTTGGGAATCTGCCAGAGTGAGGTTGATGAAGAGGAGGATGTGAAAATAATGTTTCTGAAGTCAGTAGGAAAAGTAAAACACTTTTTAAACTAGATGAAACTGTTGTTTGTTTTGTGAAATTCAGTCAAGTACTATCTAAGGCAACAACACCAGAAATCAAACAAGGTAACCGTTTGTACTATGAGTTCAATTTTGAATTGGATGTTGCTGGAAAAGTTTATTAAATGAAGTTTTTAAACCTATCAATAATAAGAAAACATTTTTGTCATAAATTTATTAGGCCTACAAAATGAGGTAAATGTTAAGTAAGTAACGATATCTTGGCCTAGTTGTACTATAAAATTGTAACAAAATTTTTTGTGTAATAAATAGCTTTATCCTTCAAATATGTTCTCTTAAGTACATACTTTTATTCCAAATAAACTACAATACTTCTTTTCTTTTTATGCAATTGTAAGAGGTAGATTTATTCCTTCAAGAATCAAATCTGATGCATCTATGTAACACCCGTAACATTTAATGTAACGCCCGTAACAGCAAAAAATATATATATACTGAGTTATGATGTGCAAAAGAATAAAAATTTATATTTCAAAATAAAATTTGGGGCAATACCTCTTGACAGTTGTTTTACAAGAATAAAAGCTTCATAAAGTTTGCAGAAATTAGAGAATTCCCTAACTCATAACAGGTACTAGGTCTACTTTTGGTAACACCCGTAACACTACTTTTTTGATTAATAACCAGGAGAACAATAAAACAATTCCAGTATCAACATTTCTAACATGAAATATAATGTAAGCCTTAAAAGTTTTCAATATTAAATTCAATAAATATTTTTCCTTACATTATTTTTCCTGATTTTAAGGTGTGTACATGTAACACCCGTAACTATGGAATTGCCCTGCTGCTGTCTTTTACCGCCTCCCTCCGCCTTTCTGCTCTCCGTCCGTGCCCTACATCTCCTCCCTCACTTTGCCACATACAGGTTGCTCCGTCCTCGGTTCGTGCACAGATATAAGTACTGAGGTACCTCTCCTGTTCCTCCACTTACGCTAAAGTAAGTTTGTTGTGGGATGTAGCCTTCCTCCTCTCAATCAGATCAATGGCCGGTTCCCGTGCATTACTTAGACAGTAGCCACTACCATTATTTATCATCAGTTCCCTTATTCGAATCTCTGTAAATTCTATTATTACAGAGTTTCAGAAGTTATACATCTGTGTCAGAACCTTGGTCTGGTCGTAATCATTCCATGTAATTACTATAGGCCATTTTCTGCGACTGCCGGCTTGTTAGGCTGCTTCAATCTGGCATGCCGTTAGTGTGCTCGGCAATGATCTTCAACTGTACGCACCGTCTGCCTTATGCACTTTTTTTTGGGGGGGGGGGGGGGGTGTCATCAGTCTTATGACTAATCTGATGCGACCCGACACGAATTCCTCTCTTATGGCGACATCTTCATCTCAGAGTAGCACTTGTAATCTACGTGCGCAGTTATTTGCTGTATGCTTCAATATCTCTGTCTTCCTCTACAATTCTCACCTTCTACAGCTCTCTCTAGTACCATGGAGATTAATCCCTGTTGTCGTAACAGACGTCCCTTCTTCTTATAAGTGTTTCTCATACAGTCCTTTCCTCGCCGATTCTCCGGATAACGTCCTCAGTCCTTACTTTATCAGTCCACCTAATTTTCAACGTTATTCTGTAGCACCACATCTCGAATGCTTCTAGTTTCTTTTGTTCGAGTTGTCCCATAGTCCATGTCTCACTACCATCCAATGCTGTGCTCTAAACGTACTTTCTTAGAAATTTAGTCCTCAAATTATGGCCTGTGTTTGATAATAGTAGATTTCTGTTGTCCAGTAATGTCCTTTTTGCAAGAGCTATTCTCCTTTTCATGTCCTCCTTGCTCCGACCGTCACCGGCTATTTTGCTGCCCAGCCAACACAATTCCTTAACTTCCTCTACTTCGTGATCATCAACCCTGATGTTAACTTTCTCGCTATTTGCATTTCTGCTACTTCCCACTACTTTCGTCTTTCTTCGATTTACTCTCAATACATATTCTGTACTCGTCAGGCAGATCCTGTAATTCTTCTTCTCTTTCACAGAAGATGGTAATGTCATCAGCAAATCTTATCACTGATATCCTTTCAACATAAACTTTATCCCATGCTAGAAACTTCATTTTATTTCTGTAATTGTCTCTTCAATGTATGGCTTGAACAACAGCAGTGAAAGACTACATCCCTGCCTTACACCCTTTTTAATCAGAGCACTTCCTTCTTGTTATTGCAGTCTTATTGTTCCAGTTTGGTTGTTATGTATATTGTGTATTACCCGTCTTTCCCTACAGCTTACCCCTATTTTCCTCAGAATTTCGATCATCTTGAACCATTTTACATTGTCGAACGCTTTTTCCAGGTCGACAAATCCTATGAAAGTTTCTTGGTTTTCCTTCAGTCTTGCTTCCGTTTTCAACCGCCACGTCATACCTGCCCCTCTGGTGCCTTTACCCTCCATACTGATCGTCATCTGACAGTTCCTCAATTTTCTTTTCCGTTATTCTGTACATTATTCTTGTCAGAAACTTGTATACAACTAATTATGCGAGAATATGCTGAACGTCGATGGTGGACAGAGCGACTCGCCGGTTGGCGGGTGAGGTAGGAGATAAAAACGCCACGCCAGCTTCTGTCAGTCAGTTCGTCAGTGTACCTCATGATGGCAGCACTGTCGCTATCCGAACTATTGTAGCTTCTGGACACTGACTGCTCGAAATATGTATATAAACTCTTTGCATCGGTATAGCACGCTGTCTGGTATACTTTCGTGTATATGGTGGTATGGACGTACTGCACAGTTATCTAGCTGCATCCGCAATCTAGTGTATGGAACTTGCAAAGTAGTGGAGGGGTGATTTAGCAGTGATGCAGAAACTGGGAATTGTTCTACCGTGTCATTGACTGACATTGAAATTACGGAACAACGTGTAAAATTGCTAAAATTAATCAAGCTATCAACTATGGTCTGTATTACACTCGGTTGAGATGGAGGGAACCTGGTTCTAGCCTTTAAATAGTATTGGACAGCCAGTCAGATGTTGCTGTAGTAATACTTCCTGAAGGCCATCTCGAACTCCCTCTGAATGAAGTAGTAAGCGGAATGTCTGTTTCCAAAACAGCCGATCTTTGTCATTGCTTAGGCCTTTAGGCATAGGCAAACTCAATCCTGTGTCGTGTTAGATGTGTTGCCGGCCCGCAGAGGCTACCTTGGCGACGGCGTAACAATTTGGATGGCAGATATGAATGCACCCTGAGAGACGCAGATCTCCTTTGGATGCAGTACCTGTATGTAGTTTGAGATGTAGCGCAGTGTAGCAGCAAAATCGCTATCCTTTTTCCATGCCCTCAATGATGTGGAGTCTTCCTAATTTTCCCAACAAGAAACATCAACATAATTTTCTACCAATTCGTGTTGCAAGGGAAAGCTTCGCTTGGCGCTGGCCTTACTGTACACACTGACGGAGCTATATGTTCTCATTTCCACCGAGGGGTCAAAGCGCCGTCCTGTTGCGTTAACTCAGCTCATCTTGTTTCTCCAAGAATACAGAACGTCTTGGAATAGCGCTCTCTGACTTACACTCAGGTCCGACTGAAATTGGGACGATCACATGGACGTAACTGCAGGGAGGGCAGGGCAGAAACTGAGGAACTGTTACAAGATGCAGAGGGCCTGTCTAAGAAAACAGCACTTGAGTTTTTACTAAATGGGATATTTACCATACAGGTTCGAAAAAGGTGACTTGTGCAGTGTTACGTGGCTTTATGCTTAATTACAGACTTACTATTATATCAGTTGATTTGTTTTTACCACGTAACGCCCGCTGTTTACGTCCTTCTTCGTTGCTGAGCGATGTATCACTTTTCGTTCTGACGCCGCAACTCTTCCTTTCCTATATCTTTACTACTTTTTATCTATATATTGGTTTTGCCGTTTAACATCTTTTTAATAACTGTGGAAGTGTTACAGGCATCGGGTCCCACCTAATGTGTCACCCGCCTATACGTTTTACATGAACCTTTCAAGACTCGATCGATCTGTTTACAAAGAGAAAGCAGAATATCTCTTCTTTTGACGTTGTCCAACAACGACCTTGGAAGCTCGACGCCGTCGCGGCCCAGGCTCTTCCATGGCTCGCGGTAGTTTGCAGCATTCGTTTTATTCCTTGCCCACTTGCCGCTACGTCGAACTTTCGTGGTGATCGTTGGGCAACGTCTTCCACGTTATCTGCAACATAAGTAAACTTTCTTCCCACAGTATTTCTGAAAACCCAAAAACAAACTTAAAGAACATAATAATAAGAACTGTTCTTACAATTATTCGTATAAGTCTTGGTCGATTTAATGAGGGTGGGACAGGCCTAAGCTTTGTGACACCACACTTGATTGGAGATATGAGAGTGGCATGAATATGATTCGCCATTGGTTGTAATCATTAACAGACGCCTCTACAGGATCCAACACAAGTACGTGGTTGAATGGATAGACTTGATACCAAATCCCAGACAAAATTTCTACCAGAAAGCAGAAAGCTATCAGCGACCTGTGTGTTCCTGTAGACTCAAGACTGCATTTTATTTTATAGTCGTTACGATCGTTTTTTAATAGCGCGGTCATTACTCGACGTCTATGTTGTGGGCTGTAGAATCCCTCTGTGGTCAGCTTCAAATGTCGTTTCTTAACAGCGTTCCTCAAAAAGAACATCGTGGTCCCTTCACAGATTCCCATATGGCCTACCTGGTGAGTGTAATCCGACTGCAAAAAAAATTACGCACCATGCAAAGTGACACTTCGATAAATTTAATTAATTGTTTTAGCAATTTGGTAACTATAATGTGCCACCTAGTGGGTGGAAGAGATGGTTAGGGCACCACAGAATGATTCTTGACAGGCGTATCTCTTTTCTTTCGTTGCGGCGGTATCTTCTAACGAAATATCAAACTCCCACCTACACAGGGCGAGACAGTCTCTCACGGTTTCTTTCGTAAATGCTAGTATGGTGTAGCATAGCATTGCTAAAGCGAGACATGCTATAGTGTACAAAATACACATGTGCTTGTCACTTTATTTACAGACACTGATCTGAACGCAAGAGACGGTCTCAGATCGTGTAATTTGTCCATAAAACTGAAAGAAATTGCTTAACATAGATGTTTTTTCTTTAGAGTTTAAATTCTCACTTTTTCTTCACCCTGATGAAGGTTTTGAAATAACAAGGACATTTTGCGGTGATTGGTAATTTTCGCACCAAAATAGTGGAATTCATGTGTGGTCAGCGGCGGTGCACCTCTCTGGCTGTCGCAAAGTAGTGTGTTGCGAAAAGGGGTGTGTTTATTTTCGTGGGAAGAGGACATTTATTATCGTCGTGATAGTGTTTTCGTTTTTTAATAGGTGCTTTATTATAGGAGACGTGTTGTTGCTAAATGCAAATGTTACAGTCCAATGCTCAGAAGGGCTTGGTAAGAGGTCGAGCTGTCCCTTTACACAAATAACCCACAGTCAGCATAGCCCTCATTTAGCAGGTTTTGTTCTGAGGAATGAAGGAATCGTACATTATTGTATGTGTAGCTTTTGTCGGTGGCGATAATGCTCATCACCCAGCAACGTGCTTGCGGGTGCGCATTGTACTGAAGACATTGCGATGTGAGGCTGAGGTAGCTTTAGGCGGAAGGCTTACTGTTTCCCAAGCAGATGATTTTTGAAAAAGCCATCAGGAGCGTTCTCCAGAATTTCGTTGTTGTTCTAGAGGGGTCCAGTCTTTCTGAGAAATACGTTTAACAGATTGCAAGAAAGAGTTGTGTTGACGTTAAAGAAAATTATTCTCCATTGTAGAACGCCGGGCTGCTGGAGACACAGGCGAACATGTCTACTGTGGGTGGTCGCTGCCCACAGCCACACCCTGACCAACGGATGGCATGTGGGGGCTGTGTCGCTATACTTTACACGAACAACTTGCCCATGGGCCGGCTGTCGTTTTACCTGCTATTGTTTAGTTAACCATAGCTGCTTTTGCGTTGGTGAATGACCATCGCCTCCAGGCGGAAGCGTCCACAGGGTTGTGGTGAAAGGCCCAGTGCGGGCAGCGCCGGTGAGGCGCTCTGCTGTAGCAGTTGACTGTTTGAAAAAGCTTGTCTTGTCCCCATAGGTGGATGGATGGATGGGTGGAGGGAGGGAGAGGAGGGATGAGGGGGTGTAAGACGGCCTTGATTTCGGCTGTTTGTGAGCTGAACACACGTTCAACTACCACCCCCTGTGCATTATGTCCCATTCATTGCAAGTTAGGTTTTTTCACTACAATTTCCTAGTGTAATTAGAACACTGATGCATTTTGTCCATCAGGTGCGGTAGCGTGTATTGGCTTCTATTACGTGTGTTGCGGGCGTCTGTAGCGAACTCTGACATCAAACAATGACAGACATTGTCCTCAGCTGCATGTTAACAGGTAACATATTTATTGAACTCTTCTTTGTCCAACACCAGAATCTCCTCAGTTGAACATATTTCTCGCCAAAACGAATAGAGGTAGTACCTGACACCTCAGCCTTTATTTTCCCGCCAGCTTGCAGGTGAAGGGTAGAGTTTGAGTATGTCTGTCACTAGTTTCGAGTGGTATTGTGAAGGTTTTTCCCAGCAGGGTAACACCAGTTGTACGGTAGCGTCAATTTTTGAGCTGTATTGCGATTTCAGGCAGTGCTTGTGTAGCGCGATGCACATAGTTGTGTAATTAGGCCCGATCTTTGTGATTAATTATGTAATTAGGACCGATCCTTACTTCGAGTTTCCCATCCAAAATAAATAAAGTTCACTAACATAACCTTCCTCTCCTTCATCTGGACAGTTTCCATGAGTTGGAGGGGGGGGGGGGGGGGGGGGGAGGAGGACTTGGGCTTGCCACCCAGTAGGACTAGGGTTCGAGTGCCGAAAAGGACACGGCTGTTTGTTATTCCCCGCCTATTCCAAGTGCCTCTGGTAGTATAATTGTGTTAGGGGATTGCAATTGGGTTTTCCATCCAGGATGACCAGCGTTCATGTCCTGGAAAGAGTACCGCCATTTTTAATTTCCCACCAATTCCCAGATTGGGGGTGGGGTGGGATGTCAGCACAATCTTTGGAAGAAGTAATTCCCACCAAAATTCGAAATTCTCGCCAATAGGGTAGGTGGGAGGGGGGGGGGGGGGAGGCGGCTGGGGCTCACGTGCAGGCTGAGAAACACACGACGTCACCCGGGGATGGGGGTGGGCGTGGTCTGGGTGGAGGTGGGCATGGTTGGGGGGGGGGGGTATTAATTGATAAATGTAATTAAATTGCATATCAATTTGATATCAAAATTGTACCTGTTCCCCCATCTTCCTACCACTGTCGTTGCTTAGTTTCTGGGTCATACTCATTACACTACGTCGGGTCATTTGTAATTTTATTGGTAAAAAGCCCTCTTGGGATGTTGTTCCGTCATGTTAGCAGCTGCAAAATCCGCGAACACGTGAAACATCATTTACGTGGAACAGCACTCGGACTTAACTGACCCTTCTGCACAAAAGCCAATATTCATTGGATTAGATTGCGTTTTCAGTGTTGCAAATCTCATTTTTGAAACGATTACTTCTTTAGATACATTGGTATTTACGATTTTTCAAAACTGACCCTAAATTTAGGTGCTGACAACTTCAGTGCTTCAAACGACAATTTCTGCTGAAGTAATTTAAACCTCAATACCTCAACTAAAAAGGACACGGCGCTTTCATTATGTTCTCAGCTTAAAAATGATCTATGAAAAGTTTCTACCAGCCACGCTCCTACATTAATGGCAATCAGATGTCAACAACTGAGTGCAAAGTGGACCCTCGATGTTCGACTCTGTGAGTTCGCTATAAATAGGATCATATTGCCAGACGCAACGCCGTATAAGCGTGGCGTAGCGGTTAGTGTCCCTTCTTGGCGTGTTGAACGTAATAGGTCAAAGCAGGGGTTAGATGTTACGAAGTATTTATAATTTTCTGAAAGGTTCTGGAAATTTTTTATCTTTGCAATAGTCATGTATTATCGAATACTCGATGTTTTTCTGAGTAACACCACTCCCTCTCCAGTAATGAAATATTTTTATGTTCTGGCTGTATGTTAATTTCCGTAATAAACGTGTTTTCAGTAATAAGAGTCATACTTAAACTACGTCACTGCTTTCGAATTTGCAGTTGATTCAGTTTACAACGTGACAGTATCACAGATAGCAATTTCTTAATTATTTATTTGGCGTTCATGTAGATATCAATTATCCAATGCGAATGGTCCAAGTTCTATGGTGAAAACGATTGTTTTCGTTACAACTTATCCGGTGCTCCAAGTACGTATCACAAACAGATATGAAGCTCAAAATTTGAAAAAGTTTGAAAATGACCCTACTTTCCTCCAAGTTCGCGAGATATTTGGAAAAAGTACAACCAGAATTCCAAATATCATACACGAATATATAGTGCACAAAATTCCAAAGGGAATTACTTCAAAAAACGTTACGCTACACCACAAAACCAACACGCTGCTTTACGACAAATATAGACAACCCGTAGACTGGCGGTGGTATCCTAAATTACGTATCAAAACGTCTTCGGTCACAGGTTCGAACCCCGGCACCGTTTAAATTTTGAATAAAAATCAACAGCAATGGCGGCAGAAGACGTTCGGGACAAGAAGTCACCCTCATTCTGCCAACGGCCTTGTCACAGAGCATGGAGCATCGGACAGGAGAGGTTCAGGGCACTCTCTTCCTTTTGAGGTGGAAAACAGCCCCTTTTAAGACGGAAGAATCAGGAATGATCAACGACATGAGGATGTAGAAGGCTATGGAACCTTCTGCATTAAAGACACACAATGTGTATCTACAGGACATGTGGCCTGTAATTGAAAAACTGTCATTGTGATTAATCTCTCCGTTGGCAAAAGAATCTGGGATAGTTCTCCAATTCGGATCTCCGGGAGGGGCTGCTTAGGAAGAGACGAACGTGAGAAAGAGATTGAATAACCAAGGAAAGGATGATGTTCTACGTGGTGGGGCGTAGAATGTCAGAAGTTTGAATGTGCTAGGAAAACTAGAAAATTAGAGAAGGGATATGCTAAGGCTCAGTTTAGATACAGCGGAAATCAGTGAAGTGTAAATGGGAAGAAGACAAGGATTTTTGGTCGAATGACTACAGGGTAATATCAAATGCAGCAGAAGACAGTATAACGGAGATAAGATTCGTTATGAATAGAGAGGTAGGACAGAGAGTATGCTACTGTGAACAGTTCAGTGATAGGGTTGTTCTCATCAGAAACGACAGCAAACCAACATCGACAGCGATAGTTCAGGTATATTTGCTGACGTTGCAAACTGAAGATGAAGAGATAGAGGAAGTATGTAAAGCTATTGAACGCGTAATTCAGTACGTATAGGGAGATAAAAATCTAATAGCCATGGGTGATTGGAATGTGGTTGTAGGGCAAGTAGGGCTTGGTACTAGAAATGAGAGAGGAGAAAGTCTAGTTGAGTTCTGTATTAAATTTCGACTTGTAATGGCAAATACTCTATTCAAGGATCACAAGAGGAGGGCGTACACGTGGAAAAGGCCGGGAGATGCTGGAAGATTTCAGTTAGATTACGTCATGGTCAGGCACAGATTCCGAAATCAGTACTCGGTTGTAAGGCGTACCCAGGAGGAGATGTAGACTCAAATCACAATTAGTAGTGATGAAAGGTTGGCTGAAGTTTACAAGATTAGTAAGGGAAAAAAACGCGCAAAGAAGTGGGCTACGGAAACACTAAGGAATGAGGAGATACTCTTGAAGTTCTCTGAGGCTATAGATACTGCCACAAGCAATAGCTCAAAACACAGTTAAGTTGAAGAGGAATGGACGTCTCAAAAAAGGGCAATTACAGAAGTTGGAAAGGAAAACATAGGTACAAAGAAGATAACTGCGAAGAAACCATTGGTAACACAAGAAATACTTCAGTTGATCGATGAAATAAGGCAGTAGAAATATGTTAAGGAACTTCAGTAATAGAGAAACAAAAGTGTCACATAAGAATGAAATATATAGAACGTGCAGGGGAACAAATGCGGAAGTCAAAAAAACCTTTGGTGAAATTAAAAGCAAGGGTGGCAGCATTAAGAGTGCAATGGGAAATCCACTGTTAAATGCAAAGGAGAGAGTAGATAGGTGGAAAGAGTACATTGAAGGTCTCTATGAGGGAGAAGGCTTGTTTAATGGCGTGATAGAAGAAGGAACAGGAGTCGATACAGAAGGGATAGTGAATCCACTATTAGAAACAGAATTTAAAAGGGCTTTGGAAGACTTACGGTCGATTAAGGCAGGAGTGATAGACAACATTCCATCAGAATTTCTAAAATAATTGGGGGAAGTGGCAACAAAACGATTATTACGCTGGTGTGTAGAATGTATGAGTAAGTCGATATATCAGCAGACTTTCGGAGAAACATCAGCCACACATTTCCGACTGTTGCAAAAGCCCACAAGTGCGAGAATTATCGGACAATCAGTTTAACAACTCATGCATACGAGCTGCTGACCAGGAGAATACACAGTAGAATGTAAAAGAAAACTGAGGATATGTTAGACGACAATCAGTGTGGCTTTAGAAAATAAAGGCATTAGAGAGGCAACTCTGACGCTGTTGATAATGGAAACAAGACTAAAGAAAAGTTAAGAGAAGTTTATAGGATTTGTCGACTTGGAAAAATAAGGGTAAGCATAGGGAAAGACGAGTAATATACAATGTGTACAAGAATCACGAAGGAATAATAAGAGTGGAAGACGAAGACCGAAGTGCTCGGATTACAAAGGACGTAAGACAGGGATGTGGTCTTTCGCCCCGACAGTTCAATCGACACATCGAAGAAGCAATTACAGGAATAAAAGAAAGTTACAAGAGCTGAATTAAAATTCAAGATGAAAGGATATGACTGATAATATTCGCTGATGACATTACTATCCTTATTGAAAGTGAAGAAGAATTACATGATCTGCTGAATGGAATTTATATGCCAATGGGTACAGAATATGGACTGACAGTAAATCGAGGACAGACGAAACTAATTAGAAGTAGCTGGAATGAGAAAAGCGAGAAACTTAACATCACGACTGGTGATGACGAAGTAGATGAAGTTAAGGAATTCTGATACCTAGGCAGCAAAATAATCCGCGACGGTCGGAGCAAGGAGGACATCAAACGCAGACTAGCAAAGTCAAAAAGGGCATTTCTGGACAAGAGAAATCTACTAGTATCAAACATAGGTCTTTATTTGAGGACGAAATTTCTGAGTATGTACGTTTCGAGAACAGAATTTTATAGCAGTGAAACATGGGCTGTTGGATAACCAGAATAGAAAAGAATCGAAGCAGATGAGATGTGGCGTTAGAGGAGAATATTGAAAATTAGGTGGACTGATAAGGTAAGAAATAAGGAGGTTCTGCGAAGTTTCAGCAAGGAAAGGAATACGTGGAAAACACTGGCAAGAAGGGCGGATAGGATGGTAGGACATCTATTAAGCAATCATGGATTAACTTCCACGATACTAGAGGGAGCTGTAGAGGATAAAAACTGCAGACGAAGACTGAGATTGGAATACACAAGGCGTATATTTGAGGACGTAGGATGCAAGCGCTTCCCTGAAATGAAGAGGCTAGCACAAAAGAGGAATTCATGGATCGCTTCAAACCAGTCAGTAGATTGATAGATTGATGACTCAAAAAGAAAAAGAAAAAAAGAAAAGAAAAGGCAACGTAATCCCGCATTGGAAATCCGGTTGACATTTCAAACAAACGGAACCCTCATCGCATTTCCAATATGGCAGCGGGGAATTTAACATTGCACTTAACTGGATATAAGTAAGATTTCTAATACGGTATACTGTGTACAGTGGGCGTTTTCACGTGAATAGCTGCGGCAGAGTTAAAATTGAGTACATTTTGTACTCTAAATACACTACTTGTACACTTAACATGACCACTCATGTGAGTTGATACAAACTGGACTCCCTCTGGAGATCCAGTGCCCAAATATCTCACTGTTTCTCTAAAATATTTCAGGTGAATTCTAGGACGGTACCTTCGGACAGGTACCGCCAGTTACTTCGCACATGCTTAGCCGGTCGACGCTTGTGCTCCGTATCTAATGACATGAAAGGAGCGTTCAACTTCAGTTGACCTTTCTTTAATGTAATTACAGAGCACGTTTCTCCTTTGGGCAGCTTACATATTGTTTCCTGTCAAAACTAGCTCACTTGCTACTCGACACTGCAGTGGAACTTAACCTATAGCTGTACTATAGACCAAAAACCTTGGAAACAATTTTCGATGTACCCTGAGCGATGTCACGTTAGATACACAATTAGACAGCATGATCCACTACTTTCCCATCACAAAATTTCAAAAATGGAAGTTGGTTGAGTGATCGAAAGTGACATGATTAGAGACGCACACAAGGTCAGGAATGTTTTGAGCACCAAGGTCAGGCATGTTGTCAGAGGTGACCAGATCCATGTTGTTATGAAGTAGATTCCTCCGAAGAGCGTTGAACAAAATCATCTCTTTGAGAAGCATAAGAAATTGTCAGTGACAGCTTAACTCAAAAAATTAAGAAAATTATACGAACCAGACGTCATTAACCCGTGTCAACTATTGCAAAAATCTTTGGCTCCAGCTCATGTGCAATGATCAGCGACAGAACAGTCCCTCTGAACCAGTTAAAATCTGCATTGCTTCATTACAGGATCCCTCTGCAGGATGCCCGCCACCTAGGACAGCTAGGCTTGAGCAACTATCTACGGCTATACAGAATAGCCGTCGAAATACTGTATATTAATGTGGTGGTAATTTAACAGAAAAGAAACAAGCATGAGGCTCATCTTGAGCGATATTTGGCCAAAGGCTCTAAGGAGCCGATGGGTAAATTTATCTTTGACAGACGACAGTCGTTAATTGAATTTTATCCATGGAAGTAAAAAGAGAAGGGACGTCTCATTAAAAAAAATGGTTCAAATGGCTCTGAGCACTATGGGACTCAACTGCTGTGGTCATTAGTCCCCTAGAACTTAGAACTACTTAAACCTAACTAACCTAAGGACATCACACACACCTATGCCCGAGGCAGGATTCGAACCTGCGACCGTAGCAGCAGCGCGGCTCCGGGCTGAAGCGCCTAGAACCGCACGGCCACCGCGGCCAGCGACGTCTCATTACGTCACACACTTGAAGTCGATGTCTGCCATCTTAACTAACTCAAAACCTTAGGAAAGACGCGACTACTGAAGTCACATGTAGGACCATAGATCTTCTCACCAACTCGGAACGAGACAGGAACACGATCAGAAGGCTTTACCGCTGGGAACCGGCGTCTCCGCGACTATATGGCCCCCGAAGATCCATAGGAGAGGGTTCCACTAAGTCCGATACTAAATATTATAAACTCACCAACATGTGGGATAGCCAAACATCTAGCAGAACTACTAAAACCACATGTGGGTCACTGCCCACACCACGTCAAGAACTCGACAGAATTTGTGAAGGTACTCCAAGAGCTGTGCAAAGATGAGAAGAACCTACTAGTCAGCTTTGATGTTACGTCGCTTTTCTCCCGCGTGCCACTGGACGATTCCTTAGCGCTTCTCGATGGATACTTCGGTGAAGATACAATCAAATTCTTCCGACATGTGCTAACAACCACCTATTTCAGATGTGTTGGGAAATTCTATGAACAAATATACGGGGTTGCCATTGGCTCACCCATAGCTCCGAGTATTGCCAACCTCTACATGGAGCACTTTGAAGATGTAGCACTGGATACCGCCCGCCTTAAGCCAAATGCATTCTATAGATACGCTGACGACACATTTATGGTGCGGCCACATGGCAAGAAAAACGTACAGGAGTTTCTACGTCATCTCAGTGGCATACATGAAAATATCAAGTTCACCATGGAAGTAGAAGAGAACGGATGCTTACCATTTCTGGACATTTTAATCAACAGAAATCCGGACGGTACGTTGGGGTACTCGATCTACAGGGAAAAAGACGCATACTTACCTTTATCTTAATGCTCGGAGTTGCCACCATCCGGCACAACGCAACTCGTTACGAAAGACGTTGGCACAAAGAGCCAGTTTCATCTACGACAGAGGGAGTTTGCCACTGGAATTGCAGTACCCGCGGGAAACTTTCCGAAAAAACGGCTACAGCGAGACGCGCGCTACGGACAGGCAAGAGGCGGGAGGACAAGCCAGAAGAAAGCGAAGCAAATCGTGTAACGTTCCTGCTCTATGCTGGCTCCCCAACAGCCAAAATGGCCAGAATACTGAAAAAGTACGGCATAAAAGCCATTTTCCACACAACGCGAAAAGTAAAGGACATACTAGGTCAGACTAAAGACCCTTTAGGATTACAGACGCCGGGCAGCTGCAGTATCGAGTGCGAATTTCGAAGGCAGTACGTCGGACAAACACAACGGTGTATATCACAGAGCTGTATGGAGCACAACAGAAACGTGCGATTAGGACAAGTAGGCAAGTCCTCAGTAGCAGACCATAGCGTTAACCAGGGGCACACCTTCAACTTTGAAGAAACGAAGAAGATGTGCAGTGCCAACGCATTCTGGGACTCCGTCTTCAAGGAGGCAATGAAAACGTCTCCACAGCAATCTGGTCAAACGCGATAGAGGATTTCATCTTAGCGCAACGTGGGACTCCGCAATTGAGAAGATACGTCAGGAACGCTCCGTTCTGGAGGTGGCGGCGTCCGCGGACAGAATGGACAGCGACCAGGACTCGTCGGCCGCACCAGAGCCGCACCGTGAACTCACACCACGGGCCGCGCCGCTCGGTACCCGTTTCCGAAGGCTCCTGAAGTCCCGCCTGCAGAAGAGGACAGCGGTCAAGTCACTGAATAGATACGTGCAGTACAGCATCCCGACACCTTGCTCGAGGATGATGGGTTTGAAATTAATCGAAATGTTGCGGCAAGACGACGCCACCACACGGCTGATCACCCGATGAGAGTTCATAAACGTTTCTTTTTGATAACTCCTATTCCGCAGAAGATTATCTATTACCGTAACGTGTAAACGATGATGGTTAGGAATTACTGACTAACATCTGTCTGTCTTTAATTGAAAAACGTAAAAACTAAGAAATGATCAGCATGGGCGCAGATTTACAAAAAAAAAAAAAAAAAAACTGGTTCAATATACAATGGTTCGTTCCATATCATTAAATTTTATCATGCAAATGATAAATGGGACACGAAACTAAGTAACTATCTACTACTGCATCACAAAGCGTGGCACAGAGTTATATACTTAGAAAATCTCAAAATGAAATTCAAAAGGAAAATCCAGCAGATGATCAAAGTAGACATATAGGGTGATAAAAAAGTCAGTATAAATTTGAAAACTTAATAAACCACGGAATAATGTAGAAAGAGTGGTAAAAATTGACACACATGCTTGGAATGACATGAGGTTTTATTAGAACAAAAAAAAAAAAAAAAAAAGTTCACAAAATGTCCGACAGATGGCGCGTGAAAGATCTCTTGCGCGCGTCGTTTGGTGATGACCGTGTGCTCAGCTGCCACTTTCGTCATGCTTGGCCTCCCAGGTCCCCTGACCTCAGTCCGTGCGATTATTGGCTTTGGGGTTACCTGAAGTCGCAAGTATATCGTGATCGACCGACATCTCTAGGGATGCTGAAAGACAACGTCCGACGCCAATGCCTCACCATAACTCCGGACATGCTTTACAGTGCTGTTTACAGCATTATTCCTCGACTACAGCTATTGTTGAGGAATGACGGTGGACATCTTGAGCATTTCCTGTAAAGAACATCATCTTTGCTTTGTCCTACTTTCTTATGCTAATAATTGCTTTTCAAATCAGATGAAGCGCCATGTGTCGGACATTTTTTGAACTTTTGTATTTTTTTTGGTTCTAATAAAACCCCATGCCATTCCAAACATGAGTGTCAATTTCTACCCCTCTACATTATTCCGTGATTTATTGTTTTCAAATTTATACTGACTTTTTCACCACCCGGTACATTCCAATTGTCCTACGTTTGGTTGCTCCTGAAAAACTGACAGAGTTACTGGCGAGAAATATTCTGGGAAAAGAAACAAATAGGGTACTGTTGGAAAGGTAGGCCTCCATCTTACACAGGTTAAGCAATCATTAATAAAAAAAATACTTATAAACATATTAAAGCAGATGTCCATTTTATGAGGTCTTAAGCGTTTGAGAGCATTCCCTTAATCACATTTATAACATTCCGCAACGGCGGAAGTTGTTTAAAAATTATACCTTTTTTGCCGGCCACTGTGGCCGAGCGGTTCTAGGCGCTGTAGTCTGGAACCGCGCGACGGATACGATCGCACTTTCGAATCCTGCCACGGGCATGGACGTGTGTGATGTCCTTAGGTCAGCTAGGTTTCAGTAGTTTTAAGTTCAAGGAGACTGATGACCTCAGATGTTAAGTCCCACAGTGCTCAGAGCCATTTTGAATTTTATATGATTTTTTCTTACCCTGTAATTGCTATTATTGGCCACACACTGAATGACACGTCATAGCTAAGATTTCAAAGCGAGAATGTGTGTAAACTACAATAGGACTAATGCTCTGACAATCTAATGAGACAAGAAATCTTAGAGGTACTTAGAGGTATACCTCTATGCAGTTCTGTTTCTTTGACATTTCGATAGTCGTTCACTTTGTTCAAATGCACAATATGCAACAGCATGCTTTGCGTCTTTCCTTATTGCACACGTTTATGAGCTAACAAAAGAACACTTAGGTAAGGTTCTTGCACAAGTGAACAATAAAAATGTTGTGTTTATGAGTTGAAAGTTGAAAATGAAACAAAGAAGAAGAAGTACCAGTAAGAAAACAAACATTAGTTTCGGAGTTTGTAATCTCCCCACGGAAAATTACCCTCTACCACGCAATAATTAATAATTATCAATCAAATCATCCACATTTATTCACTTTTGGAAAGTATCTGATCGGATTTTCTAGTAATATATGCGCCGATAGCTCGTCGACGCCAAGGTATTTTTCTAGTACGTTTATTCTTTGGAAGAACAGAGATACATATATGTATTCTCCATGGTTGTTAGGGACGGATAACTAGGACAGCTTCGGAAGTATCTGTTGGAAGATTGTCGGGTTGCTAAAAGAGACATATTTGCTCTTCTTCTCGCTAAAGCGAGCTATTAACGTTTGTGCCACTAGCGGGTTATTTGAAGAGAGAGAAAAACTGTAAACGCAAATTAAGTAAGACTTGGAATCAACAGAAAACGGAACACGTAATGGAGATGGACTGAATATACAATTTTCCTCAGAAATAAGGTTTGTGACCCTTTTATTCTAGAGTGAGTGACGAATGAGTTCTCTGTCTGAATCTTGATGATTGTCTTGGCCCTGTAATTAGTGGGGAAGTTTCAGTTGTGACGAAGAGAGCCTGCAATCACCGAGATTTTATAAAATCGTCCAAAAAGGCTTCGGAGACATCTGAAATTCTAAATCTGTCGTAAAATGAACGAATTGTTCAAACGATCGATTTTCCCAACTGAATGCAGCGCTTAACAATAATAATAGATATAAAGATCTTTTACAGCAAGCCAGCCGCTGAATATTGAGACGAAGGGCTCCACCAGAGATTCTATTGGGCTGAGTTCACGTAATCAAATATTATATTTAAAACTGTATATAGAGAAAGGACAGAGAGAGAGAGAGCGAATGAAATTAGAGAAAATACGCAGAATCCTCCATTAGTATAATTGTTTCCCTGTCTTATCACGGATCAGCCTAAAGATAAAACAGGAGGCCCTTACTTTACTGTACAGGTTTATGTGTGAGAGACATTACACCAAGTTAGCGGCAAGCTGCATTCACATACTTTCATCATTTACAGTATAATCCATTATAAGTTCCAGCTTCATTTGCTATCGGAAAAAATACAGTAAAACTGGAATAAAATGCATTACGAAAGCATCCTTTTCACATGAAATACTTTTCTCGATTATTAGAATCATATCCACAAAAACAAGTTATATTAACGAGGCCAGCAAAAACTCATTCAAGATCAGAAAAAGGAGTGAAATTCCTTCCTGGCACTATGCTGTTAGTGTAAGAACTATAATTTTTTGTATTTAAAGCAGCTGTTGCATGCAGATAGGCCCCACCCACTCTTGCTACAAAACAAAGCATAACGCCTATATCGCCATGTCCCTTTTTTTTACCTCCATGGTCACGACAATTCTGCTTCATTTTCGTTACAATCTGTGACAGCAGCTCTCCAAGTGAACAGTAAGCTACACTTCTCAATACGATATCGGATGAGTGCGAATAGTATTGTTGATATTGGCATATAACACAGTTTTTACAATATCAGTTGTACGTAGTAGCATGAAAATAGGCATTAGCTAAAGAATGACATCCATTTGTCTTTCTGTAGTTTCCAAAGGACTCTGGTAGGTTTGCAAGGCAGTTTATTTACGATTTTCATATAACCTGCATATATTTACTGAAGAAAGTCATTTTCTCTTAAGACAAAAATGGCAAGTGAACAGCAAAAGCCTTGACCTTATCGAGAAAGATGCTGTGTATCTACTCAAAAATGTGAAGTTTTGTTCACTAACATTCCAGTCAAGTTAGCGAATGTGGAAGGTAGGAAAACTGTATAGAATGTATTGAATACTTTATTTAACGTATCAAGTAAGCCACAACAACTGTAGCTGAAGGGAGAATCAAACAGACATGATAATATGAGGGTTATTCGGAAAGTAAGGAACGATCGGTCGTGAAATGGAAAATGAAGTGAAAATCTAATGAAGCTATGCTCAGATGCGTTGGGCACTGTGTCTATCACGCCCGCCGATTGCATCATGTCGCTCTTGCCAGTTCTGAGCTCACAGTGAGAACGTATACATAGCTAGAAATTAGCGTATCCCACCAAGTATGAGGGCCTGGCGAAAGATTTCGCCTGAAGCTATGTTCTCCATATAACATAACTGTCATGCGGTTGGTTCTACACGACAATTCTTGGCCACAATCTGCAGGGGCAATGAAGATGCTCCTAAAGCTTTTTCAATATCGCCCGCAATATAGTTGGTAATTAGCTACCCCTGAGGTTCATCTCTGCTCAAATGAACCGCTGGCTATGAAGACAATATTTTGACACAGACAACGAGCTACAGTCCAGAGTAGAAAGTTGTCGAAAAGCACTTGCCGCTGTCATCTATAACGAGGGAATTGAAAAGTTGGTACAACGCTACGACAGATGTCTAAGTCTGAGCGGCGACTGTGTGCAGAAGTAGCTGGAAGGTGTAGCCAACCGCTGCAAATAAAACAGTTTTGATTTTCACTGTGGTTTCAATTTTGCGACCTATCGTTCCTTTCTTTCCGAATAGCCCTCGTAATATGTTAAAACTAATAAAACTGTTTCCCAGCACAGAAGAAACCAGTTTCATAAATGGCAAGATTCTTCAACACAGTCGCTTTTTAAGAAAAAGTAATTACATTTACAAAAAAAATCGTGTATTAGAAAGTCAACTGAAGTATAAGAATATGGGAATCATTAGACGCCGTACAAAATCGGCACGTGTCAAGGGAAGTGCCTGCGACAATTTGAACAGACAACAACAAAAATATATGTTTCTCACGCGTGAAAAACGTGTTTATGTTCTCTTGCTTTTTTCGTCTGAGTAAGATGCCGTTATACACATACTCGAAAATATTTCATTAATCTCACGGCTGGCTTTCTCGCCGTAAGGGGTGCTGACGTGGTTCTATCAGACGGTAACAACTATTACATTAGCGAGTGTCGCGACAGTAATGTGTTAGACTGCGACGCTACTGCATGTAATCCTCGACTACGAACTTTCCCACAGTATTTATGTCGCTCTTCTATATCTGATTCGTCTATTGGAAAGACACAGCAGAACGAGGAGCACCTCAGGAGATGTGCAGTGCATCTCTGGACTTCTATAAAAGCCGTATGATTCAGCAGCAGCTAAGACCCTAGCCGTGATAGCCTTTATTGAATGACAGCGGGAACATCTCGAACAGTGATGAATTCAAGAGGTGGTACAAGGAGGGAAAATACCCCTAGAAGATAAAAATTCCCCTTGAGAAACTCGTATCTATTTGTATATAACATTAAAAGTCAAAATAACGTATGAACTTAAGCTATCGTCTGGGCTGGAGTAATGTAACAAGTAATGAGCTAGCATTGTTTTGACAAAATTCAACTGCGCCGGCAGGGTGTTAAATCTGCATATGCTGATACGCGCAAAAAGGCTCCATTTAAATACAAAAGCTGCTGCCTGCTACAGACTCGGCGCTACTCAGCTTCCATTGTTGTAATGAATTTCAACTTCTTGTATGCAGCTATTTTAACAGTAACTCAGTGAACAGCCTACTATGGGAAAGTGACATGATTATTCAATGTGTATGCGGTCTTCGTCAATTTCTCGTATAAAAAAAGCGTGAGTGGCGAAAAGCGATTTGGAAAAAACAGACTTTATTTGCTTTCTTTTCTAATAAAAGACAGTGCACTGCAGAAGACATAGATGAGTGTGTGCCTATTGAAAGAATTGCTAGTGAATGTGAAGGTGAACTGCATACTGAATCTTCACTTATTCTTCCTCAGTTTTCGAACGAAAATTATACTATTTCTGACTCATCCTCAGTTATAAACCTAAAAAGAGTGTTGAACGCCAGATTAAGTACCGGCAAAAAATGGGAATGTATGTACAGTCGGCTGTACTTTGACCACTATCGGGGCGCAAATTGTGTTATGTGGATTTGAAAACGGTGTCGAAACTCTGCAAAAAGCACGGTGAGTAGTAAGTACCTTTTACTAAAATTAGAAAAGCTACTGGAAGCACCGAAAAGCTGTAAAAGAACGCCACTTCAGAGATCCGCGCTAAAGCCTGTGCACTTTAATACTGAAAATTACAGTGATTAAACGCTCCAAAAGTTAATCGCGAAGTAATGTCTTCTTCATTTCGAGGTTGTGTTTCCTTAGTATTGAAGAACACCCCCACACAACAAAATAGGAATCTCTAATTCGTAAGGTAGTATTAAGAAGCTACATTAATCTTGAAAACTGGGTTAATTTCAGAGTGAAAGGTCCATATACACTGATGAGCAAAACATTATGAATACTGCCCATTACGAGGTCGTGTGCTGCCTGGTCGCGCAGAAGGCACTTGACACGGTAAGACAAATATGTGAGTGGGGCAGAGAAAAATGGGGAATCACTCAAGCGACGATAAGTCGCGCAAATGTGCAAACTAGCCGACTTAAGCGACTGACAAAAGCCAGATGTTGCGGCCCAGTGCCTGGAAACGGCGAAGCTGTTCGCGTGCTGTTGGGGTGAGCGACTATGGAAAGAGATTGAAGAATGCTGAAACCACGAGTAGGCGACGATAAGTTGGACGTCCAAACTTCATCATCCATACCTCATCACAGAATATAGGGATCGTGGGCTTGCCCACTCTCTAAAGCAGGATATGCGGTGGTCTGTGGCAGCTCTGATGACAGAGGACAGCGCTGGCGCAGGCACGAGTGGTTTGGAGCACACCGTTCAGTGAACAGCCCTGAGCATGGTGTTCCGCAGCAGAGGACCCATACGTGTTCCCACGTTGGCCTAACAACATTGTCAGACATGATTACAGTATGCACAGGATCATCAAGTAGGACCGGGGATAAATGGAATCGTGTCACCTGATCGGATGAGTCCCATTTATTTTTAAACCAGGTCGATGTTCGAGCTCAGATACGCTGTCATCCAGGGGAATGGCTGCTCGAAACATACAGCGCGCCACGGACGCAGGCCTTTGAAAGCAGTATTATGTTATGAGAACGTTCATCTGGGATTCCGTGGAAGCTGCGGTAGTAATCGAAGGCACCATGTTACCTGTGAACTAAGGGAACATTATTAGGGACCACCTTAACCCGTTATCCTTGACGTCTTCTCTAACAGCTATGGGATCTTCCAGCAGGATAACTATCCGTGTCACAAATCCATAATCGTGCTGCTGTGGTTTCAAGAACATGATAGTGAATTCACGTTGATGTCTGGGTCATCAAATTCGACTTATCTGAATCCGATGAAACCCAAATGGAACGCTATCGGGCGTCAGCTCCACGCCCTCGAACCAACGGCATGTAAATTACGGCAAGTGTGTGGCCTGTGAGTAATATCTGCTGCTGTAAACTTCTAGAAACCTGTCAAGTATAGAAACCTATCAAGTGCTTCTATAACGCAAGGGACGCAGAATCAGTGCTGAATTTCGTTACAGAAGTGGACCAACGTGCTTTAAAGTAGGTGGACATAACGTGTTGGTTCATCAGTGTATCTTATCAGATATACTGGGGATGAGAAACCTACAGAAATTTTCATTGATAACGACAGATATACTGTAAAGAACACTCGACTTTTTGGTAAACGTAGGCCTACGTTATTCCGTACAATAATATTGTTTTACTGATTCTCATAATTTTATACTTTAAGATAAATAATTAATTTTGCTACACCTACCTAGTGTTTACACTATATAATTATCACAGATGAAGGGAAATTTTTACATATTAGTAACATTGCTATTTATTTAGTATGTTATCAATAAAATCTGAAGCCTGTAAGCTTTTCCCCCTCCCTCCCCCGTGAACTTAATATCCCCTCCCCTCCAGCCCCTCCCTTGAGGAAAACGGCTGTATTCATCAATGGTCTCGAGAGGTTGGTTGATAACGTACCAAAATAGATCAGAGCATATTGCAATACATTGTATGAAGCAGTACGGTAGCCTACTGAGTGTTACCCAGAAGTAGATTTTGATTTCGCAGATTTGCAAAGAAGATGATCACTTTCAACCAGTCTAACTTTCCTTTGTTTTTGTGACTGTTCTGATTTTATTAAGCGGTAAAGTTATTTGGGTTATTTTCGTGTGTTGTTGCTTCACTCCCTGCTTCCCTTGAATCAATCCAACACATATTAATGAGTATGCAGGAAGCGAAAAACCTATTTGAGTAGTGCTTTCTTTGTTTCCAGAAAGCCAGCTCCTCATGCTGTTTTACGACATGTTTACTGCTGGTGCAGAAATGACAAGCAACTCTCTTCGATTTGCTTTCCTTGTGATGTTACGGCATCCTGACGTCCAGGAACGAGTGCACAAAGAGACAAAAGAAGCAGTTGGTACTGACAGACTTCCAACTCACGAGGACAAAGACAGGTACTTAGATCAACTTTATACTGATGAACTTATGGGAGAAAATTGTTAAAACTTGACAGCTAGATGATGTTTGTAATTTAGTGATACATCTAACCAACTAATCTTAATATTCATAAACAGTTTACGAGACACTGATATTAAAACTCATTCCAAGACAAAAGAAAGGAACAATGACCCACGAAGGATTTACCCAAATGTGACAGGAATTGGTACATGTGATGTACTTATGCGGATCAACAGATGACAACAATTTCAGAAGGAAATGGGTCATAAATTGAGCAAGGCAATATCCCGTTGGTTCACCCCTGACCCTTATATCCTCCTGATGCATATTATGGCAAATTATGTCCAATTGGCGAGTTAGATCGCCAAAAACACGAGATGGTTAGAAAAACCTGCCAAAAAAGCTCCAACCATTCTCAATTGGAGAGATATCCAGAGACCTTGCTGGCCACGCCAGAGTTTGTCAAGCACGAAGACAAGTAGTAGAAACTCTCGCCGTGTGTGGGCAGGCATTGTCTTGCTGAAATGTAAGCCAGGATGGCTTTCCATGAAGGGCAACAAAATGGGTGGGTAATATAGTCGATGCACCGCCATACTTTGAAGGTGCAGCAGATGACAACCAAAGGGGTCGTCCTATGAGAAGAAACGGTACTTCCAGACCATCACTCCTCCTTGTCGGACATTGGTGGATGACAGTCAGGTTGGTATCTCATCGCTGTCTGGGTTGTCTCCAGACACTTCTTTGCTGGTCATCGGGGCTCAGATCGAAGCGGGACTCGCCACTGAAGACAATTCTAGTCCAGCCAATGAGACTGTCTGCAGACGTGTTGCCAGCCAAATGGCCCTACAACTGGGAGTGATAGTCTGGGGTACCATTTCATTTCATAGCAGGACTTCTTCGGTAATCACCCATGGCACCATTACTGCACAGCGGTATGTCCAAAATATTCTATACCCCATTTTTTTCACTTGCTGCTATGTTTTCTGACCCACCCTCTGGTTGCTTATGGTGGATCGTTATATGCCACTTGGCCGCTGTGACTGGGTTCAGGGCCCAGAGTGGCTATTAAGACACCACCCCGTTTCCCGACCTCACTCACATCGTTGCCCGTGTCCCGCAACGTAGAGGCGGACTCTATATTCTTCGTGTATGTACAATTATTATTTCTTGTGGTGCATCATTTTAAAACCATTACAAATAATATAATGGAATAGGGAAGCGAATTACAAATGAATTTTGTGTTTAAGAATAATTAAAAAGAAGATTCGTGGCAAATCATCCTGGTCTTACATTTCAGCAAAATAATGCCCGCTCGCACATGACGAGAGTTTCTACTGCTTGTCTTGTGCTTGCCAAATCTTACCTTGACCAGCGCGGTCACCGGATCCCTCCCTAACTGAGTAAGTTTGGAGCATTTTTGGCAGGGCCCTCCAACCAGCTCGGAATTTTGAGTATCTAAAGCACCAATTGGATAGAATTCGGCACAATAACCCTTAGGATGATATCCAGCAACTTTATCATTCACTGCCAAGCCGAATAACTGCTTACATGATGGCCAGAGGTGGACCAGCGCGTTACTGACTTGCTCAATTTGTGAATTTTTATGTCTTGAATAAATCAACCAATTTTTCTGACACTGTAATCATTTGTTTGTCTTTACAAGTACATCACAGCTACCTATCTCCGTCCCATTTGAATAATTCGTACGTGGTGCGTCGTTTGTTTTTTTTTTTTTTCGTTAGAATGTTTTGTTTTAACTATACAGGTAACTAGCCAGCAACAGTTGTTTACAAAATTAATTTTTTAAAGGCGTCTCGCTGCTCGGTTTTCTGTTTCCATGTCCACAATATCACTGTTGCACAGTTATCTACGAAATTTATTTCCATGCATACTCTCAATTTTCTGTTTTCTGTTACCAATAGCGTGATCCTCCATTTTTTCATTATAATCTGTTTATCTTTACCTCTCTTCTTGCAAATCTTACAATGCTGTGATTCCTCTATTGAACTTATTCTGTATAAGAAATTACTTGAATTCTTATTTGGGTTGTCATTAGTCCATTCTTTCTTGATCGTTCATCTTAGGCACTTGGGGAGCATAAAAATAGCTGCGACTTATTAATATTTGTTTCTTATTGTTGAGTGGTACTTAAGATAGGTAAATAAATTAGTGAAATCAATGTGAAGTGAAGTAGAAAATAAATGAATTTAGTTTAGTTTTGAAGAATTACTCACTGGCAAACAGCGGGCAGAGCAGCAGTGACAGATGAGCCAATGACCATGAAGTCAGCACGTTCAGGAGAAGCCATCAGCCTCCCCACATAAGCGGAAGCTGTCGATTCAGCTGTCAGGGCGTCGCCCAACCGGCTCACGGGTTTCTCAATTGCCACATGTGATCAATGGCCCTCGCCTACATTCCAAGAGCCAATGACCGCCGCTAAGAAGATTCTTCGAGAAGCTTTTCAACGTGACAGAAGAGGCAATGACCGTGAATCGTTCGCCTCCAGTGAACTGAAGTGAATAAATACGCGAGACACAGTGGGCCCGAGAGGAGCAGTAGTTTTCAGTTCAGTTTCGGTGCTGAAGACCGCCATGCACGAAGAGACTACATTGTACACGGAAGCACCAAGTCCGCCGCTGTAATGGAATAGCAAGCAGCAGCCTCGCCGCCAGAAGACAGAAGTTAGAAGGTATTCGAAGACTGATTTTTATGTACCCAGGTGACTTGTGAGGACGGGAAGGAGACGGCCTCACATCAGCAGTCACCTGTGAGCTGGGATGAAGACCTGACAGCCGAAGACTGGCAAGCGGGAGTCCGTTGTTCGAGTCCGGGACACTGGCCTTCCCCCGCCGCGCCGCTCCGCTGGCCGACCCACAACACGGACAGACGCGGCCGCTTAGAGAAGAGAAACACTGGGAAGCCACATCCAAGGTATCACCATCCGTTTCACGACTTCGTTGTCAATAATTAAACGGGCCATATCACAATGCGCGTCTCCAGTCAACTGGGCATAAAATTTAAGTAATAGTAATAATTTTCCAGAATTTCAGGAGCTGAGACCTATGGTGTCACAAAAGGCGAAGTCACTCGGCTTCAAAATCACTTTGATTATTTAACCCAATATTTGTCAGTAAGAAATGGCACAACACGTCTTAACACTAGGACAGGATAACAGCGAAAGGTAACTTATTCTAAAACTAATAAACAAAGAGCGTAAAGCTTCTTTTTTTCAGCAAATGCTTTACGCATTAATCTCTGGTAGTTGAACTAGTGTCTATATATTCATAAAAAAATTATATTATTGCTTTACATTGCCCCCTTGGGCGAATTGCCCGAGGAAATGTCAAATTCCGGGCAATGAGCCCAACCACTTTACACACTGGTAGTTCCTGACTCCTCTACACACGTACTTAAATGGCATTGTTCATTTCTTTAATGGAGTTCTCTTCATCACTTAGTTTATATAGTTCTGGTGCTGACACTGGTACTTTGCAAGGAAAACAAAACGTACACGTTAGGGCACACAAAATACTTACATACTAGATACAAAAGTTACTACATCGTCCATTACATTAAATACATGGATATTGCATTACATCGTCTTTTAGATCAAATTTATAGTTCAGTTCTTTACGACGATTCACAGTGTCATTGTTCCTATTTACAAAAACATCTTCAATCGCACGTTGACAATAACATTACATTTCACAAGTCTTTTCTATGATTCTGCAGTTACATTTTTGCTGAAAACAAGAAAGTTTTACAAGAACGTCGTATATTTTAGTGTATCGATCCAGGCTGTATGGCTGCAAGGGCATTTGGAGTAGTAAGTGGGAGAAATTCTTCCTTATAGTTGCTTATGCTCTCCACTTCCTCCCTCTTTTATACCAGGGTCTAAATGATAATGTCCTTTCTGGGTTTCATAGTTGTCTCATCATGGGCAAGGTAAACATGGAACAAATGAAATTCACATAGATTAGTACTTGTTCTAGCTTAACACTGACATATACACAAACATGGGTACTGTTAAATGAACATGGCTGTCGTTTTTTATGTTTTGTCTTGTAACGTGGGACGTAAATCATGAGCTGTAGTGGTAAGACTTTATTTAGTAGGTCAGGACACTGAGTCACTACGCCTCTTTGCAATATGGTGAGCGTCCATTTGAACGCAGATTTTTGCTTCCTATTCAAATTGTCCTCCAGCTTCACGCTGTCAGTCAATAATGTGTCAGTTACAAGCAACCGCACGCACAACAATGAGTTTGGCGACACGCTACGCGCCGTTTGGAGTCCAGATGTCGTGCAGACACCGCCGGATAGCGATGTAGCGCGCGCCGATCAATACATTTCCGTGAAGTGTTTTGTGCAGCGTTCGTAGTGTTTACGAAACTACTGCATCTGCTTCCACTATTCGTACACTTTGGTTATGAGAAGGGACCACAGGGCACCTCCTACGGTCACTGCACGAAGGTAAGTACTGCACTTTATTATTTAGCTTGCCAACGGCACACTGTCCTATACTTTGTACAAACACCCGTGCCGTAACAGGCTTTCTCGATTTACGAAGTCTTTTTTATTTCGAAGGAGAAAGCTTGTGGTATAATAGTATTCTCCCTGGTTCCTATGAGTGTATTTCACATGTCACTGACACTGAATTACTCACTGTCATTGGGTAACTATGCACCGTCCCGTTGATTTTCTTTGCCCCCCCCCCCCCTCCCCAAAAAAAAAAAAGAAATTGTAGCTCATGAGACCACTGGCTGGTTTTTAGTAGTTTATGCCCATGTTCATTATTTGCTCCTGTATTCTCTCTCCTAACTTTATCGGGATACATATTGCTCAAAATATTTCATTATAGATGTTGTTAGGTGAATGTGTTCACAGAACATACGTGCCTCTAGTACTACAGTTCGCAATCGCGATACTATCTGACTTCCCACAGGGCATAAGAGAACACGTTTTCGTGAACAACAGCACTTCCCTAACTTTGGATCGTACTATAGACGAACTTACACATCGAAATGGCACTACAAAAAATGAATGCACAAAACGTGCATATAGAAATTGTCTCCAAATGAGGCAAATCTGTTCATTTACTACCCGCGAGTTACTGTGGGGAGAAGAATTTCATCTTTATGTCACCCAAGATTGTATCAACGCATGGTACACATCAAGAACAAGTAGAAAGAAATAGAGAGCACATATAAATAAATAAATCACTATACTAAAATTCATACATAAATAGAAAAATTAAAATGTTAGGCAGTACGAACAACAGATTGATAATGAAGATTGGCCGCTATACGCTATACTGCTTTCTGAGTCTGTGTTCGTTCATGTTTACTTGTGTGCGTCATTGTATCACTATTTATTTATCGAACGTGACCTAAGTCCTTTCTTACTCTAATTCTTCACAAAACGTTTCCAACTCTGATTGGACAAAATATTGTAAACAAGAGAAAATCAGTGCATATATTGCTCTAAAGTCAGCATAGATTCTTGGTACTCTCATGTCGAAGATAAGAGCAATTATTAAAAGTTTCTGGTGTTACTGAGTGTCAAGTAGTGTACTTCTAAGTGATGTTGGTAATAGGCCTATTCTGTAACGTAGATCGTAAGTCGTAGTGACGTAAGAGTAATATAGTTGCTTCTCTTCGCCGATTGAAGTCTCGTAGCATCTCGATGAACGCCGCTTGTAAAGAATTAAGGTTGTTTCGGCATTGTCCAATTTCTCTGCCCATCAGTTTCCTGTAACTTACCTCGTACATATTTCTTTTACTTTATTCTAGAAGAGACGGTATTAAGTATGCCTCATATCATGTTGACAAATCGTACCAAAGCAGTGTACTTGCACTCAAACGTGTGTATAAAGTTGAAAAATTATTTTTATTTGAGCAAGATGACACTACTTTTCTTTCTTTTTTGTGCTTGGATCAGGTTGTCGTGCGTATGGTGTATAACACGCTAAACTTTCATTAGCAGCCAGAAATCATATCATCATCACAGCATAAAAAAATTTAAGATCGTTTTGCTCGATATATTCATAACTAAAGCCTAGTGATGTGGACACGTCAAAAAAAAAATATATATATATATATATTCTCTCTGTAACATGGGGTGTGCTTGCGTGACCGTATACTTATGTACCTTACCCTGTACCTTATAATCTTGAAACACAAGTGGAAAAAAAAACCTTATGTCTACTTTGTTCCGAGGTCTCTGCTAATTGTTCGCTCCAGAATCCTTTGTACACAAACTTAAAACCAAAATACCACTGTGATCAGAAGCTATTCAGTCAACCTTCCAAGTACATTCTATGTTATCATTGCTAGTCATCAACTGACGTTTGTGTCCTAGCTTGTTTGTGTATTGATTCCACAATCACTGACAAATGTAAACAGAAGTAGTGAAATGCTCTGATTCACGTAGCTGCATAGGAAGATATACCTGCTTTAACCTAATCGTATTTCTTCTTTTTACCATAGTTTACTTATTTCATTCGTGTGCATAGATAGATATAAAGTGTGATACTTAAACATGGTGGAATTTCCTCAAGTCTCTGTGTGAATAGTCCTTTGATTTTACCATTGTGAGGATACGCAAGTAAATAACATCCGTCATGCGGGATATATGCAATAATATACGGACCAGTATATCCTATTTGCCACTTTGCGTTTTTCTTGGCTGACAGAGAAGATTTCACATGGGTCTTAAGTAATACTTTTACTCTAATCACAAATCTGGTAACACTATGTAGCTGTTTGTCAAAATGTTTCTTACGGCGTTGAACTTGTTCTGCAATAGAGATCAATAACTGTCTCAACATTGGGGAGCATAATGAGGCCACGTTTAGTTTAACGTCCCATTATTACTGTTTGTATGTGTTTCGTTCGTCACTTCTATAATATTCACCCCCGAAGTGTTGTTACTCTATTGCACATTGCGATCATGATTTCGCCCTGAGGTTTCAGGCGTAATGTTACTTTGAGCTTGGGACTGATAGTGTTGATTGCTAATCGGGTACTGCCACTGCACATTTCGTGGGTTAGTCGTGTTGTTGCTAAATTGAGGCTGAAAATTACTGTGAGCGTTACCCCACTGATTTCCGTTATCGTTCCTATTCCAGTTTCGCTTCCGCTTACCGGAATAGCCAGAGCAGTTTCTGTCCCCATTTTTTCTTTTAAATCCCGGATTAAAATTTTGATTATAGTTGTTATTTAAATTGCCTCCCGAATTCGGGCCTGGCATATGCCCTGCCTCGGCGGAATCGACAAAAGCCGGTCGTGACTCAGCCGCGCCCAGTTTATTGTTGACGCCGTAATGCGGCTGGCGCTGCGGAGGCTGGTTGCCACCGCTGCTATGGAAATTATTTTGACTGGTGTGGCTTTGTCTTGCGTCTTCATTAATTAAGTCAATAGAGTCCAAGACAGACAGAAAATACTCCAAATTGCTTTCGGGTACTTGTACTAGCTTTTCCCGACTATTTAGCGGTAGTTTAGCTATCAGAATGCGTAGGACGTCCGTGTGTGTCACTGGTTCATCCCAGAATCTTGTGTTATTTAAATATTTCTCGAAGTACTTTCTGAGTGATCCAAATTTTGGATTATACTGTTCTGGGTTGAATAAGGCTTTTCTTAATCTCCCTTGCAAGCCATGTGACCAATAATTTGAAAGAAACGCGTTTTCAAACTGTTCTAATGTCTGACAAGCTTCTGACATTTCCATCGCCCATAACATTCCATCGCCTTGGATATAGCCCGTAACGTATTGTATCTTTCGCTGTTCCGACTACGTTTTAGGCAATACATTTTTGAATGACTTTACAAAAATTACCGGATGCACGATTTTTTTTCCGGGATAAACACTTGAATTTGTTATAAGACTCTTCTACCAAATCTGATGACAAAGGGGTTCAGCTATCTGCTGTTCCCTTCTTTCGTCACGGTGTCGTTGGTTACCGTACACCTCATAGTTTGGTGAATACACATGTACATTCGGGTCAGGATATTCTCTGGCCACACTATCGCTCTTACTTGTGGGTATGTTGTCAAGTTCTCCTGCTGCATGTTGGCTTCGTTCTTTCATTGTACCAAGTTTCCTGTTTAGTTGCTCGACTGTTTGATTCTGCCAACCTGGTAAGTCCTGTGTCAAAGTTTTCTGTATGTGGCCTATGTCAGTTTCCAGTTTAACTACAGATGTGTTTTGTGTAGTGTATACTTGCTCCATTGTGTTACTTATTGCTTTTTGTAGCTCTGTTTCTAGAGTACGGTTTATGTGTGTGTGTCTTTTTCTTCTAAAAAGACTGTTTTGTCAAGTCCTCAACTTGATTTACAGCTTCCTGCATTTTTGTATTGAACTCGGTTTGCTGTACGCTCACGGCATTGAAATTTTGAGTTAACTTACTTATCTGATTTGACACATCCTCAACTGTGGTTTTCAAATTATCAATATCCCGATTCATACAGTTTAGATATTCAAGCACCACTTCTATTACCTGATACGCTACCTCTCTTTTTAGTTGTGTTGTCAGTTGTGTCGTCAGGTTATTGTGCATTTCAGTAAGGGTTTTTAAATCACTGTCTAGCTTGTTCATTTGGTCTGTTACATTCCCTATCTGTGCTCTGACATTTTCTATCTGTGTATTCATTTGGAGTGTTACATTTCCTATCTGTGTTGTTATTATTCTTAACATTTGCATAATGCCTGGCTCTGCTGGACCTGGTACATCTGCGGAATCCGGAACAGTTTCTAGAGTTGACACATTTTCGACTGTCGCTTGCGACTGAGTACCACCAGTCGCTGCGACTGCGGTATCTGTATCTGCAATGTTTTCTATCTCTGTGTCAAGTATAGGTTGAGCAACTGAGGAGCTCTTGATACGATTTAGAAAAGGAGCAATGATTAGAGATTTCTTTAGACGTTCATCGATGTAAAATTTTGTTCTTCACTGAACGTAGAAACGTAGTATCTACTAACTACACCATCAATGAGTCACAATTGCAGCCACCTCATACCTGGGTATAAAAATTTGTCAGGACATTACATGAATTGCCCACATACTCTCAGTTGCATGTAATGCAGGTGGCGTGCTTCGATTTATTGGTAATATACTGGAATATTCAGTCACATTATGTAAATTGAAGGTGGAAACGGAAGGGGGGGGGGGGTGGCGCAAGGAATGGTACTGATGATATGAGCTGCCTGAGGACTTTATGCCGAATCAGTGACGACGAGGTAAAACGTTTGCCAGACTGGAACTCGAACCCAGGATCTCCAGCTAACTAAGAAATAGCGTTAACCACAGTGCTACCGAGACACACTGCTTATTCGCCAACCAGCGAAGTGTCTCGCCAACCTCCTCGTCCTACCTACACTCCCACTTAGCGCCACTACTTATCCGCAGTCACCGTGCATGTCCTCCGTGCTCCGTAATTTCAGATTCCTGCTGGAAATCTAACGTACCGGGTGTAGAAGTATGAAAACTGAATTTGGTCGCAATAATCACAGGTGTGTTGTTTGAAACTGATAAACAATATTTTATTCAAAATAATCTCCATTTCTATTTATACATTTCTCCCACTTCTCCGGCAGAGTATGAATACCAAGGAAAAAAAAAAAAAAAAAAAGAACATGTTCTTTTGAAGCGAACCAGTCAGCGGGCAATTTTCGTACATTTTCATACGAATTGAAGCGTTGTTCAGCGAGAGCGTGCTCCAGTGATGCAAATACATTATAATCGGACGGAGCCAAGTCTAGAGAATAAGCCGCATGCCCTAGTATTTCCCAACTGATCGCCTCTATCGTTTCCCTGACCCGTTTTGCTGTGTGTGTGATGGGACGCTTTCAGGGAGAATACGACTTTGTGTTGCCTTTTTCCATATTGCGGTCGTTTTTCACGTAATGCTCGATTTCAACCTGTCATTTTCTCCCTGTAGCGATCAGTGTTAACTGTTTCACCAGGTTTTAGCAGCTTATAATATAATATGTGACACCCTTCTGATCCCACCAAACACGGAGCATTGTCTTCTTTCCAAAGCGATTCGATCTTGCAGTAGATGTCGATGATTTGCCTGGAATCACCCATGATTTATGAGCTTAGGATTCTCAAAATACATCCATTTTTTATCACCTGTCACTATTCGATGGAGAAACGACTTTGTTTTGTATCTGGCGAGCAGCATTTCGCAAGCGGTCTTTCGATTTGCTTGCTGTCTTTCATTCAGTTCGTGCGGAAACCATTTTCCTATTTTCTGCACCTTTGCCGTAGCAGTCAACCGAAGAGAGACTGCTTTCTGCGTCACATTCAATTGTTCCGCGAGTTCCTCTTGAGTTTGAGTATAATCTTCATCCAATAAGGCCTGCAATTCGTTGTCTTCGAACCTTTTCTGTGGTTTCCCGCACTCGTTGTTTCTCACGTCAAAATCACCGCTTTTGAATTTTTTGAACCTCTCGAAACACTGTTTTTTCCCAAGAGCATTTCCACCGAAAGCTTCGACAAGAATTCGATGCGATTCTGCAGCTGTTTTCTTCGAACGATAATTAAAAACCAATGCTGTTAGCAAATCGTAGTTCGTAGGCACAAAACTCGACACAGATACAAACAGTAGCTTGAGTTACTGTGTGTTGATATTCGTCGTCAGCCGTTACAGGAAGCAGATGGCGCAGCAGACACGGTCTCACGGGGCCCTACTCTGAATACTAGCACCATCTGTAGGGAAATTCCGGTTTCATACTTCTACACTTGGTAAATGTGCATCTGAACTGACGGTTGTGTACTCGTAGCCCATTGAAGCGTATCAGTTACATACATGCGTTGTGTCCTTTCTTTCGGACATGTCCCTTACAAAATATTTTTGCGACATATCCCAGAATATTTCTCAGGTGTGGGGGATCTATACGAATTATGACTTTCGAACTTTATTCAAAGAGGGGCAGCAAATACCGTCACAGGCTTGAATGGTCCGTGACAGAGTTTCACTGAGATGCTAAAGAGACATGAACTGATAAAAGATATACGTCAGCTAGTTCGCGAACATCTACTTAAAAAGTTTCAAGGACCAGTTTTGAGTGAATAAGCCAGGAATACATTACAAACCTCTACGTATTGCTCCCGTAGCGACTACAAAGGCAAGATTAGACTAACCACAGTATGCACAGACGCATTCATTTTCCTCGCGCTCCGTAGGCGAAAGGTATGAGAAGAAGCTGTAATAAGTTATAAAATGGCAATAACCTTCGCCTCGCACTACATTTATGTCCCTGATCCTAAAATTAGTGAGCCTGTCTATTTCTGAGACGGGAAATGCACCACAGGATGAACACAAGGGCGAACTGCTGTGAGCTTGTGATGATCAGTTGGTCGAGAAATTACAGCTCATGAGACAACTGTGAACCTTGCAGGCATTTGTATTGCTTACATTCCAGGTTTTTATCGTGCATTTAAGGCCAGATACCAGGCCTCTTCTGAAGTGCGCATTTCCGGTCGATCTGGTACTGGCCGAAGATGATCATTGCCAAACTGCTGACCTGAGTCTCTGAGGCGCTTCCAGTGCTGCTGAGATGTCGTCTGTCTCCAGAAATGTTCGAATGTTGTATTCTGCAAAATAATGTCCATATGGCATCGTTTAGGCGTTATGTTGTAGACGTTATCAAGAGACTACACACTGTTCACAACGCAAGCGCAAACGTGAGTGAGACTTTGTCACTCTAACATAGTGCCCTTAGTTATCTTTGAATCGTACGCCTACTGGAAGTAAGGAGTAGGCCTACTGCTTTGCTATAGATGTAGCTTAATTTTGCTTTGTGCGGAAATCTTGACGGTCATTTACTGCAGTTCCTGTTTCTTTCATCTCATTTCATGCTTAGCTTCCAAATATCATTGAAGATAATTTTCTACAGCGGTCTGAAATTAGTAGGGCATTAAAAGGTGTAAAGACAGTTCAGACAGCTATAGTCGCTGAAAAACCTCTCGCCATATCGTGATCCGTGAAAGAAGTGTTATTGCTGAAGTTCGTGCTATCAGAAACACGTAAGCAATATTGCTAGTTACGTTCGGCATTCCACGCTTCCAGAATCCGTTAATATACGTGGCAACAGAAAGAGAGACTTGAAATACATTGAAGCGCCAAAGAAACTGTCATAGTCCTGCTCATGCAAATTAAAATTAGAATACGGCGCTGCAGTCGGCAACGCCTACATGAGACAACAAATGGCTGGCGCAGTTGTTAGATCGGTTACTGCTGCTATGAACGTGGTATTATACTCGGCGCATGAGTGATGGGACACAGCATCTCCGAGGTAGCGATCAATTGGAAATTTCACGAGTGTACCATGATTATCAGGAATGCGGTAAAACATCAAATCTCCAACATCGCTGCAGCAGGAAAAACATGCAAGAACGGGGCAAACGACGAATAAAGAGAATCGTTCAACGTGACAGAAGTGCAACCCTTCCTCAGATTGCTGTATATTTCAAGGCTGCGCCGTGAACAAGCGTCAGCATGAGAACCATTCAACGAAACATCATCCATATGGGCTTTCGGAGCCCTTAATGGCTGGACGACACAAAGCTTTACGCCTCACAAATGGTTCAAATGCCTCTGAGCACTATGCGACTTAACTTCTGAGGTCATCAGTCGCCTAGAACTTAGAACTAATTAAACCTAACTAACCTAAGGACATCACACACATCCATGCCCGACGCAGGTTTCGAACCTGCGACCGTAGCGGTCGCTCGGCTACAAACTGTAGCGCCTAGAACCGCACGGCCACTCCGGGCGGCTTTACGCCTCACCTGCGCCCGTCAACACTGACATTGGACTGTTGATGACTGGAAACACGTCCCCTGGTCGTACGAGTCTCGTTTCAAATTGTATCGAGCGGATGGACGTGTACGTGTATGGAGACAGCCTCATGAACCTACAGGCCCTGCATGTTATCAGAGTCTGTTAAAGCTGGTCGAGGCTCTGTAATTTTGTGGGGCGTGTGCACTTCGTGTGATATGGGAGGCCTGATATGTCTAGTTACGATTCTGACAGGTGACACATACGTAAGCATGCTGTCTGATCACCTGCATCCATTCACGTCCATTGTGCATTCCGACGGACTTGCGGAATTCCAGCAGGACAATGCGACATCCCACACATCCAGAATTGGGACAGGGTGGCTGCAGGAACACTCTCCTGACCATTAGACTCCCCATTATTGAGCATATCTGGTTGCCTTGCAACGTGCTTTTCGGAAGAGATTTCCACCGCATCGTACTATAATAGGTTATGAACAACCCTACAGGACTCATGATGTCAATTCCCTCCAGCATTAATGCAGGCAATAGTCGAGTCCATGCCACGTCGTGTTGTGGCACTTCTGTGTGCTCGTAAGCGCCCTACACGATATTAGGCAAGGATACCAGTTTTTTTGACTCTTCAGTGTATTTCATTACGCATTATAAAAAGACTTATGTACACGAAAAATGCGAGGTGCGTTCAATAAATAACGCAACAATTTTCTGTTCTCCACCGATTTCGGTTGAACGTAGCCTTCAAAATAGCATCTGTACCCCTTTCCACCCCGAACATCTTTTTTTTTTTTTTTTTTTTTTTTTTAAATGGTGAATAAAGTTGAATTCTCTCTATACTTGGGCATAATAGACACTGGGAAAAATAATAAAAAACTCTTCCACAAAAAATGTAGCGGGGAAACAACTAGCACAATCGTGAGGGTCAGGTTTTATTTCACCAAAATTATTCTCTGACTTCCTGCTATTTGTTCGATATTATAAGTTACCTGAGAAACAGTTATGAATAAAATATTATTCTTTCATTACTTTTATTTATTAGTTATTATAAAAAATGTTACATAGATTGCAAATCATATTCTGTGGCAAAAAAATTAATAATAAATTTTTTTTTATTTATTTTGTATTAGAAAGTCATGGTTCAGACTGCTTCACTTTTCGTGAAATAATTTGAAACAATCCTTTCCTTTTGCAAGACATAAGTACTGATTGCATTTTATGCACTTTGTCTTTGTACTGGAACTGCAGCGCTCATACTGACTTGTTCGTGGTGACAAAATATCATCCACTGTCGGCCATATCGCTTGTCCAAACCTGGTTTCGGATGGGGTTTGTAAACTTTTGCCTTTGTGGAGGTACTTAACGTGTCATCTAACGGTGTTTCAAACTCTTCAGCTCTCCTCTTTCTGTCTGGAAATGACAGAAGTGCCTCAGCTAGAGACATTCTAAATTTCAACAGATCCATAATGTTCTTTTTGGTTGTCTGGTTTTCACGACAGTGCTGTCGGTAGAGAAACCAGCAGTTGACCACTGAAAGGTCTATGAAATGCAGCAAGCACTTGAGTTTCCATTTTCTGGTTCTGAACCACGTTCGGTAACACTCATCCTGCTGGTCATGAATGTCTACGCCACCCATATTGGCATTGTACTGCTGAATTACAAAAGGGCAATCTACATCGAGATAGTGACCCTCCTGCTTACACCATCTTTGAACTTTACATTTTGGCTCAATGCCAGCACAGGTGGATGCTATCACGACCCTCTGACTGTCCTGCCACTCAGTAATTACTGCAGCTTCATCTGATCCAACATATGAATGTCACTCTCCTCTTTTCATTCTTCCCTCTTTCAAATTAACATTCGTAATTCTGTTTACCATTATTGTGCCGGTAGCCTCAATTCCTTTCGCCTTAAGCTTTGCTAAGAGAGGAATTGTGGTAAAGTACCTATCAAAATAAACAAAACTTCCTTGTGGGAGAGTCTGTGTTAGTCGTAAAATAACAGAAGATCCTAATCCTAATGACTTATCACCCAGAGGTGTAGTAGCCCCCTGATAAATTTTGAAATCCAACACTATACCTGATGCTGAGGTCATGATAAAGTTTTTAAGATCTACAGGCCTTGGTTTTCCTTTAACATATTGCTTCAGTTTGCAACGCCCAGTAAAAGGGATCATTTGCTCATCAATACTGTAGTAGTTAAAGCTATGAGGCAAACTGTGACATCTTCATCTTACTGTGTCAATCACTGGCTGAACTTTCCACAGTCTATTAGTTTTAGCTCCTTCATGTGGTTTTATAGTATCAACAAAGTGCACATTACTCCTGAGTGCAAGGAACCGGTCTCTAGACATAGTGTCACTAATAGCTGATAAAGAAATAGATTTCTTCCAGTACATGTGTAGCCTAGGATACCTTATGCACCCTATCATTAAATTTATCCCAAAAAACACCTTCAGTTCATGGCCTGTAGTCCCTAGGGATTACCCTGTCTTTGCAACACTATACATATTTGTATATTTCGCTGCCTCTTCAAAAAACGTTTCAGTGAAATAGGCACAGAAATATTCAGCAGGAGTTCCAATTGGTGAAGGATTCTAGAATTAAAAAGAAGATATTTTAGTAAGGAAATGGGAATGATACACGAAACAGGTAACTCAGATCGCTCCTCTTTGTCACTGACCCTAACAGCACTGTAATTAATGCTTGGTGGATGAAACTTCGGAACAAAATTTTATCTCCGAGAAAGCAGTGGTCTGACACCTTCTGTGACACTGTGTGAACTCCTGCGCTCTTCAGGAACTTCAGGAACTTCTTCGGCACTCAAATCATCATCAGACGAGTCGTCTGCCTGCTGAATATTTGAAGGAGAAGGAACAAACTCGTCGTCTTCATCTGACGAAATGCCACTCAAATCCGAATCCTCTAATACAGAACGGATTTGACTGTCTGATAAACCTGCATACAACAACGGGAATGTGCATAAAAACTTTCCCATTCAAAACTGTATGAAAAGCAATAATATAGGGAGGCCAATGACACAATCAACAACACCCACTCGAGGATGGAGTTACACAGTCAACACCTAACCCGCACAATTATGCTAGTACAAATTAAACGCACAATTACTGTGCAAATATATGAAGTTATTAATAATTATCAATATCACAACGTTGTACACACTATTACAAATAACCAGATCCAGCAAATCACCGAAACAAGTCAAGTTAATTATGAGCTACTAACAAGGCGCCGGCATAATGCTCACTTCCCGATCAATTTAAACAACATGGGCTGCAATCTGTTGGCGCCGAATGGCAACATAAGCATGAGAAACGCGTAGCTCACAACCTGCAGATCGTTGCAGGTCGGTTGGAAGCAAGGCAAGAAAATTCAGTTTGTCGTAAAAAAATGAAAACCGAACCCGCATGATCGTGTGGGTTCGGGTGGAAACGGGTAACAGAGTTGTGTTGGGAAACCAGAGTAAGCAGATTGTGTGTATTGACCTAGAAACAACGAAGAAGCTTCGTCCCCGCCGTAGCCCTCAGTGGTTCACAACCCCACAAGAGGCTACAGCAGTCCACTCACCTCGCCGCCGCCCCACACCGAACCCAGGGTTACTGTGCGGTTCGGCTTCCGCCGCCCCCCCCCCCCCACCCCCTCGGGAACGTCACACACCAGACCAGTGTAGCCCCAAATGTTTGCGTGGTAGAGTAACTATGGTTCTTGCTGGACTGCCCATGGCCTTAGAAAATATATTCCACGACCAGCTAATAAGCTGTCTAACTACAAACAACTTATTAGACGAATACCAATCAGGTTCATGAGCTCACTCAAAGCGTAAGTGTTTGCGAAAGTATACTTGACCTCTTAGCAACAAATAATCCTGTACAAATAGGGAGTATGATGACAAATACAGGATTAGCGACCACAGTGCTGTTGCTGCTAGGCTGAATACCGTAACACCCACAACCATCAAAACGAAACGCAAGGTACATCTGTTTAAAAAAGCTAATAAAATGCTCTTACTGTTTTTTTAAAAGACAGTCTTCACTCCTTCCGATCTGATCATGTAAGCGAAGAAATGATGTGGAATGATTTCAAAGAGATAGTATCGACGGCAGTTGAGGGATATATACCACATAAATTAATAAGTGATGGTACTGATTTCCCACGGTACACAAAACGGGTCAGATCGCTGATGCAGAAGCAACGAAAAGAGCATGCCAAATTTAAAAAAAAACTCAAAATCCCCATGATTGGAAAAGTTTTGCAGAAGTTCGAAAGATAGAGCGTAATTCAATGAAAGATGCTCTTGATAATTTTCACAACGAATTCTGTGTCTAAGAATCTCGCAGAAAACCCAATCAGATTCTGGTCATATATAAAGCACACCAGTGGCAGGAGGCAATCAATACCTTCACTGCGCGGTAACAGCGGTGAAGTCACTAATGACAGTGCCACTAAAGCAGAGTTATTAAACACGGTTTTCCAAAATTCCTTCACCAAAGACGCCGACGTAAATATTTCTGAATTCCAATTAAGAACAACTGCCATGATGAGAAACATTGAAGTAGACATCCTCGGTGTAGCAAAGCAGCTTAAATCACTTAATAAAGGCAAGGCCTCCGGTTCAGACTGTATACCAGTCAAGTTCCTTTCAGAGTATGCTGATATAATAGCCCAATATTTAGCAACTATATACAACCGCTAGCTAATAGAACGATCCGTACCTAATGACTGAAAAATTGCTCATGTCACACCAATACCCAAAAAGGAAAATAGAAGTAATCCGCCCGTATCACTAACGTCGATTTGCAGTAGGGTTTTGGAACAAATATTGTGTTCGGACATTATGAATTACCTCGAAGAATATGATTTATTGACACATAGCGCAGATTGAGAAAATATCGTTCTTGTGAAACACAACTAGCTCCGTAAACTCATGAAATAATGAGTGCTATCGACAGGGGATGTCAAATTGATTCCACATTTTGAAATTTCCAGAAGGCTTTAGACACCGTCCCTCACAAGCGTCTTCTAACCAAACTGCATGCCTATGAAATATCGCCTCAGTTGTGCGACTGGATTCATTATTTCCTGTCAGAAAGATCACAGTTAGTAGTAACAGACGGAAAGTCATCGAGTAAAACACAAGTAATATCCGGCGTTCCACAAGAAAGTGTTATAGTAGCCCTCTTAGATTGCTTTCGGATGATGCTGTCTTTTACTGTCTTGTCATCAGATGACCAAAACTAATTGCAAAATGATTTAGATAAGATATCTGCATGGTGCGAAAAGTGGCAATTGACCCTGAACAAAGAAAAGTGTGAAGTTATTCACATGAGTACTAAGAAAAACGGCAAATTCCTATTACGCGATAAGTCACACAAATCTGAAGGCTGTAAATTCAACTAAATACTTAGGGATTACAATAACAAATAATCTAAATTTGAACGATCACATAGATAATGTTGCGGGTAGAGCAAACCAAAGACTGCGATTCATTGGCAGAACACTTGGAAGATGCAACAGGTCTACTAAAGAGACGGCTTACACCACACTTGTCCGCCCAATTCTGGAGTATTGCTGTACAGTGTGGGTTCCGGATCAGGTGGGACTGACGGATGACATCGAAAAAGTTAAAAGTAGGGCAGCTAGTTTCGTATTATCGTGAAGAAGGGGAGATAGTACCACAGATATGGTACGTGAGTTGGCGTGGTGACCATTAAAACAAAGGCGTTTTTCGTTGCGACGGGATCTTCTCATGAAATTTCAATCACCAGTTTTCTCCTCCGATTGCGAAAACATTCGATTGGCACCCACCTACATAGGTAGAAATGATCATCACGATAAAATAAGAGAAATCAGGGCTCGCACAGAAAAATTTAAGTGATAGTTTTTCCCGCGCGCCGTTCGAGAGTGGAACGGTTGAGTGTCAGAATGAAGATGGTTCATTGAAACCTCTGCCAGGCACTGTATTGTGGATAGCAGAGTAATCACACAGATGTAGAGGTTTCTGTAAACATCACAGCACACACCCGCCTTAATAAAAGTAACAGATGACCTGAAGCTTGCCATGGATTCATAAGAGGCAGCTATCATGTGCTTCTCAGTCTTCACCAAAGCCTTTGACACCATCGACTGTGACATCTTAATTTCCAAACTTTGCAGCCTAAATTACTCGCCAAGTGCAGTGAAATGATTTCGCTCATACCCGAGGTCTCACCAGCTATGCTTCATGTCCGGCACCATAAAGTCACGATGGACACTCTAGCGTCCGTCGGCCGTCGTAATTTAATATATACATTATTGTTATTATTATTTTTTGATTGTTGCCGACTTACGTGGTGGGCCTTAATAAAAATGATATTTAAGTTGAACAATGTAATAAACTTTTCATATAAATTTCCTCGGCTAGTCAGTTCACTTTAAAGCAAAAGATCTTTAGTTATTAATTACAACTGCGGCCCACACACGCGCGAGAGTATTTTCTTACCTCCGTTAAGCATTATATTGTTTGTGCCTTGATTCTGTTGCCGGTGCTCTTGCCTATTCCCGTTACCATTTGGTACTAAGTTACTACCGTTACTGTGGCTGCTATTGTAATCGGCTTTTTGTTGATTATAGCCTGCATGGTTCCACTTGTTTTCGGTTTTCATCTCTTCGATCAATAAGTCAACAGAATCCACTATTTCCATGAATTGTTCTATATCGTATTCCGGCACATTGATGAAATGTCTTTTAATTTCACTGGGCAACTTCATTTTTATTAATCTGATTATGTCACGTCCGGACATTGGCTCGTCCCAGTACCTGGTTTTGTTTATATACTTTTCGAAATATTTGCGTAACGTTCCCATCTTAGGATTGTACATTTCTGGACTGTACAACTCCTTTCGTAGTCTTTCTTGGACGCTATCGGACCAGAATTTTTGCAAGAATGCACCTTCAAACTGTTGCATCGTTAGACATTTTTCGGACACGTCGGTGGCCCACAATGCCGCGTCACCTTGAATAAAGGAGACCACGAACTGTATTCTTTGTCTTTCCGTCCATGTCCTGGGAAACACATTCCTAAAGCTCTTAATAAATACAACAGGGTGGACATTTCGTTTTTCGCTATTGAAGGGTTGGAATGTCCTGTGTTTTATTACATTGTCCTCCTTTTTGCACGTCTGATTGCTACATTCTGGGACATTCATCACTTCGTGATGTGCGCTGCACGATATCGCATGTTGTTCGTGCTCATAATTCGCATTAGGTTGCGGTTGCGCACTCGCACCCTGCCTACCGTCAGCGTTATTATAGTAATCAGTACGCGGAGTCGGATTCATGATCTGTCCGCCACTGTTTACATTGCTTTCCAACGCAGACAGTCTCCGCGCGACCTCCTGTTGCCAATTTGGCAACTCCGCTGTCACACGGGATTTGATCTCTGTTAATTCGGCATGTAGTGCAGCAGCGCTAGCGTCAATATTTACACTCGCGGCCGCAGTCGCTTGTTCTACAGCTGTTTTTACGTCGCTTTCAACCTTTGCAGATATCTCGCGATCCTTTACTTCTAGCCATTCATTTAATTCTTTTTCTACTTTTTGAGCTTGCACTTCCAAATATGCGTCAATACTTTTCCGTGCACCTATCTCCACATTATCCACGCGGTTGGTTAAAGTCTGGACATTGTCTTCAAGCCTAGCCTGCGATATCTGTAATTTTTGCATTTCGCCGGCTAAGCTTTGCACGAGATCGGGATTTTCTTTGCAAGCGTCCCGCATCTCGGCAAGTTCGCTTTGGATCCTATCTAGTTTCGCTTCATTGCGCTGCTCTTGCTCACGTAGCATCTGAGCCAGTTTCTGATCTCTTTCCCTATCTCTTTCTTCTAACCTGCGCAGAAATTCTGCAAATGGGTCTGCAATCGGTGAGCATACTGGTGCCCCGCTTAATCTAGCACTCGATTGGCCCCCCTGCCCAGGCAGTGGAGTTGTTACTCTATTCCCATTCTGCCGTGGAGCGTCATTCACCGTCCACAGATCCTCGCCCCCCGCTCCGGAAATTATGTTATCCGAGGCGGTGGCTTGGGATTCGTTTACGTTTTGCAAATTATCCTCACTTTCCATATTAACCGAATTTTGTTCTTCTGGTACGGATGCTTTAGGTTGTCCTATCTTACCCATACTAAATTCACTTTAAGCCACTGACAAATCTTTAACACTGATACACACACGAATAATTATCCCCTCCAAAAATAAACATATAAATAAACAAAACGAATAATTATCCCCTCCAAAAATAAACATATAAATACACAAAACACCGAAGGTATCTCATGTGCACATGGGTTCGATATTCCGCACAGAGCTACACAGGATGCTTGCACAATAGGCCTTACCTTACTTATTTTTCTTTCTCGCAATCCTCTTTCTTTTCTACACTTTTTCCTCTCCAGATCTCCTCAGGGTGTGGTTTTGTTGTTGAACATGTAAAAGAATTCATACAAGCATTAATATTTTACAACAATTAGACACATACATAATTACATTCAGTACAGTAGAATCATATTAATCGGGCCCCAAAGTTGCGGCGCCAATCTCGCGTCCGTCGGCCGTCGTAATTTAATATATATATTATTATTGTTATTATTATTTTTTGGTTGTTGCCGACTTACGTGGTGGGCCTTAATAAAAATGATATTTAAGTTGAACAATGTAATAAACTTTTCATATTACTTTCCTCGGCTAGTCAGTTCACTTTAAAGCAAGAAATCTTTAGTTATTAATTAAAATTGCGGCCCACACACGCGCGAGAGTATTTTTCTTACCTCCGTTGACCATTGTATTGTAGTCGGAGTCCTGGCTCTGGCTCTCAGCTATGGTACTGAAAATAAAAATCTTAAAGCTAAGTATTTCTGCAACTTCGTGCGGCTGTGGAGAAAAATTGATATTATGCTAATAGCGGGCGAGTTTTCAGCTTCCGTTAAATTTTCATAAGTTAATATCGCCACGTAATGGCGTCGTTGGCTGCATCGGCCGCTGCGATTGTTGAGCTGTAAATTACTTGAATGCAGGTTAATTCAAGGAAGGCAGACATGAAATCGGGATCACCTCTTACAAATTAAAAGTGCACAATAATATTAAATCAGTATGTTATATGCTTAACTCATACAAATATGCTTACATTCGTCAGCACACGCAAGATGTCCCTCTAGACACATTCAAGACAAAAGAGGAAGTGAAGTCGACTAAAAAAATTAACAAAAGAGTGTAACTTGCCGTCTCTTTAGATCATTCTGTCATAAATTATTTCTTTGCAATCTAAACCTACACAGAGAAATTATTATTTTACGGCTACATGATAAAAATTTGGCACTGGGGACGCTATAACACAGGTACCATCAGGCACCCCCAGGGTTCTGTATTAGGTTGTATCTCTTGATGTGTTACCAGTCTTGTCCTATTTCAAATACCTCAGGTATGCTGATGACCTCCATCTGTATCTAAGTGCAAAACCTATAAATCTGAAGACACCTATCGAGAATCTCAGTACCGACCTGTGTGTACTATCAAAATTGGCACAGGATATAGGATTACACTTGAACCAATCCAAAATCCAAGCAGTACTGATTTGTCATTTTACGCTCGTTAGTCCAAAATATCGGGAATCCTACCACCTTTAACCCAAAATGGGACAAATAATAACTTCTCTTCTTCAGCAAATAGTCTAGGAGTAATAATAGATGAAACTCTAAATTGGACTGAAGATGGAACTGTAATGCGGAAGAACGCATTAGCGTCTTTCCGTGACCCGCACGAGCTATGGGACACAGCATCTCTGACGTAGCGAGGAAGTGGAGATTTTCTCCTTGACCATTTCACGTGTACACCGTAAATATCAGAATCCGGTAAAGCATTAAATCTCCTACATCGCAGCTGCCGGAAAAAAATCATGCAAGAACGGGACCAGCGACGATTGAAGAGAATCATTCAACGTGACAGAAGAGTAACGCTCCAGCAAATTACTGCAGATTTCAATGCTGGGCCACCAACAAGTGTCAGAGTGAGAACCATTCAAGGAAGCATCATCGATATGAGCTTTCGGAGCCGAAGGCCCACTCGTGTACCCTTGATGACAGCACGATACAAAGCTTTATGCCTCGCTTGCTCCCATCAATACCGATGTTGGACTGTTGATGACTGGAAAAATGTTGCCATGTCGGACGAGTCTCGTTTCAAATTGTATCGAGCGGATGGACGCACACATGTGTGGACACAACCTCATGAATCGATGGACCCAGCATGTCAGCAGGGGACTGTTCGAGCTGGTGGAGGCTCTGTAATGGTATGGGCGTGTGCAGTTGGAGTGATATGAGACCCCTGATAATTCTACATACGACTCTGACAGGTGACACGTACGTAAGCATCCTGTCTGATCGGCTGCACCAATTCATGTTAATTTTGCATTCCGACGGACTTTGGCAATTCCAGCAGGACAATGAGACACTCCTCACGTCCCGAATTGCTGCAGCATGGCTCCAGGAACACTCTTTCGAGTTCAAACACCTTCTCTGGCCACCACACTCCCCAGACATGAACATTATTGAGCATATTTGGGATGCCTTGCAACATGCTGTTCAGAAGATATCTCCATCCCCTCGTACTCTTATGGATTTTTGGCAGGCCCGTACGATTCATGGTGTCAGTTCGCTCCAGCACTACATCAGATATTGTAGAGTCCATGCCATGTCGTGTTGCGGCACTTCTGCGTGCTCTGCACGATATTAAACAGGTGTACCAGTTTCTTTGGATCTTCGGTGTATCCCTCCTCGATCTTAACACTCTTGTCTGAACTACACGGCGGAAACACTCGTTCGAATTTGAGAAAATCCTTTCTGTCTCACCATCATTCAGACACGTTCTAGAAGTCATTCTCAGCAACAGGAATCGAACTCTGAAACAACCTCCCCCCCCATTATTACTGGGAACTAAATAACATCTCCAGCTTCAAAAGACAGGTAATGACATATCTATTAAAGCAACAAGAAGACTTCCATTGCACCTGTATACACTTGTAACCCTTGTTCATCCCTTTTTTCAGCCTGATCTTCCTCATTTCCCAGTATTCTTACCCGAAGTAGTCACCCTAAATTTCCTTTCTGCAGAACTCACTACGTCAGAAAACATGTATTTTGTAGACCTATAAATTCTTCTTATATCTGCCATTATCATTATTGTTATTAATGTCACAATTATTGTTATGACTATTATTATTATTATTATTATTATTATTATTATCACTATTAGTGGCTGCAGCAGCAGTAATACAGGTAATGCCAGTATCTACATCTACATCTACATCCGTACTCCGCAAGCCACCTGACGGTGTGTGGCGGAGGGTACCTTTAGTACCTCTACCGGTTCTCCCTTCTATTCCAGTCCCGTATTGTTCGTGGAAAGAAGGATTGTCGGTATGCTTCTGTGTGGGCTCTAATCTCTCTTATTTTATCCTCATGGTCTCTTCGCGAGATATTCGTAGGAGGGAGCAATATACTGCTTGACTCTTCGGTGAAGGTATCTTCTCGAAACTTCAACAAAAGCCCATACCGATCTACTGAGCGTCTCTCCTGCAGAGTTTTCCACTCGAGTTTATCTATCATCTCCGTAACGCTTTCGCGATTACTAAATGATCCTGTAAGGAAGCGCGCTGCTCTCCGTTGGATCTTCTCTATCTCTTCTACCAACCCTATCTGGTACGGATCCCACACTGCTCAGCAGTATTCAAGCAGTCGGCGAATAAGCGTACTGTAACCTACTTCCTTTGTTTTCCGATTGCATTTCCTTAGGATTCTTCCAGTGAATCTCAGTCTGGCATCTCCTTTACCAACGATCAACTTTGTATGATCATTCCATTTTAAATCACTTCTAATGCGTACTCCCAGATTACTTATGGAATAACTGCTTCCAGTTGCTTACCTGCTATTTTGTAGCTAAATGATAAGGGATCTATCTTTCTATGTATTCGCAGCGCATTACACTTGTCTACATTGAGATTCAATTGCCATTCCCTGCACCACGCATCAATTCGCAGCAGATCCTCCTGCATTTCAGTACAATTTTCCATTGTTACAACCTTTCGATATACCACAGCATCATCCGCAAAGAGCCTCAGTGAACTTCCGGTGTCATCCACAAGGTCATTTATGTATATTGTGAATAGCAACGGTCCTACGACACTACCCTTCGACACTCTTACTTCGGAAGACTTCTCTCCATTGAGAATGACATGCTGCGTTCTGTTATCTAGGAATTCTTCAATCCAATCACACAACTGGTCTGATAGTCCATATGCTCGTACTTTGTTCATTAAGCGACTGTAGGGAACTGTATCGAACGCCTTGCGGAAGTCAAGAAACACGGGCATCTACCTGGGAACCCGTGTCTATGGCCCTCTGAGTCTCGTGGACGAATAGCGCGAGCTGGGTTTTACACGACCGTCTTTTTCGAAACCCATGCTGATACCTACAGAGTAGATTTCAAGTCTCCAGAAAAGTCATTATACTCGAACATAATACGTATTATGGCTACGAAGTCTTTCGCGACGTATTTCCTGAGTAAAAATTTCTCGGTGTACATGCCGCGTCAAATCAGAATAAATCTCCGAGCTTTCGACCACTACCTCCATGGTCGTCGTCAGGGCTAAAACTGACTGTCGTGAACTAGCGAGGTTCCCAATTTTATATGTAAAGGACGGCTTCTTATTGGCTGGAATACGTCAGCGATATGGCGCGTAGCGAAGTGGTGCCCTCTACTTCCATAGATGTACGAGTAGTTGCTATCCCACGTTGCTTGCAGCGCCATCCCTTAAATCAGGAGGTAAAGTGCGAGAAGTTTTTCTCTGCGATTTTTCTTTATCCAGTGCGCTCTTCCAAGTGTTGCTAAGTGCATAGCCGTTGTCTCTATTAAAGTTATTATCGCTAAGTCTAATTTCGACTGCTTCCCGGATCACAGAGTCCCAGTAATTCGATGTGTGGGCTATTACTCTGGTTTCTTCAAATAAAATCTTATGCTTGTTAAGCAGGCTATGTTCAGCCACCGCTGATTTTTCCAAATATCTGTATTTCAGGTGGCGTTGGTGCTCGATGCAGCGGTCTGCAACGGTTCTTACAGACTGGCCCACGTAATTCTTGCCGCATTCGCAAGGAATAGTATAAATTCCCGGCACTCTTAAGCCGAGACTATCTTTAACTGGTCTCAACATTTCCTTAATTTTCCTAGGTGGTCGGAAAACTGGTTTTATTCCTTGCCTCTTCAGGACTCTGGCTATCTTGCTCGTTGTAGCACCGCAAAAAGGAAGCCGCGCTATGTGTTGGTCCTCTTCTTGTATGTGGCCGGCATCGTGTCTTACTTTCTTGGACAATACTGATTTAATTTCACCGGCAGAATAACCATTCCTCTTGAAAACAGTCGTCAAATGGTTGATCTCGGGACCGAGGTGGTCCTTGTCGGAAATAGTCCTGGCTCTGTGTACTAAAGTATTCAGCATAGCTCTCTTCTGAGACGGATGATGGAAGCTATGGCTATGCAGATATAAGTCTGTATGGGTTGGCTTCCTGTACACAGAATGGCCCAGTCGTCCATCCGGCTTTCGCTCTACCAACACATCTAAAAAAGGTAACTTCCCTTCCTTCTCGACCTCCAATGTAAATTTTATGTTTGGATGTACACCATTCAGATGTTCGACGAACTGCTGCAGCGTGTCGCTGCCGTGTGGCCATATTAAAAAAATGGTTGAGATCATTAGTGGAGTGGAACAAGCAGTTCGTCATCTTCCTCAAGAAGCAGCGGATGACGTAAGGCTTGCTACTAGCCGGATTTTAGCGACATCCAAGCCGCCTAAGTCAAACATCAGCAGAGAGGAGAGACAAGGACTGAAATTGTTGCAGAAGGATGAAGATCTAGTTGTTTTACCTGCTGACAAGGGGAACGCCACGGTAATCCTCAATGCTACAGATTACCATAAGAAAGTTGGATTATTACTGGAGGACAGCACATACCGGGTTCTCAGACGGGATCCCACATCGGCGCTCAGCAGGAAGACAAGGGAGCTACTAAAAAACTCTGGCCTCTCTGACGAACTGGTGAAGAACTTACGGCCGAGAGCACCTAGGCCACCAAGACTGTACGGTTTGCCAAAGGTTCATAAGGAGAACGTCCCGTTGAGACCGATTGTTAGCGCTATTGGCTCTCCTACGTACAAGCTTGCAAAGCACTTAACTAAATTGTTGGCGCCTATAGTTGGTCACTGCCCAAATCATATTAAAAATTCAAAAATGTTTGTTGATATCATAAAACAGATGAAGATAGGCCCAAGTGATATCATGGTCAGCCTCGACGTGGTTTCTCTGTTCACCAAAGTACCTGTGGATGACACATTACAATTGTTGTCTGCTCATTTCTCCTCAGAAATTTTGAAGTTGTTCCGGCATACCTTGACGACCACTTATTTTTTATACAGTGGAAATTATTATGAAATGACGGATGGAACAGCCATGGGTTCGCCATTGTCACCAGCAATAGCGAATTTTTTCATGGAGGACTTTGAAGAACGAGCCCTGAGCAGTGCTCACCTCCGCCCATCATGCTTCTACAGATACGTCGACGATACTTTTTTAATATGGCCACACGGCAGCGACACGCTGCAGCAGTTCGTCGAACATCTGAATGGTGTACATCCAAACATAAAATTTACATTGGAGGTCGAGAAGGAAGGGAAGTTACCTTTTTTAGATGTGTTGGTAGAGCGAAAGCCGGATGGACGACTGGGCCATTCTGTGTACAGGAAGCCAACCCATACAGACTTATATCTGCATAGCCATAGCTTCCATCATCCGTCTCAGAAGAGAGCTATGCTGAATACTTTAGTACACAGAGCCAGGACTATTTCCGACAAGGACCACCTCGGTCCCGAGATCAACCATTTGACGACTGTTTTCAAGAGGAATGGTTATTCTGCCGGTGAAATTAAATCAGTATTGTCCAAGAAAGTAAGACACGATGCCGGCCACATACAAGAAGAGGACCAACACATAGCGCGGCTTCCTTTTTGCGGTGCTACAACGAGCAAGATAGCCAGAGTCCTGAAGAGGCAAGGAATAAAACCAGTTTTCCGACCACCTAGGAAAATTAAGGAAATGTTGAGACCAGTTAAAGATAGTCTCGGCTTAAGAGTGCCGGGAATTTATACTATTCCTTGCGAATGCGGCAAGAATTACGTGGGCCAGTCTGTAAGAACCGTTGCAGACCGCTGCATCGAGCACCAACGCCACCTGAAATACAGATATTTGGAAAAATCAGCGGTGGCTGAACATAGCCTGCTTAACAAGCATAAGATTTTATTTGAAGAAACCAGAGTAATAGCCCACACATCGAATTACTGGGACTCTGTGATCCGGGAAGCAGTCGAAATTAGACTTAGCGATAATAACTTTAATAGAGACAACGGCTATGCACTTAGCAACACTTGGAAGAGCGCACTGGATAAAGAAAAATCGCAGAGAAAAACTTCTCGCACTTTACCTCCTGATTTAAGGGATGGCGCTGCAAGCAACGTGGGATAGCAACTACTCGTACATCTATGGAAGTAGAGGGCACCACTTCGCTACGCGCCATATCGCTGACGTATTCCAGCCAATAAGAAGCCGTCCTTTACATATAAAATTGGGAACCTCGCTAGTTCACGACAGTCAGTTTTAGCCCTGACGACGACCATGGAGGTAGTGGTCGAAAGCTCGGAGATTTATTCTGATTTGACGCGGCATGTACACCGAGAAATTTTTACTCATAATACGTATTCCAAAATTCTACAACTGATGGACGTTAGAGATATACGTCAATAGTTCTGCACATCTGTTCGACGTCCCTTCTTGAAAACGGGGATGACCTGTGCCCTTTTCCAATCCCTTGTAACGCTACGCTCTTCTAGAGACCTACGGTACACCGCTGCAAGAAGGAGGGCAAGTTCTTTCGCGTACTCTGTGTGAAAACGAACTGGTATCCCGTGAGGTCCAGTGGCCTTTCGTCTTTTGAGCGATTTTAATTGTTTCTCTATCCGTCTGTCGTCTATTTCGATATCTACCATTTTGTCATCTGTGCAACAATCTAGAGAAGTGCAGTTTTCCTGTGTGAAACAGCTTTGGAAAAAGACATTTAGTATTTCGGCCTTTAGTCTGTCATCCTCTGTTTCAGTACCATTTTGGTCACAGAGTGTCTGGACATTTTGTTTTGATCCACCTACTGGTTTGACATAAGACCAAAATTTCTTAGGATTTTCTGCCAAGTCAGTACATAGAACTTTACTTTCGAATTCATTGAACGCCTCCCGCATAGCCCTCCTTACACTACATTTCGCTTCGCGCAATTTTTGTTTGTCTGCAAGGCTTTGGCTATGTTTGTGTTTGCTGTGAAGTTCCCTTTGCTTCTGCAGCAGTTTTCTAACTCGGTTGTTGTACCACGGTGGCTCTTTTCCATCTCTTACGATCTTGCTTGGCACATACTCATCTAACGCATATTGTACGATGGTTTTGAACTTTGTCAACTGATCCTCAACACTATCTGTAGTTGAGACAAAACTTTTGTGTTGAGCCGTCAGGTACTCTGTAATCTGCTTTTTGTCACTTTTGCTAAACAGAAAAAGCTTCCTACCTTTTTTAATATTTCTATTTACGGCTGAAATCATCGATGCAGTAATCGGTTTATGATCGCTGATTCCCTGTTCTGCGTTAACTGTTTCAAATAGTTCGGGTCTGTTTGTCACCAGAAGGTCTAATATGTTATCACCACGAGTCGGTTCTCTGTTTAACAGCTCAAGGTAGTTTTCAGATATAGTACTTATAAAAATTTCACTGGCTTCTTTGTCCCTGCCACCCGTTATGAACGTTCGAGTCTCCCAGTCTATATCCGGCAAATTAAAATCTCCACCCAGAACTATAACATGGTGACGAAATCTACTCGAAATATTTTCCAAATTATCCTTCAGGTGCTCAGCCACAACAGCTGCTGAGCCAGGGGGCCTATAGAGACATCCTATTACCATGTCTGAGCCTGCTTTAACCGTGACCTTCACCCAAATTATTTCACATTTCGGATTTCCGTCAATTTCCTTCGATACTATTGCACTTCTTATCGCTATAAACACGCCTCCCCCTTAACTTTGTTAGTTCCTAGTCAGTATAATTTACTCACACTGTCACTTCAAACACTCAAATCATTTTAAAACTAATTTTCACATTTAAAATTGTTAATTCTTAGGTAACTATGATTTAATAGATACTGAATGTGTGCAAACGTAGTCTGATGTAAGGGAAGCCGTGACGGCCCTAATCAGATCAGGTTAAATAACTGAAAATAAACACATACCTTTCATTACACAACCAGGTATCGGAAATGATTATTAAGTTATTACGGAATAACCATCAGGTCTTTGGTGTGACTGACAATAAACCAATGTTAAATGTGTTTTAGTCCCTTATCGGTCTGATCACTGTAACAACAAATGTTAAAAGTGAGCAGGATTAACTTCAGCGCATTGCCGGTATCGACGTAGCAGGGCATCCCTTGTTCAATGGAAAATGTGTAGCGTTTTCTGCATGTGTGTGGCAGCTGAAAAAATTGCAACTAATTCCTTCTGAGCCCATAGTGGTGGAACATACGTCGCTTTTCATGAAGCCCCAGAGAAAGAAGTGAAATGACATGATGTCCAGGAATCTTGTAAGCCAATGTACAGGTCTTCACCGTCCAATAAACCGATTGCCGAAAGTACGAGTTAATCGTGCACCTGCCGGTTTGGCACACAGATCCTCTTGCATGAACAGTCTGTACATTGGCCACTTGTGTCGAGGAAGCAACATGTAGGGCCCAAGAAAGTAATCGCCTGCCATACTGTCCCAAAGTTCACTGCAAACAGTCTCTGATGACCTCGCGTAACTGTACGTGCGTTATCAGAGGCCCTTACATGCGAGCTATGACAGCTGCACATACCTTTCCGAGTAAACTGAGTTTCTTTCCTAGCATAAGCAACCGTGTGCGGTTATTTTTAAGCTTCATCTCCTATTTAGCTCGTCACTTATTCTATCCATTCTATTTTTTGATATACGTTGATCCACGGTTGGGAATATAAGGGCTATTTAGCCACGACCCATGTATAAACTTTCACGTATCCGTATGCGCATGCGCATTCAAGTAACTTCCCTTGTCTTGCGCATGTGCATAGGTAGCGGGTCGGGCGTGTAAGTGAGCGACCATTTGTAGCTGCAGTTTATAGCGGGTCATGGCCCATCGAACATAAGCCGGTGTGAGGTGGAGGTTACACCATTAAGTTAAATAACGGTTTAGATTTTGTACGTATGTACTGTTCGTGTTTTCCCTGTTTTTCGTTTATAAATGTATAGCTATGGTGTTCTTTTAATCATTGAGAAGGGTCTTCTTGGGCACTTGTGGGTTTTATTGTTCTGAAGAAGGTCCTTGTTTCGCAATCGAGGCGGGTTTCTAGTTTTTTAATATATTAACCAACGACTGCTGACGCGCTGCGATGTTGAATGTTCATAACTGATTCGTCTAGACGGGCAACGAATCCACCCTCTTCAGTTCGGATGCACAAGTACTCCGACCTCCTGCGAGAATGTAGTAGCGAGAATGGCGGAAATGGACAGGGACAGCGGACAGGTGGCGCTCGATGGGAATGTGGGTCGGCCGTGAGGCGTGCTGAGGCGGTCCAAATGGTTCAAATGGCTCTGGGCACTATGGGACTTAACATCTGAGGTCATCAGTCCCCTAGAACCTAGAACTACTTAAACCTAACTAACCTAAGGACATCACACACATCCATGCCCGAGGCAGGACTCGAACCTGCGACCGTAGCGGTCGCGCGCTTCGAGACTGAAGCGCCTAGAACAGTTCCACCACACTGGCCGGCTCGAGATAGTCCGCGCAGTTGCAATAACACTGTGTCTTGGATGATGCAGTGGTTAACGCACCTGCCTCGTGTAACATCATAGATTAAGGGTCGACCTGCGACAGCAATCGCACAACTTGCGTACGGGTCGGTAGACGCCGCCGCGAGCTCTTAAGAGTGCATTGCGTTCGCAGGCGCGCGTGTTGCGTACGGGCCGCGAGGTGCTGCCACGAGCGCAACCGTATGTAAGTGCCGACGGAGTTCGGCCAGCTCTCATTTTGTTGGCATCTCATTTTTGCCTATTCTCTTATTTGCTTAGTTGCTTAGCTGTTATTCGTTTATGGCTCATGTGATTGTTCTCTCTTTCAGCCATTCTGATTGTTTTGATTTACTCCCAATTGAGAAGTGCTCATTTTGGCATTTCACTTTTGCATATTTCTCATTTTGCTAATAATATGCTCCGTGGCTTTTTACAGTTGAATTAATTAACATAGTCTCATATACTGTTTGTTCATTTCAGCCTGTTCATATTTTGATGTTCTTTAAATACTGTAATAATTATCGGAAGCATTTCTTCCCTTAAACTTGCGTAAAGTATTCTCGATGTAGAATTTGTTCTGTGACACAGGTGTAAGGTTTTGAATATAAACTACACTCCTGGAAATGGAAAAAAGAACACATTGACACCGGTGTGTCAGACCCACCATACTTGCTCCGGACACTGCGAGAGGGCTGTACAAGCAATGATCACACGCACGGCACAGCGGACACACCAGGAACCGCGGTGTTGGCCGTCGAATGGCGCTAGCTGCGCAGCATTTGTGCACCGCCGCCGTCAGTGTCAGCCAGTTTGCCGTGGCATACGGAGCTCCATCGCAGTCTTTAACACTGGTAGCATGCCGCGACAGCGTGGACGTGAACCGTATGTGCAGTTGACGGACTTTGAGCGAGGGCGTATAGTGGGCATGCGGGAGGCCGGGTGGACGTACCGCCGAATTGCTCAACACGTGGGGCGTGAGGTCTCCACAGTACACCGATGTTGTCGCCAGTGGTCGGCGGAAGGTGCACGTGCCCGTCGACCTGGGACCGGACCGCAGCGACGCACGGATGCACGCCAAGACCGTAGGATCCTACGCAGTGCCGTAGGGGACCGCACCGCCACTTCCCAGCAAATTAGGGACACTGTTGCTCCTGGGGTATCGGCGAGGACCATTCGCAACCGTCTCCATGAAGCTGGGCTACGGTCCCGCACACCGTTAGGCCGCCTTCCGCTCACGCCCCAACATCGTGCAGCCCGCCTCCAGTGGTGTCGCGACAGGCGTAAATGGAGGGACGAATGGAGACGTGTCGTCTTCAGCGATGAGAGTCGCTTCTGCCTTGGTGCCAATGATGGTCGTATGCGTGTTTGGCGCCGTGCAGGTGAGCGCCACAATCAGGACTGCATACGACCGAGGAACACAGGGCCAACACCCGGCATCATGGTGTGGGGAGCGATCTCCTACACTGGCCGTACACCACTGGTGATCGTCGAGGGGACACTGAATAGTGCACGGTACATCCAAACCGTCATCGAACCCATCGTTCTACCATTCCTAGACCGGCAAGGGCACTTGCTGTTCCAACAGGACAATGCACGTCCGCATGTATCCCGTGCCACCCAGTGTGCTCTAGAAGGTGTAAGTCAACTACCCTGGCCAGCAAGATCTCCGGATCTGTCCCCCATTGAGCATGTTTGGGACTGGATGAAGCGTCGTCTGACGCGGTTTGCACGTCCAGCACGAACGCTGGTCCAACTGAGGCGCCAGGTGGAAATGGCATGGCAAGCCGTTCCACAGGACTACATCCAGCATCTCTACGATCGTCTCCATGGGAGAATAGCAGCCTGCATTGCTGCGAAAGGTGGATATACACTGTACTAGTGCCGACATTGTGCATGCTCTGTTGCCTGTGTCTATGTGCCTGTGGTTCTGTCAGTGTGATCATGTGATGTATCTGACCCCAGGAATGTGTCAATAAAGTTTCCCCATCCTGGGACAATGAATTCACGGTGTTCTTATTTCAATTTCCAGGAGTGTATATACGAAACTGTGATTTAAAAGGAATTTATTTTTTCATTTTTTACTACATTAGACGACAATTTTGTGATATGAGGGAGAAATTTAAGGGGCGAACCCACGGAAATAGTCTTAAGTGATCCGCTTTAAAAATAAAAATTTGTGTGAAACTGAAAGACGTGACACTGTAGGCACCGTATATATATATAATAAAAGTATACATCACACTCGTAAGCAGAGATCCCAGGTTCGAATCCTGGTCCGGTGCATATTTTCACTATTCGCCGCTGATTCTGCGTAATGTCCCGATGCAGCTGACGTCAGTAACCCCTTCCATTTCCTTTCTCCTCCCCTTCAACTTCAATTTACATGTAAGGTACACTTTGTTCATCTAGTTCCAGTGGGCGTACTTACGGATACACGGTGCTCACTTGATATGCATTTCCGACACCTCACTGCTGAAGTAATACACTCACTGATCAGAACTGTGTGGACACCTATTAATGGACATTAATATGGGGTGTGTGCATCTTTTCCCTTTACGATACCATTAACTATGTTGAAGACACTTTCAGTGTCTGAAGTGTCTGAATGTCTGTGGAGGAATGGCAGCCGATTCTTCTTGAAGCAGCCGAAACCAGAGAACTTAGAGATGTTGGAAGCTGAGGTCTGGAGTGAAGTTGACGTTGTAGCTCATTTCAAAGAAATTCTGTTTGGTTCAGGTGGGAACTCTGGGCAGGCCAGTACATCTCAGGAACTCTATTGTCCACAAACGGTTGTTGCTTCACAGATGCTGCTTTATGAGAGAGATGCCGATGCAGTCAGTCGTAGACTCTGAAATGCTCCTCTACTCTACGCAATGAATAATAGTGTAAAATGTGTTCATATCCTTGCGCATTTGTCGTTTTCTTAAGCTCTATAAGAGGACCACAATGTAACCACAAAAAAAAAAAAACTCTCCTACCGCTACACCACCTCCTCCGTACTTCACTGTTGGCACTAGACATGATGGCAGGTAACGTCCTCCAGTCGTGAGCCAAACCTAAGCTCTTCCGTCGGATTGCCACAGGGTATGGCCGAGATTTATCACTGCAAATAACATGTTTCCACTCATCAACTGTCCTGTGACGCCGCTCTTTACACCATCACAAGCATAATTTAACATTGATTAGAGAAATGTGTGGAGTGTGAGCAGTGCTCGACGATTCTACCCAACTTCTTTCAACTCCATACGCGCACAGTCATTGTACTAGCTAGAAATCTGGTAGCACTCTGGAACTCACTAGCAGCTGCTCCTGTTGATTTCATGCGATTTTTTTACCATCACCTTCCGGATTTCTTCGTGGATCCTGTCCGTCAGTATATAAGTTCTGCCTGGTCCTCGTCTAGCTAGTGATTGTTCCTTCACGTTTCGACATCACTATCACGTCACTGATAATCGACTTGGGCAGCTGTAGGAGGGTTTAAATGTTTCTAATGGATTTGTTACTCAGTTGACATCCAATGACTAGTCCACGTTCGAATTTCGGAGCCGCGAATTGAGGAGTCTTATCGACATTGACAAGATAATCCGGTCGTGTTTGAATTAATTAGTAGCTAATTGCAGAGGTGACTGGGAAGTACTACTAAAATGCGAGTTCAACTCTCATAAAGGTCCAGATCGTCCGCTCATATTAACATCTCTAAACTCTGTGATTTCTCTCCCCACATCCATCACTCCTGGCGGCTCACCTACAACTGCCCAACGCTACGGGCTGTTCACTTCCAACTGCCCAACACTACACTGGCGAATAACTTCCAACAACGTGTCCTACCAGCCATAGACTGCACACAGCGCAGTCAGCGGTTTTAATACAGAGCGCTACGTGGTGTTGGCAACATAAAAACCTAAACAGCCTACTTACAGTATTGCTTTTCTTGTTAAGCCAGGACATGGGTGAAACTTGAGCCCAATCAGACGGGGACTTAATCGCAAAGTTTACGTTTCAAATACATTTCGACTAAACTAAACTCCACCCGAAGAGACCTCGGAAGACCCAACGGTATACACCGACCGCCGCGTCGTAGTGAGCCGACACGTGTACTGGATATGGATATGGAGGGAAATGAGGTCAGCATACCGCTCTCCCGGCCGTTGTCAGTTTTCGTGTCCGGTCATTTCTACTAACTAGGGCAATATTTCATACCGAAAACGGTGGCGGCTCGTAACACATATTTGCATATACAGGGTGACAATTAATGGACTACATGAATTAAAATCGTCATAACTTCTGAACGGTTTGCGTTAGAACTATCACACTGCACTGTTGGCCGCAGGACTGGATGGGAATTAGTATGCGCATGGTTTAGCAACAAAGCCCACTTTCATTTGGATGGGTTCGTCAGTAAGCAAAATTGGCACATTTGGGGGACTCAGAATCCGTATTTCGCGATCGAGAAGTCTCTTCAACCTCAGCGCATGACTGTGTGGTGAGCAAGATGAGGTTCATGAAAGACGGAGCTCGACCCCATCGAAGCTGGAGAGTGTTTGATGTTCTGGAGGAGCACTTTGGGGACCGCATTCACGCTCTGGGATACCCAGAGGCCACTGGCATGAGCCTCGATTGGCTGCCGTATTTTCCGGATCTCAAAAAATGCGACTCCTTTTTATGGGGCTATATTAAAGACAAGGCATACAGCAATAGCCCCAAAACCATTGCTGAGCTGAAAACAGCCACTCACTAGGTGATCGGCAGCATCGATGGTTCTACAATTCAGCGGGCCACGCAGAAATCCACTTTCCGTCTGCGCCACATCATCGCCAATGATGGTAGGCACATCGAACATGTCATAACCTAAATCCGAGCATGTGTACTGACGTTTACATGTTGAATAAAGTGTGTGCACGCCGTAGTTTTTAATTAATTTACGTTTTTTCGATACAGTTCAATAATTGTCACCCTGTATCTCGCAGTCGGTTCGTATACAGTCGCATGTTTACTTGTCCTCCTTTTTTGCCTGTATTATCACACACTTTTTTTCCTTTAGTTTTCGTTATTAATTGCGATGTTCCGTCTGCTCCGATGTAGAGTGAATTAACGCCTTCTTCTCAAAGGCTGTTAGTACAGGTTTTTTCTAACTGAGACAAAAGCTTTGTTGAACTTAGAGCATTAACTAACATTTATTAATCCGTTACATCCCATATATCTCGTAATTCGCCACGGCAAGAACAGTGTCGCTTCAGCACTGTTACTGGTAGGTGTACCTGGGTCATCCAAGAAGAGCGGCACATTCTGAGTTGCGACACTTTTCATTCATAAGGTAAGATGAACGAAATTTTTAAGGTGAGTGATTATCACAAGGTCCGTATTTACACACTGTCTGTACCTTACATTACAATGTCCTTCAGACATGTATGCATGTCCGAAGAAACAGACACTGTTTTGACTATTACAGTTGTTGTAAATATTACTGAATTTCGTGCGTTGCAGCTTACAAAAAAAAAAAAAAAAAAAAAAAAAAAAAGGCATAGAATTCCTTTTCTCGGCGAAAAGTGTTCTTATAATATATAAGCCCATTTATGATTCTATGTTTTCGTAAATTATGTTCCTTAAATTGTACCTAATCGATGTCCCTTATTAAACCGCATTAATTTTTATAAATTATAATTTTATATTTTCCTATCAAAATATTTTAAATTGTTTTCATTTTTTATTCTAACTTAAGTACTAATTAATTTGGCCTGATGGAAGTTCGAATATTGTAGTATATTACGTATACTACCGTAAAATGGGCAAATGTGTTACGTGGGCGGTCATAAAAAAAACAAAAGAGTTTTTAGAAAACAAGAAAAGTGATAAAACTTAAAGAAATAAAAAAAAAAAAATTTCTTGACATCACCTGACATTCGACGAGAACAGAACTACATGTCCATATTACTATTGTAACAAATAAAACGATTTATTGGCAAAAATAATTATTTGAAATTTGAAGGAAGCTTATAGTAATTCAACATAAGCCTTATGGAGTTCTTTAAGTCGGTTTTTCTGAAGTATTGCATTTTTTAGTTGTGTCATAGTTATTGCTGGGGTACGGTATGATTTCGTTCATGACTTGCAAGGTGTCCATGTAATATATCTACTCCTAAAGCCGGCTTATTCCTTCACTTGATTAAATGTTTCGAGATTCATCAAAGTTTGTTTAGTATGAAATGAGAGATTATTTAATGTAAACAAAACTAAATTATGCCGTGCACTAACAGAAACTTGTTTTTCGATGCTTATGTTTGAAAAGCAAACATAAGTTCATAGTATTTGTGGATTGAGGGATAACTTTTCAAAATGTTCAGTGGTATATACTCTTTGATACCCTGAAGGTAGCTGGTGTAAAATGCAGGAGGCGAAAGGTTATTTACAATCAGTACAAAAAGCAGACGTCAGTTATAAGAGTCACAGAACGTGAGAGATAGGCTGTAATATCGGCAGGGTTGTGACCTGCCTACGACGCTACACAATCTGTACATTGAGCAAACAGTAAAGGAAACCAGGAAGAAATTTAGAGAGAAATTTAAAGTTCACATCGAAGAAATTAAAGTGACGTTTGCCATTGTCATTGCCATTTTGCCACAGATGACAAAGGCTATGGAAGATCAGTCAGACAAAATTTTGGAAATAGATTATGAGATAAAATCAACAAAAGATAAAAAAAGTGGAATGGCATATGGTCGAATTAAATGAGGCGATGCTGAGTAAATTAGATTAGGAGACTTGATGCTAGAAGCAATAGATGTATGAGTTTTACTAGTTAGATAACAAAATAACTAGTGATGACCGAAATAGAGAGAATGTAAAATACATACTGGCAGTCGGAACAAAATTTGATACATCTAATATAAATTGAAGTGTCTGAAAGTCATTTTTGAAGATATTTTTCTAGGCTGTATGGAGATGGAAAATGGAAGATGAACAGTTCAGACTAGAAAGGAATAGAAACTTTTGAAATGTGGTGAAACAGATGAAAGGCGAAGATTAGGTAGGTAGATTATGTTAGTAATGAGGAGCTACCTGAATCGAAATGGGAAAAAAGAGATTTGTGGCACAATATGACTAAGATATCTTCCAAACAGAAACAAAATAAAGCTGATGCTACATTTGAAGTACAACTACTTCAAGAAGAGATTACCCAGTTACTATATTAAAAAGGCTTGAAGAATATGTAAGTTTAAATATAAAGACCAATAAAATTAACCAGGAATGAAACAATGTAAAGGAAGCAGTAATAAAAGCAGAAAGAGAAGCACTTGGCACAAGAAGAGAAAGTTTTTTCAAAAGGGCCTGCTGTATTGGGATGAGGAAATACATAGTGTAATTGAAAATAGGAAACGTGCCTATTTAAAAGTGTTTAATTCCCTATACGATCAAGATCTGAGTCTAGATTATAAAACTAAATCAGCTGAAGTCAAAAGGAAAGTCACAAAAGTTAAAAACATTAACTGGGAAAAATGAAGTCGGAGGAGAACAAAACAAAGCATACACAATAATGAAACATTTAAACAAAGGGGATAAGGGCAATCTACAAACAAACACAGCATCTGAACCTAATTTGTTACAATATTATAAATCAGTGTGGACAGATGTGCTAGATATACAGGTGATTCTGTCTGATTCTGAACCACATAAGAATGTAGAATTAATAACTCTGGAGGAGCTACAGGATGCAGTAACGCCTAGCAAGAAGAGGGAGACTCCAGGATGTGAAAAAAATCAATACAGAACTGATAAAATGCGCGCAAAATATTGCAGAAATAAGAACATACGATTTTATGAATATTTTCTGGCGAAGTGGTTATATACCTTTGGGGTGTTATATATAGCCCAGATATGCCCAATTGATAAGAAAGGAAACAGACATGAATGTCAGAAATGCAGAGGTATTAGCCTTCTGAATTTAAGTTATAAATTATATGCTAGAATTTTCCGAAAGCAAAATAGCCAATCGCTGACTGTGCTACATGATGCCCAACGTGGTTTTCGAAAATGCAGAGCATGTTTGGGCTGAATCTTCACCTCGACATAACTAACAGAAGAACATGTGAATTCAATTAACCAACGTTTCTTGCCTTCATTGACTACGAAAAGGCGTTTGATAAAGTAAACTGAAACAAATTGCGGGAAATTTTAAGAAACAGAGAGATTGGATATCATATGAGCTGCATATGAAAAACAAAATACAAATGAAAATGGCAAGCAGCAGACATAATATGACTGAAATAAAACAAGGAGGTAGACAAAAGTGTCCATTCGCACCCACTCAATTAGTACTCTATTTTTTGCTGATGGCCAAGAAAATATTAGGCAAAATGAAAATGACTTACAAGAAGGTGCATTTGATCTAATTAAAATAGCCAGAGAATACAATCTGAAAGTCTCCATCAGAAAGATAAAATCAGTGGCATTTTTAGGACATCTTCCCATCCGAGTTAAGATTGAAATTGATAAGTAGCTCATAGAGATAATTAATAAATTTCAACATTTAGGGCGCTGTATTACATACAGTGCGAACAATGAAATACAAAAAAGTTAGACCTGTTTAATTATTTGTATGGAATTTTTCGCAGAATATTGGGAAAGAAAGTTCACATAGATACTCTACTGAGGTTCAGTAAGGTTCTGGCTACCAGCACTGCTCAATTGATGCGATAACTGAACTCTTTGAAGAGAGATGAAAAGAGAACAGAAGGATATGAAATGAATTACCTTAGACACGTGGCTGGGTATACCTTGATGAATAAAAAGAGAAATGATGACATCCGAGCTGAATCTGAACATGCAAAACATAATTAACATAATTAAAGAATATCAGTTCAGATGGGAAGAATATATAGACAGTATTCCAGATGGAAGTATCACTAAAACAATAAAACAATACAAAATAAGAAGCAAAAGATCTTTAGGAAGACCAATAAAGAGATGTCACGAACAATTTTGAGGGTGACAGAACAGACCAAAACGTCCAACCCTTAATGTAGATGTACATGTATGACTAAAAGAAGGAATGGTTAATAGGAGACATTCTGAGGCATTAAGGAATCCTCAGTTTGGCAGTAGAAGGAAATGGGAAGGGAGGGGTGGGGGGGGGGGGAGGGTTATAGAGGGAGAGTAAGGTTTGATAACAGTAAGCAGATTCGACTGAAACACGCTCGCGTCTTGTACTTGCGGTGTATAAACGTAGATGTAGAAATGGAAGTAGAAACTGTAAGGCAGAAAGTGCGTAAATGGAAGTTTTCCACCTGTATTGGAAGTGGTCAGAGTGACATGCAAACTAGGCGTTGTTTTGGAGCTGACAGATATGGATAACACGAGGGAAAGAGCCATCTGTCCTCGCTAGCGTGGAAGAGTGCGCCCGGAAGTGTCGGCAAGCCGTGCAGCAGCGGGATTGGGTGAGCTGAGCTCCACTCCCCTCCCTGCCGCGCCCGCCACGGCGGCTCTGGGCTTACTGGCTGTCGGTCGCTGGACGCGGCGTCAGTCCAGTGCTCGTCGGGCGATGGGAAGAGACGACATGCTTTCTCTGGTGCTGCCCCTGCTGCTCGCCTCAGTCGCCCTGGTCGTGTGGCTCTGGGGGCAGCTGAGGCGCCCTCCGCGATTCCCGCCAGGTAAGGCGCCACCTGCTGATGTGGAGCGTGATTCTTATTGAAGACCCCTACACACATACCAACCCTTCGTCCGATAGACCTCCCGACCAATTTCATGCCAGCCTACACACGTCCCGTCCGCTGCACTCAGCGATTACAGTGCCGCAGCCGCTATTGTTGTGACTTGTTAATCTTAAATTCATTGTTTATATTTTATGAAATCCCGCTTGGTTTTACACAGAAACAAAAACGGGTGGTTTCCCCTGGCTATATTAGAGGTAACAAGGTCAAACAAAAAACAGGCTGAGAGAAAGCTGTGGGCACGTAAGTGGCTAATGCAATGAATGAAATTTATCTATGTTATATTATTAACCCTTTCAGTGCCTCTGGCTACAATTGTGTATCTTAACTTTTACTGTGACATAATTTCAACAGAAGTATTTTTCCCCATAGAAACCTCAGGTATACATTTGTGAATATTTAACTTTTTCATCATGTGCAAGTGCTGCCAACTGTTGAGCATCACTATGAAAATATCAGCAAGTCAATATAGCAATGCACAGCAACTCATAACCACCAGAGAACATGAAAGCGGTTGGTTCACTATATTCCACTGTATAATTTAATATTGTTATTATTATTTTGCAGGATGACTATTGAATGATCGATTTATTATTTATCACAATAGACAATATTTCATCATCATTTTCTTGGGCCCTTGTCCCACTTCAACGCGGGGTCGGCCATGTTACTATGTATGTGGCAATGTTCGTGTCAGAGGAGGGTCGGATGTCCTTCCTGTCGCCACCCTGTACCCCCTGGGATGGAGGTAGTGTATCCCCAGCTGTCTGCGTCTAGTGTAAGCCATCAAATAGGGCGAACGTTTTGAAATGTCTGAGAGTCGTGTAACTGAGGGGGGACATGGGGACCAGCTCAGTATTTACCCAGTGGGATGTGGAAAACCTCCTAAAAACTAAAGCGAGGCTGGCCGGCACACCGGCCCTCGTCGTTAATGTGCTAAGCGGATTCGATTCGGGGCCGGCGCGCTTACCTGAATCCAGGAAGCAGCGCATTAGCGATCTCGGCTAACCTGGCGGGTCACAATAGAGAATATTTCTTAATTAGTTATTTCACTCCATAAAATTAAGCCAAATACACAAAGTATGTTTTGAAAACGGGTATGTATTTTTGTTTAATCTTGCATAAAAATCATTAAAAAATCACCTAAGAGCATAGCTAAATAAAGAAAAATTTTCCTTCCTCCAGAAAAAATTCAGGTCTTGAAGGGTTAAGGAGCTGGAAGCCAATGATTTTCGTAATTATCTAACAATGGATGAAACATGCATTTCGGCGCTGCTGAGCATCATCAAACCATTCTTAACGATAAACAGTACAGTCGTGAGAGAGACTGTAAGCTGCAAGGAGAGGTTGCTAGCTACATTACGATTTCTGTTTAATAGCAGAAGATAAGAGGATTCAGTGATGTTGCATTCCCACAATTATCTACTAAAATGATTCCTGAAACCTGCAGTGTGGTTTTTCATTGACTGAAGAAACACATCGTGGTAAAGGAAGATAGATAAAACAAAAGATGTTCACGTAAACGTTATTAATTTATTTGTATACGTAGCCTAAAGGATAAACCTTAAGTTAGAGAAATTCATTTCACATTCGAACAAGAAAAAGTAAACATGGTGCCAGCGCACATCGTCTTGTGGCATTTGGCAACAGTTAGAAATGGAAAATTAGCGCATTTTGCTCTTCGTAGCACTGGGATTGGATATAGACTTTGCCTGCTGTAACACACGAATGAAGCAAGGGTGTTTATTGAATTAACGTCCATTAAATGTCGATATGTCGGGTTTTAGATTTTGTTTCCGACAAGCATCGGCAATAAAACCTAAAACAGAAATGCAAAAGGTGGTCTGACATTTATTCTCGCCATATGCCACACGAAACCATTATGAATTCATTAAATGAGAAAAAAAATTGCTTCATTTCTTGTATCTATATTGCTACAGTTTTCGCATGACGTTTGCCACAAACGTCTCCAGTTATTAAATTTCTTCAGAAACTCTGTCACAGTTTCGTCTGCTTCGCACTCGGTAGCAGCATTGAATACCGCGCACAGTGACAAAAGATGAAGTTTATTCGGGTGGTTGGCACGACAGCACTACACACGGCATAGTTCGTTAGGTGAAGTGGTGGGAGGCTTCGGCTGTCGTGTGGTCCGACTTGCGTGACATCCCGACAAAGTTAGTTCGTAGGTCGGTCTGTCAAAACACGCACAAACGGCTGTTGATGTAGATGACGCTCAGGAAAGAAATTTAATATAAGACATACGGGGCTGCAAATGTCGCGAAATACCCCAAAACTGGATGACAAATCTTGAATATGTGACATCACAACCAAAATACGGAGGGTATTCTCAAGCGCATGTGCGAAGGGGTGATTGAGCTACTCAATAATTCCATTCAAGCAGAAGGTGCAAATTTCGAACATCTGCTGTAAATGTGATCTGTTGTAAACGTAGATGTTACATAATTGTCCTTGCCGTACCAAGCAAAAGCTGTTCTTATCTTGTGTTCCTTTACTTTCTCCCTTCTTTTCTTGTTCACAGACATTATGTAGTAAAGAAAACGCAGTTCAGTTAGTGGTAATGAAGCAGTCCGGACGCTAATACTCATTTACTTGTGACACAACACGGTAGCTTTTTGTTGTGCTGTATTTTTCGGTAAACCAGCGGAGACCACGAGACCGGTAAATAAATTAATACCTCAATGTAAAAACGCAATTGTCTCAGGCAATGAAAAGAATACTTTCTGCAAGTCTTGGGTTGGGATGACCAGGTGCGGCAGACCGATATGCTCAACCGCTGCAAGTGCGGCGAGTTACGTCATCTTTTGACGTCACATGTTCAACATTTGTCACGCACTTTTGTGATATTTCCTGTCATTTGCGACCCCATGTATCTTATCTAACATTACATGTCTGAGCGTCGACTAAGTCGCTTCGGAGGCTTTTAAACGCTAATTATACTCATGCTCATAAATTAAGGATAATTGCAGAATGTGGTGCCACTCCATTCGCTGATATCTTCTGTTTCAAGGTACTCCTCCACGATGGCAGCTCGGTGGCGCCGTGCGTTATCATCCATCAGGAGGAAGGTGTGACCCAGTGCACCCCTGAAAAGGCGGACATACTGGTGCAAAATGACGTCCCGATATACTTGACCTGTTACAGTTTCTCTGTCAAAGACATGCAGGGGTGCACGTGCACCAATCATAATCCCACCCCACAGCATCAAACCACGACCTCCATACAGGTCCCTTTCAAGGACATTAAGGGGTTGGTATCTGGTTCCTCGTTCACGCCAAATGAAAACCCGGCGAGAATCACTGTTCAGACTATACCTGGACCCGTCCGTGAACATAACCTGGGACCACTGTTCCAATGCCCATGTACTGTGTTCTTGACACCAGGCTTTGCGGGCTCTCCTGTGAAGAGGGGTCAGTGGAATGCACCTTGCGGGTCTCCGAGCGAATAAACCATGTCTGTTCAGTCGTCTATAGACTGTGTGTCTGGAGACAACTGCTCCTGGCTGCAGTAAGGTCCCGAGCAAGGCTACCTGCAGTACTCCTTGGCCGTCTGCGGGCATTGATGGTGAGATATCGGTCTTCTTGCGGTGTTGTGCACTGTGGACGTCCCTTACTGTAGCGCCTAAACACGTTTCCTATCTGCTGGAATCGTTGCCATAATCTTGAGATCACACTTTGTGGCACACGAAGGTCCTGTGCTACGACCTGCTGTGTTTGACCAGCCTCTAGTCACCCTGGTATTCTACCCCTCATAACGTCATCAGTGTGTGTTCTTTGGGCCATTTTCAACACAGTCGCCATTAGCACGTCTGAAGAAGTCTGCACACCTACTCGCTGCACCGTACTCTGACATGCACCAACATACCTCTGCCACCGTGCGACGACCGCAGGTCAAATGCACCACATGGTCATACCCCGAGGTGATTTAAATCCGCAGACCGTCCACAAGAGCGTTGTTTCCCCATATATCAGCATTATCCTTAATTTATGAGCATGAGTGTAGAATTACCCTATATAGTGGCGCCGGGAGGTACGCCCTACACATCTTCTGTGTATCAGTTGCTGACGGCGGATAACGCTTGTTGCTGCGCTAACTCCTGCTGTATAACGTGTGCAGTTGCAAATCGGGAGCAAGAGTCTAGAAATTGCATATTTCGGTACGACTGATTCGCTGAGTCTGAAGATGTGTCGGGCTGCAGGTTTACAATTAATAGTATCTCAAGAGACTGACAACAAAATACGTCACTGATGTTTGAAAGCAAACTTTTCCGCTTTTATAATCAAATAGAAGATAGGAAATGATTCTATGAACACTTAACAGTGAAACATAGTACCACCGACGACGAACAAGTGCTCGACACTGGTTTGGTAAATTAAAAGACATATAAAAACCACGCACCATTGTCATTATAAGGGGGGTGTTTCACATTAACGTTTAAAAACCCCCGAAACGACGCATATGACGCGGAGAAAAGTAAATTAATATGAGACACATGGAGCCTAGCACGTGTGAGAGGTACGTCATCTGCTGACGTCACATGTTCTACATTTGTCATCCACTTTTGGGGTATTTCCTGACATCTGCGGCCACATGCGTCTTGTCTCAGCGTTATCTATGTCACTTAAGAGGTTTTTAAACGTTCATAGGAATCACCCTGTATATACAATAAAAAGTTTTTCATCAATGATCGTTATCAATCTGAAGATTGTTTTGGACATCACAGTGTTTTACGAGGCATGGTCCTGTTGGAGGGTGTATGTCGTTGCCTGCCTCCGACCTACAGTTTAAAGTGAATTCCAAACCACGGCATTTTTCACAGCAATAAACACAGCCAAAGATGAAAGAAGCGGTAAGTGGCAGACAAAAATCTTAGGTTTGACCAGGACCGAACCCAAGATCTGTGGACTTGTAATCTGGCATTTTTAACACTCAGACTCTTTCTTTTCCTTTTTTGTCTTCCATATTCCCGTATACCCCCTCGTTTCTCTCTCCAAAAATACCTTCTTCTCACGCTATATTCTGTAAAGTGCTTTTTTGCCGTTTTCTCCTCTCCTTTCTCGTCATTTAATCCTTAAGTCTACCACCAATTCAATTCAAAAATTGGTAATACACCCAATATATTTCTGCAGGTAAATTGCTTTGATATTTAAAAGCTAACAACATCGAATTAGTATACACAAAATGTCCCACCTATGTTGCGTGGCGTATGGTGCTCAGTGAAATGTTGCTGGTAGAGGATGCTTCCTACCAGTGTTAGGTGGGAGGGGGTGCTTCGTATGAATGTCCCGTAGCGGAGAGTGCTTGGTACCAATGTTATCAAGATTATTATGGAGGTCACTTTCTTAGTTAATCTTCTGGAACTCATGTGAGTAAATCTAGTGTTTCCAACAAGTTAAGAAATATTTCTTAAGATTAGAAAATTTTCATTAAAATATTTTTACTTTACGTCAACAATTTTATCTTACGCAAAAATTTAAAACTCTAAAAATAAGTTTCTGAGTAGGAGCGAAAATCATGTTGCATATCAGCGATAATAACAAGAATAGAATTTAATTTCTTCAAAGGCGGTGGAGCAGGATATAAACTTAGGAAAAAAAAACACTTTTACACCTTTGATATCTACAAGAAATCGTTTGGTACTTAAACTTCATTTTCTAAGTGCTTTGTATGATTTTCAGATTTTCTTTCTTTGCTATTTTGACTGGATTAATTTAAGCTATATGAATGTGTTTACGAAGATGGATATTATAAGCTTTTCGTGATAAATGTAACCAATGCTCAGCACTAGACTACATGCGCGTGGGCGAAGGCCTAAACTTCACTCAACCTGGCCTGTAGAAGTGACGTAACAGCGTCGGAATGGACCAAGATGTTTCTTGTGTCCCCAGTTTCACATTTTTCTATACAGCCATGTTAACTGAACTGCAGAATTTGTAACTGTACTGCTCGATATTGCGCTGTATAGTCCCGTTGAAACAGAGAGGGTATCAACTTCTGGGAAAAGACCTGTTGTCGATCTTGAAATCTCAGTTTTCTGCCTCACCTGTATCACAGAAAATAATATTTTCTTTACCAAATAGTAGATGGACACATCTGCATAATAACATGTCCATATTCTTCAGAGACTATTTCAGCGGCTCTACCGTCTGAAACTGAATATACCTTCAGAAAGCCGCCTCAGGTTTTGTATGTGCGTGAACAAAATGTAATATCTGCTCTAAGGTATGTTTCTGGGATCGTGGAAGATACTGGCCGAGTGTACTATAGTTTTGATTGTACAGGGTGTTTCAAAAAGTACTTTACAACTTTGAAAATTCATATAAATTAATTCATAGTACCTACAGAGGTAATTTTAGTGTCGGTTTGAAGAGAAATACATCAAGTTTTGTTTCGCTTAATTCGATAGAGCCGAATAGCACCCTAAGCAGCGATAGTGGCAATTGGGTTAAAGATGGCACCCTTCACTGGACCTGAGCGTGCTAGCTGTTTGTTTTGTTTTGAATAATCGAAGTCAACGACAACAGTTCAGCGTAATTTCCGTACCAAGTACGCTAAAGATCCTCCTAGTCGGCCTACATTTTATGAGTGGCATAATTGTTTTGTAGAAACGGGATGCTCCGTGAGAGAATCATCAACTTGATAGTGTACCTGGATATGTTACAACAATTTTTGATACCACAGATTGATGAGGATGACCAAGAACGAAATGTTTACTTCATGCAAGATGGTGCACCACCCCACTACCTGGCTGATGTACGAGATTTTTTCAGTGACCGCTTCCCAGGTTAATGGATAGGCCGTGATGCTCCAATTGAATCGCCGCCCCGTTCGCCAGACCTGTCACCACTCATTTTTTTTTATGGGGTTCATAAAGGATACCGTGTTTGTACCTTCTGTGCCCCGGCTTCTCTACCTGAATTTAGAGCAAGAATTTACGCCGCCACTGAGCAAGTTACATCTGCAATGCTACAGCGAGATTGGGAAGAATTGACTTCCGATGGGATGTGTGCAGGGTAACCAACGGAAACCACATACATCTTTAGTCGAAGGTCAAAAAACTTGATAACACTACACCTAGCTCTATATCGTCTTCTAACAAATTTATGTGAATTTTTAAAGTTGTGAAGTACTTTTTGAAACACCCCATATAGTGCTGGTGAGGAAGGAAAGTGGTGTCCAGGAACACGGCGTTGACCTTCGCACGACACGGTGTGGGACTGGTCCTATTTCTGCAACGCGGTAAGGGTAGGTACGAGGAAGCGAGGAGAAAATGTTGGGGAATCCAGTTCGATGTTGTACTCTAAAGCTTCGCATCCGTCTTGGCTGCAAAAGGGCGCAGAAACCGCAGCCACGCCAACAAAACGTGGAAAGCGTGGCACCACACAAACGAAAGATGCAATAGTTCCCGTCGCACTCGGCAACGTGTAATATGTTTTTTAGTAGAATCGCAGATCATTGATTTCTAGAAATGGGTGATAATCCTGTACTGAATGAAAACTCTGTAGCACAGAAGTCTATAGCCTGATAACGGCAATGAAAGTGTCTTGCACTTTGTATCACATGTCAAAAAAGGAATAGTCCAGAACGGTAACATACAGATGCACAACATAACAAACCAATGTTGTTAGAGTATAGCTGTTGAAGAATTCTTGAACATACTCGACGCTCGAACATTGTTACACACGTAGAGGAAACAAAGTTTCTCACAATGAAGCAATATCGGTTCACGAAATACCAGTCTAGAGAAAAACAACTATTTTTTTTCACACAGTATTTTCCGAGTAGAAGACGCAGGTCAAGAGGTTGATTGCCTTTCCCTTAACTCCAAAACCCACGTTCTACACTGTGGCACATTGCCATCGAACGAAATGATGAGGTGTCTTTCTTTTTATCTTTTAATTTTGTTTTTGATATATGTGTTACGTAGGGCAGTATGTGCGAGAAAGTCGCATGGATGTAGAATGTACCAATTTATCGAATATGAATATCAGTGCATACAACGTATTTGTAGAACTGACCATTACAAATAGTCTCGTAGCGCAGAGTATTTTTTCTTTGCCACCTTAGATCAAAATACATATTGTCACCTACAGTTAACAGGAATTTGCAATTGTATGTGTTACATGATAGTTTCAAACAAAAGCTTCTGTTTCTTACTACAAAAGAATTATTTCATTGTTTAAAATGAGGTTCAAACAGATACTTTTTACATTAGTTTTAAATCATTACTAATAATAAAACAGTAAAATGGTAGCGTCTCTCAGTCAGTCTCTTCGAACACGCTAGTCTCCAAAACTACTAGGCATATTTTTATGGGTTTCACACAGGTAACTTGAGAGTGGCTTGGGGTAAGACATCAGCTTTACTTCATCAAAATCTGATAACGAAAAGAAATGTATTGCAATTTAGAGTTTTATCCATGCTGACAAAATGCGAAAGTACTTCTGTACGAGACGTTTCCAATACTAAACCGCTGAACCGATTTCGATGAAGTTTGGTATGGAGATAGCTTGATCCCCGAGGAAGAACATAGGCTACATTAGAAAATAAAAGAAAATTGTCTCCTAAGAGGGTGAAGTAGGGAATGCAACATATTGTTTTGCTTCATTAAAGATAAGCCATGTTAAGAAATTCTAAAATTTGTTGCATAATGCACACGTTGGATAACGTACAGCTACTTCAGGCAGTCTCCTGAGGAGAGCTGACGTTATTGCCTAAGCAATACCTAACTTACTCACAGTCACTCACCATAACAAAACTATTGACAAGGGTGCACAGCCGCAGGTATTAGATAGTAAAGATATATTATTTCTTGTATATTTGATAATATTTGACAATGAATTGAAAAGTTCAAGGACGACGTCCGCTCATGATTAGAATTGCTCTTTACTGGGCTGTGGAGATCTTTTTAGACTGGCACACTAGACACGCATTCTGCAGGACGGTGGTTCTAATCGTCTGAGTTTTCCGTGATTTTCTTAAGATGTTGTGTCACGTAAATGGTATCAAACCCAAAATTCCTCGAAAACATGATTGGCATGCATAGCTTTTGTCCAGTACAATACTGTACTTTATGTGTAATGTAACTTGTCATTGCCACTGAGGCGTTCTAGGAGCGGATGTAAAAGACCCCGTTTTGGCATAATGGCCATTGGCAGAAGCCAGACAGCATACAAAACAAACAGGCGCTTACCACACTGCGAAAGCAGAGGTAATGCACAGAGATATCAGTTGCCTAAGTGTCTTTATATAGTCGAAAATGAAATATTCTTCCCACAAATTGTAAAACACTGCTAGTTAGAACTGTTGCTGATTAATGTTGACACCGAGCAGAAACAAGACAATACCGCCCCGATTCTGTCTACTCTTCCGCTTCCAGCACCCATTGTATTAACGGCCAAGTTACATAGTGGTTATAGCACATTTTACTGAACTAAACGAATAGAGTGTACCCCAAGGACGAGTAGATTAGATTAGATTAGTACTTGTTCCATAGATCATGAATACGACACTTCGTAATGATGCTGAACGTGTCAGGTTAATAAAAGGTGTCTATACATGATATTGCACTATACAAAATACTACATGACAATATTTTTAATTTTTGTGGGGGGTTGGGGAAATTACCCATTTACTATATCCAAAAATTCATCTAATGAGTAGAAGGAGTTGCCATTAAGAAATTCTATTAATTTCCTTTTAAGTGCTATATGGCTATCTGTCAGACTTTTGATGCTATTAGGTAAGTGGCCAAAGACTTTTGTGGCAGCATAATTTACCCCATTCTGAGCCAAAGTTAGATTTAACCTTGAGTAGTGAAGATCATCCTTTCTCCTATAGTTGTAGCCATGTACACTGCTATTACTTTTGAATTCGGTCGGATTGGTAATAACAAATTTCATAAATGAATATATATATTGTGAGGCTAAAGTGAAGAACCCTAACTCTTTAAATAAGTGTCTGCAGGATGATCTTGGATGAGCTCCAGCAATTATTCTGATTACACGCTTTTGTGCAATGAACACTTTTTTACTCAATGATGAGTTACCCCAGAATATGATGCCATACGAAAGCAGAGAATGAAAATAGGCGTGGTAAGCTAATTTACTGATATGTATATCGCCAAAATTTGCAATGACCCTGATACCATAAGTAGCTGAACTCTAACGTTTCAGCAGATCCTCAGTGTGTTTTTTTCCTGTTCAACCCCTCATCAATGCATACACCTATAAATTTTTGAATATTCTACCTTATCTACCGATTTCTGATCGAAGTCTATATTTCTTAGTGGTGTCATTCCATTTACTGGTGGAACTGTATATACTGTGTTTTGTCAAAGTTCAATGGGAGCCCATTTGCAGAGATCCACTTAATGATTTTCTGAAAAACATCGTTTACAATTTCACCAGTTAATTCTTGTCTGTTGGGTGTGATAGCTATACTCGTATCATCGGCAAAAAGTACCAGCTTTGCATCTTCGTGAATATAGAATGGCAAGTCATTAATATACCGGGTGATCAAAAAGTCAGTATAAATTTGAAAACTTAATAAACCACGGAATAATGTAGATAGAGAGGTGAAAATTGACACACTTGCTTGGAACGACATGGGGTTTTATTAGAACCGAAAACAAAACAAAGTTCACAAAATGTCCGACAGATGGCGCTGGACAGCAAAATGTCAGTGACTGCGAATGACAATCGTGTATAAAAGGAGATGTAATGAGAGAGAGAATCAGATGCGCCAGCAGTCGCAGCATGATGACGTTACCTGAAAAGGGGCTTTGAGTGAAGCTGTATTATCAGAATGGGGAATGTGCTAGTTCAGAGTTACGATCTTATCGCCATAGGAAGGGGATTCGAATGGGTAAACGTGCGTTGACAAATGCAGCTGTGGCGAGAATGATTTCGAAGTTAGAACCCGTAGTGGCCAACCGAGTAAAAGGCGTAATGCTGCTGAGACAGTTCAGGAAGAAATGGAGACTGTTGCGGGTTCGTCTATGCAAGGGAAGTCAGCGCTCGTACAGTCGCACGGCGCACCGGCATTCCATACATTACTATTGGGTTGGCACTTAGACGTACCCTCCGATGCTACCCGTACAAAATCCATCGGCATCATGAACTGTTACCTGGCTATTTAGTGAAGCGGAGGGCATTTGCGGTGTGGGCGTTTCAAAAGATGGCCATTTGTTGAGTAACGTGTTGTGGACCGACGAAACTCATTTCATGCTCCGAGGGTCTGTCAACTGCAGAATTTCGGCTACCGAAAATCCTAGCACTGTCGTGGAAACTCCATTGCACTTCGAGAAAGTCACAGTATGGGTTTGATTTACCACATCTACCGTTATCGGGCCTTTTTTCTTCGAGGAAATGCGTGATTCTTGTTTTGTAACTGCTACCATGACAGGTGAGAGTGTGGGGCGGTGGGTGGTATAATTGTTATATGTTCCTATTATTTATTTAATGCTGTTTGCCGTTCTCAACACTGGCTATCTAACTACAATATTGGCAACCAGAAAGTGATTAGCAAAACGTGAAGCCTGTAATTAGAATTCCTAGTGCCCACTTCATCTGCGAAATACATTTATAGCTACAGCTTATAGCTCTGAGGAATTAGGAGATTGTCTGGGATTCATAATCAAAAACCATTCTCTCTAAAATGTTCACTATATTCTGAAAGTCACAGACCAAAAAGAATCCACACAGTTCAACTACCAGAGCAGTTCAGAGTCTACTATAGCAACTATAACTGTTCAAATTAAATGTTTAAGTGAATGCTCGCCACAATTTGATGATAATGTTCATCAAACACCACGCTAATAATGGTAGAATGTCTGTCCTGTGGCGGCACGTGAAATACGACATACGCAAACTAAAGATAGGTCATTAACGTCATACCAAAATTAACACTTCACTCGAAAACAATTTCATGGTTACGCCTATCCCGAGTAACTTATTATTGCATCCGAGGAGGCTGTTTATATCAACGATACCGATGCGACGCGACTTCCGGCACAGGTGGTGCGCTAATCAGCGTCTGGAGAGAACTGGGGCCTTCCGCCTTCTTCACGCAGCTTTCTTACATTTAAGCCACGGTGCGGACGGCTAAGGGAACGACTGATCAAATCTGCTCTCCCGACTAGCTGCTGGGCTAGTAATGCAACACTTCAAGTTATCGAATAAATCATAGCTTCCTTTGATGATGGCCGATGAAGCTCTCAATTTAAATGCGCAATCAGCACACAGGTAAGTAATCATAATAAAAGTCTCACGTGGCTAAGTCAAATATTTTGGGCGAGATAATTAATTTAATTACAGTACATGCAGTAGACAAGCTCTGAACTTGCCCTTTGGAGATACGCTATCGCTATAGTTTTATAGGTATTCAGTTGAAACTTCTCACATCTTTATGATTGTAGCGGATCTCCCTTCTACTTAAATTTAAAAATCCTAGCTTTATTTACTCGCCTACTGAATCTACCTTGCTTTCTTAATTTTTAAGATAAAAACCAGAAAATCGTGAATTTTAACTAAAATTTTAATTTGTGAGATCCAGAATACTGTTTCTACTAAATTATTATGCAAAAGGAATCTAAATATAAATTTTTAAGTTTCTAGCTCTTTTCTGTTGCGCCAATGATTTTTACAGAAAAACGTCCAAATTTCGAAAATGGTTAAAGTTATTGAACTGATATTCAACACATATTGATTTAGTATTACTCCTGACATGCTAGAAACGTTTCAGGTTATTTACTTGACTTTTAAAGTATTGCGCAACATTTATGACGTCAGAGCTAGTTACAGCAGACTGGCTGGCACAAAATGGAAAGACTGATGTGAATTTTACAAAGCGTGAGTAGGCTGTTTCCCTACATTACCCTCTACTTAATTTTTTTGAATGTAAATGAAAAAAATTAATTACAAAAAGGGAAGCAAGAGTACAGCTTAACTCCCTATGAAAAATTAAAATTGAAATGTAAACATATAGAAATATTAAAAGAAAACTTATTACCTACTTCAATTATTTAAATTGCTGGGATGTTCACTGCCTCTTAAGCAACATTATCACTCAAAATTTAAGCAAAAATCAATGAAACAGTTTGGCGTACATATTGCCTTAGACAGAGAAACACATAAAAATATGTAAAATTATGAAAATCTTAAATTCATTAAATTTGTCTGTAAATATTTTTTAACATAGATAATTCAAAGAAAATAACATGGTTATTCAAGATATATAAACAGATAATTATATCTTAGCAGTCTTTTCTAAACCTAAAAGGAAATTTCACAAATCATGACAATTTCATTTTTCCACACGTGGTTGTAGCCGCTTTGGCTGGCGTTCTACACTTCCATTCACAAGGGTAGAGGGGGGGGGGGGGGTAAGTTGCTATGGTGTGCGTCCTTCACGTCCACTCTAACTTACATGGGGAAAGGGAAGGGGTCACTATGAGTGGTGTCCAAGTCACTCCACACTTTCACACAACTACCAGGCTGCCATTATCTGATTTGTCCTGTAGAACAAACAAAAAGAGTGCCTCAGACTCTGTTCATTTAAAATCTAAGGGTGGGTCACAATGAAATGGGGATATATATACATTTTATCTTTCAGTATGTTGCTGGAACAAAGTTAACAGAACTTTTTCAATTTTACTCTCGCAGTTACTTAACTGTAATAAAATCGGTAAACAAATGGCTCAAAACGCCGTTAGTCATGTACTAGAGAAAATTTATGCTCAAGGCATACAATCATGAGTCCTTTTTAAACTCAAGTTATTATTTCTGGGCCAGAACACTGCTCGGTACATTCTTGATACATTTGTATTTTATTTACTTAGCTGACTCATCTTCGATTACCTTATTCTTAGAGATAGTATGAGTATATTTAATTAGTAGTTGTCTTCTCAGCTTCTTTGTACATGTGAGTAACTTGTGGTAGTAGTACAGTTCTGAGTGTTCAAAACACACTACGTTTAGTTGACTACTAAATCCACTTATTGGTCTTCTGCTGCTGTGTCAGTTCCACATCTGCAATTATGTACTTACTTACTTTGCTAGTGTATAAACTTAAGTAATACTCACTCCATTAAAATTTAAAGCATAGGATAGCACATTGTCCGCAGCTCATGGTCGTGCGGTAGCGTTCTCACTTCCCGCACCCGGGTTCGATTCCTGGCGGGGTCAGGGATTTTCTCTGCCTCGTGATGACTGGGTGTTGTGTGATGTCCTTAGGTTAGTTAGGTTTAAGTAGTTCTAAGTTCTAGGGGACCGATGACCATAGATGTTAAGTCCCATAGTGCTCAGAGCCATTTGAACCATTTGATAGCACATTTATTTCATATCTATAGTGTATTGCAGCTGATCAGTTTGCTCACGTGGCAATCCATATCCACTAGATCGGACGCTGGAACCACAGGTAGTCTCTCTCGACTTTCCATTAATGTGCATTAAGTAATTAAGGACGAGCGTAATGTTAAATTCCTTAAACCTATAGGACACCATGAGCTGCTCTGTCTCATCTAACATAAGGGCATCGATGGTCGCATTCACGCCTCCAACTCATAACCTCAATACATGTAGGTGTGTCACCGCACACCCAACACCAAAATAATGGCCAGCTCCAACCTTATAAATACTTCAGGGACGTGTCCTTCACGTCTCAACCACAAACACTACTCAATTCTATTACACTGTCATTCCTTGCTACACAAGGTGAGTTCATTTTTACAACTTATCTGTCTATTTTTCATAACACTAAGCACTCTCTTTTACTATTTATTGGTTAGTTTAATGCTTACACTAGGTCTCATTGCCACTTCAGATCCCGCTTATAAACGAACTTGTATATCTTTTTTAAATATTATTGTGGGACCATTTCCAATAAAACAACACTTTGTACTTGCAATATTACCAGGGTTCTATGCATACTTGTTACTCAAATACGTTTGTATCTTAATTACGTCTTACTTCTCTATTGTTTATGTCACTGTTAGGTTTGTCACATTAGGTATTTTTTTCACTAATCGGTGGATAGAATGGTTACAGAACTCATGGCTTGATAGCCATGACAGAAAATTTTATTATTGCAAAGAAGGAGTCGAAACTTTGGTTGATAGGAAAGATGAAGAATGAGTGAGACCTGAAAAGGAAAGAAGATCTCACACAGCTGGGACTGCACAGCTGCCACACTGTGTAGTGATTACAGAACAACCTCCTCCCTACAGAATTCATTCACTACCTTTAGGTCGATCACGTTCCTGAGACCTAATAGCTTTTTACTCTTAGGGTACTCTAGCCTATATGCATTGGCATGTGGTTTTCCTATGATCCTGAAAGGTCCTTGGTATACGAACATAAATTTCTTTCTTTCTGCATTTATTTTCTTCAATTTTTCCTCGGTTTTGACAAGGACTAACTGACCTATTTCAAAACTGGTGGATACAGCTTTTGCGTCATGACGCTTCTACCTTTCCAATGCTCTTTTTCTTATATTTACCCTAGCCTTTAACTTCTTCACGTCTGTGGATATTTGCGTTAGAATAGGGAATTCTACCATATTTGCAATCACATTGTGCGGTTCTTGGCCAAACGTCAATTCGCAAGGCGCAAAACCAGTTGCATCATGCCTTAAGTTGTTAATTACATTCTCAAAATACTTCATGTGCTCTGTCCAACTTGAGTGTTTCCGAGCACAATAAGTCCTGCAAAGCCTATTCAATTCTCTCATAATACGTTCACTCATATTTCCTTGGGGGAAACACGCAGATATTTTCAGATGTTTCACTCCGGCCTTGTCCAGACATTCTTTAAATCTATCAGAAGTAAATTGAGGCCCATTGTCTGACAGCAAACTCTTCGGAACGCCAACGCTCATGAAGAAATCTTGTTCCAACTTTTCTATCAACGTTTCTGCATTTGCTCTTTTAATTGGGTATAGCTTAACATATTTACTAAATCCATCCACAACAACAAAAACATGGGTGTACCCACCTCTCGAAGCAGGATGAGGGCCAAACAAATCACAAGCCAGTAATTCTAGGGTTTCAGTTGGCTCTACTGAATGCATATCCCCTTGTATTCTGGTGTTACCATCACGGACTTTCTGGCACACTACACGAGATGCTAGACGCTTGGCAACACGGCGGTACATCTTGTCAAACACAAATTTCTCTTTTAATTTTGCAATGCACTTCTTTGCACCATAGAGCCCATACCTCAGGTGTACATAGTCGATAAGTAAGTCTACATGTTGTGAGGGAAAGCACAGCTTCCACTCAGAAACACCTACCTTTTTCCTCCTAAACATAATACCTTTATGCAGACAGTAGTATTGCGAAACCTAATGATAGTTCGCATCTCCTAAATAGCTCTTTACTAATTTCAGCTGGTCATCTGCATTCTGCTCACGTCTCAAGTTCTTAATCACCCTCTTTAATGCACTTTTTTCCTTTACTTCGTGCAACGCAAACATTCGTACTTTACTTAGGTCTGTTGCTGTAATTCCCGCATCATCACAGAGCTCCGCACTTCTAGAAAACCCATCAGCTACCAAATTATCTTTCCCCCGAATATATCTAACCTCAAGGTCAAACTGCTGGAGATACAATGACCATATTACCAAACGAGCATTCCTGAACTTACAGGTCTTTAAAAAGGTCAACGCCTTATGGTCACTGTAAACAATTATCTTTGTGACGTAATAGATACTGCTCAAATTTCTGTACCCCAAATACAGTTGCCAATGCTTCCAGTTCTGAGATGCCATAATTTCTCTCTGCTGCTTGTAAAGGTCGACTTGCGAAAGCTATAGTCTTGTGCACTTCTTGTTCGTTCTCTATTTCTACTTGGAATATCTCCACAGCTATACCATAGCCACTAGCATCAACAGACATACAGAATGGTTTTTCAAAATCAGGATAATGTAAAATATGACTAATAATTAAAGATTGTTTAAGCACCTCGAACGCCTGTTGGCATTCTGCTGTGCAAACCCAAGGGGTATTCTTTTTCAGCAGGAGGTGAAGACAGGGCGCATTAAAAGCCTGATCACTAACAAAACGCCTATAGATGCCGAAAAGACCGCACATCGATCTCAACTGCTTCTTGTTTCTGGGAGCCTCAAATTTTTTAATGACTGCTAGCTTGCCTTGGTCAGGCAGAATACCTTTTCCACTTATCATATATCCCAAGAAACCTATTTACTCTTTTACGCACCCTGTCTTTTCAATCTTTAGTTTCATGCCACCTCTCTCAATAGCCTCTAACGATTCCTCTAATAAAACTGTGTGTTCTTCCCAGATAGGAGTTGCTATTAACAGATCATCTACGTAGGCTGTGATTTTATTAATTAAGGCTGGTCCTATAGCATGGCACATCACACGTACGAAGGCACAAACAGAGATATTAAGTCCGAAAGGTACCACACGGTATTGGTAACGAACCCCTTCGTACAAGAAAGCTGTGTACTTCCTTGAACTTTCCGCCAGTGGCAAATTCCAATATCCACACGTGATGTCCATAGAAGTTAAGAATTTTACTCCCCGGAACTTTTGCAATAACTCGTCCATGTTCTGCGGTCTATCACTTTCCCTAATCACTATTTCATTCAACCAACGTGCGTCCAAGACCAATCTGACACTCCCGTCTCTTTTTGGTACAACAAGAGGATTATTGTACTCACTGACCGCTTTTTCAATCACACCCCACTCTAGCATTCTCTGTAACTCCTTTCGAACCGCCTCCTTCCTAGCTACATGTATTTGGTATGACATCCTGAAAAACACTTGGCCAGGTTTCACCTTTAATTGACATTCATAACCTTTGACCACGCCAGGTCGATTTGAAAATACCTTATGATGCCTTTTTAAAACCTGTTTAAGTTCTTTCTTCTGGTAAGCTGAAATTTTATCGATTTCCTGTAATTTAGCTTCTATCTTGTCCAAAATAATTGCTTCTTCTTCTTCTGTGTTTAGCTTACTTTTACTAAGATTAACACCTTCGTCCCAATATCTCCTACTTTTCAGAACTCGTATAGGCAGCTCCCAAGTTTCATCATTAGTTACTACATGTTTATCAATAAAAGGTACCGTAATTACTCCGGTTATCGGCAAGACCATTTTCAACTGGCTTCTTTCAAAGTCAACAACACTCTGATATTTTGACAAGAAATCTATGCCAATTCAAACCTCAATACTGAGATTATTTAGAATTAAGCATGGATGATCAATTAAATTACCATTAATGTTAAAGGGCAGCAAAGCTTCTTGTTTTACCGTTTTTGACACCTTGCCAGTAGCACCAATTATTCTTAGTCCAGATACCCTCATTACGGTAAGCTTGTCTTTGCTAGGTAATGCATCAAAGAAGGACTGAGATATCGCACTCACCTCACTTCCACTGTCTAAGAGGCAACGTACATTGATACCCAACATTTTCACTATTATTATAGGGTAGCTTATTCTTGGTTGTACAAGTGGTTCCTCAAACTCATCCAATAGTTCCTTTTGGATTTGTCTCCAACTAAAGTGACCGACATCTGTCTTCATTACATTTAGGTCAAAGTGTGTAGGGGTTTCCTGAATTACATTTTCAGCTGCCTTTTCCAGTCGGTCTATTAATTTTAAATCTAAACACCGCACGACTTCATTACATTTAGTTTGCTTAACATGACCCAAATTACTGTAGTCTGAGCGATTCTGCGCCTCCAGACCGGGCATAACACTAGTTACAGCTAAACCACTTTCACTATTATCGTCGGGTTCCTTCTCAAGTGCCAGCTAGTCACAGCTACTGGGTTCATCAACCCACAACAGGCTATCCTCTACATTCTCACTTACCTCCTGTCCTAAAGCTATTAGTACAGTATCAACATCCTGCACAGGCACTTTAGATAAAAGCACATCATCCTTATCCTAAATATAAGCACGAATTTCTTATGCTTCTTCACCTGACAATTCAGTATTTTGTAGCTCTTCCCTACCGTTACACTGCTGCGCCTTCTCTTTCTCTTCCCACTTAGAAAGCGTCTCTAACATGGTATCTATTAAATACTGTGAGTGATCTAATATTTCTGCTATATCCTTAGATGCTACCGACCCCCCATCCACATGTTCAGTCTGAGTATTCTGATCTGTCTTACCAGTTACTGTAATTACTGGCTTAGGAAAAGTAACTGCCTGGTGAGTGCCAGTGTCCTCATAGACGGGAACTAGTTTTCCTGCCTCGGCCTACTACTGTTTCCTTTATTTCCATTATAGTTAACTGGCACAGCATTGCTTTCCACACTGTTGTTTACCTGCATAATTTTGTTCGGAACAAAATTACTATCACTTGGATGCCATTGTTGGTTCTGATAATTATTTCTCCAATTCCTACCTCTCTTAGGATGGCGAACACCTACTGTTCTGATGTTTACATTGCCATTCTGCTCGTTCTTAAAATAACTACTAGTGTTATTACCATTTCTGTTATTACGTGCTTGCTCCGCATTGGCAGCAACACGCTTTACACGTTCCAAATACTAAATGAAACGATCAAGATTGTCTCTAGGGGCAGATGTAATTATAGTTTGCCAATACCATGGCAGTTTGGCTTCAAGACCTAGTATTATCATTTCAGGTTTCAACTTTTCCGCCAAATGTGACAATCGTGAAATCCATGACCTTGCAAACTCTTTAATAGATTCCTTGCCTGCATTGAAGCGTTTTCCACTCCAAAATTCTCTCAACACTTCATTTTGCTTATTGCTAGACCAATACTCATTAATGAAAGCTGTTTTAAATTCCGCTAATGTTTTACACTTTAACATAACATCAACTGACCAACGCATGGCGTCACCTGCTAAATAGCTTCTAATAAATGAGATTTTCGCTCGTTCAGACCAAGTTGGTGGAATCACATCTTCAAAATCGTTCCAGAAATCTAGCAGGTGGATATTTTTATCTGGATCGAACCGCAATAACTGCCGACATCCGATAAATGCGGCGTTTGCAGCTACAACTTGTTGTATACTACCATTACCAGAAGTTACTGAAGCTACTTTACTCTCAATGTTAGCAATGTTAGTACTGATATTTTCTACTCTCATTTCAACATTATCTACTCTTTGCACAATATGAGTAGTATCAGTTTTGATTGCATCTACTTCTGCTTGACATATGTTTACTTTTATATTAACATCTTTAAACCCATCTGAGTACAGTTCAGATTCTGCCTCGATCTTTTCTGATTGTAATCAATTTTATAATTCAAACTTTCCAGATCCTCTTTCAACTTATTGCAACCAGCCTTGAAAATACTGTCCATTACCTCCAATCTTTTATTAAAATTAGTTTGGCTGCCCACAATCTCATACTTTAATTCAGCATTACTGCTTTTGACCTCAGTTATTTCAGACTTTAATTCAGCTGTCATTTTAGCATTACTGGTAGCTATTGCTTGTAATATAACATTTAAATCAATAGCCCCAGTATCTTTGGGTTGCTCACTAGCTGGTTTTTTATCACACTCAGGTGACGAAAAGCTAGCTCCAATACCAGAATCATCAAAACGAAATGAAACATCTGATTGATCAGTCATATCTAACGTATCCTTTTTAAACTCTACCACCTCTGATGACTGTTCCGTTTTTAACTCATCAGATAAACTATCATCCAATAAATTAACAATTTCTGATTTCTGCTTTACTACAGGGGTCTCTATTATTGAATCATTGCCCCTTTTCACACTACTGTCAGGAGACAATACTTCATATTTCACTTTAACATTACTATTTTCATGTATATTTACACTTGAACCGTTGTCTGGATTTACAGTTCCCTGAACAGACATAGGTTCTGATTTAAGTTTAACCTCAGTTTCTTCTGGCGGTTCCATTGCCGACAGTCTTTTAGTGCAGGTTAGTAAAAATTTTAACAGCTTTTCACTTAGTTCCTTCTGCATGACGTATGGCGTTGCCGGCGCAGTGTACCAGGATTACTGATCCGACGGGGTGCATTGAACTGCAGACGGCACTTCGACGGCTGCTGTGTGTTTGCGTGGCCCGCAACTGCAGGCGCAGCTCCGGTTGCTCCGGCGGATGACTGCGGTGAGGCGAAACTGGCTTCTCGCGATGCCGGCAGCGCCGCTAGACTCAGTGCCAGCTCCATCAATCCAGATGCGTTGTTAATCAAATTTCGTCGTCCACATGCACCCGTAACACTATCACTGTTCTATTACTCAGTTGTGTGTCGCGTTTCACTCCCGAATCCGAATATAAAAAATCACTTTCACTTTTACTCGGTTTCTTTCCCAGCAGATGCACCATATGTGGGGTGGCGGGTGGTATAATGGTTATATGTTCCTATTATTTATTTAATGCTGTTTGCCGTTCTCAACACTGGCTATCTAACTACAATATTGGCAACCAGAAAGTGATTAGCAAAACGTGAAGCCTGTAATTAGAATTCCTAGTGCCCACTTCATCTGAGAAATACATTTATAGCTACAGCTTATAGCTCTGAGGAATTAGGAGATTGTCTGGGATTCATAATCAAAAACCATTCTCTCTAAAATGTTCACTATATTCTGAAAGTCACAGACCAAAAAGAATCCACACAATTCAACTACCAGAGCAGTTCAGAGTCTAATGCGCTGATGCAACTATAACTGTTCAGATTAAATGATTAAGTGAATGCTCGCCATATTTGATGATAATGTTCATCAAACGCCACGCTAATAATGGTAGAATGTCTGCCCTACGGCGGCACGTGAAAATACGACATACGCAAACTAAAGATAGATCATTAACGTCATCCCAAAATTAACACTTCACTCGAAAACAATTTCATGGTTCCACGTATCCCGAGTAACTTATTACTGCATCCGAAGCTGTTTATATCAACGATACCGATGCGATGTGACTCCCGGCACAGGTGGTGCGCTAATCAGCGTCTGGAGAGAACTGGGGCCTTCCGCCTTCTTCACGCAGCTTTCTTGCATTTAAGCCACGGTGCGGACGGCTAAGGGAACGACTGATCAAATCTGCTCTCCCGACTATCCGTTGGGCTAGTAATGCAACACTTTAAGTTATCGAATAAATCATTGCTTCCTTTGCTGATGGCCGATGAAGCTCTCAATTTAAATGTGGAATCAACACACAGGTAAGTAATCATAATAAAAGCCTGATGTGGCTAAGTCAAATATTTTGGGCGAGATAATTAATTTAATTACACTACACGCATTAGACGAGCTCTGAAATTGCCCTTTGGAGACACGCTATCGCTATAGTTTTATAGGTATTCAGTTGAAACTTCTCACATCTTTATGATTATAGCGGATCTCCCTTCTACTTAAATTTAAACATCCTAGCTTTATTTACTCGCCTACTTAATCTCTCTTGCTTCCTTAATTTTTAAGATAAAACTAGAAAATCATGAATTTCAACTAAAATTTTAATTTGTGATATCCAGAATACTATTTCTACTAAATTGTTATGCAAAAGGAATCTAAACATAAATTTTTAAGTTTCTAGCTCTTTTCTGTTGCGCCAATGATTTTTACAGAAAAACGTCCAAATTTCGAAAATGGTTAAAGTTATTGAACTAATAATCAACACATATTGATTTAGTATTACTCCTGACATGCTAGAAACGTTTCAGGTTATTTACTTGAATCTTAAAGCATTGCGCAACATTTATGACGTCAGAGCTAGTTGCAGCGGACTGACTGGCACACAGTGGAAAGACTGATGTGAATTTTATAAGGCGTGAGTAGGCTGCTTCCCTACAAGAGTTACGCCGATATGTTACAGAGTCGCATCATCCCCACCCTGGCTGATAAACACCTGCTGAAACGTATGATGTTTATGCAGGATGGCGCTCCACCCCATATTGCTAGACGCGTGAAAGTCTCATGTGTTTGTCATTTGGTGATGATCGTGTGCTCAGCCGCCACTTTCGTCACGCTTAGCCTCCCAGGTCCCCAGTCCTCAGTCTGTGCGATTATTGGTTTAGGAGTTACCTGAAGTCGCAAGTTTATCGTGATCAACTGACATCTCTAGGGATGCTGAAAGACAACATCCGACGCCAATGCGTCACCATAACTCCGGACATGCTTTACAGTGCTGTTCACAACATTATTCCTTGACTACAGATATTGTCGAGAATTGATGGTGGACATATTGAGCATTTCCTGTAAAGAACATCATCTTTGCTTTGTCTTACTTTGTTATGCTAGTTATTGCTATTCTGATCAGATGAAGCGCCATCTGTCGGACATTTTTTGAACCTTTGTAATTTTTTTGGTTCTAATAAAACCCCATGTTATTCCAAGCATGTGTGTCAATTTCTAACTCTCTATCTACATTATTGCGTGATTTATTCAGTTTTCAAATTTATACTGACTTTCTGATCACTCGGTATATTAAGAACAGCAGAGGACCGAAGATTGAACCTTGCAGCACCCCATTCTTGATTGTTCCCCAGTTTGAGAAATCACCAATTTTTTTGCATGTTATGTGAACTGCTTATTTCAACTTTCTGCACTCTTCCAGGTAGGTATGATTTAAACCATTTGAGCACTGTCCCATTCATACCACAGTACTTGAGCTTATCTAGAAGTATTCCATGATTTACACAATCAAAAGCCTTTGATAGATCACAAAAAATCCCAATGGGTGACTTCCGGTTACTCAGAGCATTTAATATTTCATTAGTGAATGTATATATAGCATTTTCCGTCGAAAAACACTTCTGGAAACCAAACTGACATTTTGTAAAGACTTTATTTTTACAAAGGTGTGAAGCTACTGTACAATACATTACTTTTTCAAGAATTTTGGATAAGGCAGTCAGCAGAGAGATTGGGCGACAGTTGTTGACATCAGACGAATACCCTTTTTTATGCAGTAGTTTAACAATGACATACTTCAGTCTATCTGGGAAAATACCCTGCTCCAGAGAGATATTACATATGTGGCTAAGAATCCCACTTATTTCTTGGGAACAAGCTTTTATTATCCTGCTGAAAATGCATGAATTCCACATGAGCTTTTATTCTTGAGAGAGTTTGTTATCTTCCAAATTTAAGAAGGAGAGGTGGGTGGAATTTCAGTTGTATCAAATGGTATGTGTAATGCCTCTTTCATTAACTGCCTTGCTTCTTCTAATGAACATTTAGATCCTATTTTCTCTACAACGTATAAAAATGATTATTCAAAATGTTTTCGACTTCCGGCTTGTTGTTTATCAAGTTTCCGTTCACTTTGATGGTGATGCTGTCATCCTGTATTCTTGGTTGCCCTGTCTCCCCTGTAATAATATTCTAAATTCTTTTGATTTTGTTATCAGAGGTATTAATCTTAGACATGATGCACATGTTTCTGGACATTTTAATAACCTTTCTTAATGTAGCACAGTAGTTTTTATAATATTTGGCTGTTTCTGGGTCATTACACTTTCTTGTTGTTAGATACAGTTCCCTTTTGTGGTTACAAGATATTTTTATTCCTTTAGTAAGCCATGGTTTTTTGCATGGTTTCCTATAATAAGATTTAACTGCTTTATTGGGAGAAACAGTTTTCAAATTCTGTTACAAGTGTATCATTAAACAAGTTATATTTTAATTTAGCATCAGGTTCCTTGTACACCTCATCCCAGTCTAACTGCTGAAGATTTTCCCCGAAATTTCTAATTGTCATTAATTGAACGCACAACTTTGGAAGGTGGTTTTGAATTACTGAATGGAGATATGTAATATACTGTAATTAGTTGAGCATCATGATCAGAAAGACCATTCTCAACAGGACAAGAAATTGTGTTTTTAAACCTATCTTGGTCTGTAAAAGTGTTATTTATCAATGTGCTGCTGTCGTTTACTACCCGAGTAGGAAAATTAATGACAAATGTCAAATTGAAAGAACCAGGCAAGACTTCCAGGTCGTTCTTCCTATTACACTCATTCAGTGAATCAACATTGAAGTCCCCACAAATAATAATTTGCTTTCCTCTATCTGACAGATAGCACAACAAGGCATCCAAGTTTTCTAGGAATAAATGAAAGTTTCCTGAATGGGACCGATATACTGTTACAATTATAAAAGAGCCCTCCTTCAGTTTAAGTTGACAGGCACATGCTTCTATACGTTGCTCTAGACAAAACTTTTTGTATCTAAGTTTTTTACACAGTGATAACTTTTGACATATATGGCAACTCCTCCTCTCACCTTATTCTCTCTACTCATATGTGCAGCTAGTTTATAACCACTGATATTTACCTTTTCCAATGTGATGCTGAGAAAGGCATAGTACATCCACTACATTGTAAGATTCAATGTTATCTAAACAAACCAGGAACTCATATATTTTATTCTTCAGCCCCCAGGATATTTTGGTGAAAAATGGTGACATTATTTTTTACTTTACTTTTGTGAGAATCTACTTTTTTCTTTAATCCACCAATATTTTGGTTCAGTGTGGCAACATTACTATTTACTTTCCGGTTGTGAGAATTTGATGTGTTTTGGACCACTTTAGCACCTGCCTGCCTGAACTTCTCATTGGACACTGATATTAGTGTAAAAAAGAGGTACATCCATGAGTACTAGTGTCCATCCTTATGGATTTCGCTAACCATCCTACCAGTTTACCCTTTCCTATTGAGGTGTAGGCCATGCCTTGTGAAATGCCCTCTATCAATAGCCTCGACAGGAACCAATCCAATGTCTGACACAGTGGCCGCCCTATGCAACTGATCCAACTCCAGACAGAGTGGTACAACTGGGGTTGATCGTGCCACACGAAAGGAGGCACCAGACCAACATTGGTATGAGTCATTGTCGAGGCTATGAGGGTTAATGTTCTCACTGACGAAAATGGAAAGTGGAAATGGGACGCTTTGTGGAGATGTTCATCATATAAGAAGCGTTAATGATTAAACTTCCATTCGAAACTAATGTCAGTCATCAACAAGAGATGTGATCTCCATAGGCACAGTTACGCTCTTGTATATGAAGTGGCATGGAAGCAAACAGGCTCTGATTGTTGTCTTGAGAAATTTGTTGACGTGCCTGAGACACAGGCTGTATCAGTTCATGAATATTGTTGGCGAGGCGCTGGTACGAAAGTTTAGGTCTCCCTGTCGCATCCCAGACAAGGACTATGAGCGAAAAATCAGGAGACCAAGATAGCCGACAAACAATTCTTACATTACTCAGACATTTGTGGTGTGCGGTCCATTGTGTGATCTAGCATTGTTCTGCTGGAATATGCCATTTGGTATTCTGATCACGAAGGATACGACAACAGGGTTTGGCATTCTTTCCATATACAGGTGAGCATTCATCCACCCTTCAACAACTACCAAATTAGTCCTCTTATCAAGACCATTAGCTTCCAACACAATGATTCTAGGACTTGGAGGGTATAAGTCTGGAGAGTCGCTGCTTCCTGTGACCTTTCAGCAGGTCGTCTGTAGACACAGTGGCCTCGATCTGGGCACCACAAACAGAAGTGAGACTCGCTGATCACCACAGGTTACCAATCAGTGTCCTGGTCGACTCTGACTCTACATCATCTACGTCTTTCTTATTTGTGATATGATGTCACCTCGAAACGACGCATGGCAACTCAAGATTTCAACCCATCTGTCCGATAGCTCGTAGTGGCACTCTGGCCAGCAAAATCTGCCCGGATTTCAGCTGTTATCATAAGTCTACTGGTGAGAGCCTGTCGAACAATCCAATGACATTCTAGTAATCCTTGTGGAGGGACTTATGCCTACTCACCTCTCTGTACTGTTGTCGTGTGTCCATCTTGTCACGACTCGTTCTGCAATACTTGTACCACAGCTGTCTGTGTGATATGTTGGTATGATGATCCATGGCAATGATTCAATCTTTCCCAAAGTCGGAAAGATGACAATAATCTGCTCGTGTACGTCATCTAGGCAAGCTGTATATCGATCTCCATCTGAAAAGTTCCACTACCGTTAGACTCACCCAACAGCCGATAGACCTACTCACACCGTTCTTTATACGTGGAAATGGCTTTTCTCTATACTGCTGATAATATCGCGCAACAATGAAATTTTAATCAACATATCACACAGGCAAAGAAATACTCTTGAAGGTTTTCATGGAATATCACGTTCCGTAACCGTATGCCATTGCATCGGAGTAGCTGGGGAGAGCAGCCGTAACGAAACTATGAGACAGGTGAAATACCCTCAGACTTCAAGAAAACTGTAATAATTCCAGTTCCAAAAAAAGCAGGTGCTGACAGGTGTTAATATTGTCGAACTATCAGTTTAATAATAGCCTAGTAAACTTTCATCTGACAAAGGGGTTGGGTTGCGAAAGGTGGAATACTTTTGATTTTAGGTATGCTGTATGTACTGTCCCTCTTGTGAAAAATCTACGTTTTAAATCTTCCCCCTTATGCGTTATCCACCATCTTGAAAAAACCGCTAAAGAATGGCACTTTTCTCAGGTTCTCTTCAGTAATTCGCTTTCAGTGCATTTAAGGCCAAAATTTGAAGTTATCAGTTTTAAAGAGCCTTGAACTTCATGCAAGTTTCATACATAATATATTGGAAAATTCGGAACAGCTACTGAGATAAGGCGCTGTAAAAACCTGCAAAAAGTCAAGAAATCGCAATAAGTTAGATATGTCGGTGGTTTCTCCTTAATAATTTACTTTAGTGCAAATTTTTGCATTAACAATTTGAGTGAAAGTGGAAAAAACTAAGAAAAGTACTATTTCACAGCAATTTGTTCAAGGTGGTGGGTAGCGCACCAGGGGGAGGACATCTAAAAATTGGATTTTTCACGAGAGGGATAATAGATACAACACATCATAAAATCAAAATTTGTTCACATTTTGCAATCCAAAATGCTGTCTCTACTGGGTTGTAAGTAATGGTTGCAAAATACTAACACAAATCATTTACAGAAGAGTGGAAAACCTGATAGAAACCGACCACGGGGAATATCAGTTTGGATTCGGGACTAGAGTGTAGAGCTCATCAAACCAAGCCTCTGACTGAATACCTCAACAAAAACATGTACATGATTTGTCATATAAGATCAGAAGCAACTTCAAATGGTTCACTAACATTGCTGTTATCTACAGAAAAGCTTCGTCGCTGAAAGGTGACAGTGAAGTACAGAACAATTTATTCAACTTGATGTTCTGCATGCCAATTCTCTTTAAACATCGATAAAAGCAAGATGTTGCGTTCAACAGAGAGAAGGAGCCCGACAGCATCCAATAAGAAGTTGTGGTAAACCTCTGGAGCGTGTCGCATCGTTTAAAGAACGTAATGAATCGAGAAGATGGACGTTTGGGCACATATTACGACATGAATGTCGCGAACTTGCAACGATCATGGAGGCAATTATGACAGGGACAGGTGTAGCTATGGCTGTTATAAAGCAGGGTGTAGCTATGGCTGTTGTAAAGCAGATGGTTGATGACGCAAGATTCAGCACTTATACTGAAATGCAGACGGCAACTGTCAAGCGGCAGGTCTGGAGAACTGCATGAAACCAAACTTCGCACGGATGTGCGAAAGAACAATAATTACTGGATAATGCTAATATCGGTGGTCTGTTATTTTTGTCTCCATTACTCAAGACTAGAAATGGTAAGTAAGTGTGAAATTCGTTTTCCTTGGCAGCATTTACAATCACTGGGTAATGCAGTATTACTGTTTCTGCCTACAGTGATCTTTCAATTGAGGAATCGAAACTACAGTCAAGGACCAATTCAATGCATTAACTGGTCACTGGCTCCACAAACTTGCTTCCAGTGGCAGGCTGAAACATTCAATCGTCCCAGAAGATTCAGTCGGCCCCGAGATTGTTACTGAATCGGAAGATCACTCTTTGTCTATAGATTAGAATCCTGAGCCAGCACACGGCCTTGACCTCTGAAAAAAAAAACAGAAAGCAAAAAGAGAATACTAATATCGATCACCCAATATTTTCGTCTATGATACTGCAGACCTGACATTCGTGTTCCCATGGCAGTATTTATAAACATTGGATTAGAGAAGTATTACTACATTTGCCTATGGTAATCTTTGAATTACGTAATAGAAACAGTTGTCCCGTTACGATTCAGTGCTTCAGCTTGCAACAGCTCCTCTCCCTTGAATCCAGTAGAAGGTTGAATTCAGTCCTTCTCTGAGTTGGGCTTTGTTGATGAATCGGAAAAGCACTGTCTTTCTGTAGATTTGAGCACTGCGATGACTTTAAAAAAATGATAATAGAAGGAAAATCTATGTGGAACTTCTCAGAAACATACAAAGCAACTCTCACTGCTGTCGCCTAACAGCAGATTTGACAGCTGGGAACCACAAATTCTGCTTATTAACCGCGTGTGATGGATCCAGAATGATTATTGGCGGCCGGCCGCGGTGGTCTCGCGGTTCTAGGCGCGCAGTCCGGAACCGCGCGACTGCTACGGTCGCAGGTTCGAATCCTGCCTCGGGCATGGATGTGTGTGATGTCCTTAGGTTAGTTAGGTTTAACTAGTTCTAAGTTCTAGAGGACTGATGACCTAAGATGTTAAGTCCCATAGTGCTCAGAGCCATTTTGATTATTGGCGAAATACCGAGAAAAATTTCGCCCATCTTGAGTGGGGGTGTTTCTAGTCACGGAACCACCATGTACTGTTCTGAACAATCTCAATACACCTCCCACGCTAATCTTAGATACTCCGTTAGGATCCATGTCCTGCCCACAGCATTCGCATAATGGGCTCTCTCTATCTCTACTGAAAGTTCTAGTGGTTTCTCTTCTTCTTTTTACGAGGTTGTTTCTGTCTTCGTGACTCTTTTTTTTTTTTTTTTTTTTTGCCTCCTGTCTTATTTGCAGATCACTATCCCATTGCTCGTTCCAACATGTCTGTGTTTCTTTCGTTTTTTTTTTTATGATGCCGTTTTGACTGCTGCTTTGATCAGGCCATTTTTGTGATTGTCTCACGTTTGAAAGTCTTGGTTTTGAAATTATGCTTTTAATTTTTCCAGCTAAAGCTTAGCATTCTCATATTTCGGGATCTTTGTTTGTCTACACACTTGGCAAATTCGATATTTGCGGTTCAAATGGCTCTGATATATACGGACTTTATGGCAAAACATTCGTTATTTCTATTGCTGACTGTTTGCTTGTTGCTCATGGTCTGGTTGTTTTCTCTTAAATTACGTAAGTATCGCAATACCAGTGGCACACACAACTTAAGTATTAACGTAGAACCAGTTTCAATAGTCTGTGCATCCGTCCGTCCTGTGAACAAGAGGTGACGATTATCTCTGGTTACAATTAGTGGGGAACGAAACGATTTGTGTCACCTAAAACTGTGGACGGGTTCATGATTTTTCGAAGGCTTTATGTTTCGCAAACAATTCTCTTTCAGTTAAGTAATCCCAAAGCAAGTGACACAAACGACAACAAGTGCACCGGTGAAAGCAGGAAACCAGTTGGGTTGTCCTCTCACTTGTTAGGATGAATGTACTATCGGGAATAGTTTGTAATACAACTACTCAGTGTAGTGAAATGATGAAAAGATAGTTTTCATCACTTCAGCTTAGTTTATGTGTGGTACTAGACTTCGCCGCTAAAAATTCATTTTATTCTGTGGCAATTCGATGTATTTAAAGGTTTTGCAATGTTCCAGCAGTGTGACTTACCTGAATCTGTGTGCAGGCGTACTGCTGGCTAGACGGATTAATGGAGTAGATCGTCTCTTCCAATATATTTCGTTGTTTGTATGCGAGTCCTCAGTCGCTAAATGGCCTTTCTTGGGCACGATAACGGCATTTGCAAGTGCAAGAATGATCGTAAAGGAAAGGTAATCGCTAAGAAGTCTGAAAGCTCGGTCAAATACTTATAGACAGGCTATGAACGACATAGCAGAACTGAATTAATTCACACAATTTTAAATAAAATACACTCCTGGAAATGGAAAAAAGAACACATTGACACCGGTGTGTCAGACCCACCATACTTGCTCCGGACACTGCGAGAGGGCTGTACAAGCAATGATCACACGCACGGCACAGCGGACACACCAGCAACCGCGGTGTTGGCCGTCGAATGGCGCTAGCTGCGCAGCATTTGTGCACCGCCGCCGTCAGTGTCAGCCAGTTTGCCGTGGCATACGGAGCTCCATCGCAGTCTTTAACACTGGTAGCATGCCGCGACAGCGTGGACGTGAACCGTATGTGCAGTTGACGGACTTTGAGCGAGGGCGTATAGTGGGCATGCGGGAGGCCGGGTGGACGTACCGCCGAATTGCTTTAACACGTGGGGCGTGAGGTCTCCACAGTACATCGATGTTGTCGCCAGTGGTTGGCGGAAGGTGCACGTGCCCGTCGACCTGGGACCGGACCGCAGCGACGCACGGATGCACGCCAAGACCGTAGGATCCTACGCAGTGCCGTAGGGGACCGCACCGCCACTTCCCAGCAAATTAGGGACACTGTTGCTCCTGGGGTATCGGCGAGGACCATTCGCAACCTTCTCCATGAAGCTGGGCTACGGTCCCGCACACCGTTAGGCCGTCTTCCGCTCACGCCCCAACATCGTGCAGCCCGCCTCCAGTGGTGTCGCGACAGGCGTGAATGGAGGGACGAATGGAGACGTGTCGTCTTCAGCGATGAGAGTCGCTTCTGCCTTGGTGCCGATGATGGTCGTATGCGTGTTTGGCGCCGTGCAGGTGAGCGCCACAATCAGGACTGCATACGACCGAGGCACACAGGGCCAACTCCCGGCATCATGGTGTGGGGAGCGATCTCCTACACTGGCCGTACACCACTGGTGATCGTCGAGGGGACACTGAATAGTGCACGGTACATCCAAACCGTCATCGAACCCATCGTTCTACCATTCCTAGACCGGCAAGGGAACTTGCTTTTCCAACAGGACAATGCACGTCCGCATGTATCCCGTGCCACCCAACGTGCTCTAGAAGGTGTAAGTCAACTACCCTGGCCAGCAAGATCTCCGGATCTGTCCCCCATTGAGCATGTTTGGGACTGGATGAAGCGTCGTCTCACGCGGTCTGCACGTCCAGCACGAACGCTGGTCCAGCTGAGGCGCCAGGTGGAAACGGCATGGCAAGCCGTTCCACAGGACTACATCCAGCATCTCTACGATTGTCTCCATGGGAGAATAGCAGCCTGCATTGCTGCGAAAGGTGGATATACACTGTACTAGTGCCGACATTGTGCATGCTCTGTTGCCTGTGTCTATGTGCCTGTGGTTCTGTCAGTGTGATCATGTGATGTATCTGACCCCAGGAATGTGTCAATAAAGTTTCCCCTTCCTGGAACAATGAATTCACGGTGTTCTTATTTCAATTTCCAGGAGTGTAGAAGTAGAATAAAGTGCAAAATAATAGTTTGCGGCATTTTGTAACTGCACTATACTTGCAACAAACCATAGACATCGATGTCAGATGAAAACATATTTTGCGCCAATTTGAAAAAGAAAACAACATACGAAATTGTTTCTTGGATTATCATATCGAAGTCTACTTAATATGCCGTCTAGATTGCTTACCCATGGCGACCTTACACAGACTTACATATTGGTGTTTCTAAAGTTACCGAGTCATTATAACTGACCCAAATCAGAAAGCTTGAATTTAATACACATATGATAATGTCACTACGTACGTTGAGATCTGTAAGTTGACGCTCATTGATTTCTCGCAGACCAAACTATAAGAGACACGTGAAACTTACCGATAAAAACTTTTCTAAGAACCGTAGAAACCTAATACTTGTCTCAGAACGTATGTTTCTTTGTAGTTAAATCGCTAGGAAAACAAGAGAAATGTACACGTAAGTGGCTTATATGCAGCTATTTAGTTCTCTCTCACTATTGCATGCGTAAATGAAAAGAAGGTGGAGCAGATGCTGATATGCAGAGATTTCGATCATTTATGGTCACTGTAGGAGCACAGCTGTATATGCCGCGTTTCGTTCGTTAGAACATGCTGTTTCGTACACGGCCTGTGATAGGAGTGGTTATTCTTGTCACACAGAATTGGCAGCAGAGGTCATTGCCAACTGTCCGACATTTCGCGTAACTACCACTAACCTACTTATCTGAGCGATAAAAACCAAGCTCTCGATGTCATGTATTGGCAACGTTTCTTATAGCACACAATGTCACTTCTGTATTGATTTCTCTTCCCTCAAATGACCTTGCCTATATTCACCTCAATCTTGAACCCAAATTGTACGCGGTAATTGATTATTGTCGAACACAATGCCTATGTGAACTACGAAAATATTGTTTCGGCAGTGGATAATCGACTTACATATCATCGTATCTAACGGCTTCTTAAAGAATCACCTCTCTGCTTCCTTCACACAGTAAGAGAGCAGAGATTCGTACTGATTGTGGCATACAATATTGAATGGTAGCGTCAACCAATCAAAATTCGTGTAAGATCTTAGTTGTAAATGTTCAGCGTCTTTTTCTCTTCTTATAATTACATCAATGAGCAGCTGAATTGTTAAATGCAGCACTGCCCTTTAGCCTTGAAGACGATGGCTTTTCGTCGTACCGCGGATTCCTGAAGACACCCATAGGAATGAAAACAGATGGTCTCGGGGAACAGTACAGTGGACTCTTTGTTCGAACTATCCTGAGAAAGTTCGGAAGCAACGGGGCGGTTTTCTGTCTTTCTAGTTGGATATGTATCCAGCAGGGCACTGTGAGCAAGCTGAAAAGATGTCCACATAACATGTCCCCTTCGGCCATTCGCCCGTGAGGGACAATTGTAGTGATGCTAAGGTTGTTATTTCTCGCACTGAAGCAGTCCTTAATTGAAGAAGCTACCACTAGCACGAACTGTTCCCAACTGTCGAAGGAACTTGATTTTCTTATGTATGCCTCATCGACGTGTACTTAAACGTAAAACAACAAATCAGTTAAACCTATCTTCTTTTCAAACACTGAACGTCTGATGAATATATTTCAACGACCATGCTGACGGCTGTACTTTGCAACGAGTAGCTATATCACTTGCTATTAGGGAAAAACAGCTTTCATACCCCAAAATAACGGGACATTCCTATATTTTTGACAGTTCAATTCACCCGATGTCGGCTTGAAGAACGATTTTCGACACTTCGACACTATAATCCGATATCCACACTGCAACCCGACGTAATCAACGACAGTTGTGTCATCTTGTTGTACATGGATATTTACCATAGTGTTGGTACATAAAACATTCCCAGCAAGAATGGTGTGCCGTGAGAGAGCATAAACACCCCTGCCTCCATCCCCCTCCCCCGCCACAGCCAAGAGTACTCGGAAGCTAGTACTCCCTATCAAGCTTCCCTTAGAGACAGAAACTCTCCAGTGCTAATGAACGCTTTTATAATTATAAAACGATGAGAGGTTCATTCCATAAAGTATTTCCATTCTATACTAGAAATGTTTGAGAGGAGATGGCTGGGGCACTGAAGTCTCTTAAGAGAAAAGAAAGGTGGCCTAATTTTTCGAAACGACAACCGTTAATCATATAGTTAATGAATACTAAAAGTCTTGGAGTATAATGAATTAAAGTTTCGACATGCTAGAATGTAACGCATATTGGATCACGAACCTTGTCATGGTGAGATGTTAACGTGCTTCGAAGATATAGACAGCTGTACCCTAGGTGCAACCACAACAGAGAAGCATCTGTTGGTAGGCCAGATAAAACTAGAGGTTACTACAGAGGGCCAGCAGCCTTTTCAGTAACTGCACGCGCAACAGTCTGGGTGATTGACTGATCTGGCCTTGTAACACTAAACGCCTGAATGGAAGGAGAATCTACAGGTGTTGTATTTCCCAAGAACCTGTAACTCTACTGTATGGCTTAATAATTATGGCATCCTCCTGGGTAAAATATTCCGAAGGTAAAATGGTCTTCCATTTGGATCTCTGGTCGGAAAATACTCAGGAGAAAGTCGTCATCAGAAAAAAAACTATTCAGGTGCTCTACGTGTCGCAGTGTGAAATGTTAACTCTCTTAAACGGACAGAAACATTAGAAAACTGAAAAATAAAAATAGTTAGGTTGAAGTTATGGTGGGAATTAGTGAGGTGCATGCAAGGAATAACAGAATCTTTGGCCAAATAAGTGCAGAGTACAGGGAATAAAGGCATGAATACTGTAAGCGGGTTCAGTAGGATTTGGGTCGCAGTAATTATGTAGAGAAGATGGACCGAATAGCAGTCTTCGGACTGAAGATCACTACCACCACCGTCACTACAACAGCAACAGCAACAACAACAATAACAACAACAACCGATTTGCAGAAAGAGTAAGAATTAGAATGTGTCACAGAAGCATGTGATATACATGAAAGAATACAGGTTGTATGGTGGAAAAAGCTGCTACGTTTGCTATAATATTCAATACTCCAATGTTACCTGGCTGCCTTAAGACAGACTGCATTGGACTCAAAGTGAGACGATTATTCGAAACCCCCTATAATGTTACAGTGGCCACAGGCTTCCCATACTATATTGTGATAAAAAGACCTCGCAAGCAGCGGAAGATCATGTCAAATAGTCCTTAAAACCAGACACCATATACTTGCCCCACCACATTGCATGAACAGCACACAGCCACGGTGGAATCGGATATTCCCAAAGTTCAATGAAGGACAAAAATGCATAGGAAATTCAAGCAGCAAGACCCAGATCGTATTTTTTAGTTAGAAAGGTATTCAAGGTGGATCTACGCCACTATAGGGCGTCTTCTGCGCCTACACTCTTGAATTCAACAATGAATGCCCACGCGTCATAACTAACAGGAACTATAAACGCTGAAACTAATATCTGCACGTGCAGATGCACATGTCAATTTGTATCCGTTGGGAAATGGGGCTCCTTTATGGGTTCAAAGCTCATTCAGGCAACTAAACATGGCCATAAATCAATAATCGCCAAACAAGGAAGGACTCCAGTTATCTACCTCACCATATCTTAGAAAGGCGAAGGCTTGACTTTGCTGGCATTACAACCTGCCCTATCGTACGTTAAATACGTGCCTGCAAGTTCTTGTAGTGAACCATTTTCGACAATCACTCAAGAACAAATAAAAAGCGTTAACTCCACAGTGGGCACGTCACCGATAAATGAATCTTATTTTTCTTGGTACCGCGGCCAAAGTCAGTATGGCAGGCAGCTGCTTGTTATTAAACATAGGTATTACACTGTAATCTTTCAAGATATCGTATTGCATGAAATATTCCATTCGGACGGTTGATTCCGAGTGTAAAAATACTGTTTATTATCCTCTACCTTTTATATACTTTTAATCCTAAATTTTTGGGTCACCCTGTAGATGACATATCTGTAGAAGTAGAAATATTAGTAACGGAATCATCTTCTCCAGGTCCTCCTCCCTTTTCGTTGAGCTACAGTGACGAAGAAGAGAATATGGGAAGATTTCTGAAAGATGACACCCTCATTTTAGTGAAATTTTAACATAAGAGGACTCACGCAGAGGAGCTCTAGATCCAACCAGAAGACAAAACTCTCTGTATTGTTCTGCAAGAAATATACGTCAAACCGTCTGATTTGCATGTGGAAAAGGCTGTAAACTCTAAAGGGAGGAAGACATCGGTGGTGAAAGGCAAAGGTTGGAATCGTAGTGTATGTCACTGTCTCTTCTCACTCTTCACCCGTTTCGCTAATCACGCAGACACAACCAATAGTGTCAGTGTGTGTCCCACTAACAATGACAGTGTGTTGTGTCTGTTTGGCTCTCTGAAAACATGTCGACAGACAATGCTTACACATCTCATTCAAGAAGTCCCTCCCAGTCAAACATGCTCCTTCCAACCATCTTTACACTTCTGATCCCTGACTTATAATGATTTGTTTCACATTAGATTAGGAAATGAGACACTTAAAGTAGTAAAGGAATTTTGCTATTTGGGGAGAAAAATAACTGATGATGGTCGAAGTAGAGAGGATATAAAATGTAGACTGGCAATGGCAAGGAAAGCCTTTCTGAAGAAGAGAAATTTGTTAACATCGAGTATAGCTTTAAGTGTCAGGAAGCCGTTTCTGAAAGTATTTCTATGGAGCCTGGAAATCAAACATGGACAATAAATAGTTTAGACAAGAAGAGAATAGAAGCTTTCGAAATGTGATGCTACAGAAGAATGCTGAAGATTAGATGGGTAGATCATATAACTAATGAGGAGGTATTGAATAGGATTGGGGAGATGAGAAGTTTGTGGCATAACTTGAATAGAAGAAGGGATCGGCTGGTAGGACATGTTCTGAGGCATCAAGGGATTACCAAGTTAGTATTGAAGGGCAGCGTGGAGGGTAAAAATCGTAGCGGGAGACCAAGAGATGAATACACTAAACAGATTCAGAAGGATGTAGGTTGCAGTAGGTACTTCGAGATGAAGAAGCTTGCACAGGATAGAGTAGCATGGAGAGGTGCATCAAACCAGTCTCTGGACTGAAGACGACAACAGCAACATCAGAGAGTAAACTTTCCCTTCTGCAACAAAGCGTCATAACACACAAAATTCACATACAATTACACTTACAGAGTAATATAACTGACTCATACAACATGTCTGACAATAACAAGTAGTCGTATACAGACGATGTGTCACGACCCTTTTGTGGCAGATGTGTGTTCATATAGTCTATTTAGGTGCTAGTAGTTACGGTTCCTACAGAGAGGTGTCACTGTTGAACAGGTAATGAAACCTTAAGCTGTCCAAACAACGTATTTTTCGCAAAAAAGTTTATCTTCTGCTAATATTTCTTATGTTAATTATTGCGAATTTCACGTGTTTGATTATTAGAGTGAAAGAAGAATGTGAAATATGCGATATGTGCATGTTCGCATTTCTGTTAACTGAGTATATGATAACTTGAGGATTCGTAACTGCATAATGTGAGTTAGTTATATACACCAACGGAAATTGGTAATGTGAAATTCGCCAGCTTTATGGTATTGGGGAACGATAAACATACTCCGACAATTCAGTTATGTAATGAATGTAAAGAACGAATTATTCAGCTGTTTGTGGGTTTATTGAAATTCTTTGTTTATAAATCGATTTTAAATTGTACATGGGATAGCAAGGTCAAGAACTGCAACCTGATTGGCTATGGTAACTCACAGCCCGTCAGAAGTGAGAGCATTCACGTGCATTTTGTGGGAAAGAGAACTGCTTTGTGGAGTCTAGATTAAATTCACGACACAGACATCATGACGATCGGCTAAGTTTACATTGAACGCTGGAAAGATGTTTTAATTTTAAGGAATTAAAGTCTTAAAAAGATCGTGGAGTGACGAAAAGCAAAAGCCGAATTTGCAAATTATGGGTTTTCTGTATGAACTGTGACCTTTTGAATAACTTAAATCCGCATGGCTTATTATTTCTTTTCACGCCCTCTGGTGTGCATCTCTAGAATGTTAATCACTCCACATCAAATTTTCCTACCCATTTAGCATTACAGTGAGCCTGTGTCATGCTACACATCTTCGTCTGTATGATTACTCTGCAATTCACAATGAAGTGCCTGGCAGAGGGTTCATCGTACATCTATAAACTACTTCTCTACCGTTCCCCTTCGAACAGCGCGCGAGAGAAACGAACGCTTAAATCTTTCATCGCGAGCTCTGATTTCTCTTATTTTATTATGATGATTATTTCTCCCTTTGTTGGTTGGCGCCAACAAAATATTGTCATACTCTGAGGAGAAAGTCTGTGGTCGAAATTTCATGAGAAGCCTCTGTCGCAGCGGAAAACGCCTTTGTATTCGTGGCTGCAACCCGAATTTGTTTATCTATCCCTGGACACTCTCCTTTATTTCGTGATAACAGAAAACGAGCTACCCTCCTTTGAACTTTCTCGATGTTCTCCTTCAATCCTTTCTTATGAGGATCCCACAAAGCAAAGCAGTACTCCAGATTATGGCGGACAAGCGTAGCGTAAGCAATCTCTTTAGTAGACATGTTATATTTTTAAGTTTTATGCCAATAAATCGCAATCTCCGATTTGCTTTCCTCACAACATTATCTACGTGATCGTTGCAGCTTAAGGTACTCGTAATTGTAATCCCTAAGTATTTAGTTGGATTTCAGTTCTTAGATTTTTTTGATTCATCGAGTAACTGAAATTTAACAGATTCTTTTTTAGTGCTCATCTGGATTTCACATTTCTCATCATTTAGAGTCAATTGTCTCTTTTAGTACCATACATATATCTTGTGTAAATTATTTTGCAATTCGTTTTGATCATCTGCTGCCTTTACATGACGGTAAATAATAGCATCATCTGCAAACAGTCTAAGGGGGCTGCTCAGGTTGTCTTTTAAACCGCTTATGTGGATCAGGAGCAACAGAGGGCCTATAACACTTCCTTGGAAAACGCCAGATATTACTTCTGTTTTATTCGATAATTTTCCGTCAATTATTACCTTTCTGTCAGGAAATCACGAATACAGGCAGACAACTGAGACGATATTCATTAGGTACCCAATTTAATTAGAAGTTCCTTGTGAGGAACAGTGTCAAACAAAGAGCTTCTGGAAGTCTAAAAATATGGAAAAAATTTTACGTCCACTATAGATAGAACTCAGTATTTTGTGACAATAAAGTGCTAGTTGTGTTTCACAAGAACAATATTTCCTGAATCTGTGTTCGCTACTTGTCAATAAATCCACACTCATAATTTTCGAGCCAAGTATATGTTCCAATATCCTACTGTTAATAAACGTTACTGATATGGGTCTGTAATTAAGCGGATTACTCCTATTTTCTTTTTTGGGTGTTTTGTGCAATTTTGTAGTTTTTGAGTACGGATCTTTATTCGATTGAGCGGCTGTATATGATTGCTAAATATGGAGATATTTTATCAACATACTCTGAAAAGAATCTGACTGGTATACAATCTGGACCAGAAACTTGCCTTTCGTAATTGTTTCAAACTGCTTCGCTACACCGAGGATATCTACTTCTAAATTACTCATCTTGGCAGTTGTTCTTGATTTCAATGCTGCAATATTTACTTCGTCTTTCTTTGTGAAGGAATATCGAAAAACTGTGTTTAATAACTCTGCTTTAGGTACCATCGGCATTTTTACCATTGGTATCGCGCGTTGTAGGTAATGATTGCGCCTTGCTGCTGGTGTACTTTACATACGACCAAAATCTCTTTGGGTTTTCTGCCAGATTTCGAGACAGAGTTTCGTTATTGAAACTGTTAAAAGCATCTTGCATTGAAGTTCGTGCTAAATTTCGAGCTTCTATAAAACTACGCCAATCTTGGGGATTTTGTGTTACTTTAAATCCGGCATGCTGATTTCGTTTCTTCTGCAATAATGCTCTGAACTGTATTGTGAACCATGTCGGGCCAGTACCATTATATTAATTTTTTTGTTATATACCTCTCAACTTCCGTCGACACTATTTCTTTGAATTTAAACTATATCTGCTCTACTCTTACATAGCCAGATTTGAAGGAGTGGAGACTTAGGAAAACGAATTTTTATCCGCTTTTTTAAATAGATGTATTTTGCGTTTATTTTTGTTGGGTTTGGATGTTACAGTATTCAGTCTAGCTACAACCACGTTATAGTCACTAATCGCTCTCTCTGTCATGATTCTTCCTATTTAATCAGGATTATTTGTTATTAACCACCAACTATAATTGTATGAGTCGTGTACTCACTTGCGATGAAACTCTAGTTTTCTTTGAACTCTTCAGATACTGCAACATATGAGTTGGAGGGTCGGTAAATGGAACTATTTATTAATTTTTTCCGGTTGTCAAGTATAACAGCTACCCACAGGAGCTCATAGAAACTACCTACTTCAATTTCACTACAAAGTAAACTATATCTGACGGCAATAAATACTCCGGTACATATTGTAGATAACCTGTCCCTTCTGAACACTGTTAGATCCTCTCTAAAAAGTTGGGCTGAACTTATTTTCGGCCTTAGCCAGCTTTCCGTACCTGTAACGATTTGAGATTCAATGATTTCTATTATTGGAAATCTGGTTCTTTTCCAACAATGCTACGACAGTTTACAACTATATAATTGATTATTCCTGAGTCTACTCTCTTCCTGTGTTCGTCACGCACCCTTTGAAACTATAGCTCTTTCTGCATAAATGAATTCATGTTTTACCTTTTTTAGCATCTTTTTATACTTGGACTCTTTTTCTTGTTTTTCACATCAGTATGTCACCTTAGTTTTCCAAAACACTCCACCTTCATATTAAATACAGTCCATGATTCAGTTACATGTCGACTTTTCCTTTAATCATAGTTTCGTCTGAGACTTTAATTTACATAATACCTTCGTGAAAGATAAATATTAGTACATATTCTTTCTCTTTATCTTTACCCTGAGAGTATTCATTACAATTTTAAACATTTTAGTCACTCTCCTCAATGAATATAAATTAATAGAGGATTTTCTGTAACTAGTTCTCTGAAACCCCCCATGAACCATGGAACTTGCCGTTGGAGGGGAGGCTTGCGTGCCTCAGCGATACAGATGGCCATACCGTAGGTGCAACCACAACGGAGGGGTATCTGTTGAGAGGCCAGACAAACGTGTGGTTCCTGACGAGGGGCAGCAGCCTTTTCAGTAGTTGTAGGGGCAACAGTCTGGATGATTGACTGATCTGGCCTTGTAACACTAAACAAAACAGGCTTGCTGTCCTGGTACTGCGAACGGCTGAAAGCAAGGGGATACTACAGCCATAGTTTTTCCCGAGAGCATTCAGCTTTACTGTATGGTTAAATGATGACGGCGTCCTCTTCGGTAAAATATTCCGGAGGTAAAATAGTCCCCCATTCGGATCTCCTGGCGGGGACTACTCAAGAGGTCGCCGTTATCAGGAGAAAGAAAACTGGCGTTCTACGGATCGGAGAGTGGAATGTCAGATCCCTTAATCGGGCAGGTAGGTTAGAAAATTTAAAAAGGGAAATGGATAGGTTAAAGTTATATATAGTTGGAATTAGTGAAGTTCGGTGGCAGGAGGAACAAGACTTTTGATCAGGTGAATACAGAGTTACAAATACAACATCCAATAGGGGTAATGCAGGATAGGTTTAATAATGAATAAAAAAATAGGATTACATGTAAGCTACTACATAGAGCATGGTGAACGCATTATTGTGGCCAAGATAGACTCGAAGCCCATACCTACTACAGAAGTACAAGTATATATGCCAACTAGCTCTGCAGATGGTGATGAAATTGATGAAATGTATGATGAGGTAAAACAAATTATTCAGATAGCGAGGGAGACGAAAATTTAATAGTCATGAATGACTGGAATTCGAGAATAGGAAAAGGGAGAGAAGGAAACATAGTAGGTGAATATGGATTGGGGATAAGAAATGAAACAGGAAGCCGTCTGGTAGAATTTTGCACAGAGCATAACTTAATCATAGCTAACACTTGGTTCGAGAATCATAAAAAAAAGGTTGTACACATGGAAGGATCCTGCATATACTAGAAGGTATCAGAATGTGTAATGGTAAGACAGAGATTTAGGAACCAGGTACTAAATTGTAAGACATTTCCAGGGGCAGATGTGGACTCTAACCACAATCTATTATTTATGAACTGTAGATTAAAACTCAAGAAACTGAAGAAACGTGGGAATTTGAGATGGGACCTGAATAAACTGAAAGTATCAGAGGTTGTACAGAGTTTCAGGGAGAGCATAAAGGAACGATTGACAGGAATGGGGGAAAGAAATACAGTAGAAGAAGAATGGGTAGCTCTGAGGGATGAAGTAGTGAAGGCAGCAGTGGATCAAGTAGGTAAAAAGACGAGAGATAGTAGAAATCCTTGGGTAACAGAAGAAATATTAAATTTAATTGATGAAAGGCTAAAACATAAAAATGCAGTAAATAAAGTGGGCAAAAAGGAATACAAACGTCTCAAAAATGAGATCGACAGGAAGTGCAACATGGCTAAGCACGGATGGCTAGAGGACAAATGTAAGGATGTAGAGGCTTATCTCACTAGGGGCAAGATAGATACTGCCTACAGGAAAATTAAAGAGACCTTTGGAGAAAAGTGAGGCACTTGTATATATATCAAGTGCTGAGATGGAAACCCAGTTCTAAGCAAAGAAGGGAAAGCAGAAAGATGGAAGGAGTATATAGAGGGTCTATAAAAGGGCGATGTGCTCGAGAACAATATTATAGAAATGGAAGAGGATGCAGATGAAAATGAAATGTGAGATACGATAATGTGTGAAGAGTTTGACAGAACACTGAAAGATCTGAGTCGCAACAAGGCCCCGGGAGTAGACAATATTCCATTAGAACTACTGACGGCCTTCGGAGAGCCAGTCCTCACAAAACTCTACCATCTGGTGAGCAAGATGTATTAGACAGGCGAAATTCCCTCAGACTTCAAGAAGAATATAATATTCCAATCCCAAAGAAAGCAGGTGTTGACAGATGTGAAAATTACCGAACTATCAGTTTAATAAGTCACAGCTGCAAAATACTAACGCCAATTCTTTACAGACGAATGGAAAAACTAGTAGAAGCCGACCTCGGGGAAGATCAGTTTGGATTCCGTAGAAACGTCAGAACACGTGAGGCAATACTGACCTTATCTTAGACGAAAGATTAAGGAAAGGCAAACCTACGTTTCTAGCATTTGTAGACTTAGAGAAAGCTTTTGACAGTGTTGACTGGAATACTCTCTTTCAAATTCTAAAGGTGGCAGGGGTAAAATACAGGGAACGAAAGGCTATTTACAATTTGTACAGAAACCGGATGGCAGTTATAAGAGTCGAGGGGCACGAAAGGGAAGCAGTGGTTGGGAAGGGAGTGAGACAGGGTTGTAGCCTCTCCCCAATGTTATTCAATCTGTATATTGAGCAAGCAGTAAAGGAAACAAAAGAAAAATTCGGAGAAGGTATTATAATTTATGGAGAAGAAATTAAATCTTTGAGGTTCGCCAATGACATTGTAATTCTGTCAGAGACAGCAAAGGACTTGGAAGAGCAGTTGAACGGAATGGACAGTGTCTTGAAAGGAGGATATAAGATGAACATCAACAAAAGCAAAACGAGGATAATGGAATGTAGTCGAATTAAGTCGGGTGATGCTGAGGGAATTATATTAGGAAATGAGACACTTACAGTAATCAAGGAGTTTTGCTATTTGGGGAGCAAAATAGCTGATGATGGTCGAAGTAGAGAGGATATAAAATGTAGAATGGCAATGGCAACAGAAACGTTTCTGAAGAAGAGAAATTTGTTAACATCGAGTATAGATTTAAGTTTAACGAAGTCGTTTCTGAAAGTATTTGTATGGAGCGTAGCCATGTATGGAAGTGAAACGTGGACGTTAAATAGTTTACACAAATGAGAACAGAAACTTTCGAAATGTGGCGCTACAGAAGAATGTTGAAGGTTAGATGGGTATATCACGTAACTAATGAGGAGGTATTGAATAGAATTGGAGAGAAGAAGAGTTTGTGGCACAGCTTGACAAAAAGTATGGACCGGTTAGTAGGACATGTTCTGAGACATCAGGGGATCACAAATTTAGCATTGGAGGGCAGCATGGAGGGTAAAAATCGTAGAGGGAGACCAAGAGATGAATACTCTAAGCAGATTCAGAAGGATGTAGGTTGCAGTAGGTACTGGGAGATGAAGAAGCTTGCACAGGATAGAGTAGCATGGAGAGCTGCATCAGACCAGTCTCTGGACTGAAGACCACAACAACAACAACAACAGTTCTCTGAAATGGCACAAAACAGAAGTTACTTATAAATGCTATTTATCTCAAAGTGAGGAATAAAATCAATAACCTAAGGAATAATTGGGTTGTTGAAGCCAGCATTTTCTATACGTACTAAAGTAATTCAGAATATTATTTATACTAGTTTTTCAAAATTATCGAAGGAACTTAAATCTAGCACAAATCACTGTTTTGCTAAATTTACAACATGTCATGGTTACCATTATTTTTAACAGTTTCTTCTTCATATTTTGTACACAGCTATGTATATTGTAGGTAAGCCACAGTGCTTCTCAGAGGCTTTATAGTAATAGTTTTACTTAATACAAGAATGGATTACATACTAAATCGTGAAATTATCCAAGGCGTACCAGTCTCTGGACTGAAGACCACAACAACAACAACAACAGTTCTCTGAAATGGCACAAAACAGAAGTTACTTATAAATGCTATTTCTCTCAAAGTGAGGAATAAAATCAATAACCTAAGGAATAATTGGGTTGTTGAAGCCAGCATTTTCTATACGTACTAAAGTAATTCAGAATATTATTTATACTAGTTTTTCAAAATTATCGAAGGAACTTAAATCTAGCACAAATCACTGTTTTGCTAAATTTACAACATGTCATGGTTACCATTATTTTTAACAGTTTCTTCTTCATATTTTGTACACAGCTATGTATATTGTAGGTAAGCCACAGTGCTTCTCAGAGGCTTTATAGTAATAGTTTTACTTAATACAAGAATGGATTACATACTAAATCGTGAAATTATCCTATAAAAATGTTCTTATCACATTCTTTTGTTCTTACTCTCTCGCACATCTAGGTTGAACATATCATCATTAAAATGTCTATTCCACTTTCCCACTAAAACCCTTAAATTACCATGTGCTTTTATAAATGCAGTCTTCCCTAACTATGAAGCAAATTACTGTCTTCCTGCACCACTACATTTTTTCCTCAAATTCTGGTTGCTATCTCTTATCTGGTCACGTTCTATTCCTGCAACACATCTTATGTCAGTTCTCAGAGTCACTGTCAGTTTCCACATATTAATAAGATTCTTTACAGGTCACATATGGTATTCTTTATGTCACATCTTCAAAATTCAGTACCTACTTTTCCATTCGACAACACACCTCTCATGAAAAGTTACTTTATTTCATCATTAATTTCTTGTTTCACAGACTACTTCCTTTATTTACATACTTCGAAGTTCATTAACACTTTCTTCATTCCTCTGTTTATTGCCATCAACAGTTAGCTTTCAATATGACAGTGCAATCTGACATATTTACTAATTTCCGACAGCAAAGGAGGCTAAAAATGATGGATACAGTTCAGAATAACAAAAGAGGAAGATTGACTTTATGAAAGGAATTTAAGTAATATTGCCAATAACTTGCGTGCCAAGTGATGTCTGTCACCTAGCACTGCAAAGACTGCAATGCTCTCTGAAGTCTTTATCGCAAGCTCCTACCTAATTCAAAAAGTTGTTTCGATTTTCAATCTATTTTATTTTGCACTGCCAGAAATTTCTTTGGATCCATTCCCACTTCATCACCGTATTCAGCATACACTTCCAACTTTTCCTTTATCCTACAGTACCTAGCAGGAATGTTATCCCTTTCCCCTGTGTCAGTTTTCTTTTCCTAGAAAATAGTACACTCACATTTCTCCCATTTATTTCCAACATTACAATCCAACTGGGTTTTTTATTTGCTGAGAAAGTCCGTACCAGTTAATATGTCAACACTCAAGCCAGAAATCATGAGGAAGTTCTGATACAACTACATACAATTTATTTTAATAGACAACATCATTTCACGTTCCCGGACTTCTTTACCTTTGTTGTGACAGCAATTACTTGAATACCCATAACAGACATTATTACTACTGCTTCCTTATCAGGTAAAGCATCCACCTATGTCTGACAAACAGCACGAAGATCGCATGTTACGCTTGTTTCTCTCAAACGGATAAAACAAACGCCCCCACCTGCTGTGGCACTGTAGCTGCTACTGGCATCGTGGCTTGACAATATTTTAGAAGACAGAGAACAAGAGGAGCTGCCGACAGTGACAATTTGCATAAAACATTTGATGGAGGGTTAAGATAAATGACATTGTTTTCTATTCTGAGATTCAATTGTGTTCCGTTTGAAGACACTCTTCAGAGATGTTGATGTGAGTAATAAGAGATGTGTTCACCCAACGTCGTAACTGTTACATAAGAGCTACAGAATAGAGAAGACATATTTAAAAAATAGTTATGTAACTTAAATACCACAAAGTTTCCTTCTTCCAGTTTCCGAGCCTATGCAAGAGGTGACGAAGTAACGTGGCAATAATTGGTGGCGCTGCATAGCATGTCTACTACATCAAGAAACTTCAAGTAAGGTGACCGTATAAGAAAATAATTAAGGTAAAACGTTGCATCCGTGAATGGTGGAACAACAAACAACGGAAGGTGTAAGTGATCAACAACGTTTATCAGTGAAGACAGAAAACACAATAAACAACACGTTAGTGACGAGGCTAGTGCTGCCACCGGAATGGCGATAAGAAAGGTCCGTGAATGAATCTGATGTGTGGAGTGCCAAGCAGCAAAAATCCAAGCGTAGTCGATCTCCTTATTAGCGCGAATCGAATGGTGTAGCGTCAAGGTATCAGCAGTAGTGAAGTCCGGGAAAGACGAGGCTGCCAGCGTGAGGTGCCACGTGTGCTTATAAAGCCCTGGCGGCATAGGAATATGTTCGCCATCGACAAGTTTACGACAGTATAGCACAACGTGATTGGTGCGGTATCATCATGCAGGTACATGACGTGGGTTGCTACATTAACACGGAGGTGGCTATGTGGATGGGGCGTGGCTGCGCTGTCCAGCTAAGCGGAGCTGTGTATGAGCCGGGAACGTGTGACGTGTGAAGTACGGCTGCGTGGTGCAAGCGCCATGGTGTATAAGCATTGATGATGGCACAGTACCACCGAGAGCATCACGGTGACAGATCGTTTGGGCGGTAACGTGTCTTCTTGGCTCAGTCCAGCAACTAGCACTAAGCAGTCATAGTCCATCTGATACTGCCAGCAAAACACTGCCCTTCTTCATACTTTACCATGGAATTAATAACTAGATGTCCTGGTTTTTTCTTCACTCTTATCGAATTCAGATTCTTCTAGAAAATCTCGCACAATTTCCCTTCTCTGTGTCTACAGATTACACACATATTTTTAGGATTGCACTTTCTGTTCACTTTCTTAACATCAGTTAATCTGTCCACTAACAACAGATCAAAACATTTCAACAAATCACGCTTATCTCTTTTGAAAGTAATCAGTGTGTCCACTAACTCCTACAATTCACTTTCAACTTCATCCTCCTTCTCATTTCCATTAACTGATTGTCCTCCATTATGATCATCCTCCCTTTTGCTACCAATAAATCCCTCTTAACTGTCTCCAATAGATTTTCCTTCTTTTCTTCGTCTAGATCTTGTAATCTCCTTCATTACATTTATTCTCTTTTTCTTCAAGCAAGTTTTCTCAGGTGGTCCATTGTACACATTTCCTGTTTATGAGATTCTTCATCATTTCCAATTAAACTATCTAACAAAGTATCTATACTAAAGTACTTACTTAGCCCACTTCTTTTCAAAACCTCTCCCAAGCCATCGTTAATCATGCATATCCTAACTTTATTAATTTCATTTGCCTGAGTTGCATTCCTCCGTCATTATTTCTAGATTCCGACATTTGGTTGTTATTAAACCGAAAGTTCAAATTGTCCGTTCTTCACAGACGGGATCTACGAGCGTTGAACAAATATATGGAAACAATACGAGAAATACACATATGAAGATGGTACCTGTTCTTTCGGACATGTACTCTGTGTCCTCGGTGGCTGAGATGGATAGAGCGTGAGCTATGTAAGCAGGAAATCCCGTGTTCGAGTCTTGGTCGGGGCACATATTTTCAGTTGTCCCCGTTGACTTATATCAACGCCTGTATACAACTAGGGGTATTCATTTCATTGTAATTTCATTCTAACGAGCTGCATGGTCACCGATACCATCTTCATATATAAATATATAAGTTACTGCTCACCGGCCATTTGATCATCTTCCTCTGTGCGGATGCACAAACACTGACGGAACTCTTACGGGAATCGGCAAAAAGCCGCGGTTAATGAGTATAATGGGCAGGGGCACTATGAATATAGTGCGGGACCATAAGTTTAGAATATGGGTCTCACGGAAGGCGTGCCAGAGACAAGTCCCTGCTGTTGCACTATCCTCTGTGTCCTCGGTGGCGCAGATGGATAGTGCGCCTGCCATGTACGCAGGCGATCCCGGGTACGAGTCCTGGGTGGTGCACACATTTTCAGCTGTCCCTGTCAAGTCCTGTATGAAGCTAGGGGTATTCATTTTATTGCAGTACGAGAAATGCCTACTTGAACAAGAATGCAGATGATAGTCGATCCTGCAAGTTCCATTGTTGTAGACGATGAATGACCCTATGCATTGTTGTCATAACCTTGCAAGTGTCAATCGCCGTCAGGACAGTGTTCCATGTAGCTGTGAGTGCATCATTTCGAAGCTAATTGGATTCGAACGTGGGCAAATTGTTGGTGCTCATATGGTGGGTGCTTCCATAACCAAGGAACCCAAAGTCTTTGGTGTTTCAAGAGGCACCATATCCAAGATGTGTATCACGTACAGAGAAAGCAGAAAAACTTCACCCGCTAAGACACAACGCGGACGAGAGTGTATGTTGAGTGACCGTGAGAGACGGCCATTGATGTGGATTGCGACGAAAAACAGGTGGACACCATCTGCAAAAGTCACTGCAGAACTGAATTTCGCATTGATGAACACTGTCGCCACCAAAACAGCAGGAAGGGAGCTCCCTAAGCAGGGAATTTCACGGCGAGATGGAATTCCAAAGTCACTCATCACTGATGCAACTGCCTGAAAAGATAGCGTAGTGTTGAAGCCATAAAAACTGGACTACAGGGCAATGGAAGACAGATATTGTTTCAAGCTGTTTTCAACTTCTGGACGAGGTTTCGTCCCAAGTGTGAAACATGGTGGGGGTTCGGTGATGATTTGGGCAGCCATATCGTGGTTACTTTGCAAGGTCGCATCACTGCCAAGGATCATGTTACCATTTTGTACCCATGGTACAACGTTTGTTCTCAATGGTGATGCTGCGTTCCAAAACGACATGACTTCCGTTCACACAGCTCACATCATCCAGGACTGTTTTTGTGACCACTAGGACATTTTCCTTGGCCACTACAGTCACCAGATGTCAATATTTTTGTAGTACGCTGAGGAGAGAAGGGTGCATGATCGCTATTCACCTTAATCGTTTCCTAAACTTGCCACTACTTTGCAGGAAAAATGGTATAATATTCCCTTGAAAACCAAACAGGACCTGTATTTATCCATGCGGAGATGACTGGAATCCGTTTTGAATGCCAACGAGTTTCCTACATCTTATTAGGCGTGGTAATGTCTTCTAATTCTGTTGTTTCATTATTTTTGTCCAGCATCTGCAGTTTCCCGTATTCTGTGATTCTACATCATTCCCTACTCGCCTCCCCACCTGCCGTCTATTTTGAAAGTCATCATCGCCACGCATTAGAGAACGTGATCTATAAACAGGCCCTTGCTCTATATTAGTTGGCCTATTTGCCGCAGCATGGTGCCATCAGCTTGCTTCTCTACCGCTATGTTTCGAGAATCCACGCATTCTGTTTTCATAAACCGTTTGATGAGTTTCTACAGTTCCCCCCTGTGGCCTTAAATTTCTGTTAGCTTGCTCCTCTTCCTGCACAACTTATCTATCCTTTCCAGATAATTGATAAATGCGAATGTCATCTCCGGGCAAAAAAACTTTTTCAAAATCTTTCAAAAATTCCTTCCGATGTACATTTCCTGGCGGATCAAAACGTTAGAATTATCTGCAGTATACGAAAATCCAGTTGATTCAATAACAAGATCACATTCCACGCTGTTAGTGCCTATTCTAATGTTATTAGTGCCTATTCTAATATTGTGCTCTTCCACAGACAGTCTGTTGTCATGCTTATGCAGTTTATTTTCTACAGTCTCAGCTCGGTTACTTACCTGATCTACATTAGACTCTACCCATTTCCTTACGATCAGATACAACGTGTACACAGATTTTAAACAATTTTCGGGTGCAGAATTAATTTTATTATCCAAAGCTTTCTGGCTATTTTCACAAATTCCACAGCAGCTTCTGACTTCAGTGACGGTGTGCTCCACCGGTAACTAACTGAAAAATTTGCCGCTTCCTCGTCCACACTTCTATGATGTGTCTCCCATCGTATGGATGATGGTTGCCTTCGCAAAGATCCAAATCTGGTTCCATCTATCTTGGTTTTCACTTTCTCATACACTGCAATATGCTGTCTCTCTTTCAGTATCACTCTCGATCGAGCTTTCGAGCTACTACATCTACATCTACATCTATACTCCTCGAGCCACCTTACGGTGTGTGGCGGAGGGTACTTATTGTACCACTATCTGATCCCCCCTTCCCTGTTCCATTCACGAATTGTGCGTGGGAAGAACGACTGCTTGTAAGTCTCCGTATTTGCTCTAATTTCTCGGATCTTTTCGTTGTGATCATTACGCGAGATATATGTGGGCGGTAGTAATATGTTGCCCATCTCTTCCCGGAATGTGCTCTCTCGTAATTTCGATAATAAACCTCTCCGTATTGCGTAACGCCTTTCTTGAAGTGTCCGCCACTGGAGCTTGTTCAGCATCTCCGTAACGCTCTCGCGCTGACTAAATGTCCCCATGACGAATCGCGCTGCTTTTCGCTGGATCATGTCTATCTCTTCTATTAATCCAACCTGGTAAGGGTCCCATACTGATGAGCAATACTCAAGAATCGGACGAACAAGCGTTTTGTAAGCTTTTGTATTGCCCGGACGAAAATGCTGAGCGTGCATCGTCTCGCCTACAGAAATGGTCCACTCCTCTGTCAGCGATTTCTTCTTCTGCAGCCTACGCCTGTTAGAAAATATGTAGTGTTCCCTTGGCTAGAGTAGCTGTGGCCGAAACTAGCTGCACTAAATGTATCTAAAGGATATGATATATGTACTAGCAGTACATTGATGAGGAAATACTATATGAAAACAACCTTGTTGCGCATATTTTAATTTATTATGGAGGTGAAAGTTTATATTTGACTGACACATTTTGACTATATTTTAACTAACCTCTACCGCAACATGTAATCCAGTTGTCATTATCTCCTTCTGAATAAGACGTTTTTATAAACGCTGAGATCATGGTAAAGGGGTTTTAACAAATCTTCCATTTTGCAACAGCTTGGCTGTTTATTATTTATACACGATGTTTTCAGAGCTAAGATCGACATTTCTTTTAAGGTGTTGTACCTAATATATTGTTCCTCTTCGTAATATGTAAAGTGTAGCTCTGTAGCTGTGTATAAGTTTAATAGTTTTTGGAGTTTACTAGTCACGCTGGCTTCTCCATTACTGGAGATTTTATGCACCATTATTATGTAGGTTACCGTACATGTGGTGCTGCACTATCTGCATTCATAGCCTTGCACTATTAATATGAAGTATTCTGCAGATTCACATATCTTCCACTATTATGTTTAATTTGTGGTTTGTCAGTTTGGACATTTTGATATTATTCTGCAGTTTTATTAATTTTATATTTCGTACCATGGTTTTATTTCTTGACAATTTCATTATATATTTTATTACTTTCTTTCTTGAGAGCTGCATTATACATTTCATGTTTTACTTTTATTGTTTGCTCTGTCACAGGCATTTCTTAGTAATGCCATGCATACATAAGCTGGTTTTAGCGCTGTTATTAGTGGATGGCGTTCAGAAGAAAACGTGGGAATGTGGACATGTTGTCAGCTACGATTTCTTCGGTGGTCCCTCCCGCCCTCGGCATTAGCTCCGGAGGTGGCATATATAACCACTGAGGTTCACAAATTGGCGTTTCACGGCTCTTATACGTCCCATTTAATTTCTTAAGCCCATGTCACATGTCTGATCGTTCACAGTCGGTTTATTGGTTACATTAGGCTGGCAATGTGTGCTTGTTTGCTGTTACCTTCATGGTTTTTCTTGATTAGGCCTCGTTTACCCGGTGTGGTAGTGGTTGACTCAGACAACCTTTTCATACCTTTCTGCGTGGTATCTCATAAACTACTTGACTAATACGATTTTCTCGTACGCAACGATGGTATGACATGATGTTCACATTTCTATGGGCCCTTTCACTGATAGTTAATTTGTATAGACTCCCTCTTAGTTCTCCTTGCTTTTTGAAGAGCCTGAAGATGGGATTTACTCCGTGAAACCAGGTCTTGTGTACGATTTTATTCAAATAAAGGATTTGTCACGTACAACTCGAACGGCTTTATTCATCATGAGAAATTTTAGCAACAGTTCTGAATATCCTACAGAGTGTATTAATTGTACACGGGTCCAGTCCCAGACTCCTACAGCTGTCAGGAGAGAGCCGGGGCGGATGTTGTGGTGAGATCCTAGTTATGCTACAGAGCGCCAAGAAAACTTCATTGACAATAATATATTCATTTTGAAGTAATAAAGGGTAGTCTTTCCAAGTGCAGCACTGCAGCCGGGCTGGCGGAGCAGGGCCTTGTCAGTGAACAACACACTGATGTGTCACGTGGCAGTTGCTACATCACAGGCGGCCATCGACCACGGGATCCGCCGGCCTCCAGTTCTGTGTGCACTCGTGGACGTCGAAGATTTGCACCCGGGAGTTACGACCCAGGTCCACCAGAAGTACTTGCTGCACAAAGGGGTCAACTCTCAGCCGCCATTTAGGAAATAAGAGCCGGCAGCGTTGGTGTCTGCTACAGGAACGGGATGAGCTGCAGCAGCACACACGCACTCGAAGGCGGATGACGGACAGCATTCAGTACACGCAGGTCAAGCCTCTTGAGCAGGCCTGCAGCGTTACGGCGGCGTCTGTGCCCCATTAGTGTGCTCTTGGAAGTTGGCAGTGCAATGGGTAGCAGCAGCGTCCTTCTAGCCGGACTCGTTGTTCCATAAAAGACTGCTAGGCATACTGAAGGTGGACCTCCATAGCTTCCCCTCACACTGAGTAGCTGCAGCTGACGCAAGGGCAATCGGCAGTCGTCTCTCAGCAATCAGGAATGACATTTGTTAAGAAGGATGAGGTATTTATGTTGGTGTTTCCAGTGCGTTCTGCGGTGGTGGGGATTCATGTGGCATCATATGCCCTGCCAGAATGAGATTTTCACTCTGCAGCGGAGTGTGCGCTGATATGAAACTTCGTGGCAGATTAAAACTGTGTGCCGGACCGAGACTCGAACTCGGGACTTTTGCCTTTCGCGGTCAAGTGCTCTTCAAACAGTTCTGTAGCGTCTGGAGATTATAGAAACGATAATGTATTACTGCCCTCCATCCTTTTACTTTTACTGCTGTTCTCCTCTTCAATCTTCCTTCCTTCCACATCACAAATAGTGTGGATGTTAAATATTGTGTGGAAAGTCTCCTAGCCATTCAGCAGCTTCAATTTAGCAGTTCTTTTCCACTTCCACACATTGAAGCATTGGCATTTGCAGAGATTTTCTCAAGAGGGGGCAAAATTTTTAATTTGAATATGGATACCCCTTTTTTTGATTCAACAGCGTGAAATTACACGCTCCCATGATTAAATCCAGGATGTCCTTCCGAGCGAGGTTGCACAGTGGTTGCCACACTGGACTCGTAGTCGGTAGTTAACTCTTCATGTTAATGGATTTATTCTATTCCACCTCTTCTTGATCCTGGCCTGCATCGCTTATCGTCACGGGGTCGCCATATTAACTACTGCATTTGGCAATGTCAGTGGTAGAGAGTTGCAGGATGCCCCTCCTGTCACCATCTCTCCCCTTCCCCCGCCCCTCCCTCCCCTTCCAAGTCAACCCCCGCGATGGAATTTGTGTACCCCAGCTGACCGCGCCTTGTGTCATCCCACGTGAAATTTCGTGAACGTTAACTAAATGTTTTTGCGAATCGCGTAAATGAGGTAGGGTACGAGCGGGGTACCAGCCGAAGTAAGAAACCGCCTAAAACCATGTACAGACTGGTCGTGTCAATGGATTTATTGCATTACGTTCGAGATTTCTAGTGTCGGCTGACGTAACTGCAGTTGAAAAAAACAACGTGTCCGGAAAGCTATATTTCTTAGGTTGAGTAGGCAAAGAGTAGCTCAGAATCAATTTCCGACTACATCAATGTAGGAAACCTCCAAAACCACCCTCAGACTGGCCTGTAGATTGAGCTTTTAACAACCTACAATAGGCTCATCTTTGAAGTTCATCACAATAGCGTCCAACATGCTGACTGGAATGCGAAATTCGTAGCTCTGGGACTGCAGGAGGCGTTCCGTCCCAATCCTGGAGTCCACGTTTTCCGACCTTTAAATGTCACACTTTTTCTTCTTTGATCTAACACACAAAATGGTATTCGCCTTTTTCGACTTTTGTGTTCAGATTTGTATCTGCCTGGCCCACTGGTGTACACTTGATGACTCCACGACACAAAGCTTTACGCCTCGCTCGCCTCGGCCCATCAACACCAAATTTGGACTGTTGATGTCTGGAAATATGTTGCCTGATCGGACGAGTCTCGTTTCAAATTGTTTCGAGCGGATGGACGTGTACCGGTATGGATACAACCTCATGAATCTACGGACTCTGCATGTCTGTGGGTGACTGTTCAAGCTGATGGGGGCTCTGTAACGGTGTGAGACGTGTCCAGTTGGACCGATATTGAACCACTGATACGTCTAGATACGACCCTGACAGGTGACACGGATATAAGTATCTTGTCTGATCACCTACGTTCATTCATGTCCATTGTGCATTCAGACGGACCTGCTCAATTCCAGCAGGACAATACGACACCCCACATTTGCAGAATACCTACACAGTGGCTCTGGGAACATTCTCCTGAGTTTAAACACTTCCGCTGGTCACCAGACTTCCCAGACATGAACATTACTGAGCATATCTGGGATGCCCTGCAACGTGCTGTTCAAAAGTGGTCTCCACCCCCTCGTCTCCCTCGTCTTCTTACTGATTTACGGACAGCCCTGCAGAAGTCATGGTGTCGGTTCCCTGCAGCACTACTTCAGACTTCAGTCGGTTCCATGCCACGTCGCGTTGCAGCACTTCTACGTGCTCGCGGGAGCTGTCCACGATATTAGGCAGATGTACCAGTTTCTTTGGCTCTTCAGTGTATAATTAAGTACAGATGTACACATCTACACCATAGCATGGTTGTGTTGTTGCAGCTGTGCCACAATAAGTAGCTGTGTCGTGTAAAACTGGATACAGAATCAGCAAAATAAAATGTGTTTTCCTTGTCCACAAAAAAACGGTACAGTGGTGACTCGACTGCGAAGCAAGCGTGGCCTTACGGGAATCGGGGATGGATGACTTGCACATAAGCGGGTCTCACGTTTATGATGTGTCGGAAACGTACGACGGAATCCATGCGCCTGTGTATTGGACTGGTTTCTTTCGTCAAGTCCGTAACGACTGAACGAGAAAGCGACAGAAGAAGACAAAAGATGTTTTTTCAAGAGTTGACGAGGGACGGGAGACTGCGGGATAAAGGTGTTCAGGACTGGATAATCTGAGGGAATGCTAAAGCAGAACAACTGAATGAGTTTTAAAAACTGGCTGGTGTACCAGATTCATTCCAGAGGGCGTACTGCCCGAGAGAAGAATGCGGAAGGCATGTCTGGATGGACCAAAAGGTGACTACGAAAAGAGCGTCAGGTCGACCCAGGATGACTCTCGTCAGCCAGCTCTGTGGCCTCTACGTGGCCACTCACTGCCCTCTGACTGGCTGGTAGAGGGTATGTTGGAAGCGTACAGTCGTCAGCAACGCTTCACCTAAACATCACGTCGTCAGCGATACTCGCTTTGAGAATGGTATGTACGTGAAGAAGGTGTGTGCCGGCGACGATATCCAGCGGTACCCGGTACCGAACCAGGCCATGTACACCAATAGCTCTGCAGTGAAACGCAGATCCACGTTATAACTAAAAATTTCGATTAAAAAGAAAGCTTTTCCCACTCAGTCTGTCAGTCCACCGTGCAGACGCTATTACCGACACTGATCTGTAAAGGTTTTCATCCATTTTCACAGTAAGAAAACGCCGAAATGGCAGCCGCATCAACGAATCGGCCAGGAGGTGAAAAGTGCCCCCTCTTGCCTCTCCGCCGCGGACATCTATGCCCCTAAGTGGAAAGCGGATGTTACACGTGCTGTTATCTGTTAAGTGTACATGCACCTGTAGAGTATCGTGTTTTGCGCTTGGGATAGTAGTGATGCAGAACGAAGGGAAACAGTGAGCCCAGTGTCAACGTAAGGCCTACAGCAACATAGTTGACATTGGACATAAAATTCTGTTCGATGGACGAACCAACTTAAATAATTTCACACGCTCTCTTTCACTCCATGAAACTTTGCAGAATGGTTTGGCATTTAACCTAACGCAAAGGCACAAACTTTGGTGATCAAAAAATAATTTCAGTGATGAAACTTTCTTCCAACACCAATCTCTAGCAAAGTATTTCTAGACTGAACACTATATCTAGCGATCTAGATTTTGAAGACTAGTAGCTTCAAATTCATAGTCTGATTACACATTTTAATAACTCAGCATACAGTGTTTTTAGCCCTAACGTCAAAGACTGATGTAGCCGACATGGGACACGATCCGGGTGCTTTCTATTACACTGTTTCTAGTTTTAGCTATAGACACACACTGTCCAGTAACATTAGTGTACCACCTGCCAAAAGTCTAAATAACAACCTTCTTGCAGGCAGGGAGTCAGGGAGATTCTGAAAGGTATCGACAATGATGTGGAACCAAAAAGTGTCGTGGCCAACTGCACGGTGTTTTTCAGTTGAGGAGTCAGGACTAGAACAGCCCAACCGAGGTGGTCCCATAAATTCTCGATTGGGTTTGAATCCGGAGAGCCTGGTGGGCATGGGAGTACGGTAAACTCACCTTGGCGCTCTTCGAACCACACACGTACACTGCGAGTGGTGTGAGATGTTCCATTGTCCTGCTGGTAGATACCATCGAGACAAAAGGATGAACATAGTTCCCAAGGTTAGGGGAATACTTGTGTTGATGCATTGTGCCTTCCAGAGTGACGATATCGCACAGGGAATGCCACCAAGATATTCCCCAGACCACAACGCTCCCCCGACCGGCCCGGATCTCTCCGATGACTGTAGGGTAGGGGAATACTTGTGTTGACACATCGTGCCTTCCAGAATGACGATATCGCACAGGGAATGCCACCAAGATATTCCCCAGACCACAACGCTCCCTCCACCGGCCCGGATCTCTCCGATGACTGTAGGGTAGGGGAATACTTGTGTTGATGCATTATGCCTTCCAGAATGACGATATTGCACAGGGAATGCCACGAAGATATTCCCCAGACCACAACGCTCCCTCCTCCGGCCTGGATCCCTCCGATGACTGTAGGGTAGGGGAATACTTGTGTTGATGCATTGTGCCTTCCAGAATGACGATATCGCACAGAGAATGCCACCAAGATATTCCCCAGACCACAACGCTCCCTCCACCGGCCCGGATCTCTCCGATGACTGTAGGGTAGGGGAATACTTGTGTTGATGCATTGTGCCTTCCAGAATGACGATATTGCACAGGGAATGCCACCAAGATATTCCCCAGACCACAACGCTCCCTCCTCCGGCCTGGATCCCTCCGATGACTGTAGGGTAGGGGAATACTTGTGTTGATGCATTGTGCCTTCCAGAATGACGATATCGCACAGAGAATGCCACTAAGAAATTCCCCAGACCACAACGCTCCCTCCTCCGGCCCGGATCCCTCCGATGACTGTAGGGCAGGGGAATTCTTGTATTGATGCATGTGCCTTCCAGATTGACGATATTGCACAGGGAATGCCACCAAAATAAGCCGCAGACCACAACGCCCCCTCCTCTGGCCTGGATCCCTCCGATGACTTTAGGGTAGCGGAATACTTGTGTTGATGCATTGTGCCTTCCAGAATGCCGATATCGCACAGGGAATGCCACCAAGATAATCCCCGGACCACAACGTTCCCTCCTCTAGCCCAGATCCCTCCGATGACTGTAGGGTAGGGGAATACTTGTGTTGTTGCAGTGTGCCTTCCAGAATGACGATATCGCACAGGGAACGCCACCAAGATATTCCCCAGACCACAACGCTCCCTCCACCGGCCCGGATCCCTCCGATGACTGTAGGGTAGAGGAATACTTGTGTTGACACATTGTGCATTCCAGAATGACGATATCGCACAGCGAATGCCACCAAGATATTCCCCAGACCACAACGCTCCCTCCTCCGGCCCGGATCCCTCCGATGACTGTAGGGTAGGGGAATACTTGTGTTGATGCATTGTGCCTTCCAGAATGTCGATATCGCACAGGGAATGCCACGAAGATATTCCCCAGACCACAACGCTCCCTTCTCCAGCCCAGATCCCTCAAATGACTGTAGGGTAGGGGAATACTTCTGTTGATGCAGTGTGCCTTCCAAAATGACGAAATCGTACAGGGAATGCCACTGAGATATTCCCCAGACCACAACGCTCCCTCTTCCGGCCCAGATCCCTTCGATGACTGTTGCAGGGCGTCTGCTTTCAGACTTTCACACCGATGGAGCACAGAACATGATTAATCTGAAAATGCCTGTTGATTCATACGAACCTGCTCAAGAAAACTGCGATATTACATGCTCTTTTATTGTTTGTAATTGCAGAGTCTGCTTCCTTTGAAACGAACTCCTGCTCGTCTTTTGCTAGACACACAACATAGATATAATGAGCAATATGTTTTACTTTTAATGCACTTATAGCGCCTCAGTTTGCCATAGAAACCATTGTAAACTTCTTCTATGGAAATAAAAATCATTTGCTGTATGTATGAAAGGTCATCACCTGACAACTGCTTGACCACTTTCGTTGATTTTGTTTTTGTGTTCGTTTCTGTGAAGGGAGATTTTTGCAAAATCCCACGGAAAAGTCGAAAATTAAAATCAATTATGAAAAGCCATTATTTGGCAACGGTTTGAACCATGTGATTCGTTTTTTATGAGTGTTCTTAATTCTGGATTGTAATGGTATTTTTGGTATGAAAAAGCAAAAAAAAAAAATTCTCTAAGTTTGACAGTTATACTGTTACGTATTTACATAACAAAAAATCTTTGACAGTTATGTGTATAATATATAAATACATATGTAATGTATAAAGAGGAAACGTTGTTACCGAAAATCTCTAAAAGTTCTTAACCGACTTACTACGAACTTTTGCACGACATTCTAATGAACGTTCGGACGGACATAGGATATATATTTTTGTAAGAGTTCATTAGAGTATCCTGTAAAAATATAAAAGTTTGAAGTAAATCGGCTAATAACTGGCACTAGCACCAGCTCTTTGCGTTTGTGGTGCTTTTGCCCTGGATCAAAAGTTTTGCATTACCCCGGTTCCCAGAAATCGTGAAGCTAAACGTTGATTGTGGATATTGTATCACAGACACAGTCCCTTTGACTGTTCAGAAATGTTACTAAACCCGCATGCATGAGCAGCGTCTGTAGTTCAACCATGCCTAGACTGTCACTACCGCAGTTCGATCGCGTCCGCGTTACTTTGTTCCAGGAAGGGCTCTCAACAAGGAAAGTGTCCAGGCGTCTCGGAGTGAACCAAAGCGATGTTGTTCGGACATGGAGGAGATACGCAGAGACAGGAACTGTCGATGACATCCTCGCTCAGGCAACTCAAGGCCTACTATTGCAGTGGCTGACAGCTACCTACGGGTTATGGCTCGGAGTAACCCTGACAACAACGCCACCAAGTTGAATAATGGTTTCGTGCAGCCACAGGACGTCGTGTTACGACTCAAACTGTGCACAGTAGGCTGCATGATGCGCAACTTCACTCCCGACGTCCATGGCGGGGTCCATCTTTGCAACCATGACGCTATGCAGCGCAGTACAGATGGGCCCAACAGCCTGCCAAAGGACCGCTCAGGATTGGCATCACGTTCTCTTCACCTATGAGTGTCGCATATGCCTTCAACCAGACAATCGTCGGAGACATCTTTGGAGGCAATCCGATCAGGCTGAACGCCTTAGACACACTGTCCAGCGAGTGCAGCAAGGTGGAGGGAGGTTCCCTGCTGTTTTGGGGTGGCATTATGTGGGACCAGCGTACGCCGCTGGCGGTCATGTATGGCGCCGTAACGGCTGTATGATACGTGAATGACGACCGATGGTGAAATCTTTTTTCTTTTCATCAGTCTTCTGACTGGTTTGATGCGACCGGCCACGAATTCCATGTCGCAGCATATTGGCGGGGCATTCGTCTTCACGGACGACAATTCGCGTCCTCATCGTGCACGTCTTGTGAATGACCTTCTTCAAGATAAATACATCGCTCGACTAGAGTGGCGAGCATGTTCTCCAGACGTGGACACTATCTAAGATGCCTGGAGTAGACTGAAAAGGGCTGTTTATGGATGACATGACCCACCAACCACTCAGAAGTATCTACGCCGAATCGCCGTTGGGGAGTGGGACAATCTGGACCATCAGTACCTTGATGAAATTGTAAATAGTATGCCACGACGAATACAGGCATGCATAAATGCAAGAGGGCGTGCTGCTGGGTATAAGAGGTACCGGTGTGTACAGCAGTCTGGACCACCACCTCTGAAAGTCTCGCTGTATTGTGGTACAACATGAAATGTGTGATTTTCATGAGCAACAAAAAGGGCGGAAATGATGTTAATTTTGATCTCTATTGCAATTTTCTGTACAGGTTCCGGAACTCTCGGAACCGAGGTGATGCAAAACTTTTAAATATATATATATATCAGTTACTGACCAATTTACTTTATTTGCTTTTACCCGATACTCTGATGAACAATGTGATGGACACAGGCTATATATTTTTGTACTATATTATGTATGTAATACATAAAGGGAAAAGGCTATTACCAAAAAACTAGAAGTGATATTGACGTTTTTACTTCAAATTTTTACACGATACCCTATTGAACATGCACACGGAAATGGGCATAAACAGGGAAGAAAAGGAAGTGGCTAGAGTGAGGGGGGTGGAGCAAGGAATTTAGGATGTACATGCAATTCCCATACATATTTAGCAGTTGCAATGCATTGCCGGAATAGCTAGTACTCTTTATAAATGTTACGAAGTACGCTGTCATCAGTATCTTCTGGCATTCGACTTTTTTGGTGGAGATAATTCCTACTCACTTTGACTGAGCTGCTCTTGTTGCTCTGGAGATGAACGTCGTGTACTGCTTGGACAGCCGCCTTTAGGTTCAGATTCTTCCTATTCTTCAAAATCAGTGTATCTCTTCAACGTAACATCGTAACATCGTGTATTTCTGTGTCTTCCCCATTGTATTACTGAGATATTATGTTGTATAACATATCAGCGAACTCACTATCCTCTACACCGATTTTAATTCAATATTCAGTACGTCGCATCTTTGTCACCAATATTTGGACCGCATTCGTACGATTAATTCTCTTCATATCGCAGTACACAGTTTACATAGTAGCCCACATGGGAATACTCTAAAAGATACATTCGTGCTGCAGCTATACCATTCACGCAACCTCTAGCACTTGCTCGTGCTGGTTCAACATGTCGCCGTCTGGTGGCTTAGCAGAAAAGTGCTGAGTTTTGCATGGCAATGACACAGGTCAATGTTGTTTTTATGATCGAATGTTATTCTAAGCATGGTTTCGTGCGGTGCCGAGTGTTAGAGATAAAAATGGTCCCTTGAGAGTGAGTTCAGCCTGCACTGTAGCACATAAGTAGTTGTTAGCCCAGCAGGCCGATGGGCCAGCCCGGTAAATGTCAGCCGACGTAGAGCGCGATCTGGTGCACCAGGCTGGACTGAGCCTGCCCGCGCTATAGTCTGATTAAATTACTTGATAGCTGACACTTCACATGTTGGAGGTGTCTTCCTCCAATTAGAGTATTCAACGCTGTTGCCAAACTGCCCCAACAAATCATCAGTTCACTTTCGTTTCCTTGTCTGGCTTTCTTACTTGTTGTGTTTTGATTCCCAATCCTGTGCCCAGCCTTTTTATTTCGCATTTCATCACACATAATGAAAGCCCCCAAAACAAAACACACACGCTAAACGTTGGTAACGAAATACGCACATTTCGTATGTACCGCTAACCACAGACTACTGGATTCTTTTGCACAAGACACCATTCGGCTTCACATATTCAACCATCACAGGGATCAGCCTACATTAGGTAAAGTTCATATGACATAGTGTAAAACTGAACTTTTTGAAAGCAGAAAATTATGTTGTTAGCGGTTTTACGGATAAATTAATATAACGCTATAATCTTAGGTCTTCCACTGCGCAGTGGTAACGTCACAGTCTGTGGTGCAAAAGATAAGTGTTCTGATGTCATCAGGTGGTAACACTTCTTTTCTTTTTAAATCTGGTTATTTTTATTCTCAATTAATTAGTTTTAATCTATTTTTTATTTTTAATATTTGGTTGTATCATTTTCATCGTCGTACTAACTTTTTTTTTTTTTGCTTTTATTTTCTTCCTATCATTCTCCTTTTATTCGAAATCTGCCAGTGTCCCTATAATCTGCAAATGGCTTTCAACCAGGATCGAGAAATTACAGTTTGCTTTGGTCTCTGAAGCTTAATTTTTTCTGTCTTGGATTTGCCTCTACAGGTCAGCTTTAATAACCATGAGCAAAGCGAGCGTGATTAAGAGTTCTGCTGCAGGTTGCTGACCGACGTTTTCTCAGATAGATTGCACATCAAGAGGTTGTGAAACGATAATTAAACCAAGACCCTAAGCTGCCGACAGGCGTTGATGTACATCAACGGGGACAGTTGAAAATGTGTGCCCTGGCCGGGACTCCAACCCGGAATCTCCTGCTTACATGGCAGACGCTCTATCCATCTGAGTCACCGAGGGCACAGAAGGTAGTGCGACTGCAGTAACTTATGCCTTGCACGCTCCCCATTTTAATCTAATAATTAATGTTTCATTCAAGAGAGCTACACTGTCACCGATGGTATCTGTTCTTTCGGACACGTCCGAAAGAACAGATACCATCTTCATATAGTTAAGGCTGACCGGCCATTGACCTTCTTCTGTGCGGATGCACACGCATTGCCCTAACTCTTACGGGACTCGGTCAAACTGTCTGCCGCGAGTAATGAGTATAATGGGCAGGGGCACTACGAATATAGTGTGTGGGCATACAAGGTGAGAATGTGGATCTCGCGAGAGGCGTGCGCGAGATAGTCCCTGCAGTCGCGCTATCCTCTGTGCCCTCGGTGGTTTAGATGGATAGAGCGTCTGCCATGTAAGCAGGAGAGGCCGGCCGCGGTGGTCTAGCGGTTCTAGGCGCTCTGTCCGGAACCGCGCGACTGCTACGGTCGCAGGTTCGAATCCTGCCTCGGGCATGGATGTGTGTGATGTCCTTAGGTTAGTTAGGTTTAAGTAGTTCTAAGTTCTAGGGGACTGATGACCGCAGATGTTAAGTCCCATAGTGCTCAGAGCCATTTTTTTGTAAGCAGGAGATCCCAGTCGGGGCACACATTTTCAGCTGTCCCCGTTGATGTATATCAACGCCTTTTCGAAGCTTAGGGTCTTGATCTAATTATCGTTATATTCTAAAGAGCTGCACGGTCACCGATGGTATCTGTTCAGTCGGACATGTCCGAATGGACAGATATCTTCATATCAAGAGGTTGTGGTTAAGTTAGGATATGAGTGTAAACTTAAGGCTACAAAATGCTTTGTCTGCCGCAGTTCAGTCACTGGCCATTTAAAATCACCTGTGGACAGAGCATCTCGCGTTCCCGACGTTCATGAGGGCAGCAGCTTCCAACACCACTCTGCGTTACATGAACAGCAGTTCGGCACCTGCTAAGTGACCGGCAGTGTTTGCATGCCACCTTTAACCGAGCGACATGCGACAACACTGTAGGGCCAAGCGACAGATGTCAACTATCAGGTAACTTTAAACAGATTATAAGTAATCCAGCCCACCTCCAGCGGGCTGCCACAGGCTGACAGTGTACGATACACGTAGAACAATTCTGCGTTCCTTGGTGTGATGCGCATCTCTGGTCGCATTTCAGTTATCATATTAGTTTGTTCAGAGCTTATGCAGCAATACAGTTTTCTTAAGGCAAGATGAGAAATGGTCGACGACACTTCACTTCTTCATTTATGTTTAATTTGCACACAAATATCATTACTTTCATGATTCACAGATTCTAAAAGTCTGCTATAAATTAAACATTGCTTACCATTTCACCTTACAAATACAACTTGCTATTACCCCAGTTTTAACATGCCACAAATGTGCAGGATCTCCATGATAATAATAATAATAATAATAATAATAATAATACATAAAATCTATACTAATAATAAATCTGTAAAACTGCTGTGTCCATTTGTTTGTCTCTTTGAACACACTAATCTCTTTCATGGGAATTTCACAGGTGACTTGAGCACAGCTTGGGGCACTGTATTGGCTTTATTTCATCAAAATCGGGTCACAAAAAGAAAGAAGTCGTAACTGAAAGTTTTATCACACTAATAGTAGAAAAGCCAAAGTAGCTCTGTCTTTACGTTTCCACAACCAACCCGATGAGCCGAATTCAATAAATTTGGTATGGGGAAGCTTGAACCCTGGAGAAGAACAAAGGCTACTTTAGAAAGGGTGTAGTACAGACACCTATTTATTTGAAGAATATTACACGAACTAGGGGAAAATATTTACTTATGTGAAAGGTGTATATTTCTCGACTTTTGAACTTTGTCATATTTCTGAAAGTGCTTTCATTTGTCGATGTGGGCTACGTGATACGATACAAACTAATGAATACAATGCTTTTACAGTCTTTATTATGTTTAATCAGTACTTCCGCACTATTTGTCGTATAACGGTCACATTGTATAATGTATATTAATAGCGTGATACATAGATGCGTGCTCCTGCCTATATCCCTCTCTACGCACTGCTCTGCGGCGACGCTGCACATGCCAGCGCATTGTGCGTTGGGACAGCCTGGGAGGGGGAGAGCGGATGCTTACCTGAACACGCAGACACGTGAGGGCAGGTAATGTTACTGCACAATCAGTAGCTTGCTTACCCGCCATCACTCATCATAAAAAAGCTACTGACATGTGAGCACAGCTTCGGATAACCGATAACGTTGTAATGTAATAATATTATTTTGTTTGAATCAATGCTTAATGCATTGCTGTAGCGTGACATCATAGAAATTGCGTTTAAGAGTACCCGAATTGAAAATATCCCTCCGCAAAACTTAGTAACAAACACGCAGTTGATGTAAGAATAACACTGAAGCGCCAAATAACTGGTATGCGCATGCGTATTCAAATACATAGATACGTAAACAGTCAGAATGGGTTGCTGCGATCGGTAACGCCTGTATGAGACAACCAGTGTCTGGCGCAGTTGTTAGATGGGTTGCTGCTGCTACAGTGGCAGGTTATCAAGATTTAAGTGGTTTTGAACGTGGTGTTATAGTGGGCGTACTAGCGGTGGGACAAAGCATCTCTGAGGTAGCACTGAAGTGAGGATTTTCCGGTATGACCATTTCACGAATGTACCGTGAATATCAGGAGTCCGGTAAAACATCAAATCTCCGAGATCGCTGCGACCGGGAAAAGATCCAGCAAGAACGGGACCAACGATGGCTGAAGAGAATCGTTCGATATGACAGAAGCGCAACCGTTCCGCAAATTGCTGCAGATTTCAATGCTTGGCCATCAACAAGTCTCAGCGTGCGAACCATTCAACGAAACATCATCGATATGGTCTTTCGGAGCCGACGCAAAACGACGCCTCTCCTCGGCCCGTCAACACCGACACTGGACTGTTGATGACTGGATACATTTTGCCTGGTCGGACGAGTATCGTTTCAAATTGTATCGAGCGGATGGACGTGTACGGGTATGGAGACAACCTCATGAATCCATGGACCCAGCATGTCAGCAGGCGACTGTTCAAGCTGGTGGTGGCTCTGTAATGGTGTGGGGCGTGTCGAGTTGGAGTGATACAGGACCCCTGATACAGCTAGATACGACTCTGACAGGTGACACGTACGTAAGCATCCTGTCTGATCATCTGCATCCATTCATGTTCATTGTGCATTCAGACGAACATCGGGAATTCAAGCAGGACAATGCGACACCCTGCATGACCAGAATTGTTACAGAGTGGCTCCAGAACATTCTTCTGAGTTTAAACACTTCCGATGCCCACCATACTCCCCAGACATTAACATTACTGAGCATATCTGGGATGCCTTGCAATATGCTGTTCAGAAGAGATCTCCACCCCCCTTACTATTATAGATTTATGAACAGTCCTACAGGATTCATGGTGTCAGTTCCCTCCAGCACTGCTTCAGTCATTATTCAAGTCCACGCTAAGTCGTGTTGCGGCACTTCTGCATGCTCATAGGAGAGCTAATGTTCTGTCATCGTCTTTCACGGGCGAACGATACAAGAACCTACTTTACGATCACGTGAAATTACCGTTAAAAATTATTCTTTCCCATTAACGCTCTATTCAATTAGTCCGAGACACGCTTTCCAGTGTGACGGGCTAACTATCATACACTCCTGGAAATGGAAAAAAGAACACATTGACACCGGTGTGTCAGACCCACCATACTTGCTCCGGACACTGCGAGAGGGCTGTACAAGCAATGATCACACGCACGGCACAGCGGACACACCAGGAACCGCGGTGTTGGCCGTCGAATGGCGCTAGCTGCGCAGCATTTGTGCACCGCCGCCGTCAGTGTCAGCCAGTTTGCCGTGGCATACGGAGCTCCATCGCAGTCTTTAACACTGGTAGCATGCCGCGACAGCGTGGACGTGAACCGTATGTGCAGTTGACGGACTTTGAGCGAGGGCGTATAGTGGGCATGCGGGAGGCCGGGTGGGCGTACCGCCGAATTGCTCAACACGTGGGGCGTGAGGTCTCCACAGTATATCGATGTTGTCGCCAGTGGTCGGCGGAAGGTGCACGTGCCCGTCGACCAGGGACCGGACCGCAGCGACGCACGGATGCACGCCAAGACCGTAGGATCCTACGCAGTGCCGTAGGAGACCGCACCGCCACTTCCCAGCAAATTAGGGACACTGTTGCTCCTGGGGTATCGGCGAGGACCATTCGCAACCGTCTCCATGAAGCTGGGCTACGGTCCCGCACACCGTTAGGCTGTCTTCCGCTCACGCCCCAACATCGTGCAGCCCGCCTCCAGTGGTGTCGCGACAGGCGTGAATGGAGGGACGAATGGAGACGTGTCGTCTTCAGCGATGAGAGTCGCTTCTGCCTTGGTGCCAATGATGGTCGTATGCGTGTTTGGCGCCGTGCAGGTGAGCGCCACAATCAGGACTGCATACGACCGAGGCACACAGGGCCAACACCCGGCATCATGGTGTGGGGAGCGATCTCCTACACTGGCCGTACACCACTGGTGATCGTCGAGGGGACACTGAATAGTGCACGGTACATCCAAACCGTCATCGAACCCATCGTTCTACCATTCCTAGACCGGCAAGGGAACTTGCTGTTCCAACAGGACAATGCGCGTCCGCATGTATCCCGTGCCACCCAACGTGCTCTAGAAGGTGTAAGTCAACTACCCTGGCCAGCAAGATCTCCGGATCTGTCCCCCATTGAGCATGTTTGGGACTGGATGAAGCGTCGTCTCACGCGGTCTACACGTCCAGCACGAACGCTGGTCCAACTGAGGCGCCAGGTGGAAATGGCATGGCAAGCCGTTCCACAGGACTACATCCAGCATCTCTACGATCGTCTCCATGGGAGAATAGCAGCCTGCATTGCTGCAAAAGGTGGATATTCACTGTACTAGTGCCGACATTGTGCATGCTCTGTTGCCTGTGTCTATGTGCCTGTGGTTCTGTCAGTGTGATCATGTGATGTATCTGACCCCAGGAATGTGTCAATAAAGTTTCCCCTTCCTGGGACAATGAATTCACGGTGTTCTTATTTCAATTTCCAGGAGTGTATGTTTGCCAAACCACATTTCCCAGTACCCGGATGCTATTTTACTTCTAGGAGAAATATATTCTTTCTAATCACACTGGAAAAATATAAGTTGAATCCGGCCACAACCTAGACTTCAACTGCCTATACAGGGTGTTACAAAAAGGTACGGCCAAACTTTCAGGAAACATTCCTCACACACAAAGAAAGAAAATATGTTACGTGGACATGTGTCTGTAAACGCTTACTTTCCATGTTAGAGCTCATTTTATTACTTCTCTTCAAATCACATTAATCATGGAATGGAAACACACAGCAACAGAACGTACCAGCGTGATTTCAAACACTTTGTTGCAGGAAATGTTCAAAATGTCCTCCGTTAGCAAGGATACATGCATCCACCCTCCGTCGCTTGGAATCCCTGATGCGCTAATGCAGTCCTGGAGAATGGCGTATTGTATCACAGTCGTCCACAATACGAACACGAAGAGTCTCTACATTTGGTACCGGGGTTGCGTAGACAAGAGCTTTCAAATGCCCCCATAAATGAAAGTCAAGAGGGTTGAGGTCAGGAGAGCGTGGAGGCCATGGAATTGGTCCGCCTCTACCAATCCATCGGTCGCCGAATCTGTTGTTGAGAAGCGTACGAACACTTCGGCTGAAATGTGCAGGAGCTCCATCGTGCATGAACCACATGTTGTGTCATACTTCTAAAGGCACATGTTCTAGCAGCACAGGTAGAGTATCCAGTATGAAATCATGATAACGTGCTCCATTGAGCGTAGGTGGAAGAACATGGGGCCCAATCAAGACATCATCAACAATGCCTGCCCAAACGTTCACAGAAAATCTGTGTTGATGACATGATTGCACAATTACGTGCGGATTCTCGTCAGCCCACACATGTTGATTCTGAAAATTTACAATTTGATCACTTTGGAATGAAACCTCATCCGTAAAGAGAACATTTGTACTGAAATGAGGATTGACACAATGTTGGATGAACCATTCGCAGAAGTGTACCCGTGGAGGCCAATCAGCTGATGATAGTGCCTACACACGCTCTACATGGTACGGAGACAACTGGTTCTCCCGTAGCACTCTCCATACAGTGAGGTGGTCAACGTTACCTTGTACAGCAGCAACTTCTCTGACGCTGACATTAGGGTTATCGTCAACTGCACGAAGAATTGCCTAGTCCATTGCAGGTGTCCTCGTCGTTCTAGGTCTTCCCCAGTCGCGAGTCATAGGCTGGAATGTTCCGTGCTCCCTAAGACGCTGGACGCTGATCAATTGCTTCGAACGTCTTCCTGTCGGGACACCTTCGTTCTGGAAATCTGTCTCGATACAAACGTACCGCGGGACGGCTATTGCCCCGTGCTAATGCATGCATCAAATGGGCATCTGCCAACTCCGCATTTGTACCATTGCACTGACTGCAAAACCACGTTCGTGATGAACACTAACCTGTTGATGCTACGTACTGATGTGTTTGATGCTAGTACTGTAGAGCAACGAGTCGCGTGTCAACACAAACACCGAAGTCAACATTACCTTCCTTCAGTTGGGCCAACTGGCGGTGAATCGAGGAAGTACAGTACATACTGACGAAACTAAAATGAGCTCTAACATGGAAATTAAGGGTTTCCGGACACATGTCCACATAACATCTTTTCTTTATTTGTGTGTGAGGAATGTTTCCTGAAAGTTTCGCCGTACCTTTTTGTAGCACCGTGTATAGCGTTAGTAGTCTCCAATCAAACACCAAGCGAGATAATTCCCAATACTCACTTGGATGACAGCTCCAAGGCAACTCAGAATCAACTGAACTTCGACTATCCTTTCCCAACTGAAGTACGGTTATTCGTTCTTGTGTAAGAACTATAGACAAGCAAAAGAGCAGCGTTGTACTTCCTTATAAACAATGGGATATGGTAACAAAACTGGCTGTCATGTAGCTCTTGCTGCGCCAGCTTCACTGAAGTGGACGATCTTGTTTGATGAGGCCATTTCTCTGGCGCCTAGGCGAGTACTGCAGATCGCCTCCACTTGTTAAACGAAGGCGTTTCTTTCCCTTCAGCAAATTTCTGCAATACTTTGACAAAATTTACATATAAATACACAATATATACAGATCAAGAGGACGTCGTTATCAGGAGCAAGAAAACTGGCGTTCTACGGATCAGAGCGTGGAATGTCGGATCCCTTAATCGGGCAGGTAGGTTAGAAAATTTAAAAAGGGAAATGGATAGGTTAAAGTTAGATATAGTGGGAATTAGTGAAGTTCGGTGGCAGGAGGAACAAGACTTTTGGTCAGGTGATTACAGGGTTATAAATACAAAATCAAATATGGGTAATGCAGGAGTAGGTTTAATAATGAATAAAAAAATAGGAGTGCGGGTTAGCTACTACAAACAGCACAGTGAACGCATTATTGTGGCCAAGATAGACACAAAGCCCATGCCTACTAGAGTAGTACAAGTTTATATGCCAACTAGCTCTGCAGATGATGAAGAAATTGATGAAATGTATGACAAGATAAAAGAAATTATTCAGGTAGTGAAGGGAGACGAAAATTTAATAGTCATGGGTGACTGGAATTCGTCAGTAGGAAAAGGGAGAGAAGGAAACATAGTAGGTGAATATGGATTGGGGGGAAGAAATGAAAGAGGAAGCCGCCTTGTAGAATTTTGCACAGAGCATAACTTAATCATAGCTAACACTTGGTTCAAGAATCATAAAAGAAGGTTGTATACATGGAAGAATCCTGGAGATACTAAAAGGTATCAAATAGATTATATAATGGTAAGACAGAGATTTAAGAACCAGGTTTTAAACTGTAAGACATTTCCAGGGGCAGATGTGGATTCTGACCACAATCTATTGGTTATGAACTGCAGATTGAAACTGAAGAAACTGCAAAAAGGTGGGAATTTAAGGAGATGGGACCTGAATAAACTGAAAGAAGCAGAGGTTGTAGAGAGTTTCAGAGAGAGCATAAGGGAACAATTGACAGGAATGGGGGAAAGAAATACAGTAGAAGAAGTATGGGTAGCTCTGAGGGATGAAGTAGCGAAGGCAGCAGACGATCAAGTAGGTAAAAAGACGAGGGCTAATAGAAATCCTTGGGTAACAGAAGAAATATTGAATTTAATTGATGAAAGGAGAAAATATAAAAATGCAGTAAATGAGGCAGGCAAAAAGGAATACAAACGTCTCAGAAATGAGATCGACAGGAAGTGCAAAACGGCTAAGCAGGGATGGCTAGAGGACAAATGTAAGGATGTAGAGGCTTGTAAGGGGTAAGATAGATACTGCCTACAGGAAAATTAAAGAGACCTTTGGAGAAAAGAGAGCCAGAAAGGTGGATGGAGTATATAGAGGGTTTATACAAGGGCGATGTACTTGAGGACAATATTATGGAAATGGAAGAGGATGTAGATGAAGACGAAATGGGAGATAAGATACTGCGCGATGAGTTTGACAGAGCACTGAAAGACCTGAGTCAAAACAAGGCCTCGGGAGTAGACAACATTCCATTAGAACTACTGATGGCCTTGGGAGAGCCAGTCATGACAAAACTCTACCGTCTGGTGAGAAAGATGTATGAGACAGGCGAAATACACTCAGACTTCAAGAAGAATATAATATTCCAATCCCAAAGAAAGCAGGTGTTGACAGATGTGAATTTACCGAACTATCAGTTTAATAAGTCACAGCTGCAAAATACTAACGCGAATTCTTTACAGACGAATGGAAAAACTGGTAGAAGCGGACCTCGGGGAAGATCAATTTGGATTCCGTAGAAATGTTGGAACACGTGAGGCAATACTAACCTTACGACTTATCTTAGAAGAAAGATTAAGAAAAGGCAAACCTACGTTTCTAGCATTTGTAGACTTAGAGAAAGCTTTTGACAATGTTAACTGAAATACTCTCTTTCAAATTCTGAAGGTGGCAGGGGTAAAATACAGGGAGCGAAAGGCTATTTACAATTTGTACAGAAACCAGATGGCACTTATAAGAGTCGAGGTGCATGAAAGGGAAGCAGTGGTTGGAAAGGAGTGAGACAGGGTTGTAGCCTCTCACCGATGTTATTCAATCTGTATATTGAGCAAGCAGTAAAGGAAACAGAAGAAAATTTCGGAGTAGGTATTAAAATCCATGGAGAAGAGATAAAAACTTTGAGGTTCGCCTATGACATTGTAATTCTGTCAGAGACAGCAAAGGACTTGGAAACGCAGTTGAACGGAATGGATAGTGTCTTGAAAGGACGATATAAGATGAGCATCAACAAAAGCAAAATGAGGATAATGGAATATAGTCAAATTAAATCGGGTGATGCTGAGGAAATTAGATTAGGAAATGAGACACTTAAAGTAGTAAAGGGGTTTTGATATTTAGGGAGTAAAATAAGTGATGATGTTCGAAGTAGAGAGGATATGAAATGTAGACTGGCAATGGCAAGGAAACCGTTTCTGAAGAAGAGAAATTTGTTAACATCGAGTATAGATTTAAGTGTCAGGAAGCCGTTTCTGAAAGTATTTGTATGGAGTGCAGCCATGTATGGAAGTGAAACATGGACGATAACTAGTTTGGACAAGAAGAGAATAGAAGCTTTCGAAATGTGGTGCTACAGAAGAATGCTGAAGATAAGGTGGGTAGATCACGTAACTAACGAGGAGGTATTGAATAGGATTGGGGAGAAGAGAAGTTTGTGGCACAACTTGACTAGAAGAAGGGATCGGTTGGTAGGACATGTTTTGAGGCATCAAGGGATCACAAATTTAGCATTGGAGGGCAGCGTGGAGGGTAAAAATCGTAGAGGGAGACCAAGAGATGAATACACCAAGCAGATTCAGAAGGATGTAGGTTGCAGTAGGTACTGGGAGATGGAGAAGCTTGCACAGGGTAGAGTAGCATGGAGAGCTGCATCAAACCAGTCTCAGGACTGAAGACCACAACAACAACAATATATACAGATCACAATTAACATAAACAAATATTAGAAATGCGGTATTGTACATCCATTTGAGCTAGTGCATAAAGTAAGGCGACACTTTTGCTACGTTTGTCTCTGTATGCAAATTGGTTGGTTGATTTGGAGGAAAGAACCAAACAATGAGGTCATAGGTCCCAACGGATTAGGGAAGGATATATATATATATATATATATATATATATATATATATATATATATATATATATATATATATAGGAAGTTACATTAACGAGATGAAGCGCGTCATATTACTGGATCAAAAACGCCTTTAGGAGCAGGAAAAAGACCGAAAAGGACTCACGAAATCACTGTAACAGTTTCTACTTAAAGTACCTGTTGCGTGCACACGAGAGAAATTGAGAACAATAACAATCGTAAACTGTAGTCAGCTAATGTTTTGAGGGATCTAACATGGCGGCGCTGGCTTCAGAGCAACGGACAGCGTAAGTCTGTCCCCTCACTCTACCTCCATGTGCAAGACTGACATTTTACTTATAGTTGTTATTAAAAGCTAATACCTATGGGCACGTTTTTAGGTGACGTGGATTTCTTTAAAACCCTGCAGCTTACCAAATTGTCAAAGTAAATTTGGTGCTGTTTGTGAAAATAAAAATACCAGTTCAGTCTTTGTAACCAACATTAAAATCTGAGTCAATTATGAAAATCGTTAGTAGGCATCAAGAAGAGAACTTAATCTATGCATTGTGTTTAACTGTGAAAAAAAATGGCATATCTAAAACTGCTGGACAGTTCGGCAGTTCTACTGTCGCAGTTCACATTTCATTATTTGATGTTTGTTATATATTACTCTTATGTATATTTAAGATACGGTTCGCGACAATTTGTGAAACATTGAAAATTTTACAAAGCGAAAAGTAATTATCATATATTGTTTCCAGGTGTAAATGTTCTTTATCGACTGATTTTTAATCTTGCTATTGCTTCCATTTGATGCTTTTAACTGATCCCTGTGCAGTTACAGGTGAGTCCACCTCTGTATCTGACGGGCCTGCGTGGCTGATATCTTTATGGACAGCCCGGATTCGTTTTTCGGTTCTGCCACTGAGTGATCTGTCCTTGGTGGGATGATTGGAATAGCGTGCCCTCAGTCTTGTGAAGCCAATTGAGGAGTTACTTGAACGAGAACTAACGACTGAAAGATCTCGACAGCTGACAACGGCTTGGAGAGCAGTATGCAGGCTCCATGCAACTCCGTACTGAACTCAAATGAAGCCATAAGGCGCAGGATGATACGCTGGCCACTCAGCATAGCTGTGTTCCTGTCGGACTGATCGCAGAGTCGCTTTATACTAAAGGGGTACGATCGAGTTAGCTCTAAGTAATTGTTGTGTGAGTACATTATGTGATACCCAAACACCCTGTTTTGTTCCTATGGTGTGATATATTTATCGACTTCTTGCTACTGTCGTAGCGCATTAAAATTATGACGGACAAGAGCTAATACAAACTCCTATCCCATAAGATACTCCTGGTGAGGTGTTGTACGCAACACTAAATCCTATTCAGTAATTCTCCAAATGCTCCAATTGAATGCTCGTACCATTGAAAAGATGAGTGAGATGGATACTAGTATCAGTGGTGTTAAGAAAGAACTGAAATTGTTAAACTGAACAAACTCAGGGCCGATGACATCCCTATCAGATTCTTCTCCCAGTTTCTGGATGAGTTATCATTCCTGTTAACTATAATGTACAGTAGATCCCTCGAGGAAACAACCCGTTCTTAGTAGCTGGAAGAAAGGACAGGTCACCCTTCTACAAAAAGGGTGGTAGAAGTGGCCCACTAAACTACCGTCCAGTATACTTTACATCCATTTCTTTTATAATCTCAAAACATGTTCTGACATCAAACATAATGAAGTATGTCGTACACAGTGACCTCCTCCATACCAACCTGCACGGATTTCGTAAACAATGATCATGTGAAACACAACTAGCACATTTCTCACATGATATACTGAAAGCCATGGATCAAGGCAGCCAGGTAAATGTAGTACTTCTCGATTTCCGAAAAGCATTTGACTCACCTACACCAGTTATCAAAAAACAAAATATGTATCTGGATTAAAAATTTATTAGTAGCAAGGATGCAACATGTTTCTTGGATGGAGAGTCATCGACAGATATAGAGGTAACTTAGGGTGGACCCGAGGGAAGTGTGTTGGGACCCTCGCTGTCCATGTTATACATTAATGATCTTGCGGACATAATAGTAACCCAGACTTTTCGCAGATGATGCACTTATCTGTAATGAAGTACTCCCTGGTTAAAGCTGCACAAAATATTACGTCACATCTTGATAAGATTTCAAAAGGGTGGCAAAGCTTGTCAGTTTGCTCTAAATGTTCATAAACGTAAAACTGCTCACTTCACAAAATGAGAAAACGTAATATCTTATGACAGCACTATCAAGGGTTCCTAGTTGGAATCGATCAGTTCACAAAAATACATGGGTACAACACTTCATACTGACATTAAGTGGAACAGCCCCGTGGGCTAAGTCGTGGGTAAGACCAGCGGGTTTTTGGTAGAATACTAGGGAAATGCAATCAGTCTGCAAGCGACATTGCTTACAAATCACTCGTGCGACCCATCCTAAAATATCACTTAAGTGTGTAGGATCCGTTCCAAATAGGACGTTAACTACACCGAAAAGGTCTACTGACAAAGCTTCGATAACTGGCTTTAACTGGTGACTCTGGCAATATACTACAACTCCGTACATATCACTCCCACAGGGATCGTGAGGATAAAAATAGATTAATTATAGCACTCACAGAGACATTTAAACAAATATTTTCCCCATGCTCCATACTTGAATAGAATGGGAAAAAGCCCTAATAACTGGGGCAATGGGACGTACTTCTGCTATGCATTTCACAGTGGTTTGCTGAGTATAGATGTCTATGAGTGGAACACAACGCCACATGCAGCCACAGAGCTACGAATTATGCATTCCAGTTGGCATACTGCACACTAATGTGATGAACTGCATAGACAAGGCTAACCTTGGGGCAGCGCTAGGCTGCTTCCAGACCAGCTTGATGGTGGTTTTGGGAGGTTTTCCACATTGATGTAGTCGGATATTGACCCTGGGCAACTCTTTTTCTAACCACCCCAAAAAATTAAGCTTTCTGAACATATTTTGTTCAATTTCAGTGTCCCCAGCCGACACTACAAATAGAAATTATGAAAGTTGTGGAATAAATCAATTGTGATAGCCAGGCTATATGTGGTTTTTAAGTGGGTTCCCACATTTAGAAAACGTTCGTGCACTTTCGCATGCGTTGACGCTGGACACAGACGGTAGGGTACACAGATTCCATTCCAGGGGTTGAGTGGGAGGCGTTGGGGAGATTGGGGGTGGGGGTGGGAGGGGGAGTGAATTCTGGCGACAGGAAGGGCACCCCGCCACTCATTACCACTAACATTGCCAAAAGCAATAATCAGCATGACGACCCCGTGTCGATAACCCTGCGACGATACGGGGTATAGGCCAAGAAAAAGAAAAAGAATGCATTAAATCAATTAACGTGAACAGATGTGAAGCTTTATAAGCAAACGGGTGTTGTAAGTATTAACGTGGCATTTTTATTGATATCCAGCGTTTTCATCTCAGTCGTTACAATTTTTTTTTGCTATTTCAGATTTTTAATTTCAGCTTAAACCTAACATTACGGTAATACGGTAAAAGGTTCCTACGTTAGATGTAAAAGGTTGCACATCTGTGTGATCGCTGGTGCTTCCGCTAAATCGCGTACTTCGCGGAAATTTGCTCATTTAAAGATTACGTCTGCGATATAAATTGTCTGTGCTCAGGTTTGGTAATTCAAAGCCGTGCATTTAGGAACACAAAATCAAACCTACATAACCATGGGCTAATTTAAATAATTCATAATTAACAATCGCCTGTATTCTATTATTGCTTGAGAAAATGCTGTAGGATGCGCCCTGGATCAGAGTATTATCGTATAGCATATCAGGAGACTTTTTATGATTGGATTGGTAGGGAGGGAACAAAGCTATCTCGGATGGAGAGACATGGACAGATGTAGAAGTAACTGCGGGAGTAACCCAGGTAAGAGTGTTGTATATCTTGAAATTCATGTTGTATATTAATAACCTTGCGGACGATTTTAATAGCGGCCTCAGTGTTTCCGTAGATGAAACAGTTATCTGTAATGAAGTAGAGTCTGAAAGAAGTAGCACAAGTATTCACTCATATCTTAATAAGATTTCAAAGCAGTATAAAGCTTGGAAACTTCCTTTAAATGTTCAGAAAATTGAAGTTGTGCACATTACAAAACGAAACAAGTGTAGTATCCGTAGTATCCTATGACTATAATATCCTTGAGTCAGAGTTGGAATCTAAACTCATACAGATACCTGGGTGTAACACTTTTTACGAGGTGCGTTCAAGTTCTAAGGCCTCCGATTTTTTTTCTCCGGACTGGAAAGAGATAGAAACATGCGCATTGTTTTAAAATGAGGCCGCGTTCATTGTCAACATGTCCCAGAGATGGCAGCACCGTACGGCAGATGGAATTTTACCGCCAGCGGCGAGAATGAGAACTGTTTTAAATACTTAAAATGGCGACGTTTTCCTTACTTGAACAGCGTGCAATCATTCGTTTTCTGAATTTGCGTGGTGTGAAACCAATTGAAATTCATTGACAGTTGAAGGAGACATGTGGTGATGGAGTTATGGATGTGTCGAAAGTGTGTTCGTGGGTGCGACCGTTCAATGAAGGCAGAACATCGTGTGACAACAAACCGAAACAACCTCGGGCTCGCACAAGCCGGTCTGACGACATGATCGAGAAAATGGAGAAAATTGTTTTGGGGGATCGCCGAATGACTGTTGAACAGATCGCCTCCAGAGTTGGCATTTCTGTGGTTTCTGTGCACACAATCCTGCATGACGACCTGAAAATGCGAAAAGTGTCATCCAGGTGGGTGCCACGAATGCTGATGGACGACCACATGGCTGCTCGTGTGGCATGTTGCCAAGCAATGTTGACATGCAACGACAGCATGAATGGGACTTTCTTTTCGTCGGTTGTGACAATGGATGAGACGTGGAAGCCATTTTTCAATCCAGAAACAAAGGGACAGTCAGCTCAATGGAAGCACACAGATTCACCACCACCAAAAAAATTTCGGGTAACTGCCAGTGCTGAAAAAATGATGGTGTCCATGTTCTGGGACAGCGAGGGCGTAATCATTACCCATTGCGTTCCAAAGGGCACTACGGTAACAGGTGCATCCTTCGAAAACGTTTTGAAGAACAAATTCCTTCCTGCACTGCAACAAAAACGTCCGTGAAGGGCTGCACGTGTGCTGTTTCACCAAGACAACGCACCCGCACATCGAGCTAACGTTACGCAACAGTTTCTTCGTGATAACAACTTTGAAGTGATTCCTCATGCTCCCTACTCACCTGACCTGGCTCCTAGTGACTTTTGGCTTTTTCCAACAATCAAAGACACTCTCCGTGGCCGCACATTCACCAGCCGTGCTGCTATTGCCTCATTGATTTTCCAGTGGTCAAAACAAACTCCTAAAGAAGCATTCGCCGCTGCCATGGAATCATGGCGTCAGCGTTGTGAAAAATGTGTACGTCTGCAGGGCAATTACGTCGAGAAGTAACGCCAGTTTCATCAATTTCGGGTGAGTAGTTAATCAGAAGAAAAATCGGAGGCCTTAGAACTTGAATGCAATTCGTATGAACATAAAATGGAACGATCACATAGGCTCGGCCATGGGTAAGGCTTGTAGCAGACCGCGGTTTATTCGTGTGCTACTAGAGAAAAGCAATCAGTCTATAATGAAGACTGCTAGTAAATCACTCGTGCGACCACTCATAGAGTACTCGTATTGCTGAAATTTGTTAGAAGCATACCAAAGAGGACTAACAGGGGATATTGAACGTACACAGAGAATGACGGCACGAATGGTCACAGACTTGTCTGACCCGCAGCAGAGTGTCACTGAGATGTTGAAAGAACTGAACAGGCAGTCTTTTGAAGACAGACGTAAACTGCCCGAAAAAAGTTTGCTCACAAAGAACCACCTACCCCCATGAACCATGGACCTTACCGTTGGTGGGGAGGCTTGCGTGCCTCAGCGATACAGATGGCCGTACCGTAGGTGCAACCACAACGGAGGAGTATCTGTTGAGAGGCCAGACAAACGTGTGGTTCCTGAAGAGGGGCAGCAGCCTTTTCAGTAGTTGCAGGGGCAACAGTCTGGATGATTGACTGATCTGGCCTTGCAACACTAACCAAAACGGCCATCCTGTGCTGGTACTGCGAACGGCTAAAAGCAAGGGGAAACTACAGCCATAATTTTTCCTGAGGGCATGCAACTTTACTGTATGGTTAAATGATGATGGCATCCTCTTGGGTAAAACATTCTGGAGGTAAAATAGTCCCCCATTCGGATCTCCGGGCGGGGACTACTCAAGAGGATACCATTATCAGGAGAAAAAAAACGGGCGTTCTACGGATCGGAGCGTGGAATGTCAGATCCCTTAATCGGGCAGGAATGTTAGAAAATTTAAAAAGGGAAATGGATAGGTTGAAGTTTGATACAGTGGAAATTAGTGAAGTTCGGTGGCAGGAGGAACAAGACTTTTGGTCAGGTGAATACAGGGTTATAAATACAAAATCAAATAGGGGTAATGCAGGAGTAGGTTCAATAATGAATAAAAAATAGGACTGCGGGTAAGCTACTACCAACAGCGTAGTGAACGTATTATTGTGGCCAAGATAGACACGAAGCCCATGCCTAATACAGTAGTACAAGTTTATATGCCAACTAGCTCTGCAGATGGTGATGAAATTGATGAATGTATGATGAGATAAAAGAAATTATTCAGGTAGTGAAGGGAGACGAAAATTTAATAGTCATGGGTGATTGAAACTCTAGGGCAGGAAAAGGGAGAGAAGGAAACATAGTGGGTGAATATGGATTGGGGGAGAGAAATGAAAGAGGAAACCGTCTGGTAGAATTTTGCACAGAGCATAACTTATTCATAGCTGACACTTGGTTCAAGAATCATAAAAGAAGGTTGTACACATGGAAGAATCCCGCAGATACTAGAATGTATCAGATAGAATGTGTAATGGTAAGACAGAGATTTAGGAACCAGGTACTAACTTGTAAGACATTTCCAGGGGCAGATCTGGACTCTGACCACAATCTATTGGTTATGAACTGTAGATTAAAACTGAAGAAACTGCAAAAAGGTGGGAATTTGAGATGGGACCTGAATAAACTGAAAGAATAAGAGGTTGTACAGAATTTCAGGGAGAGCATAAGGGAACAATTGACAGAAATGGGGGAAAGAAATACAGTAGAAGAAGAATGGGTAGGTCTGAGGGATGACGTAGTGAAGGCAGCAGAGGATCAAGTAGGTAAAAAGACGAGGGGTAGTAGAAATCCTTGGGTAACAGAAGAAATATTAAATTTAATTGATGAAAGGAGAAAATATAAAAACGCAGTAAATGAAGCAGGCAAAAAGGAAAGGAAAAGTCTCAAAAATGAGATCGACAGGAAGTGCAAAATGGCTAAGCAGGGATGGCTAGAGGACAAATGTAAGGATGTAGAGGCTTATCTCACTAGGGGCAAGATAGATACTGCCTACAGGAAAGCCGGCCGGTGTGGCCGTGCGGTTAAAGGCGCTTCAGTCTGGAACCGCGTGACCGCTACGGTCGCAGGTTCGAATCCTGCCTCGGGCATGGATGTGTGTGATGTCCTTAGGTTTAATTAGTTCTAAGTTCTAGGCGACTGATGACCTCAGAAGTTAAGTCGCATAGTGCTCAGAGCCATTTGAACCATTTGAACCTACAGGAAAATTAAAGAGAAATTTGGAGAAAAGAGAGCCACTTGTATGAATATCAAGAGCTCAGATGGAAAGCCAGTTCTAAGCAAAGAAGGGAAAGCAGAAAGGTGGAAGGAGTATGTAGAGGGTCAATACAAGGGCGATGTACTTGAGGACAATATTATGGAAATGGAAGAGGATGTAGATGAAGATGAAATGCGAGATACGATACAGCGTGAAGAGTTTGACAGAGCACTGAAAGACGTGAGTCGAAACAAAGCCCCGGGAATAGACAACATTCCATTGGAACTACTGATGGTCTTGGGAGAGCCGGTCCTACTGACCCTACGACTTATCTTAGAAAATAGATTAAGGAAAGGGAAACATACATTTCTAGCACTTGTAGACTTAGAGAAAGCTTTTGACAATGTTGACTGGAATACTCTCTTTCAAATTCAAAAGGTGGCAGGGGTAAATTACAGGGAGCGAAAGGCTATTTACAATTTCTACAGAAACCAGATGGCAGTTATAAGAGGCGAGGGGCATGAAAGGGAAGCAGTGGTTGGGAAAGGAGTGAGAAATGGTTGTAGCCTCTCCCCGACGTTATTCAACCTGTATGTTGAGCAAGCAGTAAAGGAAACAAAAGAAAAATTCTGAGTAGTAATTAAAGTCCATGGAGAAGAAATAAAAACGTTGAGATTCGCCGATGACATAGTTATTCTGTCAGAGAAAGCAAAGGACTTGGAAGAGCAGATGAATGGAATGGACAGTGTCTTGAAAGGAGGATATAAGATGAACATCAACAAAAGCAAAACGAGGATAATGGAATGTAGTCGAATTAAGTCAGATGATGCTGAGGGAATCAGATTAGGAAATGAGACACTTAAAGTAGTCAAGGAGTTTTGCTGTTTGGGGAGCAAAATAACTGATGATGGTCGAAGTAGAGAGGATATAAAATGTAGACCGGCAATGGGAAGAAAAGCATTTCTGAAGAAGAGAAATTTGTTAACATCGAGTATTGATTTAAGTGTCAGAAAGTCGTTTCTGAAAGTATTTGTATGGAGTGTAGCCATGCATGGAAGTGAAACATGGACGATAAATAGTTTGGACAAGAAGAGAATAGAAGCTTTCGAAATGTGGTGCTACAGAAGAATGCCGAAGTTTAGATGGGTAGATCACGTAACTAATGACGACGTATTGAATAGAATTGGGGAGAAGAGGAGTTTGTGGCACAACTTGACAAGAAGAAGGGACCAGTTGGTAGGAGATGTTCTGAGGCAGACTGCAATAAACACTGACGATATGACTTCGCATTAATGGAAAAAATATCGGATAAATCTATATGTAAAGACAGAAACAGTCTATGATCATTTTTAGATTCATCATAACGGAGGAAACCGGTCCTTGAATAAAACAATATTTGTAATCATAAACTGTTTTAGTATTTACATATTGTCAATCTTTGCATCGGTATTATCTTCAAGGTGACCATGTCATCCCTCATCGATAATCTATTCTTATTCGTCGTGTGGATAACTGCCACACTGTTTTTATTGCTGTATGACGCAATATTTCTTTCTGCGTAAGGTAAAGCGATATATCCTTGACGCAACATGCTTACAACAAACAGAAACGAGCAACCATGGCCGTCGCTGCCCCTGTTTTCCACAACACAAATGACAGACCAATAACTTGTTTTTATGCTGCTGCTCCACTTATTTCTGTCTTTAGGTGTGGCTGACACCCACAGAAACGTTCTTAGTAAACTCCGACGTCACCGTATTCGGGATGCTTTAGTTATAGTTTCAAGTACGGTTCGGTGTATGTTTCCAAGTGCACTCATTTAGGCATTTGCTCTTTGTAGGTATATTTGAGCACGGGTGAGATTTCTGATTTTCACCAGTAATGACTCATTGCAGTATCAAAACGAAGGGACTGGTTGGTGGGGCACATCGGGTGTACTAAAGAATAGTTCAAAAAATGGTTCAAATGGCTCTTAACTTCTGAGGTCATCAGTCCCCCAGTACTTAGAACTACTTAAGTCTAACTAACCTATGGACATCACACACATCCATGCCCGAGGCAGGATTCGAACCTGCGACCGTTGCAGTCGCGCGGTTCCAGACTGTAGCGCCTAGAACCGCTCGGCCACCCCGGACGGCACTTCGTCTTCAATATCGATAACTTCCAAAGACTATCATTAACATTAAGTAACGTAATTATCTCTCAACTAACTAATAATGCAACTAATAGCTGGTATGCCGT